>NC_044323.1:262810754-264166648 GCF_007399415.2 Gopherus evgoodei
TCACAGTCAGCTTTGGACTTAACTAACTTAAGTAATTTAGTATCATCTGCCAACTTTGCCATCTCACTGTCTGCCCCCTTTTCCAGATCATTTATGAATATGTTGAACAGCACTGGTCCCAGTATATATCCTTGGAGGACCCCGCTACTGAACACTTTCCTTTGTGAAAACTAACCATTTATTCCTACCTCTTTTGACCAGTTACTGATCCATTAAAGGACCTTTCCTATTAGCCCATGAGTCCTTACTTTGATTAATACCCTTTGGTGCGGGAACTTATCAAAGGCTTTCTGAAAATCCTAGTATACTATATCAACTGGATCACCTTTGTTGACACCCTCAAAGAATTCTAATAGATTGGTGAGGCATGATTTCCATTTATAAAAGATTCTTCCCCAACATATCATGTACATCTGATCATTCTGTTTTTTACTATAGTTTCAACTTATTTGCCTGATAGTGCGGTTAGGTTTGCCAGCCTGTCACTGATAGGATTGCCTCTGGAGCCTTTTTTTAAAAATTATTGTTACATTTGTGATCCTCTAGTCATCTGCCACAGAGGTTGAAGGATATTTATAATATTAATACATTATCATTATGATGACATCATAATATAAAGGATACAATAAATAACATATTTTCTGACTTTATCCAGAACAATACATCAGTGCATCCTACACCTGATGTGACCTTGTATTTTAAATTGCAAATGAAAACAGCTAATTTCCTGCTCTACCGTTGCAAAACTGCCATCCTCTCAGACAAAAAATATACCTAAATCATAATGCATCTTTTCTAAATGGCTTTGTTCAAAACTTAAAGACCTGCAGAGCCTGCCTTGGAAAATGCAGAGAATTATCTTGCTATATCATTCTGTACATTTTCTGTGTTTGCTTTACTCTGGTTTTTAGAATGTTTGTATCTAAGCAGCAGCCCTCCACCTCCTTTAGAGATATTTTGATGTTGCTGCTTATTCTTCACCTGAAGTCATAATCCTCTCTTTGGGGCAAATTCCGACATTCCTTCTAGATGGGCATATATAGTCTTATAGGCAAATATATCAGCTATTGCCTAGAAGGGACGGGGAATGAAGACTCCACCCCTAAGCATTTGTACTCCAGGTACATCGGGGCACTCTTTTTCACACTAATTAATGTTTTGGGGATGTGGTGGAGGGGAGCAAGCCTATGGAGAGATCAGTGGTGGATCTGCAGATATATGGATCCACTGACCAAACCGTAAATGCCATTTTGTACATATCCAGATGAACACTGAGCTGTATTAGCAGGCATGAAGGAGTTCTGCTAGCACTTCTCAGGCTAGGAAAAGGTTCTGCCTAGCATTGAGTATCCCTGCACCAAGCCATTGGATTTGGTGTAAGAGAAAGAGATTAGCCTTGATATCATAGCTGGGGTGATGATGATTATGATGCTATGAACAGTGACAAATAAGCAGCAGAAGGAGATGAACAAATTTTTTTTTCATATTACCGACAGTATTAGAAATAGGGATGGAAGTTACAGTATATCATTCTCTTTTATTATAATCAGTTTCTTCTACAGTCTTCATCTCTGTAGAATCTGAGCACCTTCCAGTAGTGTGTTAAGCAATGTGATTAACATCTCTCACGTGCTTTGGCTCTCTCATTCTCTCCTTACGGGGAGAATTGTATATGCAGACTAATAATTTATTTTGATACGGTTTTCATTTGAGGTTTTGTTATCTAGGGTTTTTTTTTACATGTATATACTGCTGTATGTTTATGTTACAGAAGGCAGGTCAAAGAAATAAGCCTTGCACTTGAAGTGGAAGGTGGTGACGTTTGGGATGTTCCTTAGTTCCAGTGGGAATTCATTCCACAGACTTGGAGCAGCCACCAAGAAAGCTCTATCTTGTGCACAGATGTGTTTTACCTTTATAGCAGTAAGTTCCATTGTGCCTGCAGAGTGGATTTGTTGACTGTGGTTTTCATCCTAGAGTTTTAGATGATGTTTTAGATACTGTGGGCTCCAGCAATTGGGAACCTTAAAGATAATGACTGAGACCCAGAACTTGACTCAATAGTCTATGAAAAGGCAGAACGGAACTCAGGTTTGATGTGCTCACAGTAGCCCTTGTTGCTGAGATGTGCTGCCATGTTCTGTACTAGATGTAACTTCCTAAGAGTTGATGGCTTCATGCCCAGGTATATTACATTGCTGTAGCCTAGACAGGAAGTAACACAAGTCTATTACCAAGGGACAGGTCATTCTCTATCAAAATGGGATAGAGTTTCCAAGTCAATCAGAAATGGTCAAAAGTATTACTTGTGGATGCTACTATTTGGGAGCTTAATGTTGGCAACGAATCCAGGAACTTTTCCTAAACTACAGATTTTGTTAGACATATAGAACATACGGAATTGTTTCTAAATAGAACATGTTTTTTTCCCCTGGCACATGAGACTCCCACCGTATGTAAAAACCTTACATGACAAACCAATCTTAAAATAACCTACCAACAAATATGCCCTACATCAATAGAATTTCTGTATGTTGATGTTTGCTGGGGTCTCTTGGCTAACCAGGAATTTCACCTTGGAATTTCCTAATGCCTTATCATTCAATCTTAACTTAGACAAAACCCCTTTGAAATCAGGAATACTTTTACTTAGGAAGGAATGCAAGATCAGGTCCTCACAGTCAAATAAGCAGAAGCCAAGGCAGCTTCCCTTTAAATTCTGGACACGAAGAGGGACACTAACAATTGTCCAAAAGATACTAATTTATCCTTTTATATTTTTAATAAATCATTCAATTGTGCTAATGGTTTTTAATTAAAAAAGGTAATTTCTCCAAATACAATTAAAAACAAAAAGATGTGAACAAGATGGATTTAATAATGAAAACAAGAGACTCACAAGCATGGCTGATATGGACACAGGTTAGTCTATCCTGCTACGATACATAATCAAGACATGATGCTGAGTTGATAGCACAGTTAAAAGACGGTATCAGCAAGCAACATCCTTTCAGCTGTTATAAGGGTTCAGCCAAAAGTAGAAAAAAAAATCAAATGCTGATTTAAAGGGGGTTTCACAGGGTATAAATGAGCACAGGTTTTGGCCTATAATATTTTTAAAAAATATATTTTAAAAAATTATATGGAAACAATAGCCACAAAGGAGGGAAAAGTTATGTTATTGTATGTATAATTTTGGGATTATTAAAAAAATACATGACATCCCAGATCTCCCAAATAAAAGTATAATCAATCTTGAAATTTATCAGTACTAAAGCCAATCTTGCTGTTTAGAGAGCAGATTCTGAAAGCTATTTGCAATAATAAAAAATTTCCAAGCACACAGTGCACTATGGAAAAAAGAATTAAATACATGAAAAAAATATCTATGTATATTTTATTACAATGTGGGCAAAACAACAAAAGATTGATATTTTTGCCATAGAAGGCAAGGGCTTTCATAAAACAAACTGTAGGCTTCTTAGAGTTTGCATGGACTTATGGAGTGTGCTGTGTGTCTGTTTTTGTAAACTTTATTTATTCTTACTGTTCTTTTGTGAGGGCAGGTGCCTCATAACTCACTGCTTCACTTTTCATGAGTTACAGCCCTTGCCCATGCTCATGAACAGTAAGAATAATATAAATATCCCTTTCTCTTTTTTCTCATGGACATGTACACACACATACACACTGTGAAGTAGCAGTCCTTATGCAAGCAAAAATCCCAATGAACTCAATACTCTGCATATAAATGCTTATACACCGTGGAAAAATATAGACACATACCAACAGTAGCCTTCATTCTATTACCATGGGCGTATTGTCACTAAAACCAGTAAAGCAGGATTATGTCCAAAGTCTATGTATGAATTTAACAAACTACTATTAAAAAAATCAAATGTAAAGAACAGTTGCAATAGCCATTATAATGGCAACTGCTTCTTTCCTGTGACGGGGTTCACTTCATGCCAGGGCAGCTCCTTGTGGCAGGGTTTGAGGATCAGCTCTCATCTGGTCTAGCTCCCACCTCTGTTGCTCACTCGCTGTGCAGCCCCTCTTGCTCTCCAGGACTTTGAATGCTCTCTTTTCGTGACTCAGCCACATTACTGTGTAGTTTTCCCCTTCCAGGGTAGCCAAGTACCACCGAACAATCCACCTATGTGCTGTCTCAGGCTGTCTTTTCTAATTCCCAATCTGTGTCACTATCCCAGTGGTTGGTACAGGAACCCCATGCAGGGACTCTATCACTTGTAATGTTATTTGGTCAATGTGTGATGTGCAAGATACAATGGAAGATGACATTCCATCATACTGGGTTGTCATTAATCAAGAAATAGCTCCCTGCAGCTGAGCAAATGCTGTTTCTCATGCTCCTTAAGACCAAAAAGGCAAAGACAAAGAGGATGGTATTAATCCTAGTGACCAAAGAAGTGCAGTTGGCAAAAGAGCCAAGAAGCCATTGAAGCAGTTTTGTTAAGCTTTTTGGGCCTATACACAAAGCCTGAATTAATGGACTTTCTGTGCCAGCTGGACTAAGGAAGACAGAATCCCTACCAAAGCACTCTGCAGCTTTAGAACTGGAATAGCTTTTCTGCTTAGAACACCACTCGATGCTTGATCCTCTAACTACTCTGCCTCCCCTGCTCCAGTGCCCCGTGTGTGGTACAGTAGATGGAGCTGTCATGGAACACTTCCTATCCCATGAGTGGCAAACCTCATGCACATGCTCTCCATATACAGTGGCCGCCGCATCCTCAGCACAGTAACATTGGTCTGATAGCCTGAGCCCTTTGGCCCCATCTAACTTTAGCTCTTCTTTCTCCTATTCAGAGTCTCTTTGTTAGATTTCTTTTTCTGACTTTCTTGAATGACAGATATCTTGGTTAGAATCACTGTCCTTGCCAGTGGGCACTGGGTGCAGCCTCTAATGGTTACCAAAAAAAGACAATTTTTTCCAGAGCAGAGCAGATGGCAATAGCCTACTGGAACATCATGCTGGCATGCTTTCTATCACAGCACTGTCAGCAGTTGTGATGCTAAAGACATTTTTGGGAAAGCTATAGACATTACAATTGATTAACTGGCAGTATATAAATTTAGACTATTTTTCAAGCTGAGCGTGACTCCTTATGACTGGTATAGTGGGGAGTCAACCCCCTCTTCTTTATAGCCCCACCTTAACCCTCATACAAGGTGGGAGTGGTCCCAAGAGAAGACTAGCTGGGACCTGAATGTAAAAGGGGAAGGCTGATGACAGCCCACAAGTATATGGAAATGATGATGGAATTACTTGCACAGTGCAATTTTGTCTGCGAGATACTCCCAGACATTTAAAAATAAAGTTGCAGCCTAATTAAAACCACATCCATTGCCTCCTGTCCTTTTTCCAGGATGGCCGAACACATAACACATTGACTATAGTAGCAGAGTTCCTAAACCTAAGGTAGTAATAATTGGTCAGTTTTGTGCTAGGTGGCATTTTCTGCTCCAGGGACTCTCTAAGGGCCAACATTCCATCTAGCCACCCCTCTTGTTCAAAATTATATTTGCCATTTGGAGAGAGAGTGAGATAAGGACTTACGATCTTTTTAGTATGCTGAATACACCCAGCTCAATGTATCCTCTCAGAGATTACTTGGCTGATGCAATGAAATGACATACTCAGGCTTAGGTTGGCGTTTGGCTGAGAGCTGGCTGGCAGAGGCTTAACCCAGTCAAGGCTCTGGTAAGGTCTATAAATTGTGGGAAGCTACCAGAAATGGTGTTTTTGTCAGCACGTATGACTGAGGAAATGTGCCTGTGCTTTGTGACTTGGGCTCTCAATCTGAGGGTTCTGTTAGATGCTTCTCTGTTCCTTGGTGTTTATGTCACGGTTGTAGCAAGAGAGTTTTTTCCCATTTTCTTTTGGACAAGGACCTTGAAATTAGACCTGTGGTTCCTAAATTTTTTTCTGCCGAGGACCCCTTTGGCGTCTGACTAAATTTCCTAGATCCCTTTCATTTTTCATATCTAAGTTTCACATTGTTATTATCTATTAGTTAGGTTAGATTATTATTTTAAAATATTTTATAATTAAAGTAAGACTCTTGTTCTTTTTTGTGCTTTCATTAGGTGTATCACTGTCCATATTTTTATGTTTCTCCCCAGTGACAGTTATTGATGACGTTTCCCTGTCACTACGTACACTTTTGTCACTTTGATCCTTGTTGATTTCACATTCTTTTTCAAAGTAAATATATTTTTCTTCTTAATGTGTTCACTTTATAATCACTCTTCCATTTTTGTCACATTGCCCTTATTTTCACTTTAACAAAATTTGTGTACTACTAGCATGGGAATGGCCCTGTCAGCATGACCTCTCCCACACCGTGAGTGAGAGGTCACGGTGTGCAGAGGACGCCATTTTGTTCTCAATTGATCCTCCTTATTCAGGCAAAACTCCCATTAAAGGAAATGGGAATTTTGCTTGAGTGAGGACTGCATGATCAGTCCCATAATCTGTAGTACAGAAGACATGAAAAAGAATACAAACTAAACTTTCAAAAATAATTTTTTTCAAAAATCATTTTTTTTAAATATTTTTTTGAACATCTTTTGTTCCTTTGGAAGAAACATACGGCTGTGGTAATGGTTTTAACTAATTAAGGATGCAGCCTAATGCACACATTTTACATTACTAATACAAACTTTCTGTTATCATTTTCTGTTTTTAAGAATGAAGAAGACATTTCTTTGGTGCGCTTCACTGCTCCCCCATTGCTGACTTCACTGAGACAAAATGTATGATATTAATGTTTCGAAATAAAAAAACTTTTGAAATCAGTTAACTTAAAGGTTAAGTGTACAGCAGTAGCTGAGCCCAAAGGAACTTAACCCCTATTTAATAAGACCTAAGTGTAAAGAATAAAGACAGCATTTTTCTTCTTCCTTTTTTTAAAGGAGCCACATAAAATGTTCTGAGTTAAGTTTTACCATTCATAATGAATGCAGTCTCGCCATTCAAATGCGACCATAAGTACACAGAAGATAAGAATTTAATTAAATGTAGATTAAAACCAAACAGGAAAACACACTCGCTGATAATTTTATCCCATCCTCTGGCCATATTTTTTATACTTCCTTCTTGTTCTTCTTTGGGCTATAGCTTATCAACATGCCGATAGTACCATAACTCATTACATCTGATGGTGCAGCTGAAATGTGCAAGCTTGGTGCTTGAATTTCAGAGGCACTTAAAATGCAAAGCATGCAAATGTCTATGTTAAATATATTAGTGTGGTAATGTTAGTGAAAAGAAAGTGATTTCTAATAAATCCTTGTACCTCACATCATACATTAGCATTGCCCAGTCACAAACTGGTTCAGAAAAAGCTACCTAAGCTTTCTCTTAAAAGAAATCACTTCTGTTTTCATGTGTCTCACATTGTCATTTTCATCTTAGTCACTGAAATAGATCACTAATATATGTAGATGCTGTTCTACTGCTTGGCTAGATCAACATATGGTATACAGGTGACTGTGAAATATTTGATTTACCTAAATAGCCAAATATAGGTGAATTCATATGAATAATCTGTTTAGAGGGCTGATTTTCTTTTTAATATTGTAGATATAAATCATTAATATTTAAAATGAAAGATGTTCCCATTGGTTGAATACCTCTCCCCAAAAATTATGTCATCAGTTTTACTGAATCTGTTTCACCTGCAGGTGCTAATCACATCTGCAACAAGTTATGTAGCTACAGATTATTTCAATAACAAAAGATAAATGTGTTCTTACAAGAAATTAGCCTATGTCCGTTGTTAGTTACTTTGTGCTACTTTTTTCCCCAACTGAATGTACTATATATTTCATGAGAAGATGTTGAACAGTTCAGATCTGAGAACTCCACTCATGATGGAACAGGCACCAGACTCAGCTCAATAATTTTGAGATCAACTAGTGGTTTTGTTAATCAAATATTATGCTAAGGTTTAGAATGTCAATGCATTCTTTAATATGCAATCTTGATTTATTAAGCACTATTAAAGCATAACTGAAATCATTTATATGCTCACACTCTCTTGTATTTATAACCAAGACCTGTAAGAACTGAAACATCCTTTCATTTTGCAATAAGAAAAGAATTATGTTTTGCCATTTTAAGGCAAATACATTATTTAAGTATATATTTCACTGAGGTGTTTAAGAGGGCTTGGCAGTTGCAAATGAAGAAAAGGACTTGGAGTTTTGCTGTAGTCCTTCACCACATGGCATTTTCAAATGAAAAAGATGTACCTGCTACTTTTTATAACCACATAACAACAAACCTAGACTTAGTTGCTGAATCGTAGTGGAAATTGCTTCATGTCTAAAATTTAATAACATCAGAAACAATGTCTAATTTAATCAATGCCTCATCAGAACCATACCCAAATTGTTGTTGCTCAAATGTACGGCAGAATATGAAACCAAGACCTAAAATATCAGATATGACATTACCGGAAGTACAGGATGCTTACAATAGTTTGGCTTAATTCTCTTCACATTTGCTGTATGTTTAGTTTCATAAGTTCCCATTGACTTACCCACACGAAACAATAGTGAGACTAAAACCTTGAGATTTCCATTGTAAATAACTCACATTACTAATAATGACAGTGACATATCATTAGTTTGTGTCAGTTGGAACTAAATTTGAGTCTAAAATTGAGATCATTGTAAAGTTATGAGTCTGCAAAATGCTGAAGCCATTTGACGTTGAAAAAGGTACACTATTGTAAGAGCTTTTTTAGGTCACGCCAAAAAAATAGAGACGATATTAGAAAGAAGAAACATGTTAAATAGCCAGAGCAATGGAGTAAATTTTCTTGCCCTCACAAGGCCCACTGCTGCTCTGTGTAAGCTCGAAAGCTTGTCTCTCTCACCAATAGAAGGTGGTCCAATAAAATATATTATCTCACCCACCTTGTCTCTCTAATATCCTGGAACCAACACAGCTACAACAACACTGCATAAAACCCAAATGAAACTTCAGAAGAGTACACTTGTTGTTACTACAGCATTATCATTACTAGCTTTAGTTTTCATACAGTGGGTGTCATTGAAAATGCAATATTTGCCACTCCAGAGATACTGTTCAAATATTTTCAGTTCTATGCGCAGGAAGATGAGGTAGTGAATGTTGAGGTTTTTAGTAGCATCTCTGTCATGGAATTACATCTAACACTGCATATTTTGATAGTCCAGAAAGCTAAAAAGAGAAAGATGCCAACATGGAGACGTTAGTGCTTCCCATTTTAGAAGGGACAGCTGAGTACATCACTGTGGACAAACAATTCCTTCTTCCACATCTGCATATTGCAAGGTCTGAAATGTAGAAGAATTGATACACTTCCATTCTCTGTGGTCATGCGGTGGAGACTGTGAAGAGGAATCCTGCACTTGCTCTCTTCACACAAAGCCTTTTTCTCTATTTTTGTATGGTAGATTGGTATTTGGCCTTTTACTAATATAGAATGAAATATAATGCATTAAAACTGCCCTCAGCTGGACAGAATCAGGTTTGCTTAGTTGTCTCATATACCCTATACTTCTAACTGCTAATGGCGATTATTTTTAGCTCAGATAGTAGGAGGCTGTCCTTTTGGAGCAGGAGAATCTGTGTACCAGCCTAACTAATGTGCCATAGTTCCAAATAGATGTGGTATGTAAAAATAAAGTCTGCATGTAGCCATGGTTTAGTTATATTTTACTACTATGTTTCAGAAGGTCTTTGCTGGTAAATATTTTTTTGTACTGCAGCTGAATTTCTCTGTGACTATCCTATGTATTTGGTAAATGGAAGCATATCTTGTACTGTATTACAGGAAAAAATTGGTACTGATGTAGTGTGGTATTTTCCTGCCCGTTGTAGTTGTCTTTCAATCTTATCCATATGTTACGTAAAGCACAGCTCAAGCAAATAACTGCAGCTTTAAATCTAAAAGTGGAACGTCCATCTGGGGATAAATTTAATCCAAAGTTGTTTTAATTGCAATATTATTCCCCAGGTTATAGCAGCAGTTTGAGTAGTTGGTTTCTGCCTCTCATTGCCTTTTGTCCAAAGGTACTTACATCCTCATCAAACACTGCAGTGACCAAATCATCAATTCAGCAAGACTAGTTTTAAGTGAGCTAGAGGGGAGAGAATCATTCAATTAGATTGTTTTCTGAAAAATATATGTGAAATATACCAGGAGAAATAAACAGTGGGAAAGGAAAAAATGCCCACTACTAATAACAACAGTGCAATCTATAATCTCTCCTAATATTCTGGCTGGAATGTAAACTCCCCAGTAATTTTCCCTCTCCCCCAAGCCCTCCTTTTTTGTCTTTTGTTTTACAAGCACTGAATTACAGTATCAGATGGGAATCAAAATATAATTCAGGCAACTCTAAGTGTACTTATATGTGTGTCAAATACCTATCTGCATCAGGTACAATGAAGAAATAACATCACCTACCAATAACAGTAGTGTAGTAATTTGCCTATCTGTTTTTCCCAATGCAGTGCCCAGCCTTGAAGTCAGATTGTGGTTAATGCATGTTGCAGCATTAAACAATAATACATTCTTCCCAGAAAAACTAAAGTGACAGGTGTAGCCATTGATGCTTTAAGCAAATACTGTGACCTAAAGACTTGTAATCTGCTACAGTATACTGCACATACTGTGGCAACAGAATTGTGCTGGAGAAAAAGATTGACAAATGCTGGATATAAAATTCAACTTTTTCCCTTGAAATATGTTTTCTATTTAGTTCTTGAACTAGTATATATTAGGACAAACTGGAAATGATCATCTCCCTGAACATGAAGCAGAAATGGTTTTCCTTCTCTCTGTCTAGCACATCAGACTAAGCACTGAAGCAAATGTGAATGTAATATAGTCTGTTTTCCTATGTTACAATATCTAGGAGTAGGTACACTATTCCCTGTGAAATGTGGATCCTTGGGTTCATTTTTGTAGCTGGAGTCTTTCTGCATTATAATTGCAAGAAGTATTGCCCTAGTGATTATTTCTCCTAAATTCCCTATTTCTGCAAAGGAAGCAATTACAAAGAATCCAAGTGATAGTACAGCAAACATCAGTTTAATTCAGATTTCTGTGATTTATCAGTTATTATATTTTGTATTTCTCTGCAGATCATTGATTCCAGTTTGATTTTGTTCAGACTTCAAATTTTGTCTAATTCTAGGTAAATATAAGTCACATTTTTTACATTATATCCCACAGAGGATTTTATTTTTTCATTTCAGTAACCATTATTTGAATAATAAAAAAACACATTACTGTATTCATGATGCACTGCTTATGTGACAGTTTTTGAACTTTAATATTCTTTTCTATAGTGTGCTGGCTTAGCAGCCTATAAAAGAGACATATTGTTTGTAATGTTTCTTACCCGCAACAAATGATGCAGTTCTAGGGTTTCTGAAATGGCAGTAGTTTTCTAAATTTGTGATTCTTCTGTGTTCAGCAGTCAAGAACAGTTGTACATCTGCTCAGCACAGACTTTAGGAGCCTATGAACTTTAATTGAGGAAAAATAATGAGGGTTCAGGGACCACTGATACATAGCCGGTTGGTAAAGCAGGTGCCCTGCTGCCAGATCAATGGATTATTTACTTCTTTGTCATAAACAAGAAACAGTTGGGTGTGCGTGGAGACTACATTCATATTCTAAAGACAGGCTGCCTTTTTGTGTTTCCTTGTAAACACATAGCATTTTAAACACTTTTAAAGTTTGTCTGTAGTAACTTTGCTTCTTAATTTAATGATACCGTGTTAACATTAGTAACAAGATTTTAAAGGTAGCATTTTTAATTCTGGGATGATCAAAGTGCCAAACATTTTAGTTTATATCTTGATTTCTTAACCTCATTTAATATCACTGATTAACTATATATATAAAATATGTGTATATGTATGAACTCTGTGTGTATTCACATGCATTTTATATATATATAAAATAGATGCACATAGAGAGAAAGAGAAAGTGAGAGGAGAAATAGAGAAGAGGGAGTTTAGGTCAATCTTTTAGCGTCTGAACCTTATAATGATATTGTTGTCTCAGGATAGACTTTATACAAATTTTACACATCATTGAAGTGTAATTTCCTGATGCTTTAATCAGAAAAAATGCAGAATGCTTTTCCATGTGAGTCAAGCAAGCAAGCTGGGGCTTTAGTAAGCGCTCTTAATCCTGTGTATGCTAGTGGCTATCTTTTACACACCTGAGGACTGTGCAACCTAAAAGGGCAAGGTCAACCAAAAAGGGCATGTTCTACTCTAATAGGTATTCATTAGCAAAGCAAACAAAGGGCAGTGTGCAAGACTGCCTGGAATAGGTTTTAATTTCCACTCTAACAAGTTACTTTTGTCTTACATAACTGTATGCCATTCAAGAAAACACGGATACTTAAATCCATGGGACCAGAGGTCATGGGATTAAATTTCTGGTAATGGATGTATGCCAAGAAAATCTGACACCTGAAACTAGGGCGTAAATGTACTCTAGAAACTACCACTCGCAAGCATTTACCAACACTTCATCACATTATTTACCAAAAATTATTAACTGAAATATTTGGTTTTAAGAAATTATTTTTATTTCTGAGTTTTAATGTCAATTTGTGGATATTTTTTCTCAATTAACTTTTTCCCTCTTTTTCTTTTTTTATTGAAAATTCTGTGTTAATCTCTCTGGGAATTTGAAGTCCAAATGCTAAAAATGAATTACAACATCAACCTCAAGTTGTGCATAAAGAACCTGTAACAAAAATCACGTCATGTGAAAAATGCAAATATTTTTTCAGTAAATGGGTCCTGATTTTCTAAAATTATATTGATTAAAACTGCAGCCAAATGTAAATAATTAGCCCAAGGAGCCTTTTTTTTTGTTTTATAGAAATTACAAAGCATATTGTCTGAATAGCACTTTCTATTCTTCATCCCACCCTTCCACATTTCCCCATAATGGAGAATGGAGAGCACTTTCTACTCTCTGGCATGCATCTTACTGCTATGAACCCTATTCTATCCTCTTGTTTTTAGAAGACAGTGATTACTGCATATGTTAGTAGATAGACTGGCCTTGATTCTGCTGTAAAGAAAGTTTAAATCTGGAGCAGCTAGGTAAAATTGCAACTAGTAAAGGTGTAAATCCAAACTAGGATTCTGCAATCAGTCAGGTGCTACTAGCAGGGAGCATAGCCAACTTTGCAGTGAGCTGCATGGCATACAAGGCAGCGATTGATGAGTGAGAAGGCAACCCATGGGACATCTGTTGGTAATATAGCAATGGAGGAGGTGCCTGTTATCAATAATTATGCTGTACATTGATGTATTCCTGGCATCTCCATATTGTAAGTAATCTAATTCTATTAACTATTTATCAAATCCCAATAAAAACAATGTTTCTGAAATATTAACACATCTCATATTGATGAAACAATGGTAATTGGCTAACGATTTGTTTATTCCACTGTGTAGCTTAGAGTTTGGGAATTAAGTGCTTTCATTTTGGTTAGATATGAAAGGATGGGGATTTTGAAAAAGAAATATATGGTAGTTATTTTGCTGTTTAATGAGACCATGGATACAGTTAGAATTCAGAAACCTTGTGCTTTGGTGGAATAGGTTCCCTGTAGAATTTGATAATGATGTTTCTGCTAATACTATAGTCATCTAATAAAATCACCTGAAGCAGTAATGATCCTAGAAAGTTTACATTCCTGCTGAATATTACACAGAGATTTCATTTGCTAATTTTACAGACTATTTATAATTACAGTCAAAAGAGGCATTTACCCCCGCTGTTTAGTATTGAAAGATGCATTCAGAGAATAAGAGACTTGTCTGGTGTGTCATGATCTAAAGCTACGTGTAAAAGAAATAAAAGATTTGTTAATCTTTAAAGCTGTACACAAGACTGATATTTTATCTGCTGCTTTTGTCAAAAGCCCTGCTTTCTCAAGAAAAAAATACATGTTTTTGAAGTGTGTTGCTTCTGGTCTAACCACCGTGAGCTTCGTCTGCACTTATAAAAGCTGGTATAATAGCTGTGTGCATTTTACAGAACCATCTCCTGAGTTGAGCCATAGGGGTTAATCTGTACTTCAACAGGATCTAAAGATTAGCTCAAATCCCAACACTTTTTCAGTTTTAAATTGTATGCTGTCAATGACAGGTTCTCCTTTCCTTTAATATCTTGTTATTGTGGTTTGTTGGAAGGTTTAATAACAATACTCTAACAAAGGTGTGGGCATAAAAGTAATATAGGCAAGATTTTTATAATATTCGTTATTCCTGCTAATATTATATATTTTTGTGAAATAAGCTTTTAGTTCCAAAAATAATTTACCAAATGTCAAAGTAACATTTGAAATCTTAAAGCATTGTACCTATGTGATCTGAGATCACATCAAGTTATTTTCATTTTGGGTCTCATAGTATTCTGTTGTGTGGCATTTGACCAACTAAAAGATATAATTGCCACCACAGATGAGTATATCCAGTGAGGCAGTCCACAGTTATGGAGTGGAGGTGAGAGCTAGCAACCTACTTAGCTCCCAGCAACCGTGTACGGGTATGTGACAAATGTATAAAAATGTTTGCAGTCTTGGCTGCATGTGAGTTTGCACCCTGTCACAGAGCTGGATAGAGATAAACTAATTGTGTCTCCAGTGCTTCCATTAGCTTGTGGCCTTCTCATGGGGATTACAGATGCTCTTTCAATGTAAAATAGGATCTTCCTGAATAATAAGTGTGATCACTTTAGTCATGATGTTGTCTCTGAGAATAATAATTTCATTAATTACCTCTCGTAGGAGGACACCTAAAATCCAGCCCTTATTTGATTTTTGGTAATCTCTACTCTTCTGTTATTTAATAAATTACCCTACAATCAGACTTCTCTATTCTCATGCTGCCACTCTTGCACTCTTCTCTACTTCTTTGCAAACTGGTTCTTTACTCTATCAGGCAATGGCATAACAAAATACAAGACTGGATGTTGAAGTCACAAAAGTTCAAACTGGAAGTAAAATGCAATTTTTTTAATATCGAAGCTAAGTAGTCTTCGGAATAGATTACCAAGGGAGGTAGTAATTTCTCCTTTATTTGGATTTTTAAAGTAAGACTGTATGTTCTAACTGAACCACGAGAATTTGGATGGATGCTATACTCACTGAGTGGAATTCTGTTACTTGTGTTATGCAGGTCAGACTATTTCATCATAAAGGTCCCTTCTGACCTTAAAATTTATGAATCTATGAAACTGCCCTTTCGTGCTCTTCTTACTCTCCTTCCAGCTGTCCCCTCTGTCTTTTCATGAGGTTTTCTCAGAGGTCTTAACAGAGTTTACATCTCAGGTTTTTTATTATTTTTACCCATCAGGAGACCTAGGGCCAGATTTCTGGTACTGTGTGTTTTGCCCCTTGGGGCTGCTTAGTAGTGAAAAGAGAATGGTGTTACCAGCCAACTGGGCTTTCCTCTGGTTGTAGGGTGTGGGATCTGGACTTGGCATATTAGTGGAGGGAGCTTTTCATGGGAGATGACATGGTCAGAGCACTAATGCAAAAGTGGTGTAAAGTTTTACTTCGCACAGCTCAGCTAGATCTGACCATTTGGATCCTTAGTTTGATTCCCTCTACAGCAGTGGTTCCCAAAACTTGTTCTGCTGCTTGTGCAGGGAAAGCCCCTGGTGGGCCAGGCCAGTTTGTTTACTTGCCGCGTCCGCAGGTTCAGCCGATCGCAGCTCCCAGTGGCCACGGTTCGCTGCTCCAGGCCAGTGGGAGCTGCTGGAAGCGGTGCTGGCTGAGGGACCACTGGGAACCACTGCTCTACAGTAATTGCATCTGAGATTCATGACAGAAGAAAGCATCTTGCAGGTTACCAAATGTAAAGTATGATAGCCACAGCCATTGGTTGGACTCCAGCTTTAACAAAGATGCTTTATAGGATCGCTGAAGCTTGGGTTTGTATTCATAGACTGTAATGCCAGAAGGGAACATGACAATCATCTGGGTTGACCTCTTGTATAACGGAAGTGAAAGGAGCTTGGACCAGCCAAATGGTGAAGGGCAGCATATGCTTCTTGACCTTTGTCCCTGGGTGGGCACAACCCACCTTTCAAAGCTATTCGAGAAAGAACTTAATCCAAAGTGTGTCCACAAACAACTATTAGTATAGGTCTGAGGAATGGTCTGTAGGAGTAAATTTCCAGGTACACTAGATTTAAGGAATGAGAGGATTGTAATAAATAACTTCAGATATGTTCACACTCAGTCTTAAATACCTTTCAAAAAGTGAGGATTCCTACACAAAGGTCCAGGCCCAGTTTGTAATTCAACCCAGAGGTAAAAAGTTCATGGTGAAATGATCCCAAGAGTAAGTGAAGAAAATGAAAGACTTAAAGAAAAGGCAATTATCTGCCAAGGCTTGTCTACAAAATGAACATTTTTTCACTTCATTCCCTGAACTGTGATTTTAACTGGTTCAAACTTATATGAAAGAAAAGGATATTATAAATTAGGGAAAGTCAACACAACTTTGATTGTTGTAAGGGAAAGTATGTGATGTGTATGTTTGTATTAGCATGTATCTCATAAATAAAATCCATTGACTACTGTAAAGATTGAGTAGATAATCCACTTTCTGGTCTTCGCTACCCTTTTCTTTAACATCAATATCCCTGAAATTCAGCTTTCATTAAAAAGAGACACATAGAGGTCTTGTCAGTGACCAAGGGTTCTATGATGAACCAATGGTCTCATCAGAAAAGTCATATTTCTGTGATTTCACTTCAGTAAAAAACTCATGCAGTTATGGCAGAGGAAACATTTGGTCAAACTTAAATAGTCCCATGCTCCCGTGAAGTTCTGTGAGTGGAGAGGGGATGAAACGAGGAACTGAGTTGAGGGAAACGTGGAAGAGGGGAAGAGGCAGTTTCATAATATGCTTTCATCTTTCTTCCTATTCTCATGAAAGCCTCTCCACTGGGGGGTTCTTAGGAATACAGATGTGAAGCTGAGGGGCAGTCACACTCTGCCACATTTTCTTTTCTGTTCCCAAGGCTGTGAGAGTAAGTTACTGCAGACAAACTGCTGTAGGTTGATCAGGTTCTGTGCTGTGGAACCTGGCTTGCAAGCCTAAAAGGCTGAGCAAGATGTGCTTCATGGATTTGGGTGAGCAGGTGAAAGATTTTATTCATTTTGGAGCCTGAATATTCATTGCATACATACAAGAAATAGGAGATCCAAATATGAAGCATAGCCTTGATGTGAAACCTTAAGTTGTTATGAAACAGTGAAGTCTAATCAAACAGTTGGCTGAATTTGTTGCATATGGCAAGCTGATTTTGTTTTTAAGGTTGATTTTGGGAAAGGTACCTAAGTGTTGCTTCTGCAAAGAAATCTAAAACATGCTGAATAAATTATATGAATCAAATAAAAAGTTGTTGTTGAGATTGTCAAGAATCAGGTAAGGTACTTTTCAATTAAAGTATGCATGCTTTATAATAAGTCTTTATTCCAAAAAAGTATCCTTATGCATATTGAATAAATCACACTGCAAGCCTTTCAGAAATGCCATTTTCAGACTCTACCTTCTGATGATTACTGCTCTCTTTTTCCTGCAAAGTTCTGTAGAGAATATATTTTAATTAGCTTCCACTTGATACCACTTCAGACACACTGCCCAGCTTTGACCCAGTGTCTGATCATATAGAATGCATTACAAAAGAACTGGTCATTTGAGTGCTTTAATATAGCTTTGCATTAATGTGAGACATCATTTAGAGAAGGCATTAAAAATGTGATTTTAATGACTGAAGTGTGTGGGGTGGGAAGAAGCTTAATCTTTATAGGAAGAATAATTTCAATTAGCTCTAAAATATTAATTTGTTGTTATAACTATATACTCTAATGTATTTGTCTACAAAAAACTTATGAATAATACATTGCTAGATCTCAGTCTAATTCCAACATTGTAACTAATACTGTCTATCAAAATGGGAAATAATCTTTTAACATTCGTGATTCTGGTTAAAATTTTTAAGAAACCTGATTACTTGTGACAATGAAGTTGCTTTTTCCAACGTAATGTCCAAAGATACCTTAAATAAAACATACATAATCAGGCTAGTCTGTTACTGAACAGTACTCAAACAAGATTTTAGCATGAAAAAAAAAGTGGATTGTTATTCTTTGATAGTGTTTTTCGTAAGCAAATTTAGTACAGTTGTAAATTTTGCTATCCTTGATATTCTCCTTTAGCCTTATCTCCCTGTATGCTGGTGGCTAGTAGTATTGTTACACTTGGAGATATTATAGTACAGGTTTTAAAACTCATATTAAAGTAATTGGGAATCACATAGCTAAAACTCTGTGAAGCACAGAAGATGTTTTATTTGCCATAGTTACACCTAGAGGACGGAGGGGGTTAGTTTATGGTGTCTTGGCAAGCTGATACTTTTGGGTGGTAACTGCTATCTTGGACATCAAAACCTTTCTTTTAAAATGGTTTTAACTGAGAACAGCTCTAAGGTAACTATGCATTGCTGCAATGGTGCAAAGCTGCCCTAAAGCTGGTTAGTCAACCATTAGAGGTTTCCCCCTTGCATGCCATAGCAACTCCTGCCCCATCCCACTTATATAGTGTTTATCTCACTGCTAGAATTGCAGATTGTGTCTATTAGCAGGTGGTGTAAATTAGAGGAGAGTTAACTTTGACAATTCTGACATAGTATATGTCAACATAGTGAACTATTTCACTGCTGTTCCAATTATACTAGAAAGAAAGTGGTTAGAAGCCATTTATGAAGTTCTGCACAATCTACTCGGAGGGGCATTTCATTTTAGTGTCACAGTTGGCCATAGGTTGATTTATGGATGAAGTCTACTATTAGGATTTTTGTTCCCCCACCCCCTCTCCAATTTGTCTGCTTATCTAAATTGGAGTAGCTCCACTGAAGTCAATGATGTGAGTGACCTTGATTAGTCTAAGACCTAATTTATGAGAATATGATCTAATGGTTTATCTGGGGACTAGTCCAACCCTCATTGAAGTCAGTGTGACTTTTTCCATTGACTTCAGTGGGAGTTTGATCAGGCCCCTGGAGCTATGTTTTCAGTCTCTCCACTAGAAGCTTACTTATATATGGGAATATGACAAAGGCTATGGGAGGAGGGATAAACATTGGCCTGCTAAACCCAGCATTGTGAGTTAAATCCTTGAGGGTGCCATTTAGGGATCTGGGTCAAAAATCTGTCTGTGGATTGGTCCTGCTTTGAGCAGGGGTTTGGACTAGATGACCTCATGAGGTCCCTTCCAACCCTGATATTCTATGATTCTAACACTATTGGTGCTTTGCAACATTCATCAAGATATATTACTGTAATTGATACCTCTCCCATTGAGACTTAATTTCTCAGGGACACTTGCTTAGTATCGTCAAGTATGTACTATCACTCTACTGCTAAGCCAACAGTTTATAGTTACTATTTACCTTTTCAAAAAGCGAGTATTTAATTTGATAAATAATCTTAGTTTGAATAAACCAGTTTCTTAGTTCAACTCTGGTATAAAACTTCTGTATTTTCCATTTTCGCCAGCCTCTTTATTTTGCAACAACTGATGGAAGTTAAAGAAAAACAACTCTTAGAATTCTGTAGAAGCAGAGAAACCCAACTGCAGTTTTAGAAAGTGGGTAAAAGAATGCTTTTGTAATAGATTTCATGCAGCAATTGGCATTGGCAGTATTGCAAAAAGAGATGTATTCTGTCGTGCTCTGTTTGATCAAGTGCTAAACCCGTGTGATCAATAGAGAGACAGATGTCGGGTGCAGATGGCGATGCCGTGATACCTGGGGCAGAGTGGGCCTGCCAGAATGACAGAATGGGAACAAGGAAGAGCAGCAATGCAACAGAATGTGACAAATGAAATTAGGGTTTTACTAGTCGATAATTTACAGCTAATAGAAAGTGACAGAATTTTTCAGCATACAGGACATTTACTCTAGTAACACTATAGTCAATGCATTTTTCATGCAAAACTATAAGAGCTGTAGTAAAGACTAGGCTCCAGTTATATGTTTTATATGATGTTGCAACTTGTACAATTGTTTTCTTTAAACAAAGATAGTAACACAGAGGCAGAGTAAGACCCAGGTATATAGAAGGACATTAAATCGTCAACTTTGAACTGAATTTATCACCTACTCTGTTTGTGTAGCATACTCATAAGAGGAGAATGAAGAAAGATTCACCAACTGTTTATAGGAATATAAAGTAGAGTTTCCTATTAGTCCCATAAATAAGCACTGAATGTCCAGTGATAAATTGTACTTTTGAAATTGTCATCTATTTCATGGTTTTATTAATTGAAATTAGTGAAAGAGCACATTGAGATTTCACTCCTACTCCCATTTCTAGTCTAAAATTCATAGTTAATGCACTTGGCAGCTTATTGTGTTATATTTTATGCTGGTATAACTCAGAATGGGTTGATTGGTAGCCTGAGGTTATAACATTTATGTTAAAGGTTAAAATCACTTTTTATTTCCTTTTCTGGCTTTGCTGAGTCTCAGGAACTAAAGAAAAAATATAAAAGAAGTTTTAATACATTCAAGATAAATTATACCCTATATCCATTACAGTCCTCTAGTTTACCCTGGTGTCAACGTTAATAAAAGAAAGCTCCCAGCCTATTAAAATCCAACATTGTGAAAGTTATATTTATGACTGAAAATGTAATGTAGTGGTGGAAGCTTTTATTGTGCAATTCAACATGTTCTTTTTACAGGAGAAAAGACATAGACATTTTTACAATAAAAGAGCAATTAGGCCCTATTTTGCAGACACAGTTTCCACAGGTATTGGGATTGAGGGGTCTTTCTATAGGCTTCTGTGATATAGCATTCAGCAAGCCTAACTGACTCAGAAAACAAAATTTTCTCTTGTTCTTCCTCTTCCACCTCCCCTTCACCCCTTCCCCCTCACCAGTCCTTCAGCATTACACCCCTGCCCTCTAACAGAACACAAAAATATGTATCCTCCTATACTCGTACAGGAAAAATCATCTTTCTTGGCTGTCATATTAAGATCTGGACTTAGCATGCACACAGTGTACACTGAAATGTTACCACTGTGAACAGGCATAGTTGAAGACAAACAGACCACATTCAGGCCTCTGGAATTTATTTGTGTATGTTTTTATACCACACTCATCCCCTTGGAACCTTAGCATCAGTGAACAGTCATTTTGATTTGGTGTAATGATATTCACACCAGTCTTAAAGAATGCATTTTGCTACACTGCCTATTGTGGTCTAGACATGAATTAGCAAGATCCAGTATCTGATAGAACACAGCTTGTACTTAAGTGCTTGGACAGATATTTTATAAAATCAATCAAACTATACAATTATATATGCCAGGAATGGGCAACTTTAAAGTAAAAGAGGGCCTCAAAATCTACTTAATTCCTTTGGTGTGGGAGGGGAGGTCAAGTCCTGCCCCCTGGATTTGGGAAGCTTGTGGGGCTTGGAAAGTGAGCCCACCCCACACTCACCCCACAGTGGCAGCTCCTGTCCCCAAGGGCTGGGCCTGACTCTGCTCCAACCCATTGTCTCTTGCCATAGCATCACATGATGAGCGCCCAGATCCCTCCCTGACAACACCCCACCTTGCCCCTTTCTGACCCTGGCACTGCCAGATCACGTGCCGCAAGCTGGGCTGTGGCATCCAAATAAAATGGCATATCAGGGATACATTAAATAATGGTAAATTTGCTTGGCAACAACAGTTGTGCAGAGTCGGGCATTGATACTTGTGACTATTAGCATGACAATGCACATTCCCAGTCTTTGTTTTAATTATTGGCAAGTGAATTTTGTGATTTTTCCATGTTTGCTCACATTATATGATATCTGGGCATTTTTTTCTCCTGGAAATTAGATACCTTGGGGAAAACAAATTCAGGTGTCAGATTTTGTATTGGCACCAGGATTCCCTTCCAAATTCTAGGACTCATCTGGGAAATACTCAGCTACTGAGAATAAGAGAAATGGAACAAGGTCTCATATTCTTCTGCATCCTAAGTTTTCCTATATTAAAAATGTTGGGCACGGGAGGAGTTTTATATATACCACATGGGAATGTACCCAGTCTATAAACCCTTGCATTTAGTGTTTGGGATAAATGTATAATATTGCCATAGGTAATATGGTAGGGCCATAGCGGTAATAAAATTCTTCAAATCTTCTATCATCTTTGGCAACCAGTATTTTCATTGTCTGTGTGTACATTAGGTTTTCTGGGAAGCACCCCACAGTTCAAGAAGGACCTCGGAGTATTGGTTGATCACAGGATGACTATGCGCCGCCAATGTGATATGGCCGTTAAAAAAACTAATGCAGTTTTAGGATGCATCAGGCGAGGTATTTCAAACTGGAAAAGGTTCAGAGACAGGCTACTAGGATGATCCAAGGAATGGAAAACCTGTCTTATGAAAGGAGACTCAAAGAGCTTGGCTTGTTTAGCCTAACCAAAAGAAGGTTGAGGGGGGATATGATTGCTCTTTATAAATATATCAAAGGGATAAATATCAGGGAGGGAGAGGAATTATTTAGGCTTAGTACCAGTGTGGACACAAGAACAAATGGATATAAACTGGACACTAGGAAGTTTAGACTTGAAATTAGATGAAGGTTTCTAACCATTAGAGGAGTGAAGTTCTAGAACAGCCTTCCAAGGGGAGTAGTGGGGGCAAAAGACATATCTGGCTTTAAGACTATGCTTGATAAGTTTATGGAGGGGATGGTATGATGAGACAGCCTAATTTTGGCAATTAATTTGGCAATTGATCTTTGATTATTAGCAAGTAAGTATGCCCAGTCGTCTTTGATGGGATGTTAGATGGGGTGGGATCTGAGTTACTACAAAGAATTCTTTCCTGGATACTGGCTGGTGAGTCTTGCCCACATGCTCAGGGTTTAACTGATCACCATATTTGGGTTCGGGAAGGGATTTTCCTCCAGGGCAGATTGGCAGAGCCCCTGGGGGGGTTTCGCCTTCCTCTGCAGCATGGGTCACGGGTCACTTGCTGGTGGATTCTCTGCAGCTTGAGGTCTTCAAACCACAATTTGAGGACTTCAGTAACTGAGACATAGGTTTGGGGTTTGTTACAGGAGTGGGTGAGTGAGATTCTGTGGCCTGCGTTGTGCAGGAGTTCAGACTAGATGATCATAATGGTCCCTTCTGACCTTAAAGTCTATGAGTCTATGAGTTCACCCTGCTACCGATCCACCTCCACCAACGGTACCATGGGTGAGAGATTTACCAAAAAAGTCAAGTAAACACAAAACTAAAATATCTGCTTCACCTAATGTTCTTCAGTCTCGCAGTTATTGTCCTCTTTTGCACCTCCTGGTCCTCACAAGTAGGGCACATCTTATGCTGCATCTGTGATCCTGATCCCTTTCCCTTTTTCTCCACCATGTTCTACACAACCATACAGCCAAGTGGTAGCAAAATCACACTGGAGTCAAAGAGCAGAGTAACTTTGGCAAACTGTATGTTCTAGGAAAAATCTAGGTTATGCATCTGGTACTGTCTCCTTGATATCAGTTGTTTTGGGGAGTTCCTACTGCTTGTTTGTATAATGCACCATAAGCCTGCACCTAGTGAATTGTGCTACATGCATCACAGTTACTGACAGAGTTGTTTTTTCATCTTAGATCAGTGTTTGGCCTGGAAAAGGTGGTCAAACCTGTGATGGAGACAAAAGAAGAAGATGCATAGAACTCTGAAAAAAGAGAGGAGACTATTAGCCTTGAAACTCAAATATCTTACCAAGGGTGATGTAATGTTTAAAACAGATCCTAAGTCTATTGGTAATATACCCATCCTTTCTCCAGAGCAGTAGCCAAACCAAACAGAGGAGGCAGCAGGTCTTCTCCTCAGAGCATCAGCTTTGAAAACCAAGCTGGGAGAGGAACAATCACGTGTGATAGTGGGAGTGTGGCATATTTCAGATGTACCTCAGCTGCTGCACTGGATGAAATGGACTCACCTGTTGCAAAGAGGTTGCCTTTTCACCAACTTATGGAGCTGAAGCAGAATGAGCAGATGTATCAGCAGGAATTGGCACTAATTTAAGAAACAAGTCAGAGCCATTGGTTTCCTATGGCTCAGGTGGCTATGGCTATTACTGTATAAGAGGAGTTGAAAGTGTTTAAACAATAAGAAACTTTTTTAGAGATTTATTTTGGGTTACGTAGTATAGCACTGTGGAAACGGAGTAGCTCATTGTTCAAATGAGGTATTGTGCATCAGGTTTCCTGGGAACCCTGATCTACTTTGAGCGGAATACCAGCAAGATTTCATTCTCCAATCTCTTACAGCTGCCTTTGTTTTTAACTATAAGCCACTGAAGATGTCCACATTGCTTCTCACATACAGCAAATTTACATTAAACTTGATATGTGGTTTTTTGCAAATTTCTTAGTATATTATGAACTACATATTTTATATCTTCTTTGAAATTATGGGTTATCTGCATATTCGTGATGTAATACTATTTAAAAGTATTGTAGTAACCTCATTCCATAAGTAGCCATATCATCATGTATGGATACAGTTCACATTTCCTGATATGCTCTGAGAGCCAGTAACTCTACTTTGATGACTATTTCTAGCTGTGTATTGGAAAATTGAATGAAATAAACACAGAGGGCAACCATTCAACTATAGTTTGAGACACGATTTCTAGCTGAGGCTTGTCTAAAGATCTTCTATGACAGATCATGCAGACCTATAGATTGTGAAGTAGCACTGAGATAGGAGTACTTTCTCTTCTGTCCACATCCACAGGAGTTAACAGAGTTGCTGAGTGGTGTTTTTGTCCAGTCAGTATTTAAAAAAAATTATTTGTTGTGGAGGATCTCCAAAGGCATGTTTGTAACTGTGACCATATTTTATATTTTACTAAAAAGGGGAAAATTCACTATCAGTTCGGTAAAGGCTTACCTTGTAGCTACAAAACAGTAAAGTTTTAGCTAATTGTCATTTGCCCTTCAAATTAGACTAAATACACTGATTATAATGATCAGTGGTGTGGGTGTATGCACAACTTTATTTCAGCAACTGCGGAATGTCCACCTCTGAAACAGTTTGATTAAAGATACAAAATCAAGTAATTTCTTAAGGTTATAAAGCCCAAAGAAATTGATATGTAAGATCCCTGATATTAAACTTGTCACCAGGATGATCTTTTTTGGAGAAGAGTGATCACTATTACTTTCTAGAGCCTATTCTTAGAAACTTACATTTGGATGGCACCTATATTATGTTAAAACTGGCATATCTCTGTGTCAGTAGGCACAATTCCACCCTAACAGATGGCTATGAACATAGACATGCCAAAGAAGCAGTCTTTGTATCAAGTTTGATTATTAGGGGTTATATTCACATCCAAGAATGTTTAAAAGGCATTCTGTATAAATTGTCTGCACCTATGGATAAGAGCTTAGGGGATAACTCATTTTGAAAACAGAAAGATGAGGACTATGTAGCTAAGGAGGTTATTAAAGGGATATAGACACCTTCACGTCTAGATCACTCAATTAAATTCAAGCAAAGTGAGTCATTCTGGAAAGTCATTAACTTACCTTAGCTGTTTGATGGTCTATGTTAGTGATCTCAATCAATTTCCAGTGAGTAAGTGTCCCCAACAGAAGTGTCAACTCAGCTGGCAATATAAGGCGATCTACGCTCTCACTCATAATGGTGGGGTTCTTTTAGATCAGGTCGGGGGCGGGGGAGGGCAATGTGAGAAGCATAAAAAATCCTAGCAGTGGTATTGGTCCATTACTAGATGGAAATGGTAGAATTATCAATAATAATACAGAAAAGGCAGAAACAATCAATACATATTTCTGTTCTGTATTTGGGTAAAACAGATGAAGTAGACATATCATATGATGATGACTCTCTATTTCGGTAGTATCTTGGAAGGATGTTAACAGCAGGTAAAGTTATACATTTTAAAATCAGCAGGTAACTTGAATCCAAGAGTTTTAAAAGGCCTCGTTGAGGAGAGCACTGGACTGTTAATGTTAATTTCCAGTAAGTCTTGGAACACTGGAGAAGTTCCAGAAAACTTGTGGGAAGCTAACGTTATGGTAATATTTTAAAAGGGTAAATGGGATGACCCATGTAATTATAGGCCTGTCAGTCTAACATTGATCCCTGGCAAGATAATAGAGTGGCCGATAAGGTACTTGATTAATAAAAAATTGAAGGAGGGTAATCTAGTTAATGGCAATCAACATGGGTTTATGGAAAGTAGATCCTGTGAAACTAACTTGATGTCTTTTTTGATGAGGTTACTAGTTTGGTTGATAAAGGTAATAGTTTTGATGTAATAGACTTCTGTAAGGCATTTGAATAGGAACCGCATGATATTTTGATTAAAAACTAGAATAACATAAAATTAGCATGGCACACATTAAATGGATTAAAAACTGGCTAACTGATAGGTCTCAGAATGTAAATTCAAATAGGAAATCAGCATCGAGTTTGAGTGTTTCTAGTGGGGTCCCAAAGGGATTGGTTCTTGGCTCTCTACTACTTAACATGATTATTAATGACATAGAAGTAAACATAAAATCATCACTGATAAAGTTTGCAGAGAACACAAAAATTGGGGGAGTGGTAAATAATGAACAGGACAGGTTACTGGATCCCTCAGTAAGTTGGACACAAGCAAACCATATGTATTTTAGTATGGCTAAATGGATATGTACACATCTAGGAAACAAAATTAGACCTTACTTCCAGGATAGACTCTATACAGTGAAGAAATGACTCTGAAAAAGATTTGGGAGTTGTGGTGTATAATCAGCTGAATATGAGTTCCCGTTGTGATGCTGTGGCCAAAAGGGCTAATGCAATCCTTGGATGCATAAATGGGAATCTTGAGTAGGAGCAGGAAGGTTATTTTACCTCTGTATTTGCTCTGGTGCAATCACTGCTGGAATACTGTGTCCAGTTCTGGTGTCCTCAATTCAAGAGGGTTCAGAGAAGGTCCATGAGAATGATTAAAGTATTAGAAAACATGCCCTATATTGATAGATTTAAAAACTCATTTAGGTTAACAAATAAAAGCTTAAGGGCTGACTTGATCACAGTTTATAGGTACCTACATGGGGAATACATTTTTGGTTATGAGCTCTTCAGTCTAGAAAAGAAAGGTATATGACCCAATGACTTGATGTTGAAGCTAGACAAATGCTTCAATAAGGTGTTCATTTTTAACAGAGAGATGTGTACCCTGTGAAAATAAATCACTGGTTCATAAACCAGATCCTAGACTGTGAAACCAGAATATACCAGAATATCTGGCAAATATGGACATATTTAAGTAGCACTTAGTGGTATTCTGGTTTCCTGTGCTGGTGATAAAGCAGTTCTACTGTTTTTTGTATCATAATTATTTTTACCAAAGCATTAATCAGGCATCTGTATTAATTCCTTAAGCATTTCTTCCCTTTTTTTGCATTTCTCTTTTCCTTTTTGAGAAAATATAGCAAGTGTTCCAAAGACATGGACTTCACCAAGAGTTTGTGGAAAGGAAGTTTGGCTTTTAGCTTCCTATCTACATCCATAAAGTCCAGTTTTGCCCACAGATGTGTACCCACCATTCCCATTGCCTTTAATAGGAATTACATGAGCATAGCTGAGGGCAGAACTGGGCACTTTAAATGATTGGTTAAATGTCAATGTAAAGGATTTTCATTGTTTAGCATGTGGCCTTTCTATAGCTTCTTCTGTCCAAGTATCCCAAAGCACTTTACAAACATTAAGGAAGTAAGCTTCAGAACATATCTGTAAAGTCATTTAAATGGGTAAATTGAGTCCAGATAAATTACTTAGCTAATGTTCTATAGGCAGTTAGTGCCACAGTTAAGGGGAGCGTTGGGGGAAAAAAACCTAACTGGCTTCAAGACTGAGCTTGATAAGTTTATGGAGGAGATGGTATAATGGGACTGGCTGCGATGACATGTAGCCAGTCAGCAACTGCCAATAGCAAAAACCTCCAACTGCTAGAGACAGGACCTTAGATGGGGAGGCTCAGAGTTACTACACAGAATTCTTTCCTGGGTATCTGCCAGGTGGGTCTCACCAACATACTCAGGATCTAATCGATGGCCATATTTGTGGTCAGAAAAGAATTTTCCTTGGGGTGAGATTGGCAGAGACCCTGAGAGTTTTTTGCCTTCCTCTGCAGCATAGGGCATGGGTCACTTGCAGGTTTAAACTAGTGTAAATTGTGAATTCTCTGTAATTTGAAGGCTTTAAACCATGATTTGAGGACTTCAGTAACTCAGAGGTTAGGGGTCTATTTCAGGAGTTCTGGGTGAGGTTCTGTGGCCTGCATTGTGCAGAAGGTCCAACTAGATGATCACAATGGTCCCTTCTGACCTTAGAGTCTATAAGTCTATGCGAACCCCCATCTGCTTGCTCTAGGCCTCTAGTCCAGTCACCCTTCTATAATGTGATGATCCAATGCTGCTCAGCCAATTTAAGGGCATTTTTGCAAATGTCATAAAAAATCCAGTGCATTATTAATTGCTGTAAATCTATTTTTAATTACCACAAATTCAAGCATTCCAGAAACATTTGGAATTAACTCACATATTTGAAACCTGCCTTATGTTCAGGGGAATTAAATTTCTTAGCTTCATTTTTCCTCAGAATAATTTCTATACATGTATTTCTTCGACTGGCAATGTGTAAACTTTTAACAAGAGCTTTGCAAAAACTGTTACAAGATTGGGGCATATTCACTATTTTGCTACACGAAAGCTGAAATTGAAGTTCTCTGCACTAGTGTGTCCTCTTATGCTGGAGAGAAATAGACTGCAGGGGAATCCACTTTCTATCCTCTGTTTCTAGTATGACACAGCTTTAAGTTTCCTCTCCAGAATAGAGGCTAACACAGAAGTGCGCTGATTCCATGCATTCACAGCCACCCTGGCCTACCCAGCCAGTGCTGGCTGGTTTTGGGACTGTTCTGTGTCCCTTGGGAATTCCCCAGCACTGAAGAGTTTGTGGCTGCTTCGCATCACTGCAGCCTCCCCCTCAGCAGATTTTTCACTGCTTGAGGCCTTGTGCCAGGGTCTATGCTAGCTGATCTGCTAAAGTGAATTTGGAAGAGAAAGAAAAACACCCTTTCTTATATGCTTTTGTTTCAAATACCTATGTCTTCAGCCCTCCCCCAAAATGAATTTTTTAAAAGTCTCTATCTGCCTATCGTAAAGTTTTCCATAGCCCTCAGCTCCATAGTGCTTAGGAGTTAAATTTAAATGAATTGGTGTTAATGTAATGTCCATAACAATCAGTAATGAGAATCAGCAAAATTGATGTTACTAGATCAACCAGCACCAAATCTTAACTTCTAAAATCCATCTGCTAGATTATGTTCCTTCGATTACATTCTGCTTTATTGATGAAAAGGGGATTTAGGGATACTCAGCACCTTTTAAAATCAGGCTAATTATATTTTGATGTCTTAATTGGGGATTTAGGTGTCACATTGGACACGTTAGGCTGAAATTTTTAGCCATTCAATAGAAGCTTTTGTGTTGATTATACCACGCAGAGGCACAGTCTTTTCAGAAGACCTGAGATCTGAGAAGTGATTGTTGATGATGGATTTTTAATTTTATTTTATTTTCAAGTACAAAATAATTAAATAATAAAATAAAGAATATAGATTAGGCCTGTCCAAAGCAATGTACTTGGTGACTCACTGAATTCCGTGTTTTTCTAACAATTCTTTAAGACATGTACTGTTAACCAGTCATCCTTTTAAATCTATTGAATGTATTCTATTTAGGTATATGCAACTAATAGGCTAGTATTCATGTATCTATTCACAATTATTCAAGATCAGCATATCCACTATCCATTTCTTAATAAAGCTGATTTTGAGCTCTGCATTTTACTGCTTTGTGAAATTATAATTTGCATTTTGATTCACCATAAAATTCAGTTCAAACTTTTCCTGGTATTTCATCCTAGAGATTTGGCTGCTTTATTTAACAGATTGTCCTTTGATCTCAAGGAGACAATTGCTATTTTACTCCTCTAATGAAGCTTGTATTATTATAGGCAAAATGAATATTAGACCAAATGGTGGTAGAATTCCCAGATTGAAACATGCTTCTTTCTCTGGATCTTGCAAAAGCAGAATAATTCGTTTTGTCACTTATTACATTGAGTAAACTCATACTCACTCTTCTTATTTACTCTCCTCTTCTGACAATTGTGGTGCAATATTTGTGTTCATGAAATTCAAGGTGCGGGATGCACTGCAGTCACAATTCCTTTGTGATCAAGAGACAGTCATCCTGAAGAGGCAAGAGTAAATCAAGCCATTTCATTAATGTTTTGAAGCAGCTACTGGGCATTTGTGTATGGTGTTTTTAATGATGTAGGCATCTGTCCTTTGTTATTCTTTAGCCTCCTTCAGATTGATGTACTGAGAATTTGCTTCTGTGTCAGTAGGAGTTTCCTCTTATAGAAAGTAGGGAAAAAACTGATTACAGGGGATGTTCTGGAGAACATGAAGGATTGAAAGCAGGAAAGAGAGAGTGGAGAATGAAAAGTTGAAGTTGAGATGATAACGTGAGTGAAAAAAATTGAGAAAAAAAAGGATGCAAGAGACATATGAAAATAAGAGGTGATAGACTGTGTAATTCTGAAATGAAATGCATAAAAGAGCCAGTCAGAGAAAAACAAATGAAACTCATGGCTTTAATCTCTATAACCATACCCATTACATTACGGATATGCATGCCCCTTACCTCCCAATAGAGCAATAAAGGGACAGGTTTCTTGGCACTGGGAGGAGGGCACACGCCACCTTTTTGCCCCCTTGGCTTCTAGGAATAGGCTGTCTTCTCTGTTCCCTCCAGGCTTCTAGGGAAAGGCCTTTCATACCCTTTTTCCTTTCCTAGATGTGGGGTAGACGATCACTCTCCACAATGCTGGAGTCTCTTCCCCTTCTCCCAGATACTGGAAGCTAGAATCCCTTCTGTCTTTCTCCTACCTGCTAGAATCTCCACTTTTCCCTCTTGCCTGCTAGGATGTAGCTCCTGCCCCTACTCTCCTTCTGGCTGCTTCACTGTTACCTACATAGGGAGGATCTCAGCAGCTCCTCCTTTTCCACAACAATGCCATCTCCCTTCTTCTATGGATGTCCCAGTTGCTCTAATGCCACCAAATCTGCTGTCATTTGCCCCTTTCACAAACATTTGATTCTTGTGATAATTGTTCTACCTACCCTGCCTAACACAAGACACAGATGCTGAAGCAGCAAAATCAGGTTGGTGGGAATAGCATGAGCAGTTCTACCACACTGCTGGGCATATGGCCCAGTCAGACAAATACAGAATAGCTTTGGAGACTGGATCATGACGTAAAACTACAGGCAGCCTATTACAGTGGATCACATTGTGAAACCTTTCTTGTCCCCTATCAAAGGTCTGTTACAATTTTGTAGTATAAGTTACCACCAAAGTGAGGGTTCATATAGAGCCCTTCAAATATTTCCTTGGTGTGATTAAAGTAATGGTCATTATAGGGACTGGAAATCTATGTGATCAAAAGAAGGATCCTGGTGCTTTGACAGGTATGCAGCAGAGTAATGTCATCTTCACAAACTGACTTCTGAGATTACATGTCTTTCTTGCACCTGGCATCAGCAGCAGTGCCAAACGCAGAGGAGATGGAATAACTTACGAATCAGCACTAGGTGAAAGAAGAAATTTGTATTTGTTGCATTTAATGTTCTTAGTAAAACAAGCTGAATAATCCCTGAATAAATGACACTTCTCAAGGTAAAATCCCAATTGAAGAAAAAGTGGTCAGTGGGACATTCAAAACGTTACCTTGACTAATGATAATTTTGGCAACCCCAAACATTTATCTGCTGGACACGAGGCAGGATTCCTACAAATTTAGCCAAAAATATCTGCAGTCACTTGACATCCTTGGTCAAAACAGAAATTAACTTTTTGTTGTTCGTGACCACTGGGCACAATTGTATTTGTAATTGGATAAAAAGTGGTGAACTTTTTTTATTTGTGCTAAATGTCTTGTAAACATACATTATTAGCAAGCAAGCAGGAGCTAAGAACAAAGGTCTCAAGTGATGAGCCGCCCCAAGCCTGTTTACAAGTCAGTTATTCATTTTACATAGAGTTCTGTATAGTGGCTTTTTAAAATTTAAATGAGAAACATGGCTAGCAATGCATGCAAAATGTTCATTCATTGTAGTAAACTACAAAAATATTGCTTTTATGCAATGAGAGAGCCATTGTAGAATTTTAAAAGGCATAGAAATAAAAGACTCAGGATTGGAGTGATTTAAACAAACTCACTAGGATATAGTAGATGATTAAAATACAATCTATAATTACATTACACTGGTATCAGGTAAGGATAAAAGCCTATAAATACACTAGGGTCAGGGTAAGCATAAAAAATGAAACAGTTATTTGAATAATCTGAGATCAAGTTGCAGTAATTAAAAATGAATGTATTATTCAAATGAAGGAATTAGGTTACAACGCTCCTCATATGAAAATATTATTGTGACATACTGAAATAAGTTGGAAATGATTTTGATAAAAAAATGGGTAAAGAAATATAATGACTTTCATTGGTGAAAAAGTAGACCATCACTGTGGATCAGAGTATTTTTGGATATCAAATATTCACTCTCCTGCTTCAGATCCCTCACCTGAACTGTCACCTTTCTACTCATCTTCCAACTCTCACCACCACTCCTAATTTCCTTCTGGATGCTGCTCCCTCAAATACATATATTAATCCATTAAAAAGTAAAATTGCTGTAGCTAAGGACTGTATTTACATGCAGATGCACCCACAAAGGAAATAAAAATGTATGTTGTTTGCAGTGTTGCAGCCTACTGGTCCCAGAATATTAGAAAGACACAATGGATGAGATAATATCTTTTATTGGACCAACTTCTGTTGGTGAAAGAGAGAAGCTTTTGAGCTACACAGAGCCCTTCTTCAGGTCACCATCACGACCTCAAAAAAGAACTCTGTGTAACTCAGACGCTTGTCTGTTTCACCAAGAGAAGTCAGTCCAATAAAAGATATCACTTCGCTCACATTGTCTCTCTATATAGTAACGGGGCATCCTGATCTCACCCTCTTACTCCCATACACACACACACACACACACACTGCCATCCCATTATCTTTTATTGCTGTAGTCCAGACTGCTTCCCTAACCCAGTTCCCCTTCTTTCTTTGTCATCCCCTGTTCAGTTTTGGGGTCCAATTCTACAACTCAGACTCATGCTACCTATCACATACCCGTGCAGCTAGTTGTACTTACTCACAGATCTCAATACTACCCTTGGTAAATAAGAATTACAAAAGCTGGCCCTTAGATAGTAAACTGTGTAGGGCAGGAACCTCTCCATGAGGTGCCATGATGAAGACCTAAAGCGGTGAGGGATAATTAATTATTAATCATAATTAATAATGAATAAGACTATAAGCAAATTGACTTTTTTGAAGTAGTGACCTTTGTATTCCTTGTAATTAATTAAATTTTTTAAATATGTCCAAGGCTCTGTTTCTGCTCCCTGAACAGCATGGTCCTTAAACTGTTGTCCTCATGGAAGGAGAGTGTAGCTGTGGTGCTCTATAACAGCAGGAGTCCTTGAAGCTACATTGGTGGATTCAGTCAGAATTCTTTCAGGAAGAGGAGGGAGTACATGCCGGAACCAGAGCATGGGATGGGGACAAGTTTAATCATTTTCATCCCTTGACTAGTGCAACCTCCAACTCCCTGACCTTCCTGATAATTTACCTCATGCCCTTCTATATCCATGCATATAGAAGTTTACTGAGTAAATTATTCAGCCCAGCACCATGATCATGTTCAGTCCTCATAAAATCCCTTTTCTTGCTTCCTATAGTAGATTCACTCTTCTCATTGTCACCTTTAAAACCTTCTAGTAGATCTTTCACACCTGTCTTTTCTTGTCTCCTTCGTCTTCCCCATCGCACACTCTCTTTGCTTAGTGTAATTACTTTCCTAAGTTCCCCTTTCAGATGCTTCCCCCACCCTCAGCTTCTTTAATGAGACCATCTATGCTGGAACTTCCTTCCTGATCTCCCCTCCTACGCCATCCTCTCTTCCTTTAAGTTCTTCCTCAGAGTTCTTATTGTCTACTCACTCTTTGACATCTGGAGAACAGGTTATACTTATTAGATGTAGTTTATATTTCTGAGCTAATATTTAACAATTGTTTAATTATAAAAAAAAGGAATAAATGTGATTGGAAGCAAAACAGCCAATCATTTACCCACAACAAGCACACAACAAAAGCTTTTCAGAAAACTACATTATAGTTATGGCTTTATATTGACTTCATTCCCTTTTTGCCTACCTGGGCAATTAATGCAGCTGTTATTTACTGTATGTAGAGTAAATGTGAAATGTGGTATAACCCTATTAATTCAAATCTTCAGAGATTATAATTTCCTTAGAACTATCCCAAATTGATACCTGAACGAGATTGAATACAGTGCTACCTATGTGGTTCATGTTTCCTGGCATAATCCGTATCTACAGTAGTTGCATGAAGAATTTTGTTTATCCCAGCTAGTTATTGATTACCTATACAACTGACTTCTCATCATAATGAAGAGCTTTCCTTTTTAGCCAGAAATTATCCAGATATATGGGTCACTGTAAGGGGTTGAGAGAATTCTAGTAAGGGCCAGCTTCTCATGAGTTGTGTGATAGCAGACACATTGCACATGTGTTTGTGTTACAATTTATGTGTGTCGTTTTACTGGATTGTAGGTTAACAATAATTGATGAATAGCATATCAGTATGTGTAATATTAAAACTGAGAAGGAGGGAGTAAAAGAGAGAATATGAAGAAAAGGAGATTATTGAAAAACAGAAATGAAAGGAAGTGAAAAAAGAGAGTTAATCAGAGTGTGAGGGGGAGAAGGTACCAAATGAGGATCAACTAGGTGGTAAGATATAGACCTGTAACAAGATGTGAGGCTGAAAGACATTTTATGGTGTGATGTTTTTCAGCATCTGCAAGGACTGGGAAATGGGTCCTAACTGTCTCTTTTGAAAAGGGTGATATCTTCCATTATGAAGGTAGATCCTAAATCCAATTTCCACTCCAAAGTGATGGTCTTTCCAATGTCTGAGTAAAACTCTGGCATAAAATAAGAACTGTGAGGACTCATTTTTAAAAATAGGATGGTATGGGACTATCCTCTCAAGGCCAAAGAGGCAGAGTCTAACAGAATAAGCACTGTAGCATTTTAGTGCTTCTGAGATGTGGATGCAGATGGCTGTCCACATGACAGCTAACTTGTGACAGAACAAAAAATGTAAAATACAGAAGCATCTCCAGCAACTTGTAGATACTGTGAGTTTCACTGCCTATCAAAAGGCAGGTGTTCACTACGCTTCATACATCTTTTGTTCAGAGTTACATGTTGGTTAGGCGATGATGAAGTACGCTTTTGCACTGTGCCAGATTGTTGACAGACCTCTTACCTCAAAGAAGTTCCAAGATGTTCATTATACTTTGTCCTGGGTAAACAGGAAGATGAGTCATAGATAATATTCAACCACCAATAACATTGGCCAGTGAGGTATGAAGATGAATCTTTGGATGGGGAGGTGGTGTGATTAGGCCTATACCAGTGTATGACTTTAATAGCAGGTTAGATTTTTCAAGCAACCCGGAAGGCTTGAGTCTGCAACATAAAAATCTCCCTTTCAAAGGATATGGCCCAAACCTTTGATGGGACCTCTCTTAAATCTCTGATATAAACTAAAACCTGAGCAAGGTGGGGCCTGTCTGCTTCATACAGGGGACACATTGGCCCTCTACAAAGCCACTGAAGCTTCCATGCAGCCCCCAACAAGGGGCAGAACTTTGTGTTAGCCCTCTGCACCTGGGAGAATTTTACCTCAGTATAAAATCACCACCTCTTCTAAGAGGCAGCTCATTTGGGAACATTGTGTCCTTGTCACTGAATTTCTTTTTTATTTACATGAGAAGCTAAGAGGTACATTTTCAAGACTTGCACAAAGAATGACTCCCATTTACTCAAGTGGGAATCATGCAACTAAAACCTAACCTAAAGCATCCTTTAATGCTATTTTGCTTTTGCTTTATATATTTAATTTCCTTTGATTTACTCACAGTAGTATAAACTACATGGAAGACTTGAAATTAAAAAGGTAATAATTGGAGATATACCAACCTCTTAGAACTGGAAGGGACCTTGAAAGGTCATGGAGTCTAGCCCCCTGCCTTTGCTAGCAGGACCAATTTTTGCCCCAGATCCCTAAGTGGCCCCCTCAAGGATTGAACTCACAACCCTGGGTTTAGCAGGCCAATGCTCAAGCCACTGATCTATCCCTCCCTCTGTGTTTTTGAGGTTCATGAGCTGCTCTATCCAATATATAATTCTTGCTACTCAGGATGTCTTTCTATGTAACAATATAATGTAGTAGTACAGTATTAAGTATTGTTCCTGTACTGCACCCAGAGCCCTACTGGAATGAGTGCAACAACTACCCCCTTTATTTAATTTGATTTTATACAGGGAAAGTCAACAGCAGTAAATAGCTACTGGCAGACCAATATTCTGGGTCAAAATATATGGGTCCTGAACTTGTACGCTGTTTCCTGTGCTTGCAGCACTGCATTGTTAGGCTCTGAGTCCTCAGCAGTCCTGACATGCCCCCCATAGAGCTGCACTGATTGGGCCTCCACAGTTGGTGGTTCCTCACAACTCTCCCTTGTAAGGGGGTTCCGAACTCATGGAAGGTGGCTCTGGGATAACAATACAGCACAGCTTAGGGAAACCTCCATGGATCAGTGGCTTGGTGGTGTGTTTATCTACTGCTTCTGTGGCCTGCCCACTAATCATCCCCTGGTCTCACACAGTTCTCTAGATCAGCAGGTAGCCCTCCATGGAAACCAAGAGAAGAGGAGGAATCCTATTGCTAAGGCAGTTGATTTATGTGAAGAAGGCCCTCTCTATACAGGTCTTGGCATTATACATGGGGCCCGTATTATCAATGTTAATATTTATTATTAACAGAAATATGTTAACCTGCCATGCCCCCAGCAACAGTTCAGCTATATAAATGGTAGTGAGTGGTTGGTGCTACATAAGTTCCTTAGTTAGTTTTAGATAGGTAGCTTTGTAATGGAGTGATTTTTAGCAGAGACAAGTGCCTAGGTGCTGCAGTTAAATAAGGGGATCTGCATTAAAACACAATTGGTAGCCATTGACCTAAAAACCTGGTGCTGGATTGCCTTTCCATAGTTTAACATATTCCACAGCTCACCTTCTGAAAACATGTCCTGCCTTTGGGATTTGAAAGGCACAGGATCAGGAAGGGCACAATAGTTACTCCCTGATCATCACTTTTCTGACATGGATACTGGTCCATTTCCTGGTCATGTTTGACTGGTTAAATATTATAGCCCAATTTTTTTTGTGTAGAAATAAACATTTACTTTCCTGATAGGTTTGATGTCCATTACAGAACTCTCTTACATATGGTGCTCTATCATATCATAGCTTAATTAACTCCATGTCAGCTAGGCAATTCAGTTTCCTAATTTATTTATATTTTTTTAGAATATTTATGTATCTGAGAAAGTCAAATGTTGCATGAATGTGCTACTAGGGGGTTTGTTCAGCTTTAAAGAATTAGTGACATGACCTCTTGGAGATTTTCCCTGACTGTCCCTTTAAATGAACCAATAACATTTCAAATCATAATATTTTTGTTTTATGCTTCTTTCTGATAATTTGTTTGTTCATTTAGATTTGTTCCAGTGCACTTATAATCTTCTTTAGAGACAGATCTGTGTCTTGTTTATTTAAGATATTTCCAGTAAGTCCCTAACTGTGGTATCTAAGCAGTGAGATGTAACTCTTTTATACAACTTACTACTGCACCTATGGCTCTTTAGCACTTTAGCATCCTATACCTTTAGGTCAGATAGTGTGAATCCTTCTGCTTCATTGTTACGACACAAAAATATGACCCAATTGTTAAAAGATACTAGACAAGTATCAAGCATGAGGGTATAGCATATAAAGGGTTACAAGCATGTTCAATCAAACTGCCTGAAATCTCCCAGTTTTATTACACTTGGTGCAACAATGTAAAATGCTCAAAGCAGGATAAAATTAAATAAATAATAACTTCCTTTTCTTCCCTTCCCACCAGAAAAGTGTTCATGCTATGCACAGAGTGCCATCTGCTGGCAATCTGTGTATTTTTCCAGTGGCCTTCTTATGACTAACTGACATTCCTCAGGACCACTGGAAGTCATTACTGAACTGGGAGTATATGCAAATGATTGCCAACAAGAGGAGCAAAAATTATAGTGAAGGGTGTTGTAATATTCCTGAGAACTGCTTTAAAAATCTGTTTCTGGGAATTTATTTGGTATGAAAAAATTGGTCTAGCAATTAACTTATTCTACCAAAAAAAATTTAAAAAATGCTTTTAAAAGGTAGGAAAAAAATTAATGTATTGGTTTCAGATAATCTCTTTTAACTATTATTCATATGGCATTAAAATAACTGAATTTAAAAAAAAATTACATTTGGCAGGAAAATAAGCCCATACATTACTTAATCAATTTCTTTGGTGGTGTTTTTAAAAGAAAAAAGAGAGAATAATTTAAATTTAGAAATAAAATATAGCTACTCAAAGAACTGTATTTGAAAATTTGCCTAAATTCATATATTCAATCATCTTTAATGATCCATTAGGTAAAGTAAGAGCACACATTTGAAAAACATTCATACAAATATGCTTGTCTATCAGATAATTAATTTCTATTTGAAAACATTAGAATACTTCATCACCAAATTACCAACATACAATTGGATCAATTCTTATCTCATTTCATGTGTGTGTTTATATATATATATATTTAATATAGAAACATACATATTAAAATATTGTACTTATATATAATACCTTTTGAATAAATAAAGTGCACAGTTCTCTGGAATTTTTAAATAAACAGAAAATGAAATACAAAACCAAGGTCTAAATATCATAAGGGTCAAACCCTTCGTTGATTATCCAGACAAAATTCCCCTTAATTTCAAGTTTTTAAAATGACAAGCTCTAGAAATTCAAAGTTACTATTTAGGTTAGGCTACTCCATCCCTAACTGATTTTATTTTAAAAAGATATACAGCAGCATACATCAAAGAGATCCTCAGTCTAAACCTTGATTTTTCCAGGTTTTTATTGTTTATAACTTAACTGTACAACTCCATAATCATTATGGTCCCAATCTTGCATCACTTACTCATGTGCATAATCCTTACATTATGTATTAAGTTGACTTATTTATAGGCTTTTGTATTATGCTCATCACCGTAGAGTGTGAGTTCTTTGCAGTCATTTGTCCTCACAACATACAGAAATTACAAACAAAAGTTATCATGCTAGCTATATTTTGCACTGTCAAGTCTTGACCCATCATCATGTGACATCTTTACTTAGTTGTATGTTGTGCCCTTTTCCCTACCTTCCATGCATGTATAGGTATCTGATTCTTTGTCTTTTAGGCATCAATCCTGTAAACGCATACAAGTGTGAATAATGCATGTGAGTAGTCCCATGGTTCAGTGGGACTGGTTAAATGTGAAAATCTTCATGCATGTGTGTTTGCAGGATCAAGTCCTTAGATACTGAGCTTTTTGGGAAGAGTGCATTCTCTTGTGCTTGGCAATTACCTAGTTGTACACTGTGAGCAGTAGCAGTAGTAAAAATGATCAGATATCCCTATGAGGTTATCATCAAGTTACACATCTTTTTATTCCTTTTTTCAAGTCCCTGTTTTGCAGCCATTGAAGTCAATAAGATGTTTTCCCATTCACATGGGTAGGAGCAGGCACATTGATTAATAGATTCCAAGGCAAGAAGGGACCACTGTGATTATCTAGTCTGACTTCCTATATAATAGCATAGAACTTTCCCAAAATAATTCCCAGAGCATATCTTTTAGCAAAACAGCCAATCTTGATTTAAAAATTGTCAGTGATGGAGAATCCACAATGACCCTTGGTAAATTGTTCCGCTGGTTAATTACACTCAGACCTTATTTCCAGTCTGAATTTCTCTTGCTTCAACTTCCAGCCATTGGATTGTGTTATAGTTTTCTCTACTAGACTGAAGAGCCTATCAGACTCCTACTGAACAAATTATTTCAGTTTGGGGCTGGAAAGTTCATACAAAATAAAAAATGCTGTGAAACCAGCTATGCTTTCTCAGTAGAAACCTCTAAAGAAGCCTCAATTTTTGAAAAAATTGTAGTTCATTGTCACAATTTTGCATTTATAACTTTGGGTGGTCCATGTTGCAGGTTGGAGAAATATTTGGTCATGTGGATGGCACTAAATCATGGTATGATTGTCTGTCAAATTCAACTTTTTAATGCAGAAGCATCTTGAGAAGTTGTCATTCTCTGCAAATTATCACTTGTCCTGGTTTCTCCCTCTAACATAATTGAATATTTTAGGTATCTAACAAAAGGATCGCACATCTAGCATTAGAACATCTGATTCTGTCAATTCTGAAATTCACTGAAAGTCTGCAACTTTTCTCAGGATTAAGAATGCAAAGAGCTTGAAGAAAGAGTGGGGCAAACTCACTCAATTTTCAGGAAGTCACACCATGGGACCTGCAAAATGCTCTTCAAACCATCTCTGTAGTTCTACACAGTCCCTGCAGGAGCCCACAAACCCTTGCAAACCGCACCCCAGGGAACCAGCATGTTTTAACTGAGGCCCTGTTGAAGCAAATGCACCTCTTGAAGACATGAATGTATAAGAAAGAAAGGTAATGGAAAGTGACAAGCTGAAAAAGAGTTGAAAGTTTCATTTGCAAGGTTGTGCTTGAGGGGGCATCCATCAGGAAATTCCTATGGAGTTGCAAAAAGAGAAAAAATTAAGGAACAGCAGAGTATGATGAACTTATATAATTCTTTTTCCATAGCAGCAGGCAGTATTTATTACTTTTTTTTTTTTTGCCAATTTAGGAGCACTCCTAAGCACTGAAAGACAGAAATTAAGTGTACAGAACCCCACAGCAATAATGAAAGTGTGGAATACTCACAGATTATTTATAAGCATGCAAGTTATGTAGTAGTTGAAGATTTTCTCCCTTCTGTTCCTGTATAGTGATGAAGAATGGTATTTTAATAGGCAGATGGTAAAGACAATTACAGTTTGGGGCTCAGCTGGGAGTTACATCAGTTTATTGCAAATTATTAGTTGATAAATGCTTTTGTTTACAAGCAAAGTCTTAAGCAGCTTTGTAATCAGTTTATCAGCTGCAGCCTCAATTTTGACAGCTTGCCTTTGGGGTATACAGTCATTTCTTCCCTGGTCATTTAGAAATCATGCTGACCACGCAGTCAGTCAGATTGGCAGCTTCTGTGCACCTGTATGATACTCAGTAAACTGGTATTTGTTATAAAGCCTATTTTTAAAAAATCACCCAGTGAAGAATCTTGTCTAATAGCTAATCAATATTAGTGTGCACTAATTTATTTCATTTGTCTCTGATTCATAATTTTCAAGGGATACTGTCTGATTAAAAAGAATTTTAAAAATATTTTTGATCCTAATGAGTTCAATCTTGTTCCTGTTTACTTCACTCGTTTTGGCCCTACGTTACTAATAATGCCCCAGATTATTAGATGGGAAGTAACATACTGTTCACAGTTTATGGTACTTGTTTATTTTTGGCATTTCGCACAGATTGCACAAAGAAAATAAACTAGTCACTTTCATGTTTGTTTTTCATCATTTTGTAGTCCTTCACACTTCCAGGTTTTCATACAAAGACCAGTACTATGGTGTTTGCATTTCAGACACAGCTGGGAAATGCTTGTTTGTTTTGGGAGTATTTTGTTTTTAACTCTTGAAATTTTTTTAAAGGGAAGGTATTTTAATATTCTACAGTTTTGCAAAATAATATTTTTATAAGAATTAAGTTTGGGAACAAATTTGATCTGAGTCTCCTTACAAATGTATTTTCACTTAGCTGTCTTTTTAGAAATTAACCTCTGGAATGTCATATGAGCCTGCTCTCATTGCAGTCAAAGGAAAACCGCCCAGTGACTTCAGTTGGAGCAAAATTTTCCCCATGATATAAATCCATAAAGAGGAGCCTCCTTTGTCTTTATGGTTCTTACAGTGCCCCTTACATCCTGTAAATAGGAGCAGAAGTCACTGTAATCAGTTTAGGAAAACTGGTTCTATTTCATTATTGTTATCTATGTTATGGTAGTGCCTAAAGTCCTCAGTTAGGATGAGGAAGCTGTAATGGAAGGCATTATACAGATCTAGAGAAACCACAGCTCCTTCTTTGATGAATTTGTAAACTCAATCCAAAACCCTAAAAAGACTTATGCATATGTTTAAATTTACGCACTGTGAGCAATCCCATCAATTTACAGCCCTGATCTTGAAGTGAATTCCGTGCGGCACTCATTTTAGGATTGGGACCTCATTAAAGAAAAGATTCAACAAATAAGTGTAACAAACAGGAGGCGGGAAGTCAAGTAATAAAAGCACATGTTTACATGGCTACAGTGTTTACAACTTAATGGTTCCAGATGTTGAATGGGGGGTTATTAAAATTTATAAAAATTGCGGTTGATCCACAGTCCCCTGAGCTCCCTTGTCATTTGCTCTCCTCTGGAAAAAGTGACCCAGCCCACAGCCTATTATTTATTTGTTTGTGTCTCTTTGTTTTCCCATTCCATAGAAGACTATCCCAGCTGCCCCTCTACCTAACATTATTAAAAAAAATACAAACTATCCTCACAACTTCCTAAGGTTATCGGCCTTCTACCTCTACATACACCTTCCTCCTCCTCCTTAAGTACCTGCCTCATTCACTCTACATCTGTCCAAAGGGGCAATGGCAGATCCCTACAGGTGTCAGGCGCAAGAGTGGAGAAAGTCCTTTGAGAAGTAATAGGATGTGCTCTGATTTCCCTGCAGTGCAGTGTGGTGAATGTGTCACCAGGACATGCCCACTCTCTAACCTTACTGGTCTTTCCCAAATCTCCCACTAGCAATCTCCCAGTTCCACAGAACAATGCATCACGTCCAGAATTGCTGGCATCATTGTCAGCTTCCTAAGGCTACAAAAGGGCCATGTTATGGCACTGCTTGCAGGGAAACAGGGATTCCAGAAACATGTGCACCTTAAGTCCTACCTCTAGTATACTGGGGCTCATCAGCTAATCGTCTCTCCCTGAACCCTGTTGCTGCTGACAACGGCAGCTGAGTCTCATTCCTGTGATGATCTTAAATGGGTTCTTCTCCTGGGAAGTTCTGTGAAGGGCTGCAGTTCACTTGTTGCTGTAAGGCATCCAAGGGTGGAGGAGTTTGCCGAGGCAGTGTGCCCCCAAAGTCTGGGCTTCATGATCGGGGAGGAGGGTGTTAATGTACATGGCAGGGCCGTATTACATCGTTCACTGTTCTTTCATGATTTTCTAGATAATACTTAGCTCTGCTTCAGTTCAGGGGATGGACTAGATGACCTATGGAGGTCCCTTCCAGTCCTGTGATTCTATGATTTCTAGCTCATGAATATTGATATGTTCCTTTTTAATATCCAATTAATATCCATAAAGTAATATGGACAAAAAGTAATACCCTGAGAAAAGAAATAGTTGCAGTACTTGTAAAAGAATTCCTTCAGCTCATTTGTTAGCATTTATTCTGAATTAAGGAAATATAACAGGTTTAGCATTTGTGACAGCACTTCAGTTTCAGCCCCTAGCAGCAGACCCAACTTCTGGTGATATCGGAGGATATTTCAGTTTTCAGTTTCATTCAGGCCTTTTAAGTAAGTATTGCCATTTGTGCCAAATATTTAATAGTTTTATGCTGTGGACTGTCGTCCACCAGGAACTGATTTCACCTAAGACTTTTTACAGCCATCTAATAGAAAGATATGTATTCACTCTGATTAGCTCAGGATTTGAATGAGGGTCCCAGAAGAAATATATAAGCCTCTTAAATGCACATAACTTCTAAGGATATGGGTTTAACTGTTTCCCCCTGTGGTAAATAAGCTGTGACAGCTCAATCGGGGGTAGAGGGTACAAATAAAATTATCACATTATTTTCCTGTGGATATTTTCTGAACATTGGTGTAGTTTACCTCTTTATCTAATGGAATTTTACATTGTTTTAATTCTAGGATTTCTTTGAAAGAAACAAATACAAAATCCTCAAATGCATTAAAAAAAAAAGAAGCTGACAGCAAGGGTAAAATGAGAGGTCAAATCTCATTGCTAGATATACCAGTTCTGCTTTAGAAATATGCAGTGTAGTTGGGGTTCAGTAGCTCAGTATTGCAGCATTAATGAAAGAGAGCTACTGAAATTTTGTAACTATCCTTTAAACGGTGGTCACGCAGGAAAGAACGTCTATCTCATTGAAAGAGTTTCAGCAGAGAATGCTTCAGTTTTAATTCTTTTTTCTCCTAGGACTGAAGAGAGATTTTAAAAGCTATACTGATGAAATAAACTATATAATAGGTGACAGTTTTTTATGAAACACACTATATTCAAATAAAAGCATTTACTCCTGTATCGTATTGCTAAGGAATCGGTCCTTGGTACTGAAGTCAGTATCAAAACTCACAGTCATTTGGATTAAGGAGCAGGCCCTTATTCTCTTAAGAGGTATATTTCTTCTTTATTTCCAATCTGGTATCATATTTCTTAAAACTCAATCATCTTGGAATCATCCCTTTCAAAGCTGTCCAGTGTTTAGTTGAGTGAGTCTTCTATTATATTGAATAATATAATGCATTATTGTTTCTTTATTTTGTAGCATCCAGGAATTAAAAAAAAAAAAAGAAGCAAGTTTCATACTTTATTCTGAGCCAAATGCACTACATTTCTCCCAGGGAGTGTGAGTGCTTGCTCTTACACTTATTGTTTTAACATTATATAATATAATAGGTTTTACAATTTCTGCAATCAATACATTGCAGAGTTATAATATGCCAGTTAAAATTAGAGGGTGAGTATCATTTGACAATCTCCTTTGATCAGTAAACAAGGAAAAATTATGCAATGTCCTAGGAAATCATCTCATTAATTTTAATTTAGCATTGTAAACATTGTTATAATTGTTAGAGAAGTCCAAATTTGCATGCCGGGCTGTTGAGATGCTCTCTAAAGAGATGTTTGGAATCCTGGTATTAAAATACTTAGATGGTAGAAGTGTTCTGGAAAGGATTTAGTTTGTGCATACAAATTTAAAATGTTGAGAATTATTTATCAACAGAAAAGATTGTTCACAAAATGCTTTTGATTTATTGCTGTATACACTACAGATCCATATCAGTTATGCTTACATTATTTTATTCAAAAACTTATATAACCCGTGAGTTGGCGTATTAGAGAATACTGAAAAGGCATTAATCAACCTAAATAAACAAGTACATAGATCTATCTAACAACTATGAAGTAGTTAATAATTTTTAAGCAATTTTATTATAGAAAGGAGGTCTAAAAGAGTAGTGCTTAATTATCTGGACTCCTCTGTGCTGGGCTCTCTTTTGATTGTATTAATGAAGCAGCTGGCCCATTGTTTCTCTTTAATTCCTCTATTGTTTTAAGAATATGTCACAGCTCTTTATTCTTTTATCAGGTGCTGTGCAGGAGGATCCACACAATACCTCATATTCCTACTGTATTTGCCAATGCACAAAGAAACCTCCAAAGCATTTTTCAAAGAAGGGGCACACGTAATTTATAAGTTCTATTCCTTGCACCACTCTACTGTCAAGAATTTCAACAGTATTGGATTTGAATTCATTATAATTTTTATTAAACAACATGGCTCCATATTGATATAAGTACTCTGTTAATGTCGAAAATTAGAGATCTGGGCAGTAACTTGTGCCGTACTGAAATGGGGGCTTTCATCAGTATAGGAAATTATTCTGAATAGTCACAACCTCATGGGGGGAAGAAAAACAAATGTGAAGATTGTGTTCTGTTATGGATTTGCAAATTTCCATCAACTGCTTGAAATAAAACACAAAGCAAAGACGATATAAAATGAACAAACTTATTTTTTCCCAAGGCTGTTAAAAAAATGTCCTTTTGTAAAATAGGACCATTTCATTCAGAGAAGGGGGAGGTTTAATTCAGTTGATTGTGCCTGGAAGTCATTATGATCCGTAGACTAATACAAGCTGTTGATTAAATGACATCTGATAGTCTTCTGACCCTCCTTTGTAAAAACAAATGTATACAGGAAATGGCCTCTTATGCTGTTGCAATAACACAGTCAAAAACACTAAGCACAAAATATAAGCAGCCAAAACAATACTTTAGACTCACTGGCACAATAGGTTTGTATTCTGAGACTGTTTAAGTATGAAGACTGGTTTCAATAGCAATTATTTATTTTCTAACCTTGTACCTAAGATATACAATCAAAAATCCAGATTCAAAAGGTTAGGCAGACCAAGTTTTGATTAATACTTTGGATAAAAAGGCGAAACAATGGCAGGACTGGCTGTACATTTTTTAAGTGTGTATTCCTTTTCATATATGGAGTAAGATTGCTGCACTACCATGACGGTAGTGCTTGTGTCTATATGATTCAGTTAAAATGTTCTTGCATTGTATTTAGCCATTGCCTTTGTTTTAAGGGGGAAGTTAAACTATTTTTAGCAACCTGCTAAAAGCCAGTTCTAATAAAAGCAACAAAGTTACTAATCAGAGGCCATATGCTGCTATTGATTTTTAAGCAGAGGATCACCCATTTTAAGTCAATGGGGAATTCTGCTTAAAAATCAATGCCACTCATATAGCCCCTTCACTTTAAAGCTCCCCTTCAGTGAAAATCACTGAGACAAAAGAAAGTAAATAAAGGCTGAATTATTTATAAAATCTCAAAATCAACTTCCATTTTATAGGGAGAGAAAATGAAGAGGCTATTGAAAAATCAAGCAACTTTCTATTATATATCTAGATGTGTTTCTTACATAAAATAAAGTTTTCTAGTAATATATCTATCTATCTCCTCAGTGCTCCCTGTCTACATACTGAAGGCAGAGTATTACCACATCTGAATGTGATTTAATTGGTTCAATTACTATATATATTTTTATACTAAGCTTGGTTCCATATCTTGATGAGCCCAGATGTAGTTCTGCTAGTGGTTTACAACTACTCATTGCTTGCATTTTATTATTTTTACAAAGCAAATGTCTATCAATCATATAGATACATTAGAAAAAATTCTGCAAATATAGCTCATCGCAAAGATTTTTGCAGCAAGGTATGTAATTATTAACCTGATTTTTGCCATTGAAAGAAGCCATGAATTGCAGATAGTGCAGATGAAGTTAAATGCTTTTATATTAGATACATTTTACTTATACAGTACTCCATAGGTATGGCCATACAATATAATTGAAGCTTTGTCAGCTCTGTAGCCTAGCAACAGATAATACTGTTAGGTTACTGAATTGCTCCTGGTTGACAAGTAGGGAGTATTTTTGTGTTTATCATGTTTGCTAATGATGGGATCCTTTCCAAAAGGCTTGTCTTAATCTTAATTAGACTTTATCAACAGAGGTCTGCATGACATTGTGCAGACACTGATTTCATAAATAATAAAAAGTGCAAGTGAAAAATTTGGCAGGAGAAGAAGATATTTAAGGCCACTGATTCTTGTAAGAGCAGCATGAATTTCCAAAATGTAATCAAGTTTGAACTGTGACTCTATTCTTTATTATCAAAACTTGCAGTACACTTCACTGCAGTTTTGACAGCAATTATGAGTATGATTTATAAGCTTCCTGTTAGGAACCAGATCTGTTTGCACAGGAATCTTGATCATAAACATTACAAAGAACAGTAAGTCCACAGTTTTTCAGGGACATCTTTTTTCTTTCCATAGAACCTGAAGTTGTTTTAGTTTGTTTTATTTTTAAGTAGCAGAAGAGCTACTTGTGTTTGCAGTGTAAGAGACAGACGAAGAAGATCCAAAAATAATCTTTCCACTTGGTGGAAGTTATGAAGGTATCAAATAGCTGATTTAGTGTGTGATGCAATTTGATAAAGAAATCATGCCAATGCAGTTGGAATGTAATTTTTTGCTCTAGTTCGCACAATATGATATTATTCCACTTGCCCAACTTTCTCTGATTAAATAAACGTTTCTGATTCTTTGCATAACTAGTTAATTATATTTTTTTTCAAATGTAAGCTAATAAGGAGTGGGGATAAATGCGTAAGCAATATCTGTTGATAGTTTTTTTTGTTGATCTTGGATTTGATGCCTAGATAATGTATATTAACTCCGTTTTGTTTGGCTGATTTTGTAGCTATCATTTTAGAACAGCTATGGAATTGTACTTTACATTCCATTGGGCAGCTTCCAGGTCAGAGCCTCAACTGGTGCAAACTGGCTTAGCTCCATTGACTTTAAGGGGCTGTGTCAATTTACACCAGCTCAGGATCTGGCTCAGTGTTGTCTTGTAGCATTCTGAGATATAGCTCAGATTCACTGAAATAATCTTTACCCAAGTGACTCAGTAAGCTATGCTGCCTGTTCCTTTGGATGATGTAATGATAAGATCACTTGGGGCCAGATTGGTCATCCTTGGCGTCAATGGGATTACTCGAGTGAGTCACTGGTCACCAATGTGAATAAAGAGTTCACAATTTGGCCTGAAGGGCATACTCCAAAGCACATTTAAATCAGTGGGAGTCTATCTGTTAACCTCCAGTGGGCTTTAAATCAGACCATCAGGACTTGATTCTGCCTGACCCATATGGGTGTGCAGTGGAGGAGAGGGGACAAGAAGTCTTCCCTGTCGCCTCTTGCCAGCCTAGATAAGCACCAGCACAATTGCAGTTCCTGCACTAAGTGCTCTCCTTCGTCCTTTGGGGGCAGGGAAGAGTGGATATTGCCCTGACCCATCCCCATCTGCACCAGCCTATGGAAAGGGACAGGCATGCACTGTGGGGAGTGTATTGCACCCCATGCCTATGGATGGAAAGTGCTACATAACAGGATGAAAGAGCAAATGTACTAGTGGGAGGAGCATAATTCTTAAGAAGAATCCTAATTGCCCCTAAGGAACTCTAATGCGAGGATATTGAGTCAGCTCCTTATTGCTGGTGTACAAGGAATTTGATCCAGACTGACTGCAGCTGGAGACCCTGTAAGCAATGAGTCTCTTTTTTTCCCCCAGGGATACAGCATGTCAGGATTGTTGCTGGGGAAAGAAAGGTGGTGTTTTTATTGTGGCACATTTCAATTTTATTTTTAATACAAAATGTATAGCATTATAAGACTACAGCACAAGCCCTTATTCTACAGTATTCTTATAAAAGTGTATAATGCATTGTATTATTGTTACACTGCAAGTTTCATATATAAATAAGAATAAAACAGAAGTGTGACACAATAAAAGGAACTCCGCCCTCCACTCACACAACTAACTTATGTATGTGTCTTCAGGTAAAATAGTGTAGCTGGTTACAGAGCCTCAAACTAAAGTCATGTAGCTCAAAGTTGTTACAAATAAGAGGCTGATTAAACATCCATTAGTCTGAGTCTCTTCTCACACTGGTTTTGTACTGGTATAACTCCAGTGGCTTCAGTGAATTTACTCCTGATTTACACCAGTATGAGACACTAATCCAGTGCTTTAGTTTTCAGATTCCTGGTTGGTTATTAGGATTCTGGAGTTGTAGATGTAGTTGTATTGCTGTCTTCACTTTTCATCTCTTTATTCTCAAAAGGAACTTGGTGAGAGTTGTATCTTTGCATGCCCTAATTCTGGAAAGCAGTGAACCTTATGCTACACTGGTCCTGTTACAATAAATTGTTCGTAAACCTCATAGCTACCTTCAATGGCTGTAATACCAAAGAGTGAATGCAAAGAAACTTTTCTGCTTTGAAACTTTTATACCACTTTGAGATCTGCAAGCTCTGCTCTGTTTTTCCACTGAAACACATTGTCACTGATGCTGTTTTGTTTGCTCATCTTTGAAAGCTAATAGACTGGTTTAATTAATTGTCCAGGATTTCTCTAAAACAATGTCTTAATTCTTCCATTTAGCTGTGGCATATCATACACTGTTGTTATCTCCTCCACCAGATTTTTGCAACAAGTTGTTTTAAAACTATAATCTCTTTGAGGGGAAAAAAATGAAGTGCAGTTGAAAAGGCAGTTATGCTGAAAGATAAACACAGCAATATTACTTATCAAAATGAGTACAGTTTTGCTTGCCTAATGAATACAACATATAGCTTTTGCTATATATACAAAACCTTGGGGAACAAAAGCTTTATAACATATAAAGTATGCAACATTATTTCAGGCATAACTATACTGGATATGTATCTAGGCCTGAGAGTGTAGATAACACAATATAAGTGCTTTGCCTGTCTAAACATGTTAAATAAATGAGCATTCACTATCACATTCAAATACATTAGTAGATGTACTTGCATAGTTAATTTTCTTTTTAATGCATTGCACGTGACATTTGCAGGACAGAGCTATAGTGTATCTTACTGTTTGATGAAAGTTTCCCCCTTCCTCCCCTTTTAAACAAACCTTTATTTGAATAAGCCTTTATGAAACAGATCTTTGGCATATCTTCTCTTCAGGAAGTTCAGTCAATGTAAGCAGAGATAAAACAGTCATGTTATGAAAAATATTACATAAGAAAATATTTTTTTCAGAGGAAGATAGTAGCAAACATAAGAGAGGGGGGAAATGACCTTATGAGGAAATTTGATTTCTTCTTTGCAGCTTTTGGGTTTTTTTAAATTCTGCTGTGGATGAGGCACTTGGAATAAAACTGAAATTGTGGTATGAAAAAAATATGCAGGAAGTGAAGTAAAAATATAATGATTGGAAAAGTGCCAGTTAAAATAGTTTTGCTTGTATCTGAGTTCTGGCAATGTCCATCTCTTAGGACACAAGAAAAGTGAATTAAGGTGATTGTTCTTTAGTTGAACTGATTGTAGAATATATGCATATATTTTTATCATGGCTTCCTTAACAGTATTTTGAAAATGCTTCTACAGATAGAAATGGAACTTTAAAAAGCAAGAGTTTTCTGCCTCCTCCCGACAAGTAATCCAGTTAGAAAAGGGTATAAAGACACCCTACGTAAGTTGAAGTAGTTCTGCAGATTTATGCTCCCCATTAAATCTTTCTGTTTTTATTTTTCATATAGGTGGCCAGCTTTGGTGTACCACAACTAAGATCATCTCTGAGGGTGAAGAGCTAATTGCCTTTGTTGTGGATTTTGACTCAAGGCTACAAGCTGCCAGTCAGATGACTCTTACAGAAGGGATGTATCCTGCACGTCTGCTGGACTCAATACAACTGCTCCCTCAACAAGCTGCTATGGCATCTATTTTGCCTACAGCTATTGTCAACAGTAAGTGAATAATATTGTTCCATAGCTTTTTTTGTTTTTGTTTTTGTTATGTTTTGGGTTTTTTTTTAACAGAGCAAAAATAGATGTAGAGAATTGGGATGGTAGCAGTACAGGATAGTGTTTGGCCCTCCCTCAGACAGAAGCTCTGTAAATCTGTTTGCAGAATTAGAAAATCATAAAAATAGAGATGAAAAGACCTGTTAGCTCACATGGTCCATATTCTTTCTGTCAATGCAGGCTTGGTCTTCACAATACATATTCTAATGTTTATCCAGGCTAGTTCTTCTTCGAGTGATTGCTCATATCCATTCCAGTTAGGTGTACGCGCCGCGCGTGCACATTCGTCGGAAAACTTTTACCCTAGCAACTCAGTGGGCCGGCAGGTCGCCCCCTAGAGTGGCGCCACCATGGCGCTCCATATATACTCCTGCCGGCCCACCCGCTCCTCAGTTCCTTCTTACCGCCCGTGTCGGTCGTTGGAACAGTGGAGCGCGGCTTAGCTGACCTCCACTTCCCTAGCTACTCGTTTTCTCGTATATAATTATGCAGTTATAACCCTTTTATATATATATTTGTATGATTATACGGGTTTTCTTTGCTAACATGGTTAGTTTAGTTAGCGGGGTTCAGGAAGTAGCCCCTTCCATGAGCCCAGTGCCGGAGCCATGCATGGCTCACCGGGTTTTAAAAGGGGCCCGGCCTGCCAGAAGCCGCGGCCGAAGAGAGATCTACATGACTCCTGTTTGAAGTGCCTCAGGGCAGATAAGTGCCCCATTTGCAAGGCTTTTAAGCCGAGAACAAAAAGGTGCGGGACTTTCACTTACCCCTCCACCTTGGGCGCCGAGCGATATTCAAGCGGCGGGCAGAAGCGCCTCGGCACCGGACCCCGCCGGTACTACCAAGGCCTTTCGGCACCGACCGTCGCCGGCACCGATGTCGACTCGGCACCGCTCCCTTCCGAGGTCGAGAGAGTCTACGATTCCTGCTGGTGCCTGGCGGCTCCCCGGCACACGCCGTGGTTGAGCCCCCTGCTCCCGCTGCTTCCGTGCCACCTGCATCGCAGCCAGAGAGCTCGCCTAAGTTGCGTTACCCGGCACCGGCACCTGCAGAGGCACCGATGACTTCGGCTCCGTCGATTCCAGTCCCCCAGGACCACGAAATCCGGTGCCTGGCAGCTCCCCGGCTCACGCCGTGGTAGAGCTTACTGCTCCTGCTGCTTCTGTGCCAACTGCACCGCAGCTAGAGAGGTCGTCTAGGATGGCTCGCCCGGCACCGACGACGTCGCCACCGTCGATCCCGGTCCCACGAGGGCCGTAGAATCCGGTGCCTGACGGCTCCCCGGCACGCGCCGTGGTTGAGCGTATTGCTCCTGCTGCTTCCGTGCCAGCGGCACCGCAGCCAGAGAGCTCATCCAAGTCGGATCGCCCGGCGCCGACACCTGCTACGGCACCGATGACGTCGGCACCGTCGATCCCGGTCCCACAAGGGCCGTAGAATCCGGAGCCTGACGGCTCCCCGCCACGCGCCGTGGTTGAGCGTATTGCTCCTGCTGCTTCCGTGCCAGCGGCACCGCAGCCAGAGGGCTCGTCTACGTCGGATCGCCCGGCACCGACACCTGCTGCGGCACCGATGTCGTCGGCACCGTCGATCCCGGTCCCACAAGGGCCGTAGAATCCGGTGCCTGACGGCTCCCCGGCACGCGCCGTGGTTGAGCGTATTGCTCCTGCTGCTTCCGTGCCAGCGGCACCGCAGCCAGAGGGCTCGTCTACGTCGGATCGCCCGGCACCGACGCCTGCTGCGGCACCGATGGTGTCGGCACCGTCGATCCCGGTCCCACAAGGGCCGTAGAATCCGGTGCCTGACGGCTCCCCGGCACGCGCCGTGGTTGAGCGTATTGCTCCTGCTGCTTCCGTGCCAGCGGCACCGCAGCCAGAGGGCTCGTCTACGTCGGATCGCCCGGCACCGACACCTGCTGCGGCACCGATGGTGTCGGCACCGTCGATCCCGGTCCCACAAGGGCCGTAGAATCCGGTGCCTGACGGCTCCCCGGCACGCGCCGTGGTTGAGCGTATTGCTCCTGCTGCTTCCGTGCCAGCGGCACCGCAGCCAGAGGGCTCGTCTACGTCGGATCGCCCGGCACCGACACCTGCTGCGGCACCGATGGCGTCGGCACCGTCGATCCCGGTCCCACAAGGGCCGTAGAATCCGGTGCCTGACGGCTCCCCGGCACGCGCCGTGGTTGAGCGTATTGCTCCTGCTGCTTCGTGCCAACGGCACCGCAGCCAGAGAGCTCGTCTACGTCGGATCGCCCGACACCGACACCTGCTGCGGCACCGATGACGTCGGCACCGTCGATCCCGGTCCCGCAAGGGCCGTAGAATCCGGTGCCTGACGGCTCCCCGGCACGCGCCGTGGTTGAGCTCCTGCTCCGGCTGCTTCCATGCCAAAGGCACCGCAACCAGAAGGCTAGTCTAAGTCGGCTTGCCCGGCACCGACAACGTTGGCACCGTCGATTCCAGTCCCACAAGGGCTATCGAATCCGGTGCCCGACGGCTCCCCGGCACGCGCCGTGGTTGAGCGTATTACTCCCGCTGCTTCAGTGCGGACGGCACCGCAGCCAGACAGCTTATCTAACTCGGTTCGCCCGGCACCGGCACCTACCGGAGCTCTGATGACCTCGGTACCGTGGATCCCGGTCCCACGAGGGCCGTCGAATCCGGTGCCTGACAGCTCCCCAGTACGCACTGTGGTTGAGCCTGCTGTTCCCTTCACGCCGGAGATGTTACCAACGGCGAGGGCTCTCAGTGCCATGACAGAGTCAGTGCTGCCTGACCCGGGCACCGCCGGTACGGGTAATACAGTCTCTTCAGGGGACTGTCCCCTGTCAGCACAGCAGAGCGGCACCGTTCATGATCACGGTCCCGCAGACACTCCACGTCCTGTCGGCACGCCAGACGCCACTGGCAGTCCCGGTGCTGTTTTCCTCGGTACTGGTCACACTCGCTGCACCGGTCGGTATCCCGTTCGCCGACCCGCTATCGGCACCGTTCCGACCTCTGGCACCGGGGCAGGTACCTTGACTCCTGTAGCCCTTCTCCGAGTTGGGCAAGGTCCGAGTGAGTCAGAGACTCTGCCTGTGCCTTCTTTTAGTACCTCCATGGCTGTCCGGACGCGCATCCGTGTCATCCCATATGCGCAGATTTTATGCTCAGGACCACGATCCTGATATGATGGCCAGCGGGCGCCAGCCCCGAAGCAGAAAGAGGCTTGGCGAATGCACAGGCTTGGCCGCCAGGTGTACTCTGCAGGGGCCCTGCAGCTCTGGGTAGCAAAGCAACAAGCCTTGCTTAGCTGCGATAATTATAGCACCTGGGTGAAGGAGTTTCTCCCTCAAAACTCCCACCTGGAGTTCGCTACCGTCTTGGAGGACGAGGGAAAGAAGGTTCCCAGAGCGTCCCTCCAGGCCTCGTTGGACGCAGCAGACTCTGCGGCCCGCACTCTGGCCTTGGGTGTCGCCATGAAGTGCATTTCATGGCTTCAGGTTTTAAAACCTCCGGCCGGAGCTGCAGTATGCCATTCAGGATTTACCCTTTGTTGGTAAAGGCATCTTCGCGGCAGAGACAGCCCCAGACTGCGAAGCCTGATGGACAATAGGGTCCTAATGCGTCTCAGCATGTATACGCCAGCGACCAAACGCAAGCCTTTATGGCCCCAGCCGCCATACTCTGTGCCTAGCCAGAGGCAGAACTCTGGCAAACGGCAAGGCCAAGGTGGTCGCAGACAAACGTCAGGACCCCTAAAGAGCCAAAGTCAAGGTCCTTCGCAATTACCACTGGGACCAAAGACGGACCTTCCAAGGTTCGCCTGAGGGCGGTGTACCAGTCGCAGGACGGGATCTCAATCCCGCTTTCTCCTGGCATGGCCCCAGTTACTTTCAGATCGCTGGGTCCTGCGCACGATGGAGCATAGGTACCACCTTTAATTTGCTCCAGCCCTGTCCCCCTTCAGCGGGCGAAAGGGGCAAGGGGTTTTCTCCCGTTATGCCCTAGTCCCCCACTCGAACACAGGTCTCAGACCTCCCTGGTCCTGCATGGACTCAACCGGTTTAGGATAAGGTTGAAGTTCTGCATGGTATCCCTGGGAACCATTATTCCATCCTTGCCTCCTGGGGGCTACTATGCCGCCCTGGATATGAAGGACGCGTACTTTCGCAATGCCATCTTCCCTCCGCACGGGAGATGCCTCCGCTCTATAGCCGACTGTCAATACTCCCGGTTTCCGGCCATAGTCGCCGCCTACCGTCGCTGATGTCGGATATGCGTTTTTTCCGTATCTGGACGATTCGCTTATCCGAGGAGACTCTGAGACACAAACCACTCAGCCCGTGGACATCGCCATGGTCTTATTCACAGGTCAAGGCCTGCGGTTTACTATAGAGCAATCCACTCTGGTTCCCACGCAGAGGTTGGGCTTCCTAGGGGCTATCCTGGTCTCCTACCTAGCTGGAGCCTGCTTATCACAACTGCGGTTTTAGGCTATGGCAACAATCATCTGAGGTCTGAAGGCTTTCCCAACGACCTCAGCTCGTTCTTGTCTCAGTCTCCTGGGTCCATGGTTGCCCGCAAGTTTGTAACCAAACACGCCAAGCTCCGCCTCCGTCCTCTCCAAGTCCGGCCCACCTCGGCGTACCGCTTGGACAGGGAGCCAATGGTCATGGTAGTTACCGTTCCCTCAGACGCCTTAGGCTCCCTGGAGTGTTGGCTAACTTCCTCCTTGGTGTGGACAGGGATGCGGTTTCATCCGCCCCAGCCCTCACTGCCCCTGACGGCGGACGCATCATCTCTCTGCTCGAGTGCTCATGGTCACCTCCGAGCTTAAGGCCTTTGGTCTTCTAGGGAGCTGGCATTCCTCATTAATGTTCCAAAAATGAGAGTAGTCCGCCTGGCATGCCAGGGGTTCCAGCGGCAGCTGCGAGGCCGTTGTATCTCGGTGTTTACAGCCAACACGATGGCCAGGTGCTTCATAAGTATTCAGGGGGGACATAGTCCTCCCCCCATTTTTTGTCAGGAGGCCATCCATTTCCGGGTCTTTTGCATGGCCCACTCGATGGAGCTGGCGACGTCCTTTCTCCCAGGCGTTCGGAACGTCTTACCTCTTTGACTCAGCAGGTCTTTCCTGTCTTACGAGTGATCACTCTGCCCCATGTGAGGCGTCCCGCTTTCCGGAAGTGGAGATGTTTCCTCACACAGACCTGTTCGCTCACCGCGAGAGCAGAAAATGCCAGGTGTTCTGCTCCTTCCAAGGTCTCTCCTCGGAATCGCTCTTGGACGCATTCCTGATGTCGTGGAAAGGCCAACTGCATTATGCCTTCCCACTGTTCCCACTGGTTCATTAGGTCCTGCTCGAACTCCGCAGGGGCAGAGCGCGCATCATCATGATCACTCCAGAGTGGTCCAGGCAGCACTGGCATACCACGTTGCTCGGCCTGTCAGCCCAGACCTCATCACTCAGGGCAACGACAGGCTTCGTCACTCGGACCTGCAGCCTCTTCGCCTCACGGTGGCTGCTGCGTACCTGAGTCGGGGTGACAGGCAGCCTTCCACCTGGTCAACGTACCAGGCCAGGTGGAAGCGTTTCTTTTACAGCTGCAATACGCTCGATCTTGCTCCTGCTGAGGTCTCGATCCCCTCTATTTGGCCTGCCTCTGGCCTTCAGCGGCAGGACCTGGCGGTATCATCGCTGAGGATACTCTCGGCAGCCATCTCTACCTTCCAGCAGGCTAAGATGGACGTTCAGTGTCCCACGCTCTATGGGTTCGAGGCCCCTCAAGGGCTTGAAGCGCTTGCACCCTCGGGTGCGCCGCCCAGCCCCCCCCTGGGACCTCAACCTAGTCTTGGCCAGACGGGTCTCTGAGATCAGAGCTCTTACGGGGGTTCCGCCGTACACTAGGTTCCACAAAGACAAGGTGCAGTTATGACCGCACCCGGCTTTCCTCCCTAAGGTGTTTTGGCCTTTCATGTTACCCACAGCTCAACGCAATGGGCATAACCGTTGCACTCCTTGGACATCTGTGGAGTGCTCGCATTATATTGACAGAATCATTTCCTAAGGTGCCCCCAGCTCTGCCCGGTAGCGGGCCAAAGGGAGGGCTTGCTTGTTTTCCTCTCGGAGGATCTCCTCTTGGGTGATGGCGGACATCCCCACTTGTTATGATTTGGCTCATATTTCCCTAAGCCACATCACTGTGCATTCTACCAGGGCTCAGGCTTCATCTGCCGCCTTGCTGGCTCGTGTTTCTACCCACGAGATCTGTCGCGAAGCTCCATTGGTCTTCGGTCCATACCTTTGCTTCGCAGTATGCCCTGGTTCAGCAGTCAAGAGAGGCTGTAGCCTCTGGCTCAGCAGTTTTATTCTGCCACATTTCACTCCGACCCCACCGCCTTTGTAAGGCTTGGGATTCACCTAACTGGAATGGATATGAGCAATCACTCGAAGAAGAAAAGACGGTTACTCACCTTTGTAACTGTTGTTCTTCGAGATGTGTTGCTCATATCCATTCCGCACCCGCCCTCCTTCCCCACTGTCGGAGTAGCCGGCAAGAAGGAACTGAGGAGCGGGTGGGCCGGCAGGAGTATATATGGAGCGCCATGGTGGCGCCACTCTAGGGGGCGACCTGCCGGCCCACTGAGTTGCTAGGGTAAAAGTTTTCCGACGAATGTGCACGCGCGGCGCGTACACCTAACTGGAATGGATATGAGCAACACATCTCGAAGAACAACAGTTACAAAGGTGAGTAACCGTCTTTTTTCCATTTCTCAAGCAATAGAAATTGCTTCTGTTTGATTGTTTCAAAATGCGATAGAGGTCAGGAATTTTCATTGTATTAGCCCTAATTCATGAAAGCATCGGTATTCAAGGATTCTTAAGCCTGTGTTTAAGTCCCATTAGTATTAAAAGGACAATCACATGCTGAATAGGGAAGGACTTAAGCAGGTGCTAAGTGCTTTCTTGAATCAGAGAGACATCCACCTTGTCTCTCTAATATTCTAGGACCAACAGGTTACAACAGCACTGCATACAACTTCTTGAATCAGAGCATTCAGCCAAAATATTCTGTTTATTAAATTCACCCAATTACTGCTATTAAGACCCCAGTCCTAATTGCTCGCCTTCCTTGGTAGCTGATATCATGTTTCTCCTTAGTCGTCACTTAACCGTGTGATATATATTTGGCTCTTTTAATCTTTCCTCATCACTGAGTCCTTCCATTCCTCTATTGTAGCACTTCCCTGTGCTTCTTGTACTTTATCAATAGTTTGCAATAATTAAGTGACCAGAACTCTACGCAATATTCAAGGTTTGGATTCACTAGAATCCAGTAGGTCCAGATTCAGCCCTTATTCATGTTGAGTAATACCTACTCTTTGAGTAATCCCACCATGTCCAATGCTGGATGACTATAAATGTCTTTGTCAATAGCTTTATTTTTTCTAGTTTGTTGTTTATTTTTGTGTAACGAATTGTACTGGTCACATTTACTGTGAACGTACTGCTAAAAGAAACAACTTAAAATATACCACTACCCTGTGGAGAGATAGTAGTGACAGCAATATCTAGCTGAAATATAAGGAAACACAAAGCAGGTTCATCTGCCTTCTGGAAATGGGGTTTACTCAGCTGGCATTCTTGTTATTAATGCTAACAGGGTGTTGGGAAATTTCTGTCAGACTGTTTTTGGGCAGATTACGCAAAATTAAAAACAAAACCTCCTCATCAATTATTGGGAGTGGACTACATCCACCCTGACTAAATTGGCCTTCAACATTGGTTCTCCACTTGTAAGGTAACTCCCTTCTCTTCAAGTGCCAATATATATGTATGCCTCTATCTGTAATTTTCACTCCATGCAACTGAAGAAGTGGATTTTTTACACACAAAAGCTTATGCCCAGATAAATCTGTTAGTCTTTAAGGTGCCACCGGACTTCTCTCTCTTTTTTTTTTTCTTTTTTTTTGGGGGATACAGACTAACACGGCTACCACTCTGATACAATATTAAAATTTTCACCAGGAAAGTTTTGATTTTAATGAAAAATTTAGACTTTCCATCAGGAAAATGTAAATGACATATTTTGTTTCAGATTAGTTCAACCAATATCAAAATATTTCATTTGAATTGACCTAAAATGTTTTGTTTCAAATAAAAAAAATTGAACTGCATTTATTTCTGGTGCATTGCCTAATGATAGTTGCAGTTGCATTCCCCATTCTGTCTTTTGGGCCGTGCTCCATAGTGGATGACATCTTTCATAGTGCATTCCCTCTATGTGGTGCATCATGGGAATCACATGACTCTACATGTATTATAGTAGATGTAGTCAGGTCAAAGCGTCTACCCCATGGGGGGAATGAGATCTGGAACTATAACTCCCATATGGCAATAGGGAAATGTCTAGATGGTTTGTTTTGATCCAAAATGTCTAAATGAAGCATTTCATTACTTCTGAATCAATTTTTTTTGGAATTGCCATTCATCAGAAAACTTAAACATTTTAACTTTTCATCCTGTTTCAGAAAGTGGAATATTAAGGATCAACCTACAATTAGAGGTCATAGCATATTACAAAATTTAACTCCCAGCATTAGTAATGACAAGAATCCAAGGAACAAAGAAAGCATGAGATTTTCAGTTACAGTAATTACTACATTCTTAGATTTTAGGCTCCAAAGAGACCATTCTGATAATCTAGTCTGACCTCCTGGCTATCACAGGCAATAGAATTTTCCGCAATGATACCTGCCTGGAGTCCAGTACGCTTGTGGTTGAACTAGAACATATTTTTTAGAAAGACATCCAGTCTTAATTTAAAGAATCCAAAACCCCAATTCTCCAAAAACTTAGAATATCAGGGTTGGAAGGGACCTCAGAAGATCATCTAGTTCAGCCCCCTGCTCAAAGTAGGACAAATCCCCAGATAGTTTTTTTTCCAGCACACCCCAGTTTCCTAAATGGCCCCCTTAATGGTTGAATTCACAACCCTGGGCTTAGTAGGTTAATGCTCAAACCACTGAGCTATGCACATGCCTAAAGTTAAGCACATGTGTAAGGTTTTGCAGGATCAGGGTCCACATTATTGAAGAACATCTCTGATTAAATATTTTCATGGTATTATAATACAGTTGAGACTGCATTTCTGCCAAAAACTATGAATTCTATTTTAGTTTTTTAAAAATTTGGTGTCCTAAAAACTTAGCTTAGTGTTTTATATTAATTGGTTATTTTATTAATTTATTTTGGCCTATAAAACAAACAAATGCTTTCCCTTGTCCTTGCAAATGACATTGTGGCTGCCTTGCCAACATTTTGTTAAGTAAGTTGTTTCTTTAATGGAAAAGTTAAAGGTTTTAAGCCTTCCATGTTACTTGTTGATGCTGTGGCTAACCTGCATCTGGTTATATTTGCTTGTAGAAGATATATTCCCTTGCAAATCCTGTGGCATTTGGTATCGAAGTGAGCGGAATTTGCAGGCCCATCTCATGTACTACTGCAGTGGGAGGCAAAGAGAGGGAGCTCAGCTGTCAGAGGAGAATGAAGATAGTGCTCATCAGATATCCAGTGTCTGCCCCTTTCCACAGTGCACCAAAAGTTTTTCTAATGCAAGATCTCTGGAAATGCACCTAAATTCTCACAGTGGTAAGTGGAATGTATCCCCCTGTAGATGTAGCTATTCCTTAAACATTAACCACGATACATGTTATCTTCTTCAATGAGTCTCTAAATGTAAGCAATATAATCAAGCACTGGAAGTAGATACTACTAAGAAATCAGTCATTTCTGAACTGTATTATATAGTCTCCATGCACCTCTCACATATAATCTGTTTATCCATGTAATTTATTTAATCATTTATCTGACCTACTTACACATTTACATAAATCCAAACAGTTGGTCATTTAGTGGCATAGATTATCTCAGATATTTAAACAAAGGTGTAAAGCTTCGTCCATTGAGACGTTTGGTCATTTAGAGTATAGGATGGGCATTAGGAACTCCTATATCTTATTCCAGATCCGATGCTGACTCCCACTGTAGTCTTGAACCATGTCACAACCTCTGAATTCAGTTTACTTGTTTATAAAATGGAAATATTACTTCCTATTCATTAGAAAGCTGAAAATTGGCATAGATTTAGACCATTTATCAAGTATCCCTGAGTGTTCTGTTGAAATTTAGCTTTGATTTGATCATATTATTGAAAAATCACAAATTATAAATGCACAGAACATTCCACACTGACGTTTCTACTAGGCATGCAAAGTTTGCAGATGAGGAAGCTGCGCTGTCAGGCCTAAGCAGTTAATTTGGCGTTAGAGTGAAATATATACTCAGGTATGCCTGGGAAGAGGCAAGCATTCTCCAGAAGTCTCTGTGGACCTTGTTGAGTAAGTAGGAGTTAGGGAGGGCTTATGTATATTTTACATTTTTACAGAAGGGAGCTCCAGCCCAGTGTGCCATGGCAATTGAATGCCATCCAAGGTTTGCAGGAGAAAGTTTCTCTCCTGTGGATCTGTTACAGGACAAAGAGTTCCACTGATGGAACTTAAGCAATTTGCAGGCACAATGTGTATATACATTGAAATTACTGTCTTTAATTGCATCATGACATGCTGTTTCTCAAAAACTATATTATAATATCATTTCATTTTCCCCACAACTTCAGTTTACTATCTTGTAGTTCTGTGTACTGCTTTGTGTATGTCCTTGAAAATCATTTATATGAAAATACATATTAAACCATAACATACTACATTTCCAGGCTAACAGTATAGTGTAAAGGTGAAAATGTGCAGTATGTCTCTGCTCTTTTCCTGAATGGTCTGCTACTTGAAAGGTTCATGTGTAGTGCATGGATAAGAAAATGATGAAAATGCATACTTACAGGAAGGAGAACTCATGTAACAAGTCTGCGGGCTAAATCCAGACAGGGACCTCGCCTCAACACTGCACCCTAATGTATAGGTGTCATGAGCCCAGTGGAATACACAACCCTGATTTCAGAGCTTGTGCTCCTTGTGCATTTCATGGGGAGAGTTATGTACCTAACAAGAGGATTCAATAAGTGGGGAACTGCCTACAGTATCCAGTAGGAAATGCAAAAAGGACTTAGATGTCTAAATTTGGGCTGGAGGGAGGGCCCTATCTCTCTTCAGCAGTCACAAGATTTACACACCAAAGCCAGATCAGCTCTTTCTTGCAAAAAAAGAAAAAAGAAGAAGAGCAGATGGTAGATGCCCTTATACCCACTAGCCGAGCAGTTAGGGCACTCACCTGATATGCAGGAGACCCAGATTTGAATCCCTACTCTTGAGCAGAGATTGCCCTACCCATCAGGCTGTAGGCTATTCTGTGATAGGATACACTCAATCTGTCCTGTTGGAGCTGTTCCACTGTTTATTAAAATACTTAAATACAGGCGCCCCCCGGATTACACAAACCCGATTTATGCAAATCCACAGTTACAGAAAAAGTTCCATAAGCTAGAAATAGGAGGGAGGGTTTTTTTGTTTGTTTGGGGGTTTTCTGTGGTAATGGTCAGGTATACATTTCTGACTTACACAAAATTCGAGTTCTGCAAGGCGTTCCAGAACGGAACGCTTGCATGAGTCGGGGCGTGTCTGTATTCATTAGGCCAGAGAGAAAATGACTCTATAAGCCAATGGTTAGGGCATGCAGCTGGGAGACCCAAGTTCCAGTCCCTGCTCCTACACATATTTAAGTATTTTATACACAGTAGAAATGTTGGTGTTCAGGATTAGGCAGCATCTGAACAGTGTTTTTGTGGATCTAAATTTGGCCCCAGGAAACTAAAGTGCCAGTTAGGCACCTAAGTCCCTTTTATGGTTCTAACCCTAAGGTAGTAAAATACATTGTATCGTTTTGACAACAATTAGTGTAAGTATAGAAAGATGCAAAAATATGTGTTACAAATGTGTTTCTTAAGCTTCAGGAAAAAATGTACTATATTATATTGTATTAATTGAGATTTAATAGGTTATCCTGTAGTTAAAGACTATTTCATGCTGAATACATGTAACAGGACACAGTTAAAGATGTGGCACTCCCTGACGTTTTAATGCAGAACCAAGCAATGTTTAACATTCTGTTAATGTTCTTTTTTTGTAGAGACTATTTTTCCCCCCTTAAATCCATGGAAATTCAGTGATATATCACAAATTATCCACAAAGATTATTTAGAAATGTATTACCTTTTGCTAAATTAACTCATATGCCATAATAGAATTTTTATTTGTGTATAAGAAATTTTGGATAGACTAGAGAAAATCTTTTGGCCTGAATAATTTGTTTAGGTCTCTGTTAAAAGTCAAAACCTTCCTTTTCAACTCAGTGGGACTATTTACATGTGTAATAGTTACTCACATGTGTTTGGAGTGCCATGCTGGTGGACATCATGAACTGAACCAGGGGTGAAACAGCTAAACCTACAGGTCTTTACAGCTTGTGCTAACGAACTGTGCTCTAGCTGGGTGCTATAACAGACCCACATCCTCTGTGGATCAGCACAGAGGGAAGCATAGAACACACACTAACCAGTGGGTTACATACTTCCTTGGCCAGGTCATTCCAAGCCAGGGTGACCAGATGTCCCAATTTATAGGGACAGTCATGATTTTGGGGTCTTTTTCTTATATAGGCTACTATTACCCCCCAACCCTGTCCCAATTTTTCACACTTGCTGTCTGGTCACCCTGTCCCAAGCATGTGAGGCCCACAGCAGGTCATATCCTGGACAGCCTTCTCGTATGTGATGGCCACAGGGCACTTTGACCAGCACTAGGGATTGAAGCAGGGTCCTCTGGGTCCAAAAGTGTGAGTTTTCACAGCTTGAGCTACTTTCACCATGACATTCACTGCTCTGCACTGCTCCAGTGTCAAAAAGCAGCTGTAAAACCAGTTTAATTGACCGTGTGGTGTGCACATATATATAACGTTTTAAATCTAAATCAAACACAGATATTTTTCCTTCCAAATGTTTCTTCATTAAACTCGTAGAAGCCCTGGACTCCTCTTTAGACAATATAGGCCATTATTGTTCTTCAAGCACAGAACTCTGGCCTTAGTTGTGCTCTATAAGCATTTATAGCTTGAGTACACCCTGAAACACACTCTCATTCTCTGCACAGGGTAGGGTTTGAATTTGCTTCTGTTTTTACACTATACTTGATAGGAAGAGCTCTGGTGAGTTCATATCTACGAAAAATATATCTCATTGGTAGGGCTATGATTTTGGATACAGAAATTGTGAATTTTAATAAAGTCTATGAAATGTCTGTAAAAACATATTTTTAGGCCCCCCAGACTGAGTGGCCTTGCCCCCAAACTGAATAAGGGATGGATGGGCCAAACATAAGTGGCTCCACAACCTCATGGACCTGATTGCAACACCCAGAGTGGGGAGCCAGACCTAGCCCCACTGGACAGGAGCTGCCACTGGGGATGAGTGTGGGGTGGGCTTACTCTTCAACCCACCAGCTCTCCTGGACCTGATCTTTGAACACTCTCCCCATACTCTTGTGCATGCTGATGTAGCGAAAATTGCATTGTTTGGTGACCTTTCTGTGACTTAATGTTTTTTCTTGCACCTCTGCCCTGAAATTTACCAAGAATTTCCATTTTGAAATCGTAGCCTTCCTCCTTACCTGCAATAACTGCATGCTACTATTAAGTACAGGTGGTGTAAAAGAGTATTTTCTTCATTGACATTTTTTCTTCCTAGGCCAGCCCTCCTTCCTCACAGTGGACTCCCTTTCAGCCTTCCTCCCACTGAGTTCCCATTCCAGAGCCCTGGATCTTCTTTCCCATATAGGCAATTCATCTCAGCCAAGCAGATGCTGGCCAACAGTAATGGAGATTATTGGAAATGTGCTCTCTGCAACTCTGCCTCTGATTCGGTACTTTTTATAGGCCCCTGCTGAGCTTGAGGACTGAATCTCAGGCATATTGCCTTGAAATGCTCTTGTGATCAGAGAAAAGTGAACATGCTCCTGAGCTTTTTGATTTCTCCAGCCCCTACTGAATAACCTTGTGTAGAACATCGGACCCCAATGCTTATTGATTTATGGGGAACAACATGTGTTTTCCATGTGGAAATTGCTATTTCTAAAACTGGAATGGGTTAGTTTGGCATTTCCATTCAGGGAAAGTCTGACCTATTTTTATTCTTCCCCTACTCTCACCTTCCCTTTATTAATTGAAGGGCTCTCTGCTTCATATGTGAAATTCTGAATCCAGGCTGAACTCAATATGGAAAATGAGCCAGTTTATGGTATATGTAGTCACAGCTGATCACTTTGGGAACCTCTTATAGCAATTGGTTGGAAAGAGATGTTGAATTGATTTAAGCATTACCTGAGTGATCAATATGGGTGAATACTTACAGAACATTTTCACCAGAGGAAAATGAGTTGTTCTCATGATGTTTATATTCTCCGTGTGATTGCTTTTCATGGTATACTGCATAAGGGGAAAGCAGTTACCCTAACTTGTTGTGTATTATTTATCTTTTCCATAGGAGTGAAAATGGAAGAATTTCTCCCGCCTGGTGCTAGTCTGAAATGCACAGTTTGTAACTACACTGCAGACTCAGTGATTAACTTTCATCAGCACCTGTTTTCACATCTCACTCAAGCTGCCTTTAGATGCAATCACTGCCATTTTGGCTTCCAAACTCAGAGGGAGCTACTGCAGCACCAAGATCTACATGTCTCTGGCACCAAGCTACAGAGAGAAAGTGACATTGAGCACTCTCCAGGTGGTACTGATGAAGCTTTACAGCCAGCAACAGACCTTTTGAACAGAAATGAAGTTCCCCAGAGCCAAAAGACCATGCAGACTAAGGATGCAAATTCGGACACTGAGCTTGACAAATGTGAAAAAAAGACTTCACTTTTCCTTCCAGCCCAGAGGCCAGAAACACAGCCTGCAACAAATAAACAAAGTTTTTCATACACTAAAATAAAATCTGAACCATCTAGCCCAAGACTTGCCTCCTCCCCAGTTCAGCCTAATATTGGCCCTTCTTTCTCTATGGGACCTTTTCTCTCTCAGTTTGCTTTTCCCCAGGACATCACAGTGGTTCCTCAGGCTTCAGAGATCTTAGCCAAAATGTCTGAACTGGTCCATCGAAGACTGAGGCATGGCAGTAGTAGTTATCCTCCTGTAGTTTACAGTCCATTGATGCCAAAAGGGGCTACTTGCTTTGAGTGTAACATAACATTCAACAATTTGGACAACTACTTGGTACATAAAAAGCATTACTGCAGCAGCCGATGGCAGCAGATGGCAAAGTCACCAGATTTTTCCAGCATTTCTGAAAAAATACCTGAGGCTGTAAGTCCCAATAATGGTCAAAGTTCTATAAACATTCTGAATACTGCTCCTCACACTTCCGATGCAGAGAATCAGCTTCTTCAGACGTCTTGCATCAACTCCTCCACTGTCTTAGATTTGATTGGGCCAAACAGTAAAGGTCATGAAAAAGACTTTTCGGCACAGGCTAAGAAGCTCTCAGCTGCAACCAGCAATGATGAGAAAATGAATGGAAAACCTGCTGATGTGAAGAACCCCAGTGCTCCTTTAGTAGAAGGAGAAAGTGATCCCAACAAAACCACATGCGAAGCCTGCAATATTACTTTCAGCAGACATGAAACATACATGGTCCACAAACAGTACTATTGTGCCACACGCCATGATCCTCCACTGAAGAGATCTGCTTCCAGCAAACTGCCTGCTATGCAGAGAACAATGCGTACACGTAAACGAAGGAAGATGTATGAGATGTGCCTACCAGAGCAGGAGCAAAGGCCACAGCTGGTTCAACAACGGTTTCTTGAAGTGGCTAATCTTGGCAACCCTTGCACATCCACTCAAGAATCAACAGAAGGTCTTGGAGAATGTTACCATCCTCGGTGTGATATCTTTCCAGGAATAGTCTCAAAGCATCTAGAAACTTCATTATCTATTAACAAATGTATTCCAGTTTCAAAGTGTGACACTCCACACTCCACAGTTTCTTGCTTGGAGATGGATGTACCCATAGATCTCAGCAAAAAATGTTTATCACAGTCAGACAGGACATCCACCTCTCCAAAAAGGCTGCTAGACTACCATGAGTGCACAGTTTGCAAGATCAGTTTTAACAAGGTAGAGAACTATCTTGCCCATAAGCAAAATTTTTGCCCTGTCACTGCACATCAGCGTAACGACATGGGACAGCTTGAGAGCAAAGTATTTCAAAATCCAGAAAGTGAACGAAACAGCCCTGATGTCAGTTATGAAAGAAGCATAATCAAATGTGAGAAAAATGGAAACTCAAAACAGTCTTCTCCCAATGGAAACTTGTTTTCTACACACTTAGCAACTCTTCAAGGACTTAAAGTCTTTAGTGAAGCAGCCCAGCTTATTGCTACAAAAGAAGAAAACAAACATTTGTTTCTTCCACAATGCCTTTACCCTGGAGCAATAAAGAAAGCTAAAGGAGCAGATCAGCTTTCTCCATATTATGGAATAAAGCCAAGCGATTACATTTCTGGTTCTCTTGTCATTCATAACACTGATTTAGATCAAAGCACAAATACAGAAGGTGAATCTCCTAAAGGCCAGATACCTTCAAACGGGTGTGCTGTGCAGAAGAAAGAGTCTCTTCCATTATTGCCAAAAAACAGAGGCATGGTAATAGTTAATGGTGGACTAAAACAGGAAGAAAGGCCGGCAACAAACCAACAACAAGAGAACATTTCCCAGAATCCTCAACATGAAGATGGGCGCAAGTCTCCCTCTTGGATTTCTGAGAATCCTTTAGCTGCAAACGAAAATGTCTCTCCAGCTATTCCTACAGCGGAGGAACAGTTGTCTAGTATAGCAAAAGGTGTGAATGGTTCCACCCAAGCCCCAACCAGTGGGAAATATTGTCGACTGTGTGACATCCAGTTCAACAACCTTTCAAACTTTATAACTCACAAGAAGTTTTATTGCTCGTCACATGCAGCGGAACATGTCAAATGAAACAATCGGTCACCTTTGTACCTGTGTTTAGTATATTGTTCCATACAGTCTAAAGAAAGCTGTTTGAATTATATCTGGACAATCAGAAGATAATTCGTTATTGCTGAATTGAAGACTTCAAGGTGTAATTTCATTACAGTCCATTAGTAAAGTGTATTATTGGTGCCATTTTCAAAAATATTAATTTATTTTACCAGCAGTATTCATAGCTGTAGTTATGTTATTTTTTATTTAAAAACTTTATATTAAAGTCATTTGTAATGTTATTGTATAGTTATTGTGTAGCACATATGGTTTGCACTGTATAGTAGATTTTAAAGAAAATAGTCACAAACAATACAGAAAAGCATTTTAGAAATAGCTTCAAAAGCACTTGTGTATCCTGATTTTTTTCTTATATGCTGTTGCAGATATACGTATATGCTAAAATATAACTTGCAAAAAAGTTTCAACTATGCTGTAAAGTTCGCCTTAAAATTTCAATTTTTTGAACTATTGGGCTCAGTTTGCACTTTATATTTTAGCAGATACAGTACCTTAGTCATTAGGCTTTGCATTTGTATGTAGCAGTATGTTTCTGTCCACTTTCTTAATCTGAAACGTACGTTAAATGAAGATGGCAATTTTTTTCTTGTATAGTACTTGTATTTTCTTTCGCTGCTGCATCTCTGTCTCAATTTTTAAAACTTTGCTGTTAAATGCAATACTTTATAAGAATGAACAAAATTACTGGAAGCAGTATTGTAAGTAATGAAGTCATATCAATCAGTTTTATCTTTTGAAAGGCACAGTCTAAAATGAAACCCTAAACTCAATGCTGCAAGTATGAATCTAATTCATATATAAGATATATTTAAATATAAGTGTAGCAATACTGCAACTGGTGATCACAAAGATAATGTTCTACTTCTGATAGAAATAATTTCTCAACAAATGTTGTTACTATGCATGTATATGGATGGAATAAAATTCCAGATCATTGGAGATGTTTGGCAGTAATTTTTTTTTGTGTTGTTTTGCTCTGTTTGGTATCTGTTTGTAGATATCAAAAAATTTAAGTGAGCAGTTGGGGACAGGCTAACATCATACACTCTGCACTTGAAGTAAATATCACCGAAAACAATTTAAAAGGGGAAAATGAGCAGGCTAAGGCCTGTTGTAGGCAGGATATTTCTTTAGTTGGAATCAAGGAAGGCATACTTCATTGAGGAACAAAGGCTGTATGTCGACTGCTGAAGCCTGTGGAACTACACTAGTTTACACCAGCTGAGGATATCACCCTGTATCTTTTAATCTCACCAGTGATCTTTAAAAAACAAAAGAGCAGTATTTTTCAAATGAATAGTAATTGGCTTTATAGTGGCTAATCTTTTATTTTAAAAATATGTATAATCTAGATTAATAAATAATACATGCCAATCAAGAGTTGACATATGCTATTTAATGTCAAAGGGGTGAAGAAAGAGTTAATATCCTGACTTCCCAACCATAGAGTCTCCTACGCACTGTTTCAGACAGATGTAGTGTGAAAAAAAATGAACTATTGGTGCATTTTTTAAACTTATAAATGTGTAAGACCTTCACATGAACAAATCAAATAAACAATTTTAGTTAGTTTAGTTTAGTTCCCTCATCAGCTAAGTACAAACACCTAGTCAAACACAAAAAGGAATAATATTTACACTGAATAGCTATGTAGAATCTGAAAACATTTTATTTTTTAATTGCTGAGATTTCTTCATTTCTGAACAACATGAGGAATAAAAGTAATAGGTCCAAATTTTGTCAAAAGGATGTGATTTGTTTCCATATTCAAGATATGAGTATAAAATGCCCAATACACACCTGCATGTCTGGCTTGTGCACATTCACAAAGCACCAATCTGGGCTGCATCTTGAGCATGTGCAATTTTCAAAACAAAGGCTCAAGAATTTTACAATCTGTATTTATGCTAATTTTAGCACCCTTCCTCATTTCAGCTTCATGCACAAATATTATATTACTGGAGGTTAACCTTTTTGTTTTAGGTAAAGAGAACTGGTGACCTCAGTCAGCATTTTATGGGCCACATCTCATCACATTATACTGGGGTCATTTCAGAGTAACTCTGTTGACTTAAGCAGTAGCACGCTAGATTTACACATATGCAGCTGAAATAAAATGAATTTTCATATTAAGCCTGAAATATGCCATTTCTTTCTATTCTACCATACACATTTTTTAAGAGGTGAAAGAATTACATATAGTACTTTTAAAACTGAAGATGGGTTAACCTGGAGTGAATCCTTTCACAAAAATTAACATAAACCATAGCTGTGGTGACCTAGAATTTCTAAATGATTCCGTAATTCACCGTATGTCACCGAATTATTTAGAAATAATACACTCACAAAGTAAAGATTGGTAGTGCTGCCCCAGAACAGACGGAATTTAACGTCATTATCCATTTGGGACTGCCCTGTTAGAATGAAGAATCAACTTTGGGGGCCCAGCTGCCATACCTGTTTGTGTAAGACTGAAATGGTGCTCCCGCTAATACTATGAATGGGGCTTTGGAAAAGTTCACCAACCAACTGCATTTTTATTTTTTAAGGCTATTTCAGGCTGTGTGCTAGAAAAATTCCTGTTTAAATTGCTGGGCGTTTCCTCTACTTAAAGATGATAGAGGCAATGGGGCTGGTTCTCCACTCACCTACATGAGTTTTACAGAGGTGTAACTCCATTGACTTCAATGGAATAACAATGGTAGAGTGAGAGGAGAATCACACCCTTGCTATGTTACTTATACTCATTTACTACACCTGCAGAATGCCAAATTCGTGTAATTAGGCTACTTTACAATGACTAGGAAGGTAGTAAGAAGGAATCACTAACATTCATTTTATTTCTTATTTATTTTTCATATATAACTGTGCACATTGCTAGTCTAAGTAACCCCATTACTTTACCTTCCTTTTCTGCCTCCCATTCCCTCCATTTCTTTGTTAAACTCATTTGTTATGTCTTATCTTAAACAAGATTGTAAGCAGGGTGTGTCTCTTGTTATGTCTTGTAAAGCATTTAGCACAGCTGAGCCCTGATCTTAACTGGGGCTGCTAGTCACCACAGTAATAGCAATAACAAATAATAATTAAAAGTAATATGCCACATATACCGGTTTTCTGACCAACTAATGACTTACACCACCTGTGAATTCTGCCCATGGAGTTTTTCAGTGTGTTACTAGAGCTGCTCAAACTATCTTAAAAATCATTTATTTGTTGTGCTTGGGCCTTTTCTCTATTTGTGGGGTTTTATATATTTGTCTAAAATCTCAACAACAGAAAAAAAAAGCGAAATCCATAGTGAGCGCTCCTGTAAAGCGGTGATTCTCAACCAGGGGTCTGTGGCAGGCCGCGAGCAAGTTTCAGGGCATCCATCAAGCAGGGCCAGTGTTACTTGCTGGAGCCCAGGACAGAAAGCTGAAGCCCCACCTCATGGGGCTGAAACCCAGGGCCCTGAGCCCCGCCATATGGGACTGAAGCCAATGCCTGAGCAACTTGCCTTCGCGGAGGGCTCCTGTGGCATGGGGCCTCTGGCAGTTGCCCTATTTACTATCCCCTAATGCCAGCCCTGGCTTTTATATGCAGAAAAACAGTTGTCTTGGCACAGGTGGGCCACAGAGTTTTTACAGCATGTTGCGGGGTGGGAGGGGGCTCAGAAAGAAAAAAGTTGAGAACCCCTGCTCTAAAGTATAAAATACTTGGAATTCACCATGTGATTGGTCACCTCAGTTAGACAGTACGGTTCCCAAGCTATTATTCCAGGCAGTGCCTGAGGAAATGATTAGGGTTATTGAGAGAGCGAGTGGAACACACATTAGGGATAGAACCACAGCAGAAAATAATCAGGCCAAGGAAAATATAGGGCATTTAAAATCTTTTCTCATATAAGAAAAAAGAACTGGCTATACAAGTAGGCCCATATCTTGAATACTGCATGTAGATGTGGTCACCTCATCTCAAAAAAGATATATTCAAATTGGAAAAGGTTCAGAAAAGGACAACAAACTGATTAATGGTATGGAATGGCTGCTATATAAGGAGAGATTAATAAGTGTGGGACTTCTCAGCTTGGAAAAGAGATGACTTAAGAGGGGATATGATAGAGGTCTATAAAATCATGACTGGTGTGGCGAAAGTAAATAAGAAAGTGTTATTTACTCCTCTTAACACAAGAACTAGGGGTCACTAAATGAAATTAATAGGCAGCAAGTTTAAAACAAACAAAAGGAAGTATTTTTTCACACAACGCACAGCCAACCTATGGAGCTCCTTGCCAAGAGATGTTGTGAATGCCAAGACTATAACAAGTTTCAAAAAAGAACTATATAAATTCATGAAGAATTGGTCCATCAATGACTTTTAACCAGGGTGGGTAGGAATGGTGTCTCTAGCCTCTGTTTGCCAGAAACTGGGAATGGGCAACAGAGGATTGAACACTTGATGATTACCTGTTCTGTTCATTCCCTCTGAAGCACCTGGCATTGGCCACTGTCGGAAGACAGGATGCTGGGCTAAATGAACCTTTGGTCTGTCCCAGTATGTAGGCGTCATACTTAAGAAGAGCTAGTACCTTACTGAGGAAACAGAAAAGATAAAAACCTGATATATTTTCTGTCAGGCTTTGGATTCAGTTTTTGGTCACATTGAGAACAAGTAATTGTGTGTGAATGTAAATGTGTACAGTCCTAATTGTGATGGTTGTAGCCAGATCTTAGACTGGCTCAACCAGCACTGCAAATGCGAAAAGAAGTCTGACTCATTTCATTGCTCAAGTTCTACAACTTTGGTTTTGGGGATTTGCTCTGAAATTCCTGTATATGTACCACAATACACATAATTTTATATGTTTATCACACACAGATTGAATCCATTGGCCTGCATTTTACATCACAACATTTTACAACGTGTAATCCCAGCCACACAGGGCATTGTCACATAATTTTGTCTGTTTTCTGTGTATTAACAGTGTTAATATCAGGGAATCTTGTGACATTGTTCTACTGCCATAAAAATGCACTTATATTCATAAAATCATAATAAACAAACATACTCACTAAGCGTCTAAGTTATTGAATATACTAGTCTTCCAGTTCTCTCACCTATCACACAATCCACACTACTTTAGTGTCAAGTATCAGAGGGGTAGCCATGTTAGTCTGGATCTGTAAAAGCGGCAAAGAGTCCTGTGGCACCTTATAGACTAACAAACGTATTGGAGCATGAGCTTTCGTAGGTGAATACATGCATGCATCCGATGAAATGGGTATTCACTCACGAAAGCTCATGCTCCAATACGTTTGTTAATCTATAAGGTGCCACAGAACTCTTCACTACTTTAGTGGTCTCTTGTGATGCTTCCTCCAAAGTATGAAGACTGTTATCATACTCTGTGCTGAGTTAAGTGACTCATTAGTCCCATATACAAAGCATTCCATGCAAAGGGAGGAGGAGAAACTAAAAAAGAAGACGATGAAGATAGAAATGAGAGGACTGGATGGAGGTCAATACCAGCAGCATTGGTAGAGCTCGGATATTGGAGTGGAGATATGCTAAGAAAGATGTTAAAGATGTAGACTTGGATGCAGAGGGAGAGAGTGTGTGTGTGTGTGTGTGTGTGTGTGTGTGTGTGTGTGTGTGTGTGTGTGTGTGTGTGTGTGTGTGTGTGTGTGTGTGTGTGTGTGTGTGTGTGTGTGTGTGGTGACCAGACATGCACCAGCTCTTCAGGACAGGGACCATGATTTTGTTATGTTTTTTACCACATAACACAATGGGGTAGTAATCCGTGACTGGAGTTTATATGTGCTTCTGCAATGCAAGTAGTAACTATGCTAGCGCACACACAAATAAAGGGTTTTTTTTCATATATATTGACATTTGCCCTTCTTCCAAGCATTTGGGTGAAAAAGTGAAGAAAGAAAAGGTACAAATATGGTTTGTACAAATCACAGTTCAGAATCCACAAACATTTTTGAAAATAATTTTTCCAACAATTTGTCCAACTCTCCTATTACACTAAAAATAGTGCCCCCTTCTGCCCAAGGCCACTCCCCATTCATGCCCCCTTCCACCCACCGAAGCCCAGAACCCCCTCACCATGGCCGTGGTGCCCCCAGCCCTGGAGCACCAGGAGGGCGGGCGGTCTGGTAACAGCCTCCCCAGCCCCAGAGTGCCGGAAGGGCGAGTGGCACAGCCCTGGTCAAGCAATGGCCACCACATAGGGGGAGCTGCAGAGGAGTTCTGGGGGGTGGGGCATGGGCAGGGCCACGCCTGGCTGTTTGGGGAGACACAGCCTTCCCCAACCTATGATATCCACCGCCCATGTCAGAAGCACTGTTCATGTGGAAACCACAGTCCTCAATCTAATCATGACAAAAAAGCCTTCCTACGCTCATTCCTCCTCTGAAGCATTAATCACAAGGGCAATAAATGTAGAAGCTGGGCTGTGAAATGGTAATAGATCTTGAAGCATAGTCAGCTATATAGATTGTCCCTAGATGGTTTTGTTGGTTCAATTAACTTGGGAGGATTCATCTTCACTTCATTTTCACTTTCCTTTTGAGTAAGACTTGTTAAATGGGGAAAATACCATTGGGCTGTGTCATGGTATAATGCCCCACTCTGAACCTTAGTGTCCAAAAGATGGGGTACCAGCATGAATTCCTCTAAGCTCAATTACCAGCTTAGTACTCGTAGCGCTGCCACCAACCAGGAATTCCAGTGCCTGGTACACTCTGGTCCCCCCAAAACCTTACCCGGGGACCCCCAAGACTCAGTCCCTCTGGATCTTAACACAAGGAAAGTAAACCCTTTCCCTCAACAGTGCCTCTCCCAGGCTTCCCCTCCCTGGGTTACCCTGGAAGATCACTGTAATTCAAACTCCTTAAATCTTAACACAGAGAGGAAAATTCACCTTCCCCTCTCCTTCTCTCTCCCCCTCCCAGATTCTCCCTGAGAGAGACAGTAATCCTAACACAGAGAGAAATTAACCTTTCTCTCCCCCTTCCCTCCTTTCTCCCCACCAATTCCCTGGTGAATCCAGACCCAGTCCCCTGGAGTCTCACCAGAATAAAAAAAAATCAGGTTCTTAAACAAGAAAAGCTTTTAATTAAAGAGGGAAAAACAGTAAAAATTATTTTTGTAAATTTAAGATGGATTAGGTACAGGGTCTTTTAGCTATAGACACTGGGAATACCCTCCCAGCCTAAGTATACAAGTACAAATTAAAATCCTTTCAGCAAAATACAAATTTGAACTCCTCCCAGCCAAATACACATTTGCAAATAAAGAAAACAAACATAAACCTAACTCGCCTTATCACCTAGTACTTACTATTTTGGATTTATAATAACCTGTATCAGGGAGATTGGAGAGAAACCTGGTTGCACGTCTGGTCACTCTCAGAACCCAGAGAGAACAACAACCAAAATCTAACAGCACACACAAAAACTTCCCTCCCTCAAGATTTGAAAGTATCCTGTCCCCTGGTTGGTCCTCTGGTCAGGTGACAACCAGGCTCACTGATTTTGTTAACCCTTTACAGGCAAAAGAGATAGGAAGTACTTCTGTTCTATTAACTCTTACTTATCTGTTTATGACAGGCTGATTATGTTCGCATTTTTGCCTTAGGGAGCAAGAATGACAGTCTGTTTTTGTGCTTTAACATTTTCGATATGCTATTATGCTGATGATGCTACTTCTCCTGCACCGTCTCCCCCGCACCCCGAGATGTAATTATGGCCTCTAATAAAAGACCCGTAGGCTCAACAACTGATCAAAGAAGAAAATGGCTTAGCGAGAAGCTGCCTCATTCCACGATTGAGGGTCCCATACTGAGGGTAAACATGCAAAGGGAGAGATGCATGTGGGTTTGCTGCCACCATTTTTCAAGCCAACAAAATTTAAAAAAAAAAACCTGCCTTTGAGCAAAAAGAACAGTTCGGGAGAAACTTTTAAATCACTTTTGACAGCACATCTTCAAACTACTTTTTGAGCTAAAGGAAGAAGAATCTATATGTGGCTTAATACATGAAAACTACTCTGAAGCACATTTTTCCCATAGGGAACAAAAGAATTGTTGATTTGGCATAGTTGGATATGTGGGTCAGAGTTTAAAAAGTATTTGAGAAGGTGCATCATTTGCTATAGCACAAAGGGGCAGCGGCCCCCTTCCCAACCTAGGTTTGGCCTCCTGTTTGACTTTTTACAGGTCGATGTGCTCCATAATTGCTTCCACTTTTGGTCTCACCTTCCCCTCCGACTTTGCAGGCTATAATATACTCACATATAATGCTCTGTATGCTGACACTAATTCCCTCCTCGCCCCACACTGCATTTTTCTGAAATGATGCCCCTGTATTTAGGTACCTAAAAGTGAAAATAGAAGTCAAGAGTGATTTTCAAAAATACCCAGCAACCTAATTCCATTGCTTTATAAAGACCTTTGAAAAATCTGGCACCAAGTACAAACACAGAGAGAAGAAGAAAATGGTGATACTGTGACTCTACGAGCCCCTCAGTGCCCACTGCCAAAGGACTCATTCTCAGTAATAGCAATGCCTGCTAAGGCTGCCACAGTCACTACCCCTAACACATTGCTGCACCCTGATTTGGCTGAAAATCAGCAAACTCTGAGGGTGAGAAAATTGCCTTAGCCAAATGACTGTAGCTTGCTAAAGCTATGGTTTGGCTCTTAGAAGCATGTTATACTTTTATTTTATTTGTCATCATATCTGTTTCCACTAGCTTTATTCAATATCACTTAATGCTCTGTTCTTTCTTAATAAACAGCTTGGGGTTTTGCACAAAGTCACCTCAGTGCTATAATATTAAAGTGTGACCCCCTCAGCTGCTCAGCATGCTGGTATGTAATATCTCTTTGGAGCCTGTGACCTTGGTAATTTCTGTAGAGGTCCAGTGACAGGTCTGGATACTGCAGAGGAAGGCTGGAGGAGGAGGTTTGGGGATTGACGTGCACCTGACATCAACCTGCAAGGCAAAATAAAGACTCAGGACATTGTTTAGGATGTTAAAAGATGGGAGCGCCAGGGAGCTGACACACAGTTTAGCTCCAATAAGCCCATGTCCAGACTAACCCGCGGCATCGGCGGGTTAAAATCAATTGCTCGGGGATCGATATATCGCGTCTAGTCTGGACACGATGTATCGCTCCCCGAGCACGCTTACATCGATTCCGGAACTCCATCAACCCGAACGGAGTTCCGGAATCGACACGGAGAGCCGCGGACATCGATGCCGCGCCGTCCAGACGGGTGAGTACCTCGATTTTAGAAATTTGACTTCAGCTACGTTATTCCCGTAGCTGAAGTTGCGTATCTAAAATCGATTTTAATACCTAGTCTGGACGTGGCCTAAAAGACTCTTTCACTGCGGAAGGGATAATAAGCTAATTCAAAATCCTGAACAGTCCAAGATCATCACAGTAAGGTTTGCTGATTGGCTGAGGTTCTCACTTCAAGCTCTTTTATGGGCTCTTATATGATCTGAATCTGCAATCCTTACACTGAGCATTACTTATTTAGAAAAGTTCTTCAATTAAATGAGACTAGTTGTGTCCTCTTCATGACACTCAGCATAAGTAAAGGCTGCATAGTGGGGTCCATTCTGATCTTAGAGTCGTCTCTGGTTTGTAATAGAAAGCTAACTGGGGAAAGAGATCAGCGAAAAGTAACCCTGTGTAACTTATCAGGAGACCCAATGGTCTTCTTGCGGAAGGGAGGATTATATTTTCATTTTTATTAGTAGGACACTTACCAGTAGGGGAAAAATGTCAGCTGCTCGCTTATGTTTGTGTGTTCAACCAGGGGTGCTACAATTATAAAATGAATGCAAAAGACCTATGAAGTCAAATAATCTGCCAATAATTGGTCCCTAGATATGCATACTGTAGGCCATTGTTTAAAAAACATGCTAATCACAGTTCTGCTCATCTTGGCCTATAGATACTTTTCCTTCTCATAAAGATCACTGTTCTAAAAACACTAATGGATGAAGACATCTAGGAATGCTGAATATACTGTAGACCCCCTTGGTCAGTGGTTTAAAGCCACCTCCATGCTGGTATCACTGGAGCGTTGTTACTGGTTTGGTGGTGAAAGGGGCTGGTGGGCTCAGCTGACTACCTAAGAGACAGCATCACACTTGATGCACAAATTAGCACTCTTTTTGGAAGTTTTAGCACAGAGTTGAGATTGAAATGACTTAACTAGATGGCTGCTCTAATGGTTAAAGCATATTTCAAGGTAGAGTGCATGGTGCTTTCCCACCCAACATAAGGGCAAGGCACAGTAATAGTCCCTATCTTTGGAAGAGCACAGTGACTGCTTCCTCTTAGTGTCTCTAGTGATGCAAGTCACCCCAAAAGGCCCTGAGCCCACTTGACCTCCACACCTGCTCATGGACCTGACTGAAACCACTGGGAGGAGCTGGCTCACCACCTAAGGGAATGGTGGAGAAGGTGCATTTCCCCCGCAGCAGAATGGACAGACCATTGGCATAGTTGGGGGGAAGGCAGAGGAGGCTGGCAGATTCTATCCCTTCAGTGCAGTGTCATAGATTCTAGTCTAAGGTGGGAGGGGCTGGTGGGACTGGGGCGTACGTAGCTCCTGAGAGAACTCCGTTCTTCACTAAATGTATGGAACAGCCCTGAGATCAGAGAATGCTCACAGGCTGTCTTTTCCGTCCTCTCAGGGCAAAGCGCCGCCCCCACTACAAGGGGGAAGGTCCAATGTGGGAAAAAGCTGAGGAAGCAGGCATGAGTAGCTGGCCAGACTGTGACTACCAGGAGGCAGCAGGCAGAAGCCTCTGATTGAGGAGCAAGGGCGTTGGAGGTGAAAGAGTAAATAGGAGGCACGTGACTGGGGAGCAGCAAAAGGGATTGGCAGAAGGAGCCAGAGATCTGGTAAGGGGGTGAAAAGAAGCAGAATGGAGGGAGGCTGCCTGTTCTTTTCTAGAGGAGGAAGGGAACACTGGAGAGTACAGCAGGGGAGGGGGGGAAACTCCCAGATTTGTAGGTCGATTGATTTTATTACAAAGATCAGAAGTAAGTGTGTGTGTATGTGTGTGTGTGTGAGGGGGGGGAGGGGTAGGGGAGATGGGAGGATAAAACATAATTGGTTTTGGACGGGGAGAGGTAAGCGAGTCTAATTGTTAGCTTCACTATTTATTTTGGGTGCCAGCAGCCACAACATCCTAGTTATCTTCTAATTCTCCATAGCCATGGAAGTCCAGGGAAGACTCACAAAAATATGACTGCTATTTCTGGCTGTAGATTTGAGCACTAATGTTTCCCACTTGTGGCTCTTCTGTACCATTTTTATTTTAAAATCCAGTCAGGGAGAAATTTTGCCCTTAGATATACCTTCACTTGCTGTGAATGGGAGATGCACACAAGTATATAAAGGCAGACAGAAATGGGTCCTCATTGATTATTATATTGTTACTGTAAAGTGCTCTGATACAGAGGTCACAATTAAAAATTCACCAGATCTAATTCTCCCCTCAGACAGCTCAAAATAAAAAATGATGTCAAGAAAATCAATTAAGTTACACCTGTGCAAAATCAATGTGAAACTAGGATCAGGCCCAATATTTGCCACCTAATTTCACCTGCCTGTTTCTTATTATAACGTGTGTCTGAAAGCTGCAGTAACTCAGGCCCAGATCCTCAAAGCTATTCAGGGGCCTAGTTCCCATTAAAATCAATGGGACCTAGGCCCCTGACGATCTTCGAGAATCTGGGCATCAGGTACTGCAGTGCGGTCAGTATGTGCAAACATAAGCACCGACTCCTTGGGCGGTCCAGACTGGAGCACCCATGGGGAAAAGTTAGTGGGTGCTCGGCACCCCCAGCAGCCAGCTCACCCCATCCCTTCCAGTGTCTCCGGCCCTCTGTGGGCAGCTGTTCCGCAATGTGCGGGAGGCACTGGGGGAGGAGTGGGTATGGGGTGCACTCAGGGGAGGGGGTGTAACTGGTCAGGAAGCAATGGGGTGGGGGGTGGAGCGGGGGTTGGAAGAGGTGGGGTGAGGACTTGGGAGACAGGGTGGGTGGGGGTGGGAAGAGATGGGGCGGAGGTGGGGATTTGGGGAAGGGGTTGGGTGGGGCAGAGCCTGGAGCGGAGAGAGGGGTTGAGTACCCCCAGGGCCTGGAGGAAGCCAGTACCTGTGTTTGCAAATTCAGAGGTTTTTTTATGGTGATCCCTGTTGGGCTCTCAGTAGCCTTTTCTCACATACTGTGGGTCAGAACTTTCCCCCTCCAGCTTCTCTGCATTGCTCTAATGGGGAAAAAATGCCGGTCATCCATTTTAAGATGGGGCTACACATCTCTTCCCAACTACCAGTGCAAGGAGGTATGTTCACTACCAATTGTGCATGGCCAGAGCACTTCTGAGTTCTGCCAATCATCAGCTACCAGAGTTGCCCCTTAGGGTCTGCACAAGCTGGGGCAATTTAAAGCAGCAGAAAGGCAATAATTTCTATATTTTAATTATATTTTGAGTAGCTTAATAAACTATATAGTAGCTTATTCCTTAGAATTGACCACTAAGGTACATAAAATTGATCGGAAATCAAACTGATGAATCTGTGAATGGTCATGTGCTATAGTTAATATGGGACCCTAACTTCAAGCCTTATTCACATGACTAAACCTTACCTATACAATTAGTACCACTGAAGCAAATAGGAGCATTTGAATTACATAAGGCTTCACAGGTGCAGATCCATCATCTGCAACAGCAGGAATGGAAGCTCATCAACAAGTTTGAAATGCTTTGTTTGAGCAACCACGCGAAATCTATCAGCAAGTGAGAATGAACTTTAACTTCTAAAAATATCAAATGCAATCAACATGCTTTGTTGAAAAGGTTTTATGAATCCCTCGCTTTTTATAGCGAGACAGTATTTTCTTGGTGTTTAGTATTGATTGGGTGAGTTTTAGATGAAGTGGGCAAATCCACCAACATAAAAAGCTTTCAAAAAGGACACCATGTACTTTTACCATGTAAGTTCTTGTATCAAAATGTTATTTTAATTTAATATAGATCAACTGTATCACTAGAAATAGAAATATCACGTTTAGAAATCACAGCACCACATTGAACCTAATATTTTAATTAGACAAATTTTGAAATAATTATTTATTTTATTCTTTTTATATTATTTAACCTTTGTATTGTGATCGCACATAGAGGCCAACCAGGTCAGGGACCCCTCATACTAAGTGTTGTACAAATATATAGAAAATGACTTGCTCTTTTGCACATATCTTTGAAATCCCTTATCTAGTTAGATATATAAGTAACATGCTCAGTTTCTTTTTGAACCAGCTCTACCAAAATATAGTGCAGCTTATATTATTAGCACTCAAATTGGAAGACAGAGGTTATATGAGTACGAATCAATGTAAATTATTCAACTTGTAGGTATACATGAAATGACTTCATGGTACTGAGTATGTTCCTATCTGCCACTAGTTGTGTTAGTGTGTTAATATTAGTAAATATCACATTTGTTTTAAAGATAATGAAAAATGGAATTAGCCATCAAAAGCTGCAAAGTTAAGCTAGAATCCTTTCTTAGGAGATGAAAATGCCAGTTTTGTTTTCTGAGCAATGAATGGTAGACAATTTGAATCTTTTCTTTTCACCTGATAAGATTAAGAAGGAAAATGAAATCCTATGCAACTTTGTCCAGTGACACAGCTAGTTATTACTCTGAACCTTCATAAAGATACCATTCTGGATGTATAGCTGATATAGAAAGGCACAGTTCAAGCACATTGTGTAGATGTTCAGAACAGTCAGCAGCAGTTGACACAGATGTGATGAAGTCTCTGATAAAAATAAATGATTTGTTTCATTACAGTAAACATTTTGATGCAAAACGTAGCATTTGGAAAGCATGAATAACCCTGATATCTAAAATTCTTGTAGAAATAGAGATGAGGTAAAGTTAATACTTCCATGAATACAAAAAACCTCCTTCTTCCAGAGGATTACCTATTGCTGTTTACAAATTACCCATAAAAATTCTGGTCAGGCATCTGGAACCTACATCTAATACCAACAAAACTCCCATTGATATGACTCATGAAATCACTCACTTCAATTGCAGCTTCTGAGAGCACAAGAGGGAGAAAATGTCTTCATGACCTTTATAAGGATGCCACTATATTTATATACCGTACTAATAATCATGTCAATGGAATTGGTGCTACAGGCTGCACTGTCTCCTCTCCTCAAATAAATGGGAAACAGTAGTGAGCAGAGTGGTGTCCCAATCAAAGTTAATGCCTGTCACCCTATCAAACAGCATGAACTTCACTTTTACTTTGCGTGCCTTGCCACTCTTGTGTCTCTTCACAGCATCTCTCTAAATTGTGTGGCCAGATTATGCTGTCGGTTACAGTAATGTAAATCCAGAATCATTCCATCGGAGTCAATGGAGTAATTCTGCATTTACAGTGATACAACTGAAAGAAGAATTTGGTTTAAGGTCTAGTAGATGCAGTTGCTGTTTCAATATCTCCTAGGTGACCAGACAGCAAATGTGAAAAATTAGGACAGGGGTGGGGGGTAATAGAAGCTTATATAAGAAAAAGACCCAAAAATTGGGACTGTCCCTAGAAAATCGGGACGTCTGGTCACCCTAATACCTCCAGCAAGGCCATCCTTAGGCATAGGTAGCATATGCAGCATACAAGGCTGTGTACGGCACATGAAAATTTGGGGCACCCCTGGGTCTTAGGGGTCTTAGTGTCCCCCCTCTAAATGTCCTATCCCTGTTCTGACCCTTCCCGCAGACTCCCACAGCTAGCTGCTGCAGCCTGTTGACTCTTACTCTGGAGGGGATCTAGTAACTTAAAAGTGAAAGTATCAGAGGGGTAGCCGTGTTAGGCCTGGTCTACACTGCACGTTTAAACCAATTTTAGCAGCGTTAAACCGATTTAACGCTATATCCGTCCACACTACAAGGCCCTTTATATCGATATAATGGGCTCTTTAAATCGGTTTCTGTACTCCTCCCCAACGAGAGGAGTAGCGCTAAAATCGGTATTACCATATCGGATTAGGGTTAGCGTGGATGCAAATCGACGGTATTGGCCTCCGGGCGGTGTCCCACAGTGCACCACTGTGACCGCTCTGGACAGCAGTCTGAACTTGGATGCAGTGGCCAGGTGAACAGGAAAAGCCCCACGAACTTTTGAATTTCATTTCCTGTTTGCCCAGTGTGGAGCTCTGATCAGAATGGGTGGCGATGCAGTCCCAAATCGAAAAAGAGCTCCAGCATGGACCGTAAGGGAGATACTGGATCTGATCGCTGTATGGGGAGACAAATCTGTTCTATCAGAGCTCCGTTACAGAAGACGAAATGCCAGAGCGTTTGAAAAAAATCTCCAGGCTACCCCCTGCTCAAAGTAGGACCAATCCCCAGACAGATTTTTGCCCCAAATCCCTAAATGTCCCCCTCAAGGATTCACAACCCTGCATTTAGCAGGCCAATGTTCAAACCACTGAGCTATCCCTCAAAAGGCCACCCTTATCTAAAATACACGTGAGCCCGGGCTGCCGTCAGGCATAGGGGCACCAGTTTAATAATATTGCATAGGGCCCCATAAATCCTAAGGACAGCCCTGACCTTCAGAACTGGTAAACAACAAACCAGGGATGGGCTTGTAGCCAAATCCTGAATTTGAAAAGCTCTGAACTCTAGAGGAGATGGGATCCAAATCTGAAGTTGATAGCTGTCCTGTATGACTCATCTCTCTCAATCCCAGCCTCACTCTGCCTGCCTTCCATTCTCCTGATAGCCACCATGCTTCCCCGACAACCTCCTTTCTTTTCCTCCTCATCTCCTCTCCATCAATATCCCTCTTCTACTTACATTGTCTCGCCCACTCTCTTACTGCTATTAACTCACCCAAATCTGCCTTTCCTCTGTATTCCATCCCAGTCCCCAGAATCCTTTAAATAAACCCCCACAGGCACAAAAACACAAATAAAGAAAAAAATAATTTAAAACATTGATTTAAAAGTAGAAATAACATTTGCCAAATATAATATGGATCTCTCTTTTTGTTTCTTGTATCCCCTCTCACCCACCCTCATTTTAAGTGAAATCCTGGGTCCATTTAAGTCAATGGCAAAACACCCAATAAGTATGGTGGGGCAGGATTTCACCCTTTGTCCTGTAAGCTCTTTGATTAGGAACCATCTCTATTTTGTGTTTAATGAATGCCTCATGCAATGGGCTCCCAGTTTCAGTTGGGGGCCCTAAGTACTACTGTAATACAAACAAATGAATAAATAAATAATCATGATAATAATGTTTTAAAAGGGTAAACAAGACAACCCGGATAATTATAGGCCTGCTAGCCTGACATCAATCCCAGGCAAGATAATGGAGTGGCAGATATGGGACTCAAAGAATAAAGAATTAAAGAAGAGTATTGTAATAAATGCAAATCAACATGGGTTTATGGAATATAGCTCCAGTAAACTAACTTGATATCTTTTTGGTTGATAAGGGTAATGGCATTGACGTAATATATTAGACATCCGTAAGTGATTTGATGTGGTACTGCACAACATTTTGATTAAAATACAAAATGATAAAATTAACATGAAACAAATTAAATGGATTAAAAACTGGCTAGATGATAGATTTCAAAATGTAATTGTAAATGGGCAATCACCATTCCAATGGGTTCCCAAAGAGATCAGCTATTGGCCTACACTATTTAATATTTTTATCAATGATCTGAAAGAAAACATAAATTCATCACTGATAAAATTTGTAGATTACACAAAAACTGAGGGAATGGTAAATAATGAAGAGGAGAGGTCACTGATTCAGAGCGATCTGGATTGCTTGGCAAATGGAGTGCAAGTAAACAATATGCATCTTAGTACAGCTAAATATAAACATATACTTCTAGAACAAAGAATCTAGGCTGTAATTACAGGATAAGGGGCTCTATCCTGGGAAGCAATGACTCTGAAAAACGTTTGGGGAGTTGTGGTGGGTAATCAGCTGAACAAGAGCTCCCAATGTGACACTGTGGCCAAAAGAGCTAATGCGATCCTGGGATGCATAAAACAGAGGAAGCTCAAGTAGAAGTAGAGAAGTTACTTTACCTCTGCATTTAGCACTGGTAGTGCTGGAATCCTGGTCCACTTCTGGTGCCCATAATTCAAGAAGGATGTTGATACACTGGAAAGGGTTTAGAGAAGACCCACGAGAGTGATTAAAAAATTAGAAAACATACGTTATAGTGAAAGACTCAGGGAGCTCAATATATTTATCTTAGAAGAGAAGAATAAGGGGTGACTTGATTACAGTTTATAAATATCTACATGATGAACAAATACTTAATAATAGGTTCTTCAGTATAGCAGAGTAAGGTTAACATGATTCAATGGCTGGAAGTTGAAGCTAGACATATTCAGACTGGAGATTAGAGTTGCCAAGAGTCTGGTTTTCGACCGGGAGCCTGCCTTAGCCCTGTTGTGCCACTGACTGGGAGCCGCCTGAGGTAAGCGCCGCCTGGTCAGAGCCTGCACCCCAAATCCCCTCCCACACCCCAATCCCCTCTCACACAATAATTCCCTCCCAAAGCTTGCACCTCCTCCAGCACACCAACCCCCTGCTACAGCCCTGAGCCCCCTCCTGTACCCCAAACCCCTCATTCCTGGCCTTACCCCAGAGCCCCACCCCCAGCTGAAGCCTGCACCCCCTCCTGCACCCCAACCCCCTGCCATAGCCCTGAGCCCCCTCCTGCACCCCAAACTCTTCATGCCTGTCCCCACCCCAGAGCCCACACCCCAGCTGGAGCCTGCACCCCCTCCCACAGAGCGAGCGACAGAGGGAGTGGGGATGGAGTTAGCAGGAGATGGGCCTAGGAGAATGGGCAAGGCAGGGGATGGAGCCTCAGGAAAGGAGCAGGGGTGGGGCAAGGTGGTTCAGTTTAGTGCTATTAGAAAGATGGCAAGAAATAAGGTGTAAATTTTTGACAGTGAGAGTAATTAACCATTGGGACCGTTTACCAAGGGTCATAGTGGATTCTCCATAATTCAGAATCTGTAAATCAAGATTGGATGTTTTTCTGAAATATATGATCTGGGAATTATTTTGGGTAAGTTCTATTGTCTATATTACACAAGAGGGCAGACTGGATGATCACAGTGATCCTTTTTGGCCTTGGAGGCTATGCATAACAATAATGTATAGATAATTAAATAAAACTCCATATCTGAACACTGCTGAACATTTGGAAAGTTTGGATTGAAAGTGAGCTTTAGATCAGAATTTAACCATTTGAGCCCATCTCGAGAACAATACCTCAATCTATAACAAGATACACAGATATCAGAGGGGTAGCCGTGTTAGTCTGGATCTGTAAAAGCAGCAAAGAATCCTGTGGCACCTTATAGACTAACAGATGTTTTGGAGCATGAACTTTTGTGGGTGAATACCCACTTCGTCAGATGCATGTAGTGGAAATTTCCAGGGGCAGGTATATATATGCAGGCAAGCTAGAGATAATGAGGTAGTTCAGTCAGGGAGGATGAGGCCCTGTTCTAGCAGTTGAGGTGTGAAAACCAAGGGAGGAGAAACTGGTTTTGTAATTGGCAAGCCATTCACAGTGTTTGTTTAATCCTGAGCTGATGGTGTCAAATTTGCAGATGAACTGAAGCTCAGCAGTTTCTCTTTGAAGTCTGGTCCTGAAGATTTTTTGCTGCAGGATGTCCACCTTAAGGTCTGCTATAGTGTGGCCAGGGAGCTTGAAGTGTTCTCCTACAGGTTTTTGTATATTGCCATTCCTAATATCTGATTTGTGTCTGTTTATCCTTTTCCGTAGCGACTGTCCAGTTTGTCCAATGTACATAGCAGAGGGGCATTGCTGGCATATGATGACGTATATTACATTGGTGGACGTGCAGGTGAATGAACCGGTGATGGTGTGGCTGATCTGGTTAGGTCCTGTGATGGTGTCGCTGGTGTAGATATGTGGGCAGAGTTGGCATCGAGGTTTGTTGCATGGATTGGTTCCTGAGTTAGAGTTCCTATGGTGCGGTGTGCAGTTACTGGTGAGAATATGTTTCAGGTTGGCAGGTTGCCTGTGGGCGAGGACTGGCCTGCCACCCAAGGCCTGTGAAAGTGTGGGATCATTGTCCAGGATGGGTTGTAGATCCCTGATGATCCGTTGGAGAAGTTTTAGCTGGGGACTGTATGTGATGGCCAGTGGAGTCCTGTTGGTTTCTTTCTTGGGTTTGTCTTGCAGTAGGAGGCTTCTGGGTACATGTCTGGCTCTGTTGATCTGTTTCCTTATTTCCTCGTGCGGGTATTGTAGTTTTGAGAATGCTTGGTGGAGATTTTGTAGGTGTTGGTCTCTGTCTGAGGAGTTAGAACAGATGCGGTTGTAATGGTTTGCCAATTACAAAACCAGTTTCTTCTCCCTTGGTTTTCACACCTCAACTGCTAGAACAGGGCCTCATCCTCCCTGATTGAACTACCTCATTATCTCTAGCTTGCCTGCATATATATACCTGCCCCTGGAAATTTCCACTACATGCATCTGACGAAGTGGGTATTCACCCACGAAAGCTCATGCTCCAAAACGTCTGTTAGTCTATAAGGTGCCACAGGATTCTCTGCTGAAGATACACAAATGCTCTTTGAGATAAATTCATTTGGTTTTCAAAACTGTCATCAAGGAAGAGAGGCAATTTTCCCCCCAAAATGTCCATAATTATTTATTCTGATTTTTATCAATGAATCCACTTTGTTTTTGTGCCCTTTTATATTCTCTTTCTCTGAATATTCCAGTAAATGAATTTACTAGCAGGAGTTTTTGCTGTGACAACAATTGTACAATTTTGTAGCAAATAGTACAGAATATTCTCAGAAAACAATCTCCAATTTAAAATTATGTATATTTACTCTGAAAAACTGATTCCAAGGGTTGTATTCAGCCAGTCGTGGAACAAAAACATACCATGTAAACTGTTGTGGAAAATCGACCACACCGTTGATTTTAGATCAGACAGCCCAAGGCTCTTTTATTGATTACAGGTGTGCACACAGGGAGACAGTGGTTCCCTATGCAGAGAGAAGGCTGATCTGCCCTTCACAAACTTTACTCAGCTTTTAAAACTTTAAACCGCAAAGCATCACTCAGTAATACATTTAATACATTCCTTATTTGGCATTTGCATTGCTAATTTTGCAAAACACACAATTGATAATCTTCTTATATGGTTCAGCTATTGCAAATTCAGCGGCACTCTGTCATAACCATGTTGTTTTTTTGCTAGGTGGTCATGTGGGCCTGAATGTTCTGTGACCCTTGACTTGCGGTTACCTTAAGCAAGCACTTATTGCTACAATATAACCCACAAAGCTGCAATGGCTCCCCCGGGGCCCCCCTCCTTGCCTTCAGCTAGTGCCTTTCCAGACAGTGTATTTGAGTAAACAACAGTGTATATGAGTATTTGAGTAAGGGCAGTTTGGCTAACGGCTAGGCCTGCAAAATTGTCTTAACAGCTGGAAAGTCCCTTGCAGGGGAACAACAGGAAAGCCCCCGTTAAGGAGGGGTTTTATTTTTCCTATTAAAACTATGTCTAAACAAATTAGTTCAAATGTCATACAAGTGCATTATAAATATTACAAATATCTGTTCATTCACATTTTATTACAAATGATTTAAAATATGTCTGACGTGCTTATTATTAAAGTATGTACAATAACTGATCATCTACTTCTAGTTACATTAACTGGGTCAGATTCTCATCTCAAATACATTTGAGTGAATCTGCAGGAACTTTAATTGATTTATTTTAATGGAGTTACTCCAGTTTCATACTGATGTTACTGAGAATAGACTGTGGCCCAACCACTACAATTTCTATGTCTAAAGTGTCTCTTTTCTCAGCAAATATTCTCTTGAGCACTTTATTAACATAACTTTCACCTGTAATCAGGCATATTATCTTTAAGTGCATTTTAGGTCAACCCTGTCACTCTCATGCAACTATCTATATTTAAAAGTTAAGTAATTGGAAAATTGTTAAAGATCATTATTGCATTGTAACATCCATGTGGTTGTTTATTCTCAGACACTCAGAGATCAAAACATTTCAGAAAGATTTCTGGTCAACAGCTCTTCAATTCTACCAAGATGAATAACTCTATTACATTAAACACAATAAGGAGATGAGTAAAATTTATTCTCAGTAACGTAGAAAGTGGTGTTTCAATGGGTTTGCTTGGTCTGGTTCCAGTATTTGTGATACAGGAGGGGATGCAGGGTCACCCAGATGTGGCTGGAGACACCATATTGTCAATGTTGTTTAGTTGGAGTAAGTCCCCCCTCGGGCCTCTCTTAAAAAGTCTTTGAAAATTTTGGAATTATTCACTTTGCATGGGAACCCAGTGTGCATGTCCAGGAATCTGCCACAATGTCAGCTAATGTCTGCATCGCCATGTACCTGTACCTCTTTCTGTTATTGGAAATCACATTTCATTAAGGGGGTGGACACAGAACAGTTACACAATGACCATCAATAGCTACGGTACAGTCTGGGAAACCCCAGTTATGTAATTTTTTTAATTCCCTCTCATACATTGTCAATCTGGAGCATATTCCCTTCAGCACACTCTGTATTGCCATACAAATGTCCATGTGACCACAAACTTGTACCTATCAGACCAGTAAACATCTAGCAGATAGCTTCCAAAGGGAAATTTTCACTCTCCCACTGCAAGCAAAGGTCTCATCTGGGCGGGGGGTGTCTGATGATGTACCATCAGTTCTATCTTACCACAAAGATATAGAAACATCTCCTTTTTCATTTTGAAGTTATGCAATCACTGCTGCTACCCCAACTCTCAGGAACAACATAGTCCCACCAGTGTGTCATCATGGTCTAGACCTAAAAGCAATGCTTCTCTCACTGAATATCATCTTCCAGTAATGCATGTGTAACCCTTCTGCCAGGTGGAGCCAACAGCAACAAGGGCTGGGTTCAGTATCTAGGGGTTCCTTTTCAACAATACAACACAAAACCAGCTTAAGCCCCCACCCAGTGATCTGGGACAATTGCACACCACCCCCTGGCTCCCTCTCAGAAGCACAGTCTGAGTGTAGCAAAAAAAATTAATAAAAGGAGGGAATTAACTCAGCATTAATTTGGGAAATCACTGCAACTAGGGTTCATAAACACAAACCATGAGCAAAAGACCCTCCCTCAAGTAAGTTGGGCAGTGTCCTTTTCCCCTCAGGGTCTGAAGTCCAGCAACCCAAAAGTCCCTTTAACATCCCCATCCCTTCTCTGTACCCCCCTCACAGTTGCTATCCTTGGCCAGTGCAGCCCCAGAGTACAGAGGTTCATCTGCAGAGTTCATCTCCAACCCTGCGCAGAAGACCGGGGGAAGAAGGAAGGACACACTTTACACCTTGCACTGCTCTGGCACTTGCTTGTCACCCCAACGGCCAATTGCCACACCTCTGCAGGGCTCTGCTCTAGCCCCCTCCACCAGGACCCTGCTGGCCGCTTGCTGTACCTCTCCACCAGCCACCCTGCTGGCCGCTTGCTGTGCCTCTCCACCAGCTGCCCTGCTGGCTGCTCACCAAGATGTCTTTAGGTCCCTCACATTTAACACATCTCTCAGTGATTTAATCTGTTAGTGGGGCAGCCTCACTGCTGGTGCACACTGGGCAGTCTCTTGCAATAGAGACACTGTCCCAAAGTGGGTCTAATACTTAGACTTCAGTATCAAACCTGATACAAAGGCATGAGATGCCACTCGTGGGAAGAGAACATGAAATCTGCAAGGCTTCAAGCTTATAGTAAGGGCAAAGGTCATCTTGGAGGTGACAGCAGGGAGAGAGGCAGGTCCCTTCCCGTACATTCCAATGCCAGAATTATGCATGTTTCCCCTGAGTGTGGTACCAACGAAGGCAAAGGGAGAACACAGGCTGATCCATCACCTGTCCTACTCCTGGGACTCACTGATAAAATGATTATATAGACCCCCAGCTGTGTCCAGCAAGGCACTCATCACTCAGTGCTGCAGTGGGCATGGTTAGGGAGTATGGCCCTGGGACAATGTTGGCAAAATGCCACATCAGGTCTGCATTCCAATTGCTTCCAGTGCCTCCCAGGGACTTCAATTTGCTTAGGTTTCAGTTTGAAGTCCACTATTATTTTGATAAAGCCACACCCTGGGGTGCTTGGTGTCATGTGATGCTTTTGAAAGATTCAGCTTCATGCTAGAGTGGGAAATAGTGCAACTGTGTGATGCAGACCAGTCTCACGCACAATCTCAGGATTAAACAAAGACTGTGAATGGCTAGCCAACTACAAAAGCAGTTTCTCCTCCCTTGGTGTTCACACCTCAATTGCTAGAAGAGGGTCTCATCCTCAGTGATTGAACTAACCTCATTATCTCTGATTCTTCCCTGCATATTTATACCTGCCTCTGGAAATTTCCACTACATGCATCTGACGAAGTGGGTATTCACCCATGAAAGCTTATGCTCCAATACGTCTGTTAGTCTATAAGGTGCCCTAGGACTCTTTGTCGCTTTTTACAGATCCAGACTAACACAGCTACCCCTCTGATACTTGACAATCTCGATGACATTTTATGTGCAGGAAGATTAAGGACAGGGAACTGTGAGTATATGTGTCAAGTATTTCAGAACCTAGCTGAGCACCTTGGGGTCCCCGTGCCACAGAAAAAACTGAAGGCCCTGCCCAAAGTTTAACATACCTGGTCATTGAACTGGACACAGTTCAGGAGTTCCTAGGTGACCTAAAGAGAAGTTGGAATCAGTTAGGGCACTGATACTGTCTCTCACAGGGGCAAAGAAAATTACTGTGGGGGAACTTTAGGTGGTCATGGGGCACCTAAACCTTGCGTGCTGAGTGGTGGCTCCTGTTCAAGTGTTTAGTGCCTGTCTGACATATGCTTCCTCTAAAGTGCAGAACACCCACCACTTTATCTGAATGACAAGGTAAATGAAGGAAAACTTAGAAATGTGGAAAACATTCCTGGAAGAGTTTAGTGGAGGTTTTCAATAGGGCATTAGGACTGGTTGCCCAAGCCTGAGCTACAGGTACAATCCAATGCCTCGGGACGTATAGGTTTTGGCATTTACTTTCCAAGTGGGTAGTGTGCACTGAGGTGGCCAGAAAGCTGGGTGGCTCAGGATATTACAGGGGACATTGCTGTCCTCATGTTTTTTTCCTATACTGGTAACAGTCCCTAGTTGGGAAGAAAACTTTCAGAACCACAAAGGCCATTTCAGATGTGACAACCAATCTGTGGTCCATGTTGTAAATAGACAGTTGGCTAAGACTCCTCAGGTAATGACACTGGTGAGGGCCTTTGTTTTACACTGCATGAGGTTTAACACCCTTAGTCACACAGTGCATGTCCTGGGTGTAGATAATGGTGTTGCTGATGCTGTCTTGATTTCAGAATGACAGATGCCAGGAATTCTTCTTGCTGGTCAGCTGGGATCCATCAGTAGTGTCCTAACAGCTCAAAAACCTTGGCTCATGATAGCTGTGGGATTAGTTGAGGACTCGATTGCCCCATGGACTCTGAGTCCGTAGAAGGCAAGCCTTTCAGAATTCACAGAATTTAGGGCACAGGAAGGGCTTCATTGTGGGTGGCCCATACCCACACACCAGGTGGTCCAATCTGTGGTGCCTCTGACTCACCACAGGTGGGCTCCCTCCACTATCTCTGGCTAACTGGTGGGCCTGTCCTATTGGAGTAGGGGGTTTCCCAGACCCATGCAGCCATTTTATAGTACAGAAACTCTTAGAAGGATGGTCCAGGAGGAGTGGGCACCAGAGGGACGACAGGTTACCCATAGCACCATAAACCCTGACAGAGTTAGCAAAGGCTCTGCCATGGGTCTGCAGCTGTGAGAGGGAGGCCATTTTATTTAAGGCAGAATTCATTGTTGCCTTCTTTAGAGCTTTGGAAGTGAGTGAGCTGGTGCCTCTGGCAGCTGTGGACAGGTCCCAGTGTCCATTAAAGACAAGAGACGTCAACTACCTGCAGGAGCGGTCCTGCTGTGTTTAAGATACTCAAACAGACAGAAGTGGTGGGAGGGGAGCTTATGTGGTATTGAAGGAATGTGCAGACAAGCACTTGTGCCCCATAAAGGCAACAAGAGCCTCACTAAAAATCTGGGTCCTGCATCCAGGCCCACTGTTCACACACAGTGATGGTAGCTTCCTGACAAAATACCATTTCAGCAGGGTAGTGAGAAAAACATTGCACTACTTTGGTCTTGACACTGGTAAATTTGATATTCATTCTTTCAGGATCAGAGCAGAGACGTTAGCAGCTGCAGAGGGTTTTGGCAAACGGAAAGAGCAGGCAGTAGGGCACTGGAAATCAAGGTGTTACAGGACTTATGCCCACACCAAGGAAAAGATGGCAGGGAGCGGAAAAACATAACTAACCCAATGTGCTTGCTTGTTTCAGAAGCTACCCAGAGCACACACAGTGTTTCGATTTGTGGGCACTTCATAGTTCATTGGGTCCACAAGAGGGCAGCCAAGATGGCAGACAGATCTCTGCTGGACTTCAGGGCCAAAGCTGTTCGCATCCAGAAGAGGCATGCAGTGGGACTAGCTCATGCCACTTCTGCACTCACTGACAGGCAAGGGCTGTGAGCAGACCCAGTCTGCAGGGACAAGGTTAGAAAGAAAGTAAATAGAGTGACTACCAGGATATTCCTGGACACAAGGGCTTCAGTGATACAGATAGGGACATCCATTACAATCGGCCAGAAATCCTCAGGGATGATGGTGTATATTTGTCCAATGGAGGTGCTGACATAGGGATACAGCAGGTGAGGGCATGGATTGGGCAGGTGTTGTGATATTAAGCAGTGTGGTTGCAGGGGAGCAAACAAGCTAGTCACTGGTGCCCCCCCATGGCTGGTTTCCAGGGAGGTTAAGAGAATAGATTAAACAATTCCCAGAGGTAAAAGACCTGGAATTGTAGTGATGGGCCTTGATGTCAGGTGATAGGTGTCAGGAGTCCTTCTGTAAAGAAAGCTCATGCTCCAAAACGTCTGTTAGCCTATAAGGTGCCACAGGATTCTTTGCTGCTGTTAGCCTATAAGGTGCCACAGGACTCTTTGCTGCTTTTACAGATCCAGACTAACACGGCTACCCCTCTGATACAGGAGACCTTCTGGCCTTCGTGGGCTGAAATCAGACCTTGTGGCCTGCGTGGGCTGAGGGCCCCATCTTTCTGCACCCTCTGTCCCCCTCATGGAGGTGGAGATGGGGAGTGTGCTAGGACTCAGAGAGAGGTGAATCCCAGGGGGATAGGCTGAGAGTCTACCCTGTGTTAGGAATCATATGGAAAGAAGCCCTGTAACCTACACGCTGCAGTCAATTAAATACCTGGTATAGGAGAGTATGAGTGTTAAAGTTTAATAGAAGTTGCAGCTTGCTGCTTAATTCCATGCATGTGCCTGTCACCATTTTGCGGCTGCATTCTTCAGAAGGCAAATAGCCTAGTGGCATGAGATTTTATAAGTACTCTACCTTTAAATGGCCACAGAAGAGTTTTCAAATTTTCAGCAACTGAAAGCTGATTCCCCCAAAATTTAAGCTTTGTTTAGTTTTAGTTTACTTTTAAATATTTAAAGACAACACTTTAAAAACTAGCAGACAAGCTCAGCCAGTAACACAGTTTAAATTGTCCAGAACACAGTTCAATCTCCTATGCAACAATTTCCAGAAAGTTGAAATATTTTCCGGTAAAACATAAAGTACAGTTATGTTTTACTCTCATGATTTTCCAGATGTCTGGAGAGCCATTTAAATAACATGACGTCAATTTAATCAAACCGCTGCAGTAGAAAAATGTGATGATATACCTTAACAGCAAGTGTTTATTATGGTTGGCAGGTGCATATGTAGTGGGCAGGCAAAGAGCAGTTACTATAGACTTGAATGTATATTTTGTATTGGAGTCCAGGAAAAAGGATTTCATTGAAATTACTCGCATGTGATTGCTTAAAGAATATAAATGTATTCTTGTAGAGGTGAAATGAAAAACTTTACCTGCCAAGATTGGATGTCCCCTCCATGTCTCATCCCCCAGACTTTTTCTTGCAACACTTAATGATAGCCTCAGTCCTGAATGCCTTATTCAGGCAAGAATCATGAATACAGCTAAATAGATAGTGGGAAAATTATCTGTGATGACTCATTTGAATTTGAAAATGAATTTCAATTTGCCAGTGTTCTTGATTCTTTCATGTTCACCTGTTATGAGCATTTGAAAATTGAGCATTCCTAGCACAAATATTTGTGAAAGCCTGTTAAGGCTGCAAATGAATTGAAAATTGCATATTTGACTAAAATTTGTAGGTTTGTGTTGTGATGGTTAGCTATGTAAATAATTCAATTGGAGAACAAAAAAGCAATGTGACTTATTTTAACTAACACAAAACAAATTTCTCTTGGAATATTGTTATTATTTGTTTACCCAGTAAATTATTCATGAAACATCTGTAGAGCAAAAACTATTCACTGAAGAAATTTGTGAGTAATTTTGAATAACAAGTGCACTCAAGAATGCTGTGAAATTAGCAAATAAATGCAAAATTCATGAAATAAGTCATCTCTTGTGAATTATTGTTTTGGCCCTACTCCAGAGGAGGGAATGCAGATTGAACCGGACATGGCTAATGCCTCAAGGGCCAGACAAGAATTCACACTTCCCACCCTTCTATGCATGGTATTAGAGATGTAATCCACTGCTGCAGGAAAATTACCCATGTTTGCAGTCAGGTTTTAAGAGAAGAAGAAAGATCTATGTTCTATTTTTCATCTAACTTGCTTTAACATATATATATATGTATATGGACATTATATATATATATATATATATATATATATATATATATATATATATAATGTCCACAATGTGGAGTGCATTATGAAATTTAGGCATGAAGATTGGATTGGGCAATACATATGTGTTTGCCTAAATTCTTTACATAAATATTAAGAAAAACCAGAAGGCCTACAAGGAATGGAAGAAAGGTGGGATTATCAAGGAAAGCTACCTTAGTGAGGTCAGAACATGTAGGGATAAAGTGAGAAAGGCTAAAAGCCATGTAGAGTTTGACCTTGCAAAGGGAATTAAAACCAATAGTAAAAGGTTCGATAGCCATATAAATAAGAAGAAAACAAAGAAAGAAGAAGTGGGACCGCTAAACACTGAGGATGGAATGGAGGTTAAGGATAACCTAGGCATGGCCCAATATCTAAATAAGTACTTTGCCTCAGTCTTTAATAAGGCTAATGAGGAGCTTAGAGATAATGGAAGGAAGACAAACGGGAATGAGGATATGGAGGTGGATATTACCACATCTGAGGTAGAAGCCAAACTTGAACAGCTTAATGGGACAAAATCGGAGGGCCCAGATAATCTTCATCCAAGAATATTAAAGGAACTGGTGCATGAAATTGCAAGCCCATTAGCAAGAATTTTTAATGAATCGGTAAACTCAGGGGTTGTACCGTACGACTGGAGAATTGCTAACATAGTTCCTATCTTTAAGAAAGGGAAAAAAAGTGATCCGAGTAACTACAGGCCTGTTAGTTTGACATCTATAGTATGTAAGGTCTTGGAAAAAATTTTGAAGGAGAAAGTAGTTAAAGACATTGAAGTCAATGGTAACTGGGACAAGTTACAACATGGTTTTACTAAAGGTAGATCGTGCCAAACCAACCTGATCTCCTTCTTTGAGAAGGTGACAGATTATTTAGACAAAGGAAATGCAGTAGATCTAATTTACCTCTATTTCAGTAAGGCATTTGACATGGTTCCACATGGGGAATTATTAATTAAATTGGAAAAGATGGGGATCGATATGAAAATTGAAAGGTGGATAAGGAACTGGTTAAAGGGGAGACTCCAACGAGTCATACTGAAGGGTGAACTGTCAGGCTGGAAGGAGGTTACTAGTGGAGTTCCTCAAGGATCAGTTTTGGGACCAATCTTATTTAACCTTTTTATTACTGACCTTGGCACAAAAAGCGGGAATGTGCTAATAAAATTTGCTGATGACACAAAGCTGGGAGGTATTGCTAACACAGAGAAGGAGCGGGATATCATACAGGAAGATCTGGATGACCTTGTAAACTGGAGTAATAGTAATAGGATGAAATATAATAGTGAAAAGTGCAAGGTCATGCACTTAGGGATTAATAATAAGAATTTTAGATACATTGGGGACACATCAGTTGGAAGCAACAGAGGAGGAGAAGGACCTTGGAGTATTGGTTGATCGCAGGATGACTATGAGCCTCCAATGTGATATGGCCGTTAAAAAAGATAATGCAGTTTTAGGATGCATCAGGCGAGGTATTTCCAGCAAAGATAAGGAGGTGTTAGTACCGTTATATAAGGCACTGGTGAGACCTCATCTGGAATACTGTGTGCAGTTCTGGTCTCCCATTTTTAAGAAGGATGAATTCAAACTGGAACAGGTTCAGAGACGGGCTATTAGGATGATCCGAGGAATGGAAAACCTGTCTTATGAAAGGAGACTCAAAGAGCTTGGCTTGTTTAGCCTAGCCAAAAGAAGGCTGAGGGGGGATATGCTTGCTCTTTATAAATATATCAGAGGGATTAATATTAGGGAGGGAGAGGAATTATTTAAGCTTAGTACCAATGTAGACACAAGAACAAATGGATATAAACTGGACACTAGGAAGTTTAGACTTGAAATTAGACGAAGGTTTCTAACCATTAGGGGAGTGAAGTTCTGGAACAGCCTTCCAAGGGAAGTAGTAGGGGCAAAAGACATATCTGGCTTTAAGACTAAACTTGGTAAGTTTATGGAAGGGATGGTATGATGGGATAGCTTAATTTTGGCAACTGATCTTTGATTATCAGCAGATAAGTATGCCTAGTGGTCTGTGATGGGATGTTGGATGGGATGGGATCTGAGTTACTGCAGAGAATTCTTTCCTGAGTGCTGGCTGGTGAGTCTTGCCCACATGCTCAGGGTTTAGCTGATTGCCATATTTGGGGTCGGGAAGGAATTTTCCTCCGGGGCAGATTGGCACAAGCCCTGGAGGTTTTTTGCCTTCCTCTGCAGCCTGGGGCATGGGTCTCTTGCTGGTGGATTCTCTGCAGCTTGAGGTCTTCAAACCACAATTTGAAGACTTCAGTAACTCGGACATAGGTTAGGGGTTTGTTATAGAAGTGGATGGGTAGGGTTCTGTGGCCTGCTTTGTGCAGGAGGTCAGACTAGATGATCATATTGGTCCCTTCTGACCCTAAAGTCTATGATTCTATGAATATGGCCAGCTAGGTGCATACCTGGCCACACTGGGGAACAAATATCTGATTTGTACACATGTGAGACATTTGCATGCATAATCCAGGTATATGCAAATATATGTGCCTAGTTGTATGCTTGTAATTTTGGAAATATGCATTCAGTGGTGCAGGAATTAGGGGTGGTTACATGGTTTACATCATCAGCCTCCCCACTATAAAAATTGTTCCAGCACCCCTGCATACATTTACTTATAAATAACAAAATTGTAGTCCACATCTGGAAAAGAGCTGTACATGCCAGCTCACCAATAAGGAACCCTAGTCAACAGACCTCCCCATGGGCAGTCTGCCAGCAGACAGCTCAGTACAGGATCAGGGCCTATAACAATTAATGTTTCACAAAACTTCTTTCACTTCAGTGAGAACAATGTGATGTTTTTATGAACATGGGGACTGATTGTCATTTTCACCAACTCCTTTTTTACTCTGGGAGATAAAGGTACTTTAAAGAGGGAGTAAATAACATCCACTTTAAGATCTCTTGTTATTGCAAAGTCTTGTGAAGGGGCCTTTGTATGAATAAAAATTAGGCCAAATGTTTTAAAATTGGTTGTGCAGCCCATAATTACTTCTGATTTGGCACACAGAACATGTGTACTCTCTCTAGATAATATATCCCTCCACTGCTTTCAGTAAATGTTTCAGTTCCCCTACATCCTTCTCTCATCTGGAGATAGTCATCATCAGCCATTAAAAACTGCCATTTGTATCTACAGCTGTTTAGACCTCTGAGAAAAACTATGTTCTTGGAAACCCAATCTTTTTAAAGAAGCAGGGATTACTTCTTAACATTGGCAATGCCAGGCACTTCTGGAATAGAAGAAGGAATGTAAATTACTCTCTCAGTATGTCACAGCACAAAGAAGAATTTAAACTCTTCCTACAATACTGATTGGCTGTTTTTTCTATCACTTAAAGTGTGACTGTAAATGCTCAGTTACTGGCAAGTGATTCTAGTCATTCTGGGTAATATTAGGAGGACACTTTAAATATTTTTTTCTTTAGGGATCATCCTGGAGATTGTCATTTAGTTTAAAAATAAACTAAGAAGAAATATTACGGTTTATGCTGGATTGATCACACTGCCTATCAATCAAATAATTCTGTTTCCAGTTAAAAGATAAACTAATACTGGAAAATTTGCATTTTTCTCCTCTTCCTTTAATCTGACTTTTATCTTTTGTGAATGACATTGGACATATATAGTTATCCAAAGTGAATATTTTGTTTATGTATATGGATTCTTCAGATTGCCCGCATTAACGACTCTTAACCTTTAAACTGATTTATAAACATGTAAGAATAAAATGTCAGCATTCATTTGTCATTTCACAATAAACTGTCACCATTCGTTTCTCAGCTAAAATAGAATATCTGTCTAAGGATTTACATTAGGCTTTATAATAAAACTAGATAAACACCAGCGCAACTCAGCATGAAAACCTGATACCAAGCATAGACACTCCATTAACACCCTAATGTGCATTCCAGGTTACATCTCACTGCAATCTAATGAATTTGGTAGAACTTGTTGCTGAAAAATATGACTGACTCACTCAGTCTCTTTGTCTAACACATCAGCATATGCTGTACCAGTCCATAAAAGGGAAGGGACATGGGCTAAAGGGATAAATACTGGACACTGGCAAGCAATGGTGTATATGTATGGAGAGTGTGAGAAAAAACTACAATTGATGAATCTTGGCAGTGAAACTCATGAACCATTGCTGTTGTACAAAATGTGGACAAAGGCATATCTACATTTGTTGCTAGTTCTAGGGGGACACCGCTAGGTCAAAGGAGCATCTCTGAGCTTTGTTGTAATGTACCACAGCTGGATTTCTACAACCATTCTGACAATGAGGGGGCTAAGGTATTGCCATCTCTGGTCCACCACTCATCTTCTGAAAAAAATGGGGCTATTCTACTGAAATGCCGGGAGAATGCTATTTCTATGGGTTTGTGGGCTCCAAGATCAGACTGCAAATATTTCCCATAAGAAGTTTTATTCCCAATGGAGGTTTGTTAGGTTTTTTTTATATATTGATTTTTAATTAGACAAAAGTTGGCTTGTGTGATGAAATGCAGGCATTTATTTTCCATCATTACTAGTGACAGGAGTTTCACACCTGCTGTTTCCATATGGGAAACAAAAAATTCTTAGGATGTGGCAACTGAGCATCAGTGTTCTATGGGGAAGTACGATGTTGCTGCAAATTAACCATTATTGATTCAGTAATAAGATGAATGTTTCCTCCTACTTAACCAATCACATTGCACATGGGTTTTAGCTGAAGGGCTCTCATCCAAACACTCGACTGTCCCAAACTTCAGTGAGATCGAGAGCCAAGCCAGTGAAAAGATGTAGCTTATTTTTGTAAGAGACATGAAAGACTACATTTTGAAAAGTTGCTCCAAGCCTTATGTGTGATGCATTTACATATTTCTTTGTGCTAAATATCTGGCATGGGGCCTGACCCTGGAGAAATTATCTCAATGTCAACCTTATTTCTGTGAGCACTCAAGCTCCTGAAGTCATGTTTCACATGGCTTGTGAGTATAAACTTCTGACCCTGGACATCCTCCTGCTAGCAGTTCAGTACATGCTTCTCTTCTGAATTATGTTTAACCAGTAAAGGAACAGAAATAGTATCTTGTGACTTGGATGGCCAATTGCAGCTAAGTAGGACAGCTTAAAGTTTGAATATCAAGTATTGAATTGAATACATGCAAAAAAAATTCGTGATCAATCTGCAGAGTAAAGAAAGAAAAAAAAACTAGCCAAAATGTGTTGAATAAATTCAAATAAAAAATATGTGAAGAAATCACAATATGCTTAGAGAGACAGAAATTATTCATTATGAATTATTGACTCAGCAATGATAGACACATGGTTAGAGAGATCTCCAGTAAATATTTGCTGTATATAATCTCTCTCTCGGTAGATGGCTAGTTCACACATTATTCAAATATCACAAAAATATTTTTTTCACAATTATCTGAATCCCCTAGATCCTAATGTAGCACTCTTGGCCATGGGCAGATTAGTGTGAAATTTAATTTGTGCTAATCTGTCCAAGACCAGGGAAGCACAAAATATACTTTATGCAATGTTTACTCACTTTACCATATATAGATCTATGCATGAGTGACAAATCATGCAGCTTCAAGTTTACTGAACTGAATATATAGTCACATTAGGCATGGATTTTATTATTTCATTTTTGTTGCAATGTAACAATGAAAGCTGCATCTGAAGAAGTGGGTTTTTTACCCACGAAAGCTTATGCCCAAATAATCTGTTTGTCTTTAAGGTGCCACCGGACTCCTTTTTGTTAAAGAGAGCTGCACTATTAGCAAAATCATATATTCTTAATAAAATACATAGGAAAAAAAGGAAAAGTGTTTAAACGGTTTTAGGCACACACACACACACACTAAGCCACAGAATTATTTGTAATCTTTCCACTACTTTTGAAGGGACTGTGTCTTGGGGGAAATTTATTTTTTCTACTAATGGCTCTATGCTGCAGCACTCCCAACAACGGAGAAAACATAACTAGGTGTGTTACTTTGGGCTTGGAATTTGGAAAAGTGAGTGTTCTGGTATTTGTGAGGTTAGTGCAATTTGGAAATTGTACATCTGAAAACAGCTGCTGCCCTTGTTTCCGTTGCAACAGGAGCGCTGCTGAATTTGCAAAATTTTGTGGCAGAAATTGGTCCTGAGGTACTACAGAATTACAGAACTATGTATGCAGAGTGTGAACCCACTAGTGCATCAATAATTGCTCCTCCAGGAATGTGCTACCAAAATGTTATTACTGATCACAAAGGTCAAGCTCTAAAAAAACCAATCACATTTATTTGAAAACATTCATTTTGTCCACCAATAAAAATTGACAACATAGTCAAATTAATGATAAAATTCTACACGGTCCTGTAGTAATTTATCAGTGGTATTTGGATGCATGTTTATTGCAAAAGCAAGGACGATCTAGTTGCTTCCAGGAGTTAGTTTGGCTTGTGTGCATTTGAAAAAAAAATCTTCCCCATGATATATGTTTATGGCCAGAATGGATCCAAGTGCCTTTCCATTAAGAGTCTGGCAGAATTCAGCCTTTATTTTGCTATCCATGGGCAATTCTCTGTCTAATTTACTGGTGCAATATAATAAAGCAAGATGAGCATTGCAAGCTTTGTGAACAGCGTCAGGGATACTCAGTGTGGATAAACAGGTGCCCCAATATTTCAGAAAACTTGGACACTTTTCTGTAGGGTTAGCTCCAGATTGGACAACTGAAATACTGTGAGAATTTACCCCTTGTAAGATCTCAATCTGCCATGGATTTACATGCTAATATCCCAAACTGCCATACCCCAAACTGGTCAGCTTTATTCTGTATAAAAGATTAACTCCATCAATGTGTAACTCCCAATGGATTGGAAGCAGAATACTTGCTGTTTGCTGGTACCTCTGGTTAGGGACAACATGCTCTCATTCATAGATAATCCAGTCAGCTGTGCTGCGACTTGAGAAGGCGATTTCAACAGGATGGTTTTCATTCAGCCCATAAAAAAGGCAGATTTTGATGCTGGTGTATGCAGCAAATATGCTCTTTAGTTGCTACTTTCTTTTATCATTTCCAGCATCCATAGTCTCTTGTTATTCACGCACAACCAATATTCAGGTGGTAGATCAATAGTTTTGCAGAAGGCAGGGCCAGATTTGCTCTTTGTCACCAAATATAAAGCCCAGTTTTCTTTGAAAACCCTCTTCCTTTGCTTCTGTGGTTTAGTATCTGCAGAACAAGTGAATGAATTTAACATGACACCATATAATAAACCAATACATTCTCTAAGATGTTTGCCAGTCTCAAAACAGAGACTATTGGACAGAACACTGGTAATAATTATTGTACTCTATTTCATCGTTATTTTGTATGCGTTGTATCTATAGACCCAAGGGTGCTGTGGTGGGACAGGTTCTCAGCACAGGCAGGAAGGGGTTTCAGAACTCCCCTGAGCAAAGTAGGTCCCAACATAGCACACTTGTGAGAGCCCATCAAGCCTGGAGAGGGATGTCTCCTTAAAGAGGGGGATCCAAGCCCAGTGCAGCTTGGCATTCTGATGTAAGCAGAGACTTCTACCCTGACAGGGCAGGAGCTACTTATCAAGAAAACTGCTGAAGAGCATCTGCTGTCTGGTTCCACTGACTGCAGGGTCTTAATGAGCTCTCCCCTGACACCTAGTGATGAGCTGGGGAAGAGGACTTTAGGAGCCAACCTTGTTTGCATGGGCACACCGACCCTGTCTTGGTGCTCGGCATGATGGGACTGCTTTGCACAAATGATCCCTTTTGGCTGGTGTTGGATCACAAGTTACTTTGTTATTGTGGGAAGGGATAATATAGGGTTGTTATCCTCTTTGTGTGAATCAAGGGCAGCAGAACTGTGCTTGGCATACCCTGAGGGACTCACCCTCAACTAAACTGTACTCGCTAGGCAGGGGACATGGGTGCCAAAGCCTGCAGTTGAGAGAGGGTGGCAGCAGGGTTGGTGCTTCCATTTAGGTGACCTAAGCAGTTGCTTAGGGTGCCAGGATTTGGGAGAATGGCATTTTGCTGCCAGCAGTGGCAATTAGGTGGCAGGGGGTCCTTCCGCGCTCTGGGTCGTCGTTGGCAATTCTGTGGTGGGTCCTTCACTCACTCTGGGACCCGCCATCGAAGTGCCCTGAAGACCGGGAGCATGGAAGGACCTCCTCCCCCACCGCAGAATTGCTGCCAACAACTGGGAGCGTGGAAGGAACCCCTCCTAGGGCACCAAAAACCCTGGCTCTGCTCCTGGGTGGCAGACAGTTATTTGTGTTTGGTGTGGGCTCTGTCTGGGTGTCTTAGTCATTATTTTATCTTTCCTCTTGCTGCTGTGTAATAATGGAACTGATTAAATTACACACCCATGGAGCTGAAATCGCTGATATTTAGGCCTAAGCATTAGGCCTGCTTTGGGACAGTGTTCCTGATGCAAGAGACTGCCCAATCTTCACTAGCAATAAGACTTTTCTACTAACAGCTGAAATCATTGAGAGCTGTGTTAAATGGTGGGACTTTATGACATCCCAAAGTGGTGAGTGGCTGGCAGGGTGGCCGATGCCAGAGAGAGCAAGGTGTCCCTCCCACACCACGGTGGAAGGTGAGCTCACAGAGATGCACCTCTGAACTCTGGGTCTTCACTGACCAAGGATAGCAACTACAAGTGGGGTGTGGTGGAGGGATAAGGGCGGGGAATGTTTTGGTTGCTGGAATTAAGAATCTGAGGCAAAAGGTAACTGCCCAACATACTTTGGGGTGGGTGTTTTGCCCATGCTTTTATGTTTATGAATCCTGCTTGCAACATTCTCCCAATTTAATGCCAGGTTACTTCCCTCCTTTTAATAAAAGTTTCTTTTGTACACTCAGACTCTGTGCTTGCGAGAGGGGAAGTATTGCCTCTAGAGGCACCCACGGGGTAGTGTGTAATTTTTCCAGGTTACTGGGTGGAGGCTCCAGCTGGTCCTGTGTTGTATTGTTGAAAAGGAACCCCTAGATATTGAACCTTGTTGCTGCCGACTTCAGCTGACAGAAGGGTTACATTTGCTTTGTTTCCAAGGTGCTCAGCCTGGATCCTATGGACACAAGAGCATTAGGAACACAGATCCCCTTCAGAGACTACTCACCGTTTGCCTTGCAGGGAACTGTGTGGTGAACCTGGCTTGTTTTGAGTGTTACAGAATTATTTTTCTTGCCTTTTTTATTTAGACTGCTTTATGTGCCTGGAAGGGGGTGTCTTCTCTAAGACATTCAGCTGGGGACTTCATTCAGAATCCCACACTGGTTCTACAGTGATGTCAGCAGCCAGGGGATGACTTTTAGAGTGAGAGAGGCACCCACCCTCACCCAAACGGGCACCTCAGTGGTACAGTCTCATAGATGCCTAGAATTTTTTTCAGACAGGACCTCACCTGAAGACTTACCTTAGTTAACCCTCAACAAATCCCTATAAATGTATGTGAATCTATCCAACGCAGATATTGCCTTGAATTTCAAGCAGGGGGAAATTATGGCTAACCAAACCCAAACCTGTTATAACTCCAGGACCAATGAACTGGTGTCAAGGTTCAGGGCTAGCTGCACCTCTGTCCTTTCTTCTGATGTCTCCAAGTACACCCCCTGTAGGCCTTAAGCTTTATGCCTTCATCTCTCTGGGCTGGAATCCTGCAATTCTCTTACTCTTAGACTGGGCCCAGGGGTGGCTCCAGGCTCCAGCACGCCAAGCGCATGCTTGGGGCAGCATGCTGCGGGGGTGCTCTGCCAGTCACCGGGAGGGCGGCAGGCAGGCAGCCTTTGGTGGCATGCCTGCGGAGGGTCCGCTGGTCCAGCGGCTTTGGTGGACCTCCCGCACGACTGCGGGAGGTCCACCAGAGCCACGGGACCGGCAACCGGCAGAGCGCCCCCTGAGGCATGCTGCCATGCTTGGGGCGGCGATATGTCTAGAGCTGCCCCTGACTGGGCTCAGGTCCACTGCCCTCTGTGCACTTACTCTGCAGGTTCTATTGGACTCAGTACCCTTAGGAGATATGACCAGAGTAAATACAGTGACACCACACAGTCTTCTTAAAGCAAAGTATTGTTTAATCTTAACAGAAGGAAACAGCAAAATGTAAGAAAAAGATTTAAAAAAAACAAATAGTGTATACGCAATATCTATGTTATCTAAGATTTCAGAAGACAGAGCTTACCCTTAGCACCCCTGTATTCATACTTTACACACTACCACAATTATGTTTATACAAAATATGACTTGTAAGGTATCAGTTGAAAACTAAAAGCACACTGGTCATTAATAAAATTGTAAAATGCACATGTTAAACGTGTGTGATATTATTAATTCCCTCTGTACAATGTTGCTAGAACACATTTAAGAAGACAGACTAGCCTATGTAAAGGTGACAAACAGGGCTGTCCCAGACAAAGGAATGTGGGTTTACATAAATTTACATATTAGCTGTAAAAAAAAGCTATTAAGCAAACCAGCGGGGGTTGTCTTGAGCCTTAATTCAAGCAACAGGGAATGAACATGTCTCCTGCACCAGAGAGAGAGAGATGCAGGAGATTGAATCCTTTCTGACTTTGTTCTCAAAGACACTTGTTTGAGAATATAAGGTATAGAGATTCCACTTCTATTTTTCACCCAGAAAGACCAGGGAAACCAGCACCTCATACTTCTGAGAAAGGTCCTGACTGAGAAACAGTCAACCATGCTGGACAAAGAATAATTGGTGAGAGAAACCACCTGAAACAAAGATTGTGCCTTGCTAGATTAAGTTTTAGACTTTTAGATACATGTTTTCACTTTTATTTGCTTGTAACCATCTCTACCTTTATTTCTTTTACTTGATATCACTTATCAGATATCCTGTTGCTAATAAAATTGTTTTATTTTAATCTAAACCAACCCAGTGCTGTGTTTCACCTGAAGTAATTAACTCCAGTTAATGTGGCAAGCTTCTGTGTACTGGCTCTTTAAAGGAGCAAACATACATTATTATTTCTCTGAGTGGCCCATGAGAATGTGGACTCTCCAGGGAAAATGTTTTTGGGGAAATACAGGGCTGGGAGTGTGTTGGGATCACGTGGCTACTAGTAACCAAGACTAGTGGGGAACAGAGTGTGGTTATGATATAACAAACAGGTTGCTGGAGTCAGAACTGCTGAACCAGGACTGCTTAATGCACAGTGCATGTTTGTATGCTGGCTGGGAGTGCTCAGACAGGAAGCTGCTGCAGAAAAGCATTTAAGGAACCCAGGGTTACAGGGAAGGTGGGTGACACAATCCCTTCTTGGTCTGGATTATACCCCAAAATGTGAAGCTCCCAACCTCTGGAGTATGAGGCTCAGCCTGCTCCCCAACAGACTTTGCCTCAGCCTCCCCTTTCACTGTCTGAACTCTTCCTTGACAGAGTATGTCTTTAAACCCTTCTCAGGCTTCTGATCCTCCACTCCACACCACAACAGGGCTAAATATGTTCATGTAAAATCCAGTCTGTCAGGCCCAGCAGGAGGATCAAGGTGAATTGCTCTGCATTATCCTTCAAGTGTTTGTGGAGACTTACATAACAGGAGTCCTGTCCCACTTTTTGACATTGTTACTATTGAACTAACTCACTATTTGCATTCGCTAAACACCATAACAGCCTGGTCAAGATGCAGTATTCATAAATTGTTACAGGGAGCTCCAAATCCATCACAACTGGGGCTGTCATTTAAGAAAAAAAGTTAATCCATGTCAAATTCTTCTTGGAAGGTTTCACACAGCTTTCCTGGCAGTCACAATATTAACTGCTGCCTCTTAACTTGGTTACTAATATACAACCTTAGCTTTGCTCCTGTTATTTGAATAATGCATTTGAATCTATTTAGTTGTCAAAAATATCTCTTGTTTCCTGGGGAAAAGGGGCAAAGCATTTCCAAGTGAAAAAGAGGCATCTAGACTTCTAGCCAAAGAAGAACAAAGGAAAAATATAAATACCTTCTAATGAATCGTGACAGAAATTACGTTCTGTGCAAAGTTCAGCAGCAGATGAATCAGAGTACTAGAGATTTTGGCGGCAAATGTCTCACACCATGAAAAAAGAACACAAATACAAACCAGATCAAAACTGATCCTTGTATGTGATGGACACTCCAAATCAGCATATAATCCAGACCAAAAGAGATTGTGTCACCCACCTGCCCTGTCAAATCTTTGCTCTTCTTTTCAAGATAGAAGGGTATGTTATAATAGCCTGTCCTAGGAGCATGGGGCAAGATCCAGGGTTATGTTAGGACAGGTTTGCACTTTAACTGCCCCAAACACTTCTAGAGCTCAGGTCCTAAAATTATGTGCAGGTGTAACCCACATACCTCCTTGGTGGTGCTCTGTCCCCTCTGGTGGCTCTAAGACAGTTTAGCAATTAATGAGTCTGCTATAGCTGTAGCTAAGAGCTATGTGGAAAAGGCTCATGCATGTAGCTCTAGAGGTCACAGGTTCAATCCTGCCTGTCTGTCAAGGTCTGTTAGTGTTACACAGTAACACATCATGGGAAAAACTTCAATCACTTGTGTACAAGATATGATAGTTTCCTGTCTCTACTCATTCTGGAACACCTCTCCCATTCACACCTGCCATTATGGAGAGAGGTAAAAAGTGGTGTCCCACAGGGATCTGTGCTGGGACCAAGCGCTGTTCAACATATTCATAAATGACCTGGAAAAATGGGTAAACAGTGATGTGGCAAAATATGCAGATGATAAAAAATTACTCAAAATAGACTGCAACGAGATCTCACTACACTGGGTGACTGGGCAACAAAATGGGCAGATGAAATTCCATGTTGATAAATGCAAAGTAATGCACACTGGAAAACATAATCCCGACTATATATACAAAATGATGGGCTCTAACTTAGTTGTTACCATTCAAGAAAGAGATCTTGGGGTCATTGTGGATAGTTCTCTGGAAAAATCCTCTCAATATGCAGCAGCAGTCAAAAAAGCGAACAATGTTAGAAACGATTAGGAAAGAGATAGATAATAAGACAAAAATATCATAATGCCAATATATTCATCCATTGTACACCTACACCTTGAATACTGCATGCAGTTGGAGTCACCCCATCTCAAAACAATATATATTAGAACTGGAAAAAGTACAGAGAAGGGCAACAAAAATGATGATGAGTCTGGAACAGCTTCTGTAAAAAAGAGTAAAAAGACTGAGACTTTTAAGCTTGGAAAAGAGACAACATAGTAGTGTAGACCTGGCCTATGTTGCTCAGGAAAAATCCACACTGACTGTAACCCCCTTTGCAGTCAATGCTAGGTCGGGGGGGCAGGCTTCTGCAGCTGACATAGCTACCGTCTTTCGCGGAGTTATTAAGCTGATGGGAGACCTCTCTCCCATTGGCTTAGACTGTCTTTGACGGATGTGCTAGAGTGATGCAGCTGTGCTGATGCAAGTTGCAAGTTGGCCAAGATGGTCAGGGATGCAACCCCATACTCTGGGTGTCCTTAGTGTTTGATTGCCAGAAGTTGGTAGTGGACAATAGGGAATGGCTCACTCAATGATTGCCTGTTCTGTTCATTCCCTCTGAAGCACCTGGTATTGGCCACTGTTGGAAGACAGGATACTGGGCTAGATGGACGACTGGTCCGACCCAGTATGGCTGTTCTTATGTTAAATTTATCTGTGTCTTTTTACAAGCTCATCTATTCCTTTCTCTCTATCTTACAAGTTCTGTATTCTCATCACTTACAACGGCATCTTGTCTATTGATCAGCTTTGTGACTTCAGTTTTCATGTCAGTCTCTTGCTGTCTCAACATGAAGATTTAAGAACTCTAATCCTTTGCAGCCTGAATCACACCTAACCTGTTAATACTACAGTAATATCTTCCACATTATTACTGTAAATACAGAATAGACCCTTTAAAGCAAAACATGGACTTTATAGTTGACATAAGCTAACTTTTCTTCAGCCATTAGAGAATATTTTTATCTTCCCAGGTGCTATTAAAGGAATCTGAAGGCCTGAAAATAAAATATCTGTATACGTACAACCTAAACTCATACACCACCTGTCCATTTTCTAACCATTTCGCCTTCCCTTTCAGCTCTTTAAAAATGGAAACTATATACTGTACATTTAATACTGAAATCCACTGGGACAGTAAGAGGACAGTCTTGATATATACAGAGAACAAAAAAAAACACTATAGAGTTTTATAGTTTCTAAGAAGTTTCTCAATAGACTTACAATAATTTTTTTTAAATGACGCTTTGAGCATTTGAGTATTGGTGTTTAGGAAGAATGTTCAAAGTTTTAGTTATCCAGTTTTTATTTTAAATAAAGGTGATGAGAAAGATGAATTTAAAAAGTGTACAATTATTTAGGTAAAAGAATAACATCTTTTTGTGGACATGTTGCTCACCAATTGCAGCATAACTTGCTTCCAGCACTCAGACTAACAGGCAAAAATCACAGGCAAACCAGGGAGAGGACTAAAGAGAGCCAGTATCATTGGAAATATTGTCAGATGGATGGTATCCAGAGGAGAGAGGAAGTTTGACAACTTAGAAAGTTAGAAGGTGGTGGTCAACAACCTCTGCACTGGAGATAACACTGGAAGAGGAGGAGTATGCTCTATGGATTATTTGGACTTGACAGGTCTGACAGCTACAGCAAGGGCAAATTACTTCTCCAGCAACTCCTAACTGGAGGAAAACTGAGCAAGAATAGGGAGGCTCTCATCTCTTTCCCTCTGATCATTAGCCTCCTCTGAATTTCCACTTAAAGAAACCCCAGCTAACAATAAAATGTTGCAGTATGGCAAGTGAAGGCTTATTTTGATATGAACAGACTTAAATGCAAAAAAAAGAGATGGCTATTAATATTATATATAGTAAACACTTACTGTGCTGATAAATTGTTCAGTCAAGGCTGACTTCAGAGCTACACTGAAAAGCTTGAAACTCTAAGGCACAGTTAAGCATTGACACATCACGAAAGCTGAAGCTCTGATAGTTGAGGCTACAGACAGAACAGATTATATGCATTTTTGAATCTCTGTAGAAATATTAATACATTACTGATATATAAAATTGTGCACAGATGCATTTTTAAGCTGTAAGTATTTATTAGATGTCAAGAATATAAAAATAAAGTAGTCTATAAGTGGTGAGAATTACACTGGTCTACAATTTTTGAGAAGTCGTCTGCTTCAGAGATAAAATGTGATATTTATTATGTATTTTGATGTGCTGAATTCAAATATGACAATTAAAACAACTGATTGGCTACTGTTTCTAAGATATTTAAGTTTTTACATTTTATGTCTATGTCTATTGTGTAGATAGTAGAGATTTAATCATAAATTGTAAACCTAGGTCTTTTCATGTGTTTATGGTTGCTTTACATGATAATATTATACTTGTCCTGTTTATGTAACACTTTAAAAATCAGCAAAAAGGTTATATAAATAAAATTTATTATGAAACAAAAGGCAAAAACCTATTATGTACATAGTTTAGTCCTATTCAGCGTCTACTTGCGCTTCTTGGCTTGTCTCTTGTATTCATTAAATGGAGCATCTCTTGTCACTGTCCAGCAATAGTCTGCAAGCATTGATGGGCTCCATTTGCCCTGATAGCCTGCCAGGAGATTCCACTTCTGTAGTCTGGAGCCCAACAGCTCTGCCTTACTCTTGGGTATTTCCAAATCCCTGACAAGGTCATTCAGTTCACCTTGTGTTATGAGGTGTGGTTCAGAGGAGGAGGATGGGAGAAAATGTGGGTCCTGTGACATTGATGATTCAGGACCAGAAGTTTCATCCTCTTCCTCTTCCTCGTCTGACTCAAGTGAGAATGATTCTGGTGCATCAGGAACCAGCAGTCCTTCTCTGTGGGGTACTGGCCGGATAGCTGATGGAATGTTTGGCTAATGCACAGTCCACTTTTTCTTCTTTGACACACCTTTCCCAACTGGAGGCACCATTGCTGGTATGATCTGTTGGCTCTCTCCAAATCATTGGCACTGCAAAAGGCATAGATTTCCTTTTCCTGTTCAACCACTGGTGAAGATTTGTTGCACAAGTGTTGCAGCATATGTGTGGGGCCCACCTCTTGTCCTGGTCTCCAGTTTTGCAGCCAAAATAAAGGTGATAGGCTTTCTTAACCATAGTGGTTATACTGCGCTTTTGTGATGCAAAAATCACTTCACCGCAAACATAGCAGAAGTTATCTGCACTGTTCACACAAGTACGAGGCATCTCTGCTCACTTTGGCTAAACAGAAATGTGTCCCTTTGCAAAATCAAACACTGACAAAGAAGAGAGCACAACACTGTATGACTTCTAGAGCTGATATAGGGCAATTTGTTCAGCAGAGTGATAGACTCATAGACTGATAGACTCTAGGACTGGAAGGGACCTCGAGAGGTCATCAAGTCCAGTCCCCTGCCCTCATGGCAGGACCAAATACTGTCTAGACCATCCCTAATAGATGTAAGCTTCATTATGGTTGCATCATCCATGACTTCTAGGAATAACATGATGCAATTCATATCATGTATGATGCAATACCAGCTTCGGATTGCATCATTCATTGTTTTGCCTAAAAAGCAAGTACTGCCCAAACCTAGTCATAGATTTATTCATAAATCCAGTCAAAGATGTATTTTAGTCATTTCTGTTTTAAATTGAGATCCCTTCCTTTTATAACTCACTTATCTTCCGCCATTCCCAAGTCAAGGATCGTCTATACTGACCCAATAGCATATCTTGAAAACTAGAGCCAATCAACAATTTTAAGCATCATTTTCGTTCTCAGTGACCCAGAATTAGTAAAGTTGGACTACATTTATTTCAGAAGCATTTTGGCTGTAGAGCAGTGTTATCTTTATGAATATATATTTATTCTGCATTTCTACTTATCACATTTTAATAAATCAAAATATATTTCAGATTATTGAATATTAAAATAATGTCTATAATATTATAATTCCTATAGCATCAACATGTGCGAGGGTCGTTCCATACATAATACTACCCTACAGGAATATAGTATGTGGAATTGGAGTTAACTCCTTAATTGTCAAGAGCAGTGGCATCTTTATGGTAGGAAGAAAGTTATATATCTATACCATTGTTATCTTTGAAGTACCCTAGACAAATTATTATGTGGCAATCTGACATTTTGTTGATGTAAAACAATCAATATTCATGCATTTATGCAGTTCTTTTCCAAATTATTTTGAGGATATCATGCAATCTTATATTCTGTGGCTGACTGATTGCATGAGGAGAGATTTCTCTCTAACGTGTACTCATGTAAGTCATTGCTTTCAATGTACACCAACATCAGCCCAAAAGAAGTCTTGTGTAAAATATCTATGGGATATTAAGCCATGGAAATGTGATGTACTCACTTTGGCTCTGATTCTGCAATGTCTTAAGCGCCTGTGTTAAGCTAAGGTTGTGAGTGTTCCTAAGGATGGCCTGCAGAATTGGCCATTACTTTTAATGAGATTACTCACATGCTTAAAGTTCAGCATGTGTTAAAGTACCTTGCAGAATCAGGCCCTTAGGCTCCTATCTTTCCTTGAGCGCTGTATGGACAGGCATTCTCTCTCAAGAAGCTCCAGGAATGGTAATGGGACTCCACACAGGGATCTGCCCATATGGAGCTCATTGCAGGATAGGGGCCTTAATACATTAATGGTGCTTAATGAGAACTCACAGGACTGGGCTTCTGTGCCCTGCAATAGCAAACAATACCAAAAGGTGCTTTTGAAATCCCACTAGGTGCCTAGCTGCATGTTTGGGCATCTAAATAGCTTTAAAAGTCTGGACTAAGTGCCTTGCAGAAGTTGCTGTTTAGTGTCCATTGTTGTGGAGAAGAGAGAGGACTTAGTGAATACATTGGGGATTCTTTATTTCGGGTGCTGGAGACAGACAGACAGACTCTCTCTCTTTCAAATGCTGTATAGTGACACCATGCCAGAGCTACAATGCAGTAGAATGTATTGCTTACAGAATGTATTGCTGCTTCATTACATAGAGGACGTCGCAGGAATGGACCTGACATACAAACCTCTTAAATAAGAGTACACTTGGCAAATTTGTGAAGGAAGGAGTTTCTTTTGAGCCCTTAAATCATGCTATTGGGAGTATTCATACGTTTGCATTGGGGGAGGGGGAAGGCAAAACTAGCAAAGTACTATTACATTAACTGTGGGGGTTTGGTGTTTGTTTTTAAAACCTAGTTCAGGCCTGCACAACTCGTAAAGCGGCGAGGGCCACATACTCCAAAGAAAACAGCTGAGGGCCGAAACCTCCCGGCCCCGCGGAAACATCCCCCCTGCCCCAGGACCTCCCGGCCCACAGAAAAACCCCACCCCAGCACCGCCCAGCCCTGCAGAAACACACCCTCCTTCCCCAGCACCGCCCCACCAAAACAGCTGTGGGCCAAAAAGGAAGGTTGGGGTGGGGAGGTGATACTTGATTTTAAATCAACCAGGGGGCTTCCAGCTGAAAAGGTAGCTGGGAGCCCTCAGAGGCAAATATAAAGTGCCCAGGGCTTGGGCAGCTGGGGGAACCCAGAGCTTTGCAGGGCCGGGGCAGGGATTTAAAGGGCCCAGAGCTTCTGCCGCTGCGGGGAGCCGGATCCCTTTAAATTCCAGCCCATCTGCTGGAGCCGCAGTCCGGGATTTAAAGGGCTCTGGGCTCCCCACCGCTGCCAAGCAGCCCAGAGCCCTATGACTCCCGCTGTGGCTGGAGATTTAAAGAGCTCTGGGCTCCCTGCCGCTGCGGACAGCTCAGAGCCTTTTGAATCCCGGCTGTGGCTGGGATTTAAAGGGCTCTGGGCTCCCCATGACTGTGGGCAGCCCAGATCCCTTTGATTCCCGCTGCGGGCCACACAGTGAGCCTCCGCGGGCCATATGTTTGTGCAGGCCTGATCTAGATGCTGAGTTTGGTGAGCAATTTAGCCACGAGTTATTAAGAATCTGACAGACATTGGACAGGTGGTCAGTAGGTGCACACAGTAATTAAAATATAACATTTTGCATTCTTTTAAAGTGATGCCATTGGGATACAGAAGAATAGTGGAAAAATTGATTTTACCTGGGGGGGACCTAATAACATCTATGAACTACAAACAGATGTGTGATTATGAAAATAGGGGGGAGGATTTTTAAATATTTTATTGTAAAACATTTTCCTTTTTAAAATTTAAAATTTTGAAGTTTCAATAAGCACAAAAAAAATTAAACCAACTCAACAGTTGTTAAAAAAAGTTCATATTAAATTTCAGGAACACTTTTTTCCTAGGTTTTTTTTTTTAATTTTGATTTGAAATTTCAGGAAAATATTCATTCCATTCTAATATTTGGCCAAATTCACTTGCTCCACTCTTGAAACCCATGAAAAGTATGGCTAAACAATGAACTCCCTGCTTTTTGGGACGATAACTGATTCTCTTTACCTTTTCACATAATCCAACTCAGTGGATCAAATCAATTGACTACATCTCTTCTGATGTCCCATTTAGAGGGTCAAATTTTCTGAGTGTCAGTTGTTTTAGGGAACATAATATTTAGAAAAAATCTTCCATTTGGCACTTTTCAGAATGGATAGCAATTATCATATAAGATAACTGGACTAACCCAGAGGTGATGAGGGAGGTAGTGTAAATCGGATTCTTCGTTATATTCTGACTCTCTCTTAAATGTACAGGCATGCAAGGAAACCCAAACTAGTGTGTTTTACATGCTTAGTGTACTAAAGAAGGCATAAGTTACAGTAGTGTGGACAAAAGACAATGAAGCAAAGAGCTTAATTGGCTATTCTGGGGCAGGACTCTCAATCTCTCCTGTTGGAGCTGTTCTACTTTCTATAAATAATTATTTATTTGTCGAGAGACACAGAGAGACTGACTCTAAAGCCTGGTGGTGACAGCACTCAGCTGGGGTATCAGACAAAGCAGGAATTTGAACCAGGCTCTCTCACTCCCCAGGTAAATGCCAGACCCGCAGGCTACTTACTGTTGTGGATAGCACTCTCATGTTTGTTTTTATGAAAAGCTTTGATTTTTGTTTCACATGTGAATCAAGTCTCGAAATCTGAATTTTTTTCACAAAATGGAATTCTTGTTTTCTGGCCAGCCCTACATAATTGTACTTTATGGGGTGTCTCTCACCTTCCTCTGGAATATATGGCAGTGTCAGTGACAGGACAGTGAACTAAGTGGGCCACTGGTCTAATCTGGTGTGACAAATTGGTGTGTTCTTAATTACAGCTTCTTACACAGACTGCAAGATACTGGGCAAGGAACGATCAAACAGATATGAAACAAAAAGGCTTTATTATTTTTTTTAAAAAGACATTCACAAAATGATCTAAAGCCTTTTTTGGGACTCCTTGAATAGAAATCAAAAGAAAATGGACTGACCTGTGCTCATTAGCGGTTCCCTCTGCTTCCTTCACAGTATCTTCACCTCAGCTTCATTCCACACCTGCTCCATAGACCCTCTTCTCCCCTGCCTTGTCCCCCTCACTTCTTTCCATTCAATGTCCCTTTCCCTTTTCTTTCCATTCAAACTTATCCACACCCTGAAAAAAAATCATGGTCCTAAAGATGACTCTTACTACTATCATATTGTTCACTCTGATATATCCTGTGTCTGTCTTGTCTATTTAAATTGTATGAACTTTGGGGCAAGGACTATGGATTACTTTGTCTTTGTACAGTGCCTAGCACAGTGGGGCCCCATATTTTATTGGTCCTAGAAATTATCCTAATAAACATGAGTACAGATGCAGAAAAATCGTTGATGGAGTTATCTAATCTATGTTTTAGATATTTATTTTGGGGAATACACTTCTGTAGTTGGATTGCTGTACACCAGGGGTCGGCACCTTTCAGAAGTGGTGTGCCGAGTCTTCATTTATTCATTCTAATTTAAGGTTTCGCGTGCCAGTAATACACTTTAATGTTTTTAGAAGTTCTCTTTCGATAAGTCTATAATATATAACTAAACTATTGTTGTATGTAAAGTAAATAAGGTTTTTAAATGGTTTAAAAAGCTTCATTAAAATTAAATTAAAATGCAGAGCCCCCTAGACCAGTAGCCAGGACCCGGGCAGTGAGAGTGCCGCTGAAAATCAGCTCACGTGCCGCCTGCGGCACGCATGCCATAAGTTGTCTACCCCTGCTGTACACCTTACACTTGGTGCAAATAAATAACCAGTTTATAAATTTACCAGGTCAGGATACCATATTTATCCCTTACTATTTGATCAGGTCCTAGAACCTTTAGCTACAAAGTTTCTTCAATGTAGAGAAATTAAAATTGGTGATTGTAACAGGATATGCTGGCACTTTATAGCAGACTACAGGTTCAGCACAATCATATTCCTGGCTTCTGCCAAAACCTGTGGATTCTGGGGGCTGCAGTTCTAAGGGCACATGGGAACAGTAGGGCTGGCAGTAAAGCATGCCAGAAAGGGAAATTGTCAAGAGGCAGGTTTCTTTCCTTAGCAAGAGACAGACCAGGGTAGGAATAAGACCGGTGGTGGGTCTCTCTTTTGAGAGATTGAGTGGGCGCAGACCCATGCTAGAGAGGCCATGTGTCTCCCTACTGTGGGGAAAACTGGGACAGGAGCTCTGGGTCTCTGCTAAAAAAAGCTTTGGGGCAAAGGCTATGAAAGGAGGCTAGGATGTGTCCATGTGGAAGGACAGGGAACTTTGAGGAAGAGGAAGTGCATTTGGACCATGGTACAGAGTCTGCAGGTGGACAGAGCTTGGGGGTAAGTAAAACTTTGTTATGTTGGATCCTTTTTTTGTAAGGAGGTTTTATGGGTTACCGTACCTGTGAGGGCAGCTAATCAGTAACAGAAGCTCTTATCTGGTGTCCTTCTGCTTTGGCCACACTGGGTTTGACCAGCCAGGGTTGTTAATTCCTAAATGGTGGCGCCTTCACTTGACTGTTTAAGGGAGTCAGAAACTCTACCATACCTCCTTATGTGTTTCAGCTATCCCTGACCTGGTATTTACCCCTGTGACTCACCTGATACATCATACATACACTCTTCTGACACTTCCATAATGTACAACAATGTACACTTTATTTCCAATGTGAAATATTGTAGCATATAAAGGGAGGATGAAGACTGATTTGGAGTGGGTACATCAACAACACAATACAGCCTGGAAGTAACATAACCCCCAGGGTGGATTTCTAGATTTACTAGTCCTGTTTACTCCACATGAGTGGGATCCGTGTACTTTTATAAGACAATGCAGGCCTGAAGGTGCTTGAGTGCAGTGAGGTAATGAGGGCACTGATTTGGCCAGGGGGCTAACCTCTCTGGGCAACAATAAATGTTACTCAGTGGAAAAAGAAGTCCCCCAGTGTAGGCAGCCTCTGTGCTGTTTCCAAGACCAGTTGCTCTCTTCCAGAGTAGGTTGGCAAACCCCTTTCAGGGCAAAATAAGCAACCCCTCAGGTGGGGCCTGGCAGTCAGGGCAGCGCCTCCCCGGGTTCCCCGCCCCGGGAGGGGTGAGGCAGTGAGGACACCAATCACATTACCTCAGGCAGAGCTGTCTTCCTCTCATCCCCTGCCCCCCCCCCCGCCATTGGCTTATTCAGCATTCCATCCCCCAGGGTTCACCCAATCACAAGGCACAGCACCCTTGTCAAGGTGAGCACACTGCAGTCTTCCCCATCTCTCATCTACCTGGCAACAAACTTTAGTTCCTTTTGTCAGACCCATGTTTATTTAGGACTGTTGTTACCCTAGCAGGGGTGGCTTCAGTTGGAGAGTGAGAACTAAAGTACCCAGACAGTGATAGAAACTGAGGCAATTGGGACAGCTGTATGGAGAGAGGTAAGAGACCTTGCCCAAGGATAAGAAACACCTATAAATTATGTTGATCACTCTGAGGACTGAAATCAATAGGATTTGGTTGTGTGAGTAAGCTCAGTGATATTAAGCAGCTGAGGTATGTATGGTAAACAGCATAATATTTGTTAAACCCCAGGTATTTGGGGTCACAACATTCCAACAGCTTTAGGGAGACCTACCCAATGAAATCAAATTACACAGATCGTACTGATGGGCCAGACTTCAATAGCCTTACTCACAGCAAATTGTAACTTTCACAATTAATTGTCCTACTGAAGTCAGTGGGATTATTTGGGAACAAGGTACTATTCAGTGTGATGGAGGGTATAATAATCAGGCCCTTGGACAACATGATAAAATAGTAAACTCTAAAATAACATTGAAAAAATAAAAGTATCCAGTACCAGTGGCTGAGGTAGAGAAACCCAGGCACAACCTGCCTCACTGGGTTCCAACCCTAGGCTTTGTGAATAATAGCTCATACAGATGACCTAGGGGTGGGCACCCTTACGCCTGTTCCCTGGGCCATTTCTACCCGGCTTCAGTTTCCTCCTTCAGTGCCACTATCTGGGTTCTGGATTTCTCCGGGAGTATTCTTTATGCGCTCTGCATGGTCATTGTTCCTGCCTACATGGGCATGAATAGCTTAGCTGAAGTCTCTAGGTAGATTTACCTGGCAGCTTCCCACCTGTTGCCGAAAGCAGGTGGAGTTCTGGAGTCAATGGCAGAGCGATCGGGGATCAATTTTATCGTGTCTACACTAGAAGTGATAAATCAATCCCCAATAGCTCGATCGCAACCCGCCGATCTGGCAGGTAGTGTAGACGTACCCTTAGTTGGTGAGGACTGAGGGACAGCAGAGTAGAGCTGACTCTCCAGAGCTCTAAGGCTGAGTGTTTGGGAGCAAGACCATAGGGAGCAGGAACTGGCTGAGGGGGAAGCCTCAGCTGGGAGGGTTGCAAAGGGCTGTGAAGCCCTAGAGTCAGATATATGAGGAAGGTGAAGCCCTGGTTGGGACTGGAAGAACTAATGAGTGCTAGGAAGGGCTGGATGGAATTGTTGAGCCTGGAGGAGAAGGCAGGGAGATGTTGGCTTTAATTTACAACCGAGTGAAATAATAAATGAGACTCAGGGGGGTTATTGAGAAAAATACCTTCAGGATAATATTAACTATGGGAGAAGGGAAACTGAGGCAGTGGAGACCCCTGATACTGGAGTGGGTAAGTGTCTGCTACAGCATACCCTGGCTACACACACCTGCACAGGAATAGTGGAGTTGGAACTCAAACTTATGCTCCAACAGGAGGCACTCCATCACTTGAGCTAAAGAACACTCAGCAACAGCTGTTGTGAGGCCTATAACACACACTTGAGGGGTTCTGAGTTCTTCCAGAAGAGGACATCAGTATAACCCTAGCACCCTCAGTACAATACTTTTGCATTGTGTATTTTACTTTATACCCCCTTCTCTGATATGGTAACAAAAATTTAATTATTGAAATATAAGACTTTAAAAATGGTTCTACTTTTCCGTGTACTATATAACTGGATGGAGACAATCTGTAAATAACAACAATAATACTTAGCTCTTATATGCTGCTTTTCATCTATAGACTTTTACATGTTTTACAGAAAAGGTCAGTAGAGCAGCATGAATGATTTTAAGGGAACAATCAAGCTTCTCTCTTTTCACTAATTATCCATTAACAGTTGTTTTGCAAATTTATTATTTGAAATTAAGTGAACAATTTATGTAAACATATTTCAGCCTGTGGATTACTTGCTGTCACAATATTCACTATCTGTATTTTCAGCATGAGTGCTCTCAGAAATCAGATGGTATTTTTTCTGCTCTTGGATTGGATGATTGGCAAATCCATGAGCAGCTTTCAGCATGGCTGCATGAAAATGCCCAGCATGAATACTCATGCAATTACACATTTTCATGAGTATGCACATGTTTCCTCAAACATCCTTGCAAACAAAAAGTCTGAATGTACAGATGTTTCTAGGAAATGAATGAAAGGGGTTTCAAATAACAAAGCAAATTGGCAGTTTTCAGTCAAATGGCTGTTTGCAAAAACTGTTTTATCAGTTCATTCCCTCTCTCCTCCTCAGTGCCATTCTCCAACTCATGAAGGATCATAAATACTGAGGCCAGGCTGGTGAATTACTCTATACACCTGTGCTGAGAAGTAAGCAGTGCAATATGCTACTGTTTTAGACTCTGCTCTCTCCCCTGCATATACCAGCATACTTGAAGATACAATTTCTTCCCAGTTCTTCTCATGGGGAACAGCTTCCAGCTTCCCCTTGTTGTGGGCTGAGAGTAAACTCTCAATCTAGCCCTGAGTATTTCAGTGGTTTGTGCTAGAGATTATATAGCTCCAACACACCAAGTGGCTCACACAGGAAAATGAAAAGGACATGGCTGCTGTTCCTATAATAGCTGAGAGGGAAGGATAGGTCAGTGGTTTGAGCATTGGCCTGTTAAACCCAGGGTTGTAAATTCAATCCTTGAGGGGGTCATTTGGGGATTGGTCCTGCTTTGAGTAGGGGGTCATTTGGGGGTTGGTCCTGCTTTGAGTAGGGGGTTAGACTAGATGATCTCCTGAGGTCCCTTCCAACACTAATAATCTATGATTCTAAGAAACACTTGCATCACAAAGATCACCTACTATGACTTTGCACATCAGAGGCTTGGGAGTCCTCTTTATAAGCATACATGAAAGTCATCACAGATATGTGTTATTTCCTATAGAACTTAGCAGTAAATTAGGAAGTATTCCTTCAAAAGGACAGCAATGGTCAAATATGTGATGAGGGTGGGTTTGCTGCCATTATACAATGTGATTAAATGCAGAGGAACTCACTGAGTACATGCCAGAGTATTCACAATGAGGGTTTGAAAACAGCCAGTTAGTGCAGTTTACCTGATACATGTGTACAGATTTGGACAAACTGTTGTGGAAAGTGTATCTACAGATGGAATAAAAAACTCCACTGAAATAAAAATATAAGACTATATTTCAGCTTGGGCATCTTCTGCAACTACATAGCAACCAAGTGCACGATCATCACGTGCCAGGTGTATGGCACATGGGCAGATGACAAATGTGATAGGAGAGGTATGATGACCGTTCTCTGTAGATACAGATATACATACACATTCAAGGGTACTTTTGAAAGTGTTACATATTTGCAGGTGTTTACTATAAAATTAAGGCTATTTTCAGAAATACTGAAACAGGTTAGTAAATGTAACTATCACCACAAAAGAAGAAAAGTTACAGTGGGAACTATTTGGCAGCAGAACAAAGGTGCTGAGATAGGCTCAACAAGAGTCAAAGTGTTAAGCATTACTAGAGGTACAGCACAGCAGTGAACAGAGCCCCTGTCTTTCAGACTTAAGAGAATTAGTTGGGTTTTTTATCCTTGACACTGGGCAACCAGATCTGGGCTTAAAAAACAGATGATTCAATCAAAAAAACCTGGATAGGTAGTAACCATACCAGAAGAGGCAATTTTCAGTTTCTAACAGTCCATGTCCAATCCTTCAAACTAAAGCTTTATCAACCCTCTTTTTTTAGCCAGAAGAAAATCCTCAGTAGCGGAAGCTATTTAAAGTCCATGGTCCAATATTGAATCCTCAGATTTGGCAGTAGTAGGTTTCAGCTGGATTTTCTGGGCAGTAAGTAACTCAGCAGCAAATTTACTCTTTTTAATACAATGGCAACAATTCTTGGAAGTAATAGGAATGACTTCAGACTGTGCCAAAATTTAAATGAAAAATTTAACTGTAGCTGGCCTTGCAGCTTGCTGGCAGCATATCCTGCTTTCATGTGGGAGACCAGCATTGAGACATTTCTGCTTCACCAGCCTGGGATATATCCTGAAAGTGATGTGTAGGCATACCACCTTTATGAACTGATATACAGCACCTTGATGCTAGTCATATGCATGTGGGAGGTGCAAGGAAGGGGATGAGAATAGAAAATAAGCGATTTCCCACAATGAATGGGCTGAGAAAAACCCAAAGTCCAATCTGGCCAGGTTTCTGGTTAAGTAATGCTAGGGAGAAACTATGCTATCATTTTCGTTCTTCTGCTAGTTAATCTACATGAATGAAGATACTCAGAGGGCTGGTAAAGATAACAAAAATACCTGTCTCTAAAGTATGCAAGCATTAATTTGGGAACAGAAAAGATATGTATTGTAAATAAGGAAATTGATTGCATCTTCTCAAAAGTGCAATATAAGGCCTTCACTCTGTAAGGTACTTAAGGAGGTGCAGCAAAGTAGTCACTGCTCAAATGATTGGGGTCTATCACTGCTTTGCTTGATTGGGGTCTATCTATAAAGTGAAAAAAAAATTCCTTTAATGCAGCTGTTTGCCACAGAAGAAGTCTTAAAACCCACAGCTATATTTCTGTGTTTACTTATACTGAAAACAATCATACAGAGGATAGCCTCACAGCAAATTAATATGTTAGGCAAGAACTTGTTTAGCCGCTTTCAGGTGGAAGTTGGTTTTCAATCCATAGTCATAAATACTTGAAAAAAAGCTTTAGAATGAAAATACTACCATCATTGCAATGTTACAATAAACACTTACTAAAAAAGTGCACCTTGAGATGGGTATATTATAGACTCTGAAGAATCAACATCCCCTCCTTCACAATCAGATTTTTGTTCCTTCTTGTTTGATGTAGGTCTCTGGCATCTTGCTTCACAACGTACTTAGCTTCTACATGGAATTCTGTAAGGTTTGAAATCCACCCTTGTCAAATCTATTTGTTCTTTAAAAAACAAACAAACTTGTTTCAGCATTTATAAAAGAAAACAAGTCTACTCATAGTTAAGCAAAGAAGAATAGATAAGAAGTTTTTAGTTGATTCAGGCTACCCCATCCTATGTGTTTTGTGCTGCAACTCAATATACTGTAAGACCACTCCACTACAGAGATAGAAGAGTTAAAAAAAAAGATAGTTACACTGAAGGCTCCAGTATAGCACAGGTGTTTCTCAAACTGTGCTAACAACTTTTATTAACCTGCTGTGACCATTCCCAGTCACAATGTACCTCTTGGTTCCACCCCTGCTATGGGGGGAATTTAGCCTGTACTAGCTCTATACCTAATGTGATATACTTTGCCCATCATGTCAATGCAGTGGTTGAGGGGTCAGAGCCAAAACTCCACCCATTCCCCACCCTGCCTATTGTGTGAGAGAAAAAGAAGTAACTATGTAAAGGTGCCGGACTCACCCCTGCAGCACCTCCTGCTGGTCATCTCAGGGAATTATCTCTTTCCAGCACAGAGCGCCCTCTGCAGACTGGTGTCCCACTGCCATGGGACCCCATGTCTCTCCCAGGACCAAGTGCCCTTTTACCTGGGGTGCTGCCCCTTCAGGCAGCAACCCACAGACCTGGGTCTCCCATCCCCAGGGAATCCCCACCCTCTATTCCCACCTTGCCTCAGCCTAGGGGCTACTGCCAGTCACCATCTAGCCCCCTTTCACTGGGGCTGACCACAGTCTGTATAAGCCAGTCATCATAGGCAGTGGGGTGGGGGTTGACTTGCTGTCTCTGCCTACCTCCCAGTACCTCTGTGGGCCTTGGACCAGGCCCTGCAGCCTGGGGAGTTGCCAACCTGCAGCTCCTCTGGCTTTCCCCAGCCCTGCTTCACTACCAGTACCCTTTCTGCAGGCAGCCAAGCCCTGCTCTCTCCCAGCCTAGAGAGAGACTCCTCTTGGGCTGCTGGCTCACAGCCTTCTTATAACAACCAGCTGAGCCCACATTAAGCCAGCCACAGCTGTGGCTGCTTTCCAATCAGCCCAGCCTTTCCCCTGCCACAGCCCTCTCCCAGGGCTATTTTAAGCCCTTCAGGGCAGGAGCAGGGTAACCACTCCGATACACTATGCTGGAGAGACTACTTCCCTTTCTCACCATGATGCAGGTACCTGGTCCTTTAGGGGCACCTTGTGCTTTCTTATTTACCTGCGCAGGTGCACAGGGTGGGGCACATAGTATGGCTGAGCACTTAGAAGTCAAAACATACCAGTGTTAAAGTTGCAAATGCATCCTAACCCTTCCTCTTTGTGCAGGTGCATTATGACATAGTGTTTGATCACCTGGTCAAATTATTTCTCATAAAAGACAATCTTAGACAATACACTTTTTCTAATAGATTTGCATGTTGAATATTTAGCAACTATGCATTACCATGTGTATGCCAGAGTCTATAGAACTCATTTGTATAAAATATCCACACTGGATGACCAGCAGGAGGCGCCACACTGGTGAGTCGTTGCTCTGCACCAGGGGGCCAGGTGGAGGAGGGCTGGGTCAAGATCAGATGAATCTACTGGCCAAATCCACTTAAGGAGGAGTGGCACAGCAGCTGTGACCTAGTATTTTTGATTCCATGCCCCCATCCCCATAGATAACCCATGTGCCTTTTTCAGGATTTGTACAGGGGTGAAGATTTGATTCTCAGGCAAGCATTTCATAAGGAACTAGAGTGAGCGCTAACTGTGTCTCGACACCCTTAAATCAGCCTAATCATAATTTTATGTACCAGTGTCAAGATATTAGATTGCAGGAATCCTCTTTATTTGCAAAAACATATGTAAATATTCTCTCTCTCTCCTTTTCAGGAAAATGAATGTGGCAACACCACTTTATATGGAGTGAGTTAATTGTCCTTCTAAGAGCAATGCTCCAGTCAAACCATCAACTGAAGTGTCAGCAAAGCAGTCAGTGGGCAAACATTTTACTGTGTGGTTGAAAAGACTCTATATAAATTGCTGTTAATCTCTTAGCTGAAAATGCAAGTACATAAGGCAGGAAAAGGCAGAGACAATTCAGAAATGGGAGAATTGCAATATTTCGGTGAGCTTCAGAGATCAGGTGTCATGATTTCACTTCAAACTAAACTCATGTAATATTTCTCAAGCATTTCTCTCTAATAAGCATTTGTTTTATCCAAGCGGTTCTGACTAGCTGCCTGTGAATGCTGGATCCCCATTATAACTAGGGGTACACTAGCTATAGGTAACTTATATTAGAAAAGGGGTTTTATCTATCTAATCTGGAAGTGTGAAGCTTGAGGTTGTGTCTTTATGTTGATTTGCTGTGTAACTCGTATATGTTTACTTTCCCTCACTATTTCATCTTGTATCTCTCAGGATTTTCAATTAAATAAACTTTTCATTTATTTTCACCCCAAGCAGCTCTCCAGTTTACAAACTGTGGAGTGTAAAAACAACCAGGAGTCAAATGTGTTAGTCTAAGGTGCCACAAGAACTCCTCATTGTTTTTGCTGATATAGACTAACACGGCTACCACTCTGAAACTTGTGTGGATTGTGTAACCTTGTCATAAACAGATAGTTAAGGGTTAATGTCTCTTTTACCTGTAAAGGGTTGGGACCAAAAACACCTGACCAGAGGACCAATCAGGAAACAAGATACTTTCAAATCTGGGTGGAGGGAAGCCTTTGTTTGTGGTTTTTGGGTTTTGCTTTGTTCTCTCTGGGTCCTGAAAGGGACTAGACGTGCAACCAGGTTTCTTGCCAATCTCCCTGCTATAGTCTCTTATATATTCAGAATAGTGAGTATTAAGTAGGAAAGGCGGTTATACTCTTTTGATTGTTTTCTGTATTTGCAAATGTGTAGTTTGCTGGAAGTATTTTAAATTGTATTTTGCTGGGAGGGGGCTTCTCTCTAGTGTCTATAAGCTGAAAGACCCTGTAACTTTTACCATCTAAATTACAGAGACTTTTACTTTTTTCTTTCTTTTTATTAAAAGTTTTGCTTTTTAAGACCTGTTTGATTTTTTCTCCTTGTTGAGGCTCAAGGGAATTGAGTCTGTACTTACCAGGGAATTGGTGAGAGAAGGGAGGGGGGAAAGGTAGAATCCCTTTGTTTAGATTCACGGAGCTTCCAGGATAGCCCAGGGAGGGAACGCCTGGAGAGGGAGAGAAGGGGTGCGGGGAAACCAACCTGATTTCTCTGTGTTGTGATTCAAGGAGTTTGAATCACAGTAATCTTCCAGGGTAACCCAGGGAGGGGAAGCCTGGGAGAAGCAATGGTGAGGGAAAGGGTTTACTTTCCTTCTGTTAAGATCCAGAGGGTCTGGGTCTTGAGGGTCCCCGGGCAAGGTTTTGGGGGGACCAGAGTGTACCAGGCACTGGAATTCCTGGTTGGTGGCAGCTTATCAGATCTAAGCTGGTAATTAAGCTTAGAGGAATTCATGCTGGTACCCCATTTTCTGGACTCTACGGTTCAGATTGGGTAAATATACCATGACAAACCTAAAGTGAATGGATACCTGAGGGGATGGTTTCACCTTCATGGGTAACTAACCACAGAGTCTGGTACTTAAGAACTCAGGGAAGGATGTATTTATGGATTACTGGAAGGAATGTTAGAGTGTCACTGACGAGTGAGACCTTATGTCTGTGGGCTGGTTATTGGTGTCAGGGACCTGAACCACTGCACCAAGGCATCCCGAAGTTACAGGGCAGGCAGTGGCAGGACCTCTTACCCATCTGGGTAGTCACCAAAATCTCACAGCAATGTTGATACTAGGAAAATTTGTAGCAAGTGCATTTTCTCATAGTTTAAGAATTTCTGTTATGCTTCAGCAAACATATATTTAAGATCTAAACAATTACTAAGCATTTCTTAAATTGAAGTCACGCTGGGAAGTCCAAGTAGCTCTGAGAGAAACAGAAAGTGCAGAGAAGAAAGAGGAGCCCGCACATGGCCATAATTCTTGCAGCTACTAATCCAATGTTGATTCATGCTAAGCCTTATCGCCGGGCGTGAAATTAGTTCTGAAGGAATACCACATTGACGGTAGATCTCCTATTCTCAATTGCCATGCACTGTGTGATGTCATGTGCTCCTCTACAGGTGAGTACAGGATTGGTTTAAAACAGTATAAGCCAGATTCTCATTTACACTGAAGTTCCTTTACACAACTCTGGCCATGTAAGAGAGCCTAAAAGTGGACATACAGTACATTTATGTCCCATTCATAGTCCTTTGCTCTGCCAGAGCAATGTAAAGAGGCATTAGCGTAAGTGAGAATCAGGCCCAATAGGTGGCATGAGCAAGAAATATTTATTTAGTAGCATAGTACACCTTCTTTGCACTCATTGTGCACTGGTATAAATAACTACACAGATTGCAAGAGAGTAGAGAATCTGACCCCCATAGATGAATGAGAGTGAGAAATAGTTGTTCACAGGGAAGAACATCCCAGTCTGAGGGAAAGTTGGTCAATGAATGGACCAAATAAGGGTCACAGCAACAACATGGAAACTGGTCTCTTCATCAAGCCTTATTTTTTTCAATATTCTGATTGCCATATTGAATATTTAGCAGTCACGGAGTCAGATTTACATCCATCTCTTCAAATTTAAATATTGTCCATCCTAGGGCAGGGAGTAGGGGAGAAATTCCATAGTGGTAAGTAGCAAAGAAGAAAATATTTTCTAGGTGAGCTTTTCTTTTTTTTTATTTTAAAAAGCAGTAGTTGTTGTTCGAAGCATCTGAGTAGACTGAAACATCCTTGGCAGACATGAATTAGTGGGAGAGAACAAGTTGGGTGGTAAAAGTAGTGTGATAAATTACATTTATCACACAGATTTGCAATTTCTCACAGAAAGATCTTCTAACTGCATACTCTGGGTTAGACCTGTGTCTATCTGCTGCTACCAGATGGTAACGATGCTTCTCAGCTGTTGCCTGTGAGGCCCCAACAGTATCAAAGGCTGCTGCTAACTGTAGCAAAATCAGAATGGACACTTGGGCCTTATCCTTTGCCAGGAGGAGATATTTAACCCTGCCACCATAGCTGTTTCTGTACCACAGGTCTGAAACTGGATCAAACAAGATCAGTTAAATCTATTGCCTATTATTTGCCATAATCTTATCATTAATTGTCCACAAAAACCAGAGGTTTAAAACACAATAGTTGACAAGATTTTCAAGGTAGAGCAATAATTTCTCATATCCAACTGCTGCATTACATGGAATGCTGAGGTCGTAAGCTCTTTGAGGCAAGGATTCTCTTTTATTAAATGTGTGTATCCTGATCAGCACAATGGGGACTTGTCTCCTAACTGGGCCTGTAGATGCTACCACAATATAAATAATAGTGTTAACTGGGCCTGTTGCTAGGGGAGATCATCACTGTCTCCATTTGTGAGCATAGGATGCTAGGTGTGCTCAAGATTAGATTCCCCTACTCAAAAATTACTTGACACTGACAATCTAGCATGGTTCAGATCTCCCTTGTAGAATTTTATTGAGATGGTTGTGGCAAAATAACACTGGCAGTATCTACAAGTAACCAATTTCCTGGACCCTGTTCAGTCCATTTCCATACCTTGGTAAGGGACAGAAATGGCATTGGTAGTATTGGTTGAACTTCTCCTAGCACTGGGGAAGGCCCACATCCTCAAAGGTATTTAGTCACCTAACTCGACTTCAGTGAGAATTAGGTGCCTAAGTACTTTTGAGAACCTGGGCCCATATGTTCATACTGATTTGGTTACATCTACCAGCAGCATTTGATATGGGGGCAGTCTCTGGCAGGACTTGATAGGATCAAAGTCAAAAGCCAATATTTTTAGATGGACATCACAGAGCATGATTTTAGAGAATTATTATTCTACTCCAAGGGCGCTCAGTGCTAGAGTAACACAAGTTTCCTTCTTGTCTACCCTCCTTTTCAGCATGTACATGAGGCTTATTGAGGAATGATGGCTTGCAATGTCCCCAATACACTGAAGATACTCAGCTTTATGTTTGCATCTTGTCCAGCCCTGTTGAGGCAGGGGAATGAATGACCCACTGTCTGCAGGAGACTGAGGCATGAATGTGGCTAGATGGTTGTATCTCAGTCTTGGGAGAAACCGCTGGCAGAGCTTGTAGGAAATTTTGGCTTTACCATTCAGGGTGTGTGACCATCATTTGTGACCTAGGTTTGCATTTTGGGAGTTTTCTGAGATCCTGGGGTGGTACTGGATTCTGCGATAAGGACTGTAGTGAAAAGCATATTTTCTATGCGTGTCTAGCAAGTGGGTGCCAATTTTTCCACAGCTATCTCTGCTCCTGACACTCTCATATTAGACTACGTCAACAATTACAGCTGGTCAACAATTCTCTTCAATTAGAAGTGTTCTTTATTTGAAACAAAAAAGTCATGGGATAATTTTCATTTCTTCTGAAAATTTCTACTGTTTTCAATGAAAATTGAAAACCAAAGTTTCCATGAAAATTTTTGGAAAAAAAAATGTTGCTAGAAATTTTGGGCAGAAAACACTTATCACTTCCCAACATCTCTACTTCCAAAATACAAATTTTCATCAAAACCGGAAAAGGATATTTCAGAAAGTAGTTTTATTCTCTCTTCTTCCCCCTCCTTTTTGCCTCCAAACAAAATAAAATTAATTCTCTCTAGGGTTTTGCTTTTTCAAACTTTTCAAAATGTCCTGAACTTTTGAAGCATTAGGGTGGCAATGGGAAAATGACAGTGAAAGTCTGCAACTGAACAGTTATATGTGGGGAAAGGTTATCTGTTTTTCTAATGTAGATTTTGTTATATTTGTTATTTTAATTGTTGTAGAGGAGTTCAGAGAAGTTTGGGCATTTTTATGGACTGAAGTCAAAATAAGCAAGTCAAGAAATGGAAGATAATTTTAACAGCTGGAGAACAAATGTAAAGAGTGAGAGTACCTCTCTATAAAAATATTATGCAATGTCAGAGGATAACTTTTTGCAGCACCTTTCTGCCTTTTCAGTAGAAAATTTTTGCCTTTCCCTTTTGACTTCAGAGGCTGCAGAACCCCTAGAAGAATGAGCACTCCAGCAAGACAAGGAAGCTGTAAGAAAGGCAGCAGATGAATGTAACCCCTGCCACTTCCACCTCATGAGCCAAATCAATTAAAGTCAATTGGTGAAATTTTGGCCCTATTGATGTCAATGATAACATTCTCATTGACATCAGTGGGGCCAGGATTTCAGCCAATGTTTTCCTGCAGTTGGGGCTGAGCAAGAACTGATCTGCAGGATTTTGCTTTTCAGTTAGTCTAATTCAGGCAAAACAACTTGGAGGCCAGTGGCATAGGAACTTGTTGGGGGAATCCGGAGGGAATGGAATAGAGCAGCAGAAGTGCAGGGTAGGATCCAGCTAAGATAGTCAAAATGTTTAAAGAGTGGGAATCCTGTATATGCTTTCAGTAATTTAATTTTGTTGGCCTGGATTGAACTCTCTGGTTATACAAGCAGCAGGGACCTAATGCAGCCAGAATTCCTCTAGCCATATGAAAGGAGGGGGTGCCATCCTCCCACGGCATGGAATGCCTCCAATGTCATTGTTCTGAAAGATCAATGCTCCTGGGTATTTTGAGGGCAGGGTTGGAGGCAGACGTGGGTAGAATAGGGGACCAGCCACTCTGCTGAACTCTCCTTGCTCATTCCCGAGATTTCTGCATAGAATGCAGCAGGGGTCCTGTGGCCTCCCAGGTGCAGTTGCTACTGAATAGAAATAGAGGGATTCAGCCAGTATGTGTCCCCAGGGCAACTCTGCCAATAGCACTATGGCTAGACTGACCAGATAGCAAGTGTGAAAAAACAGGATGGGGGTGGGGGGAATAGGTGCCTATATAAGAAAAAGTCCCCAAAATGGGACTGTCCCTTTAAAAATGGGAAGTCTGGTCACCTTAATTATGGCCCCTGCAACACCTGAGCAGAGGGACCATTTCTGGGGAATGTGGCCAGGTGTCCTTGGATCTTTCCCATGGACTTCTCAATATATGGTTTTAGGAACCTCCTCCTCATTATTCTGAGGCCCCCAAATCCCTCTTTGCTAGAAGGTAAGAAATTTCTGACTGCTCTGTTATTTGCTTAACAGAACCTGCAGTTAACATGCCATGTAGTTTTCAGTCATCTCCATCCACATTCTGTGGGCTTCTCCCTCTGCCCCATTGTATTTTGGATGAAATGGTTCACTGTTAAATCTTCTTTAAATTGTGAACACCTAACACTAAACGCACTAGCATCTTCTCCCACTGAACTGGTTCTTTTTTCTGTGTCACCTCATGGCTGTCCAAGTTGGACTGTCACAATACTGCCTATTGCACACTCACTGATCTTAGTGGGAATAAGCTTACTTGCCGCTCTATTCTTAACTCACACTGTCTCTTTAACTATGTGCAATATTTTGCATATGTGATCTAACTGTCAGCCCCTCTTGGAAAACACGTCTACTTTGTACTTCTCAGCTTCAGTGAAAATGAACTTTAAACCACAAGAGGGCAGCAGTTCAACATATTCTACCAAAACATCAGCTTTCCATTTTAATGTAAGACTCTGCACACTGCAATAAAATAGCCTGTATGCGCCAGTATTAGTCATAATAACTTGCCTTCTTCTGTATTCCTCTGCAATACTATTTCCTGGGACAAGCAGGTTTGGATGTGGAATAATTAAAAGCGTTCTTAGGTCAGTTGTAGCTGTACCTATTATTCATATCCCTCATACTTAGGAAAAATCTTTGTAAATCAACCTTGCAAAATTCTTCTCTTCCCCATTTCAAGGTGAATAATTTTAATAGATAAATCTAATATTATGGAATTTTCATCATCATCTTAGCAAACTGTCTTAATTCTTCTCCCTCTCTGAACCCATGGCTTCTGAACTCTCCTCAGGTATCTGGTGAATGACAGGTGACTTGACTGTGTGCCTCGGCTCATAGATTTGCATTAGAACTCTGAAAGACAGTGTTGAGCAAATAACAAAATTAAAGATGAGTTATTAATCTAACATGTTCACCTACAAAAATAAACTATACTAAGGTTCATGAGACTCTGGTTTAAAATAAAAAAAATTAAAACTATAGCTTAAAAAAATAGACAATTTTGATGTGCTGAAGCTATCACAAAGGAAGTATCTGAAATGCAGACCACTCAAAAAAAGTGTAAGATCAAAATTTGTTTAATATGGATTAAATATGGTTGTAAAATAAGTAGTTGTAATACACAATAAATCAAAATGAATGATACTAAGAGACAAGAAAAGCCTATGAAATCTTGTATATGGACAACATAAGAAAAGTCTTATTTATATTTTAAGCTCGTTGGGGCAGGGACCCTTCCTCTTTTGTGTTTCTAGCACAATAGGGTCCTTATCCATGACTACTATGATAATACAAATAATTAATAATTAACTGTTATTTGTAAAATGCTCTCCTCTGCTGGACTTTGTTAAACTGACTAAGGAACCAATTCCATACCCCTTTACTTCTGCAAGTTTTGTCCAACTGAGTTCAATGGGACTGCTCTCCCAAGTATGAAGCTCATTTGAGTACCTGAATCAAGCTGCAAGGAAGGCATTTTTTGCTTTTAATAATGCTCACTGGTGTAATGATTCCACATAGCCACAAGGTGGAGCTACTAAACTTTGTTTGAACAATACTATACAGCAATGATGAAAAAACAAGGCAGAGAAAAAAGGTAAATCTGAACAGAGAAGATGTCCAAGATATTAAATATATGCACACAAAGCACAATTGCCAGATTTTCTGACAAGTATAGATGGAGCTTAATTGCAGAGAACAAAACCTTCATAAAAATATATCAGAGGATGACTGGAAAGTACAATTGTCTGGGGTAGGTATCCAGCAAATCTACATGAGCAAAGCTCAATGGCAAATTTTTAAATAGAAAATTCAGACTTTTCAATTTACAACAGAAGATTCCTTTGTCACTCAATCCCATCTAGATTAAAGTTGGACCAAACAATGTAAACTGTAGTACTATTAAAATCAGAGAGTATAGCCTTTGTTTTGTGGTTAAAGATCAAAGGCAAAGGATAGCAGTCATTCATGCTGAAACTGTATGAGAGGGAAAGAAATTACTTGCTGATGTACAAGAGAGTGCAGAAATCAAAACAGACACCTTATCTCTTCTCTGTACTTAGGCTTTGAGGTCAACATTAATTTGTTGCAATGCAAAAAATTTATTCCAGTGTGAATTTAATCCAATAGAAAACATCTACAGGAAGAGATTAAACGAAACGAGTGATACATAAGGAAATGTAGCAACTGAGCCCTAATGCATAGTAGGTATGTCATAAACAGATAGTTAAGGGTTAATGTCTCTTTTACCTGTAAAGCGTTAACAAACAGGGAACCAAACACCTGACCAGGGGACCAATCAGGAGACAAGATACTTTCAAATCTCGGTGGAGGGAAGCCTTTGTTTGTGTTTTTTTGGGGTTGGCTTTGTTCTCTCTGGGTTCTGAGAGTAACCACATGTACCTATAGCTGCTCTCTAATATTCTGTTCAAATTTAGTAAGTACAAAGGTAGAAAGGCAGTTTAGTCTTTTTGATTGTTTTTCTTTATTTGCAAATGTGTATCTGGCTGGTAGAAATTAAATGTGTATCTGGCTGGTAGAGCTTTAATGTGTATTTGGCTGAAAGTATTTTAAATTGTATTTTTGTTGGAGGAGGCTTTTTCTCCAGTTTCTATAGGCTGACAGACCCTGTAACTTTTACCATCTAAAGTACAGAGACACCTTTTACTTTTTTCTTTCTTTTTATTAAAAGTTTTGCTTTTAAGACCTGTCTGATTTTTCCCCCTTGTTGAGGCTCAAGGGAATGGAGTCTGTACTTAACAGGGAAGGAGAAGGGAGGGAAGGGTGGAATCCCTTTGTTTTAGATTCACAGAGCGTGAATCTGTCTATCTCTCCAGGAGACTTAATTTCTCTGTGTTGTGATTCAGGGAGTTTGAATCACAATAATCTTCCAGGGTAACCCAGGGAGGGAAGGCTGGGAAAGCAAAGGTGAGGAAAGGGGTTTACTTTCCTTGTGTTAAGATCCAGGGGGTCCGGGTCTTGGGGGTCCCCAGGGAAGGCGTTGAGGGGACCAGAGTGTATCAGGCACTAGAATTCCTGATTGGTGGCAGCTTATCAGATCTAAGCTGGTAAGTAAGCTTAGAGGAATTCATGCTGGTACCCCAACTTTTGGACTCTAAGGTTCAGATTGGGGAAGTATACCATGACACGGTGAGCAGCGTTGGGATAAGAATCCAAAAGCCAGTAAGATTATTATTTTTCTTTTTTCTCTGCTAGCTGCTTATAAGCAGAGAAAAGGGGGTTTTTAAAAGCAAGTCTGCAGGTTGTTTTTTTCTCTCTTCCTTCTGAGTTCACTGAAAGCAGAGAGATTAAGGTTTAACAAGGGTCTTTTGTTAAACAAAGCAGGCTTAAGTGGTCAGCAACAGACACCAGCAGAACACATTTGCATATCAAAGGGTTTTCTTTTGTTTTAATTTAAACACAAAAGATTAGGTAGAAGAAGTTAAAAAAGGCACTGTTGCTAGGCAACCCCAAGCAGGCAACGGGGAACAGCAATTCAGACAGTAAACCAGCAGAGGGCGCCCCAACACAAAAAAGCAGGAAACATGACTTCCAGGGCAAAACTGGGTACAGAGAAACAAATCAAAGATGCACACCACAAGCGACAAATGGAAAAAAGAGAAAAGAGTGGAGCTGAAAGAAAGAGAAGAAAAAATCAAACTGGCAGCCCACAAAAGAGAACAAGAAGTAAAAGATGCGGCCCACCAACGAGATATGGAAAAGCAACAAAAACAAAGTGAAGAGAGGGAAAAAGAGATAAAGTGTGAACTAGAATTAGCACAGGCTAGGCAGCATGCTCCAGCCAATCCTAACAACCCTTCGCCAATTATGGTTCCACATCCCAAGAAATTTCCCACCTACAAGGCAGGTGATGACACTGAGGCCTTCTTAGAAAATTTTTGAAAGAGCCTGCCTTGGGTACAGCATCCCTGAAGACCAGTACATGATAGAACTGAGGCCACAGCTCAGTGGACCCTTAGCAGAGGTGGCGGCTGAAATGCATAAGGAGAACATGAACAATTATAAACTTTTTCAAACCAAGGCCAGATACAGAATGGGGATAACACCTGAGCATGCCCATCGGCGGTTCAGAACCCTAAAATGGAACCCAGATGTGTCATTCCCCCAACACGCCTACCACATTGCAAAGATTTATGAAGCCTGGATATCAGGAACAAAGGTTAACAATATGGACGAGCTGCACCTCCTGATACAAATGGAGCAGTTCTTAGATGGTGTTCCTGAGGAAATAGAGAGGTACATCCTAGATGGGAAACCCAAAACAATAACCGAGGCAGGGGAGATTGGAGCCAAATGGATCGAAGTGGCAGAAAAGAAAAAAAGCTACTGTCAAGGGGAGCGAATACCCCAGGGGGCACACTGACAATAAACCCTATAACCAAGGGCAGCCCAAGACCCTACCTACAACCAAGGAAAGCCCCAGACGCCCTATTCTCCCACCTCACCAGTCTCCAGTAACCCACCTCGACCCAGTGACCGGTCAGCTGGAAGATGCTTTAAGTGTAATGAACTGGGACATATAAAGGCCAACTGTCCCAAGAACCCCAACCGAGTGCAGTTCATTACACCACCATCACACCAACGATCCCCAGGCCCAGATGCTTCTAAAATACCCTCGGAGCGAAGGGAAATTTTGAGAGTGGGCGGAAAGAAGGTTATCGCGTGGAGAGACATGGGGGCACAAGTGTTAGCTATCCACCAATCCTTTATGGACCCCAAATTCATCAACCCAGAGGCCCAAGTGACAATTTACCCCTTCATGTCACAAGCTGTAGACTTGCCTACAGCTGAACTGCCTGTCCAGTACAAAGGCTGGTAAGGAATGTGGACTTTTGCAGTCTATGACAATTATCCCATCCCCATGCTGCTGGGGGAAGACTTGGCCAACCAGGTGAAGTGGGCCAAGAGAGTGGGAATGGTTACACATAGCCAAACCAGGCAAGCTTCCAGACCCATTCCTGTTCCTGACCCATCGACAGAGCCCCCGTCTGTGTTACCAGAGACTCAGACAAAGGTAGTGAATCCGGATCCCCTGCCAACGACTGAAACAGCCACAGTGAATCCAGTCCCAGACCAGGAACTGGAAAAGCAACCAGCACCAGAACCATTGCCAGCACTGATGCCAGCGTTTGCAAACCCATCTTCAACCCCAACGCCAGAGGGCGCCAGTGAGCCTGAACTGGCAGAAGCAGCAGACAACCACACCCAAGAGGCTCAGCCAGAGCCTGAAATACCACCTGGTGCACCAGCAGAGAGTGGTTCACCAGCAACGAAAACAACCCCATCACCTACATCGCTTCCAGAGGGACCAAGCCCAAGTCCACAGTCTAAGGAAGAACTGGAGTCTCCAGCTTCAAGGGAACAGTTCTAGACTGAGCAGGAAGCAGATGACAGCCTTCATAAAGCTTGGGCGGTGGCACGGAGCACCCTACCGCCTCTCAGCTCTTCTAATCGATCCCGGTTTGTTGTAGAACAAGGACTTTTATACAAGGAGACTCTTTCTGGTGGACACCAGGAAGACTGGCATCCGCAAAAACAGTTGGTGGTTCCAACTAAGTACCGGGAAAAGCTCTTAAGCTTAGCCCATGATCATCCCAGTGGCCATGCTGGGGTGAACAGAACCAAAGACCGGTTGGGGAAGTCCTTCCACTGGGAGGGGATGGGCAAGGACATTGCCAAGTATGTCCGGTCTTGTGAGGTGTGCCAAAGAGTGGGAAAACCCCAAGGCCAAGTCAAGGCCTTTCTCCAGCCACTCCCCATAATTGAGGTCCCATTTCAGCGAGTAGCTGTGGATATTCTGGGTCCTTTCCCAAAAAAGACACCCAGAGGAAAGCAGTACATACTGACTTTCATGGATGTTGCTACCCGACGGCCGGAAGCAGTAGCTCTAGGCAACACCAGGGCTAAAGCTGTGTGCCAAGCCCTAACAGACATTTTTGCCAGGGTAGGTTGGCCTTCCGACATCCTTACAGATTCAGGATCTAATTTCCTGGCAGAAACCATGAAAGAACTGTGGGAAACTCATGGTGTGAATCACTTGGTTGCCACCCCGTACCACCATCAAACCAATGGCCTGGTCGAAAGGTTTAATGGAACTTTGGGGGCCATGATACATAAATTCGTCAATGAACACTCCAATGACTGGGACCTAGTGTTGCAGCAGTTGCTTTTTGCCTACAGGACTGTACCACATCCCAGTTTAGAGTTTTCACTGTTTGAGCTTGTGTAGGGCCACGAGGTTAAAGGGCCATTACAGTTGGTGAAACAGCAATGGGAGGGGTTTACGCGTTCTCCAGGAACTAACATTCTAGACTTTGTAAGCAACCTACAAAACACCCTCCGACACTCTTTAGCCCTTACTAAAGAAAACCTAAAGGATGCTCAGGAAGAGCAAAAGGCCTGGTATGATAAACATACCAGGGAGCATTCCTTCAAGGTAGGAGACCAGGTTATGGTCTTGAAGGCGCAACAGGCCCATAAGATGGAAGCATCATGGGAAAGGCCATTCACGGTCCAAGGGCGCCTGGGAACAGTGAACTACCTCATAGCATTTCCCAATTCCTCCCTAAAGCCCTTTTATTCCAGAGACTTACAGATTTGTCAGTTTACAGCCCAGGGAGCAGATGACGCTGAGTGGCCTGAAGGTGTCTACTATGAAGGAAAAACTGACGGTGGTGTGGAAGAGGTGAACCTCTCCACCACCCTGGAACGTCTGCAGCGGCAACAAATCAAAGAGCTGTGCACTAGCTTCGCCCCATTGTTCTCAGCCACCCCAGTACAGACTGAACGGGCATACCACTCCATTGACACAGGTAATGCTCACCCAGTTAGAACCCCACCCTACCGAGTGTCTCCTCACACCCAAGCTGCGATAGAACGGGAGATCCAGAACACATGTCATGGTATATTTCCCCAATCTGAACCTTAGAGTCCAAAAGTTGGGGTACCAGCATGAATTCCTCTAAGCTTACTTACCAGCTTAGATCTGATAAGCTGCCACCAATCAGGAATTCTAGTGCCTGATACACTCTGGTCCCCTCAATGCCTTCCCTGGGGACCCCTAAGACCCAGACCCCCTGGATCTTAACACAAGGAAAGTAAACCCCTTTCCTCACCTTTGCCTTTCCCAGCCTTCCCCTCCCTGGGTTACCCTGGAAGATTACTGTGATTCAAACTCCTTGAATCACAACACAGAGAAATTAGGTCTCCTGGAGAGATAGACAGATTCACGCTCTGTGAATCTAAAACAAATTAGATTCCACCCTTCCCCTCCCTTCTCCTTCCCTGTTAAGTACAGACTCCATTCCCTTGAGCCTCAACAAGGGGGAAAAATCAGACAGGTCTTAAAAGCAAAACTTTTAATAAAAAGAAAGAAAAAAGTAAAAGGTGTCTCTGTACTTTAGATGGTAAAAGTTACAGGGTCTGTCAGCTTATAGAAACTGGAGAAAAAGCCTCCTCCAACAAAAATACAATTTAAAATACTTTCAGCCAAATACACATTAAAGCTCTACCAGCCAGATACACATTTGCAAATAAAGAAAAACAATCAAAAAGACTAAACTGCCTTTCTACCTTTGTACTTACTAAATTTGAACAGAATATTAGAGAGCCTATAGGTACATGTGGTTACTCTCAGAACCCAGAGAGAACAAAGCCAACCCCAAAAAAACACAAACAAAGGCTTCCCTCCACCGAGATTTGAAAGTATCTTGTCTCCTGATTGGTCCCCTGGTCAGGTGTTTGGTTCCCTGTTTGTTAACCCTTTACAGGTAAAAGAGACATTAACCCTTAACTATCTGTTTATGACACGCCCCCCAAATCACAGACAGTGGGGAACCTCACTGGCTATAATTTCTTCCTAGAACTTTAGAATAAACAGATTAATACAACACATGCACCTTTACATATACTACTAAGTATGCAAACTACAAGACTTTTTACATTTCAAGGACAAATTTTAACCAGTGGATTCTGGGAAACTTTCACGAGAGAGTGCATCAGCTGCTTTGTTAGAAGCTCCTGAAGTGTGTTGAATTTCAAAATCAAAATCTTGGAGAGCTAAACTCCATTGAAGCAGTTTTTTGTTGTTCCCCTTGGCAGTATGAAACCACTTTAGCGCAGCATGGTCGGTTTGTAGCTGGAACCGCTGTCCCCAAACGTATGGGCGTAGCTTTTCCAGGGCGTACACAATGGCGTAGCATTCCTTTTCACTGACTGACCAGTGACTTTCTCTCTCAGACAGTTTCTTGCTGAGAAACACGACAGGATGGAAGTTGTGATCCGGTCCTTCCTGCATGAGCACTGTTCCTATACCACGTTCAGATGCATCTGTGGTTACTAGGAATGGTTTGTCAAAGTCCAGGGCCCTTCGCACAGGGTCAGACATGAGCGTCGCCTTAAGCTGGGTAAAGGCCTTCTGACACTCATTAGTCCACTTAACTGCATTTGGCTGGGTCTTTTTGGTTAGGTCAGTCAGTGGGGCAGCGATTTGGCTGTAGTGTGGTACAAATCGCCTGTAATACCCGGCCAAGCCTAAGAAAGATTGGACCTGTTTCTTTGACTTGGGACAGGCCACTTTTGGACAGCATCCACCTTGACCTGTAGGGGGTTTATGGTTCCTCAACCCACCGGTGTCCCAGGTAAGTCACTCTGTTTTGGCCTATTTGACACTTTTTGGCCTTAATAGTTAGTCCTGCCTGCCTGATGCGCTCAAAGACTTTTTCCAGGTGTTCTAGGTGTTCGGGGCAGGAGTCAGAAAAAATGGCCACATCATTAAGGTAGGCAACTGCATATTCTCCCAATCCTGCTAGTAGACCATCTACCAGTCTTTGGAAGGTGGCAGGTGCATTTCGCAGCCTGAAAGGAAGCACATTAAATTCATACACCCCCGCATGGGTGATGAATGCTGACCTTTCCTTGGCAGGTTCGTCTAGCGGTACTTGCCAGTACCCCTTGGTTAAGTCTATTGTAGATATGAATTGGGCACATCTCAACTTTTCCAATAGTTCATCGGTGCATGGCATTTGATAGTTGTCTGGACGAGTTATCGCATTTAGCTTACAGTAGTCCACGCAAAAGCGTATTTCCCCATCTGGTTTGGGTACCAGAACCACTGGAGATGCCCATGCACTGGTAGATGAGCGTATTATACCCATAATTATTCCAGTGTAAATTTAATCCAATAGAAAACATTTACAGGAAAAGATTAAACGAAACAAGTGATATATAAGGAAATGTAGCAATTGAGCCCTAATGCATGGAAGGTATTTTAAACATTTTAGTTCTTGGAAGGCAAAGTTGTGCACCCCTTTACTTACGTGAATGGGAATAACTCACATGAGCAGGTGCAATGAAGACAACGAGCCTGCATGCGCAAGCAAACATTCACAAGGATGAGCACCAGGCTCCACAATCTGGCCCTAATAAAAAGGTAAAGTAGTAATATTTTAAAAACTAGTAAAAATACATTAAGCAGAGGTTATCAACAGGGAGATCACAGCCCAGAGGTTGCAAATAGGGGATCGTGACCTTCCTGCACTCCCCATATTACTAGATGAGAGAGGAATGCTAGCTAGACTGGAGCTCCTGCGTTGGTCCCTGCATAAGAGAGGCTGAGAACTTTCTGCTATAAAGATATCCAAGCTTTTCTAACTATGATGGTAAACATTGCCATTTAATTTTCAAAGGTGCATGGGAATCATTAAGCAAACAACATTAATAATGTAACAAACCAAGCAACAAATTAATTGAAATTACAATATCTCTTTAGCTCTTCTGGGGAGGAAGATGCTTCATTAGCTCCTGTCCTGGGGTAACAGAACCGACAGCGAGTACAACCCATAAAGACTGAGCAAAGGAAGAGGAGCAGGAAGGATAGAACTCAGCACTTCAGAATGTAACCAACCATCCCAATGTACATTAGCTGAGGATCAGGTGCACAAACTTTAAATTGTATTTTATGAGTTAATTTACTTGTTTCCTGCTAGTCTTGCATTTATGGATCAACTATTTGATGTCAATTCTCAGATTAAATTAAAATGATGCAAAACTGAAGCAAAAGATCTTAATACTTCAGCTACTTTGTCTTGATTGGATAAGCCTACAATTAATATCTAAAAGGAGCAAAATTTCTAAATTAGCAATAAGAGTGAATCTTAAATAGGTTTTACCCACAGTGTGCAGGTTATGTTAATGAAGGGTGCAATCTCTTACATCATTGATTACACTTTGAACCTGCACTTTCAAACAAAGCAGGTCTGTAAAGTTCCCATCAAAGTGCTCCTGCTATTAGTTTCTCAACATGTATTTCAGGCACATGTTGACATTTAGAAACTTTATAAAAGGATGTGTCATCTCAAAGTACATATTCTACAGGTATATGAAATTAGTTTGCCCAATTTACAAAACGAATCACGGTGGTTTATGTTACAGAAACAAAATTTGAGCTGGCTGTTACTGAAGTAACATTTATTTGTGCACAGAAATTAGGTGCATTCAACTGCATGCATCTCTCTTTGAAAATATGACCCTTTTATTGCACCATCAATGATAGTAGCATGACAGTCTTCAGCTTATCAGCTATTCTATTGCCATGACCATTTGCAACACCCAACCCCCCCCTGCACATTCTAAGGTTATATATTGCTGACAGAGAAACCTAAAATTATAAACTCTGTCTGACGTCTTATTTGCCTGAAAGTATCAGCCTGCAATGAGTCCTGTTTGGAACAGATCAGTTGCTGAAAGCCCCTTGCGATGGTACAACTATATGAAACCCACTTCAACAAACTGTGGTATAGTTCATCTTCCACCTGCATTGATTGTTTTTTTCAAATCTTAATAGTGGTCTGATGATGTACTTGCCAACCCAAAATATATTTATATAGCAATATCCCAGACACAATTCCCCAAAGAAGCTAGGGGTGTCTGGGGCTGATAGGCTACAGGCTGCAAAAGTTTGTCTGCATACTGGTTAATACAAGATGTTTTGCTTCTTTTATACATAATTTAATGGTCAGGGTCTCAAAACTGATGCACTTTTGAGGCTACTCTTATATATCATCTCCTAGGAGACCAAGAGGACAAAGCACAAATGATACTCTGCCAGACTACATTGTCTGTAACGTTTAGTGTATCATGCCATTACATCATTTCATGAGAATGTGTTTTTTTTCACAGAAAATGCATTTTTAAGGAAAATATTAAAAGTATAATGGGGAATATCCTAAAGATTCAGGCCCCAGGTTGGTTCAGAAAAGCATCCTAATTTTTGGATGCTTATTCAAGCCCTTGGAGGCTGCCCCTGAATCCTTATCCCTTCTTTGGTTCTCGCTATCTACTGTTCTTTCAGGACCAATTTGGGTGTCCTTCCTCACACTGGTAAGCATTTACTCATGACAGTAGAGCCAGTAACATCAGTGGAACTATTCACATGAACAGCTGCTCACCAGTGAGAGTAAGGACTCCACCATAGGGTTTTGTTTGTTTGTTTGTTTTTCTGCAGGGAAGCGTATGTGCCCAGTAGCCCCATCTGATATGACTGAGCTGGAGAGCTGGCCCATGCTCCCTTCCAGCACTGTCAGCAGTTCATGAGACAAACCCTCTACTAAGATGAGCTCCATAGTATGAAAAAAGATTGAGAACCCCTGTGTCATAGGTCATGCATACACCATCCCCTTTTGGGATGGGGCACAGGTCATTCTAGACCCCTTGCTAAGTCTGCACAACACCTATGGGTCTCAAAGTAATGTAACCTAACAGCCAAAGTCAGTCTACTCACCTTCTCCATTGGGGCAGGGTGGTCTACTGTCAGAGTCCCAGTCACCACCCGCTGTGCCACCTAGTGACCAGAGTCAATAGGGAGACTCTATAGAGTTTCTGCCACAATCAAGGCTGTGCAGCCTAGTGGTCGGAGTTAATAGCGCTTCTGAGGTGGGCCAGCAGCAGCCAGGATGGGGGACCCAGGCCCTCCCTCTCCACCAGGTCCAAACCCAGGGCCTTGTCAGTGGCTGGGTTGCCCACCACCAGCTCAGCAGGGATCCAGCTCAAACACACCAAGCTAGCCTCCAGTTCGCTAACCCACCTTCCCACAAAGACTCCCTGTGTTACTTCCTACCCACTTCTCTGCAGCTCATTGTTCCTACAATCTCACCTCCCTGTGTGGCAGCTGGAATCTGTGGGTTGGGGGTCATTGCCATCTGCTGGCCTCTGCAGTGTGGCGTGCCAGCAGTCCTTCAATAGGAACCTGCAGCACACCTCCTTGCTCTCTAGCAGGCCACCACAACTGAACTGGACTGCTCCACTTTAATACCTGGTCTCCAGCCAGAGAATGCCCAGCAAGCCCAGGGGTGTGTGGTCTCCTCAGTCCAAAGAGAGGAATTATCCCCTGAAGTTCCAGGGCATGGGATGCACACCCTGTCACAACCTGTCTATCCAGTATATACAATGGAGCATGTTGACACTGGTATTAAAGCATTCAGAGTGGGGTTTTCTAAACCACTCAGTACTGGCCTTGGTTGGATGCCATTGAAATCAAGGTGAGTTTTCTGAGTCCAATGATTGAATTCATAGAAGATTAGGATTGGAAGAGACCTCAGGAGGTATCTAGTCCTACCCCCTGCTCAAAGCAGGATCAACACCAACTAACTCATCCTAGCCAGGACTTTGTCAAGCCAGGCCTTAAAAAACCTCTAAGGATGGAGATTCCACCACCTTCCTAGGTAACCCATTCCAGTGCTTAACCACCATCCTAGTGAAAAAGGTTTTCCTAATATCCAACCTAGATCTCCCCCATTGCAACTTGAGACCATTTCTCCTTGTTCTGTCATCTGCCACCACTCAGAACAGCCGAACTCTGTTCTCTTTGGAACCTCCTTCAGGTAGTTGAAGGCTGCTTTCAAATCCCGCCTCACTCTTCTCTTTTGTAGACTAAACTAGCCCAGTTCCCTGAGCCTCTCCTCGTTAAGTCATGTGCCCCAGCCCCCTAATCATTTTCCTTGCCCTCCGCTGGGCTCTCTCCAATTTTTCCACATCCTTTTTGTAGTGGGAGCAAATTTAAACCAATCCTGGTGCTTTTGAAAACTCTAGTTGAAGTTTTTAATTCTGGCTTTTCTGTGATTACAGTTGCAGTAATATTTCTGCTTTAACATAAGGGTTTGACTATAATAGTATTCCACTTATTTAGCTGGTGGCAACAGTAGTAGCTTGGGTTTCTAGACTGTCTTACTCCTTGTTGAAAGAGAAATGGGTGAACAAAGTATTATATTTGTTTTTATCTATGTTTCTCTTAATGCTTTGCACAAGCAGAAAATAGTGACAAATCTTACAAAAGCAGTACTACTTTCGGAGCCCCAGCTCTGTCTTCAGGTCCCAGCTGGATTTTTCTTTTATACAAGTGGTCATCAGTGACTTGTGTTGGATCTATGAACCCCACACTGCCACAGCCATGAAAGGGTTAATGGGGAACAATGACTTCCCCAGCTAAGTGTCTGGCTAGCAACAGCTTGGGTAGAAGGCTGCAGCTCAGCCAGAGAGGGGTGGCTGTGAGAGAAGTTATTTCAAGGAGCCTCATCAGCAGTAGTCTGTCAAGGAGCTTCCCAAGTAACAGATTCAGAAGCCTGCTATGATGGGTTGGATCACAGAAACCCCCCGGGAGCTGTCAACCAGTGTGCCAAGACTACCTCTGCTCCTGTTTTCCCTGCCAGTTCAGGACTCCAGCACCCTGTCTTGCTGAGCCAGACACTCTTGTTTGCTCCAACACAGACCCAGGGTCTGAATTACTTGCCCCAAAGCTGCAGGTTTACCTGAAAACAGCTCACAGAAGTGTGCTTGTCTTTAGCACTCAGATGCCCAACTCCCAATGGGATCTAAACCCAAATAAATCCATTTCACCCTGTATAAAACTTACGCAGGGTAAACTCATAAATTGTTACCCACATGCTACCTTGAATGTCCTCAAGTAGACTTCTTATGTGGATTGGAGTCTTCCAAGCTCTTTTGTCTGTTAAGTGCTTCCGGACTGAGCACTTAACTTGCACATTCCTTTCCCAAGAAGTGACCAAATGTTCTAACTAAGGTTACTTAGAAATCAAGCAATTATACAGCCAATGTTCACAACTTTAAACACATAAATGGTGCCTGCATACAACTAGGATGAACATAACCAATAGATCATAACCTTTACATAGATAAGTTACATGGCAAAACTCTATTCCAATTATATCATACATATATTTATGAGCATCCCCTCATAAAGCCTTATAGGGTACACTGTCACACCTGCCATAAGGAGTATGGTAAGACTGCTGAGTAATAGCAATAGTAAAAGGGATGTATTTTTCCTTCCCTAGCCTAAAAGATGGGATGGAAGACAGATTTCTGGAGGACCATGTTGCCAGGCCTTGGAGAGACTACTATATAGTGTCAAGGAGTAACTGGCACAGATTCAGAGAGCTGGGAGACTGGGCTCTTACAGGACTAGTGTCTCATAATAACCTCTTGGGTAAGGGGTGAAGACACAAGCCCCTTTACGCTGCTATACAAAACTTTGTATTTTAACTCACCCTCAAACAAAGTGAAATCCCTGTGTAAGGACATATGCATGAGCTATCACTCTGCCCAGTGCCAGGCAGCTTTGGGATACCTGAATCAATAAAAAAGGAGCCTTTTTAACAACTTCAAATGGAAAAGAACTTTTTTCCAGACAAGACGTGAGACAATGCGGTAATGCTGTATTATGTTCCCAGCTCTGATGTCTTCAGTCACAGAAGTTGAGATTAACCCTGTGTACAGGGCCTGCACAACACCACAGGTAATATTTTAAGACTAATGTGGATGCTCTGTGAGGCCCTACTGCATTTCATCCTGTCATTACATAGTCCATTGAGGTATTTGATTGGACCCTCACATACTGTAAATCATCAGAGCATCAGTGAAATCAATGATCCACAACAGCTGAAGATATGGCCCAATAAGAGGGTTTCCTGAAATTATCTTTATATTTCATCATTCTACAGGAAGCCTCATCTGAGGCAGTAGTTTCGATAAACTTAATCTTTTCTTTTTTTTTTGTCCATCTCAAATGAGGTGTGTGTTTCCTCATGGAAGAGGTTTTAAATGAAAACAAACTAGTCTGAATTATACTAAATAAAACGTGTTTAATTATCCTCACAAAACTAGCATCTGCTCCCTATATTTGTCTGATTCTCCTTTCACTAACATCAATGCAATTTAGCGGATACTCTATTGAACTAATTGGCTTTACAGTGGTAAAACACCAGTGTAAGAGAAGAATCAAGCCTAACAACTGAGGAGCACAAGGTTTAAATTTTAATACTGTAATGTTAATAATTGCTATGAAGATGGATTTCTTTAGGGCTATTTGCTATGCTTGTTACACTACATTGACATGGAAACAAGTTAGCTAAATTGTAATGCCCCTGTGTGCAGAGTTCACTAGAAAGAAGGCTAGTCTGTACTACTTTAGTCTCTGTTTACCTATATGTCTGAGGATAACCTAGAACATTGGGGCCTTTCAATAGGGTATAACTTAGTAATAGAAATGAATCACTCTCTGGTAGTTTAGGAAGTAGAACAGAGATGAAAAGAAAATCAAAGTTTGCAGAAAAGTAAAGAAAATAGTTTGTTCAAACGTATGGTCATGGGAGAAAGAGCTTTTCTCAGTTAGGTCACTGGCTCAAATCCAGATCAGGTGGATATTGACTGAAGTCATTTATTACTATCTGGCTGATGTTCATTTGCCTATGTGAAATTATTTCAGTTGGAGTAGGTAGTAGTCTGTGTTACAATGTTTCCATCATTATTGTCATCAAACCCTGGCTAGCAATTCTAGCATAGGGAGCCAGGATCCAATCAGCAAATCTGACCCAACCTTAATCTTTCTGGTGACCCTTCCAGGGCATTGCTGATGCACATCAGGATACTAGGATGAGGAATCTTGCAGTAATGCTACCCACGCTGTGCGTGTTCTGTGTACAAAAAGACTTTGGTTTCCATGGCTGATATCCTTTTTGAGCACTAAATTAACTGCAATGAAAAAGAGGTCAAAGTAGGTAGAATACCATGTAATTCAAATGTCTCTTATGAAATCTGTAAAGAATAAAACAATATAACAAAAACAGAATATAGTGTGTGCATTAGGTAAATTTCCATGGGAGCAGGATTAGACCTAGAATCTAAATACTCAGGTAAATTCACTACCATTTCCTCCAAATCAGCTTCTGGATTGATTAGAAATATAGACTAAAAGGCCAAAGTCAGAGAAACAACACTGAGATACTACAAAAAAAGAATCTGGTGGCATTTCTGTGATGAGTAATTTCTTTATTGTTCAGAATTTGGTGATTATTCCTTTTTTCACATCATCATGGACAAATAAGGGCCAGAGGTTGAGAAAAATCATTAAAAACCTCTTTGCTGTCTCAGTGTGTTAAATGGCTCAGTTTGTTGCAACGTATCATTATTTGCACCTGTTGACTAAATTACATTCCTTTGGCTAAATTCAAGTAAGTGTAGTCTCAATTTTATACCAGGTGTTTTCTGTATGAAGAAACTATATCCTGCACTAGCAGAAGGATAGATCTGCTGTTCTGATGTCTCTTCCACTATAAATTCTATGATCTTATATAATAGAGAAGATATAGGAGTCCTTCATTTTGAGTATCTGAATTGAAAAAAGAGAATTTTTATTTTTAATTGAGATAAATTGACTTGGTTTAATTCAATGCCTTTTAGTATTGAATTAAACCAAGTCAGAGGCTGTAATTAGAGCTAAGACAAGAACTGGCTGGGGAAATTTTGATGGAACAGTTTTTCCATGGAAATGAATCTGTTTTGACAAATCTTTCTCAGGTTATAGTATAGGATTTCTGGTTATAGAGATACAAACCCCTACCCCACAATGGCCAGTAGTTGGGACACTTATCTGGCACTTGGAACACTCAACCTCAGATATAGGAGTCTCACCTTCAAGTCTGTAGTCTAAAGCAGGGAGAATGTAGGTGTTGTGAGAGGTTAGGCTGCAGCCAAGCAGCAGTTTTGCAAATTACTGTGGTGCCTAAACTGCAACTTAGGTGCCAAAGTTGGGGGTTTAAGTGATAAAATATTTTTGTGGATCTGAGCCATGCTGGCTGATAGAACCTGAAAGACCTAGAAGACAAAGGGTTAATTCCTCAATGAATAAGCATGTAGAAAGAGACTGGAAGGCCAGTACAAACTAAGTGAACAACCTAGAAATTCCAGCCATTAGCAATTAGAAAATGTAACTAATGCAATAGACAGTTGCTTTTATCTTCACTTAAAAGCTGACCACTTGATGTTCCAGGCTTCATAAAAAGAGGGAATGTCAGACACACGTGTTCTGCTGGCTTGGTGTGTTGATAGAAATAAGAGCTCGTAGAGTTAATTATGATGCTTATATACTTTCAGTAAAAGTAGGAATTGTACCTATAAGGAAGGATAGCTATATATAAAGGTAGAGGTATATGTCTCAGTAGGGAGGGATAGCTCAGTTGTTTGAACATTGGCCTACTAAACCCAGGGTTGTGAGTTCAGCCCTTGAATTAGCCAGTTAGGGATTAGAGCAAAAATCTGTCAGGGATGGTACTTGGTCCTACTGTAAAGACAGGTGACTGGCCTGGACTTGACTTGATGACCTTTCAGGGTCTCTTCCAGTTCTGTCAGATAGGTATATCTCCTTATATTTACATAATGACTTGTTAGGGGAAACCCCTCCCTGCCTCTGTCACTCTATTTTTAAGGGGAGGGTTTTTGTAATAGATTTCTTCATTGAATGTTAATGAAGTTCACACATGATGCTAACTGGGAAGTGTGAAACCAATGGGGATAGGGAAATCTACACAGCTTACAGTAAATTACTAAAAATAGGTTTAATTTTGGAGAAGTGCTGACTAGTTCATCCAAGAAATAATAATCAGAAATACAGATTCATGGGAGAGAGAAACCTAGAAAGCAGTATTACTGAAAGAAACCTAAACCTGAGAATAAATAGCAATGTAAACATTATGTGCAGCAAAAAAATTCAAATGCAATTTTGGGTTCACTATCAACAGACATTATTTTAAAGAGAAAGGAGGGAACAGAATCACTATATAGTCATTGGTTTGACAAGTTCTGCAGTGTGCAAAGAATATTACAATTAACTTTATCAGGGCAGTTGGATGGAATGGTGAAAACAATTGCAACAGGATCAGTTACTAGGCACAAATATTCTCTAGAATTTCAGCCCTAAAATGAAATTCAGCTTGAGAGAATGTGGAGGGGTAAGGGAAAGGATGAGGGAAATGCAAAGTAATACATCCTGAGGAAAAATAACTAGTAAATTGATACTCAAAGGCAGGGACAAGCTGAAATACTAAAACTTGGCAGTGATGTTGGACATTAAATATGAGCTTACAATGTGATACACAAACAAAAAAGACAAAGTCATCAGTTAATTTTTCCCTTGATGTCATTGTGTATTACAGCTTTCCTTTACCTGTAGGCACTGTTTCACTATTACCTATGATAAAACAGCTCAGGGGTGGTCTGTCTAGACTTTTCAGTTGTCCACTACAGTACTGGCAGTCTAAGCATATGGGCATTCCTAGTTGTCAGAATCTATTGTCTTCCTGCACTTTTCTATTTTTAGGTTCTAGTGCTGGTGCCCATCACCATAACATGTTGGTAGCTTCCACATCAAATAGATTGGCAATAGTAAAGCGACCAAGGACTCCATGGAGTCTCTAGCTCTTCCCCAGTTTAGAGTTTAAGAATATCTGCTTGGGGTAGCAGTTTTTGGAGGGAAAAAGAAGGCTGGAGAAGTTTTTGTGAACAATATTCTAGTTATGGTTGAAGAGGAAAGATTTACAGTATTCCCTAAAGGAGTCAGACTCATACCACAGATAGATTCCCAAGACAGAGAGCGTCTTGTCTTCTGGTTTTTGTGATCTGCATTGCCCAGAACAGCACAATTATTTTGTTAGTTCATTGGAGATGTAGTCTCCAATGTAGCTGAGACCTAATCCACTCATGGCTTTTAGGCACATTAATATTAACAAATTTGAGGGAGGACTCACAATGTCAAAGCCGTAATGCGGGCCCTCGGAAAGGATGTCTCATAAATAGACCTGACATTCTCAGTATTCTACTCTGCAAACTGGTGATTCAAACCCATAATTCAATGAGTACCTGTCACTTAGGCAGAGGTCCAAATAACTTCTGAGTAAGGTCAGTGTTGCTCTAACAATGTGAATGAGTTTCAACAGCAAATCCTCATAAAGTGCACAGCATGTTTATAGCTGAGTCCACAGTTCCCAGCCAGAAATGTCCCAGAGGCACCCTCAGTGGGAATAGGCTACCTAACCTGTTTTTCTTTACCTTGACCACACTTGTACTTGTAAGTTTTGCTTACCAATTTTAAATGCCTCCATCTCCACATGTCATATAGTCATGAGGATGTGCCATAGATGATCCAAGAGAACAGTCAATAAAATGAAAAGGTGGCAAATTTAAAACTGGTAAAGTGGTAATATGACCATCAAACTCATTGCCACAGGCCGTCACTGAAGCCAAGAATTTCGCAGGATTTAAAAAGGGATTGAGCATTATTATAGATAAGTTACATAACAGTGACAGTAAATGCTACCAACGTTTGGAAGAGATATTAAACCTCAAGCTACAGGGTTAAAGTCAACATGTAATTACAAAGGATTAGGAGGAGTCTAAATATGAGGCTACAGATTATTCCACTTCTGCCTGCTTTGCTCTGAGGCATCCAGTGTTAGTCATGGCTAGGGCCCTACCAATTTCACTGTCGTGAAAAACATGTTACGGACTATTAAATACACTCTTCCTTGTGAAACCTCCCCCTTGCTGCTGGAAGTGCCCCAGCTAGGGGGGTCCTAGCTGTGAGTCCCCACTGGGCTGAGGAGGGACAGGACTTGTCCTTCTCCTACATGGGTGTTCTGGGATGGGTGATGGGGTAGGGAATCACCTCCGAGTGCATCCCCTGCTGTGGGACAATGTGGGCTGGGCAGCAGAGGTTCCTGCAGCTGGTGGAAGCTTGTGGAGGTAGGTCTGATCTCCCACTTCTGCAGGAAGCACCTCAGCCAGAAGGCTCCTAGCTGTGAGTCCCCATTGCCAGAAAAGGGACCACCACAGCTACAACATCATGAAATTTCAGATGTAAACATCTGAAAATGTGAAAATGATCAGTTTTAAAACCCTCTGGCCATGATATTGATCAAGATGGACTGTGAATTTGGTAGGGCCCTAGACATGGCTAGAGACAGGATACTGGATAGGTGGCCTTTAGATCTGATCTAGTATGGTAGTTCCTGTATTCCAACTGAGTAGAATGTCCTTCAAGTTAAACATTTATGTGCGACCAGAGAGAAATTTGAATTTTATGATTGGAAAAACTTAAGAGACTCATAGACTTTGAGGCCAGAAGGGGCCATCATGATTGTAATGCTGGGCCAGCGAAGGTTAAACAATCAGCAAGCTGGGTGACCTGTAAGCAACCCTTAAGGATGTATCAAAAGGATAAAGAGGGCCATTCTTTGTAGATAATTATCAAAGCCATGTTACGTAGATTAATATGTTTAACCTGTTTGTCTCTACTGTTAGCAAATCAAAGAGTAAAGTGCTAAATGTATCTATGTTTACCTGCATCCTATTAGAAATCTAACAAGGTGATCTAATTAGCTTGTGGATATTAAATCCCCTTCCCATCTTATAATGCTTCATTATTGACTCAGACATTAAAAGAAGATATTATCACTTAGATGGATTTTGTGGTGCAATAATATTGTTATCCTCATCCCTCCTTGAAGCTTGCAATTACCCATAGTAAGCCACCTGAGAACTATTTTGATGGCTTGAATGGCTATTGCTAAAGGTATTGTCGGAGAAAGGAACCACTGAATCGAGATCACAAACTGTCGGCTCACTTTCATCCAAGCCCAAGTGGTGAAGTTGCCTGTTTATGCCCAGTCTGCTTCAAGTATAAAGGAAGCCCTGAGCCTGATCCTTGTATCTCACATCTGCTTAAACTTTAAGAGAAGCTCTAAGCCATAGGACCAAGGTCTCTAGGTAGTTGCCTGGATTATTCTGGAAAAACTAACAGATTCTACATTAGATTGGGCTATGAACCAATGAATTGATTCCAGAGAGACTTTTACAAGCCATCGTATAGAATATCTCTGCTATGATCCTGATCTATCAACCTTTGAGAATCATTTGTATGTATATTGATCTCTTAATCGGTTATAACACTCTCCTTTTTTCCTTTTATTAATAAATCTTAGATTTAGTTATTAAGGATTGGCTGCAAGTGTGTATTGGATCTGAAATATTAATTGACCTGGGGAGTAATGTGTCTGATCCTTTGGGATTTAAAAACATGATTTATGGTGAATAGGGTTTTAATAAACTCTCACTATATTAGACTTGGTTGTCTAAATGGGAGCCTAAAGTGCTTTTTGTTAATCAGTGTGGTACTTGAGAAGTGCTTTTTTTTACTGACTTGGTGAGTCTAATTATAGAATAAACCACCATTTTGGGAGATTGTCTGCCCTATTTCTTGCAGTCTTCCTTGAGTGTGTCATCTTCCATATGGTCCATCTGGGCACCAGGGTCACAGTGATCATCTAGTCTGACCTCCTGCACATCACAAACAACAGAAGCTCACCCACTCACAACAGTAACTCAGATAAAGGTTAAGAGTCTATTACAGAAATCCTCAAACCTTCACTTAAAGATTTTAAGTTACAGAGAACCCACCATTTACTCTATTTCTATCCAGAAAGTGACCTGTGCTCCATGCTGCAGAGGAAGGCAAAATAAATAAAAAATAAAAAAATAACCACCCCCCCACAAGGTCTCTAGCAATCTGACCCGGAAGAAAATTCCTTCTGACCCCAAATATGGTGATCAGTTAGATCCTGAGCATGTGGGCGAGACCCGCCAGCCTGACACCTGGGAAAGAACTAGTAGTAGTAACTCAGAGCCCTCCCCATCTCCAGCCGTTGGAGCTATTTGCTACTAGCAGTTGTGGATGCTTACAAGGGTATATGGTCCAACCTCCTCAGAACATCCCCTTGTACACTTATTAAAATCAGTCTTGAAGCCAGTTATGTTTTTGTCCCCCACTGCTCCCCTTGGAAGGCTGTTCCAGAACTTCACTCCTCTGATGGTTAGAAACCTTTGTCTAATTTCAAACCTAAGCTTAGTGATGGCCAGTTAACATCCATTTGTTCTTGTGTCAGCATTGGTCCTTAGCTTAAATAACTCCTCTCCCTCCCAGGAGATTATCCCTCTGATGTGTTTATAGAGAGCAATCATATCTCCCCTCAGCCTTAATTCGGTTAAAGTAAACAAGCCACGCTCTTAAGTCTTCTCTCATTAGGTAGGTTCTCCATTCCTCTGATTATCCTAGTAGCCCTTTTGTGCACCTATTCCAGTTTGAATCCATCTCTGTTAACATGGGAGATCAGAACTGCTCACAGTCTTCCAGATGAGGTCTCTCCAGTGACTTGTATAATGGTAATAACACTTCCCTATCTCTGCTGGAAATACCTTGCCTGATGTATGCTAGGATTGTGTTAGACTTTTTCATGGCTGCATGGCATTGTCAGCTTATAGTCATCCTATGATCAAACAATACACCCATGTCTTTGTCTTCCTCTGTTGCTTCCAAGTGATATGTCCTGAGGTTATAGCAAAAATTCTTTAGTCCCAATTGCATGACCTTGCAACTTGCATTAGCAAATTTCATCCCATTTTTATTATTCCAGTTTTCAAGATCAGCTAAATCTTCTTGTATGGTAGTCCAGTCTTTCTCCCAACTTTGTGTCATCCACAAATTTTATTAGCACATACCCACTTTTTGTGCCAAGATCTCTAATGAAAATGTTAAATAACATTCATCCCAAGATTGATTCCTGAGAAATCCACTAGTAACCTCACTCCAGCCTTACAGATGACCCAGCATAGTCTCCCCCTTAACCAGTTCCTTATCTATCTTTTGATTCTGATATTAATCCCCATCTTCTTCAATTTAACTATTGTCCCATGTGGAACTGTAACAAATGATTTATTAAAATCCAGGAAGTTTAGTTCTACTGCATTTCCCTTGTCTAAAAAAATCAGTTCGCTTCTCAAAGGAGATCAGGTTGGTCTGGAATGGACTACCATTTGTAAAATCATGTTGTGTTTCTATCCCAGTTGCCATTTACCTCTATGTCCTTATCAACTTTCTCTTTTAAAATTTGTTCCAAGACCTTGCATACTTTTGAATCCTCATTTCCATTAGCCACCCTGCCACTGTCCCAAGCTCCTTATTACTCTAATTAAAAACTGAGGCAAAGTATTTGTTTAGACATTGGACCATGCCTAGGTTATCTTCAGTCTGCACCCCATTCTCAGTGCTTAGTGGGCCCTCTTCTTCTTTCCTTGTTTTCTTTTGATTTATATATCTACGGAATCTTTTACTATTGATTTTAATTTTCTTTGCAAGATCCAACTCTAACTGGCTTTTGGCAGTTCTCACTTTCCCCCCACACTTTCTAACCTGCTATCCTAGTGGAGCATCTGTTACTTTTCTTCCATAAAGTGATTTTGTCCCAGACAGATTCCATTTTATTCATGCCATCACTTCTAATTTCTTTACTCCCTACCTTGTTTTTAACATGCAGTGATGCTCCACCTCCTTTACCTTTATTTTAGTTTTTCCTGAACAGCACATACTCTTCAGTATCTTATTCGATCAGGTCGACTAATGCACCTCTATTCCTATAATATCCGTTTTCACACCCTGCACCCATAATTCTCATTCTTCCATTATGTTACCCAGGCTCCTTGCACTGGTGTACAGACACCTTAGTTGTTTTTGCTTGGCTTCGTACAGATTTATTGCCCAATTAGGTTATCATTCTACTCCCAGTATTGGCTACCTGACTGTTACTCTCATTGGTGTTGGCACTGTTTTTCCTTTTGATGTCCATTCTCCTACCCTGTTTCTTTCTCCATTGCTGCATCCTGTCTTACTTGATTTTCCTCCTGCTCAATATTAGAATAAAGCATGGAGATTACATGAGCATCTCCCAGGTCTCTCATTCCTAGTTTAAAGCTCTTTTAATTAGTTGTGCCAATCTCCATCCCAGAAGTCTATTTCCACTCCTCCTCCACTTAGATGGAGTCCATCCCATGAGAACAGTCCTCTGTCTGTGAATGACTCCCATTGCCTCAGCCATCTGTTCTCCATCATAATCTTGTCTCAACTTCACTCTTCTCCACTGGGAACAAACAGCTAGAATCTCACTGGTGATCACTTGAATCTCTGTTTCTTTAAGCATCTTCCCCAGCCAGGCATAGTCTCCCTTGATGTGTTCCAGCAAGCATCTAGCAGTGTCATTTGTTCTGACATGAAGGACAATCAGTGGATTCTTTCCTGCTCCCATTAGGATCCTCTTCAGCCTCAGGTCTACATCCCATATCTTAGCTTCTGGCAGACAGCACACCCTTATGTTCTCCAGATCAGCTCTGGTGATTGGCCTGTCTCCTCTTCTTAATAGGGAATCCCCAGTCATTTAGATCTGCCTCTTACTGGTATTGGTGTTGTTCTCTGGACTTCCTCCTTCTCTTCTTTCTGGCTGCAAGTCTTCTTGTCTTCTGTTCTCACCTGCAATCTTCTGTGAGTCATCATCTATCCTCCTGGAACTCTGAACTCTGGCTACCTCCACTGACTCTTCTCCTTCTGTAGGACTAGCTTCTCTCTTTTTTATTGCCCTCCCATCTTCTGTTGTTGCTTGCGTCTCTCCTTAGCTTTCTAATTTTGTGTTCCTCAGCTCTGTTTCTCCTTTGCTACCCTGTCTCTGCCTCTGCCTTCCTCCCTCCCTCCCTCCCTCATCTGCTCAAATTCCTTTCAACCCCAACCATAGTTTCTACCTGCATCTACAAACCTCAGATCTTCTATTCCATCAGATTTATCAGGTGGCACTTCATACGAACAAAGTACCTTTCAGGTACTCTCTCTAGAATATATTCTCTAGAATAATGTACATTCAGTAATCTTCATCTCTTCCATTCTTTGGATCACTACCACTGCTGCTTCTGTAGCTGTAATAGCCTTCTCTCCTAAGCTCCTGTCACCACAAAAAAAAAACAACAACCAAAAACAAAAAAGCCACACACACAAACAGAACACCACTCACTCCATCACAAACTCCTACTCAAAATTCCCTGATTTCAGCTCTGTTTACCGGCTCCTGTGGTGCTTGGCTGCCTTTGGAGGCCTGCTGATTAGGGATGACACAATTAAGTCTGTGCGGTACACTCATAGCAGGGTATTGTCAAATCAGGTGACTCTTAGTTCAGCTGTAAACTCACATTCACTATGGGAGTGTTGCAAGGATCTTGGATCTCTGAAGCAAAGCACTTTCTGCTTCCCAGAGCTATGCTCACCTTGACGCATTTAAAGAGAGAGGTGGAAATACAGAGCTCTAGCAATTGAACTAGTGTTGTGTAAAATAAACACTTCCCCCCAAAAACCTCAACACTCATATGCTTAAATTAGGCATGTATTATTGTGGACAGCATTATTTGATTGCACTCTATTTTGTTTCATGGAAAAGAGCCAGCTTTGGCTGTCTGACGTCTACCAGAATCAGGTGGTGGACATAGACCACAAAAAACTTTAATTTTTTGCTTAAGTACTATTGGTGTTGGGCAGCTTGTCTGAATACATACCTTAGTGATAAGGTAGACTTTAAAAGGGGCAGATGTGTCTTTGTGTGAAATCCACTTCCCCAGTCTTCTTAAACGCAGCTCAGCAGGTTTGATAATGGATTAAAAGGGTGTCATCCGGTGTCATGGAAATCTGAAATCGCAGTAGTTGCTCTAAAGGTTGGCACTGCTCAAAGTCTCTGATCCTAATATTCCATCCTGAGCTTACTGTGAAAATCCATTCTAATTACAATGTCACTGGACAGCTAAAAACCTAACTGGGACCACTTTCAAGGAAACTGCATGATAAAACTAGATGTGACCAACACTTTTTGAGCATAGTTTTAAAGCAACACTAACATTTTAAGATTTCAGTTTTAAGACCCTCAACTAAAGAAAGACTTAGTGTGGGATGAGCAACATCCTAACTTAACAACTCAGAGTAAGCTTCACCAGAATGAGGAAAATGGAGGGCCATGTAATCGCTGCTTCTCAGGGAATAGGATTAAAACACATCTTCTAGCCTGCTTTAGTGCCTGACAGGGCATCTGTTTCATTTTGTTTCTCTTTTGATAAATGACTGTTTTGTGCATTAGTAAGACAAGGTGGGTGAGGTAATATCTTTTATTAGGCCCACTTCTGTTGGTGAAAGAGGTAAGTTTTAAAGCTTACACAGTGCTCTTCTTCAGGTCTGGGAAAGGTACTCAGAGTGTCACAGCTGAATACAAGATGGAACAGGTTGTTAAGCTAAGGAGTTAACACATGTTGCAAGAGAACATTCAAGGTGAAATGGCCAGTTAACTCCTCTGCAGTCATAAGACAAAAAAGGGGGGTTACAGACTGTTGCAATAAACCATCAACCGGTGTGTTTATTAAGTCCATGACTTTTAGTGTCTAGCAAAGTTATGATTTGCTTTGAGCATGCCATAGTTCCTGGTTTCTGTTGTAACCTTGCTAAGGTGATTGAAAAGGATCCTTAATCTCCAGAGATAACCCACCTCTGTAAAACCAAACAAAACAGATGTGATCACTGACTCTTTCTGGAGCATGATGTGTAGCGTGGAAATGCTGCTTTCATAAAGATGATGATTGATAAAGCTTTCCCCACTGTCACTATACCTAAGTCAGCAAACAAGCAGTTTAAATTCAATAGAATTAAAACAGAACAATACAACAGCCAATATGGGCTTATAAAAATCTATGATTATAGCCAAAGGTATGCAGTGTGGTAGTGAGAAAGCTAGAAACAGTTACTGCACTTGAGTGGTAACGTATGGAAATGAAGAGCAAACTAGAGTTCTGCAGAGAACAGACTTAGTACATGGAGAACTGCAATCAACGGCGTATGAGCAGGTTTCAATACACTGGGAAGATGGTCATCATTTTGAGATGGTGATTGTGTAGTGATAACTGATGGGAAAATAAAAAGGAGACAGCTGCTTTGAGCTGAGCCCAAAAGCTGGAATTTTGGGCCTCTAAGATTTCACTGAAAGCTTCTTAAGCAGGACCAGTTTTAAGTCTTTGGAAGACTGTGGCTTTATTCCACTGCCCATGTTGAGGTGAGGAGGGGTTGCACATTAATGGTCGTAATGGAGGTAAGATGCCTGAAGCAGGCACAAACCTGGGAATGCAAGGCAGAGCAGTCTCTGAGAACACTTTTTAAAAATATGAGTAGGACTACAATCTTGCACTACCACCTCTTTTTTGGGGGTGGGGGATGGAAGAGGTCGAATGTAATTAGGGTGACCAGGTGTCCCAATTTTATAGGGACAGTCCTGATACTTGAGGGTTTTTCTTATATAGAAGCCTATTACCCCATCACACCCATCCTGATTTTTCGCACTTGCTGTCTGTTTGCCCTAAATGTAATAGTCTAGATTCTGTAGACTTCTCATTATGTTAGTCCCCTGAATAGGGATGCAAGAAGTGATCCTCTCCTCTTGTGCACTCACAGAAAGTTAGATACACATTAGCCATAAGCAAATGATGAGCAAGTTATTGCAAATATAGCCTCTAACCCTAAGCAAGTGCCTACATAGATTCCAGTCCAAAGCTGAAGAAATCTGAGGAGCAAGGAATATTTCCCTTTCTCACAGCTGGTGAATGAGAAAATAGTAAGGGAATGAGCTGGAAGGAGTAAAGGGTGGAAGACTGTTATGACATTCTTTCACTTTGCATTGCTGATGACACTCTTTCACTTTGCACTGCTGATAAAACAGCACTTGAAGCTCCAAAGAGCTCTCCATTTACCAGCTCAGTCAGATGCAATGCTGGGCTCCAAAGGGTCCCAAAGAAGTTTGGAATGACAGTTTGCTTGGGCATCTCAAGAAGAAGATGCAGAGAGGGAACAAACACCAATGCCTGAGGAGGAAGGAGATTATAAATCTCTTGTGCTGAGCTCCAAGACATACTGTGCTTTCCTCCTCTTCCAAGCTGACATAGTTAACTGATGCTATACTGCTCCCAGAGGGTCCAGAAGAGGAAGCATTCTGCTGAGATGGCAGTATAGCTCTTGAAAGTTCCCCCCAATGGGTGAGAGCAATGCATGATGTGTGAGATCTAAGACTTCCAGACTTCCTTGCCACCAACAAGACAGTTGGACCTACTTTCCTAGGGTGGTGGGTTCGGCAGGGGTCTGGGAGAAGGGGGGCTTTGGATGCAGAGGGTGAGGCTTGGTGGGGTGGAGGTTCAGGTGTGGAGGCTTGGTGGGGGGTTCTGGATGCATGGGGGGTGGGCAGAGGGGGGCGCAGCTCCCTGTATAGTGACCCCACCTTCCACGACTGAGAAGCGATGGGGGCAGGAAGCGGGAGGCAGACAGCAGAGCTTCTGCAACCAGGGGAGGTTTCTAGGGGTGGGTCTGTCCCAGCCCCAGCTGCTCCTTGCAGGGGAAAAGGAAGTCACATCCTCCCCAGCCCAGGACAGCTCAGGACAGACTAGCAGCTGACCCCAGCACAAGATAGGAGCTACCAGCCAGGGCATACCCAGCCCCATTCTCCCCCCTACAGTGATTTACCTTTCTGCAGGCTGGCTTGGGAGCCCAAAATGATCACCCACACTGCTGGGTATAGGCACTTGACTTCTCTTGTGGCTTCCCTTTGCTTCCCTGTCAGAAAGCCATTTTTCCATGTGGAAGCCAAGAAGTCTGTGGGGGACATGAATTCTGCACGCACACAGTGGTGCAGAATTCTCCCAGGAGTAACATGGGAGTAGCTCTATCATCTCTTGTTTGTCCTTTTTTCTCACATAAATGGTAAAAATCCAGAGATCCCTGTCTTACTGGTAACAAAAGGGACAATAAGGCCAACTTTCAAATTCTCCGTACCATATTCTAGGCAGCTAATGACCTACTTCATGTTATTTCTCTTCTATAGTTTTATGCTTTTCAGTGTTCAATCCCTGCAGTATCTGCTGCTGTTGTAAACACAGTAGGTGGACAGTTTCACACACTTTCAGCACTCTATGTGTCTGGCATAGATGGTTAAATTGGAAATCTTGTTTCCATAAAAAACCTAATTGCTGGCATGTTGCTGGGCAACAAATGCAAAATCCAGTCACATTTTGACAATTGTTTCTTGTTTCGGGGATCTTTCCAAATAAAATCTGGGATGAGTACCTGAACTTATTTGATAATTTTCTCTGTAAAATTAGTTCTTAGAGGAGCTCGCTCACTCTTTTTGTACCAAGAGCATTCTTTTTGAAAAGTTCTGCATAAAAAGTAAAGTTGATGTTATAGAAATGCTGTTAAAGTTGTGACAGTTGCATTATAAAGTCTTTTTCTCTAGGATTTATGTAATTTAGAAATAAAAAGACTCTGACAGTACAATTTTTTAAAATATATTTTTGAAAAGAAACTCCTTATTTTCCTCTCTCTTTTCTGGTTTCTGAACCTTCCTTCATTCCAGTTGCCCCTGCTCCTGGTATTAGTGCCACAACTGCTTTCAATAGTGCTTATTTGCAGCTGCATCATCTTTTAAAATATACTTTCTATTTTTAAAACCTGGAGTTGTTCCTGCTTTAGCTTTCTTTAAAGTAACATGTTAAATATTTAAGGCTGTCTCAGAATGTGGGGGAGTACTACTATACTGAACTCCAGTCGGAACTGGCATCAAGCAGATAGCTCTGTTGTTGTATTCTTTTCCAGGTCACAGACGTTCACAAGCCTTCTCAGCATGACGTTGGTCTTGGGTTACTGTCCTTTGTTTCTCTGCATTGTTATTCATAAACTACAAGATATTGCTTATTTGATGAGAATGAATATTCATTTGCGGCAGCTGAAGAAAACAGGCCACTAAAATGTATGGTTAAGTCGATTTATTTTCCGTAGCCCTAAAGGTGTAAAACAATTTGATATTCCTCCCCATTCTTTTCACAAAGGTAAAAGCAGGGCTTGAAAACATCTATTGATCTGATGGAAGAGAGGGAGTTCCATTTGTTACCATTTGAACCCTGTATACATAAAATAATTGTTTCCCTCACCCATCTGCGACCCCCACAATAAGAAGCTGATCTGTCAATATCACTAGCTCATGAAGAGTCTAGAAGTACACTTTATGCACAGCATTATTATGAGACCAGTGTATCTTTCCCTTACACATTAATGGCATATACTGAAGAGGCTCTCAGGTTGACACTTGGCATACACTTAGTTTTGTTTTGTATGGGTGTTTGAATATATTCGACTAGTCAAAAATGATTGAAAGGAAAAGTATACGTTCAGCTATGACTGATCAAACCAGAATCAGCAAACAAGCAAGAGAAAAATTAAACAGAGCACCATCTAGATTAGCTAGTCAGAATGATAATAACCCTCCCCCAAATCAATATCTGTCTTCTTAATTCCCTGGGAAATAGAGGTCTTGATAGAAGTTCAAGAGACTTGGATGTGTCTGACAGAGTGCAGAAGATAGTTCTGTAGATGAGGGCCTCAGGTCTCAAATGACATACCACCCTCCCATAGTTTATTTAAACCAGATGAAGGTCAACTTGGTACTTTATCAGGTCTCAACTACTGTGGTATCACAAGGAGACAGGTAGTCCCTCTGGTAATCTAGACCCAGACCATTTAGGACTTGAAGTAATAGGAAAAAAACAGTGCTTTGAAGTTTGCTAACTGGAAGCCAGTGCAGATATCTGAATTATTTTGGAGAAGTTCTATGGTCTGTATTAAACAGGAACTCATACTAGATGATCACAGAGGTCCCTTCTGGCCTTGGAAAATATGAACATAAGTGTAATGTTCCCCTCTGTGAAGCCATATGAAGAAAATAGGCCACCAAAATGTGCATTAATGTGCTAAGTTTCTGAGCTCTTCAGGTATATCTTATGTATTATGGTAAATTACAATGCTGAGGAAGAGAGCCATGAGAAGTAGTAATTCTGATAACACTACTGGGGAGTAGCAGCAGCTCCTCACTCATGGGTAACTATTTTATTAGATTTTCCTTGCATTCTCCTTCCCCTGCCACCTAATATCAGTGGTCAAAATCCTCTTGTTTTTCATTAATCATTTCTGCATGTAGCTGGCACCTTCATGAGTCTATCTGCTTGGCTGGTGTCATTGAATCATAAATTTGGAAAAGTGGCAAAGATACATTTCTCATTCTTTAATGCATTTACAGTGAAGAACCTCTTCAATTTTAGCTGACCTGCTGTCAAAATGCAGTTACATGACCTCATCTATCAGCTACAAGGGTTCAGTCCTATAATAAGTTTTTCCTGAAGCAGTTAAATGGAGATCTTCAGAATGTGACCAACAGCTTGGCTGTCCAGCACTTTTTTTGACTTCTCCAAAAGGTCACAAGGATGGTGCCTTTGATTTCCACACTACTTGGCAGGTGGAAGATAGAACACCAGTCTTTCTTGTATTTTATTTCTGCAGAATTATAACTGTACTATAGAGGATGAAGAATACAAGTTCTGAGAGTGGAAAACCATGTGGCCTGTGCCTTTTGATTGAGCAGATGCAAGGTAATGGGCAATGCATGTAGCCAACAGTTAAGCTATTAAAAATACATATCTTATCAAAATTAGGAGAGTACTTGACATTACAATAGGGTTTACATTGTGACAAAATTCCTCCTCTACCTTGGTGGGTCCTGCACTTATTGGCAGATTTGCTCACCTCAGTGATCTTCCCCACAGTCTGGGTCAACTCCTCCTGTGTCTGATCAGGAGTTGGGAGGAACCCGGGCCTGCCCTTTACTCTGGGTTCCAGCCCAGGGCCCTGTGGATCGCAGCTGTCTATAGTGCCTCCTGTAACAGCTGCATGACAGCTACAACTCCCTGGGCTACTTCCCCATGGCCTCCTCCAAACACCTTCTTTATCCTCACCACAGGATCTTCCTCCTGATGTCTTATAACGCTCATACTCCTTAGTCCTCCAGCAGCACACCCTCACCCTCACCCTCACCCTCTCCCTCTCCCTCTCCCTCTCAGCTCCTTGTGGCTTTTGCTCCCAGCTCCTCACATGCACTTCCTCTCCTCTGGCTCCCCCCACGTGACTGGAGTGAGCTCCTTTTTAAACCCAGGTGCCCTGATTAGCCTGCCTTGATTGGCTGCAGGTGTTCTAATCAGCCGTTTACCTTACTTGGTTCTAGCAGGTTCCTGATTACTCTAGTACAGCCCCTGCTCTGGTCCCTCAGAGAACAGAAGCCTGCTTCCCCTGGGGCTAGTACTGGCTCTGCCTTCGACAGCTCTGCTGTAGAGGAAGGAGGGAGAGGGCTGCTACTGCTACTGCTGCTGCTGCTGCTGCTGCTGGGCACTGGGCCCTTGCTGCTGCTGTTCCTGCTGCTGTTCCTGCTGCTCCCCCGGCTGGGCTAGACACCACCACCCACCCCTCTCTCTGCTGTCTGTTTGCTGGCTGGCTGGTGGTTCCCCCCCACCTGTTACTGCTGTTATTCCACCTACAGCCCCTTGGGGGGGCTGCTGGCCTGCTTCCCAGAGAGGAGGGGAATGAGGGACCCCGGCTCCTGTTGCTGAGGACACCACCCTCTGAGCGGGGTCCCTCCTGCCTGGACGCCAGACCACCACCGCCTGGAGCTGCTGGGGCTGCTGTGGCTGTTGCTGGGGAGCTGTTGGTGCCTGGAGGAGGAGGAGGTGTAGAAGAGAACCACCTGCTGCTGGAGACTGTGTGAAGACCACTGTGGAGGGGACTTTTCTGGACTGAGTCTTTTTTGAACTGTGCTCTTGTGGTGGGGGTTTGGACTGTGTCTGCTGGGGCACCGGGGGTGTGGCGTGGAGCCTGCCCCCGATCCATCCGTGTCCCCCTTCGCCCCCGCCACCATCGTTGCCCCCTCCACCATCCCGCTGGCTGTTTTCCTTCTGCTTTGGACTCCTGCCTCTGGGTCTGAGCTGCTCGCCTGGCTCACCACGCCCACTTCCACCATTTGGGCCTGCAGCAGCAGCAGCCAACCATTGACTTTTTGGCACAAGTGCCTGTGGGTGCACCACCTCCCCCCTCCTCCTGGACTGATCCCCTGCCCTTTGCCACATTTGTCCACCCCACCTATTTCCCTCTGCCGCCTGATAGTTCTGCCCCAGCCCTGCAGCTGTCCCCGTGGTCCCTCTACCCCAATCCCAGCTCGCCCTTTCCCCCCACCCAGTGCTCCCCCAGCCCTGATCGGTCCCCCCCCATGTGCCCACGCCCCCTCCCAGGCGCTTGTGCCCTTCCCCATTTGGTTTTCCCTTGTTCACTGCACTCCCCCCTCTGCCGTTGTCCCCCCTGATCTCCTAGCGCAACTGGAGTAGCTGGAACCCCCCCTCTGCGTTGGTGCCCTGAATCCCTCCCTCCCTTAGGTCCTTGGTTGCTCCCCACGCCCCTTTAGCCTTCCCCTTCTGGCGCCCTCCTCCCCTGCCTGCAGCCTAGCGGGGAGGGATGGTCGCCTCCTCTCCTTCCCCTCCCCTCACTGTTTGTCCCCCTCCCCGCTCTCGTTATGGCGGGGGACGCGGCGGGGGAGACCCCTCGCGATGTTCCCACTGCCCCTCCTCCACCTGCCCCCATGTCCACTGCCCAAGCCTCTACCTCGACCGCCGCTGCCGATCCACCTACCACCGCCCCTGCTGGGGCACCGGCGGCGGCAAGTACTGGGGAGACCTCCGTTGCTGCCACTTCTCTCGCCCCTTCTGATTCGGGGGGAGCCCCCCCAGCCGGTGGGAAGGATCAGGGTGGGAAGAAGGGTAAGGGCCCCGCTAAAAAGACCAGACCCTCCATGGCGGAGAGTGCCCCTGCTGCCACAGCCCCGCTACCGGCTGCGGCATCCCTCCCTGCTGTTCCCTCCACCAGCGCTGCAGGTGTCCCTCCTCCGGCCCCCAGGGCGTACGCCCAGGTGGCGGCGGCCCCCCCGCCTGCTGCTGCTCCTCCGACCGCCGCTTCCGCCAACATCTACAGCGGCCGGGGCCCCTTTCCCACTTTGACCAGGAAGCACGGCATCCGTTGCCTCCTGGTGCCCGCCTCGCCCCACGTGGAGACCTACGTGCGGGCGTTGGCGAGGGTGGTGGGGCCCACGGCCATCGTGGCAGCCTCCAAAATGTACAGAAAGGTGGTCTTCTTCCTGGCATCAGAGGCCGCCACCCAGGAGGCGGTAGAGACGGGCCTGGCGGTGGGGGGCGTGTTCGTCCCCCTGGAGCCATTGGAAGACCTGGGGGTCCGCTTAATCTTGACCTCCGTCCCTCCCTTCCTGCCCAATGCCGCCCTGCTGCCCGCCCTTTCTGCCCTGGGACGCCCTATCTCCGTCATCAGCCCTCTCCCCTTGGGCTGCAAGGACCCTGCCCTCTGTCATGTTCTCTCGTTCCGCCAGCAAGTGCAGCTTCAACTGCCGCCGGCGGCGCGTGGCGGAGAGGCGCTCGAGGGGTCCTTTCTGGTCCCTTACCAGGGAGCCCACTACCAGGTGCATTACTCAACGGGGGAGGCTCCGGAGGGAGAGTCCCTTGGCACAGCACGGAGGAGCATCCGGGACCCCCGAGCCCCGGCAAGGCGCCGGCCCTGTCATCGCCGGTCCCCCTGGCTGCCCGGCACCCGAAGCTGCCCCTCCTCCTCCTTCTTGGTCCACCTCTGTGGAGGAGGGTGTGGCGGGGCTACCGCCGGACGTGGGAGAGGGCTCGTCCCAGGGGGAGTCCTCCCTGGTTTCTGCTATCCCACCACTGCCTCCCCGAGTCCTTGAGCCATTGCCCTTGCCCCCCGAGCCGACCCCTGTTAGCCAGCCCCCGGATGATGCCATGGAGGGCTGGTCCTTAGTGCAGGGGAAGCCGGGCAAGCGGAAGGCTCGAGTCTCCTGACATCCTTCGGATTCAGAGGCCCCCCCGGAAGAGCAGGAAGGGGGCACCGATGACGATTCTTCCGCCTTGCCCCCTGATGACTCCCGTTTTGTGGTGCCGGCTGGGGACGCCGTGGCAGCACTGGAAGGTGACACCGCCCCTCCTCTGGGGTCCCTTCCCGTGGAAGCCCGCGAGGGAGCTTCTCTCGCCCCCTTCCCACTCGACGCCTCTGCGAGCGCCGCAGTGGGTATCACCTCTGGTGCTGGCGGGGAGGGCCCTGGGGTGGTTGCTGGTGATCTCCCTCCCATCTACGCGGAGATCGAGGCCCTGGGTTTGATCCCGGTCACGCAGGGGGAGGACGACCCTCTGCCGGTGGGCCTCAATCTGGGCGACCTCACTACATCCCCCCGTCCCCGGTTTCCCTTCCCCTACCCGCTGTTTCTGCTCCCACCTCTGAGGGTCCCCTGGAATGTTCTATGGACCTGGCTGCGGGTGGCACTCTGTTGACGGCCACCGAGCCCCTTTGGGCGATGGCCAGTGCCTCGCTGCCGAGCCCCGCTTCCCAGGGGGTGTCCCTCTTGGGTGTGGAGGACCCACCCTCCTTCCTCAGCGGGGACCCCATTGACCACCATCTCTCTCTGGATGCCGAGGCTGCCGCATGTGCCACAGAGGCTGAGCCCAGCATCGTTAGGGGTCCCCTGCCCACTTCCCAGATCCTTGAGCCTGGCCAGGAGGAGCCACTGTCCGTTGTCTCAACTATGGAGGCTCCGGATCCTGCCTCTCCCTCCTTCCCGGATTCTCTCTCTGATCCCCGCCCTACTCCTGTTGGCTCTGTCCTTGTCCCCCCCACTTCCTGTGATGCCAGTGCCGCCCCTGGGAATACCTCCCAGGGAGCGGATTCACTAGTTCTTTCCTGTCCCGACCCCCCAGGGGCTGCTGTTCTCCTTCCACCGCCCCTTCTTGAATCTGGGAGCGGGGCGGGTCGTGTGGCCTAGGTCCATCTGCTGCCACGTTGGGGATCTGCCCCCTGCCTACCCACCTCGGTGGGCCACGGGGCCGTGACGGGGGCCCCACTGGGGGCCAGTCATCGATCAGTGACCCCACCCCCCCATGCGCTGAGGGAGGAGCTGCGGGAGTTCCTCGAGGACGTCCGTGGCTCCCGGAACAAAGTCCATCTTGCGCTCCAGCGGTGGGGGGATTTCCATCAGGTCCTCCGGGCCGCGAGGGCTCTCATGGGGGAGGGTAAGAGGACCGGGAAGCAGGCCGCCGTGGCCTACCGGCGGGTCCGTGTCTTCCGTGACTCTTTACTCACCTTTGGGGTTGGTCACGGATTGCTGCGCGGCCTGCCGGAGGCCGTGGGCGTGTCTGCCGGCGAGGATCCCCCCCCAGCCCTCCTCATGGCGCCGATCATCCTTGCCACCTTAAACACCCGGGGCTGTAGGATGAGTCTCTGCAGGAGCCAGGTGCTCACCTTCCTCCGGGAGGGGGGTACTCTGTGGTTTTCCTGCAGGAGACCCATACGGATCCTGCCGCTGAAGCTAGCTGGCGGCTGGAGTGGGGGGACGGGGCCTACTTTAGCCACTTTTCGGTCTGCGCGGCTGGAGTGGCGCGCCCGGCTCTTCTGCCATGACTATACTCGGGGTGCCAGCCGACGGCGGGATGCGGCAATAGGGCAGTTGGAGTGGGAGGTCTTGGAGCTGGAGAGGCGTCTGGCCGCCAACCCCAAGGATCCATCCCTCTGCGGAGCGTGCCGGGAGAAGCGGGAGGAGCTCCGGGCCCTCGAAGACCATCGGGCCCGGGGTGCTTTTGTTCAATCCTGCATACACCTCCTTCGGGAGATGGATCGCGGCTCCTGCTTCTTCTACGCCCTGGAGAAAAGGAGGGGGGCCAAGAAGCACGTCACCTGCCTCCTGGCGGAGGACGGCACCCCCCTCACGGATCCAGCGGAGATGTGCCAGAGGGCCAGGGCCTTCTACGCTACTCTTTTCTCCCCGGATCCGACCGATCCTAACGCTTGCAGAGTGCTCTGGGACGGGCTCCCAACGGTCAGCACGGGTGACCGGGACCAGCTAGAGCTGCCTCTCACTCTGGCCGAGTTCTCGGAGGCCCTCCGTCGCATGCCCACCAATAAATCTCCGGGCTTGGACGGGCTGACCATGGAGTTCTATTGCGTGTTCTGGGACGTCCTCGGCCCAGACCTGGTCACCGTCTGGGCCAAGTCTTTGCAGAGCGGGGTCCTCCCTCTCTCGTGCAGGCGAGCCATGCTGGCCTTATTGCCGAAGAGGGGAGACCTCCGCGACTTACGGAATTGGCGTCCCGTCTCGCTCCTCAGCACGGGCTACAAAATTGTTGCGAAGGCCATCTCCATGCGGCTAGGGTCCGTGCTGGCAGACGTGGTCCGTCCAGACCAGACCTACACCATCCCGGGCTGCACCATCTTTGATAACTTGTATCTGGTCCGGGACCTTCTGGAATTGGGGTGTAGGGATGGTCTGTCGTTCGCCCTCTTGTCCCTGGATCAGGAGAAGGCGTTTGACCGGATGGATCACGGGTATCTCCTGGGCACTCTGCGAGCATTCGGCTTCGGACCCCTGTTTGTGGGTTTTCTCCAGGTGCTGTACGCTTCTGCGGAGTGTCTGGTCAGGCTCAACTGGACCCTGACCGAGCCGGTCAGCTTCGGGCGGGGAGTGCGGCAGGGGTGCCCCCTCTCGGGCCAACTGTATGCTCTGGCGATCGAGCCCTTCCTCTGTCTCCTCTGCAAGAGGTTGACGGGATTGGTGCTTCGGGAGCTGGGGCTGCGGCTGGTCCTGTCAGCACACGCTGACGATGTGCTCCTCGTGGTGCAGGACCCAGGCGACTTGGCACGGGTGGAGGCTTGCCAAGCTGTGTACTCGGCGGCCTCCTCCACCCGGGTCAACTGGGTCAAGAGCTCTGGCCTGGAGGTCGGGGACGGGTGGCAGGCGAGCTCCCTCCCACCCGCGCTTCAGGCCATCCGGTGGAGCGCAGGTCCACTGCTCTATCTCGGCGTTTACCTTTCTGCCGCGCATCAGTCTCCGCCGGAGAACTGGCAGGATTTGCAGGGCAGGGTGACGGAGAGGCTCCGGAAATGGACAGGACTACTCCGGTGCCTCTCCCTTCGGGGGAGGGCACTGGTGCTTAATCAGCTGGTCCTATCCATGCTCTGGTACTGGCTAAACACCCTGGTCCCGGCCCCGTTTTTCCTGGCCAACCTCCGGACGGCGATTCTGGAGTTCTTTTGGCCAGGGACGCACTGGGTCTCTGCAGGGGTCCTCCACCTGCCCCTGGAGGAGGGGGGGCAGGGCCTGAAGTGCTTACGCCCTCAGGTCCATGTCTTTCGCCTCCAGGCACTTCAGAGGCTCCTGTTTGGTGCGAGTAGTCCGGCGTGGAGCGTATTGGTGCACGCCTTCCTCCGCCACTTCCGAGGGCTCCGATACGACCGGCAGCTCTTTTACCTCCATCCGAGAGGTCTTCCGCGAGACCTCTCCGGGCTGCCGGTCTTCTACCAAGACCTCCTCTGGACCTGGAAGCTCTTTTCAACGACCAGGTCCGTGGCGGCCACCGTGGGGGTTGACCTCCTTGCGGAGCCCCTGCTACACAATCCCCAGCTTCGTGTGCAGGTGGTGGAGTCCCCCACGGTGTGCCAGAGGCTGGTCTCGGCGGGAGTCACCAGGGTCGGAGACCCCCTGGACTACGACCGGGGAGACTGGCTGGATCCCCTGACGCTCGCTCAGCGCATGGGGCTCTCCAGACCTCGTACTCCCCAGCGCGTACTTCAGGAGATGAAGGCCGCTTTACTGCCTGCTGCTCGGGCTTACCTCGACCGGGTCCTGCGAGAGGGCACGCCCCGCCCACCCTCCACCCCAGGCCCCGTGGACATTTTTATCGGGCCCCTGCCCCGTGGACCCAATCGGTCCCCTCACCCTTTCACTGCCAGCCGGCTGCATGATCTGCAGCCGGTTTTGTTCCAGACCGCGCCACAGAAACATCTGTACTCGCTCGTGCTCCATACCCTTCACTACCTCACCCTCGCGTCCCGCCCCAATACCAAATGGCGGGACCTCCTGCCGCCTCTCGAGGGTGAGGAGCCCCGGTGGGCCAGTTTGTACTCTGCCCTGGTCCCGAGGCCCGCCAGGGATATCAGTTGGCGGCTCCTTCACGGAGCCGTGAGCACGGGCGTGTACTTGGCACGGTTCACATCTGTCCCTAGCACCTGCCCTTTCTGTGGTGAGAAGGAGACCTTGGCGCACGTTTATTTGGAGTGCGCCAGGTTGCAGCCCCTGTTCTGGCTCCTCCTGAATATTTTCCTGTGTTTTTGGTTGCACTTTTCCCCTCACCTTTTTATCTACACGCTCCCCATCCGTGGCCCCACGAAGTTGCGGGATCTCCTTCTCAACCTCCTCTTGACCCTGGCCAAACTGGCCATCTACAACACCAGGGAGAGGAGGTTGGCCGACGGGATTTCCTGCAACTGTAGGGCCTATTTTCGTTCCTCCGTCTGTTCATGCATCCGGGCAGAGTTCCTCTGGGCGGCGTCCACTAGCTCCCTTGGCGCCTTCAAGGAGTAGTGGGTGTTGTCCGGGGTTCTCTGCTCGGTGTCCTCATCAGGTTCCCTTCGTTTAGCCCTATGACGTCACTCCTGATCCTGTTTTTTCATTAGTTGTCCCCCATAATTACTTGGTGTCCCAGACCTGTTGGTCCTCCCCTTAGGCTGGGGGGAGGTCCTTTAGAAGTGGGCGGGCTTTGCCCGCCCACCCCCGCTGGATGCCAATAGGACCAGACTCCTGTACCCTACTGGTTTGGGTCTGTCACAACATGGAAAACATTTCATGAACTCTGCGCATAAAGCTTACTATGACATTGAAAACATTGGGCCCAATTCATGGCTTCTGTAAATCTGTGTAAATCTATTGACTTCAGTGATCACCCCCCCCCCCCCGCTGAGAATCTGTCCACTTATGTGCAGAGCAGAATTTTAATTTCAATGGCTCTTCTGGTTCTTCTCCTTTTCCTCATCCTGCCCCTCTGTGGACTGGTGGAGTGCAATAGTGGACCTTCTTGCCAATGGCCTTACCATTTGCACAGTCATTATTCATACAATACCTATTCTGAGGACCTAGACATGTAAATCTGACATGTATAATGGGCAAATTCCTTTGAACTAAGTGCTTATTTATGCTTCAAATATCTTGGCAATTGACAATAGGAAAAATACACTCTAAAGGTTCTTGCGTTATAGTACAGCCCCTATCTATATATGAATTCATGTCACATTACCCTGAAGAGTTGAAAGTGCTATCTTAAATATTCAATTTTCTGATACTCTTGTCCTGTATGCCTTTAAAGAGTGTAACATTACCTTTAAAATATTGCTGCTTCTATGTGTCAAATACTGTCAGGTTTATCAAGGTTCCCTATTATAAACAAATAAAAGCTATTCTCCAGTAAAATTAAGAGGTCTCAATGCAGCTGCAAGGACACTAATAAAAATGACATCTTGTTATGTATTGGATTGGGGAAGTGAGTGTTTTAGCATCTTAGTATCTGCTGCTTTACTGGGCTCTTATCAAAGCAGCAGCATCTGGTGGCTAACCACCTGCTATAACTCAGACACCGCCCAGACCTATTTAAAATATGTAGTAGTGGCATATATATTGCTAAGACATCCCCCAAAGCATTCAGCATAATCACTCATAGATTAAAAATAAAGTTCCTAAAGCTCAATTCCTTTTAAAGACTAGGCAATAAAATCCATGAGCAAGGATATTAAACAAATATTTTATCTCAATTCAATTTGCCTTTTATTGTGTTGCATGAACTTGAGGGAAAAGGAAACAGAACAATTGTAAAAGTATGAACTGTCCAGAATAAATTCAGCTTTGCTTAGCAAATGTAAAGATAATGAATAGAATAAGACTATATACTGTATTTTCAGCTTCTCTGTGTAAACAGCAGAGATGCTGATCATTCCAGTAGTACAAACACTTTCACGAAGGCTTCTACAGCTGTGGCCTTGAGCCAGAACTCCAGCTCTAAACAATCTGAACTTTGCAGCATGGAATCATATCTAAACACAACCTAGTGTTCAGAAGTTTGGTTCAGACTACCCTAAAATGTTTGCTTTTACAAAACTTTCTCCCTCACCACCAATAGGTGAGCCTGCCTTCCCTCCATGGGCCCCTGTGGCTCAACTTCTCATTATGACTTTCATTGGGTATAGTAGGTTGTCTTTCTTGTCAACAAATCCCTGTGGTGGGTTCCTACTGGGGTGCCACCTGGAACTGGCATACCTCTGAGCCCTCTGACCCACCAGCCTGGACTTCCTCTCACAATGTGCTGCTCTGTAGACACACTCCTGGTCTTACACTTCCTGCCAGCAAACACACACCCAGCTGTAGTTACATGCAGGCTCTCTGACCAGCCACTGCATTTGAACCAACAAAAGAGAGGCTACAGTCAAAATAACCCCCAGCTTTCCTGTCTAGGACCCCAGAGCAGTACCACCCTACCCTGGTCCAGACCCCAACCTGTATGAATTTATTATCCAGTTCTCCTCCCCCTCAATGTGGAAAGGAATATGCAACAACTCCTCTGAGCTAAGAGTCCCACACACTTCACTCCAAACTCACTGGTTCAAATTAAAACATAAAATAAATTTATTAACTACAAAAGATAGATTTTAAGTGATTATACATGATAGCAGACGGATCAAAGCAAATAAACAAAAATGTAAACTAAGCTTAATATACTAGATAGATTGGATATGAATTAGCAGATTCTCACACTAATTGATGGGACAGGCAGATTAGTAGATTCTTAAGGCACAAGCTGCATTAACTTTACAGCTTGGGTTTCTCAGGTCTTCATACACAGGCTAGAAATCCCTTTAGCCTGGGTCCAGTACTTACCCCAGTTCAGTCTTTTTTCCTCAGGTGTTTCCAGGAGTCTTCTTGTATGGGGAGTGAAGAACACCAATGATGTCACTCCCTACCTTATATAGCTTTAGCATATGGTGGGAACTCTTTGTTTCAAAACTTCGTTCCCAGACCGGTTTGTGGAAAAATACAGACATCACAAGACGGAGTCCAGAGACATGTGGCCTGGTCACATGACCTCGCAGTGTTATAGCAGCCATTGCTTACAGGCTGGACAAAACACCCACAGGAAGGTTAAGCTATTCCACAGTCCGTTGTCTTTGCTGATGGGCCATCCGCCTCATCTGACTTCTTCATTGTTATACCTGAAAGTCTAGCTGTGGGTGTTTTCCAGAATAAGCCCATTTGAAATACAGGTCTCTAGTCAATATTCATAACTTCAGATACAAAAATGATACATGCATACAAATAGGATAATCATATTCAGCCAATCAACTTTTTCAATGACACCTCACATGACTTATCATGTACAAAATGCATCATAATTATGCCATAATCATATCATAATGATTGATGAATAAAGGGTGCGGTGTCACAATCCCATTAATCAAAAAATATAGAACGTTCTTGGAGAAGATCCCAGCATGGGGCCCATAAGGTCTCCAGACTCTCTTGCTGTGCCTCAAAACAGTAGTTCCAGTTTGTATGCTAGTGACCTAGCGCTACCGGCTCTGTGTACATAATAAAGGCTATGTATAAATAACAAAATGGTGAGGCTACCACACGACATGCATTCTGTGGTATGTTATATACCAGATCTGTACTTCCTTGCAAAACACACAGGCAGGGTAGAAGACAGAAATGTCTGATAATTATGGTGGATTTTGGCCAGAATACCATATTGAAAGCTGTAGGAGGTAGGGAATGCAAATGCTGGGGATCCTGCTGTGCAATAGTGATCAGATTTAGAAGACTCAGGTTCTATTCTGGTACATTATTGAGGTTCTTAATGGGTAAGACATGGTTTGCCCATTCTTTAATGCAAACACACGCAGGCATACCAAAAGAAAGCCTGAAATTACGATATTACAAGATGGGAATAATGGATGGAATCCTGGCCCCATGTAAGTTAATGGCAAAACTCCTGTTGATTTCAACAGGGCCAGAATTTAACCCAATATCTTGTATTTTTCCCCTTCAAAAGAAGGCTACCATCAACCCCTTTCCTGCCAGACATTTCCTTGGAGAAATGTCTCCAATCAAATTTAGAAGTATCCTGGTATTGTCATCTAGAGCTGCAGTGCCATGTGCTTCTGCAGCAAAGAGTTACCTCTTCTGGATATTTAAATAACTGTACTGCTCCCTCTCACCCCTATTGGCTGTGATGGCCCTTCCTGCGAAAGCTGTGGGCTGTGATTGATCTGGTTACAGTAAGAGCCTCAATAAAAGTTATTGTGGCTGTCAGATGAGAATCCCACTCTTTAGTGGACTGAACGGGGGAAGAGAAGTGAGGGTGAAAAGCTCACAGAAACCTTTCGAAATGTACTAAAATCACACAGCCCTTCAGTGGCTGAGAACTCGGTAGCCTGTAAACCTCATTCATTTGAAAACAGAGAGGGGCCTGTTTTCAGTCCCCTCCCAAGATTTCCAAAGCGGGACTGGACAGCATGGACCATTCCAAAGATCTTATGAGAAGGTAGATACTGAAGGTCACCTGGACCCTCGATCAGCAGACAACACTGCTAAATGGGGTAGGGGGGATGAGATTTATTGGGGAAATGGATGGCTGGAGGCAGGATCCAGTGGGGAATAAAGTCTGTGGGAAGCACAGACAGGACTAGGGTGTGGGAACAAGGGCAGGGCAGTTTCTTGAAGCTTGAACCTGTCCCACAGGATTTGACTTTCAGATTTGGCCCTTTCTTAGAAGATAAGGGCTGATGATTTAATCTGAACTCACCCACAGTTCAGAGTATAGTGTCTGTTTCGGCTTTCCCTCTTATAAATCTTTATGAACTAAAAGAAACAGCACTCTCTGATCTGCCATCTAGGAATATTTATCTTTGACTCAAATCAGAATGGTGTGTCCACAGAACAGATTTTAAAACTTCCATGTTTGAGAAATGATTCCCAATTGAAAGCTGATGATTAAATCCTTCTCCCTGAGGAGAAAATGAAGCTCATTAATATTTAAATTACTTCAAAAATGAGCCTTTTTAGGTTATGAGATGTTTGAAAATCAGAATAAAACCAGACTTAAAGATCACTTATCTTCTACAAATGATGTATGAATCTTGAAAAAATGTCTGCTGCTCTTATAATGCATCTTGTCTGTATAACATAGAGGTAGCGAAGATGACATTTGATAGAGAATCATTCACACAATCTGCAGATCAAAAATGAAAACTCTGGCCAAGGAAATCCATTTGAGGTCTGTTTTACTTTCATTTTATTTTCTCTTTTTCTAAGTGGGATAATACCCCACTGACAGCACCAGGACAAAGGCGAAAGGAGGGAGCTAGAGCTACGAGGTATAACTAATGATGCTGCTAAAGCCTGAAGCAGTAACTTAAATAGTGTGACAGGAAGAAAGGCCATTATCCTTTTTTACAGTATTTCCCGCCTCCAGCTCATTTACATAGTGTGTGCTTGGCTCTTTGGGAAAATGAAGTGTTCTGTGATAAGACTGATGTAACATCGTGTGTTTCAGTTTTTAAATCCTCTGCAGGGCTATCAGCAGAACCAGACAATCAGAATGCAGAGTGGTATAAACCAGCATACAAAGAAATATGGCCCAATTCAGTGAGCAGTGTATGTTTGTATGTAGGAGCATAGAGTACAGTATGAAGGCTAGGGCACATGTCAGAGCTACAAAATGCAAGGTGCACAATCTACTGCACCCTGTTGCACACTGTGTGTGCAGAGTCACAGAGAGTGAAATGTGTACATGCTGGTGGGGCCTGGCAGGTCTGGGCATGGGTAAATGCAGTTCAACACACAGTGTGTGGGTGCAAGTGAGGTTTGCACTACTTTTGCCCCACCTTGGTCTGAGATGCTTCTTCAGCATGCTGAGGAAGGACATTGTAATGGACTCCTGCCAAGTTCCATACTTAAGGCAAAACAACACAATCCAGCTAGAACACATAGGGGCAATGAGGGCCTACACCATGCATGGCACAGCATGTTGTCCACTTTGATTTATTGCAGTCTCACTCACTATGCTTATTTCTCTGTTTTCATACCTGTAACTTTCCCTTATGCAGCACAGTCTGTGCTCATCAGCTGTTCTCCTTTGTCTCTATGCCCAGCTGCATAATGTTGCTCATGTAGGATGTCAATTACAAGGCTCGATGACCTCTGATCCACTGCGTGGGTTGACTCCCTGTGGTCACATGTGACCTGCGTAAGACTTTTCTTTGCCCTAGCCTTCTCTAAGTATACACGTAGCTATACATTTCTTTAAACAAAACCCACAACAATAAAACTAACAAAACAAGACACTCTACTACATGTCTTCTCCCCTCAGGACATGATGAGAGAACAAACAACATGTGACAGATGTGTAGTCATATTGCTTAATGCACTACCGGAAGGTGTGCCGGTACTACAGTAGTGAGCCTCTAAGATAAGAACCTGAATGGAACTGAATCACTGTCTCTGGTTCAATGGTTGGCAGCTGACAACGGCACCTGTTTCCCACTACCTTCCTGATTTCCTTTCACATCTGACTGGATACTGGAGCCTGTTGGAGGAAAACAAGTTGGTTAGATTTGACATTGCTGCTGCCTAAGAGCAGGAGGCACACATCTCTCCCAGCGCTGCAGCACCTAATTCACATCTGAATGAACTGAAATCTTCCATGATTTTCAAAAATTAGCAGTGGTTACAAATATTGATGCCAAAATGCTTCTAAGAATAGCTTATACTGCAGTGCTAGGTGCTAGGTGCTAGATTATTAAGACTTATTAAAAATCTGTCCATTTAATTTAGGCCTGCATAACATCTTGATTACCTTATGAGAAACAAAGTTTCTAATAAAATAAATTGCATTACCATGGTCTTGAACTATTAATTACATCACCATGTTAAGATGCAACTGATCCATGAGACAGTGCTCAGGAATACTCATTAACTTCGTTGTTAATTATATAAAAGGAGCTTAGTAAGGAGCCTTATGAACCATAATTTCTCTTTTCATTTAAGTTGTCAGGTTAAATTATATCTTGGAGACATTATTTATTACAAAATACCGACTATTTCTTAAACCCAAATAGACAAGGAAATCAAAACACTGAAAGAGCTCTACTTGTAATTTCCAGCATGGGGCTTGAGAATATGACATTAAATTTCTTCTACTGCCTCTTTGAAATAGTGCATCTTTGACAATAAATACAATAAATTCTAGTTCTTGGTCCAGTATAATTTTTATTTCTTGGTTTAAATGTAAACCTGAAATATTTTAGTTCAATTATTTAGATTTTTAGTGATATTCTGCATAGTTGTCTTCCTTCAAAATTCTTTAAGATTCACTTCTTTGCAACATCCCTTCAGAACAATATGATGAGTTATGTTATAACCAGTTTTTGTTTGATTGATTGAATGAGTCCTCCTCTACTTAAATTTAATTTGACATTGGAACATAAAATGGTTCATATGGACACCTTCCATTGTCATCTTTTCCATTATTGTACTCCTCTTGAACTCTATTGCACAGGATGATGGTGGAAAAGGAGTTGTAGATGGTTTTGCTGCTACCCTTTTCTCTCCTACTTTATAAAAGGAAAAAAACTGAGAAAGCTGGAGATTTCCTGTTTTGGACAGAGGGGAAAAGTGAAACTCTGTCTCTCCCTCCCCCCATCCACTGTAAGTACTGCAACATGTTGTATCTCTGTTCATATTCCAAAACTCGTCAGAGAGAGTCCTTTTAGGTAACTTTTGTAGTTTTGTTATTTAGTGAGAAAGAAATTCAGAAACATGATAGGTGCCTCCAGGGGCAATAATGATGGGCTCATGGGAGCTTATTTTAAAAAGTCCTTACGCCGACCTGAGATTGAGTGTATATTTGCACTAAGAACTCTCACATTTCCACAAATCAGAGTGATACGAAGATTCCTTCTGGTTGGTTTGCTGGTTGTCGTACCTTTAGTCCGTTTTATTAAAATCAGAGTACCTTAGGGCTAGTGTAAAAGTTGGAATGGAATGATCCAAGTGGGTGACTGAAGTAGCACTATAAAGATCAAATAAAAATATGGGCAATAGCTTGACCCAGTGTCACATACTCACTTTAACTTCTTCAGCCATTTCTTCAGAATTCTGCTGGAATGTTCCACGAGTCCATCCATGCATATACAGTACATGGAAGTCTGAATTGTTGCTGGTTTTAGCAGGGAGAACACTTCCCTCAATGGTCTAGCTATAAAACTGAGGCCTTGGTCAGTTAAAATCTCACAGACAATTTTCACCTTCAATAACTACGGCTTTTGTGCAAACTGACATTGATCTAAGAAGTATAGCCTCACAGTATGAACTGGCATAATCTAGAATCAAAAGATGATACCCAGATATGCCTTTTTAAGGGGCCTCAGGACATCTGCTTCTATTCTTTTATAGAAGCTTGATTGATTTACACCAGCTGAAGCACTGGCCCTCTGTATTTCCATGTCATGCAGACTGAGTTATTATTCCTCAGAAGAATTGTCACTGTTTTATCTGCATAGGTTGAACTACCTTTGGTGTGTTTCCCTTTGTGAGATTTAATGGCTCCAACCTGGGTACATTCTTCCTTAAGTTATTGATTATTTGCCTCATGCATTGCTGGCTCCGTTTCCTTGCATAGAATTAATACTCCTTGCTCTCTCCTTCTCCTTAATTATCAGTTATTTATTTAATAGTCACACCTAAGACTTTATCAACAGATGCAGATGTCATTTAAAAAAAAAAAAGCATTCTGAACAGAGGTTGGCGATTTTAAAAACACTTGCGAATTTGTTCTGCTTTTACTTTAGAGAATTTTCTCTTCCTGATCATAGTGATAGAAGCAGTCTTTACATGTGACTGGGAAAATAAAACTGAGCTTCTGCCCCATTTTTGATACATAGAGAAGGCCTGAAATGCTTGTCAAAAATATTTTTTTTTATTTGCTTGTTGTATTTGAAATCCAGGTCTTTTCTTTATCTAGACTGAAAGCTGAACAATTTAGTGGAGAGGAGTTTTAATCAGATTAATTAAAAACTCTAGGGATTTTGGGTTTTATATGTATAACTTAAATGGCTAATGAATACTTGGGAGAAATTATACCTTTTGTTTGAATATTTATGATGTTTAACTCTTCATTTCGGACACAAAACATCTGAGCTCCTGCAAAGGTCCTCTGTAGAAACTCAGGAAGACCAGAACTGACATTCCTGATCATTCTAAGAGGGTAAAAAAGCAGGAAAAAAAAGTCACACACATATTTCAGGCCTTTATAAATTATAAAGAAGCAAAAATAAAGGACAAAATCAATTTTTAAAAAATCCTTTGAAGGTCATTTTTAATTTGGATTTGAAAGTGCAAGCAAGGTAACCTAACAGAATAATTTATCTATTTTGAAGTACTGAAATGTTTGCTTCCTGCTCCAACCTGCAAATACAGACAGTAATGGCATAGAATATGCTATTACTGTCTGTATTTGCAGGTTGGAGCAGGAAGCAAACATTTCAGTACTTTGGAATAATTTAATTAGATTGTTCCAACAGATTTAATCACTGACAGATGCCAGATTTAATCATCTGTACAGACCAGAGTTCTTCATTTTCATCACTTTACAAGCGATGCAAATAAGCCATTTTAAATCTTTCCACTATAAAGACTAAGATGTCTACAAATTACAGTTATGATACTTGGTTACACTATTAAGTATCAGAGAGGTAGCCATGTTAGTCTGTATCCACAAAAACAATGAGGAGTCCGGTGGCACCTTAAAGACTAACAGATTTATTTGGGCATAAGCTTTCGTGGGTAAAAAGCCCACTTCTTCAGATGCATGGAGTGAAAATTACAGACACAGGCATAAATATATATTGGCACATGAAGGGAAGGGAGTTTCTTACAAGTGGAGAGCCAATGTTAAGGCCAATTTAGTGAGGGTGGATATGGTCCACTCCCAATAATTGACGAGTAGGTATCAATACCAAGAGAGGGAAAATTGCTTTTGTAGTGAGCCAGTCACTCCCAGTCTCTATTCAAGCCCAAATAGATTGCGTTAAGTTTGGACACAAATTAGACAAATAAATAAATGGATAAATGGATACAAATCAGACATCAGGAACGGTAATATACAAAAGCCAGTAGGAGAACACTTCAATCTCCCTGGAGACTCAAGAATAGATTTAAAAGTAGCCATTCTTCAACAAAAAAAACTTCAAAAACAGACTTCAAAGAGAAACTGCAGAGCTACAATTCATTTGCAAACTGTACCATATAGTGCAAAATATAGAGGTAAAATAGCCTTTCTGCTCCTATCCTGTTTATGCATCCCAGGATTGCAATACGTCATTTGGCCAGTGTCATACTGGGAGCTCATGTTTATCAGATAGTCCACCATGACCTCCAAATCTTTTCCAGAGTCATTGATTTCCAGGATAAAGTCCCCCATCCTGGAAATATGGCCTATATTCTTTGTTCCTACATGTGTACATTTACATTTAGCTGCATTAAAATGTATATTGTTTGGTTGCACCAAGTTTACCAAGAGATCCAGATCATTCTGAATTAGTGACCTGTCTTCTTCATTATTTTTACCACTTCCCCATTTTTCATGTGTCATCTGCAGACTTTATTGCTGTTGATTTCATGTTTTCTTCCAGCTCATTGATAAAAATATCAATAGCATAGGACCAAGAACAAATCATAATGCGACCCCACTAGAAACACACCCACTCAATGTTGAGTCCTCATTTACAGTTACAAAGCTGAGACCTATCAGATAGCCAGGTTTCATTCCATTTAATGTGTTCCATGATAATTTTATATTGCTCTAAATTTTTAATCTAAATGTTGTGCAGTACTGATTCAAATGCCTTATAGAAGTCTACTTACCTTTATCAACCAAATAGTAATCTCATCAAGAAAAGATATTAAATGAGTATGACAGGATCTATTTTCCATAAACCCATATTGAATTGCATTAACTACTTTACCCACCTTTAATATTTTGTTAATCAAGTCCCATATCAGCCACTCCATTATCTTGCCTGTGTTCAATGTCAGACTGACAGGTCTACAATTACCCGGGTCATCCTGTTTACTTTTTTTAAATATTTGTCACAACTTTGTCTTCCTTCCAGTCTTGTGGAATTTCCCCAGTGCTCCAAGACTTACTGAAAATTAACAATAATGGAGAAGCAAGCTCCCCAGCCAGCTCTTTTAAAACTGTTAAATGTAAATTATCTGGACCTGCTGATTTGAAAATATCTAACTTTAGTAGCTTATGTTTCCATTCGTCTAGTATCTATGGAGGATATTAAAAAGTGTTATCATAACCATATGCTATGACTACATCTTCTGTTTTCCCCCAGATATAGAACAATATTTATTGAATACTTCTGCCTTTTCTGCACAGAAGATATTGGGGTCACAGATCATCAAGGGCCCCTACAAAGTATGTGTACCAACAGGACACTAATTGTTTACGTTTGCTATCTCAGGTCGCTTGACTGGGGGAATTCATGAGTATTATCAGCATGAGCACCAGTGACCCACAGAATAGTGTTTTACCCTGTTATATTATATTTATCCCTTATTTAATATAATTATTGTGTTACAATATATTGTATGTGTTTTTTATTTCTTAGGAGTCTCCAACTATCTGGCAAATAAATGGGGTTACCCTATGGTTAGAATTTTCCTCCCAAGCTGCCCTGGTGACCCTGCCAGGAGAGCAAGGGGAGTGGAGACACCACCAAATAAATTAATATGGGAAGAAAATAAAGAAGTTATACCCTACTGAGTGGGAGACAGGATCCAGAAGAACTCAGGTCTGTCCATCAACACCCATAAGGAGACTGACACTAAAGGAAGTAGCCAGGTGGATAGGGGGCACTACATCCACATTCTTTATACTACAGTATCTGGCTTGCTTTCTCCCAAAGACAGGGAGAGAAGATGTGGGAAGGAGTCGTGGATTTTAGTTGGAATACTCTGTCTGCACACACATGCAAAGTCCAGAGCATAACAACTCAGCTGAAAGGGCCCAGAAACATCCAGAAATAGAGTGTGGCAGATACTAGACATGCTCACTAGCTGTTTCTTAAGCTGTATAGAAAGTTTTCACTGTGGGCAGTCCACAGTCAGAGCACAAGTAGTACTTTCCTCTCATGGTTTGACTGCTTTCTGATTACATGTCCAATGCTGAATAAGTGAATTTAAGGGACATTAGTTTCCGTCTACTTATTGCTTCCTAATACTTTTTTTTTTGGAAATTTTCTCATCTAAATGTTCCTGTATTAGGAACTGCTGCAGACATTAGAATGATAAAATGGATTGCTGTTAAAATTAGTACAGTTGTGCAAGAACATTGGCGTTAAACTTACTAAATTAATTGCAGACAGTTTTGCTCCGTCAACTAGTGGGTACCGGTGACCAAAAGCTATAACATATTCTGTCACTTATTCCTTCACATCTATGGTTCAGTCTACGGAACAAATCAGAGAGCTAAGCTTTGCCAGCCTTTATTTCAGCTTATGTGTTGGTTTGAGAAATGCATCATACTTGGAGATAATTGGACATACTTTTGAATAACTAAAAGGTATTTTTACTATTTTCAAAGATGACATGTTCTGTTCATGGATTCCCAGACTCATCTGCAATACCTGATTAAGGAGAAGGACAGAAGACCCATTATAGGTCTTCTTAAAAGCACTGATTTGCATCCACCGCTACGAGGGTCAAGAGGAAACAAGGCAACTGGCTGCAACTGGCTGTCCCATATTTCACCAAACATGGCTCCCTAAACAAGCAGCAAAGTTAACTCAAACTGCATGAATCTTCCTGGGCATTGGAAACAGAACCACGTTTTTAATGACTTTGGAAAGTCCACTTGATGTCCTACTATCAAAATACCTCTTCCCTGTCCCTTGAACTCTTGATATCAGCAGAGGAGGATGTGGGGTGAGAGGTAGCAGTGTTTTCATCTGCTCATGGATGCTGAATGAAAAATACTTGACAATACAGGCTAAGGTAGCCAAGCACAAAGTCACTTAGGTGATCCTAGCCAATTACAGTGGAGACAGAGCCAAGCTAAGAATTCCACACTAAATAGACACTTGTCCATAGCAGAGCCTAGGATAGAAGGCCTCTTAAACAGTGCCATACCGGCTGTGTGAGAAACTACTTTAGCTGGAAGTTTGATCAAGCTCAGTTTGTAGATGGGGTCACTGAGAGAAACATTGTTTGATATTTGTACAGAACTTTGAAAATTTAAAGTGTGTTAAGACTTTAAAATCTCTCCACTTGGAAATGCAGTCTCTAAAGCTTTCCATGGTAGTATAGAACCTTTTATAACCTTCGCCTCCTCACTCCAGTACTAAAGGAAGGTATTTCAAAACAGGTAATTTTAAGCACATATGAGAATCATGTGCATCATTGGTCTCTACCTGACAAATAAATACTACTTCAAGGACATCTCAGATGTTAAGATAAGTTCCTGTCTGCATCCTAAAAGACTTGCCCATACCGGTATTGCCCTGGCCTCTTCCTTTGTCAGTCAGTGTTAAAGGCATTCTGAACTATATGCATTTCCTCACCTTTTGGGGGCGAAGCCAGACTTTCAGGCACCTGCTCCCCTACTTGGTGTAAACTTTGCTTGTACCAATCAGAAACAAACCCACACAGTTTTTGGGCCCCGTCCCCTATGACACTTCTATTTTAGGTTGGTCTGCCATGTGCAGGCAGAAGAGGAGAAAGAAAAATGAATCCTGTGTACCTTGTACACACCCGTAACCGAGCCTGATCACCTCGAAGCCTCTCTCAGCTCACGTGTTTTAAGCAGAGTTTCTACGTTTGCCGGTCGTTATGAGTTGGTTTGTATTTGTAAGTATTGGTTATTACTAAATGCTGCATCTGAGTTTATAAATATTTTTTACTGCATCTTTGTTTATAAATATTGTTTAATAGTAAATACTTTAGCCATTGTATATTTTAAGTTCCATTAACTCTATTAGCTAATCATATGCTGCTCCCCTACCCCTTGTAACTATCCCCAATAAAACTTTTAATTAATTAATTTTAGTTGTGTGCATGCCTGCAGTTTGCATCGTGACCCAGACCCTCCTTGCATCCCTTACCTATACAGTCTATTGCCACGTGCAGCCTGGTAAATAACAGCTCTGCATTTTTCTTTCGCCCCTAAAAGTACGTGGCAATCTACATGGCGTCACGAACAGGCTGCACGGAGGTTGGGCCATGCCCGTGGCACACTGCAGATCACGCAGATAATGAAACTGAACAGTTCCAACATTTGCAGTTTCTTACCAGCCAAAATTCGACTAATCCAAAAATAGAATGGATCTGTTCTCTTGGCTCGGGCAAAACTCTAAAAGGTTATACTGTACCATTAACCCTGGCAGATATGGGATGCCTCCTTCGGTGCCACCCGAGCTTTAGGAGTCAGCCAGCCGATTGTTCCCTGCAGCCTCAGTGCACGGAGACTGTGGAAAACCTCGGTGCTGCAGATCCCTCTCAACTTTGGAGAGAATGTAGCCGCATTGTTAGAAAATCTGGAGGCACCGTTTCCAAATTAATTCCCCCACCTCAGGTAATACCTGCTGATCCGGCACATAAATTATTATGCCAAATGATAAAAGAATTAAATTTGATTAAGAAAACCAAAAAATTGCAACCCGATGAATATAAATCTGAGGATGTTTCCACCGTCCTGTTTAGCATGATATGCAAGGTCCTCGATCTGTGTTCTGTCCTCCATGGAGGCACAATGTTTGCAGCTAAACAGGCAGCCCCAGGCTCTCCTAAAGGTAATAATGAGAAGAAGACAGAAAAGGTAGAGCCCATCACTAACCCCCCTCCAAGTCCCTCTCAGAAAATTTTGCCACCCCCATATGAAGCTCCTAAAACTCCTCTGTATCCAGCTCTGCCAACAGCCCCAGAATTTGCAGAATCTGAAACCGTAGCAGAAGCTTTGCCTATTGCAATAACTAAAACTAAAATAGATGCACAAACAGGCAACACCACGCAGGTTACTGAACTGCGAACACATACTAAGGCCGAACTTAAAGAGTTTTTAAAGGAAACACAACGAAAAGCCGACGAGGCACCCATGGTTTGGGTCGAGTGGCTAGCCTTAGAACACGGAGCAGAATTGGTGGACCGCGAGGAGGCCGGCACCTTAGCCAAAACGGCCAATTGGGCACGAGGCTTCCCGGGTCACCCTTTATTAAATAATCGCATTTGGCCACTTACCACCCTGGCAGCTGCCATTTTAGCAATGAAAGGCAGTTTTAAAGGATTATATATCCCTCCGGGAACTTTAGTTACTCCACACGATCTAATATGGGCAATTGCAGGAGCTTCCATAGCCCTGTGGGATCCAATACAAAATCCACTTAATTTAACTATTCAACAGCAATTGGTGGCCCCACCCTTTATATACGTTACTGATCCCACCCAAATTCCTGTCTCAGCAGAGGCAGTTAATTTGGCATTAGAAGCTGCCCCTGGAGCTGACACCGGTGCCATGCTGCACTTGCATGCGGCTGTTGGCAGACCCATCTTAAAGTTATTTGAAGTGGTTAGTAAAATTAAGTTGTTACTGCCACCCCCGCCTGTTGTTCTCCCAGTTGATTCACCACCAAAAAACCCTCCAAAAAGTCAGTTTAATCCCCAAAAATATCCTGAGCGAGCTAAAGCTGAACGGGCACTATTTGGCTTCCTTCTTAACAAAGGGATCCCCAAAGAAGCCCTGTGTAAAATGTCAAACCAAGAGCAGCAAAATGTAGCCGAACAGCTAGGCTGGAAAAATTGGGACCTGACAAATAAATACTACTTCAAGGACATCTCAGATTTAGCCACTATCTTTTTTTCCCTGGTTACCAGTAATCTGATATGTGACCAAGATTTACCAGTATAAAACTGGAAATGAGTCAGCTGCTATAGATATATATGACTCTGTGCAGATGCACAGTCACTGCTGAGTCGTGACTTGAATAACCAACTGTTTCAAAGTGGCACATTATCAGAAGTGCTCTTTCATTGAAAAAAATCAGTAGGAAACCTGTTCTTACTTTATCTCTATTATATAAAAAGATGCATCTGTTGCCACATACTGCTATGCATAGATATTGCAAGGACGAAAACTATGAATGTGTTCTTTCTGCTTTTTATTCCTTACTGTCTGCAGTAAAGATGATAGACTGAATTATGCAGAGTTCTCTCACCCTCAGGCATTTTCAAGCCCATGTTAAATAGAATTCTACCCCTACAGAGATAAAAGGTAACTTTGAACAAACTCCTTGTTTTTGTTTTTCAATTTTTTCATTAAAGAGGATTTGTTGTTAACAAAGATATTAGGAGAATGGATAGCTCCAGAGCTTGGTAATGGGATCTGAATTTTTCCCCTCTAGGTCACAAGTCTTAATGTGGCCTAGGTGATTATTGACTAATTACCTAGGCCGCATTAAGACTTGTGACCTAGAGGGGAAAGATTCAGATGTCCCAAGCATGCAACTCTGCACATTTAATCTAGTAGTCTTTAAACGATGAAATATTAGTCCCAATAGCCTTAAAGTGATTGTGGTCCACAGGTTTGAAAAGTCACGAGTACTAACAAAGAGCAGTTCGCCATGCTTAGGGAGCCAGAATCTTCTCAACTAAGATGGACACAGCCTTAAGCATTCAATATTTCATTCTGCTCTGGGGAAAAAAGTCACCATTCCATTTAGATGTTACCGAGAGTCATCCTTTGGCAAAGACAGTAAATATATAATCCAATCTTTTCTTCGCTTCAGACTGACAAATGAGAAATATATCTGGACTTACTGAAATAAACATGTCTGTGGTAGGCTGCCATTAGAAAGATTGGAAACCTAACTCAGTTTGTACGACACTGTATGGAAAGAAAGCTGACCACATATATCACTGTTGCTACCACTGTTACACAATTGCAATAAATCTTGTACAAAGTTTGTCTTGTAAGGTATCATTGGAAAAGTTATGTGTAGCTAAATATAAATATTCTGTTTAAACCTACGTATCGTAATTGTATCTAAAGTTATGAATATTTGCTATATGTTGTAGCTCAGATATGCTGTGTTCCTGGATAACATCTGCAAAGACAGATTTGATTGGAGGCTAGTTAGCCATGTGTTGATGGCCCATTAAGGAGAATCAACTCTTCAGTGAGCCCCTCCGGAGGATACCTCAGGGAGCATGTAGGCAATGGATGCCTCATGACTCAGCAAGGCACTTAGAACATGAGATCCCCGACTCCATTTCTGAGACAGTAACTTTCCAGGTAATGCGGGGGTATAAATTGGAGACTGTGACATCACTTCTTTGCCTCTTTCCTGCTATCTCTGGACTATGATTTCTAACAAAGAAGAGCTATGAACAATGGACTAAGGAACCCATATTTGGAGTGGTCGAGAGAGACTGGCAGATTTAACATCACTGCTATTATCCTGGTCTACAAACTCTGAAATCAACTGTAATATATGTGTAAGAAGGGTCTGAATAAATGCTTCTCTAACAGCTAGCTGGGATGGGGAGAGACTTTGGGTATGTCTATGTAAATAAAGTTTTCTCTTGCTCTGCTAACAAATTCCGCAGATAGAGCGATGTCAAAGTGATCAACTTTGGCTGGTGTTGCTTTACCAATCACCTTAATACTGAATGCAGGGATAGTGAAATATGGTTACCTGTATTGTAATTATTGTGGGAAGTCACACAAATGTACCTCTGAACTTTGAGTCTGCACTGACCAGGAACAACAACTGTGAGTGGGGTGCAAAGGGGGGGAGGAGGGGCAGACTACAAGAACTTTGGTGTTGGACACAAGAATCTGAAGCAAAAGAAACTGCCCAGTGTACTCTGGGGAGAGTATCTTGCTCATGTTTTTTTGTTTATGAATACCTCTTGTGCTTTTTTTCAGATTAATGCTAGAAATTATTTCTTTATTAAAGAAACTCTTTCTACCTCAGAGTCTATGCTTGCGAGAGTGGAAGAATTGCCTCTTAGAGACACCTAGAGGGTAGAGTGAAATTTTCCCAGGTTACTGGGTGGGGACTCAAGCAGGGTTGAAAAGGAACCCCCCCTAGATATTTAACTCGGCTCTTCTTGCTATTCACTCCAACTGGCAGAAGGTTACATATGAGATTCATTTAAACCTCTTAATAACTCTCATCTTCCTCAAGTAGTGTCCCTGTGGGTGCTCCACTTTAACTTCAGGTGTCGGTGCATTCCTGCGCCATAGATTGTGACAGTTTGTCCGAGATTATTTATCTGCCAGTGTCAGGGTTGGTCAAATCTATGTGAGTTTTTATGTAGCTCTTTCTGAATTTGCTGAAAGAGCTAGTAAGTACACACCCAAAGAAATCCATAGGATCAGCTGAAGAAATGTATTGAATAGGGTTGTTCTTTGCTTCTTGAATATTTAAAGGGTTCATTTAGAGGCAGCATTTTTCTCTATGGGATTTGTTTCCATGCCTTTTCAGTGCTTCAGTAAATGTCACTATTGAAATTAATGCAATATTAAATTAGTTCTGTTCTTTCTTGACCGAGAGAGCCCGTGCTTCAACAGATTTAAAGAAATGCCTTTGAAATAACTGACCTGTTAGTAAAGGCTGGAACTGACCTGTTCCATCCACCAAACCAAATAATATACTGTAATAGAATGCATTCCCTTTTAAAATGAACCATTAATAAAAAAAAATTAAACCAAACCGTGTTAGTACATAACAGAAAGTTTCCCTGTTTCAAATAAGAAGGGCCACATCCTGTAATGAGCTCCAAATGGGTGGACCCCACTGACAGTACAGAGCCCCAAAGATTTCAAAGGTGCTCTGCACTAGTGCAGGGCTCTTCCCACCCAGAACTCATTGCAGGACTGGTACCTAAGTCTGGTAAATATATTTGGAGAGTTCTAAACCATCTTTAAGAAAACATCAGTGCTCTCTGCCATCATAGTAACAGATGCTTCAGGAGTGGGCTGGGATGCGAATCAAGACTGCCATAGTAGTCAAGGCTTTTGGACTCCACAAGAGATGGGGTTCCATATTAAATTGCTGTATCTGTGAGCAATTTAAAATCTTAACCAAAAGGTCACCCTCTGATTGGCCTACTTCAATTTTGCCAAGAAGAGGAGCCTGCCTGTGCAGCCCAGCAGAAACTTTAGGAAACACCCTGTGTTGCTCAATGTGTTGTTCCATGAAGCCAAAACATCTGTACGCAATAGACTGTAAGCAGGATCATCATCTCCTGGCCAGTAAGCACACCTTCTGCTTGGTAACAACTAAACTCTTGTCACTGACAAGAATGTTATTAACTCTGTCTTTAAAATTCATGTCTAGGGAGACTGAGGAAAATCCAAAAAGAGAATAAGAATACAGGTATCAGAGCACCTTGAATGAACCATCTGAATGAACTCGCTATCTCATTCTTATAGTCATTGCAATTGTGAAGTTGGGCTGGAGAACCTGCCTTCATCCCAGTTCCAGTGGTAGTGCCAAAATAACTTCTGTATGTTTATTGTGTATGCAAGTCAAAACTTAGTATATTAAGCTGAATGCCTCTCAGAAAGTATGTACCTGAGTTAAAACCCTCTGAATGACCAAACTGTATAATGTAAAACTGTGTTTAACTAACAAGTTAATCTCAGGCAACAGAGAGTCCTGTGGAACCTTTAAGACTAACAGATGTATTGGAGCATAAGCTTTTGTGGTGAATACCCACTTCATCAGACGTATGTCTGCTAATTATGCTAAATAACTACAGCTTGGCCTACACTACAAACTTACACCAGTTTAACTACATCACTCAGGGCTTGTCTACATTACCAGCTGGATTGATGGGCAGTGATCGATCCAGCAGGGATTGATTTATCGTGTCTAGTCTAGACACGATAAATCGACCACTGAGCACTTGCCTGTAGACTCCGGTACTCCACCAAGGCGAGAGGCGCAGGTAAATAGACTCCACAGTAAATAGATCTAAGTATGGTGACTTCAGCTACGATAGTCATGTAACTGAAGTTGTGTAACTTAGATTGATCCCCACTTCCCAGTGTAGACCAGGTCTCAGGGGTGTGAAAAATTGACACCCCTGAGCAAAGCAGTTATACAGCCCAAACTCCCAGCCTAGACAGCGCTATGTCAACGGAAGGCCTTCTCCCATTGACATAGCTACTGCCTCTCAGGGAGGTGGAGTACCTACGCCTATGGGAGAAGTTCTCCTGTTAGCATCGGTAGCGTCTTCACTACATTCTACAGTGAAGCAGCTGCACGGGTGCAGCACTGTAAGTGTAGACAAGCCCTCAGTAACTGAAAGTTTTGATGTCTGAGACATTCATGAAACTATATCTAGTACTGTTTGTAAAAGGAAACTGTGCTTCCCAACAGCAAACATTACTGTGAGAAACCCTGGGCATTTCAAATAGTTCAGCCTAAAATCATGCAGATTTTGTGGTCAAGATAATTTTCAGCTTCCTAGACAAAAAGAGGAAGAAGCTTTGAATTGGTGGGTATGCTAAAGATTTTAACACTATTTGAACCTTTGCTTGATGTGGCATTGGAGGCTACAGCACTAAAGAAATTCCAAGGAAATTAGAATAGCTTCAAAATTCTTACCTTGGTATTTTGTTCTGGGTTTAGTGTGCGGTAGTCGTGCATGTGTAAGTGGCAAAGTTTGGCTCCGAGGATCACCTGGGGAAGGTAATTGTGAAATGAGCTGACATCCTCTTATACGTAAGTAACTTGCCTAAATTCCTCAATTCTACTTTAGAATTGTTTGGTTGAGCTGAAGAAAGCAGTTCCACATGGCCATTAGCATATAAACTTGATTGGAAGGATTCCATGTTGATATCAAAATTACCTGTCCAGACTAGTATAGAACTAGAATAGAAGTTTCCCTTTGTGACAAGATTGTGATAAGACCGTGACTTAATTGAACTTATTTCGAGAAAATTGTAATATCCCATGATGAGTTCAACTTTTGATACTGTGAACACTATCATCTAGCCCTTTATTTTTCCTTTCCGCAGTTTCTTGTTTGCTCTAAAAGCAATTTTGGCTAATAAAATTAATAAATTTACAATTCTCCAGTTTGTACTTTAGCTAAGGAACACAGATCAAAAGGACAGTGAGAAACCGCATACAGGTAAAGAAGGTAATTACATTCTTTAACCAGTTTTATAACCCATCTTTCTCACACTAGCCCGCATGAATGGACATCGATCGAAGGTGAATATACACCTCTGGGCCTTTCTGCTTGCAAGCTGAACTATATGCTCCCATGATATGGATGCATTTATATTAATGCTTTCCATAGGCGCTGATTCCGTGGGTGTTGTGAGGCTGGAGCACCCATGGAAAAAAAATAGTGAGTGCTCAGCACCCACTGGCCACAGCTGTTCCCCACCCCTTCTCCTCAGCTCAATGGGGGAGAGGGGCCCAGCTGCTGCCCAACAGCTGATAAGGGGTGGAGGTGCCACCACACAGCTGATAGGGTACACAGAGAGCAGCAGGAGGGAGGGGGCCTCAGAGAGGGGGTGAAGCAAGGACAGGAAGAGGCAAAGCAAAGATGGGCCTTGGGGGAAGGGACAGGTGGGGGTGGAGCTCTGGGTGAAGTGGGAATTGAGCACCCTCAGGGAAAGGGAAAAGTCTGCACCTGTGATGCTGTCCTGGCCAGCACAGCTACACTAGTGATCCATTAACATGTGCATGTCTGGCACCAGCTGCACCGATGTTGCTTAGTTAACCCTCTTCTATCTAGGTCTGTCAGTGACAAATTCCTGCTGCAAGGAGACACCTCAGATGACAACTCCCCAAGGGATCCCTGCTTCCCTTCCCCCAGCTGGCACTTCCTCATGTGGACATTCACTGTGGCTCTGCCACTTGTAGCAGGTTTTGATGCTGTTGCTGAGTGAGTCCTGAGGACAGAGCAGAACGGACAAGGGTTGCTGTGAGCAGGGAGCCCTGGTGCAGGAGCTGGTCTCATGGCGGTGGCAAGAAATAGCAATGCTGGCTGCCCCACTGCCCACTCAGGTTTGGCCCAGTTCTCCATCATGATATCAGCACCACTCAGATTTGGTCTGTCTCAATGGAAGGGTGGCTGGGCCTAATTGGGGTGAGTGGAGTTGTGACTGGTGTGCAGGGTCGCAGCATCACGCACTCTGGGACTGCCCCCAATGAATTTGGGCCCTGGAGCCATGCCTGGTTTGCTTATGTGTTAATCTGGCCCTGGGTGTCACATCAGTGTTCTGCACTCATCATTGGCTCAAATGGCTTCCTTTACTAATTCCGGGCACTGATGGTTTCATTTTTAATGTTTTCAGTAGGTTGGCCAAAACTACATCAGGGATCACCACTCTATTCATGATCCATTGAGAGAGCTGTACTGTTCTGGGACAATACAGCTCTCAGAGAGATTGTGATTTGTCCAAAATCATAGAGTGCTTCCAGCAAAGCTACAGCTGGAACTCAGGAGTTCCCGCCTCACTGCCTAGGCTATGAACTAGACAGCTCTGCTCCACTACAGAGGAAAAAAGCATATTCAATGTTTGCACATGGAATATTGTGCTTGTCTGAACCCCACACTTTAATAGTTTGGTCAGATTCAAAAGGAAAATTCCACAGGTGTGTTTTGCTGGCAAGCTGCCAGCTAGGACAATTGCCATTTTTACTGACAACAAATCAGATGAATAGAGTGGGACTTAGCTGCGGTGAGCGGGAGGGTAAAACTTTCATGTAGACCTGTCACTTCAAGTGCTTGCTCTTGCTTTGACACTGTAGCAAGTAACTTTTATTATGCTCCCCCTTAGGCTTGTGAATCCACATATCTCTTTTGGCTTATTCCATAGGTAGATTATTCCAAGCTCTCACAGCTGTAAATCCAGCTAAAATGGAGGAAAAGGATTGAAATAATACTATTATCATGCAGAGTGGAGCAAAGCAGGATAGAACTGAAGGGAAAATAGAGACCTGGCTAGAAGCAATGAGTATACACACATGTTCCTCAAAGATAATAGGATCCCTTGCTCTCACGCCAGAAGGGTAGGTAAAAGATTGATAATGGACAGAAATTAAACTTCTGCTTTTGGATCAAAGGATCCTGATGTGGTAGTGATGGAGACTAAGAGGAAGAAGGAAAAGAACAGATTAGTAAGAAGAAATATTTTGGAAACAGCACAACTACAGTAATTTGGGGGGGCTTGCAGCTAGGGTGACAGATGTCCCTATGTCCTGATTTACTGGGGGCTTTGTCTTATATAGGACATTATTACTGCCACGCCCCGTTATTCGCCTGGTCCCCATCACAATTTAACCTCCCATTTATTTTGTAATTTCTGCTTAGGTTACTGTTTCTGTGGAATATTGTCTCAGAGTACCAAACCATCTGTTAGCATATAAGCCTGTTTGTCAGCCTGAAATAGAATTTGGGGATTGACCTTTGATACTCTTATATCTTTACTAATATGTGTGAACAAAGGACAAAGACACTGTGTATGTTGCTTCTCCCTAGCCAGATGGGTTTGTGAGTACAATGGGAACAGATAAGAGCAGTCAAAGTATTATAGGGCATGGTGGGAGTGTAATATATGAGCACACTTTAAGATTGCCCCTCCCGACTGGTTTCTTGACCTTGCCTTGAGATAGGGGTTGAGGCAAACAGGGATGGGAGGAAGATATATAACACTAAAAGACCAAAGAAATGCCTGTCCCTGACCGTAGCACAACCTCACTCCTTACCCCTCCCATGGGGTACAAAAGGGGTGCATTGCAGGTATATTCGGGCCTCCTAAGAAGGAGGAGGTGGGAACAGGGAATGGGAACACAGGCAAGGCTCTGCTGTGTCAGAACTTGGAACGGAACACTGGCAAACACACTCAGACGGCATGTAGAGCTATAGATATGCTTGTCTGGAATTAGCACCACTAAACATTGCATTGCCTGCACTTCGGACTTCTGGTCTTCTGCTTTCTGTCTGGGTGACAAGAACCAGCGAAGAGGGTGACGGGAAAGCCCTCTGATGCCATCTACCAAGAACGAGTGTGCTGATTTCTTTTTTATCACTTTCCCCTGTGTCTATGACAGGGCAGTCTAGTGATATGAGGAGATAAGTACAGCTCAAAGACACTTGAAACGTAAACAGGGATGAGTTGTATGCACATATATCACCTTTACTTGATCAATGCAATAGGTAAAAATCTGTGCAATGTACTTGATTATAAAGGAAAGCTGTGTCTGCTGGAAAGGCTGCTCTTTATACCAGCCTCTTAAATCTGTAATGAAGGGGTCTACATGGGCGCATTCTAAAAGCAGTGGGCTAAAGTAATTCCTGAAACCAATGGTGATGCAGCAGGGATGTTATAGGATGGGTTAGACCCTATTGTTATCATTTGGGTTAAACCTTGGTGTTAAAGGTCAGGTGTAACCACTAGCTTTCTTTCAGAACAAGCATAACAGAAGCCATTATAATCAGGTGGCTGAAACAGCTAAGCAGCCTCCACCCCAAACACAGGCCCAGGTCTCCAGCCAGAACAAAAGCACATCCAAAGCCACTCAGAAATTTGAATTATATGAGCAGGTGCTGGGCTGGGGTGTGTGTGTGAAGCAGCTGGAAAGCCAACCAGGCACTAAAAACCACTGGAGATGAGAGAGAGGAGAGCACTGGCTGGAAAGGCAGGCTTGGAACAGTGTGCAAAAGAACAGTGTTCTGCTGTGTGATTCCTATAGTGTTCAGGGAAACAGGACATTATGTATAAACTTTGTAAATAAACAAGATTGCATCAGAGAAAATACCTGACTGTATTATCCTTTTCTCCTCCTAACGCGAACAACCCACATCACTCATTTGGCTAATTGCTCAGGTCAAAAGGGATAACAGGAGGATGGTGGTTCATGCTCTGTAGCTCAAGCTGCTGTGTAACTGAGGAAACAACAGTATTTCGTATTTATCAGCTAGATTGTTACAGTCACTCCTTCCAGGTTGTGCAGGGGAATAGCACGGAGTAAAGTTCCCCATACTCCTCTGCCCGGGTTACTACTTTGGCTCTAACGGGGTATAGCAAGGGCTGTCCATCGGGTACCCACCCTCTGAGCAATGGGTGGGAAGTGGTAAGAGCCCTGGGCCAGAGCTCTCCTATTTATCAGGCAAAGCAGCTGGCCAGGACACAGGGAGAAGTAAGCTGCTCCATGAAAAGAGTGAAGTAACTTAGTCCCTTTTTGTCGCTGGTGAGGAGTTGTGACTGAATTAAAATCTGCTCTCTGGTCTGTTCCTGTGGCAGTGCAGGCTCACAGCACCTGACACTCAGGCTGATTCTAAAGTTAGAATCTAGCCCGATGTGTAGTCATTATAATGGTGCTAATGATTAAAATGCAAGTGCTCCAGGTGATGGGAGTGCAATGGCATCTGAAGGGCACTTCGGAACCACCCTCCTTTCAACAAAATGTGTCGTTCTTTTGTTTCAAGGGGCACGTGTTGGAAACAACCATTAACACTAATGCAGTTATACAGTGTCACAGACCCTTCAGTACACTACTGAAAAAATAGACCTCTTAATGGTTGTCTCTCAAACTTCCAGCAAAATTATAGAACATTGCTATGGCCAGTGTGAGATAAAGCTTCTGAAGTAGCACTTCACTATGACTTGAGTGCCATCTAAGGGGAACGTTCAACTGGTGAAAATAGGAATATAGAAGACGAATAACTTCCCCCTACCCCCCAGTATTGCCTAATCAATCAACACGACTGCACGTCTTGCCCTTTATTTATATCAGACATCCCTTTTATCTAAAGAATATATCTTTTGAACATCTAGTCTGGAGTACTAGTTCCAAATGTTATGCAAAGAATATTTTAAAATTAGATTTATATAACTAAACTGTGTATAATATAATCAATTATCCAGATGAATGATGTTATATATTTTCTTCATTCTAGATTTGCAGATCTTTTCCATTGACCTTATCTTTAATTCCTTTGTCCTTTGATAATAAAGTTAGCAGCAACTTTTTTATAGAAGTATATTTGTACAAGATTAGAAAGATCCCTGGAAAAGTACACCACTGTCAAGAGATTAATATTCTCTTCCTCCTACAGTAACTGGAAACATGATGACTCTGAATGAGTCAGATGTTATTCTGAAACATTCTGACATTCAGTAATAGCCTGTAAATGGAATTTGCTATATACTTCTGGCACGTCACTGACTTTTCCTTGTAAAAACTGAATGGGCTCCAGGTAAATTTGAATGGCAAAAAATTATGTATGCATTTATTTGGGTAATGTGTAGAATGAATCATTTCCGATTAGTCAGATATGGAGAATATATTTAAAATGCCAAAATTTAAATATGTATGTTAATATGCATAGCAGAAGCTATGTTAGCTTTGTAGTTAAAGAGAAAAATTTTATTTACTTTCTATAATGCACTTTTAAAAATACTGAGACAATGACCATAAGCCCTCCCTTATATACAGTAAATCTTTTTGGTTAGAATCTCTCTGATAATGCAGAAAATGTTAACTTATCTGACACTAATCTGTTCTTTCCTTGATGTCAGTTAAATTTGACTTTTTTTGCTACATTTCTTCAATCTATTTTCTTTTCCCCATAATACAGTGAGACTTATATAGATTGATGTGTATCTTAACAAAAATAAAAGTGTAAGGACAAGCAGAATTAAAGAACAAAAGTTAAGAATCCCAAACAGAGACCTGTCAAGTAGAGTCTTAGGACCAAATACAGTTGCATCTACACACAGCAGAACTGAATTTTTCCTCTAGACAATCACGTGGCAAAGGATGTGTGTCATTCAAAAGAGAAGTGGAGGCCTGCACTGGAATTTCACCATTGTGGTAGCATTTGCTTAACTGCAAAGATCATATTAATAGCAATGCAGGGTTTATTTTTATTCTCCTGGAAGTGAATTTTGTGCCCATTCTGTAGTATCAGCAGGACTGAATTGTGTATGCTATACCTACTGAAATAGTTTATATATAATAGTTTGTACGCCTTACTTAGCATGAATCCAGTTGGAAAACATACACTTGAAGAAGTAGCTAACAAAGTTGGCACAAGTTGTACTTACATCAAACCTGAAGTTGGTCTAATTTCACTAAACAAAGGTACAGAAGCAGCTTGAAAGATCATTAATACTATTCTTGGAAAATGTTATTGCTTTAGAAGTGTGTATTTAAATCTCATGCTGGCTGCCTTAAGATATGACAACAGTACACTGTTACTGCCCGCGCATGGAAATGTTCCCATGGTATATAATTTTCTTCCTGATAATGGAGGACACAAAGGCAGGAGGGTTATCTCAGTACTGACAGGCTTCACTCAGAGTCTGAAGCTCCTATAGCCACAGTCACGGAATGTAAGAGCTTTTCCAGCTCCAAAAACCGAAATAAATCAATGAAAGAAAAAATAAAACAGTAACTGTTTCAAATAGTTCACCAGATTATACAAATTCAGTACTGGCAGTAATTCTAGTGCTACAAGCAAGATTTTTAAAACAATCCAACTACTGGAGAGTGTAGCAGATTTTTTAAAATGGATGCATATATATATATATATACATATATAGGCAGAACAGATAGTGACATATATATATAGCTGGAATTGTCTAACATTTCCATTATAAACTTCTGTGTAAGTTGCTTATAATTTTGTAAGACTTGTTTGTGCTGAAATTCGCCATGTTTCTTTTTTGCCTCAACCTATGTTATTGTCTTTATTGACTGTAAGTATTAACACTCACATCCTTCTAGAGTCCAGCATATAACCCAAGCATCCTGACTCCCATAATAATCTATGAAACACTAGAGATGCCATACGTGTTAGTTGTGATGCTGCCCTTGTATTTTCAGATTCTATTCCTGCATGGGATCTGATCCGAAGGTCCTTTGAAGTCAAGGTTAATGAGTAACACCAAAATTAGATGAAGAATATTTTAAATAGCTGAAGTAGTTAAGTGTAATACCATACCATATTTTTTGTTACTTCTATAGTTCATCAGAGGATCTCAAAGCACTTAAATTAGCCTTATAATACTCCTATCTCTGTAATGACATGCCTGCTCAGTTCATTTGCAGAATGTGAACTTGGGACGTCTAGATCTGAAAGCATGAGCTAAAGGATCAAGTTCTTTAACTAGATGGCAGCAACAGACTCATAAACATGTTAAGTTATCTGGTCACTAGAGGGAGACAAAAGCTGTTAGTGTGCATTAAACAAGTATCAGTAGCACCATTTTCCAGAGCAGTGGTTTTCAACCTTTTTTCATTTGCGGACCCCTAAAAAATTTCAAATGGAGGTGTTCACCCCTTTTGAAATATGAGACATAGTTGGCAGACCACCAGGGGTCTTCAGACCACAGATTGAAAACCGCTGTCCTAGAGGAATAAAGTGAGATACGGAAAGATTAAGTAACTAGTACATGGTGAATCAGTGACAGGAAATTGATTTGTATCTGGAGCATTTTAGTTAAGAATTATATGCACTGACTAGCAAAAGATGGGAACTAAATTAAAAACAAAAATAGAAATGAAAATTATTGTCCAGCTTTTGACTTGAATATGCAATAAATAAACACAATATCTGGCATTATCAAATGACTGTGTGGGTAGATGAGAAGAGGTCTCTGTTTCCCTTTTTAAGCCAATTAAATGTTCTACTTGAAGATCCCTTAAAAACTCATTTCCTTATTTTGAGCATTATAAATTAGCCTATCCTATTCAATTCTGAAGTGCACAAAGTCAAAAAAAAAGTCAAGAGGACAGCTGCCAAGTGGAATCATTAAAAAGATTTCAGAAGATTTGTAGCAAGAAACAATAAGTGAAAACATTAACTTTCGTTCAAAGCATAGACAATGTGACTTAAAGGCTGATAGAGTGGACTGCAGTGACTGCAATGATTCAAAATGCTATTTGTGTGTTTTTTTAAAAAAAAGGTGATAAGTTCATAGAAAAAGATGTACTACCAAGTACCCTGCCCCTGAAGCGTCTCAGTGTAAGTGGCAAAACCTTTTTTTGTACACAGGATGCTGGGATTTCTAATAAATTAACAGAGTAGAACAACCAGTTAAAATAACTGTGGGGGGAAGCTATTTTTACCAAATAAGATAATCCCTGTGGAGAAAGTAAATAGTTTTTTGAGCTGCACTGCTAGAATTGTTGACTTGAAATAATAAAGCCCATCTTCTGCCATGTTCTCTGTGCAAGCCCAGAGGCATGCTTTTTATGACTTCTCCTTTATTTGTAAAGAAATATCCCTGAAAAGTAAACCACAACCATCCATCTGTCATATGTTGTGCACCTTAAGGCACCCAATAAATGCAGGAGATGTTTTTATTACTCATTACTACATGAGGACTGTTAAGACTTCCCCTCGGGTATCTTGTATGCTTCAGGATGCTATTGTAAATCAATCCTCAGGTTAGTGACAGAGGGCCAAATTTTCATGATATGATGTTGCATTGCTATGTTATGACACTGCATTGTTATTATTTGTTTGTATTATTGTTATTATTTGTTTGTATTATTGTACCACCTAGGAGCCTTAGTCATGGGCCATAACCCTGTTGGGCTGGATGTTGTACAAACACAGACCAAAAAAGACATTCCCTCCCAAAGGAGTTTATAGTCTAAGATAAGGGATACAGGATATAGACAGATGGGAGGGTACGGGGGAGTACAAGGGAACACTGTGATGTTTTAAAGAGTACAAAGTCATATTGTAATTACTTTGACCTAATGTATGACCTGGTTTATGCAGGTGCATTAGGGCATGTAGGAATGCTCTGCACTCACTTGTAGAAAGGGGACTTACATGCTTACTGTGTGTCTTTACATGGCTCATAAACTCATAGACTTCAAGGTCAAAGGGACCAATGTGATCATCTAGTCTGACCTCCTGCACAAAGCAGGCCACAGAACCCTACCCATCCACTTCTATAACAAGCCCCTAACCTATGTTCGAGTTATTGAAGTCTTCAAATTGTGGTTTGAAGACCTCAAGCTGCAGAGAATCCACCAGCAAGTGACCCATGCCCCACGCTGCAGGGGAAGACGAAAAACCTCCAGGGCCTCTGCCAATCTGCCCTGGAGGAAAATTCCTTCCCTACCCCAAATATGGCGATCAGCTACACCCTGAGCATGTGTATATATGTTGGGAAAATAACACCGCGGGGCACAGACTATCCAATAAGTTCCTGGACTGCATTGCAGACAACTTTTTATTTCAGAAAGTTGAAAAAGCTACTAGGGGGGAAGCTGTTCTTGACTTGATTTTAACCAATAGGGAGGAACTTGTTGAGAATTTAAAAGTAGAAGGAAGCTTGGGCGAAAGTGATCATGAAATCATAGAATTTGCAATTCTAAGGAAGGGTAGAAAGGAGTACAGCAGAATAGAGACAATGGATTTCAGGAAGGCGGATTTTGGTAAGCTCAGAGAGCTGATAGGCAAGGTCCCATGGGAATTAAGACTGAGGGGAAAAACAACTGAGGAAAGTTGGCAGTTTTTCAAAGGGACGCTATTAAGGGCCCAAAAGCAAGTTATTCCGATGGTTAGGAAAGATAGAAAATGTGGCAAAAGACCACCTTGGCTTACCCTTGAGATCTTGCGTGACCTACAAAATAAAAAGGCGGCATATAAAAAATGGAAACTAGGTCAGATCACGAAGGATGAATATAGGCAAATAACACAGGAATGCAGAGGCAAGATTAGAAAAGCAAAGGCACAAAATGAACTCAAACTAGCTATGGGAATAAAGGGAAACAAGAAGACTTTTTATCAATACATTAGAAGCAAGAGGAAGACTAAGGACAGGGTAGGCCCACTGCTCAATGAGGAGGGGGTAACAGTAACGGGAGACTTGGAAATGGCAGAGATGCTTAATGACTTCTTTGTTTCGGTCTTCACTGAGAAGTCTGAAGGAATGTCTAGTATAGTGAATGCTTACGGGAAGAGGGTAGGTTTAGAAGAGAAAATAAGGAAAGAGCAAGTAAAAAATCACTTAGAAAAGTTAGATGCCTGCAAGTCACCAGGGCCTGATGAAATGCATCCTAGAATACTCAAGGAGTTAATAGAGGAGGTATCTGAGCCTCTAGCTATTATCTTTGGGAAATCATGGGAGACGGGGGAGATTCCAGAAGACTGGAAGGGGGCAAATATAGTGCCCATCTATAAAAAGGGAAATAAAAACAACCCAGGAAACTACAGACCAGTTAGTTTAACTTATGTGCCAGGGAAGATAATGGAGCAGGTAATCAAAGAAATCATCTGCAAACACTTGGAAGGTGGTAAGGTGATAGGGAATAGCCAGCATGGATTTGTAAAGAACAAATCGTGTCAAACTAATCTGATAGCATTCTTTGATAGGATAACGAGCCTTGTGGATAAGGGAGAAGCGGTGGATGTGATATACCTAGACTTTAGTAAGGCATTTGATACAGTTTCGCATGATATTCTTATAGATAAGCTAGGAAAGTACAATTTAGATGGGGCTACTATAAGGTGGGTGCATAACTGGCTGGATAACCGTACTCAGAGAGTAGTTGTTAATGGCTCCCAATCCTGCTGGAAAGGTATAACAAGTGGGGTTCCGCAGGGGTCTGTTTTGGGACCGGTTCTGTTCAATATCTTCATCAACGATTTAGATGTTGGCATAGAAAGTACGCTTATTAAGTTTGTGGACGATACCAAACTGGGAGGTATTGCAACTGCTCTGGAGGACAGGGTCAAAATTCAAAATGATCTGGACAAATTGGAGAAATGGTCTGAGGTAAACAGGATGAAGTTCAATAAAGATAAATGCAAAGTGCTCCACTTAGGAAGAAACAATCAGTTTCACACATACAGAATGGGAAGAGACTGTCTAGGAAGGAGTAAGGCAGAAAGAGATCTAGGGGTCATAGTGGACCACAAGCTTAATATGAGTGAACAGTGTGATACTGTTGCAAAAAAAGCAAACATGATTCTGGGATGCATTAACAGGTGTGTTGTAAACAAGACACGAGAAGTCATTCTTCCGCTTTACTCTGCGCTGGTTAGGCCTCAACTGGAGTATTGTGTCCAGTTCTGGGCACCGCATTTCAAGAAAGATGTGGAGAAATTGGAGAGGGTCCAGAGAAGAGCAACAAGAATGATTAAAGGTCTTGAGAACATGACCTATGAAGGAAAGCTGAAGGAATTGGGTTTGTTTAGTTTGGAAAAGAGAAGACTGAGAGGGGACCTGATAGCAGTTTTCAGGTATCTAAAAGGGTGTCATCAGGAGGAGGGAGAAAACTTGTTCACCTTGGCCTCCAATGGTAGAACAAGAAGCAATGGGCTTAAACTGCAGCAAGGGAGATTTAGGTTGGACGTTAGGAAAAAGTTCCTAACTGTCAGGGTAGTTAAACACTGGAATAGATTGCCTAGGGAAGTTGTGGAATCTCCATCGCTGGAGATATTTAAGAGTAGGTTAGATAAATGTCTATCAGGGATGGTCTAGACGGTATTTGGTCCTGCCATGAGGGCAGGGGACTGGACTCGATGACCTCTCGAGGTCCCTTCCAGTCCTAGAGTCTATGAGTCTATGTGGGCAAGACTCACCAGCCAGCAGGAAAGAATTCTCTGCAGTAACTCAGATCCCATCCCATCCAACATCCCATCACTGCCCACATGGCATACTTATCTGCTGATAATCAAAGATCAATTGCCAAAATTAAGCTATCCCATCATACCATCCCTTCCATAAACTGATCAAGCTTAGTCTTAAAGCCAGACATGTCTTTTGCCCCCACTACTCCCCTTGGAAGGCTGTTCCAGAACTTCACTCCTCTAATGGTTAGAAACCTTCATCTAATTTCAAGTCTAAACTTCCTAGTGTCCAGTTTATACCCATTTGTTCTTGTATCTACATTGGTACTAAGCTTAAATAATTCCTCTCCCTCCCTAATATTAATCCCTCTGATATATTTATAAAGAGCAAGCATATCCCCCCTCAGCCTTTTTTTGGCTAGGCTAAACAAGCCAAGCTCTTTGAGTCTCCTTTCATATGACAGGTTTTCCATTCCTTGGATCATCCTAGTAGCCCATCTCTGAACCTGTTCCAGTTTGAATTCATCCTTCTTAAACATGGGAGACCAGAACTGCACACAGGATTCCAGGTGGGGTCTCACCAGTGCCTTATATAACAGTACTAACACCTCCTTATCTTTGTTGGAAATACCTCGCGTAATGCATCCTAAAACTGCATTAGCTTTTTTAATGGCCATATCACGTTGGCGTCTCATAGTCATCCTGAGATCAACCAATACCCCAAGGTCCTTCTCCTCCTCTGTTGCTTCCAATTGATGTGTCCCCAATGTATATCTAAAGTTCTTATTATTAATCCCTAAGTGCATGACCTTGCACTTTTCACTATTAAATTTCATCCTATCACTATTACTCTAGTTTACAAGGTCATCCAGATCTTCCTGTATGATATCCCGGTCCTTCTCCATGTTAGCAATACCCACCAGCTTCGTGTCATCCGCAAACTTTATTAGCACATTCCCGCTTTTTGTGTCAAGGTCAGTAATAAAAAGGTTAAATAAGATTGGTCCCAAAACCGATCCTTCAGGAACTCCACTAGTAACCTCCTTCCAGCCTGACAGTTCACCCTTCAGCCTTAGTTCCAAATTCATGAAGGGTGCCCTAATGACCTTGCCTGGTGCAAAATATAAATACAGATGAAATATTGCATAAAAGAGGCATGGTATGAATCATCCTTCAATGTGGATTGTGAGTCAGCTGAAAGTAACTGAGTTTGCACCACATGCAATGTAATTTTCTGCTGCTTGTGCAGCTGTAGTAGTTAACTCTCAGTTTGCATTCAAGTTAAATTGCTGTGACTGAAAGTCAGCTGACCAAAGCCATCTTATCTTATTTTAGAGTGTCTGTGCAAACCTCTTTGCTGATGCTGTAAGGAACCAGCGTAGTCCCTGCCTGGATGGTGAAGTAGGCTAATCACTCAGAATCTTGAAGGTGAGTGGAGTTACTTCTCAATGTGCTTTCATGTTATTGGAACAGCAGCTGGGTCACTCCCCTTTGTGCTTCTCTGCATTTATCTTTGTTTAGGCTAGATCTGTCCAAGAATCTCTATTCCACCCAATGCAACTGCCAAGCATGGAGGACAAACACTCTTTAAGATTTAGATTTGTGACTGCTCTGACTGCCGATGGAAGAACGAACAATGATGAGGAAGGATGGTGCAGTGGTTGGGGTGCTTGACGGAGACATGGACTTTCTATATAACTCTAGGCAAGGCACTTTACTTCTTTTGGCTCAGTTCCCCATCTGCAAAATGGGCTTAGAGCTGAGGTGGCTGTTAATCTAGGTGTGAAGCCAAGAAACCAGGAGAAGTTGGTCCAACCCACCATTGGTATTGGAAAAAGTGGGATGATGCATAGTGACCCCTGCCACATGACAGGGCATGGACCTTATGGCTCTGATCCTGGTCCCAGACACATGGTATGGAGGAAAGAACAGTCTACAAATAGCTCATGATTTCTGCAGAATTCTTCATTATTCAATATTGTTTTATGTGAACAAATCTCAGCCTATGGCCTACCAGCAAATACTTCACTGTGTATATGGTTTTGGGTGTTTTATATCCACAATTCAAGCTGTTTTGAATGGAAACAAAAGTCACATGGTGTGGGTCTGTTCCTTGACTGGATAAGAAATGTAAGTTAGAATTGCAATTCTAGAGCAACTATGATTACAAATTCAAAATTCAGTCTCCTCAAAATCTACAATATTTCCTCAGAATCAGCCATCACTGACATGAACACAGCTGAAGTGAATTCATTAAAGAAATGTTTACAAATATTTTGTCCAGTATTCATTCAGCTCTAATTATGCCACTGGGTGGCAGGCTTAGCAGAAAGGCAAAGGAATAAATACAAATGGAGGCTGAATTAACCATTCATCTCAAGAGATAATATTTTGAGACATATTGGTTTCAGTGTGGGAAAACCTGTCTTGCCACTGTCCAGTGGAGAAAGGGCTTCAATCCACAGGGCTGTCAGGCATCCTGGCATCTTTCATGAGCACTAAATTCACTTAAAGGGCTCAACGACATGGAAGTACTGAATCCTGAGAGGATGGGCAATGTGTGATTAGTCCTTGCATATAAACAACTAGGAGTACCATGTTACTACAATTGTTTCTAAGTAATACTGATTTAAAATTCAAAGCACCTGAAGATAAAACACGGTATTAAAACCCAAAATGCATCCATACAGTGTAATGAGGCATTAAATAGCTATGTTGGATTGCTAGAAACATTACACTAGAACCCATAAAATCCAAGTTCTTGGAGGGGACTCGAGGTTATTGAAGGAGAAAATGCATCACAATGATTAGAAAAATGGCTGTCAGAGGGCGTTGGCACAAAGATCCTCATGTGGAGGGGAATATCATAATAGCCAGGAAGCTCAGCCTTAATCTGCTTGGTGGATGCACAATAATTGTACTGTTAGTAGATTTAAAGGCTGAGGTCAAAGGCATTCCTGAAGCCAAGAGAAAAAAGAACTCTTATATAACAAAGAAAAATTCTCATCTCATCAACCACCTACCCAATAAAGGGGGATCTTGAGACTTCTTCTGGATCAGATAATATATATCAGGAGGATTTTGCTTAACAATTGTGGACATTAATGTAGTGTATAAAGGGAGAGAGCCTGCAGTATGCAGCTCGGCTCAACTCCCTCCCAGAACCTCAGGATATGTACAGTACTTTATATTATAACTAATGTTTATGCCAAACTTCCTTAACTACAGGGAGAACTGAACAAGCCAGCTTTAATTTGCCCTTGGCACATATTTAACTGGGATTTTAATCTTGAAATGTCTTCTGGGAATCCAGCATGTTTGGATAAAATCTTCTGAATGTAAAATATTCTGTTTTGCTTGCATAAATGCAGTGACTTAAAGAAAATCTGTTCCATCATATTATATCAAAAATATCCTAAGAACTGCATTCAATTACAATGAAAACTAAAGCATTGGAAGCACTGGGAGAATTTCAGAAATAAATTAAATTAAATCAGATAGGAAGCTGCCAATTTAACAGTGTATTGTATTGTACATTAAGAATCTTTTGACAATCTATGTCTTGCCAATGTGAGCTGCATTTTCTGTGTCATGTTCCCTCCCCTGGAGGGGGAAGTATCAGCAAAATGTCAGATCTCCTGGGGACACACTGGCACTATTTAAAATTATGACAGCTAGTGAAAAAATTACCAATTTTCTAAAAACTGATTGGCAGTTTAAATAGCTAATTCTTACATTAAAGTATCATCAGATGGGATTGTTAATATCTGGTTGAAACTAATGGGGACAGAGGAGTTTTTGACTTTGTATTACTGTTTTAGGCTCTCTGCAGGCTCAGGAAGGAAACACTGCATGTGATTCATGCTTGGAAGGTTTCCTTTACAAGGGTATGCATTAAAAACATTCTCTGTAAAAAAATTAAACTTAGATTTTGCAGAAACTGAATTTTGTGCAGGCCACAAATATATCAAGTGAGGTGAATCTGGTCTACGGGCTGGGCATTTGGCACCTCTGAAGTGGTGGAAGGGTCAACCAGAGCTGCAGATCTCCAGATGGATTAACGGATAGAAAGAACACCAGATCAAGTGATGTCATTGTGTTGGTTCTTGAGGTACCCAGGGCTGTGAGTAACCTTGTTATCCTCACCGCTAGTGTGAGGGAGTCAGCTCCCTACCACCAGAAGCCAGTTAGCCATTCAAATACTGTCCTCTGGGCAATGCCGGCCCTTACCTTGTCTTACAGTTTAACACTCCAGTTCCTGAGTCCCTTTGAAGTGTTCCCCTGTAATGTCCAGCCCCCTTGTCCACCGAAAACTCACAGAAATCCCAGGCCTGCTGTCCACAAAGGAAGAGTATGCACACTAGTTTGCATGATTCAACTCAGGATTAGCACTTTGCTGAATATCACTACACTTTGATCATAAACTTATTCTCATTTTCATTACAACTATATCTAAGATTCAAGGTTCAAGCGATAGTGAGGAAGTATATTGGAAACAAACGATAATATCAGAGGGGTAGCCGTGTTAGTCTGGATCTGTAAAAGCAGCAAAGAATCCTGTGGCACCTTATAGACTAACAGACGTTTTGGAGCATGAGCTTTCGTGGGTGAATACCCACTTCTTCAGATGCATGTGGTGGAAATTTCCAGGGGCAGGTATATATATGCTAGCAAGCAAGCAAGAGATAACGAGGTCAGTTCAATCAGGGAGGATGAGGCCCTGTTCTAGCAGTTGAGGTGTGAAAATCAAGAGAGGAGAAACTGGTTCTGTAGTTGGCAAGCCATTCACAGTCTTTGTTCAATCCTGAGCTGATGGTGTCAAATTTGCAGATGAACTGAAGCTCAGCAGTTTCTCTTTGAAGTCTGGTCCTGAAGTTTTTTTGCTGCAGGATGGCCACCTTAAGGGCTGCAATAGTGTGGCCAGGGAGGTTGAAGTGCTCTCCTACAAGTTTTTGTATATTGCCATTCCTAATGTCTGATTTGTGTCCATTTATCCTTTTCCGTAGAGACTGTCCAGTTTGGCCGATGTACATAGCAGAGGGGCATTGCTGGCATATGATGGCGTATATTACATTGGTGGATGTGCAGGTGAATGAACCAGTGATGGTGTGGCTGATCTGGTTAGGTCCTGTGATGGTGTCGCTGGTGTAGATATGTGGGCAGAGTTGGCATCGAGGTTTGTTGCATGGATTGGTTCCTGAGCTAGAGTTATTATGGTGCAGTGTGCAGTTACTGGTGAAAATATGTTTCAGGTTGGCAGATTGTCTGTGGGCAAGGACTGGCCTGCCACCCAAGGCCTGTGAAAGTGTGGGATCATTGTCCAGGATGGGTTGTAGATCCTTGATGATGTGTTGGAGGGGTTTTAGCTGGGGGCTGTATGTGATGGCCAGTGGAGTCCTGTTGGTTTCTTTCTTGGGTTTGTCTTGCAGTAGGAGGCTTCTGGGTACACGTCTGGCTCTGTTGATCTGTTTCCTTATTTCCTCGTGCGGGTATTGTAGTTTTGAGAATGCTTGGTGGAGATTTTGTAGGTGTTGGTCTCTGTCTGACCGATAATATGTAAAACAAAATCATAACATGCTTTCTAGAGACTAAATTTAACAGGTTAATCTCATATCTAACAAGCTCTATCTCACCCAATATCTTCTGCAGCTTTTCAACCATGGTTGGCTGCGGTCCTGTTTTCATCAATGTATATGCACTGCCCATTTACTTCTTATGTGTTGGATGATGGGGTGTCTTCTTTACATCATAAATATATTCCAGTGTTTATTGTCTTTCCACAGAGCCAGGATAACCACCTATGGTTTGTTTTTCCTGTGTGCTCCTTCCCAATTGACTTTACATGTCGATGCGAACATGGAAGTGGGCACCATTGTGTTAGCTTACAATGCTTAATTTACATTCTGACAAAGAGAGATACATTTCTGACCCTGTGTCTGAAGGAAAACTTGTTTTTCATCCCAGCCTTGTTATGGACTTTAAAGCTATATTTTCCATATATAAACATAAACTCTTCCCATAGTATTTGTACGTACATTTCACAATGATAATGATGACCAATGTGACCCTGGGCTTTTATTTAAGACCTCTTATGACTTTCTTTGGTGAACCAGAATGTACCTACCAGAATCAAGATATTCCTGTATCCCCTTGCTGGTTGGTTCTTGGGTCACAGTCATACACACTAACAGTATAAGAGAAGTTTTCCAAGTGTGGGCTTAGTTCAAAGGGAAGCAGCCTACACAGACATTTCCCTACTGACAGAGAACATATCTTGCTTGAAATGCTCAGAGTAGAGATTGCTGGCAGTAAGCTTCACAATAGCCCTAATGATTGGAGTGCGATAATAAAAGGATTCATTTTTATGTTCCTTTCTTGGGGGGTTCTTTGAATTCAGAAGCTGGAAGAAGAATGGATGCTGGTGAAAGCATGTTCCCACAGTACTCTGGGATTCTATAGAAGCTAAGCTTGGGGGAAAACACACAGATCTGAAAAGTTATTTTAGTGAGGCAGCATTATAGATGTTTTCTTCTTCTCTTACTGTTAATCTTTTAACACTGACTGATAGGTAGGTTTAACCACGCCATATTTTTCCTTACGAGTGGGATTTACTGACATGAAAACATCAGTAAATTGGTCTGCCATTAATATTAAGACAGTTTAGTGTACTTGAAAATACACATCCTGCTTCTTAACCTGTATGATTAAAGAAGTTCTATTTATTTTGTCCATTTGCTCTTTGCTATCACCTCTAATATAAAACCTTAGCGAGAAAATGTAAATACACTGTCAAAAAATCATTTTAGGAACATAGGAAATGCCATATGAAGATGAGACTAATGGTCAATTTAATTTGGCATCCTGTCTTTGACAGCAGCCGTTGCTAGGTACTTCAGAGAGAAACCCCAATATTGAACTCTTATACAATAATATGTCTATGAAGACATTTCTTCCTAACCCCAAGAGATAAATGCTTGGCTTACGTTCTGAAGCATATGGGTGCTATCTACTGGGTTCCTTTATCATCATGATCACCATCAGATATGGGTGCCTTGAGGGTTAATCTCTCATAACAAAATTCCTAGATATGGTAGCTGCAGACATTTTTTGTTCATATGAATGTCCTTAAAAATAATAATAAAAAAATAAAAAAATAAAGTCTGTCTAAGCTCCTTGCCTCTTTTCTGTGGCAGTGAGTTCCAATGACCGACTGGCATCTGTTGGTCTGTCTGTCCATCTGCTATGTAAATATGCTGCCTTTGTGTTTTCTTTTCTTGTATCATAAGATAGGATAAATATGACTGTCCAACTGACCTTGTCTATATAAATAGATGAAAATTGTTACTTACAGTAGATTTAGTTTTCTACAAATATATCCTCAGCATTGGTTCCCCTGGTATCCATATAGGTACCAAAATGTGAATTTAATACAAGGAACAGCTTGAAACAAATCAGATATTGAACTACTGCGTATAAAATATCCTAAGAAACCAACTTGGTTCAAGTCAGATATATTTAAAGGCAAAATAACAGAGATTTTTGTAATATATAAATTCAAACTACTAATGTGGTGCCCATATTCAGTTAGTTGCTCTTTGCTACCATTCATTAGATTCAAGCTTCTTGAAATGTTACTCAGCAACTGTCATTTTTAGTAATAGCAACATATTACTGACTCACTGCACAATTCATCCCTTTACATTGTCTGGGTATTTTTATCAAAGGAAATAATTGACTGAAGAAGAAAGAACTGTGAAAGGTTTTATCAGATCTTTCATTCAAGAATTTGGCTGATTAACCAAGTGAACAAAGTGGCATCTCCCAGCAATGTCTGTTCTTGGATGACCCCTTTTGTAGGTTATCAAGTTGCTAGATAAAATTGCATAACAGTTCATGATCTTACAGCCTTGGTTATTTGAAATCCTGCAACTGCGAGCACTTCTAAAAAGCAGTGTTCTCACTTATGGTATGGCAAGGTTGAATAGCCACAGGTCTTATATTTCCACATCTGAATCTAGTGATGCACTTACCAGTCAGTATATGATTGTTTGCTCTTTTTATATTTGGTCCTATTCTCAATGAGATACATTTGTTATTATTAAAAAACAATTTGCCAATTTAAGGCATTAAGGTAAGTGTTATACAATTATTATTCATAATTATTACTTTATTATGCCCATTATGTTCTCAGATGTGAGAATCAAATTGGCCCCCTGAGAATTCTGAGCCAATACGAGATTTTCTAACAGTTAAGAAACTTCTGGATCTTTAGCTGGTTTAAATGGTCCTTGTTCCACTGGTGTTATGGTCATTTACCTCAGGTGAGGATCTGCCCCTTTTAACCTTAACTGTGGTGTACATGCATGACTTCAGTGGAGCCACGATAGCAGAGAATTTGGCCTACTAACTATTCTTTGGTAAAACACATCTCAATTAGCCAGTATTGAAGCAATACATGTTTTAAGTGTTTACCTTTTAAATTACTTCTTTGTTCCTTGCTCCAGTTAAACTCATTATTGCTGTACTGATGATTTTGATTTTTAAAATAATGATTCTATCAACTAACAGTGAACAAAATAGTAAACATCAGCCATTTAAATCAAAGTTTGCAAGGAAATGGCATATCTTAACAATTTTGTGTTATGATTGTTTTCTTAAACTACTGTGTAGTCTTATAACAAGGTCTTTTTATCTATGAATTAGAACTGCAGCTTCAGTGTACAACATGAATATGATAATTTGTGTATACAAGATTTGCTCCCCAAATTGAAAGCATTGTGTATGTTCAAAGATATCAATAGTTGTATTTAATATAGTCACATCAACAAATGTTTCTTCCCATAGAATTAGTTTTGTCCAAATTGACAGGTGTATAACAGCTTCTCCAATAGAGGTGCACAGTGATTGACAATACAAAATACCTTTAATTTTGCATTTGATGATTTGGCTGGGTTATCCATAGTTACTATAAGGAATATTGTGCAGTTGTACATGCCTAACTCTGAAATCTGGTCCAGAATGTCTGCTGAATAGGACCTATTTTATTTCATGCTCCAATAGTCTCATGATCATCAAAGCACATCCCAAAGGGACCATAGCATTCTTGCAGATTTAGTGCCATTCAGATTGATCTCTAATTAGATTCTTTACAGTGGGCTGGCTGGATGTTCAATCTCTGTCCGTCATTGGCAATCTTATTGTGCCATCAAAGCTGTTGGTGACTACATGATCACCAACCGCATAGCAGCATTCCTTGCTGATTTACCCATACCAGTTCATAACATTTTTTGATTAAGGTCTCTGAATGATTCTTTTTTTTACATTTACCTGAAAATATTTGTCTGCAAAACCTTTTATTTAGAAGGTACAAGCTTAGGAACTTGACTTCCAATACACAAAACAAAACATAAGAAAGTGATTCCTAATGGGCTGTCTCACTCTTTATAGGATGCTTTCATACACTAGCTGACAGTTTTCACATAAGGGATCTCGACATTCAGCTTAAGAAAGACTTTTCAACTCTTCATGAATTATAAAGGCATTATAAAAACTTCTAAGATTAATCACAAGACAAGAATACTTCTTTTTGTACTTTTTTTAGTAATTATAACAGGAAGGCAAATAAGATTAGATCACAGATCTCCTGAACAAGAGGAAATACTAAACTAGCTTTATTTTGTCTCCTCCTTAGTATCAATGCTCATTGTCTGCACTTTCTTCCTGATTGACAAAGCCATACCAAGCTGAATGTGTTCCAGGACTCCAGGCAAAGTGCCATTGAGTAACTGAAACCCAAGCAAGTTTCATTTTAATCACTTTCGCTTTGTTTGAAATCAATCTACTGTCTGGGGGAAATCTATTATTTAAAACCCACAAGGACTGGTAGACCTCTTGACATTGTAGCATCTATTGGAACCCATGACCACTTTGTCAGTTGGAGGAGTACTTTGTCATTTTCTGTGTGTGCAGATTTCCTACCTTCCACGTTAGTCATTTTAAACAAAGTTTAAGATGAGTAAGTGAGTTTTAGTGCATGAATATAACTTAGCTACTCTAGATATAGAATCAATCACACCAACAAAAACCAAACTATTTAGAAGGGAGTTGAACAAAATGTAGTTAAAATGGTATTGACCTGTACCAGCTGGCCTTGCAGTCAAGCAGGGTTGTAATCAGGACCGGATTTAGGGGCAGGAGACCCAGGTGACTGCCTGGGGTGCCGGGCTTGGGGGGCACTGGGCTTGGGGTGCTGTTTTTGTTGTTAGCAACAAAAGGGAAAATAGAATGTGTGAAGTAACATGTTTCATGTATTCTGTCTGTGGATTCCTTTTTCACTAACTTCCTAGAATGTTCTGGACCTTTGTAGAGTCTCATGGAACCTTCCAGGCTTTCTGAGAATTACATTTTCCTTGAACCTTCTAGAATGTTGTCAGCCATGCTCTCATGAGTATATAAGTGGTGGGGCATCGCCAGTCAGTCAATGAGATATGACAATGAAGTGAAGTGAAGTGAGAGCCCACTTGTGATATTGTGAACTTTGTTTTATTGTATAATTGTGAAAGTGTACTTGTATTTTAAGACTTGAAGAGTATAGGTAGCGACTAATAAAGGATATATTTAATGATCACCAGAGAGATCCATTGAACCCCTATCTATGCAACATTATAAAAGAAATACTGTTACTTTTTTTGCAATGTTTACCATGTAATGTTTGATGACTTTCTAAAACTGTAGAGCATAGACTTTTGCTCTCCCTAATATTGTCTGTTTTCCCCTGTAGAAAATAAAAGATGCCCCTGAAGAAGCATCATATAAGAAGCAAAAAGCTCGGTTGCAATCTAGTTTGCAGCAAAGAATAATTTGGCTCGTCGGATAAGTTATTCACTGAACATAAAGGTAATTTCCTGTTTGGTGGCGCTCCTTGGGCAGTATGATGATGTCATGCCTGAACACCTATGTTGAATAGTTTGTCAAGAAGCTGTGGACCATTACTGCAGCAAAACAATTCAAAATGAATTGACTGACCTTGTGTCGTGGAAGATGCTTGATAACATATTGATGTGGCTTGGCAAAGTGAAGTACTATGCCATAATAATGGACTGCACTCCCGGCATTGGTCACAGTGAAAAGATATCATTTACAGTAAGATTTGTTGATGAGCATGGTTGTATCCAAGTAAAGGAACACTTTATTTATTTCCAGTCTGTGGATGACTGTACTGGAAGAGGCCTAACAGAACTGTTTATGAACATTTTGAATGAGAATAAAATAAAGCTTCAGGATTGCCACGACCAAGGCTACAACAACAGTGTGAACACGAAGGGAAGAAACAGTGGTGTACAGGCAAAGATCCTTGTGCTGAATCCAAAAACTTTCTTCATGCTTTGTGGCTGCCATTCCCTCAACCTGGTTGTGTCAAATGCAATGTCATCTTCTTTGGATTCAGTATCTCTCTTCAGAGTACTGCAAAGGATGTAAATCCTGTTTTCAGCATCAACTATCAGGTGGAAGAGCCTCACGGACAATGTTACAATCTGACCATTAAGCTGCTAAGTGACATTTGCCGGGAGAATGACATTGACAGTTTAAGGACAGTGAGGTGCCAAGTAACTGAGGGATAAGACACTCTGATGGAACTAGTACAGTTGAGTAAAGCTGAGCCTGGAATCCGACAGGAGGAGCAAAGCCTGAGAAACCAGATTAGTGACTTCAAATTTCTGGTCTCAACTGCGATTTGGCATTATATGCTGTTCCAAGTAAACGTTGTAAGCAAGACATTACTCAGTCAATGGACATTACAACCGCTACTACTTTAATGAGAAGCTGCCTTGATTTTGTTGTGGCCTACAGAGACAATGGATTTAAAGATGCCATCACCGCTGTCAAAGAATTGGTGGAAAACTACTGTAACACTATTTCATGCTGGTCTACTCAATGTTGGTGCACAGTTCAATTTTTTGGTGTTAGTACATTTCAGTTATTCTTAAAACTGAAACGTTTCTATAAGCCTACAGTAAATACATTTTTATTTACTTATATATGACATGAATATATACAGATTTACAGATCCTAGCATGCAAATTTATTGTCTTATATGACAGGGATAAATCATGCATTCACTTCGTGCATCGAAGTTGTGAAATGGACTACAAATGCAATAAAAAATAAGGTATTCAAAAGTTTAACAAATGGAGGTGGCGGGTTCTGAAGACACTTCTCTCCTTGGATGCCATTTGGTCAAGTGCCAGCCTGGTCGTAATGTATTACCATGCAAGTGAGTGAGCCTGAGACAAGCATTGTCTATGTTGGAAAGTTGTACCACTTTAAATATACTGGTATAGTTAAAATGGTACAACATTCCTAGTGTGGGTGCAGTTATACCAGGTGCTTTGTAGCTCTATAGCTATTTCAGTACAGAATAGGAATAATTCATGCTCATATAAGACATGATTATACCAATGTATCTTTGCCCCTACTGGGGTGGGGGTATTGTACCTCTATAACTATGCTGGTTTAAAAAAATGTCCTAACCAACTTACTTATACCAGTTAAAAATCCATATGTAGACCAGGCATCCAGTCTTTCATTCACAGGACACCATGCACTGAAAGCACTGCAGAAGTAGTGTGCTGACCCCACACATCTAGAAGGACAAATAACATCCAAGGGCTTGTCTATGCTTGAAAGTAATTAGAATTAAGGTAGGGTGTGATTTTAAAGCACAAGAGATATTCCTGAAAAGTTGTGGACATTCTGATTGTGGAATAAAAGTGCCTTTTTCCTGTTTAGCTTAAACCAAGTGGACTAAGTGGATTTAAATTGATTAAACTAAACCAGATCAAGGTGCTCTTATTCCAGAGTAAGTGTGCCTTGGTCAAGAAGGAATTTTCCCCATGATCAGTTTGGCAGTCACCCTGGGATCTTTTCGTGTTCCTATGTAGCATGGAACAAGGGTCACTTGCAGGTTTAAGCTAGCCTAAATGGTTGATTCTTTGAAACTTGAAGTCTTTAAATCATGATTTGAAGACTTTAGCAACTCAGCCACAGGGTCTATTATAAGAGTGGGAGGGGCTGGAGAGGTTCTGTGGCCTGCAATGTGCAGGAGTTCAGAGTAGATAACCATGATGGTCACTTCTAGTTTTAAAGTCTATGAGTCTACAACAGAAATGGACCCAAAGATACAAAAATGTTAACATGACCCAGTAACTGAAAACATTAAGCTGCTCTAAACAAGATTTGAGGTTTGGTATACAGCAACCTACTTAATTTCATGGCAAACAAATTTTTAATCTTTTATTAAACATACAGAAAAGGCAGGAAAACATTTAAAGCATTTGAAATGTGAAGTAAGAAGTAAAGCTTTTGTTTTAACCATAATTAGGGCCCTCCCAAATTCACGGCCATGAAAAACACATCATGGACTGTGAAATCTGGATTCACCCTGTGAAATCTACTCTTTTGTGTGCGTTTACCCTATACAATACAGATTTCAAAAGGGAAACCAGCATTTCTCAAATTGGGGGTCCTGACCCAAAATGGAGTTGCGGGGGGGTGGGTCACAAGGTTATTTTAGGGGGGGATCACAGTATTGTCACCCTGACTTCTGCACGGCCTTCAGAACTGGGTGGCTGTAGAGCGGTGGCTGTTGGTCAGGCACCCAACTCTGAAGGCTGTGCCCCGCCAACAGCAGCAATGCAGAAGTAAGGGTTGCAATACCCTTACTTCTTCATTGCTGCCTTCAGAGCTGGGCAGCCAGGGAGTGGTGGTTGCTGACTGAGGGCCCAACTCTGCAGGCAGCAGCGCAGAAGTAAGGGTGGCAATACCATACCATTGTGACATTATTGATATAACCTGGGACCATATAGAACATGGTTTGCAACCAAAGTCCTGTAATGGCACCAAATCTTATGTAAAGGGGCTCATATAAGGTGTCTAAGACCAGGTGATGGGTTGCTGGTTATGATTATGCTGTCTTATGTCTGTATCATTTTGTAGTTGAAGTTACGAGTATTGGCTGTATACTGTCTGTATTTCAAATTTGTGCTGTGTTTCTGGGAAAAATCCCAGACAAGTTGGTGTTAGCTCTGCCTAGCCTGCTTGATGGCCCATTAAAGACCATCAGCTACACAACTGACCCATTGAGAGGAGGCAGATACGCCTTGTAACTCAGCAGGGTGTGCAGGAACTTGCCCATGTGACTGCAGACTCCATTTTGCTGTAATTTTCCACAGTAACAAAAAAGAAGTGTTCTCACACCTGGAAGAGCCTATATAAGGCTGATGCCTCATCTCCATATTGTCTTCAATCCTGCTTCTTACCTCTAGAGGGAATTTGCTACAAGCTGAAGCTCTGCACAAGGGACTGATGACCCATCTCAGCTGGGGATGTTCTCCAGAGACTTGATTTGAACCTGCAGTTTATTCCATCACTGCTACAAGCCTGAACTAAGAACTTTGCCATTACTGTATGTAATTGATTCCATTTAACCAGTTCTAGATCTCATCTCTCTACCTTTTTCCCTTTATGAATAAACCTTTAGATTCTAAAGGATTGACAACAGCGTGATTTGTGGGTAAGATTTGATGTTTATATTGACCTGGGTCTGCGGCTTGATTCTTTGGGATCGAGAGAACCTTTTTCTTTTATTGGGGTGTTGATTTTCATAACCATTCATCCCCAGGACGAGTGGGACTAGTGGTGATACTGGGAGACTGGAGTGTCTAAGGAAATTGCTTGTGTGACTTGTGGTTAGCCAGTGGGGTGAAACCGAAGTCCTTTTTGTCTGGCTGATTTGGTTTGCCTTAGAGATGGAAAAACCCCAGCCTAGGGCTGTAACTGCCCTGTTTAAGCAATTTGTCCTGAATTGGCACTCTCAGTTGGGTCCTGCCAGAACCGCATCGTCATAACCATGCCATCCTTACTTCTGATAGGGAAAATAAAGTCCCCTCTACAACAGGGGCTTTTCTGTTGCCCCCCAGAGCAGGGACTTTTCAGTTGTGGGGATTTTGCAGGCCAAACCCTTGGCTGTATTAACCCTAACTTCCCTAAAACTTGTTTACACAGAGATACTGTCTGGAAAAGTACTAAGCTGGGGGCAAGGAGGGGCCCCTGGGGGAGCCATTGCAGCTTTGTGGGTTATATTGTAGCAGTAAGTGCTTGCTTAAGGTAACCGCAAGTTAAAGGTCACAGAACATTTAGGCCCACATGACCACCTAACAAGAAAAACAGGAAGATTGTGACAGAAAGCTGTTGGCTTTGCAATAGATGATCCATATAAGGAAATTATCAATTGTGTGTTGCTATGGCTTGCAAAATTGGCAATGTAAGTGCCAAATAAGGATGTATTGGATGTATTGCTGAGTGACGCTTTGCGGTTTTAAGCTCTAAAAGCTTAGTAAAATTTGTAATATGCAGAACAGCCGACCCTCTGTGTAGGGAACCGCTGTTTCTCCCTGTGTGCACACTTGTAATCAATAAAGGAGCCTTGGGCTGTCTGATCTAAAATCAACGGTGTGGTCGATTTTCCACAACACTTCTGTGCTGCTGCTGCTGGTGGTTCTGCCTTCAGAGCTGAAGCAGCACAGAAGTAAAGGTAGCAGTACCACAGCCAGTCCCCCCAAATAACCCTGACACACACACCCCCGCCAACTCCTTTTTGGGTCAGGTCCCTTACAATTACAACACCATAAGATTTCAGATTTAAATAGCTGAAATCATGAAATTTATGATTTTTAAAATCCTCTGACTCTAAAATTGACCAAAATGGACCTTGAATTTGGTAGGGCCATAACCATAATCCTTGTTCCATTTTCCTTTAACTTGAGATAGATTTTAGAAGGAAACCCTCTTCTCTGATGGTAATAACTGTCCTTTTGGAGAAGAGTGAAGGAAGTTAATTGAGATGGGCTGGAGATGTTGTTGTTACTCTTGTTGTTGAAGTCTGATTCTGTTTTCTAGAAGACAAAACAAGACAAACACAAACAAGAGGGGAGAGCAAAGAACAGCAGTGATAGAAAATGCAGCTTTTTATCTTTGGAATTGACTCTCACTTACAACCTTACTGCTGGAAACAGAGAGGGACAGCACAGTCTTATCAGCTACACTGAGACCTGACAAACTTGTACCAGCAACAGACTGTTTAGGCTATTGCATTTAGCTGCCTTTCTGGTCACAGGCTGACAGCTAAGCCAGACTCTCATTAGACAGAAGGAAAAAGACAAGAGATAGGAAAGAGAAGAAATAAAGCAGGGAAGGAAAATGACACAAAGTCTCCCATCCTTGATGGTGCTCCGGAGTTAGCTGGAGCTGGTATAGGTGGTGGCATCATCTGGATTCCTCTCTATGGCCCAGCCTGGTCAGGACATCTCTCAAGGTTAAGATAAACAAGGCATAATCGTGTCACACTGAATTCTGGGGTCCCAGGAGATAGTGGCGGTGGCCATTATGATGGTAAAGTTCACTCCTTTGCCTTCTCTTGTCTTTGAGACAGCCAGCATTTGCATTTTCTCCCTTCTATCAGCCAGCATTGCATTAGCCAGATTCCACCCCCCAACGTATCTTTTTGAGGACTCCAATAGGGAAGTGTAGGATGAAATAACCCTTGCCCTCATTATTTTGTCCACAAATTAGGCCTAATTTCTGACACACTAATTTTGGTTCATTTTTTTTTGGGCCCACACTTTTGTTTACCAAGCCCGATTTTCATACAGGCTTTGAGTTATATTAGTGGACCTATCTGTTTAGACTAATTTAGCCTTTTTCTCTCCCTTTTTCACCTTTTCTCATTAACATTTTTCCCTGTAGGCTATTGTGATACTTTATGAATTTTCATTCACTTTTTGTTGAATTTACAATTCAGGTTGTAGGACCAGTTTTTACAACACTATACACATGGAATTATTCCTGAATAGCTATTTCAAAATAATTCCATGTGTAGATAAATCTGAACATAGAAACATAAAATCATAGGACTGGAAGGGACCTTGAGAGGTCATCTAGTCCAGTCCCCTGCACTCATGGCAGGACTAAGTATTATCTAGACCATCACTGACAGGTGTTTGTCCAACCTGCTCTTAAAAATCCCTAATGATGGAGATTCCAGAATCTCCCTAGGTAATTTAACCACCAACATAGTTAGGAAGTTCTTTCTAATGTTCAACCTAAAACTCCCTTACTGCAATTTAAGCCCATTGCTTTTTGTCCCATCCACAGAGGTTAAGAACAATATTTTTTCTCCCTCATCCTTGTAACAATGTTGTACGTAGTTGAAAACTGTTATCATGTCCCCTCTCAGTCTTCTCTTTTCCCAACTAAACAAACCAAATTTTTTCAATCTTTCGTCATAAGTCATGTTTTCTAGACCATTAATCATGTTTGTCACTCTTCTCTGGATTCTCTTCAATTTGTCCACATCCTTCCTGAAATGTGGTGCCCAGAACTGGATACAATACTCCAGCTGAGGCCTAATCAGAGCGGAATGGAGGAGAAGAATGACTTACCATGTTTTGCTTACAACACTCCTGCTAATACATCCCAGAATGGTGTTTGCTTTTTTGGCAACAGCGTTGCACTGTTGACTTATATTTAGCTTGTGGTTCACAATGACCTGCAGATCTCTTTCCGCATTACTCCTTCCTAGGCAGTCATTTCCTTTTTGTATGTGTGCAACTGATTGTTCCTTCCTAAGTGGAATACTTTGCATTTGTCCTAACTGAATTTCATCAACATGACCCTGTAGCAACCTCTCTGCCAGACTTGAGACATCAAGTCTCAGACAGAGCAGCAGCCAGTATTTCCCCGCTGGGAAACTCATAAGCTCTGTTCATGTATTTCTGTTCATGTGCATCCATTACATGGCAGCCTTGCAAGCGACACACTTATGGAAGAGGCCTCTCTATACAAGGTGTCCTTCTGACCCATACTCCCAGCCAGAATAGGCTCCACAAATCTCTTCTTTCAGTTACTTTTCTGAAAGGTTAAAGGTTGTTTCAACTCTCCCAGTCAGCCTGATGATAATTTTCAGACAATCTATGACTGAAGCTGTCTAATTAAAAACAAGACTTAATACAAAGAGAGAAATCAATTAGAAGCAAAATAAATAGTATATTTTATAAAGTCTTATTTTCAACAAAAGCTAAGTGAGGAAGGTGGCTAAGTAGGTAACACTTGGGTTTAACTAACAGCAAGTTTTTAAAATGGCAAATGTCCAGAGAATGCATCTTTCTGCCCTTTGACTCTTTCAGCAGGCTGGCTTATCAGAGAGAGCCTTTTGTTACAGGTGTCTTCTGTTTGCCATTCCATCCCTTACCTGACTCTCAGGCTTCTTATACTTCTCAGGTTTTTGATGCCTGACTTGTCATACCAGAAACCAGGTATCTCTAGGTGTTTCTTCTGCCATATCCATTGTCCATGGTCTGAACCCATTCAAGGCTTTTCTATCTGCTTGGGATAAGCAGTTTGATTGCTGTTTTTCTGCCCAACCATAACAGGAGAAGCATCCCCTTGGGGCCCTTCTGGGTGCCCCAACATGGCCACAGGTCTCCCCAGGGGGGAAAATGTCTCTGCCTCTGGTGCCAACTGTAGCAGGACTTTGGCCCACCAGCTAATTGTCTCTTCAGCCTCTGGATGGGTTGGATGAGTTCAGCCCCCAAAAGTCCCACTACATAAAACAAATCCAGTTCAATCAGGACTGTCCCTTTACCCCACCTTTGCAGGGGGTGCCCCGTCCTTTCCTTCAGACTTGTTTCCCAAACTGTCTCTTACTTGTGCATCACTCACTCCTGGGGTCTAACTGATTCTCCCCAGTGGCTGCTCCAGCTAGCAGGCCTCTGTAACAGGAAGAGAGCTTGAGACATAAGCCCTTGTATCAGAGGCCTGGTATCAGGCAGGACCTGCTCACAGAATTTGGCAAGAACAGGGCTGATATTGCAGAAATACACATTCCTAAGAAGTGCTAGTCACAGAGTGCTCATGCAAACATATCCCAATATCAAGTGGTACCAGAACATCCTCATATCAAGAATGGTACAAAAACATTCCCTAAGGATAACAGGAACACACTGACTGCTCCTAAAAGATGTCAGGATGACAGTATATAATAGAGATGTTTTGATCAAACCAACATGTACAAAGTGATCAGTAATAACTAGTCACATTAAGGGGCAGTAACTAGTATACCTATATCAGAGGGGCAGTACTAACTTGTTTGTGTGAGGATATAAAGATGTATCTCAGAGGGAATATCTTTGTCTGGCCTAGGGAGGAATGGAAAGTCTCATCGGAACTGGTCCATTGTTACAGGCATAAATGTATTAGTGGTTTGTTAGAGTCTGCAGGATACTAGTACTGTGCTTTGTCAACAATAAACCTGGCCGGGTGCCTTCATCCCTTAACAGATCTTGTGGTCATTGGGGGGTTCACTCAAGATCTGCTGTGCCAGCTGTCTGCACAAGTTTGGGGTGGCATACAGAGGAAACACAAACACGCAGCCAAACATTTAACAACATCTAACCACAGACTGCACCTCTGCAACTGTGCAAGCAAAGATCCCTGCAGGCAGAGCTCTGTCCTCCAACTGAGTCAGGCTCTCTCCTGTTATTCCCCCTCCAGACTTGGTACTGGCTTCAACTACAGTGTGGCAGAGCTAGCTGGTTCCATAGGCTCTCTTGAGCCCCTTCTCTGCTGGTGTGAGGCCTCACTGCCCCATCACAAACCTTTTGAAGGTGGATGCTACAATAGATGTGTCTCAGACCACTTTTGCATCTTAAAACTTTACCCCATCACTATCTGCCATTTGTACCCTCCTAACTATTTACTGCAAGATAGTGATCAGAGCTAGAGCTGTCCCTGAAACCAGTCTGTTTTAAAGATACAAATTTAGATGATTCTCATAATTCCTTCAAAGCAGTCAATCATGAATCATGGATAGATTAAAACTACAGTCACTAGCAAAGCAAGGGCCGTTCTGATGGGTGGTGGCCATGTAGATGGCAGTGAGAGAAAGAATCTATTGTGCTTTCTAGAAACATTAAGGTTGTTACACTTTCCCCTGAAGCACATGGTACTGGCTACTGTTGGAGACAGGACACCTGACTAGGTGCATGCTGGGTCTGATTCGTTATGGCAAGTCCTATGTTCCAATAAAGTCATAATCCTTGGCAGTGAATAATTCAACAGCACACTACTTCTAATTCACTTGGGAGTGAATTCACCTCAGTGTAAACAGGCTGTACAGGGCCTCAAAACAGGGTTTAAATGGTGCATAGGCCTTGCATGGGTTCTTTGCACAGGGCAAATTTCACTCTTGAATCTAAACAAGTTGGCCCACTGGTTTGTTTTTTGAGAACATTGCCAATGCTTTCCTTTCCTACAGAAATTCCCTGTAAGTCTTGGGGCTGCATTGTGCCACAGGAACAATGTCCATAGAAAGGGACAGTGCCTTACCGCACCATTCCAGGAGCATTATGGAGAAAAAATTGTTGATCCAGGGGATAGGAGAATGCTGCTGGCCTATACCATAAGCAAACAATTAACCTACTCCGCTCACACCAGGTCATCTCCACTGGCTGGTACGTTGAGGACGGATCCAAAACTCTGCCCACTCACTACCCAGTTGCACTGGAAGGGAAAAATTGGGCATGCAGAGCTCACTTCCTTGATCATGCTCAATACCAATACCTAGGGTCAAAGTCCATATAGGGATATAAGGTACGAGAGTGGGAAGGTTAACTGTTGCCCCTGGATGGATGTGTAGTTCAAGTCACAGTCAAGCCCTTTCTCTTGTATGCTTGCTACTAGTATTGCTCAAACAGCTCAAATATTACACAGTGTAAGTGTTGGAATTCTGTCAAGCTAGAGCTAATGGCAAGAAGGTACTAAATGTACATACATGTGGTATGTGGTGTGTACACATAAACCATATTTCCATGTACAGTTATGCCACTTATAATATAAATGCCTAGTCCAGCAATAACTAAAAAAATGTAGAAGAAGGCCCATTACTTCAGTGTCCTGATGTGACTGAACATGAAACTGATCCAGTTTTTAAACTAAGCTGAAGGTAAAATGAATGGGTGTTAAATAATACTCTAGGTTCCTCTCAGCTTGCTTCAGTGACTAATTCCATTTTAAATTGTTAAATGGTTACAAGCTTTGAAATTAAATTTTAGGATGAATTGTTAAGCAGCACTCTCCAGTGTCTGTGAGAAAACACATTCCCTCTTGTAGAAACACTTGGGGTAGTAGATATGGGAGCAGATTGGTAACAGACTTTGGATTTAATTTGCTGAGCGTTGAAAGACTTCTCATAAAATAGTGAGCAAAGCACATTGCTGCTAGTTATATGTTTTAGGTAATTCTGGAAAAAATTAAGAAATCATGAAAACAAAAATCCTCTGAAATCTCAGTAGGAACCATCCAATAGAAATGTTTTATTTTTACAAGTAGTCACTTTGATCGGAAGTATATTTACAGGTCTTTAATCTGTGATCAAACAATTAATGAGTACAAGTGCTCTGTGTCCCTTAAGTCCTCAAAATGGGGCTTACGTGGGGTTTAGACTTACAAATTTCAACCAGAGTTTCTGCACTTTAATCTTTCTTAAGGAGCTTGTGGGGACAGGAAGAATAAAAACCAAAATATTTTAAAGGTCTGTTAATCAGTGTTTGATTTGGGAGGGTTGCTGGCTGTAATGTGCACCAATATTTAATGTCAGCATTGCAAAAATGTGTGCAGCAAGTTGCAACATTTTGGTGAAAAGTGTGAATTTTCATGCAACACATTAAAAGTCATGAACCCAAATACAAAATATCAAAAAATGTATCCCCAGCATTTATTCAGTATGTTGTGGTTTGCCTTCTGGCCATACACTTGATTATCTTATGCAGGACAAAAAAATAACGTTTTCAAAAATGCCTAAATAATGTAGGATCCTAAGGTATTGTGTCCAGCCAAGGTCATACCAGCCTAAGATAACGAAGTGTGTGGTTAGTTCCCAAGTTCTAGTAACAGCTCCAATGCTACAACTGCAATCAGCATTACCAGTACTAGGCCCTCAACACTGTGGGAGTGCTGCCACCAGTCTTCCAAGAAGAGTTGTTTTCAATTAAACATAACTGAGATTCATGTGAAAACAGCCCTATGGATCTATCTAAGCTAAGTCGCATGCTGTGCTCATACTGGTATAGTTATGAGCAGAACCTATGCAATGGCAATTCATACCTGTCACTCATGCTGTAGGGCAGCAAAAGCAAAGTGCTTAAAATGGCCGAGACACTCTCTATATCCTAGCCTTGAAATCTCTGAACCCATTGTTACCTTCCAGACTTCCAGGCAATGAATGCTGAGGAAGGTGTGTGTGACTGGAGTACTCCAGTGGATTTTTTTAGATCTCCACAATACATGTTGGGTGCAGTCATGCCCCCCGAAGATGTGATCTCATCAGATTTAATTCAATACGTGGAACTCTTGCTTCTGAGTCCTTGCTGAATGTTCCAACCCAGTGCCAAGGAACATTCCGTACTGTCTGTCCTTAGCTCTCTGTGAGGAATGCATGCTCTAAGCTTCAAAGACAACAGGAGGAATAATTATGAAGTGAACATAGCATACCCCACATGGGTGTGATGCTGTTCTCTTAGTGTCTTTAGCATTCATCAAGTGCAGTTACTCCAGTGCGAACACACACTCCAAAACTCCAAAGAGTTCTTGATTGCTCTGCACTTGGGAATTGTTGCTGTTCCTGAATTCTCCCTATCATTAATGAGCCGACCCCACAGAGTGGCAGCTTTGGGACTTTTCTGCAGGTCCAATAGCCAGCAGAGTCCAGGTCCAAATATCAGAATCTATGGCCAGATCCAAAGCTTAGTGAAAGTAAATGAAACATTTTTATTGACCTTAATGGATTTTGGATTAGGCCCACATTTTCAAAAGAAAAAAGCACCCAGTACCTGAGCCAGATTTTCGAAGTAGGGCAGCTCCCATTTTGACACACAAAAAAGTATGTAGATTTTGAAAAAAGTTCAGTACATTAACAGCTTAGCTCTTTTGAAAATCTGGCCACAAATATCATAACAGGAGCTTCTAGGAGCTGAGCCTTTTTGAAAATCTGGCCCTTGGCTTGTGATCATATAACAAAAAGTGTGTGTGTTTCTTCAAACTATTGCATTTGTTCCTATACAAGCTAAGTAATCAATGAACACTTTGACTATTTCAAGTCCTTGGCTTCTGTGTAAGGAGTCTGAAGATGTTATTTTTATTCGCTAATACTGTATTTCAGCTCTTCAAGTGTGGCCTTTTGTTTTGCAATCATTGGTATTAGGCTTCACAGATTCATTTCCTTCCTACCTCACATTTATTATAAATATAATAATTTGGCCAGGAACAGAAGAACAAATATGAAACAGAAGCACTGACTACTGTGATTCAAATTCTCTTGGCATTTTTCTGAGTGGTTTAAAGTGTTAACCCAATGCCTATGGTCAAATTCCAGTGATAATAAATTTTGAGTCTCTTCACTTTCCAATCACTGTGCAAATAGAAAGTAATTATGATCTGCCTACCTATTTTATTTTGTTACTCCAATTATATACAGTATTCACCTGGTCACATCCTCAGAATGCTTATTGGGGTAGGAAAAACTATTACTTAGGGCCTTCATTTGGCTTAAGTCGGAGGTGTAGGTGCACATCACCTCTCAAGATCTGGCCCAGTTTTTACTAGCGATGAGGTTGAGTCACATAATTCAGGTCAGATTTAGAGATCCAGTTAGGAAACTTTTCCAAAGTACAGGGAAGTTTGGCATTTGTGTTCTGGTTTAGTCTGTTGGGCCTGATTTAAGCTAGGGTAAAAGTGAGGCTGGAACAGAGCCTTCACTCGCAGACAACACACAGAAGGCTGTTTTTCATTAGGATTTTGCAGACATAGACAGATGTTCTCATATCCAAAGCAATTTCACTAGTGGTTTATGTTTACTGCCAATGTTAAATTCCATTATAGTGAAATTTTAGTGCATGGAAAATTTTCCCATTCAAGATTTTTTTCCTGTAGCATCTTTTGCTTTACCTTGTATCAGCAGAAAACTGGCATAGGTTTTGCATATCCAGTATGTCTAAAATCAGTCTGTTCTTGCGTTAAATCTGCTTTCTGATTTAATGAAAATAGCAACAATTTTTCCGTCTTTCAAATTCCTTTTCAGCTTAGCGTACAAGAAATGAAAAGAATCAAATTAAGGTTGTTATTAAAACATAATTTGCTTAAATTTCCATCATTATGGGTACCATAATAGCTTAACACAAACACAAATATTTCCAGTACCTGCTCTCTGGCACAATAGTTCCAAAAAGTAAACTTCTCTCAGCACAAAACACATGGACAGGCATGTTTCCAATATATGTCCCTCACTATGGTTTTTAACCATTTCAGTTGCCAGATTTTTTAAATATTTAGTGAGGATATATGCCTGAAACTTTCAATGGAAAATGGGAAACCAAATCTCAGAGTAAGCTTTGAAAATCTCATGTGAAATGTATAAGGTATATCATATCTCATGCTCTAGGGCTTAAACCAAGCCAAACTATTGTTCAATGTGCAATATATTGCACATTCATTGATTTTAATGTTATAAAATATTTACTCTTCTATAAACAATGGCTTAAGGAATGTTTGAGACTTCTTTTCTATTGTAGTCTCAGACCAAATGAGTAAATTAACTGTCAGTACATTTTGGTGTAAAACAAATAAGTAACAGCAAGCTAAATCCTAGACAGGGCCCTGGCCTCAGAGAACTATAGGTATACAATATGCAAATAGCAGATGCCATGAACATGTAAGTCCTGTGGCCTTAAACTCTAGAGGCTAAAGTGCTCTCTGATCCCATCTGTGGGAGAACAGGGGGAAAAACAGCAACAGAGCTGCTGTTTCTGCATGAACTATTAATCCAGAACTCCAGTTGAACAGAAGCTCCGGAGGAGAAGGAAACCTCCTCCTTCATATATGGGTAAACAAGGCGAAATACAACCAAGGGAGAGCTTCAGGGCCTAAGTTTTGTACCCAGCATTCCTCCAATGGCTCTTTGGGAGTCACCATAACTGAACACAAACTCAGAATTGGTTGGGTAGTGGAACTGATGAGTGAAAGGGAAAAAAAGGCTTCTGTTTCATAGTAAGGATTGTGTTCATGCTGGCAAGGAGTCTGTCTAGTTGTTTTATATGCTACTGGTATTCCTTCACTGATATTCTGGTGCTATTAGGAGAATAATTAAATTAGAAATAATGTGGTAATAACTCCTTGAAGAGGTAATAATACAGAGAGGCTCTTCACTGAAGCTATAGAGGACAGCAGCAGAGTTCTAGACCAAACCAGGGCTGTCCCTAGCCATTTGTCAAGTATCAGAGGGGTAGCTGTATTAGTCTGGATCTGTAAAAGCAGCAAAGAATCCTGTGGTACCTTATAGACTAACAGACTTTTTGGAGCATGAGCTTTCGTGGGTGAATACCCACTTCGTCAGATGCATGTAGTGGAAATTTCCAGGGGCAAGTATATATATGCAAGCAAGCTAGAGATAAGGTAGTTCAATCAGGGAGGATGAGGCCCTGTTCTAGCAGTTGAGGTGTGAAAACCAAGGGAGGAGAAACTGGTTTTGTAGTTGGCAAGCCATTCACAGTCTTTGTTTAATCCTGAGCTGATGGTGTCAAATTTGCAGATGAACTGAAGCTCAGCAGTTTCTCTTTGAAGTCTGGTCCTGAAGTTTTTTTGCTGCAGGATGACCACCTTAAGGTCTGCTATAGTGTGGCCAGGGAGGTTGAAGTGTTCTCCTACAGGTTTTTGTATATTGCCATTCCTAATATCTGATTTGTGTCCATTTATCCTTTTCCATAGCGAAAAGGATATGCAGGGACCCCATGGGGGGGGGGCTGTGTGGGGTCCCAGGCCTCCCCCTCTGAGAATCTGGGAGGCAGGAGCTGTGGGAGCCACTTTTGGGGGCCCCAGAGGCCTAGAGTGGCCCAGGGAATTAGCGGGGAGCTGGGAGTAGCCCACCCCAGCCCCAGCCCTGTCGCTTGGGGGAAGGGATCCCCCACTCACCAGACAGCAGTGGGAAGCAGAGAAGCCCAGCCCCAGCCCACTCTGCTCCGCCAGCTCCCAGTCATGGCACTCTGCTTCCCGCTGCCAGTGAGAGCCGAGGGTGATCCTTTCCCCAACCCGAGCTACATGGCTGGGACCGGGGCAAGGGAAGTGGAGTGGGCTGAGGCCACGTCTCTCTGCTTCCCACCACCGGTGAGTGCAGGGGACGATCCTTTCCCAGCACTCACTGGCGGTGGGAAGTGGAGCTCCACGGCTGGGAGCTGGTGGTGTGGAGTGGGCTGGGGCTGGATTGCTCTGCTTCCCACCACTGCCGGTGAGTGTGGGGTCGCTGAGGAAGAGGTGGAATGGGGCAGTGTAAGCCGGTTGTGTCGGGGCTCGTCCCCCTCAGGCGCGGCGGGGAGCCAGGGCGCCTCCTTGCGCGCCGCAGTCCGGGTAGGCTTAGCCCTCAGCAGGTGTTGAGCGGGGTACAGGGTCTGTAAACAGGGTAGAGCCCCGGCCCTCTAGCCGGGGTCGGGGCTCTCAAACTCAATAAGCCCCAGCCCTTGGACAGGGCGGGCAGCAATAGTTCAGGCTCAGGCCTTCAGCAGGCCTGAGCAAACACAGTATCAGCCCAGGCCCTTGAACAGGCCGGGCAGTAATAGTTCAGGCTCAGGCCCCTAGCAGGGGCTGAGCAAACACCGTATCAGTCCGGGCCCTTGGCTCGGGTGGGGCACCAAACACAAGTCTAGTTCGCTCTGGCCCTCTGGGTCAGGGCAGCGCAGTGGCAAAGTCAAAGGGGCCCAGCCCTTGGTTCGGGCGGGGCACCAAACACAAGTCTAATTAGCTCTGGCCCTTTAGGTCAGGGCAGAGCAGTAGCAAAGTCAACAGGGCCCAGCCCTGGGTTCAGGCGGGCCCCAAACACAAGTCTAATTCGCTCTGGCCCTCTGGATCAGGGCAGAGCAGTGGCAATAGGCAGGAAGAGGGGGAGTCTGCCACCCGGTTACGGTTGGCAGGGGGAACGCAGGCCCTCCCACTCCACTGCGTTCCAGCCCGGGGCCCTAGCAGTGGTCAAGACCCGCTGCGGTCAGTGGGGATCCTGGCCGCAACACACTGACATGGGTTCGGGCTCTTCCAGAGCCAAACCAGGGTCGGCTACCCCCGGGCTACTTCCAACCTCCCCCTCTCTGGGTACCTGGTTCTTGCTGGCGTCATCTGATGGGTCCCAGACCATAGGTTCCTCCGAGTACCAGTCGTGGGGAAGCTCAGGCCACTCCTCGGGATATCGGGCACACGGCAGGTCAGGCCGACATTCCTCCGGGTAGTGGGCGCGAGGCAGGTCCGGGCAGCGCTCCTCTGGGTAGTGGGCGCGAGGCAGGTCCGGCCAGCGCTCCTCCGGGTAGTGGGCGCGAGGCAGGTCCGGCCAGCGCTCCTCCGGGTAGTGGGCGCGAGGCAGGTCCGGGCAGCGCTCCTCCGGGTAATGGGCGCGAGGCAGGTCAGGCCAGCGCTTCTCTGGGTAATGGGCGCGAGGCAGGGCAGGCCAGGCAGGAGCCCAGGCACCAACATCTGTTCTCACCAGCGGCCAACTGAGTGCTGGGGCCGGGCTTTTATACTTCCTGTCCCGCCCCTTGACTTCCAGGGGGCGGGGACAGGCCATGCTGACTCCGCCCACTGAGGCGCCGGCTCTGGCTCGTCCCCCTCAGGCGCGGCGGGGAGCCAGGGCGCCTCCTTACAGGCGGGCTGGGGTGGAGCAGAGCAGGGGGGAAGGGGGAAGGGTAAGAGGCAGGGCGGAGGGAGCTGTCTGGGGCTCCACACCCCCTCTTGCAGGGGAGGCCAGCGAAGGGATAGGACTGGTCACTGGGGCTGGGATTGCTGCATATGAAGCATGCAGCTGCCTAGGGCACCATGAAATTTGGGGCAATTTGGTGCCCTAGATTTCATGGTGCCCTATGCAGCTACATACGTTGTGTATGCCTAAGGACAGCCCTGTACCCAGCCACTAAATAAAGCAGAAATCATTATGGATGGGTTAGGTGAATAGCTAAGAGTGAGCTCATGCTTACAGGGCAGGGCAATAAGGTCTTCAGAATAGCATTCTCAGTGCGATGTGACCTTACGCAGTGGGTGTGTGAGGTCACGTCACCCAGGGCAGAGGGGCGTTCTCTTCAAAATGGCACCCCCCATCAGTGATATCAGACTAAATTGCACCCAGTTTTGTCTCAATACCAGACAGACAACAAGCCATTTAAACACAGGATGATCCGGCTTAAAACCAGAAGAATGGCCTGTCTATATCCTACCCATCTAATACCATATGAAACCATGCTATGTGCCTGTGTTCAGAGTGCACAGCATGCTTTCCAAGCAATGAATCTGGCATTATATAACCAAGCAGAAGTAAAGCTGTTCTGTAATTATCACCACTCAGTACAACACAACTCTTCTTTAGCATCATCGCTATCTTTAACTTTAAAATTCACACCCTTTCCCATTACAGGTTCTAGGTTCTTGGTAGCAGTCAGCACCTTTTTAGCAGCTTCAGCTAATCAATTCATGGCTGACAATACTCAGAATTCTTACCCCAGGGCATAATTGCTAATTAAATTCTCATTCCAGATTTTATAGTTTCTAGTTGCCTTCATTCATGAGATGTGAGGAACAAAACCAGACTTGAACAATAGTGCTCTTCTTCATCTGGCTTCTTAAAGTGAGTCTACAAAGCTGAAGCTAGGCCTTTGAATGACGTCATTGGTGCTGTAAATCTGGTAGATGAGCTTGAGTGGGGGTTGTGGATATTGACTGCAAAGGGATTAAATCTTGACCACCTTGTGTGATCAGAGATTTAGTATAATTCACAAAGTTCACACACTCGTTGTCGGTGCTTGTGAAAAAAAAAAGCTGGCCAAGTGATTCACTACAGGAAACACTGTGATAGTATGAGCAGTCACATGTGGGATAACACCACCATCACTCCCAAAGCAGGTGTTTCCAGTTAGTCCATCCTCTCAGGGGCTGTTAAGAGTGGGAGGGGACCCAGCTCATTCTAGAAGGAGAAACAACAGTCATGAAGACTGGAGACATGCCAAGGTGAAAAAAACAGCTCCAGAAAGAGGTAGGAGGAGAGATACAATCACCACAGAGAGAAAAGGTACTGAATTTGCAATGAGTCGAGCACAGACTGAGGTCTGCCTCCTTGGGAAACTGTGGACTTGCCTTAGAGGTTAAAGAAATTATGGAGAAAAGGGACTAAAGACTTTGGTGGTAGACAATAAACTGGATACCGTGATGCCCCCTGTTATTAGTACTTCTACAGTCTCTCTGTTCTCCTTTTTTCCTCACATTTTCTGTGGTGATCAGGTCATCCTGGTCTACCAAGCAGTGGCTTGGTAACATTTGCAGCTGCAAGATTTGGGGCTTAGCCTGCAGGCCAAATCGCTTTATTGATTGTCTGCCAGAGAGTGGGAATGCACTGGTTCATATGCTGCTGGCTATCATCTGGATTTATCTGGTTATCATCATGTTTCCCAGAGATTGTGTAGGAAGAAGGCAGGTTTATTTTGTGACTGGGCACAATAGAAGTGCATCTGGCAGAGGGTTCCATTGGAATTGGCCATTTCCCTGAATGCTGTGGCCATGCCCCCTCCCCACCCAATTTTGGAGGTGCATGAGCTACCTGTACAGTTCCAAGTGAGATGGAAATGTAGGCACCTTGCAGTGACACAACTCCATCCAGGTGAGTGTTCTGCTGCCATGGCCCTGCACATGGGTTAAAACCAAATACTGAAAAACCAGGTCCCTTATCCATTTACCTGTATAGACATGAGCTTGGAGTAGTTTCCCTCCACACAGGAGCCGATACCTCAGTCACATACAGCATAGTAGGAGTAAAGGCCTCCTGTGTCTGATGATATCTCATTTGGCAAAAAAAAAAAAATAGCCTTGGGTTTCATAAGAAAACCTTTTAAAGATGAATCCCTTCTAATTTGATTAGAGTCTGGTACATCTAACAGCCACTTCTCACAAGGGGGAACCGATACAGCATGACATCTGACTACAAGGAGAACTTGAGTAAGTAAGGAGACACACACTCCAAATTTCAGGATGCACATCATTATGCAGGGCTCTGCAATTACAGTTCATTAGCTTATATTTTATATCTGTTGTGATACACAAGCCTTCTCTGTGTGTTGGCAGTGGAAGCTGGATGACCATCTGTCTTGGATGGTTTAGGCGCTACAAATCCTGCATCTTGGCAGGGGACTAGACTAGATGACCCTTACAGCCCCTTCTAGCCCTATGGTTAGGGATGCTGGAACAATTTTTATAGTAGAGGTCCTGAAAGCCATTGAACCATACTGTAAACCTGGTATATAATGGATGTCACTTCAAGTCAGGGGGTGCTGCAGCACCCCCCATGCTCCTAGTTCCAGCACCTAGCATATGGTTCTATGCCATGTGAGAGTAGTGAATAGAGCACTGGACTGGGACTCAGGAATCTATTTAAAGCTCTGCTGATTTCCTTGGGCAAGTCACTTCATTTCTCTATGCCTTGGTTTTCCCCATCTGTAATGAGGGAATAATGTTAGGGTCTTCTTTTGTAAAATGCTTGAAATCTATTGATGACAATACCTATGCCTATATAGTGATATTTATGTTGGATAAAGTATCTGTGATTGTGCAGGCTGAATGATTCACTCTGCCAAATGCATCTGATAACGGTAACTTATTTTAAAAGTAATAATTTCACCTTCCTTCTTCCAACCACTTTAACAGCTGCCAAACATGTCAGGTATATCAGGTGCTATGCTATACTAGAAACACTGTAACGTTCCATTGATTTCAGCAGAGATTTTCAAAGATGCATTAGGGCACATCTACACAATTTAAAAAAATACCCATGGCAGCAAGTCTCGGAGCCGGTGTCAACTGACTTGGGCTCACAGGGCTCATGCTGTGGAGCTAAAAATAGCAATATAGATGTTTGGGTTTGGGCTGGCACCCAGGCTTTGAGATGCTCCATCCTCACCTCTTTCAGAGCCCAGGCTCCAGCCCAAGCCTACACTTCTCTTTTTAGTGCTCACAAGCCCGAATCAGTTGACCTTGGCGCTGAGACTTGCTGGAGTGGTTTTTAGCTTTTTGCTGTGTAGACATATGCTTAGATTGCTTTGAAAATCCTAGCCTTACTAGTTTTTTTTTAAAGATGGATTCACAAATCAAACATCTAGCACAGCTGCTCTTCTGATTATGCAGATTTGACATCCAGCAAAAATGGGATAACCCATATATTATGATGAAAAGATCATGTACACAGAACTCATCATTGTAGTAGTATGCTAACAGAGCTGGATGAGATCATAATAAACATTTCAAATAAAATAGAAAAGTCATCCAGGAGCAGATCTTCCAGCTAAAAGATCCAGTGCCATTGAAGATGGCACAAATGCTGCCACTTTTTGGGATGGAGGGGCGAGGGGGAATTATCTATTTCAGCTCTCTTAAATCATTAATACTCCATGGGGGTGGCAATGTGGACACTTGATCTTTTAAGCAGTTCTGGGAAGATTAATGCTAGCCATTAAAATTCCATTTCTAAAATATGACAGTAAGGGACTGATCAGACTACAGAAAGCAAGAACAAAGTCAGGACTACAAAGAACTAAACTACCATTAATTTGGTAGGACAAACACTCAGTGTGTGAATACACAAGGCCTTTAGTATTGTCAGGGTGCAGCACTGAGGGAATGCTAAATGAGCATTGCTCTATGATGCACAGTAAATGTTAGGTAATGGAGAGGCTTATTAACTCTTCGCCACTTTTAACAAAGTTAAAATATGACTTCACTTGGCTGTTAGTGTTCATGAAATGTTAGACCAGCTAAGTAATGTCATTCATCATGGTGAAAGAACTTTAGATGAAAGAATGGCTATTTTGATTAGTTTTACTTCTTTTCATTTTTTTCTTCTCTTTTAAGCTAGCATTGACCTTAAGGAGCACACTTTACTGAAAGGCTTCAACAAACCAAGAAATCACTAGCTGTCTCCTGCTACTTGTATAGTAGTCCAACAATCAACTCTCCTCAGACCAGACTCTTTGGGGCTGACATTTCAACAAGACACTCTTGTGTCAGAATACTACATTTAATTAAACAAGACATTCAGTGATCAGGTTCAGGTTTTCAGACTCAACAGGGACGACTCACATGAGTTTGATTTCTCATTCAACCAGCCCTAGATTTTTCTGCAGGTGTTTTACTATACAGAATCCCATTTTGTCCAAGTGAAAGGGAGGTTGAGATAACTCAACGGCTGGTGCACCACTGCAATTTTTAAAATCCGACCATATCACTAATTCTTTCATATGGGGAAGGGATTGCTTTGTGGCAAGAAGTGGTGACTTGCTTCAAGGCCATCCACGAGCAGTCAGATGCCACAGTGACTGGTAGGGGTAGGGACACTATAGAATTGAAAAGGATGGTGGGGTGGGGGAATTCAGCATATTTATTTGTGAAAGCTTAACTTGCCAAGAAGACAGCTACATTTGAAGGCAGGGTGTTATTGTTTCTCTGGAGTGCATTCTGGACCCATAGATGTTTTCAGAGCATAGGCATAGACGGGACATAATGGTGCTCATGGGCAAAGAATCGTTCGACTTTATTAAAGAGCAAATTGGTATAATTTTGCAAATTAACTTCCCTCATATGCCAGATATGTTCTGTAGGAATTAGCCTGCTTAAAGGGTATTTAAATTATATCTACAGTAGGATCTGGGAAGCTTAATACCAACAGTTACAGAAAACCTGAAGAACTGAACTACAGCACTGACATATTAAAATAAGATTCTTTAACTTTCCTGTCAAGACTAATATTATTAGAGTTCCTTGCAAAGAATTGGAAATAGGATAAAATATTCACTGATTATTAGGCTTGCAAAGGAATGAGTTTGGCAGGCTAAAGAAACGCACATTTTATGGATGAGTTTGTTCACTCAAATACAAGCTTAAGCAGTTAAAGTTAATACTCTTTAAAATTGCTGAAGTTAATACCCTGTACGGATATATGCTCCAAAGTGCAATGCACCCAGTAGTGTATGTAAATTTTTAAACTGGTGCTTCTCAGAACCTGTAGTAAAGCAGCCAGACCTGGGAAATGTCATGGATATTAAAAGATAGGGAGAATCCAGGAATGGGATGGATCCCTTGGTGCAGGCAGGGCCCATAGTAGCTAAGAACCCTGTGCTCCTACAACTGTCAATGAACTAAATACATTAAAATTTCCAATAAAAATATCCAAAGGCAAACAAAATAAACTCAGCTTCTGGGCTGAAAAGCAGCAAGAGAAATTTCATGCCTAAAGGTAATTTGAGGTTTGGACCAAATAGTGATGTTCCCATTGTGTTCCAGAGTATTTGGATAACTAACATTTTCATCTGTATTAAAGTCATGCTGCACTACGAGGTTTTTTACATTGGCATACAGATGCTGTAGTTAGTATATTGCTTGTGCGCATGCATACTTGGCTCCTTGTATTAGTGCAGTATGTATTCACCAGGAATGCTTGTGTTGATGCACAGTGCGGTGCACCATGGGTAAGTATGCCAGTGTGCAACCCATCACCATTCAGCACATTGTCTCTTGAGTCAGTTTAGCTGGAACAGAAATGACTTGCGCAGAGGTGACTGGGAGCAAGGGGTCAGTGTTCCAGAATGCAATGTTCTCCATCCCATAATATCATCTCTACCCCATAATTTTGCACCTATTTCCAAATTCTCACAAACCCACCTGGAACTTGTCACTGTCTACCAACTCTGACAGAAGCATGGAGGCTGCACAGCTTTGCACTTTGTCATGAGGTTTGCAAGCACAGGATGCACAATCCTCCGGTATTTGCAGAGCCAGAAGAACTACTGTAGGGAATATGATGATTTCCTGGTAATCAGATTACTATGGGACCTGGCGAGAACCAATACAAGATTCACAGAGCAGCTACAAATGATGGAGGGCTGCATTTGGGACCAAGAAAAGAGCACTGACTGGTGGGATCACATCATAATGCAGGATTGGGATGATAAACTGTGGCTGCAGATCTTTCAGATGCTCAAGGCCACATTCCTGGATCTATGCGCTGAGCTCACCCCAGCCATCCAACATGGGGACATCAAATTGAGAGCCACGCTGAAAACGGAGAAGTGGAATCTTGCAATGCTGAATTGCTTCTGGTCAGTGGGAGGTCATTTTTGAAGTAGGAAAATCAATTGTGGAGGCTATTGTCATGCAAGTGTGGAGGGCCATTAATCATCTCCTGTTATGCAGGAATGTGCTTCTCAGCAATGTGGAGGACACAGTGGATGGCTTTGGACCTCTGGGGTTCCTGAGCTGGGTTGGAGCAACAGACAGCATGCCCATCCCCATTTTGGCCCCAGAGCACATCAACAGAAAGGGCTACTTTTCCATGGTTATGCAAGCATTGGTGGATCACTGGGGGCACTTCACTGCTATCAGCGTTGGCTGGTCGGGGAATGTGCATGATACTCATCTTTAAGAACACAGGACTGTTCAGAAAGCTGCAAGCATGAACCTTCTTTCCTGACTGAGTGATTACCATTGGCGATGTTGAAATGCCAATAGTGATCGTGGGGGACCCAGCTTACCCCTTACTCCTATGGCTCTTAGCAGCAGCAAGGAAAGATTCAGCTACAGGTTCAGCAGCTCCAGAATGACAGTTTAAATGTGCTTTTGGTAGATTGAAAGGACACTGATGTTGTTTACTCATTGGATTGGATCTCAGAGTGAAAATTATCCTAATGGTTATACCTGCCTGTTGTATCCTGCATAATGTTTATGAAGAAAAGGGGCTAAACTTGCCACAGATGTAGAAGATGTAGGAAAAGTGGCTGCCTGCTGAATTTGAATAGCCAGACACAAAGGTTAATTGACAAGCTCAGTAAGGATCTATATGGCTTAGAAAGGCATAGTAATGTACTGTGCTCAAACTGGGATAGCAGTTTTGGGGCCTTTTAGGAATTGTATGATACTTGCTGCACAAAGAATCATAGAATTATAGAATCATAGGGACCTTGAGAGGTCATCTAGTCCAGTCCCCTGCACTCATGGCAGGACTAAGTATTATCTAGACCGTTCCTGACAGGCTTTTATCCAACCTGCTCTTAAAAATTTTCAATGATGGAGATTCCACAACCTCCTTGGACAATTTATTCCAGTGATTAATCACCCTGACAGGAAGTTTTTCCTGATATCCAACCTAAACCTCCCTTGCTGCAATTTAAGCCCATTGCTTCTTGTCCTATCCTCAGAGGTTAAGAAAAACAACCTTTTACGTACTTGAAAACTGTTATCATGTCCCCCCTCAGTCTTCTCTTTTCCAGATTAAACAAACCCAGGTGTTTCAGTCTTCCCTTATAGGTCATATTTTCTAGACCTTTAATCATTTTTGTCGCTCTTCTCTGAACTCTCTCCAATTTGTCCACATCCTTCTTGAAATGTGGTGCCCAGAACTGAACACAATACTGCAGTTGAGGCCTAATCATTGCACAGTAGAATGGAAGCATTACTTCTCATGTCTTGCTTACAACACTCCTGCTAATACATCCCAGAATGATTTGTGCTTTTTTTTTTTTTTTTTACAACAGTGTTACACTGTTGACTCATATTTAGCTTGTGGTCTATTATGACCCCCAGATCCCTTTCTGAAGCACTCCTTCCTAGGCAGTCATTTCCCACTTAGTATGTGTGCAACTGATTGTTCCTTCCTAAATGGAATACTTTGCATTTGTCCTTATTGAATTTCCTCCTATTTACTTCAGACCATTTCTCCAGTTTCCCCAGATAATTTTGAATTATAATCCTATCCTCCTGTAATCAGAATCAGGATAAGCTCTACCCTGACATCTAGTGGAAAGAATTTCAGAGAGTGTATTTGCATAGGCATGCCTACCCTATCCCAGACTGCTGAGCTGTGGGACTGCTTGGTGACAAATGACTCACCCTCAGTTGGGTGGTATTTGCTAGACAAGGGACATGGGTTCCAAAACCCAGTGAATTGAGAGAGGCTGGGGACAGGTATCTGTGCCTGGTGGTGCCCTCAAGAATCTAAATACAGGTTACTGAGCTGAACTCACTTTGGGCTAATGGTGCACGCACTGGGGCTCCCCCACTAAGAGCTGAAATAACTAAAGAGCTTAAATAACTGAGCTGAGAGCACTGAGTACTGTGCTAACTAGTGGGGGAGCCTGAAGATATACTGTGGAACAGAACAGCTGGTGGAGTGGAGCAGTTGCGGGGATGGCTGGAGCGGATCACGGGACAGCTGATGGCAGCAGAGCGGCTGGCAGAGCGGAGTAGCTGTGGGGCGGGTGGAGCAGCCCACAGAGCGAGCGGAGCCAAGCAGTTCGCAGAGCAGCTCATGGAGCAGAGCAGCTGGTGGAGCGGAGCAGTTCGTGGAGAAGGCAGAAGCAGAACCCACGGAGAGGCAGGGCAGTTGGCCCCGGACCACGTAAGGTGCCCCTTTCTATCCAGGCTGGGAGGAGGGACCTCTACAGATAAACTCTTGAACTCTGGGGTGGCATTGACCAGAGACTTTTGGGTTGTTGGATTTTGGGGTAATTGGACTTAAAACCCTAAGGGGAAAAAGGACAGTGTGAAACGTACTTGGAGGTGGGTTTTTGTTTATGGTTTGTGTTATAACCCGGTTTGTGGTGTTTCTCCAATGGGATGCCGCATTGATTCCTCCCTTTATTAAAAAGATTTTGCTACACTCAGACTCCGTGCTTGTGAGAGGGGAAGTATTGCCTCCTAGATGCGCCCAGGGGAGTGTGGTATGTGAGTGTCCCAGGTCACTGGGTGGGGGCTCGAGCCGGTTATGCATTGTGTTACTGAAATGGAACCCCTGGATACTGAACCCGGCCCTTGTTGCTGCCAACTCAGAGGGGCAGAAGGGTTACACTCCAAAGCACTTGAAACCCCCTCTCAGCTTAGTGTCATCCTCAAACTTAAGCGTACTCTCTATGCCATTATCTAAATCATTGATGAAGATATTGAACAGAACCAGACCTGGAACTGATCCCTGCAAGATCCCACTCATTATGTCCTTCCAGCATGACTGTGAACCACTGATAAATACTCTTTGGGAATGGTTTTCCAACCAGTTATGCATCCACCAAATAGCAGCTCCCTCTAGGTTGCATTTCCCTAGTTTGTTTATGAGAAGGTCAGCATAGAATAGAATATTAGGGTTGGAAGGGACCTCAGAAGGTGACCTAGTCCAACTCCCTGCTCAGAGCAGGACCAATCCCCAGACAGATTTTTTACCCCAGTTCCCTAAATAGCCCCTTTGAGGGTTGAACTCACAACCCAGGGTTTAGCAAGCCAATGCTCAAACTACTGAGCTATCCCTCAAAGGCTTTACTAAAATTCAGATATATCCCATCTACCGCTTCCTCCCTCCCACTGTCTCCCTATCCACAAGGCTTGTTACCCTGTTAAAGAAAGCTGTCAGGTTGGTTTGACGTGATTTGTTCTTGAAAAATCCGTGCTATTACTTATCTTATTATCTTCTAGATGTTTGCAAATTGATTGCTTAATTATTTGCTCCGTTATCTTTCCGGGTACAGAAGTTAAGCTGACTGGTTTATAATTCCCTGGGTTATCCTTATTTCCCCTTTTATATATGCATATATCTGTGCATATATCAGAGATAGTGCACCTGTCCAACTTTGGGGGGGTCTGCAATTATGATGACAAGTACAGTGTTTAGCACTGATTTGATGGGTTGTGAGTGACACCACCACCACTTTCACTGCTTACAGGCATTATACATAAGGCTATATTTGTGTCACAGAGACCACCGTGACATTCTCTGCTTCAGTCCCAGGGGCCGAGGGACTGGAGCTGGCAGCCAGCAGGGCTCTGGCAGGGTTCTGGCGACAACCTCCTCATGGGATCCCCTGCCAGCGTTCTGGGGGGTGGGGGGAGGGGAAAACTCGAGTGAGTGGCTAGGGGTGTCCTGTTTCCTCTTCGGAAAATATGCTCGCCCTACAGCTCCCAGCTGCCACAGTGGTGGGGGAAACCATGGAGCCGCAGCAGCAAAAATCACAAACAGGTCACGGCTTCTGTGAACTTTTATTTATTGCCCATGAATTGTCCATGACTTTTACTAAAAATAAACATGACAAAATCTTAGCCTTAATTATACATTATGTTTTGTAAACTAAGAAAGATGAATAACTCAAAACAAAAGCATTTTATTCACTAACAAAAAGAGCTCCAAAAATCTGAAGAATGTAAAAGTAAATACATTGTAACCATTTAGGAACCCTAATAAATAAACAAGAAGAAGGAATACTGCTGTCCATTGTAGCTACACATACATCAGCTGTGGCTTTCACAGGTCAGTGTAGGTGAAACTGCAGCTGTCCAGGCCTTCCCCTGGTGTGGAGTGGTAGAAGTATGCATGTTGGCCCTGAGACCATGTGGAATGCCTGGGGGGGAAGGGAGGTGCTATGTTGCATTCCTCCACAGATGGTAGTGGGAGTCGACTCCGGGAGAGTTGAACTTGGAGATTCATCAGAGTCTGCAGCATCTGTGTTTTCTGTTGGAGAAGTCCCATTATGTCCTGATGCATTTCCGTAACCTTTTCCTGCGCTTTTCTCCTGTCCAATCTTTCGTTCTCCATACAGTCTGCAATATTCACCCTCCAGGCCCTCTGTTCAAGGTCTGATGCAGCACTGGCTTGAAGGGTCTCACAGAACATGTCTTTCCACATCTTTTTTTCTCCTCCTTATCTGGGTCAGTCAGTCCACTGGTGTGGACGGGGAACCCTCAAGGCTGCAATGGCCACAGCTACAGAAAAAACACACCAAGGTACCATTGTCAGTATAGTAGGATTGGAAAGCTTAAGATTCAAAATGCCCAGTTCCCTTGCTCCCCTAAAGTGTTAAATGGGACAAGCTTATGACACTTCTGCTTTGGAGTTCCTGATCACTGATGCTATTCTCAGCTCAAGCAATGGTTAGTATGACCTGCCAGGGGTGAAGGAAATGAGGGGGGAAGGCTTGGTTGTAGGAAACTATGGGTGTAGGGCAATGGCACTGACACCGTTTTCCACAGGTAGTGATGATTTTAGTTGACATTTCACTCGTGGGAGTAAAAAAGGCAGAGAGAGCACAGCTGCTGCTGGCATCCCAAAGGCACCCGGGCCCGTATACACTAGCCTGTTTACTGCAATGGTGCCTGACGAAGTTATTGCCATCTGGTGCAGGAAAGTGACCTACTGCAGGAGAAGAAATAAGGCTACCATTCCTAGAAACCTTCAGGAGAGGATTGCAACCTACTTCCAAGGATGTTACATCAATATCTCCCAAGAGGACTAAAGGGACATCCCTGTGCACATAAACTGCTCTGTGTGCCGTCTCCCACCCTGACTCTAGAGGGGAACAAAAAGCAGGTAGCAATTCTATCTCTCTTTGTTGTAGTGGTACTTCTACTATGAGTAAATTAATGAAAAGTCAAAAGCTGTGTCCTGCTGATTTGGGGTGCCATCCCTGTAATGGAAAATTTCTTTACATACTTACCTGAGGTTCCATCCCCTGCATTGGGCTCACCCATACTCAACTGGCAGGACTACCGTGGAGTCAAAAACAGGTCCTGGATCCCCTGGTTGCCTGTCCCTCATACTCTTCCTCCTCTTCTACCTTCTCCTTGCTGTGCATGGCAGGGTTCTGTGATTCATCGCAAATTATGGAAAAAATTCATTTTTAGTTTAACGCCAAATGATTTTTTCCCCCATTTATTCAGAGTTGCCAGTGAACCAAAAAAAAACATTATTCACCCAGCTGTATTGAATTGACTTCTTTTTTTTTGTAGACCTAATGGCCACACCCATAGAAAGAAAACTACTGCTAAGTGATGAAATAAATTGAATTGCCTTCAAGAGGGACTCAAACATAAGCCAGGAACAATAGCAGCAGTAGAACTATTGTTAGATTCCTTTGTTAATAAGTCACTTTGCATTGAATTGGCTATCACAATTTCAGGAATCAGAAAAAAATATGTTTATACTATTTCCATATAAAATACCATTCATGTGCATAATCATTGGCCTCTATAAAGGAAGCTGTTGTATCCTAGTGCAGAAGTGAAACATGAAACATGGACCACCAGGATAATCTATCTGAGAGTGAATATGAGCTGTAATTGGAATGTAATTGCACAGCTGTTGAATAGGGCTCCTTGTTTCTTTGAAATGTAAATATAATGTAGAATGCTGATTACACTACAATTACAAGAAGGACAAGCGATAATCTTAGTCTTTGGCTTTTAGTATTTCTTTCAAAAAAGCTTTTTCCCTTCGAGAAATTACTAGATGCTGCAATGTGCACAGGAGCATGTTGTATGAGCAATAAATGTCTCAATTAGCATGACTGTTTAGGTCATACCTAATGGTGGAATTCATATGAGCACACAAGTCCTAAAATAGGGACAGGAAAATAATTCAAAGCCTTCAGAGTTTAACAAGTGGGCGTGGACAGGAGTTAAGAGTATTTGTTTGTTGAAAATGCTCTAAGGTTTTGTAGTACTGAGCCCTAGCTTATGTTAAGCGCCTTGTTCAGAAGAACATTAAAGTTAGATTAAATTGCCCCTCAAATGTTTGATTCTGTTGGGGGAGAAGAGTGACTATGGGGCTGCAAACTCTCCCTTTCATGCTAGTATTTTGGCTAAAACCATGGGGGTGGGCGACGGGGGGGATGCAAACTCTTCTTGAATTTTAGAGCATACTGAAAATGAACTGGAATGATCCAGAAATGATCAGCCTGTGTAAAAGGGATGGATTTTATACTGGATTGGGGGGGATTTTCTCACTCTGACTCAACAATACTTATCGCCATCTTGTCTGGGCTGGATCACCAGCCACCTCCTTACCCCAAGCCATTTCCATCTGGTTGGATTGCATCCCTGGGATGCTACTGGGGAACAATCTTTCTATACACCACCTGTCTGAGCCTAGTTACTCAGTGGGTGAGTTAAGAGACTTATTGTGCCCTACCTATGAGTGTAGTAGCCAGACCTAATCTAACCATAATGTTAGTAATGATGGTGCAGAACAACTATACTGAGTTTATAGACATAGCCCCAAATAGCCCAAAGGATATTTATTCATGTGCATTAGGGGGTTTATGGTGATGAGAGCTCTGGAGGACTTTAGTGGAGATTATTGTAATATTTTAAATGTGCTTTAACTTCACAACAGGTTGGCCAATTACCAATTATAGCAGGTCATAGTGCACTCAGTTGCCTGCCCACAGAGATACACAGGCACATGACTATGCAGAACACTGCAATTTTGTTATAGACAGCTATGTGAAAAGCTTTTCGTTTACTCAAGCCCTAAGCAGTTAAACTCAAGGTTAACAAACAGTGCAAGGCTTTCATCTGAAGGAAAATAAGCTACTGTAGTGTCAAACAGCAGGGACTAACAGGTATTTATATTTCATTTCAGTGTTGCAGCGTTGGTGAACTTATAATTACCTGGGAAAACAGGAGGGGAAGGGACACTGGTTGAATGAATCACTTTTAACAGGACAAAAAATTACAGTTATAAAAGTGCAGATGGTGATTACATGACAGAAATGCCCATTTATGGCATAAATGGAGGCAGCAGCAGCTGCATCAGAGCATTGTAGCTAGACGTTGGCATTTGATAGTTCACAACTTACAAATCAGTGGCTGCTGTAAGCAGATGACAGCCTTTCCATATTACAAACAGAGTCAAACAGATCTAGAATTGCACCATATGCTCATTAATTTGCCCTAAATAACGTGGGTGGTAAGACACAGAGATGTAGATTGTTATAATTATAGAATATTCTTATGATGCACACTGTACTTTGTACCTGTGCTTCAAAGTTACTGCACACAATTAAATTCCTAGAGGTCAGAATCTTAGAGAAAAGGTACTAACTGAAATGTATGGATATATTTACTTGGGCCCTGTTCTGCAGCCCTAATGCACTGAGTAATATCAACTCATGTGACTAGTCCCATTGACATCAAATGTTTCATCTTCACAGACTGGACCCAAACCTCTAGTAAAAGTGGGAAACCACCACTAGTAATATAATGTAGTGTGAAGAGTTCCCTACCCACAGAGAGAAGGTGAGGGCTAGGGCTGCAGAATTGGTATTACTGGTAAGTCCTAAGGACGGGTCAGTTTTATAGAATCTGGATTGCTTGGCAAACTAGGCTCATTTGAACAACATGTATATTAATACAGCGACCTGCAAAGTCATGCATCTAGCAACACTTGCATGATAGGTCACTGTGTCCTAGAAAGCAGTGTCCCTGTAAAGGCCTTTAGTTAGTTATCCACCATGACCCTGAACTTGAGTGTCGAGCGTGATGCCATGGCTGAGAAGTAAAGTGAAACTTGTATGTGTCCGAATGGGAATCTCAAGGAAAAGTAGTGTGAAGCTATTAGCAGTGCATATAGTCTCAGTGAGAGTATTACTGGAACACTGTTTCTAGTTCCGGTGTCTGCACTTGAAAGAGGATGTTGAAAAATTGGAAAGAGCTTAGAAAAGAGCTACAAGAATGATTTGAGGTCTGGAAAATAAGGCATAACACCAATCTAGTGTCTGGAAGCTGAAACTAAGCAAATTCAGGCTAGAAATAACACACAATTTTAAAACAGCGAGGGTAATTAATAACTGTAACAACTTACCAAGGGAGGTGGAAAATTCTTTGTCACTTTTAAGCCTTAAGTCAGGAAGAGATGAAGTCTTTCCTTAAGATATGCTATAGCTCCAACAGAAGCTATGGGCTTGATACAGAAATTGGTGAGCAAAATTCTACGGCCTTTATTATGCAGGTCAGACTACACGGTCATAATAGATTTTAAGGCCAGAATGAACCATGAATTAAGCTCCCACTCTCACTAACTTCAAAAACAGTGCAAGGAAAATACAAATTCCTGTTAATTGCAGTATGTTTGAAGGCAGGTGAAGGGCTCAGTACCTCACACTACCAGACTCTAGACGAGTATTCCACTCTAGAATAAATTAAAATGAATTAGTTTTTATGTTGTTTGAGAAAGAACCCAGTTTCTTCAGAGCAGCTGAGTTGTGTTCAGTGCAAGTGGGTTGGACAAAGATGACACTAAGCCAGGGACATGCACAAAGGGCACAAGCAGGGGCACACCCTACGCCCAATCAGTGGGGCACAGAACTCCTCTGGAGCCAGGATGGGGAGAGCAAGCTCCTCCGGCCCCAGGTTGGGGCAGGAGGTCACAGCTCCTCTGGCCCTGGGGCTGTGGGGGGACAGCCAGCTCCTCTGGCTGCTGGGGGAGAGTCCACCGGTGCTGGGGCCACAGCAGGGGAGAGGGGAGGCAGCTCTTCAGGGCAGGGGAGGGGAAGGCAGTTCCTCCGGTCATGGGGGGGAAAGGAGATGAAGCAACTCTTCTGGCTGCAGGTCCTGCAAAAGTAGCCAAATTTTTATTCCTGTGCACACCCCTGCGATAAGCCATCTTTACATCTACCTGATCCCAGGGCCACTGATATTAATCTTTAAGGACTGATTGATCCATAGAACTGGCTCAAGCTACCTTGGCGTGTATCTCCCTCTTTGCATTAATATCCTCCCTCAACATCTACAGCAGTCAGCCTCAGGGTGCTGCTAACTGTGGGAGTCAAGGCCTTTCAAGCATAGGGCAAAGGCTTTGGATCTCATTCCCAGAGGTGATATATATTAGGTCGGGGCAGGCAACTATGGCACACGTGCTGAAGGTGGCACATGTGCTGATTTTCAGTGGCACTCACACTGCCTGGGTCCTGGTCACCAGTTCACGGGGCTCTGCATTTTAATTTAATTTTAAATGAAGCTTCTTAAACATTTTAAAAACCTTATTTACTTTACATACAACAATAGTTTAATTATATAGTATAGACTTGTAGAAAGAGACCTTCTAAAAACGTTAAAATGTATGACTGGCACACAGCACCTTAAATCAGAGTGAATAAATGAAGACTCGGCACAGCACTTCTGAAAGCTTGCCCACCCCTGTCTTAGGTCTTCAGCACACAATGCAAAACTCACTTCTTCAGCTTCCATAGCTGCAGTCAAACACAGCGAAGAAGAAGAGAGAAGCAGTAAGCCCAAGAAATTGAGATGGAATCAGAAAGGAAAGGAGGAGGAACACAGAAAAGAGGAAATAAATCTTTAAAAAATTACCCCCATCTGGTTCAGGAGAAGTAAGGAGGAAATTAGAATTGACATATTCTGATATTGGTGACAGCCTCTTGGATTATAGTGGGTACCTACCTATTTAATAGCCTAGATAGGTAGGTAGTCACTGAAATGTCTCATCTCATTAAAAAAAACTAGGCCAGCGAATTCATTTCCACAAATAGCTAAAGGCTTGACTTTTGTCACCCTTACAGGGAGGAGAGACTTTGTCTGAGTAGTCCTATTGATTTCAATGGGAGTACTCAAAGTATTACTCACTGTATGGATACCAGAAGCTGGTTCTAAATAGGATAATAGAGCAGATGAATAATGAAAATCAGAAACTGGGACTGAAGCTAAAACTCCGCCAAAGGAAAAAAAGCAGTGAAGAAAATAAAATTTTAAAGTAAAAATGACCTGTCACTAAATTGAGACACCTTTTGAAATTTGGCACAAGAAAGGTTTGGGTATTACTTTTACCCTATTTGGATGGAAGCAAATAGAGCTAGGATGTGTTTGGAGTACATTCATGAACACTCTGCATATCAGTCCCTTTAGCATGAAACTGAAAGCCAAAAGCTATGTGCCCCTCCAGTACCGACATTACATCCCTGGAGATGTTGTCTGTCAACAGCAATATAAAACACTAAGTTCCCATTACCCAGGGCAGGGGGAGGGAGAGAGAAGTAGGTCAAAAGATAAGTACCAAATATAATGGACATGACAATAAGTTAAGATATCAGACAATTCAGAGCAAGATCAAGAAATGCACACACTGTAGTTAGTGAGCATAGCCAGAAGAAAAAATTAACAGAAGACTGTTCACATGCTTACAAAGATGGAAGATGGACAGATTCCTGAAAGAGCAATAAAACAGATAGTAAAATCTATGGCCACTTCAATTATGTAAATTCCTAAACACAAAATCTTTGAGGAGATATTTATCTAGCACTGGAGATTTTGATGATGATGGCTAGTACTGATGAGAGAGACTGATTTGCAGCAAATTCATTTCATCATCACTTCTGAAGAAATTTTAAAGGCATAGGTCCCTCTGACCTGTCAAATTATTAAGGGGCTGATTCCCAGTACTTTACATGGGAAAATGGACACATATTTGCATGCCTACGCTACATATGCAAATGACCAACTAGAGGTATTTTTATATGTACATTTGTGCAGGCCAAGTTCTGAAAATCTGCCCAATTCTGAGTCTCTATGTAAGTGTAAGAGATTATACATTGTACTTAGCCAAAATTTCTCCATGCTGTTGTGCATTGTGCTGTGCACGAACTGGTTGCTGCCTTCCACCCCATGGTAGTTGTATGTATTTCAGTGACATTGTAAATATATGGTTCGTTGAGTTTTTGGGATATATAAAATCCATGCAAAATAATATCATGGGGAAATGTCTTCCATTATCTCATTCTGCCTGCATAACTGTACATTAATTTCTTCTCGTAATAGGGTACAACTTTAGGGTCTGATTCAGCAGTTTTACATCAGTGTAAATTCACTGACATTAATAGTTACTCCTGATTTACACCAGTGCAGGAGGAGAATCAGGCCCACAGATCATGGGGGCACATTTTTCAAATTTCAAGTCAGCTATATACAAATAATGAGTTTCATGCCATATGTTCCCCTCCTGTTCACTGTTAGACTTGTGCCTCTCCATTTAATAATCACAGTACAGTGTTTGGTCATGTGCCACAGCACTCAGCACATGATTAACTCCTCGATATCCATACTGGGGCCAATAAGTGTGATGTGTAAATCTCATCTTGTGTGCCAATTTTTTTTAAAAAATCTTTGTTTATTTTGGATGTGTGGTTGTTGTAAGCATCTCTAATTTGGAGACTGACAGCACAGGGCTGGCACATATACATGGGATACCCTTGTCTCACATACTGGGGGACTCACAAGCATATTTCATTGTGCACCAGTGAATGCAAGACTATTGGCATCTACTCTTTGTATACATCAACTATCTATACCAAGTTAGAAGCTTGGTGAGCTCTGAAAAATGCCAGTAGCTCCTAGAATTGGGATTGTCAGTGTCAGATTAGGTTAAACCACAAAAGGCCTCCCTTGCAGGCTGGTGCATGACCTAAGGAATGTAAGAATATCAAAATTTATTTGTTTTCTCTCTGCTTCAGCATTCACTAAGAGAACTCCAGCACAATGTGGAAAAGCCCTGTGGAAGAAAATGAGACCAATAGGATTCTATTGATGTGACGGGTTGAATCACAGAAACCCCCTTGGGAGCTGCCACCTGATGTGCCAAGACTACCTCTGCTCCTGTCTTCCCTGTCAGCTCGGGACCCCAGCACCCTGTCTTGCTGAGCCAGACACTCCCATCTGCTCCAGCACAGACCCAGGGTCTGAATAACTTGCCCCAAAGCTGCAGGTTTACCTGAAAGCAGCTAACAGAAGTGTGCTTGTCTTTAACACCCAGATGCCCAATTCCTAATAGAGTCTAAACCCAAATAAATCCATTTTACCCTGTATAAAGCTTGTACAGGGTAAACTCATAAATTGTTCGCCCTCTATAACACTGATAGAGAGAGATGCACAGCTGTTTGCCCCAAGTATTAATACATACTCTGGGTTAATTAATAAGTATTTATTAAATACACAAAGTATGATTTAAGTGGTTCCAAGTAGTTACAGACAGAACAAAGTAAGTTACCAAGCAAAATAAAATGCGCAAATCTATGTCTAATCAAACTGAATACAGATAATCTCACCCTCAGAGATGCTTCAGTAAGTTTTTTCCTCAGACTGGACACCTTCCAGACCTGGGCACAATTCTTTGCCCTGGTACAGCTCTTGTTCCAGCTCAGGTGGTAGCTAGGGGATTCTTCATGATGGCTTTCTCCCTCCTTTGTTCTCTTCCACCCCTTTATATATCTTTTGCATAAGGCAGGAATTCTTTGTCCCTCTCTGGGTTCCCACCCCCTCCTTCTCAATGGAAAGACACCAGGTTGAAGATAGATTCCAGTTCAGGTGACACGATCACATGTCGCTGCAAGACTTCATTGTCCACTTGCCAGCACACACGTATACAGTAAGACTTACAGGTAAAACACACCCATCTGCAGACAATTGTCCTGGTTAATGGGAGTCATCAAGATTCCAAACCACCATTAATGGCCCATACTTCGTATAATTACAAAAGGATAGAGTTATATTTCATATTTCTAGTTTCAGATACAAGAGTGATACATTTATACAAATAGGATGATCACATTCAGTAGATTATAAGCTTTGTAATGATACCTTAAAAAAGACCTTTTGCATGAAGCATATTCCACTTACATAATCACTTATTAGCATATTTTTATAAAACCAGATAGACTGGAGCATCACAATACACATTTAATAGGATTTGATAGAAATTACCCTAAAGACTTATAGGCAGGGTAGAAATCGTTATTCTAGCAATTCTCAAACTCTGCTCTGTGTACAATTTAAACAGTTACCTAGAATTGGCTACTTAGCTGGAAATGTTTATACTTGCTCAATAGCTGCCAAATTTTCAAAACTGACCAATGATTTTAGGTGCCTCACTTTGTGTTTTTCTAAATTCAGACACTGCGTAGGAAATCAGATTTTCCTAAAGTCGGTGCTCAGCAGTGAATGCCAATGGAGTTGGGCACCTAACTCCCTTACGGCCTTTGATAAAGTACATTAGCACAAGGATGGACTTGATGGCCCATCATTGTTATTTTCAACTAGCACCTAGGGCCTAATGTACCCCTAGGAGCCTTAAAAAAATACAAGAAACATTGGCATCAAAGTACTCAAAGGACTCCAGTTTACTTCTGCCCTTAGGCTGTCATTTGACACATACACCTCTACCCCAATATAACGCCACCCTGTATAACACAAATTTGGATATAATGCAGTAAAGCAGTGCTCCGGAGGGGGTGGAGCCGTGCACTCCGGTGGATCAAAGCAAGTTCGATATAACACTGTTTCACCTATAACACCGTAAGGTTTTTTTAATCCTGAGGACAGCGTTATATTGAGGTAGAGGTGTATTTAACTTATTAGTCTGTAGCATCAGTGGAGTGTCCTTTGTTTCACTGTTAATTCTTCTGTAACAGCTTTTGTCTGGGAGTCTAGTGCCCTGAAAATTGACAAATTAGCTCTTTTTACTTGGTTGTTTTTTTTTTAAATACTCTGTTCTAGCTGTAAATTTGTGCACAGAGATTGGCATTTTCAGAAGAGACTAGTGATTATAGGTGCCTAGATTTTGGGATGCTCCTTTGGAGGCAATTAAAATGCCCCTTGATTTTCAGTAGTGTTGTGCATCCACCTTCAGATCCAACCTCTTTGAGGTGTCTCAGCTTGGGCATCTCAAGCTTGAGGGACCCAAAGCATTAGATACTACTGGAAATTGAAGTACATATGCAGAAAGTAGTGTGAGTAACCAAGAGATGAAAGACAAGTACCACTATACAACAACCACTGAAATCATAGAAAGGTAGGACTGTAAGGGTCCTCTAGAGGTCATCTAGGCCATCCCCCACTGAGGCAGGATTAATTTATCAGACAATCCCTTTTCTCTAACACAGTTATGGTCTATACCACAGACCTATATGGATATAAATATGTTGCTCAGGGATGTGAAAAATTCACACACACCCCTGTTATACAAGCAACAGTTATATCGATCTAGCCCCTGGTGTATACAGCACTATGTTGGTGGGAGAGTTTCTCCTGCTGACACAATCCACCTCCCTGAGAGGCAGTAGCTAACTAGACTGATGGGAGATAGCTCTTCCATCAGGATAGAGCATCTTCATTAAAGTGCTACAGCAGCACAGCTGCATCTGCGCAGCTAGGCCTATGCTGCATTTTAGGTGTAGACTTGCCTACAGTAAGGCCTAGTTGTGACAATCTACCCCATGTTCACCAGTTTTTACAGGACTATGATGAATTTCGTACAAAGTATGCCCTGTGGGGTGTCATTTGAAAACTCAATTTACTGACCATTATTTTCATGGTAAATTGTGCATCAATATTGTATGTAGAGTTATTAGATTCTACTGTATGATGTTACCAACACATGTTCCAAGTCTGGGGAGCAGTCACAAACCAGTTCCTCAGCCAGATGTCAACAAAATCAAATAGACCATCATATGGTTAAGTGGCCATCTGTTGGCAGGAAAAAGGATGTGGGTGAAAAATCTAAATCTTGACAAAGAAACAACTGGGGGTTCCCATCTACACAGGCCTTCTGACTCCTGAACCTCAGCTGGGGATGACTCCTGAAGAAGAGAAAGTACTAAAAGAAGAGAGAGCAGACACCCCAAATTATCTCTCCTTTTCTCTTTACCCACAGATCAACAACACTTGAAGAACAAAGGAAGCAACATTGGATTGAGGAAGGAATCCTGACTGCAATGAATTCAGCCAGCAGAGACTGCTGAAATATGTGATGAGAGAGACCTTTGCTTTGAATTCACTTAACTTGTTAAACTATGTATTAGTTGCATTTTACTTTTATTTTCCTGTAACCAATCCCAACTTTTATGCCTCATTACCTATAGTCACTTAAAATCTATCTTTTATAGTTAATTAATTTGTTTTATTGTTTTATCTAAACTGGTATGTTTGAACCGAAGAGATTGGGGAATTATTTAACAGGATTTTTGCATATTATTTTTTACTAATAAAGTGACAGACTTTATGACAGCTTGTATTGTCCGAGAGTGCTGGCCAGTACAGGGCATACATTTCTGGGGAAAGTCTGGGACTGGGAGTTGCTGATGTTGCTCTGCAGTGTAATTCAAGAGTGGCTGGCTGCAGTACTCATATACTATAACTAGGAGTAACTTACATGCTGGCAGCTATATCTGAACAGACTAGGAGTGGTTGCTGTCACAGCAAAGTAATGTGACATCCCAGGTTAGAGAACTGATGAGTGTTCAGCTGTTCGTTGGTCCAGATTGTACCCTGGGTAATGTCACACTGGTTTACAGTCAGAAGTTTTACCAGCATAACTATGTTAGTCAGAAGCGTGTTGGAGTTTGGTTGCTTGTTTTTTACTGACATAGCTATGCCAGTAAAAGCCCTAGTGCAGATGCAGTTATACCAATATAAGGCGCTTTATACCAGTATAGTTAGTTATTTTGCTTGGCCAAACTGGCATAAGCTATACCAGTATAAACCTTGTATAATGAGGATATCATCTGCAATTATTTTCACCCCAGGCAGCCCTTCCAGCACTTGGATGAGTCTTCTCTGGAACCCCTCTGGTGCTGGGCCCATCAGCATGTGCAGCCATCTGTAGTGATTGGATGGTGTTGCAAAGGTTGTCAGCCTGCTGAACTCATTTCCAGGCTTATGTACCAAAACCTGATCCTCACATCAAACCATAAAGATGCTGGCTTTGGAAAGTTCTGGCAAGGTATCATCAGTTGTGGTCAGTCGACAATGGCATATTTTCTGTGCCTAGTTCAATGGTTTGAGGTCTGTTCAAATACCTAATTTGTCTGATGGCATCTTTACCAACACCTTGATGCTTATCCAGGCAGTACTGGCCTGTGCAGTTGCTATGATACCCCTGCTCTGCAGACTTTCAAGCTCCTTGTGTACTGCATTACATAGTGCCACTGGAATTTTACTTCATAATAAACACAGGTTCCACTGTAGAGTCAACTTCTAGTCACTGCTTTTCCTTGAGACACCTATTGCCTTTGGAAACATCCCCGTATGCATTTAAAATTCCCTCTATTGTTATGGGACTCCTCATTTCGCTTCTTTCATTGCAGCTATACAGTTCTGACTCTGCACCCTGACAAGAGAGGTCTGTGGTACCTCCACCACAAACTTCAGGTTTATAGGTTCGTTACTATTAAGTTGCATTTTCCTACTGACTGCACTATGCTCCCATTGTACATTAGATTGCTCCTGCTCTCTGTAATGGTTGTATTCAAGTCCAATTCACCCTACGGAGTCACACTGAGGGGTCCCCACTATCACAGTCGGCTCATGGCACCTGCACTGCAAGCAGGTTCTTGGGGTGGCCAACAGAAAGGGGCAGCATGTCTGGGTTTTCGGTGGCAATTCGGCAGTGGGTCCTGCAGTCCCTCTCGGAGGCAAGGACCTGCAGCCAAATTGCTGCCGAATAATGAAGCAGTGTGGTGGAGCTGCTGCCAAAGTGCTGCCAATCACAGCTTTTTTAAAAAAAAATTTCCCACCGTTTGGGGTGGCAAAAATTCTGGAGCTGACCCTGCCCACTATCCAGCTGAAATTAGATAACATTGGTGCATGCATTGAGGTTGATATTTTTCCATCTTGCTTTCCTGTCCCGGCAACCTGAACTTGATACACTCTTGGACTCAAGGACATCATGATTCTCTCATTACTTCCCTGTAATGTGCCATCCCCCTTTGGTACAAGTCTGACTGAATCCTTCTGAGACCTTCCTCTGCTCTGGAACGCTCTGCCATAATGGTTCAGCGTGCCACATTCCTTGCAATGTTCTCCTAGTAAGGGGTTGTCATAAACAGATAGCTAAGGGTTAATGTCTCTTTCACCTGAAGCACCTGACCAGAGGACCAATCAGGAAACCGGATTTTTTCAACTCTGGGTGGAGGGAAGTTTGTGTCTGAGTCTTTGTTTTCTGCCTGCCTGCTTTCTCTGAGCTTTGGAGAAGTAGTTTCTACTTTCTAGTCTTCTGTTTCTAAGTGTAAGGACAAAGAGATCAGATAGTAAGTTATATGGTTTCTTTTCTTTGGTATTTGCATGAATATAAGTGCTGGAGTGCTTTGATTTGTATTCTTTTTGAATAAGGCTGTTTATTCAATATTCTTTTAAGCAATTGACCCTGTATTTCATCACCTTAATACAGAGAGACCATTTGTGTGTATTTTTCTTTCTTTTTATATAAAGCTTTTTTTAAGACCTGTTGAAGTTTTCTTTACTGGGAAATTTCAGGAAAATTGAATCTGTACTCACCAGGGAATTGGTGGGAGGAAGAGATCGGGGAGATCTGTGTGTGTGTTGGATTTGCTAGCCTGATTTTGCATTCCCTCTGGGTGAATAGGAAAGTGCTTTTGGTTTCCAGGACTGGGAACGGAGAGGGGAAGTCACTCTGTTTGGATTCACAGAGCTTGTATCTGTGTATCTCTCCAGGAGCACCTGGAGGGGGGAAAGGAAAAAGGATTATTTCCCTTTGTTGTGAGACTCAAGGGATTTGGGTCTTGGGGTCCCCAGGGAAGGTTTTTCAGGGGGACCAGAGTGCCCCAAAACACTCTAATTTTTTGGGTGGTGGCAGCAAGTACCAGGTCCAAGCTGGTAACTAAGCTTGGAGGTTTTCATGCTAACCCCCATATTTTGGACGCTAAGGTCCAAATCTGGGACTAAGGTTATGACAGGGGTACTTTTTCTTCACCTGCTTATGTTGTTTTCCACAGTAAATGGGTATGGAACCACCAGCTCTCCTTTGCTGTTGTGTCACTGCATGTACTTCTGGGGGTCCTAGAACTTTCATCTTTTCTCCTGAGGCTTCAGCTGCATGCCCCATGTCTAAACTTCTGTCTAATGTGGGTAAAAAGGCTATAATGGTGAACCAGCAATACCAGTGTTGAATAAGGTGCATGCCCAGGCAGGGGCAGGCCATGACAGATGTAAATGGCACAGCATGGGCGACATCCTTATCCTTGCCTCTAGGAATGAGAGGACAGTCCCAATCTCCTTTCTAAGGAATTCATGGCCTCTATGTTGACATGGGTGCCAGTTAAGGTCAATTTTGATGGTAGATTTTTCTTTACTAAGAGCTGATAGAAAACACTGACTCACTTCACTCCACCACCAAATAAAAGGTCAGATTGTACCCTATTGATCAGTGGTAGCCCTTGAACCCATCAAGTCCAGGGATTCACATGGGGGTGAGGAGAAGGGGCAGAGAGAGCGAATGGTGAGCAGGCTGGAGTATGGGGATCTCTAATGGACGGTTGTGGCAAGGGTTAGTCTCCGGCAGGCAATCCCTGAAATGTGGCGTCAAGGGTTTGCTAATCTTTGAGATCTCTACAGGTCTTAGGGAATCTATGAGGTTTGTGGGCTAGACACAGTTCTTCCTTAGGAAAAAGGAGCAAAATCCACTCCCCCTGACAGAAGGATGTATAGGAAACTCCACAACAGGATCCTCACTTTCCTGCCTTCTTTATGCGTGTTATCAGGTAGTGGGAACAATCTGGCATAAGAATATCAGTATCACACCCGAAGAAGAGTTCTGCATAGCTCGAAAGCTTGTCATTTACCAACAGAAGTTGAGCCAATAAAAGATATTATCTCAGCCGTCCTTGCCTCAATTATGTCACATGAAATTCTGTACCATCTCTCTGAATGTGAAGTCTTATTTGCAATGAGAATTGTTATATGGCCGATACAGCATGAGCAAATTGATCAACATATTCATAGTTCCATTTGCCAGTCACAGGCACCCACTAGACTTCATTAATTTAACAAGACTGCACCTAAATTATACCATGTTCAGCAGGTAAAAAAATTATGCTGGCAATAATCCTAAGGACAATGCTATCTTCACAAGGAAGCCTTAATGCTTTGTTTAATTTTTTGAATCTAGGGTGCCAGACAGTATGTTCATACTAATTTTTTTTCACCAGCCACAATTAACTTTCCAGATAACTCTTTTCCTTGTATGTGTTTTAGGAGATGATAATTTGGGGGAGAGAAAGAAGCAATTTCATGCTTCAGGTGTAATATAAATTGAGACTCCTTATCCCGTACTCTCACTATGAAATGCAGTGTTGTAATATCAGACACTGCTTCTAATATGCATTCATTCTGATTCTGTTACTGCATTTGCTATGGTGAAGAGAGCCTCACTAGTGCTGATAGCTTTTGACTTTTAAGAGAATGATGGATAACCTTTGGAAAAGAGGGATGGCAAATGTCCCCAGTGAAATGTATGTTATCTATGCAATCTGCAGTCCTCAGTTTACCTTACATCTGATATGACACAATTTGCAATCTATTTAAAAAGCAGAGCTGCAGCGAGATGTTAGACAGAGATTGCCTTTGGCTAGCTTGCAATAAAGGGTTTTGTCTCCCTCAAAATAAGTTGTTGTTGTTTTCTTTTTTACCTCTTTACCTCTTTAAAGGAAAGAATCGACTGGTCTTTTTGCCTATTAGTTGTCACGTGTGATTGTCATGGAAAGAGAAAAACACCATTTTCTATTGTAATAAATAAAATTGCTCATCTAATAATACAAACTAAAGTTCTTCTTTTCTTCTGAAAAGAGAAAAAAATCCCATTAAACTGCATTGAGCCCTTTGTTGCTCTGTATATACATGATAGTGTATATATCTTTCCTCTCTGAGATAAAGTGCCTGCCCTATGTAAGACACTTATCTCCCACTCTGTGCAGTAGTGGCACTTGGATGTTAATGTCGCTGTTTGGAAGTTCAGGAATAGCTGGCAGATGGATGGAAGCCCAAAACAAACAAACAGTTGGCTATTTTGACTGTATTTCTGTAAAGTGAATATTTTGGGCCTGCCTTGTTAATATTGTGCCTAACATTATAGCAATATCTGCATGGGCACGTCTGCACTCTCTTTGTGCACTCATCAGCATTCTTTATTGCATACATCCGATTAAAAAAATTCCTGTAACCTTTGGCGGCAAATTTCCAAAAGCAGCCTCTAAAAATCACAGGTGCAATTTTCTGCTTCCAAGATTCAGGACCCAGATTTCTACACCTATGTTTTTAGGTACAAATACACAGATCACAACTGCAGTTGTGACACCATCTGAGAGTGGATACTTTGCCCTGCCATGCAACATGTTAAATTTATAACCCTAACCCACACCATATGATTGGGACCTGAATCAGAGTTACAAAGGTCAATACTCTATCATATGGCAGGGGTTAATATCCACTGATACCACTGTACAGTGAGACTTTGGCAAACCAGTAAAGTGCTTGAAACCACTGTGTCTTATTGTTAAAGACAGCCTAGTCAGCAAGCTGTTAAAAACAAGACTCAGCTTGACCAAGGCAGGAGGGGAGGGGGATATAGGGTGCCACCGAAAGGGCAGCTTGACACCGCGTCCTCCCTGATAAGAATTGTATTAAAATTGCTGATACATGCATTTGAAAAGAGCAGGATATACCCTCAGGAATGTCTATTGGGGTCTCAAGGCTGCAGGCTCTGGAAAGACCCACACCTGGTTAATCAATAATCAGAAGGAACCTCTTGCTCAATCATTAAAACTGCTTACTTAACAAGGTTTCTTTAATTACTAATGTATAAATAAGGGGAAAAAGCTTGAGATAGGTGGGACTCGTTTCAGGACTGGCCTCTCCCTCTGGATGCATCTTGTGTTCCCCAGCGGCAGACAGGCTGCCACTGTATCACTCAAAAGCCATACTCAGCTTTGGTAATTATCGAGGGTTGGGGGTGTTTTGCTAATTTTGTTGCAGATGTGTGTAAGTGCTTGAGACTAGTAAAGTTTAGCTTTAAGTGAAAGCACTCTTGTGTTGTCCTGTTTGTGCCAGCCATCCATCAGTCGGACAGCCATGTCTCCCCTGATTTATTTCCTGACACCTCCTCACACAGAATAAAAGTTACCAAGAGCTTTGGGTTGAAAGAACCCCGGGTAACACCACAGGTTACTATTCATCAAGCTGGATGAGCAAGAAAGGAGAAAGCCTATAAGGAATGGAAGATGGGATGGATCATTAAGGAAAGGTACTTTCTGCAGCTCAAAAAGTGTACGGAAAGAGTGAGAAAAGCTGAGCAGTGTTGGACCTTGCAAAGGAAATTAAAGACAATAGCAAAAGATTCTATAGCTATATAAATAAAAAGAAAAGAAGGAAAGAAGTGGGATTGCTAAACGCTGAGGAGGGGATGGACATTAAAGATAATCAAGGCATGGCCTAATACCTAAACAAATACTTTCAGTTTTTAATAAAGGTAATGAGGAGCTTAGGGGTAGTGGCAGGATGACTAATGGAAGTAAAAATTGCCACATTAGAGTGGAAGTCAAACTCAAACAGCTTAATCAGAGCAAATCAAGGGGCCTGAATAATCTCCATCCAATAATATTAAAGGAAGTGGCATATGAAATTGCAAGCCCAATACTAAGGATTGCTAATGAATCTGTAAACTCAGGGGTCATGTCCTATGACTGGAGAATTGCTAATATAGTGCCAATTTTTAAGGAAGGGGGGAAAGTAATCCAGGAAACTACAGACCCATTAGTTTAACCTCAATTGTATGCAAGGTCTTGGAACAAATTTTGAAAGAGAATGTTGTTAAGGACAGAAAGATATATGGTAATTGGGATAAAATATAACATGGTCTTACAAATGGTAGATCATGCCAGACCAACCTGATCTTTCTTTGACAAGATAACAGATTTTCTAGACAAAGGATCTAATCTACATGGATTTCACTAAGGCATTTGGTACAGTTACACATGGGAAATTATTAGTCAAACTGGAGAAGAGAAAGGAGATGGGGATGGATGGGGATGGCGATGAATATGAGAACTGAAAAGTGGATAAGGAACTTATTAAAGGGGAGACTACAACAGGTCATGCTGAAAGGCGAAGTGTCAAGTTGGAGGGAGGTTACTTGTGGAGTTCCTCAGGAATTAGTCTTGGGATCAATCTTCACTAACATGTGCCAATAAAATTTGCAGATGACAAAGTTGGGACATATTTCCAATATTGAGGACTGAACTATCATACAAGAAGAGCTGGACAACTTTGAACACTGGAGTAATAGAAATGGGATGAAATTTAATAGTGCAAACTGCAAGATCATGCATTTAGGGACTAGCAATAAGAATGCTTTAAGCTGCAGACATAGTTGTTGGAAGCAACAGAGAAGAAAGACTTGAGTGTAGCAGTTGATCACAGGAGGACTATAAGCCACCACTGTGATGTGGCCATGGAAAAAAATTGAATTCAATCCTAGGATGTCCCAGGTGAGGTATTTCCAGTAGAGACAGGGAAGTGTTATTATCATTATAAATGGCACTGGTGAGACCTCATCTGGAATACACTGTGTACTTCTGGTATTCATGTTTAAGAAAGATGAATTCAAATTGGAACAGGAGCAGAGAAGGACTACAAGGATGATCCAAGGAACGGAAAACCTACTTTATGAAAGAAGACTCAAGGAGTGTGGCTTGTTTAGCCTAATCAAACGAAGGCTGAGGGGAGATCTGATTGCTCTCTATCAATACATCAGAGGGATAAATAGAAGGTAGAGGGAGAAGTTATGTGCCAATGTTGATACAAGAACAATGGACATAAATTGGCCCCAAATGAGTTTAAGCTTGAAATTAGACAAAGGAATGAAATTCTGGAACAGCCTTCCAAGGGGAGCAGTGGGGTCAAAAGACCTGGCTTCAAGATTGAACTGTAAAAGTTTGTTGAGGGGATGGCATGATGAGACTGCCTACGATGGCTTGTGGCCCGTCTGCAACTGCTAGTAGCAAATATCCCCACTGGCTGGAGATAGGGAGAGTTCTGAGTTATTATAGAGAATTCTTTCCCAGATGCCTGGCTGGTGGGTTTGTCAACATGCTCAGGATCCAACTAATTGCCCTACATGGGGTCAGGAAGGAATTTCCCCCCGAGGGAGATTGGCAAAGACTGGGGGGGTTCACTTTCCTCTGCAGCATGAAACATGGGTCATTTGCAGGTTTAAACTAGAGTAAACGGTGGATTCTCTGTAACTTTGAGTCTTTAAATCAAGATTTGAGGACTGCAGTAACTCAGCAAGCACTGGGTGGGTCAGGTTCTGTAGCCTGTGTTGTGCAGTAGGTCAAACTAGGTGATCATGATGGTCCCTTATGGCCTTCAGCTCTATGAATCCTCTCTTTTTTCCAATACCAAAGTTTGGTAGGGCCAATTTATGACAGTTTCTTGGCTTAGTACCTAGACTAATAGCCACCTCAAGTCTATGCCCATTTTAAAGATGGGGAACTGAGGCACAAAGAAGCTAAATACCTTGCCAAAAGTCAGACAGAAAATCTGTTGCAAAGCAGGGACTCCAACACACATCCCAGGAGAGCATCACAACTGCTGGACCATGCTTTTCTCAGAGGATTCAATGAGGTGCCTGCTCAGTACAGCTCCATATCACTAACATATCTTTATTTTTCTAGGCACTTTAGATCCATTCTATTTAAATTCTTATTCTGTACTTATCACTGTAGTATCTGATGGATACTATGGATTTCATCTCAAATCATCGAGAGGCCATTTTCTACATAATCTCGTGTGTGTTGAATACCCGGGAAGTCCCATCTCTCCAGTCTACTGGCATAGGCCATAAGCCCAAAAGAATTTAGGAATGGTTATATTGCTTCAGAACAACAATGAATCTAGTCCAATAGCCCATCTTCTGATAGTGGCTGGCGCCAGGTGCTTCAGAAGGAATGAACAGAACAGGGCAACCATAAAATGATCCATCCTCAGTCATCTAGTCCCAGTTTCTGGCAGTCAGTAAGAATACCGAGTATGGGTTGCATCCCTGATCATCTTGGCTAATGGCAGTGATTGATCATCCTCCATGAACTTTTCTTCTTTTTTGAACCCAGTTATACTTCTGGCCTTCACAACATCCCCTGGCAATGAGTTCCACAGGTTGACCACGTAAGAAGAACTTATTTTTGTTTGTTTTAAACCTGCTGCCTACTAATTTCGTTGGTAACCCCTGGTTCTTGTGTTATGGAAAGGGGTAAATAACATTTTCCTATTCTCTTTCTCCACATCATTCATGATTTTATAGGCCTCCATCAAATCTCCCCTCAGTAGTCTCTTTTCCAAGCTGACCAGTCCCAGAAAATTTAAATCCTTGTCGTGTGTGCGGTGGACAGTCCATTACAGGAGACAGTTCTGGAGTTAACTCTGGTTGTGGTCCCACCTGACCCCTGGTCAGGGCCAGGGGGGACATGTCTTGGTTTTGGGGTTCATCAGATGGTGTGTGTAAGCAGGCCTGCAGACAGGTCTTGGATCAGATGCTAACCTTGGATCAGAAGCTAACCTGATGCTCATGCCAGAGGATGTGTGTGGATCTTGAGCCACCAATCATTAAAAGCCAAAGATTATGGGGGAGTGTGGTGAGTGGATTGTTCTGAACTGAAGGACCTCCTGATGGTCCTGAATGGCAACTCCAGAGGCACTGTCCCCAATGACAGGAATGAACCATCTATAGTTTCCAGGAGGTTAGGGACAGTCTGGGTATTCCGGTTCAGCCAAAAGGCTTGGACTGTATCAGCATCTATGAAGTGGTCTGCTGCTCCAAAGTCCACCAGCACCCACTGTGATGGGATTCAGTAAGGCTCTCCTGGAACAAGGAGTCAAACCTGGACTTCAAGGTGCAGTGAGTACTCACCATGCCTGGAGTGTGTCTAGGTGAGGAGTAGGAGGGCATTACCTTGAGGCTCACCCAGGCCAACCCCTTCTAGCGGGCTTGGGTTTGTTCATTTCCCAAACTGCTTGGGCTAGAGCTTGGAATGGGCAGTTGGCAAGAGTATGGCTGGATCCTCCACAGTAGAAACACAGCCTGTTGCAGAGCTCCCTTTCCTCAGGGTCACATGGCAGTGGATGCTGTTCAGCTGCATGGCTTAGGGGTGTGGGTTGGCAAAAGGTACCAAGGGGCCAGGTAATAGCACCAACATCCTGCCTTCCCCATATTGCTTGCTGAGCCTAGTATCAGTGTGTACAACAAGGTAAATAAAGGCATCCAAGCTGGTTGGAGCCACCTGGATCTCCTCATGTAGTCCCAACTGGAACTGATAGAGCTAGGCTGCTTCATTCCACTCAGTGTCAGAGACTGGTTGCCAAAAGTGGGCAGCATAGCAGGCGGCCAATCCCTGCCCCTACTAGAATTTTTGTAGAGCCACCTCAGCCAAATATGTACAGTGGGCATCATAGAATATGGCAGAAAATGCCAGCAATAAGGCATCCCAGTGCAACAGTGCCGGGCTTGCAATGCATCTCCCCACTAGGAGGCTAACTTTTGCTTGGTCAGGTGGGTAGGACTAGGGACAAAGCAGAAACAGCAAACAGCACTGATTAATAAACCTCCTGAGCTTTTGGTGGTCCCCATTAAAACACTCTGGGAGGGGAACTTGGTCCAGGTATGTGGCCGCAGTGCATGCCTATAGTGCAGCGTTCTCGTCCTGCAGCCAGGACACCTGTTCTTGTACCAGCTGATTATCTGTGGTGTGCTGTGCCAGTTGGGTCCAAGGCACTGCATTTTCATCATGGAGCTGGGTGGAGTGCCTGAGCAGTAGCCTGGACACTTCCTGGAATGCCCCTTGTGTTTCTACAGGGTGGGGAGGCAATCAGAAACCATGCAACTGCTGCTGTCAGACTTCTTGTGGGACTTCCCATGGTCTGTGTCCACAGTGGGTGGTGGGCAATAGAACACGGGCTGCTTATAGGTGCTGCTTGGTGGCAGCATGGAGGCCTGGGCTCTAGACCCAGGAGGCCTTACACTCCCCTCAGTCCAGGACATATCAACCGAAAGCAGCACCAGGACCTGCCAGAACAACAGATGCAACATCTGCAGACATAGCTCCACTGCTGTGATGATCAACACACACCACAACAGACCATTCAAGATCCATGGGTCCTACACATGCATATCACAACATGTGGTGTACCTCATCCAGTACACTAATTGTTCCAAGAACAATTGTATAGGTGAAATCAGACAGTCACTATGCTCTCAAATGAACTTATAGATAAAATACAAGAACACCATATCACCTGTGGGCAAATACTTTTCACAAAGCAATCACTCTATGTCTGACCTTTCAGTCCTCAGTCTCAAAGGAAATCTGCACAACACCTTCAAAAGATGAGACTAGGAGCTTAAATTCATAACTTTGCTAGACACTAAAAATCATGGACTGAATAGAGGCATCGGATTTATGGCTTGTTTCAACTGTCTATCACCCACTTAAACTGCACCCCCACCAGCTTTCTTTTTCCTCTCCTCCATGCCCCCCCTCATAACTGGAGGGATGTTAATGGGCCACTTCACCTTGAATGATTCCATTAAATATGTGTTAACTACTTATGATAAACAATCTAATCACCTCCTATTTATCTATGACATCCTGAGTACATTTCCCAAACCTGAAGAAGAGCTCTGTGTAAACTCAAAAGCTTGCCTCTCTCTCACCCATCGCAGTTTGTCCAATAAAAGCTATTACCTCACCAGGGCTGCCGAGAGTGGGTTTGGGCCCCAGTGAAAAAAAATTTTTGGGCCCCCCTAGCAAGAGCGGACTGGCTAAACAGGGCCAACAAAGCCAGGGAAGCTGGACTTCAGGCCTCCTTCCGGACCACCGGCCCCCTGTAATTTGTACCAGCTTCCCCCTCACTCTCGTTGGCCCTGTACCTCATACATCTTATCTTTCTAATATCCTGGAACCAACACAGCTAAAACACTGCACACAAAAATATAAAAGAACTTAAGAGTTTCTGGAACTCTCAGAGATTAATTTTTGTTCATTTTTATCTGAAAGAACTCTTTTTTAGAATATAGGAAGGTATTTATTTAGCAGCCTTTTGTTGAGAAAGTTATTTTGGATGTTCCTACACCAGCCTCAAATTCTTTTCTACTTGGAACATTTTCGCTTGCAACTCCTGATGGCATTAGAGAAACCCACAATTTAAACTTTGAAAGTTGAAGAATGACTTCCACTGATTCTTTATCATGGAGTAATATTTTTTACTGAACAATTCTCAAGCTTATTTTTTTACTTCAATAAATCAACAGGCTGTACCATGAGATTTAAAATCTGAGGAAGTATTTAATCCTGGTTTGGGGAAACACACACACCCCAGTCTGCAGATTTCAGAATCCTCTTAGAAGTTTGTCAGGTGTAGTAAAGGGAGAGAAATGAAGGATGGCTTGTCTAGTGCCATCATTAACAATAGCACATGATTTAAGTGACTGAATTATGCAATGACTGGCTGCCCCAGAGCCAAGGCTGCTGAGGAACTGCGAATTTGGGAGCCAGGGCTTGTAGGCTCTCAGCTCCCCATCAGCTCATCTAGCAGACTACCATGGTGTCAGGCAGGGGGGCTGCTTGGAACTTTGTCTCCATGAAATATTTGTATCTTGATGAAACGACAAATTTTGACAAAAGAATGCTTTGTCAGAATTTTCTGACCACTTCTAAGGCTATCTTTTTAAGCTAATGTAATTAAAGGTTTTCTCTGTTCAAATCTAGAAAAGTGGTTTTCAACCTTTTTTAATTTGCAGCCTCATAAATTTTTCAAAGAGAAGTGTGGACGCCTTTGGGAATTCAACTTGTGGTCCCCAACCATATAAGTCTTAGACTGAAAACTGACTGAATAGAATTCAGGTATAAATGTTGCATGTGCTCAGCACAGCATTAGGTGCAGGTGAGAAAGGGTGCTAAACATAGGACTTCTTTGGTAGCAACAACACTTCTAGGTTTGAGCTTTGCCCTTAGGTGGGGGTGTTCACATATTTATTTATTGATCAGAAAAATGAAATGCCTTTTCTGGGATCTGAAACATTATTTTCATAGTCACCTTTCATGGACCCCTGCATAGGTGCTGTAACTGGCAGGGCTGGGGGTGCTACTGCAGTAGTAATAACAACCCAAAATATGTGGTTTCCACTTCAGCACCCCCACTATAAAAATTGTTCCAGCACCATTGGGTCCATGGACCACAGGTTGAAAACCACTGATCTAGAGAATTCCAGGGAGTTTTGTGCTTCCAAAACAGAATCTGAGAGTTATTGGCTCCCTGCGTTGTTTGGTTTCCTCTCTGAAGTGGCTTTGGTGAAATGTGAAGTTTCATTTAGTCCCTATGTTTTAGGAATTCAGGAAGGTAGACAGCAGAGTTAATTTCAGTAGAGTACAATAAGTTTGGCCAGAGAAAGATACAAGGGGAAAAATATCATTAACCATGAGACATTTCTACTTGGTTACAAAAGAAAGGCAATAGAGAAGCAAGACAGCACATTAGCTTCTGCCAAGACTATTGCATATAATACCACAATAACATTTTTTTCAATATATACTTGCATTTCCTGACCAAACCTCCCAGACAAGCCTGAAGTAGCTTCCATTCTGTGACCCCTCCGCCATAGAATCATAGAATATTAGGGTTGGAAGAGACCTCAGGAGGTCATCTAGTTCAATCCCCTGCTCAAATCATCCCAGCCAAGTCTTTGTCAAGCAGGGCCTTAAAAGCCTCTAAGGATAAAGATTCCCCACCTCCCTAGGTAACCCATTCAGTGCTTCGTCACCCTCCTAGTGAAATAGTGTTTCCTAATATCCAACCTAGACCTCCCCCTCTGCAACTTGAGAACATTGCTTCTCGTTCTGTCATCTGCCACCACTGAGAACAGCCTAGCTCCATCCTCTTTGGAACCTCCCTTCAGGTAGTTGAAGGCTTTCTCTTTTCTATGTCTTCTGACCTTACTCCATCTTTCTGTTCCCTTGATTTGAATTCAGTGACTGATTCTTTGAGTCCCTCCTCTCTGTCCTATATCCCAACTATAGTATAATTTCTATGCAACTCAATTCAAGGCATCCTTTGGCTCCAGCAGGCATACATCTCCCTGTCCTCCTATCCTTATTGATATACACCTACAATTTAGGTCTACCTAACTATATCACTCACCTTGTTCTGGTCTGAAGCAGCATATATGGTGGGCCAAATTCTCTACTGGTGTAGTTGTCATAACCTTAGTCCCAGATTTGGACCTTAGCGTCCAAAATATGGGGGTTAGCATGAAAACCTCCAAGCTTAGCTACCAGCTTGGACTTGGTACTTGCTGCCACCACCCAAAAAATTAGAGTGTTTTGGGGCACTCTGGTCCCCCTGAAAAACCTTCCCTGGGGACCCCAAGACCCAAATCCCTTGAGTCTCACAACAAAGGGAAATAATCCTTTTTCCCTTCCCCCCTCCAGGTGCTCCTGGAGAGATACACAGACACAAGCTCTGTGAATCCAAACAGAGTGACTCCCCCTCTCCGTTCCCAGTCCTGGAAACAAAAAGGACTTTCCTATTCACCCAGAGGGAATGCAAAATCAGGCTAGCAAATCCAACGCACACAGATTTCCCCTGATTTCTTCCTCCCACCAATTCCCTGGTGAGTACAGACTCAATTTCCCTGAAGTAAAGAAAAACTCCAACAGGTCTTAAAAGAAAGCTTTATATAAAAAGAAAGAAAAATACATACAAATGGTCTCTCTGTATTAAGGTGACACAACACAGGGTCGATTGCTTAAAAGAATATTGAATAAACAGCCTTATTCAAAAAGAATACAAATCAAAGCACTCCAGCACTTATATTCTGCAAATACCAAAGAAAAGAAACCATATAACTTACTATCTGATCTCTTTGTCCTTACTTTAGAAACAGAAGACTAGAAAGTAGAAACTACTTCTCCAAAGCTCAGAGAAAGCAGGCAGCCAGAAAACAAAGACTCAGACACAAACTTCCCTCCACCCAGAGTTGAAAAAATCCGGTTTCCTGATTGGTCCTCTGGTCAGGTGCTTCAGGTGGAAGAGACATTAACCCTTAGCTATCTGTTTATGACACGACCCCCAAATTGCAGACAGTGGGGAAGCTCACTGGCAGTGATTTCCTTCTAGAACTTGAAAATAAACAGATTAATACAACACATGCACCTTTACATATACCCCTAAGTATATAACTAACAGACTTCTACATTTTAAGAACACTTTTTAAATACTGAATTCTGGGAAACTCTCACGGGAGAGTGCATCAGCAACTTTGTTAGAAGCTCCTGTGATGTGCTGAATTTCAAAATAAAAATCTTGGAGAGCTAAACTCCAACGAAGAAGTTTCTTGTTGTTCCCCTTGGCAGTATGAAGCCACTTTAGTGCAGCATGGTCAGTTTGTAGTTGGAACCGCCGTCCCCAAACATATGGGCGTAGCTTTTCCAGGGCGTACACAATGGCATAGCATTCCTTTTCACTGACTGACCAGTGACTTTCCCTCTCAGACAGTTTCTTGCTGAGAAACACGACAGGATGGAAGTTGTGATCTGTTGCTTTCTGCATGAACACTGCTCCTATACCACGCTAAGATGCATCCGTGGTTACTAGGAATGGCTTGTCAAAGTCCAGGGCCCTGAGCACAGGGTCAGACATGAGCGTTGCCTTAAGTTGGGTAAAGGCCTTTTGACACTCATCAGTCCACTTAACTGCATTTGGCTGGGTCTTTTTGGTCAGGTCGGTCAGTGGGGCAGCGATTTGGCTGTAGTGTGGTACAAATCGCCTGTAGTATCCGGCCAAGCCTAAGAAGGATTGGACCTGTTTCTTTGACCTTGGGACAGGCCACTTTTGGATAGCATCCACCTTGGCCTGTAGGGGGTTTATGGTTCCTCGACTCACCTGGTGCCCCAGGTAAGTCACTTTGTTTTGGCCTATTTGACACTTTTTGGCCTTAACAGTTAGTCCTGCCTGCCTGATGCGCTCAAAGACCTTTTCCAGGTGTAGTAGGTGTTCGGGCCAGGAGTCTGAAAAAATGGCCACATCATCGAGGTAGGCAACTGCAAATTCTCCCAGTCCAGCTAGTAGGCCATCTACCAGCCTCTGGAAGGTGGCGGGTGCATTTTGAAGGCCGAAAGGAAGGACATTGAATTCATACACCCCCGCATGGGTGACGAATGCTGACCTCTTCTTGGCAGGTTCATCTAGCGGTACTTGCCAGTACCCCTTGGTTAAGTCTATTGTAGAGATGAACTGGGCACGTCCCAACTTCTCCAATAGCTCATCGGTGCGTGGCATTGGATAGTTGTCCGGACGAGTTACAGCATTTAGCTTACGGTAGTCCACGCAAAAGCGTATTTCCCCATCTGGTTTGGGTACCAGAACCACTGGAGATGCCCATGCACTGGTAGATGAGCGGATTATACCCATCTGTAGCATGTTCTGGATCTCCCGTTCTATAGCAGCTTGGGCATGAGGAGACACCCGGTAGGGTGGGGTTCTGATTGGGTGAGCATTACGTGTATCAATGGAGTGGTATGCCCGTTCAGTCCGTCCTGGGGTGGCTGAGAACAATGGGGCGAAGCTAGTGCACAGCTCCTTGATTTGTCGCCGCTGCAGACGTTCCAGGGTGGTTGAGAGGTTCACCTCTTCCACGCCACCGTCTTTTTTCCCGTCGTAGTAGACACCGTCAGGCCACTCAGCATCATCTCCCTGGACTGTAAACTGACAAACCTGTAAGTCTCTGGAATAGAAAGGCTTGAGAGAATTAACATGGTACACTTTAGGCTTTAGTGAGGAATTGGGAAATGCTATGAGGTAATTTACAGTTCCCAGGCGCTCTTGGACCGTGAATGGCCCTTCCCATGATGCTTCCATCTTATGGGCCTGTTGCGCCTTCAAGACCATAACCTGGTCTCCTACCTTGAAGGAACGTTCTCTGGCATGTCTGTCATACCAGGCCTTTTGCTCTTCTTGAGCATCCTTTAGGTTCTCTCTAGCAAGGGCTAAAGAGTGTTGGAGGGTGCTTTGTAGGTTGCTTACAAAGTCCAGAATGTTAGTTCCTGGAGAAGGCGTAAACCCCTCCCATTGCTGCTTCACCAACTGTAATGGCCCCTTAACCTCGTGACCATACACAAGTTCAAGTGGTGAAAACCCTAAACTGGGATGTGGTACAGCCCTGTAGGCAAACAGCAACTGCTGCAACACTAGGTCCCAATTATAGGAGAATTCGTTGATGAATTTTCGTATCATGGCCCCCAAAGTTCCATTGAATCTTTCCACCAGGCCATTGGTTTGATGGTGGTACGGGGTGGCAACCAAGTGATTCACCCCATGAGTTTCCCACAGTTTTTCCATGGTCCCTGCCAGGAAATTAGACCCTGAATCTGTAAGGATGTCGGAGGGCCAACCTACCCCGGCAAAGATGTCTGTTAGGGCCAGGCACACAGTGTTAGCCCTGGTGTTGCCTAGAGCTACTGCTTCTGGCCATCGGGTAGCAAAGTCCACTAAAGTCAGTACGTACTGCTTTCCTCTGGGCGTCTTTTTTGGGAAAGGGCCCAGAATATCCACAGCTACTCACTGAAATGGGACCTCAATTATGGGGAGTGGCTGGAGAGGGGCCTTGACCTGGTCTTGAGGCTTACCCACTCTTTGGCATACCTCACAAGACCGGACATACTTGGCAACATCCTTGCCCATCCCCTCCCAGTGGAAGGACTTCCCCAACCGGTCCTTGGTTCTGTTCACCCCAGCATGGCCACTGGGATGATCATGGGCTAAGCTTAAGAGCTTCCCCCGGTACTTAGTTGGAACCACCAACTGTTTTTGCGGCTGCCATTCTTCCCGGTGTCCACCAGAAAGAATTTCCTTGTATAAAAGTCCTTGGTCTATAACAAACCGGGATCGATTAGAAGAGCTGAGAGGCAGTGGGGTGCTCCGTGCTGCCGCCCAAGCTTTCTGAAGGCTGTCATCCGCTTCCTGCTCAGTCTGGAACTGTTCCCTTGAGGCTGGGGTCACCAGTTCTTCCTCAGACTGTGGACTTGGGCTTGATCCTTCTGGAAGCGATGTAGGTGATGGGGTTGTTTCCGTTGCTGGTGAACCGCTCTCCGCTGGTGCACCTGAGGGTATTTCAGGCTCTGGCTGAGCCTTTTGGGTATGGCTGTCTGTTGCTTCTGCCAGTTGTGGCTCGCTGGCGCCCTCTGGCGTTGAGTTTGAAGATGTGGTTGCACTTGCTGGTGCGGGTTGCTGTTCCAGTTCCGGGCCTGGGACTGGAGATGCTGTGGCTGTTTCAGTGGTAGGCATGGAATCCGGGTCCACTACCTCTGTCTGGGTCTCTGGTAACACAGACGGGGCCTCTGTGGACGGCTCAGGAACAGGAATGGGTCTGGAAGCTTGCCTGGTTTGGCTACGGGTAACCATTCCCACTGTCTTGGCCCTCCTCACCTGGTTGGCCAAGTCTTCCCCCAGTAGCATGGGGATAGGATAATTGTCATAGACTGCAAAAGTCCACATTCCTGACCAGCCTTTGTACTGGACAGGCAGTTCATCTGTAGGCAAGTCTACAGCTTGTGACATGAAGGGGTAAATTGTAACTTTGGCCTTTGGGTTGATGAATTTGGGGTCTACGAAGGATTGGTGGATAGCTGACACTTGTGCCCCCGTGTCTCTCCACGCAGTAACCTTCTTTCCGCCCATTCTCAAATTTTCCCTTCGCTCCAAGGGTATTTGAGAGGCATCTGGGCCTGGGGATCTTTGGTGTGATGGTGGTGTAATGAATTGCACTCGCATGGTGTTCTTGGGACAGTTGGCCTTGATATGTCCCAGTTCATTACACTTAAAGCATCTTCCATCTGATGGGTCACTGGGCCGAGGTGAGTTACTGGAGACTGGTGAGGTGGAAGGGTAGGGTGTCTGTGGCTTTACTTGGGTGGTATGTGGGGTCTTTGGCTGTCCTCGGTTGTAGGGTTTATGGTCTGTGTGCCCCCTGGGGTAATCGTTCCCCTTGACAGTAGCTTTCTTGCTTTCTGCCAGTTCCATCCATTTGGCTCCAATCTCCCCCGCCTCAGCGAGATCTTTGGGTTTTCCATCTTGTATGTACCGTGTGATGTCTTCAGGAACACCATCCAAGAACTGCTCCATTTGTATGAGGAGGTGCAGTTCTTCCAAGGTTTGAATGTTGTTTCCTGTTATCCAGGCCTCATAGTTTTTTGCAATGTAGTAGGCGTGTTTGAGAAATGACACCTCTGGTTTCCACTTTTGGGTTCTGAAGCACCGACGGGCATGATCTGGGGTTATCCCCATTCTGTATCTGGCCTTGGTTTGAAAAAGTTTATAGTCATTCATTTGCTGCTTAGGCATTTCAGCTGCCACCTCTGCTAAGGTCCACTGAGTTGTGGCCTTAATTCTACCATGTACTGGTCTTCGGGGATGCTGTACCCAAGACAGGCTCTTTCAAAATTTTCCAAGAAGGCCTCGGTGTCATCACCTGCCTTGTAGGTGGGAAATTTCCTGTGCTGTGGAGCAATAATTGGCGCCGGGTTGTTAGGGTTGGCTGGCACATGCAGCCCAGCTTTTGCCAACTCCAGTTCATGTTTTCTCTGTTTTTCTTTCTCTTCATTCTCTTTTTGTTGTTTTTCCATTTCTTTTTGGTATTTTTCCATTTCTTTTTGGTGTTTTTCCATGTCTCGGCGGTGGGCCGCCTCTTCTTCTGCTTGTTTCCTTCGGTAGGCCACCTCTTCTTCTTCTAGTTTTCTTTTGTGTGCTGCCTCTTTGGCTTGTTCTTCTCTTTCTTTCATCTCCATTTCTTTTTGTTTTATTTCCAGTTGTCACCTGTGTTCAGCTTCTTTGATTTGTTCTTCGGCCTCAATTTTTGCCTTAGAAGTCATGGTTCCTGTTTTCTTGTGTTGGGGTGCCCTCCGGTGTTTATCTTCTGAACTGCAGGTTCTCTGTTGCCTCCTGAAGTCTGCCTAGCAACAGTGCCTTTAGCAAATCTTCAATGTTAAGTAAACCTGAAAAACCACTTTATTTGCATGTATATAGTGCTGGTATGACTCTCAATGGGAGTGCTATTGTGTGACAAAAGACCCTTAACAGTCTGGTAATGGCTTCTTGCTTAACATGCAAGCCACAAACTGCCAGAGAGAGCAGAAAAAAAAATTCTCTCTGGTTCCCTTTTTAAAACCAACTGTTTCTCTCTGCTAAAAAGCCCTTAGCAGAGAAAAGAAAAATATAATATTCCTACTGGCTTCTGGATTCTGTCTATATCCCACCACTGCCACTCATGTCATAACCTTAGTCCCAGATTTGGACCTTAGCGTCCAAAATATGGGGGTTAGTATGAAAACCTCCAAGCTTAGCTACCAGCTTGGACTTGGTACTTGCTGCCACCACCCAAAAAATTAGAGTGTTTTGGGGCACTCTGGTCCCCCTGAAAAACCTTCCCTGGGGACCCCAAGACCCAAATCCCTTGAGTCTCACAACAAAGGGAAATAATCCTTTTTCCCTTCCCCCCTCCAGGTGCTCCTGGAGAGATACACAGACACAAGCTCTGTGAATCCAAACAGAGTGACTCCCCCTCTCCGTTCCCAGTCCTGGAAACAAAAAGGACTTTCCTATTCACCCAGAGGGAATGCAAAATCAGGCTAGCAAATCCAACGCACACAGATTTCCCCTGATTTCTTCCTCCCACCAATTCCCTGGTGAGCACAGACTCAATTTCCCTGAAGTAAAGAAAAACTCCAACAGGTCTTAAAAGAAAGCTTTATATAAAAAGAAAGAAAAATACATACAAATGGTCTCTCTGTATTAAGGTGACACAACACAGGGTCGATTGCTTAAAAGAATATTGAATAAACAGCCTTATTCAAAAAGAATACAAATCAAAGCACTCCAGCACTTATATTCATGCAAATACCAAAGAAAAGAAACCATATAACTTACTATCTGATCTCTTTGTCCTTACTTTAGAAACAGAAGACTAGAAAGTAGAAACTACTTCTCCAAAGCTCAGAGAAAGCAGGCAGCCAGAAAACAAAGACTCAGACACAAACTTCCCTCCACCCAGAGTTGAAAAAATCCGGTTTCCTGATTGGTCCTCTGGTCAGGTGCTTCAGGTGGAAGAGACATTAACCCTTAGCTATCTGTTTATGACAGTAGTGTAGTTATGCCAGAAAAGAATTTGGTCCATGTGTTTTTGGTCTCAAGATAATCCCAGAATAGGCAGAATTTGAGGAGGGCAGTCTGCCCAGCCATGGTGGGCAGACTCCACATTTCAAGTACACACTAAGGCCCATGGATTTTGGGAAGGGATGATAAAGGTAGGAGATCTATGCTATCCAAGGACCCCATTGCTGTAGTACCTGAGCATCTTACAATCTTTAATATAATTATCCTCACAACATCCCTCTGAAGGTAGGAAAATTCTCTTATCCCAATTTTACAGGTGGGGAACTGAGACAGAGACAGAGAAACTAAGTGACTTGTCCAAGGTCAGACAGGAAGACTGTAGTGGAGAAAAGACTTGAAGCCTGATCTTCTAAGTCCCAGTGTAGCACCCTGTTACAGGCAGAATAGTCCTTAGATTGGGCAGAGGTGAGGGAAAGAGTAATTATTCTTTCTAATAAAGTTAAACCTTCAAGTAAGTTCAGGTTTCAGTCACATTTGGATTGAGGTTTGGACCAGCTCTTGTGTTGGTTTGGTTTTTTCAAACAGCTTCATCCACTCTGAAGAATACTGCCTTGTTCTGATCCTTACACAGACACACTGCACTGAAATTTAATTGCATCAGCTAGTCTCACATAAGGTCTGTAATTCCACATATCAGAAAAATATTACTGAGGAGGAATATAATACTGCCCACTAAAAAGAGACCCTGGATATATGGGATTTCAATTCTTCCATTTATAGTGAGAGATGGACCTCTTAAGTACTACACTATGGGCCATCTACTTCAATGGGAGCAGTATCAGTCCCAGAGCTTTTATGTCCTTCTGTGCCATCTGGTACTTTTGACTGGTAGATTTAAAATGAGCACAGAAAGGGAAGTGATTGTACCACCAACTATTTGATTTATGTTGTGTACCTGAACTTGTAGATTAAAAAAAAAACAGTTCAGTGTGGAAAGACTTAACAGAACAAAGGGCTCAGCATGTTTGAACTTTCTGCTGTTATATTTAGATCTTCAAAAGCTGCAGGAGTCTAGCAGAAATGGAGAAAACTGCATCAGTTGTTGCAGGAAGAGGCAAAATGGAACTTTCATGCTCTGTTCTAAGCCCAGTTTACACGAAGAACAGGGGAAGTAATTCAGGTTTATAGTGGGAAGATATTGGGCTGTGTTTTTTTTTTCTGAGAAGTGTTTTATGATTTCATAGATTCATAAATTATAAATCCAGAATGGACCACTGTGATCATCTAATTTGACATTCTGAATAACACAAGCCACAGGACTTGAGCATCTCTTCTGGAAAAATATCCCACTCTTGCTTTAAACATTGCCAGTGATGTGGAATCCATCCAAAGATTTAAGATATCTTCATATGTCATTAGTGTAGCTTGTAAATATGATCTGTTTAGAGGCAATGTACTTAGTCCCTGGGTGGAAAATGTGCTTTCTTAAAGTCAACAACAATCTGTACTGCTGATTAAAGAGCAAGTGCTGACGGGCTTTAAAGGGAGTCTCATCCGGTTTTCCTTAGCTATCGAGTTGGTGAGTAAAATGTGAGAGGAGATGGAGATGCTCCATGAGACATATGAAAGCATCCCTTCTTCCCCTCTCTGGGAAAAATAAGTGGTTTTGTTTTCTCTACCGTAGGAGTTCTCTCAATGTAGAAAGCTGGATCTAAAAAGAGAATTTCAGACTGTTTGATGATTATGAATACTGGGAATTCAAATGAACTTTGTCACCATTGCCAGTTTCATAAAAGAATAAAGTCTCCAGTAAAGCACAGATGGTATTTTTGAATGATTATGCCAAGAGACCAGCGTGCCTGGGAACACATTTTATTGATATATGAGTAAAGCTGTGAGAAAGACAGCTATGAAAAAAATAACCTGATTCCTTCTGGAACACCTGAACACCATGAGAAATTAGAAGCAGGGCAGAAGTTATTTACAGTTTTCTGCAGTTAACTTTCTGTGAATTATTTGAAACAATATGCAGCAATCCTGTGTGATTAAAATGGAATTATAGGACTTGAAAGCAGCAGCAAAGGGGAGAGTACAGGAAATGGCCCAAATCCTGCCCTGAGTCTCTAAACACTGACATATGTACTTTACTCAAGTGAGTAGTCCCATTGAGCTCAATGGTTTGAATCATAGTTGTAAAATTGAACAACAGAAGGAACCACGACATCATCTAGTCTGACCTCCTGTATGTCACAGACCACCAACCCCACCCAGTATCAACACACCAAACCCAGCAACTGAAACCGGACCAAAGCACCACAGCGCACAGGAGCCTAGACTATTATATGCCACAGGCAGAGTTTAGGAGGGACTGAGGTGCACAGTGCCTGAGGCCCTCACAGTGGCAGGAAAATGATTTAGACCCAGATAATTCTGGCAAATGACCTGTACCCAGATGCTACAGAGGAAGGCAAAACAAAAAACAAACCAAAAACCCAGAGGTCAGTGCCAATCTGACCTGGTGGAAAATTCCTTCCAAACCCCACTGATAGCAATCAGTTAGACCCTGACCCACTGAGCAAAACCAACCAACTAAGTATCTGAGAAAGAGAGAATGCTCAGTGCCACCTCAGAGCCCTTGCCCACCCTGTCCAAGTTCCCATCTCCAGCCATGGCCATCCTTGATACTGCATCGGAAGTAGATTAAAAAAACCCAACACATACTAGGTATGGGAGGCAAAATTCTTCCTGACTCCGCAGGTGGCTGGCTGAAAGTTTGATGCATGAATTTTAGGAATACAAGATATAAACTAGAAGTGAGCCACAGGGCTGTTGAGGCTTTCCCCTTATGGTCACAAGCACCCCATCATACAACTGCACTCAACTTTGTCCTGCTCATATCCTTGCTTCTGGCTAAGACCACACTCTTCCGTTATAGACTCCAGACTCCAAGGTCAGAAGGGACCATTATGATCTTTTAGTCTGACTTCCTGCACAACGCAGGCCACAGACTCCCGCCCACCCACTCCTGTAACAAACCCCTGACCTATGTCCGAGCTATTGAAGTCCTCAGCTTGTGGTTTAAAGACTTCAAGCTGCAGAGAATCCTCCAGAAAGTGACCTGTGCCCCACATTGCAGAGGAAGATGAAAAAACCCCATGGCCTCTGCGGATCATCTTCCTCTTCTGGCAGTCCACCTTCCAGTTCCTTTTGTTCGGCAGGTGTCTGTAAATCTTGAGTTCTGTGTGCCACCTCCTCTATTTTCTCTTGTGTTATACTTTCAAATCCCCATCTGAATTCCATTATCATCATCTCCAGCTGCATCTCAAATCCTTGGATCTTTTCTGCCATGAGTTCTATCAGGTGATAGTTCATGTATAGGTAGTTTCTATCGGACACCCCTTCAAGGATGATGTACATCGCACAGCTTCTGCATCTGACCATCTTCTTTGTCTCTGCTCCTCCTCAGGTCACTTCTAGTGCTGTCAGTAGCCATTACTGTCTTCTTTTCCTACACCCTATTCCTAGAAAAAAGGAAAGGAAGGGAAAAGGAAAAAAAATTCCCAAAATCCCACTTGCAAATTCCCACAGAAACTTCTCTGTTAGCTTCTTGTTGTTTGTTTCTCCAACATTTGCTAGTGTCTGACTTTTAAACCTAGCCAAACTAGGTCAGCAACACCCCCTCACAAAGGGATATCAGCAAGCACAGAATAAAGCCACATGCCTGGAATAAATCACTGCATCTTCAGAACACAAAATCATCACTCTTGTCTCAGGCCAAACTCCCACAGAAATTCCATCGATTGCATAAAGTTATGATGATGGGTATTTATGAGATCTTGGACCTCATTCCGATGTCACTTACAGTTTTACATTGCTTGAATCCACTGAATCAAGTGGAGTTACTCCTGATTTATACCTGTGCAAAATGAGAAGAGAACCTGGTCCATTGACTTCAGTGGGATTGCTGTGATTATAAATCAGGGAACCAGAGGGTCCTGTGTGAATTGTTTTAGTAAAATAAAACTAGAGAGAACATGGGAGGGGGAAAGAGTCACATGCTTTACCATCAATGAGATTTCACAAAACATGGCTCTATATTTGCCTGACTATTTCCAGCAAAACTTGAACAATATGCAGGAGCATCTCAGTAAGGTCTGCTGGAGTAGGCCGGTGGCAGGAAGCCTCCCAGCCCAGGTTAACAAACTTGGCTTGTGGGGCTCACAGTAGCACTCTAAAAATAGCTGCCTACTCTGCATTTTGAAGTCACTGTCAAGGCTGGAGCTTGGGCTCTGAAGCCTAAGGATGGGGATGGGTATAGTCTATACAGCTATTTTTAGAGTTTTACAAGAGCCCCATGTGCCCAAGTCCATTGACCTGGGCTGGGAAGCTTGCTAGTGCAGCCTGGGTAGATGGACCCTTTATGCCTACTGTGGATAGAAGACTCAGGGCTTGATGCAAGATCTCACACCAGTTTAAATTATGATTAGCTCCACTGAGATCAATAGTATAGTGGTAACTAGGAAAGCACCTTCTTATCAGCAAGATGACAAAAAAAAAAACAAAAAAAACCCACTAACCACATTGCCAGCATGGCACCCCCTTGTGGCCCTTCAGGACCTAGCCATGGGTCTCTGCAAGTACATTTCTGTATCTGTGAGGTGCAGTCCACCCTTCAGCCCTACTCCTTCCAGGGCATTAAGGTCCAAAGGTAATGGGAACAAAAGAAATATAGCTCAGGTCATTCCACAAACCTTCAGTGGGATCCCATCATTCTATTCAGGGCTCATCTCCCAAACAGTCCATGCTTTCACCAGTCTCCCAGGCTCTGGTTGTCCCTTCTATGAGGGCTGAACCAGCTAGCAAGTGAGCTCTGTCTCAGGACTGCAACCAGGCTTCTCTCTCATCAAAGTGTAGCCCCCCTCCTACTCACTGGCTCAGTATAAGTTTGTTCAAAATAGGGAAAGTCTGCCTCATGGCTTTTTATTCAACTTTGGGAAACTGGGCCTGAGGCTCCTCTGTGTGCTCTGCGTTGTGTGTATTCACCTCAGACCAGACTCACCAGGAACAAGGTTTTATTCCGTGAAGAAGCATAAGACAAGATTACAGTCCAGGAGCCTCCTCTCTGCTTTCCTGCCTCATGCTCCCAGTTTCAGTCAGTGCTGAAACTTCCTGCTGTGAGGGCAGAATGTACATCCTGGCAGGAACCAGGAAGTTCTCCCAACATGCTGCAGTTAATAGTCCACAACTTGTAGGTCTCACAGCTGCTGTTGAAGCACACTAGATCTTGGGCTACAAAGGGAAGCCAAGCTGTGCTCTCCTTCCTGGTCATCCCCAAACTGACCTAGTTCTCTTTTTAGCACTCCTCTCCATACTTGACATTGGCTGCAGGTGTAGCAAGGCAGGATCAGCTGGGTCCACCAGCTTTTCCTTATCCCTCTCACTGCCTGAACTGCAGCCTCTCTGCCCCATCACATGTACATGTAGCACTCTCAGAAAATATTTGTGCGAATGCAGGCGATGATGACAATATACAACGGATTAACAAAAGTATTTAAAGACTTCTCAGAATTTGTGCTGCATCAGACTCCCACATTCAACCAGCTTATCCATCAAGTTACATGGAGTTCCTGTTGAAACAAGTAGGATTTTTCAAATGCTCAGTCAACCACCAGAGGGAGCCAATACATTCACAGATGCAACTGAAAAGTACTGAAACTGCCATTGAAAAAGTACAGTAATTAAACTTTTAAAGAAAGGGGTGATCAATTCAATGTGCTACTTCAGGCAGAGTTGTATATGCATACTGTTTCATGATAATGAGCGCTAATACACTAGATGTTTCACTGCTCCAGATGGGAAGTACGCAGGGCCTAAGGCCAGCCACTATATAAGAGCAAAGACACCTTTGTTTACTTCCTTCCATCCTAACCCTCTTTCTCTTCTCATGTGGTCTGCCAGGAGACATAGAGGAAGACAACTCTATCCTACAGCACCTTTCCCAAGACTGAGCTTTCTACGAAGGGAGAAGATTGGACTTCCTAGGCCCCACTGTGAGAGAAGTGGTCAGAATAGAGAGCCCTCCTTTGGGTCTTTCGTTCTGTGGTGACCAGATGTCCTGTTTTTAATGGGACAGTCCCGTATTTAAGGCCTCCTGCAGGTGTCCTGATCGTTTCTTAAAAATGGGCAAATTGCCTCTTCACCCATCAGTACCGGCAGGTCCTGCTGCTGGCCAGATCCTGCTCACTAGGCACCCACCCCCCAGCAGTGAGTGGGAGGGTCCAGTGTCCGACAATGCGGGTGGAGAGTGCAAGTCTGGTGGCGGGGTGAAGTTGCAGTGCATGGAGCCAGGCCGCTCCCCCTGCCGATCAGTCAGTGCAGCCCCTATTGGGTCCGGCTCTGGAGTGGGGCGGTGGAGAGAGAAAAGCTATTTCTAGCTTCTCTCCGCCTTGAACCTTCAGGATCCACAGCAGCCCTCTGGGCAGGGGTTTAGTACCCTCTTGTCTGCTCTCCCACCCCACCCCAACCCCCACCCCTGCCATCACCTTGAGTCTTGTCCCTAGGGAGCACAGAGCAGCTTCATCCCCTAGGCACCCTCTCCTTCTGAGCCACCTGTCTGGCTAGACTCCTTGGCTGCTGAAGCCCTGGTGCACAATGCACTCTTAGGGCTTAACCCCTTCCTGCATGTGCCATAGCCGGAGGCAGCTGGTGTTATGTGAGTGGCCAGCAGCAGCCTGGAGTGTTAGCTGTGTTTCGACACTGTAGGGGCAGGAAGGGACAAGCTGCTTCCAGCCACAGGGTGTGGGGTGGGGGGAGGGAAGAGCTCTGCAAAGACACTGGCCAGGTCATCCATTCCCCTTCCCCTCCATCCCTGTGGCTGGAAGCAGCTCCTGGCCCTTCCCTCCCACACACTACTGAAAGGTTACTGCTGGTCATGTTCTGGTATGAATCCTGGCAGAAATCGGGGGGGAGGATGTGACCCTGTGTGCCCCCTTCTCCCCCTCCTCCCCCATTGCCTCAGGAACATGCCCAGCCATGGCACGGAGGGCAGAGAGTGCTGGGCAGGGAGGGTTGGTCACGACCCCTGTGTGAGAGAGATGTCCCGGAGCGCGTGTGTCACATCTCCCTGTGGGGGTGGAGGGGGAGGGGTCTGTGTGCTTTCCCTCTCCGTGTAAACCCTAAAGCTTTAAAGATAAGAAGGTAAATAAAAAGAATACAACTACACAGTATTTCTTTTTAATGGGGGCTCAGTCAACTTGATGTTAATTTGAATGTTTGTACTGCATAGTTCTGATTGATTCCCATTGAATTCACTTGAGTGAACAGTGTGATACTGTTGCAAAAAAAGCAAACGTGATTCTGGGATGCATTAACAGGTGTGTTGTAAACAAGACACGAGAAGTCATTCTTCCGCTTTACTCTGCGCTGGTTAGGCCTCAACTGGAGTATTGTGTCCAGTTCTGGGCACCGCATTTCAAGAAAGATGTGGAGAAATTGGAGAGGGTCCAGAGAAGAGCAACAAGAATGATTAAAGGTCTTGAGAACATGACCTATGAAGGAAGGCTGAAGGAATTGGGTTTATTTAGTTTGGAAAAGAGAAGACTGAGAGGGGACCTGATATCAGTTTTCAGGTATCTAAAAGGGTGTCATCAGGAGGAGGGAGAAAACTTGTTCACCTTAGCCTCCAATGATAGAACAAGAAGCAATGGGCTTAAACTGCAGCAAGGGAGATTTAGGTTGGACATTAGGAAAAAGTTCCTAACTGTCAGGGTAGTTAAACACTGGAATAGATTGCCTAGGGAAGTTGTGGAATCTCCATCGCTGGAGATATTTAAGAGTAGGTTAGATAAATGTCTATTAGGGATGGTCTAGACAGTATTTGGTCCTGCCATGAGGGCAGGGGACTGGACTCGATGACCTCTCGAGGTCCCTTCCAGTCCTAGAGTCTATGAGTCTATGAGTCTATGAATATGAGTAATTTTACCAGGTGCCCCATATTCAGTGTAGGGAAATATGGTCACCATACCTTTTCCCCTTGGATAGAGAAAGAGAGGAAGGAATAGACACCACTGGGATCTCTGTTTTCAAGTGAGAGGAGAGAATGAACAGAGGGTCTCATCTTCATTATCCATGTCAAGGGGAGAGAAGATTATGTTCTCTTTTCCTCCAATTTTGGCTAGCCCATGGTGTGGAGGATCCTGGAGAATGATCTCAACACTTGTAAGTCACATCCATTTTATGACCCATTTACAACAGTTTTGGAATATATATTTACCTTAAACACTGTTTCACTTAACATTACATTATGGAAAATTATAATGAATAATGCATATTGAATCAAACATTTATTTACATTTAAAATATTTAAGTAAAAAACATATACCGCACATACTTATACAATGGGAACATTTTCATTCTATACTTAACTATGCAATAGAGTTTAAATGACTGCAGAAGACTGTGTTCAAGGTGATTTCTCCAGATGCTTTAAGCAAAATTCCAATTTGTTGAAAATTATTGATCTGCTGAATACTGCCTGCACTTAAATATAATTAGGCTAAGTCCCATTTTGATGCTAAGAACATACAGTCTAAAGAGAAATGATACAAAATAAATATAAATCATTATCTGACATGATTCTGATGTAACATAAGCAGTGCCAAATGAGCACTTTGGTGAAAATTGCTATTCCGACGGGATGGGTGGCCTAAATTGTCTGCAACCACATTTATCACACAAGTAGTAAAGCAAATTGTACTGGGACAAAGCAATCTGTAACATTTTGAGTTGCTCATTCAACCTCACAGAAGATCATCAGCTGATGATTAAATATGAGACCTAAAAATGAAGAAACCTAGCAGAAAATGTAAGAGGTTGACCAAACAATGTGAATCATCCCCAAATCTGTATAATTCAGGATCACACTTATACCCTCATACAAGATTCAGGATCATGGTGACTTTGAAATTCCATTGCTAATGACACTGAAAACTGGACTGGATTACTAGAGGAATGGAGGACTAGAAGAAGGGGGAAGCAATTCTGCATTGGAAGTGGTATGATCTAAATGATCTAACAAGTCTTTCTCATCTCTGTTATCTTTGATTTCCTAATTCTGTGACTACCAGTGTTTCCTATGGTTAACATTTTGGGACTTAGGAGTCACAACAAATTGCTAACCCTTCCTATAAAGGAAAATTGACCTACTTCAAATGTTGGGCTGTGTTTAAATAATTTCAGTGCAGCAGAGCTAACAGTGTTCATAATTGTTTATTTTCATGTTTTAAAAGTTGCATTTCCAACATAAGTATCATCAATAAATATACTTCATTGAAAGTTTACATATGCTCACAAGAAAGACTATTTAAGTGGCATCTTATTCAACTGTACTTTGTGTGTACTCTGAGCCTTAATGGCTTACTTGGGTGACTAAATACACTTTCACTCAGAAAATACACTTTTCACTCACTACAGAGCTGACATTGGTAAAAAAGGATGGGCTGGACTGATTTCTTTCTTAAGCATAATCAACAAAATTGCTTGTCTATTACAAATGCAGGATTTTTAATTGCTTGTTATGATGAGTGAACCAAATAGATATAATGCTTGACTTTCAGTTTGTAGCGCTGGCATTGGTCAAAGCATCTTTGCACTTGCCAAATGAGTGAATTTGATTTGACAATCACTGAAAGACAATAGAATCCCATATTGTAATTATTTGGAGTATCACTTTTCTGACTACAGTACACTACAAAGGATCTCCTTACAGGAAATTCAACCCTTGGAATTGTCAATCTTTCTTTATTCTCTAGACATAGTTGGGCAGAGGGTGGGATCTAGATCGTGAAGGATCAGGTAATGAAGATATGATTTCCTTCTTAAGACAGACTGTTGCAATATTTCTAATGCAATGTATGTGGTTCCAAATATTGTGTAAACTCTCTTCCACTCTGAAAGAACCTCACAACCCACAAAAATATCTTGTCTCATCTCAGAATGATACTGAATGCAGTGCCATGAGATGGATGTCTGCAACAAGCATCACAGCTCAGAGATGCTTAGCCCTGCATCTGTGCTCAATTCATCATTCTGATCAGGGATCTGTATAAATCCAGGTGGCTGCCCAGGGTACATTTCAGGGAGCTAGTCGCTGTGATAATAATTTATTTCAGTGCAAGAAGAAGTCTGACAAAAGGACACTATGGACACTACTGCACCAAGCTCATCCCTGGATGTGTGTGGATTGTGAATGGAGTATGAATCGTTCAAAAACAAGTTTTCTGCCCTAGGCTTGATCCTACTATTCAAGCCAATAAATATTTCAATTGACTTCAGTGAGCATTGGATTGGGCCTCTTTTGAAGGGGAAAAGAGCAGAGATGGGCTGGGTAACTTATACAATGGAGGATAGGTGAAAAAAGGAGATGATGGATTCATTTTGCTGACTGTAGACCGGGGCCAAAGCAGTTCTTCTCCAGTTTTGCTCTAGCTTCACTATCATCCTGTTCTGTAGTACATGATTTGGGAACCACAGAGCATACTGGTGACTAAGAGTATAATTTTCACAGTTGCACAAAAAAAGATGTTTTGTAACACCAAAAAGTGGGATTTGAGGTGGGGAGAGACTTAGGCCTTGTCTACACCACAAAGTTGCAGCGCTGGTGAGGGACTTATAGCGCTGCAACTTAGGAGGTGTACACATCTGCAGGGCATCACCAGCGCTGCAACTCCCTGTTTGCAGCGCTGGCCGTACACCCGTTGAAACTCGGGTGTAGAGGATCCAGCGCTGGTGATCCAGCGCTGGTCATCAGGTGTAAACACTCACCAGCGTTTTTCTTGACCTCCGTGGAATAAACAGGTATCCCAGCATACCAGAGGAAACCTCTCTGGTAATCAAGCAGGTCTCCTTCCCCGTGGTTTGCAGGGGGGTTCGGGGAACGCGACAGCACACCGCGGGGAAGGAGATCTGCTTGCACGGGGGTTCAAAAAACACCGGAGCAAACCGCTGGGAAGGAGACCTGCTTGCACGGGGGTTCACGGAACGCAACAGCACACCGCGGGGAAGGAGATCTGCTTGGTGGGGGGTGTTCGGGGAACACTGGAGCAAACCGCGGGGAAGGAGACCTGCTTCCCCGCGGTTTGCTCTCGCGTTCCCCTAACCCCCCTTGAAGCCGCCCAACAGCGCTGCAGTGTGGCCACATCTAACACCACTTGCAGCGCTGGTTGCTGTAAGTGTGACCACTCTGCAGCGCTGGCCCTATACAGCTGTACTAATACAGCTGTAACAACCAGTGCTGCAAAATTGTAGATGTAGACATACCCTTAGTGTCTAGCCTGGAGGACATTTGTTAATGCAACACCATTAAAACAGCAAGAGAGGTACATATCCCACTGAATTTTGTTTTCTTAGTCAAAAATAGATCTGATGAATAAGGTTTATCATTTTCACGGAGGAAAGATGCATCAATTTGCAGAAATGCCAACACCTGGGTAGAGGTTAAAAATTCATGAATTTGTGAAAAATCTCATATTATACACATAAAGTTCACTCAAGTGATCGGATACAGCTGCTTAGTAGGATGAGTTCAGCTTTATCCAGCATGGAGTCTTTCCATGGACTTCGGAGGCTATTGGATCAAGCCTTGAGCGAAGTAGGGAACCAAGCTCCTTTTTCAAGCAAAGCTTTCACTGTTGTTGATGGGAGTTTTGACTGAGACAGGCATGCAGAATTAGGTTCTGTGAGCCCGATTCTCTGCTTAGTTACACCAATGTAAATCAGAAGTAACAGCACTAAAATCAATAGAATCACAACAGTGTAAAACTAGTGTAAATGAAAGGAGAATCAGCTCTTATACATAAATAAAAGAGAATGCAAAATCAGATATAGCATTTTAGCTGCAATTCTTTTTTAAAGCAATGACAAAAATAGAACCAATTATATAGGCCAAAAATAGTCTCACAATTAAAGTTCAACCTTTACCTCATATTTTTATTTTTCGCTGTACAGGATATTAATTAATCCATTTTATTTTGTCTCTGTCCCATCTTTATTGTCCCCATACATAGGTGTTGCTTAATTATCTCATCGTCAACCACAGCTGAGTAATTTAGGACGTTTCATAACAGGAATATTCTGATCAACTCCAGCAGATTGAAATTAGCTTTACAGGCATAAATCCTGATGAAACCAGCATAGAGATGCCGTTGAGTGCTGTCTCTCTGATCTCCATTAAAGAAAAAGGTACAAAGCGCCCAAACATTACTTAGAAGTCACAGCTAAACACACCAGACGTAATATGTCTGTGGAATTCATAGCTAAACTGTGCTGCAGGCCCTAAACCTCATGACTGACTCAAATGCATTCTTACTAATTAGCTTGATGAGGCTTTTAAGCATGCTCAGTGTTGTTACAGAGATGAGAGACACTAATCAAAAGGTCAGATGATCTGTTCTGATTTAAAGGGTAATGATTACGGCTACATTTTAGTCATGGGTATTTTTAGTAAAACTCATGGACAGGTCACGAGCAGTAAACAAAAATTCATGGCCCATGACCTGTCCCTGACTTGTACTATTTAGCCCTAACTAAAACTTGGGCTGAGGGTGCTCGGGGGGGTGGGCTCTGGGTGCTGTGGGTGTTGGGGGGGTTCCTGGACCCCTGCTGGTGCTGGGGGGGGAGGGCCCAGTGGTGGCATGCCGCCTGGAACCCCTGCTGGTGCTGTGAGGGGAGGGACAGGAGTTGGCAGGGCTGGCAGGTTCCCTATCCAGCTCTGTGCAGCTCCCCGAAAGCAGCCAGCATGTCCCTGCAGCTCCTAGTGGGAGGGAAGGCCAGGGAGGCTCTGCGTGCTGCCCCTGCCACGAGCTCCAGCTCTGCAACTCCCATTGTCCAGGAACCACAGCTAATGAGAGCTGCAGGGGTGATGCCTGAAGGCAGGGGCAGTGCACAGAGCCCCATGGCCCCTTTCCTTCAGAGTTGCAGGGACATGCCGGACACTTCCAGGGAACCTCCTCCTCCAACAAGGTAAGCACTGCCCTTCACCCCAACTCCCTGCCCCAGCCCTTAGTCCTCTCCCACACTCAAACTGCTGCTGCTGGGGTGGGGTCGGGGTGGACAGAGACTGCCTCCAAAACCGCCAGTGTGGCTGGCACAGGGGCTGCCTGATTTTCCGTGAACTCCATGACAGACATACAGTCTTAGTAATGATAAGTAGTGCACATTGCTGAGCGAGGGAGACAAAGAAAGGTGATATAACCACCACCAAAAGACAGGTATAGCCAAATTATACTCCCTGGTTGAACAGACCAGAAACATTCAGATGCCTGCCTAAATAAGGGGTTATTTTGAATAATTTTCCAATCCCAAGCCCATCTGATGCCAAGAAAACCCTAAATGAACAGACAAAAGGAGAAAGAGAGACAGAAGGTAGAACCTTGGCCTCACTGAAGTCAATGAAAAAAACACCCAGGGAATTCAGCGGGATCAGGATTTCACTCAGATATGTTTTCAAACTCAAATTGCTCACCACTAGTGATTAGCAAAACTAGCTCTGGAAATTCCAAGTAATTCCAAGTATTACAGGGCAGTGTTGTTTTTTTATGAACATAGTTTGCCATATTGGATGAGCTCACTGGTCCATCTATTCTAGTATCCTGCTTGTTGTAGTTGTTGGATCTGTGTTTGTGTCCATGCAGTCCATGATCTTGCTGGGCACATTGTCTGACAAATGTGGAGGAGCTTAATTATTGCTTGGAACAGAATTCAAAGGCTAAGAGACAGAAAAGATGAAAATAGTAGGTGCTGGCTTCAAGATACAGCATCTCATCCTGAAGCTCTCCCCCTCATCCAGAGGGATTGATGCCAGTGTTTATACATTAGCATCCTAAGACAATAAGTGAACAGACCAGTAAATATGAAAGCTGTTGGATGATTAAAGACCGCTTCTCTGGAATAAAGTTTTCTGCTTTGGTGAGTTACTGATGCATTTGATTTATTGTCTCAGGAAAGTAGGGGGATGCTTGGGAACGAAGCTCGTATTATGTAGTCTGTGCTGATTAGCTGGTTCAATGTATGGAAGAGCTCTGCTTTGAGAAGGGCAATGTATTATTAATTATTTTTGATTTGTTTTCTAAAGGGGTTTCTCTTCTCTGGAAGGTGTTGAGTTTTAATTCAAATTATTCAATTATTGAGCATACCATTAAACTAATCAAGAGGAAAAACATGAATCTTCTCTTCCTCATACCCATGTCCTGTGTGTCTGCACATTTCCACTGACTCTTTGATAGCCTTTTGCTCCAAACATTGGTGAGAAACGTATTTGGCACCCACAGGGGGTTCAGTGGCACAGAAATGTGTTCTGCCCCAGCCTTCACAGTACTTTATGTCCCTATATTCACACACTTACATGCAACACCAACGGAATGGTAGGCTCCCAATGACAGTGGCAGATTTGCTGCACCATCTGTTGCTTGTGATCCATGGAACACTTGTGCTCCAATTAGCTCCTCTCTTCTGTAGGTTCCTGGGAGCAAAGGAGGAAGGGGAGTTACTGCTTTAAGGCCTTCATTATCCCCTCCCCATCTTCCTGACAGTTCAGGGGGGCAGCCTCCTTCCTAGTCATTGTGACTTTCTATGTACAGATTCCTTCATTCCCTCTCCCGTGCTACGTGTTCCTCACCTCAGAGCCTCTCTGCAACTGTTGCTGCTCTCTAGTTCTGCTCCATCCCTCTTCCCTTTCCCCAGTAACTGCTTTTGTCCCAGCTTTCCAATAAATAGACAGAGAGACAGACAGAGCTAGACACACAGATAGAAATTCAATAAGGACAAATGCAAAGTACTCCCCTTAGGAAGGAACAATCAGTTGCACACATACAAAATGGGAAATGACTGCCTAGGAAGGAGGACTGCGGAAAGAGGTGTGGGGGTCATAGTGTATCACTAGCTAAATATGAGTCAACAGCATAATACTGTTGAAAAAAAAGCAAATATCATTCTGGGATGTATTAGCAGGAGAGTTGTAAGCAAGACACAAAAAGTAATTCTTCCGCATGACTCCACGCTGATTAGGCCTCAACTCGAGTATTGTGTCCATTTCTGGGAGCCACATTTCAGGAAAGATGTGGACAGACTGGAGAAAGTCCAGAGAAGAGCAACAAAAATGATTAAAATAGAAAACATGACCTAGGATGGAAGATTGAAAAAATTGGGTTTGTTTTGTCTGGAGAAGAGAAGACTGAGAGGGGATATGATAACTACTGCAGATAGCCTTCCCCAGTTCCATCCATGATGCCATCCTGACTCCCCTTCCCAACCTTTTAGTGTTTAAGATGGAGGCCTTGTTGGGCCCACACATTTAAATATGGTGTGATGATAGGGAGTGGAGAGCAAAGACTAAATCAGAGATCACAGAGATCTAAAGGGAGAGAGAAAGTGAGAGAGAGAGAGAGAGAGAGATGGCTAGTCTTGGAAAAGCTTCTTTACTTAGATGTGTATTTGAACTAGTTCTCTGAACTATTTTATCTAGATAACAAAGATAAAAATCTCTGGCAAGTTTTGAAGGGACAGCAGAAGATGTCTTACACAAACAACTGTGCTAACTCTTTGTGCTAATGCACAGTATTCATTAGCACTCAACAGTTCATTTTTCTCAGCTGTGACTAGGAAAGTTTAAGGGGGACAGTTCTCCTTTCACACTGGTGTAAATCAAGAGTAACTCCATGACATAAAGTGGTATAAGTGAGAGAAGTGTCAGTCCCAAGAATTTTGTTGCACCATAAATCTCAGCATGAAACCTGACAGAAGAAGAAACTATAGTTTAATTCTTTCTGACATATTTCATTGACACTGCCTGTCCAATACATCTGTGCTTTTTTACATACTGCATTTTTAAAAAGAGAAATGCACCCAGTTTTTACAATGCAATTGAAATAACAGGAACACACAGATATCATATGAAAATTTTAAAAAAGCAAAATGACATGAGTAAAGTAGGGGACAGGTTAAGTCTGGTCTTGAATATTCCACACTGCCACCTACTTCACTGCCAGCAACACAAGAGTACTTCAGTGGGTCACAGCTGAGAATGCCAGATTTGGGACAAACTGCTGAGAAACAGGGCAGACTCACCTCACACTAGTGGTTATTATACTAAGCCAATAACAAAATTAAACTTCTGTTTCACCACATTGGTTAACAAGATGTCAAAAATGCAGTCTCCTTAGGCATCCCAGAACTTATTTCACCACCCAGACACTAGACTGTGTGATGAGCGGTTATTGTAAACCAATTTAAACAAATAAAGTTTTTTTTCTGATCTCAAGATCAGCCTCATAGCCAGATTAATATATAACTCAGATCTTATATCTATAATCACGCTGTTGCCAATCCTTTAGTCACTAAAATCTAAAGGTTTATTAATAAAGAAAAGAAGAAGAAAGTTAAAATGCTTAATAGATCATATACATGCAATCATTACAGTGTTCTTATATCAGGTTTGTAGCAGTGATGTTACAGACTCCGGGCTTGTAAAGTCTCTGGTAACTTCCAAAAGATTGGAAGGTCCACAGCCCATAGTCCAATATGCTCCTTTAAGTTGTAAATCCAAAGTCCAGAGAATCAGAGTAGGAAAGAGGCAACATGGACATATTTCAGAGGTCTTTTATATCCTCTGCCATGTGCTTGGAATTTTACTGTCCCAAACACAGCTCACAGCCCCTGTGTGTGGAAAGTTACTGGCACAAGATGGAGTCCAGGGTCACATGAGCATATTACATGTACTTACATGGTTTGCTCCATCACAGGGGGCAGCCATTGGCCATATCCATGCTAAGGCATCTGCAGAGAGACTTACTGGGCAGGATGAATTTCTTCTATGGCCCACTGTGACAGTTAAGAGCCTTTAATGGGCCATCAACACATAGCAGTCTGGCTTCAATGTACATTTTACTTGGTGGGTGTTAGCCCAGGAACAAACACATTTGGAATATAGATATATAGCCAATATTCATAGCTTCAGACACAGTGATGATACATGGATTTAAACAGGATAATCTTATTTGGCAAATCATAATTTTTCCATTGACACATGAGATACTTTGGGCAAGATTTCTTGCAATTATCTAACAGTGTCAATATCAGTGATACAAATAGTCATATTTCATATTTCAATCATACAGCATCACACCCACATAAGCTGGTGAAAACTGTGATTGCAGGGCTGTAACTCGGGTGAGGTGAGAGGAGCAGAGCTGGCGGGGGCACAAAATTGAGGCAATAAAAGATCAGGCCCTGCGGCATCAGCGCCCCCAGGATTGGACCCGGCTGCATCAGCTGGAGTCCATGGGCATAATTGGGGGGTGGCATTGTCCCCCTGACAGAGGCCGGGGCCGGGAGCTGAGGGAGTATGGAGCTGCTTCTCCTACCATTGGTGTCGCTGCAGCTGGACGCTGCCTCCTGAGTCCTAGAGCCAGTCTGCTTCCACTTCTACATGCTGGGTGCCCTATATAGCCACCATCCTGTACAATGGTGAGTGCCTATGGGGGTGGGGAAGGGAGAGGGGTGCAGGGCAAAGGGGGTTCAGGGAATGGAGGATATAGGGTAAGGGAGTTGAGGGGGATAAGATGGGGAAGAGAAGGGCACAGGGAATGGGGGGGGAGTAGGAGTCCCACATGCAGTGTCCCCTCAGCAGCAGCAGTTGCTGGGGCTCCCCTGTTAAGCCGGCCTATCCCCCATCCCAGCACTGGCAGCCCACCTCTGATTGATACCTCTGCCGCAGATACCCCCTCCAGTGCCTCCGAATACCCCTTCCTGCACCCCCAAAGCTCTTTACAATACACAGACACCCCTCCATCACCCCCAAAGCCCACTCCAGCTCTCCCTCTCTCTCCCAGCAACAGTATCCTCTATTTGGGACTTTGAAATATGGTAACTCTAGGGGTCACTGCAGTCTCACAACCTTGGTTTTGGGAGCTGGCGGAAGCAAGTCTGCCCTGCCAGCAGCCACCTGCTCCCAGTGCCTGGGCTGCACACTGGGCTCACGTGGCTGAGCTCAGAACTTGGGCTATGTGACCGCGAGCCTGGCAGCCATGGGGCTAGGGCGGGGCATCCAAGCGGGTCAAGGGGGAGTTCTGCTTTGCACACAGGGAGTGTAGAGAGAGTGACCCGGCAAGTCCCCAGGTGGCGAGCAGGGTGTGATCAGGTGCCCAAGGGGGTGAATACTGCAGGGAACACCTCGTGTGACCAGGTGCCCATGGGGGTGAGTACTGCAGGGAACACCTCAGGGAGCATTTCATGGCAGCCAGGATCCATGGGCAGAGAGCAGATCCAGGGATGTGTCACTGACCAGCGCCAGGCTCCTTTAGGGAAGAGGCAGGATAGAGCATGTCAGAGACACAGCTCAGAGCTGTGCCACCTGCCCTGCCTGGGAGAGCCCGGCCAAGCAGAAGCAGCCAGCTTGGGAAGCAGGGCAGGGGAGGCTGCCAGAAAGCCAAGCAGTTCCTCAGCTCCCACAGCACGGACAGCCAAGGGTCCAAGCGGCTCTGTGCTAAACGGGAGGCAGAAATCTGGGGGGTCATGTGCCCCCGTGTGCCGTCCCCCTTCCCACGTGTCACCTCGACAGGGTGCAAATATGACTGCTAGATCTGGGAACTAAAATGCTTAGTTATGGCTCTGTAAGAATGTGAAAAATCTGATGTCTTCCCTTCTTTCCTACCAGGTACTTGTAGCCTACTAGCTAAAGCACTGGACTGGGACTCAGGAGAACTGGGTTCTGTAGATGGCTTTGCCATGGCTTGTTGTGTAACCTTGGGAAATTCACTCCATAATTCAGTTTCCCCATCTGTAAAATGGAGGAATGATATTGCCCTTGTCATAAACAGATAGTTAAGGGTTAATATCTCTTTTACCTGTAAAGGGTTAACAAACAGGGAACCAAACACCTGACCAGGGGACCAATCAGGAGACAACATACTTTCAAATCTCGGTGGAGGGAAGCCTTTGTTTGTGTTTTTTGGGTTTGGCTTTGTTCTCTCTGGGTTCTGAGAGTAACCACACGTACCTACAGGCTCTCTAATCTTCTGTTCAAATTTAGTAAGTACAAAAGGTAGAAAGGCGGTTTAATCTTTTTGATTGTTTTTCTTTATTTGCAAATGTGTATCTGGCTGGTAGAAATTTAATGTGTATCTGGCTGGTAGAGTTCTAATGTGTATTTGGCTGAAAGTATTTTAAATTGTATTTCTGCTGCAGGAGGCTTTTTCTCCAGTTTCTATAAGCTGACAGACCCTGTAACTTTTACCATCTAAATTGCAGAGATTTACCTTTTTTCTTTCTTTTTATTAAAAGTTTTGCTTTTAAGACCTTTCTGATTTTTCCCCTTGTTGAGGCTCAAGAGAACTGAGTCTGTACTCACCAGGGAATTGGTGGGGAGAAGGGAAAGGTGAATTTCCTCTTTGTTTTAGATTCACGGAGTTTGAATCTGTATTGCCTCTGGGTGAAGGGAAAAGAGGAGTGGGGGGGAAGGTAACATTCCTCTCTGTGTGGTGATTCAAGGAGTTTGAATCACGGTGATCTCCTGGTGTACCCAGGGCAGGAAAGAGCTAAGAGGGAGGAAGGAGGGGGAAGGGAAATGGTTTATTCCCCTTTGTTGTGAGACTCAAGGAATTTGGGTCTTGGGGTCCCCAGGGAAGGTTTTTGGGGGGACCAGAGTGTATCAGGCACTGGAATTCCTGATTGGTGGCAGCTTATCAGATCTAAGCAGGTAATTAAGCTTAGAGGAATTCATGCTGGTACCCCAACTTTTGGACTCTAAGGTTCAGATTGGGGAAAGATACTACGACAGCCCTCCTTTACAGAAGTGCTTTGAGACCTATAGATTAAAAGAGCAATATGTTACTGTTTACAGTATGTGTCCAGGTGATAGTTTTATCAGTATAGTTAGGGCTTGGCTACACTACAGAGTTGCAGCACTGGTGAGGGGGTTACAGCGCTGCAATTTAGGATGTGGCCACACTTGCAAAGCACGGCCAGCGCTGCAACTCCCTGGTTGCAGCGCTGGCTGTACACCTGGTCGAGCCTCGGGTGTAGGGGATCCAGCGCTGGTCAGCAAGTGTGGACACCCACCAGCGCTTTTATTGACCTCCGTGCTATAAGGAGATATCCCAGCATACCTTAGAAGCCTCTCTGGTAATCATGCACACTCCACTGCCCTGGGCTCAGCTGACCCCTCCTTTAAATGCCCCGGGAATTTTAAAAATCCCCTTCCTGTTTGCTCAGCCAGGTGTGGAGTGCAATCAATCATTCAATCAATCAGCGACCATGCCTCCACGCCCCAAACGAGCCCCAGCATGGAACAATTCAGAGCTGCACGACCTCATCAGTGTTTGGGGTAAGGAGGCTATGCAAGCACAGCTGCGCTCCAGAAGGAGAAATTATGATACCTATGGGCAGATATCGCAGTCCTTGCTGAGAAGGGGCCATGAACGGGATGCGTTGTAGTGCAGGGCCAAAATAAAAGAGCTGAGGAGTGCTTACTGCAAAGCCCATGAAGGAAATCGCTGCTCAGGAGCTGCCCCCACAACCTGCCTTTTTTATAAGGAGCTGGATGCCATACTTGGGTGTGACCCCACTGCCAATCTGAGGACCACGATGGAGAGTTCAGAGCAGGGAAAGTGGGGGAGGGTGTAGAGGAAGCCGACAGTGAGGCTACTGGTGTGGAGGGAGACACCCCGGAGTCCCAGGAGGCATGCAGCCAGGAGCTCTTCTCAAGCCAGGAGGAGGCTAGCCAGTCGCAGCAGCAGGAAGTTGCTGGTGAGGAAGAAGCTGAGGAGTGTGCTCGGGGTAAGCAGATTTTTATGTTTTGGGAGAGGAGGGTTTGGGTTATGGCTGCCTGCATGCATGCCTAAACGTGGAATAGCCCATTGATTTGCTCTATCACGTCTCTGTAATCTGCCTTGGTAATCTCTTGAAAAGTTGCAGCCAGAGCGTGGGCAATTTGCTTTCTCAAGTTTATCGGGAGAGCCACCGTGGTCCTTGTCCCGGTCAGGCTAATTCGTCCGATCCACTGTGCAGCGAGGGGTGGGGGGACCATGGCTGCACACAGGCAAGCTGCATAGGGGCCAGGGCGGAATCCACATTGCTGTAGAAGACCCTCCCTCTCTTCCCAGGTAACACGCAGCAGTGATATATCTGGCAGTAGGAAACCCTGTTGAGAATTTAGGGATACTTGAGTGCAGGGCGCCAGGTTTGCGGTACCCCCCCACAGCCCCGCGGTGCCCTCCGGTCTCCCCTCTCCCTTCCCAGCATGCATCCAGTCCCGCGGTGCGCTCCGGTCTTCCCCCCCCCTTCACAGCACGTAGCTAGCCCCGCGGTGCGCTCCGGTCTCCCCTCCCCCTTCCCAGCAGGCATCCAGCCCCGCGGTGCGCTCTGGTGTTCCCCCATCCGCCTCCCAGCAGGCATCCAGCCCCGCGGTGCGCTCCGGTGTTCCCCCACCCCCCTCCCAGCAGGGATCCAGCCCCGCGGTGTGCTCCGGTGTTCCCCCACCCCCCTCCCAGCAGGCATCCAGCCCCACGGTGCGCTCCGGTCTCCCCTCCCCCTTCCCAGCAGGCATCCAGCCCCGCGGTGCGCTCCGGTGTTCCCCCACCCCCCTCCCAGCAGGGATCCAGCCCCACGGTGCGCTCCGGTGTTCCCCCTCCCCCCTTCCCAGCAGGCATCCAGCCCCGCGGTGCGCTCCGGTGTTCCCCCTCCCCCCTTCCCAGCAGGCATCCAGCCCCGCGGTGCGCTCCGGTGTTCCCCCTCCCCCCTTCCCAGCAGGCATCCAGCCCCGCGGTGCGCTCCGGTGTTCCCCCACCCCCCTCCCAGCAGGCATCCAGCCCCGCGGTGCGCTCCGGTGTTCCCCCTCCCCCTTCCCAGCAGGCATCCAGCCCCGCGGTGTGCTCCGGTCTCCCCTCCCCCTTCCCAGCAGGGATCCAGCCCCGCGGTGCGCTCCGGTGTTCCCCCACCCTTCCCAGCAGGCAGCCAGCACAGCTGTGCATTTCCCCACTACCACCACCAGCAGGCCGGCATTAACGCGGACCCTCCCCCCACCAGCAGCTCGCCACCTTCCTGTTCACTACTGTCCCCTGTGCAGGACACCAGCTACCTCCTGTACCCAGTGCAGATAAACACCAGTGACCCATCGGTCAATTCCCCCTCCCAGGTGCACTCGGGGCAGAAACACTCACCCCATTGCTCGCCATGACTTAGCTTCCCTGGCCTCTGTGTGTTATGTGAGGTATGTGGGAAGGATGCTACAAAAAGTCTAAAAACTCCTTCACTGTGTGATAATAAACAATGCAGCCTCTGTGTATTACATGGTTCTATCTTTGTTTTTTCTAGTGACCTTGACTAAAGCAGCCGGATCACCGGCCTCACGTCGCTTGCAGAACTTGAGGAGAAATCCCAGAAAATCAAAAGAAGAATTGATCAAAGCAGTTATGAATCACTACAACAGAGAAAGTAGGAAGACACAGGAATGGAGAGAGAAAATGTATGAATGGAGAGAGAAAATGTATGACTGGAGGCAAACAGAAAGCAGGAGAAAGGAACTGGCTATCAAAAAAACCTCAAAGCAGATGATAAGCCTCCTGGCTCGCCAAACTGAGTCTTTCGAGTCTCTCGTAGCCATGCAGGCAGATATGTACCGTGGTAACCCACAGCCCTCCCAAAGCTCTCTTTCTTGTTCCCCAGTATTTGCACAAAACACCTTTCTCCAGCAGCCAGTTTCTTATTACCCCCAGCTGCCCCCAACACCTGTACGATCACCTACCAGCCCTGATAACTATAATTCTTACCCTGTGCACTCCACCCCCATTACCCTGCAGCATAGTAATCCTGAAGTGCAGCAGACATTGAACAGTAATCCAAACAGGACATATTCAAACCTCTGAATGTACAGTCCACCACCCTAACCCCCCTGGCCTTTTATGTACTGTACTTTGAATAAAGGATTTTATGGCTTTTACAATACGTTTTATTATTGCAGGAAGTGGTAAATATTGTACCCCAAGGTAGAACAAAGCACAGCAAAGGCACCAAACATTACTGTTGGCTCTGAGCATCAAATTGCTCCCTTAAAGCATCCCTAATCCTTGAAGCCCTTTCCTGGGCCTCCCTAGTAGCCCTGCTCTCTGGCTGTGCAAATTCATCCTCTAGGCGTCGAACCTCGGAGGTCCATTCCTCACTGAATCTTTCACCCTTCCCTTCACAAATATTATGGAGGGTACAGCACGCGGATATAACAGCGGAGATGCTGCTTTCCCCCAAATCTAGCTTCCCATAAAGACACCTCCAGAGGGCTTTCAAACGGCCAAAAGCACACTCCACAGTCATTCTGCACCGGCTCAGCCTGTAGTTGAACCGGTCCTTGCTCCTGTCAAGCTTCCCTGTATACGGTTTCATGAGCCATGGCATTAAGGGGTAAGCGGGGTCTCCAAGGATCACAGTGGGCATTTCGACGTCCCCTACTGTGATCTTGCGGTCTGGGAAAAAAGTCCCGGCTCTCAGCCTCCTGAACAGGGAACTGTTCCAAAAGATGCGTGCATCGTGCACAGGGCCATCCTTAGGATTTATGGTGCCCTAGGTGGGATTATTAAACTGGTGCTCCTGTGCCTGTCTTGCTCTTAGCAACACAAATATAAGCTTACAGTATTGGAAAACTTGCCACAGGCATGTTACTAAAACCAGTTTAACTTAATTAAGCACACTGTAATACTGATGAACTAACACTAAAAAGTTGCACTATAGAAAAAATTCTGATTTGATAGAATGATGCAAATAATATTTTTTTTAAATTTGTCAACATTTTATTGGAAATTTATATGAAGAGGTATTGAAACAAGGATTAGTTTTTAATTAAAAGCAGTCTTTCTGGCTTTTTTGGCTGCAAAATCAGTAATAATGTCATCGTATGACAAAGACAAAGTGATGTCTTGTTCGATTGTAAGAATAGCAAGACCAGTCAAGGTTCCTGACTCATTGTAGAGTGCAGATAGTTTTTAATGAGCTTTAGTTTTGAGAAACTCTATTCTCCTGATGCTACTGTTACAGGAATTGTCAGTAGAATACGAGTGGCAAGTTTGCTGGTATGAATAAACTGTACAATGTCCATCACTGATTTTGCATGTGGCAACAACTCAGTTCTTCGTACAGTTCAAGTCCATTTAAATCAAAATGATCACCATGCTTCAGGAGGCTCTCTAGGTCAGGGATCCACAATGTGGTGCCCGCGGGTGCCATGGCGCCCACAGGGGCTTCTCAGTGCACCCACATACTGGCCGGAGGACGAGCATCTGCAGAAATGTCGCCGAAATTCGGTGGCATTTTGGCGCCAATGCCTCTGGATGACACTGCTTGCCGTCGAATTTAGGCAGCATTTCTGCGGATGCTCGTCCACCACCACGGTCCTTCGTCTGGCGCACGCCAGACGAAAAAGGTTGGTGACCACTGTTCTAGGTTCTTGCACTTTGTCATTAGTTGCTCTTGTTTTCCTATTTCGTTGAACTTAGTCCCACTCAGCCTGCTGCCAGCTGAGTGAATAGAACCCCAGGCCGACAGCGGGTTGAATGGCTCAGCTGGGGTCTCAGCCGCTGGCCTGCTCAGCCTGCTGCCAGCCTGGGGTTCCTTGGGGGTCTCCACGCCAGCAGCAGGTGCTGAGTGGGGCTGGCAGCTGGGATCCTGAGTGGCAATGGGGCAGCAGCCGGAATCCCAGAGCAGCGGCGGGCTGAGCCATTCAGCCCACCACTGCGTGTCATCAAAAATCAGCTCATGTGCAATAGGAGCCTATATAAGAAAAAGACCCAACATATCGGACTGTCTCTATAAAAGTGGGACATCTGCTCACCCTACCGCAACCCCCTGTCCTGATTTTTCGCACATGCTATCTGGCTATCCCCAGCCCAGCCATGTGTGACCATTCCAATCCTGGCTGCCTGCAAGGAAGTGAGTCACTTTCACTGTCATTCCTCAGCAGGTAGGCAGCCAGCCTCACCTCCCCCCCAGCACCTCACCCAACACAGCCCTGACAGCCCTCATGCCAGGGGAAAGAGTCACACTCACAGGTGAGCATAGGCAGCAAGTTTGTATAATTTTTGGTGGTGCCCAAAATGGTGGTGCCCGCTCCCCTCCCCCCCCGCTGTCGCCCTGTAAGCCAATATAAAATGAAGCTACAATGCGTTGGCACCACAAGATTACAAGGGTCAATTAAAAGTGTAAACTCAGAAGCAGCACTTGCCTGCTTCAATATACAGTATTATATTTTGTTGCACTTGTGAAAAAGTGGGAATGTTCTAAATGTTTTCTCTGAATACTGTGTGGGTGCCTCAGTTTCCCCTGCAAGGTGCCAATTGAAGGTGCTGGGGACAAAGAGATCAGAAGAGATCCAGAAGAGACACAAAGGCTAGAGGAGGGAGTGTCAGTTTGGAGCTGGCTGGGGAAATGGGGAGAGGCCCAGAACTTGGGTCTAGGCTCCCCACCCTCCAAGATGGACCTGACTGAGGGGTCCTGTTTTCTGTACCTACAAGCTTTGTTTTAGACTGTGATCCTGTCATCTAATAAACCTTCTGTTTTACTGGCTGGCTGACAGTCACGCCTGACTGCAGAGTTGGGATGCAGGGACCTCTGGTTGCCCCAGGACCTGCCTCGACAGACTTGCTGCGGAAAGCGCACAGTGTGGAAGGGCATGCTGAATGCTCTGAGGTCAGACCCAGGAAGGTGTAAGCATCTTGCTCTGGAGACAGTATGCTCAGAGAGAGGAGGCTCCCCCAGAGTCCTGACTGGCTTTGTATGGAGTAGTTCCAAAGCATCCCAGCATCCTCTTCCACACCATGCACTTCCCGGAAGTCCAAACAGGCACTGACACTCTCTCCTCTGGCCTTTGTCTCTTTTCCAGGCATTAGGAGGCCACCTGATCTCTTTGTTCTCCAACATCTTCAGTTGGCACCTTGCAGGAGAGCGACTCAGGCCATCAGTTGCCCGGAGACAGGGTTTCAGCCATTCTCTGTGCAAACGGCATCACACTGGCACTCTAGGACTCTACAACAATCACACATCCTTATCCCACCATCTAGATCCTTGAGAAATGCATAGGGGAAACTGAGGCACCCACACAGTATTCAGAGAAAACATTAAGAACATTCCCACTTTGTAACACCTGTATACTTTAAAGGGTGTAAAATAATCAAGTATTGTGCTAAACACAATGATACTCCAAACTGACCACCAAATTTAAGTTGCATGTTTTTCCCCTCAAGTGAGGGCTCTGGGATGGGGCTAGGGATGAAGGGTTCACACTGCAGCAGAGTGCTCAGGGTTGGGGTGCTGGGGGCGCAGGCTCTGGCATGGGGCAGGGCTCGGGATAAGGAACTTGGGATGCAGACAGGCTGCCCAGGGCTGGGGCCAGAGAGGACTCTCCCCCCTCCTTACTGGCAGAAGCAAGCTCCAGGGAAGGGACCCCTCCTCTCTCTCCTGCCCCCCACCCGCAGCACACTCACTGTGCACCACAGTCACTGCACATGCTCCTAGTGACTCTCTCAGGTCCAGAAAGCCCACTCGCCTCCCCTATGATGGGTATCAGGGCGGGGGGGTTGCCATCATGTGTGGCCTCCCCATCCCTGCTGCTGCCACTGAGTGCCGGGGGGGGCGGGGGAGAGAGCTCCCAAGCATGTGTGTGCCTCCTTCCCCCTCCTCTCTTCCTCTTCCCCTCCCCCAATGCTCCAAGTGGCTGCCTCCCAATGATCTCTATAGCCTTAGGCAAAAGCAGCCCAAACAAAGGAGAGAGGCACTGGCTGTTTTCTTTCAGACAGGGAAGTTCCGAGGTGGGGGCAGAGGAGAAACCCAGCTCCAAATATTGGTGAAGCACAGACCCCAGCCTTGAATATTCCTGGTGCTTGAGCACCTTGAGCGCCTATAAGCTGCCACCCCTGCAGGTGAGTTCCTTCCCCTACCCCTTCCCAGAGACTTCCCAGCAGCCAATCTCCTCCCTCAGACTGTGCTGCATTCGGCTCTCTCTAGGACCCAGCAGCCCTGCTCTTATATTCTCCACTGCTTCCCCTCTGTCTGGGCTCCCTGCAGAGCGGTGCCCCCAGACCTTTTGGTATCCTAGGCAGCTGCCTATTCTGCCTATGGCTAAGGACGGCCCTGATCGTGCACCTTTCCAGGCCATCCTGAGTAAATGTCAGTGAAACGCCCACGGTGATCCACAAGCGCCTGCAGAACCACGGAGAAATACCTCTTGCGATTAACGTACTCTGATGCCAGGTGGGGTGGTGACAGAATAGGAATATGCGTCCCATCTATTGCCCCTCCACAGTTAGGGAAACCCATTTCTGCAAAGCCATCCACAATGTCCTGCACGTTCCCAAGAGTCACAGTTCTTCTTAGCAGGGTGCGATTAATGGCTGTGCAAACTTGCATCAGCACCATTCCAACGGTGGACTTTCCCACTCCAAACTGGTTCGCCACCGATCGGTAGCTGTCTGGAGTTGCCAGCTTCCAGATAGCAATAGCCACCCGCTTCTCCACTGGCAGGGCAGCTCTCAATCTCGTGTCCCTGCGCCGCAGGGTAGGGGCGAGTTCAGCACACAGTGACATGAAAGTGGCTTTTCTCATCCTAAAGTTCTGCAGCCACTGCTCGTCATCCCAGGCTTGCAGGACGATGTGATCCCACCACTGAGTGCTGGTTTCCTGAACCCAAAGGCGCCGTTCCACGGTGCTGAGCATGTCTGTTACTGCCACAAGCAATTGAGTGTCTTGAGCGTCAGGCGTTTCAATATCATCGTCTGACTCCTCACTGTCACTTTGCAGCTGAAGGAATAGCTCCACTGCCATGCGTGATGTGCTGGCAACATTCATCAGCAAGGTCCTCAGCAGCTCAGGCTCCATTTATAACAAGAGTCTCAGAAATCGCGCTGCAGAATCACAATGCCGCCAAACTGCTCGGAATGTGTAGCAAAGCACCACGGGGCATTGGAACAGGAAGCAGAAAGACCCGCACACTTCCTTCCCCTTCCCACAAGCCACAGCGCCAAAATGGGACGAGGTGCTCTGTGGGATAGCTGCCCACAATGCACCACTCCCAACAGCGCTGCAAGTGCTGTGAATGTGGCCACACTGCAGCGCTGGTAGCTGTCAGTGTGGCCACACTGCAGCGCTGGCCCTACACAGCTGTACGAACACAGCTGTAACTACCAGCGCTGCAAAACTGTAAGTGTAGCCATACCCTTAGATACAGTTAGGCATGTGAGTGATCCTTGTCCCTAAAGTCTATAGGTAATGCTGTTCTCTCTAATCTACCCTGTATATTCCACACTCTTATTGCATATGGAATGCTCATTAATGTAACTGAAGATCCTAGGCATGGAACAAGTACCAAGGATCTAACAGGGATCAGTACTGTGGATATTGTTTGTCCAGAGAGGATAATTTGGTTGTATGAATGGAATAACACTTACATGGAGCTATGAAGTAGCAGCTTTTCCCGAGGTCACATGTGGTGCAGCATATGAGGAGTAAAGGTAGTCAGTAATGTAAGAGGTGTATAAGCATATTGGGAGCATTATTTTAAAACAGCTAGTTTCTCTTTGTGCAGTTTGTGCATGATGGTTTTCAAAACTTTACAGCTCCATATCATATACACTCTTTTCCGGGTATTGGAAAGGCTGGATTAACCGATCATCCTGAAAAAGCTAGCCAGATTCCAGTTGGTTGTTCCTACCACATCCATATCTATTCATCATCAGTTTAGTCATGAGAAGGAACAGTCATGAATTCATCAATAAAAGCTCAGCCTGTCAACTATCATCAAATAAGAAAAGGTTAAGTACAGCAGTGACCATAAAACAAACCAAAGAAGCAGATGTCAAATGTTCTAAATAAATGATATAATTGAAACTATGTGAGACCGACAAATGACCTGATGACTTGAAAAGGGCAATAATGATAATACCAGCCATGAGAGGAACAAACTACAATACTATGGGAGTCCAGAAACAGGATTCTATATAATATGGCTGTAACTATTGTAAAATAACTGAATTTAAGGATTGCAGTGTTGTAGCTATAATAATAGGACATAAACCAATCTCCTAGAACTGGAAGGGACCCTGAAAGATCATTAAGTCCAGCCCCTGCCTTCACTACCAGGACCAATTTTTGCCCTAGATCCCTAAGTGGCCCCCTCAAGGATTGAACTCATGACTGTGGGTTTAGCAAGCCAATGCTCAAACCACTGAGCTATCCCTGCCCCATATGATGAGGCCCATGATATGAAAGAGATAAGGAAGGTGACGTAATATCCTTTATTGGTCCAATAAAAGATATTACTTCTTTCAAGTTGTCTACAGTGGCTCATGAGCATAAGTACCAACCTCAGGGCAGACTGTCAAGGAAGAGGGCACAAACCCCAAACTAGTTGTATGTTCTATAATTAGATTTCATCAACCAAGTAACAAGTGTGAACTCCTAAAGCACTATAACAGCCTTAACATGAAGTCACAGACAGTCCCCTTGGGATTCCAGTCTATCTCACCACCCAGGCAAGCCTGCCTTTGTAAGATATCATCTCTTACACCAAAAATCACAACAATATTGTTAGTCCCAATGGACTAACAATTTATTAATTAGGAAAAAGAAATGAGAGTTAATTACAAGGTTAAAGCAGGTAAACATGCACATAACAATGAGTTATAGTCTTAGATTTCAAAAGGTAATAGATGCTGCTGTAATATGCATGGTCTCCATGTCCTTTGGGGCTAACCCAAGCAAAGGAGCTTGAGGATCCCTTGCTTATGCCCCCTCCAAATTCCAAGCAGCAGATCTTTCCGGTCAGGGACTTTTATTCCCTTCCTCCAGAGTTCTAACTGTGATGGAATGAGGGTTTGTGCACATCCCCTCTTCATGGGTCTGGGAGGAACAATCAACAAAGGACTTCACTGATGATCCACAATGGTTTGTCTGGTGTCTGTAGGCTTTCTTTGGGTGTGCAGGAGATGACACCTCTGTGGTAAATTAGTATCTCACACTTGGTAATGCTTCTCTCCTGACTGGGAAGGGGGGGTGTTTCCCAGTTTCATATCAAATACCTTTAAAGTTACAAAGCACATTTAAACATTACCTTATAACACAGGATACAGATCTTATAAATGAGATTACGGCAAGCAGCAACTCATAAGCATTTCATAAAGTCCAAACAGCCAGCTGGAGTCCTGGGCATCGACCCCGCTCAACCCGTTGCCAGCCTGCGCGAACGGAACCCCCAGCTGGCAGCAGGCTGAACGGGGCCGGCAGCCAGGACCCCGGCTGGTAGGAGCCGGCAGACAAAACTCCAGACCGGCAGCGGGCTGAGCTGTTCAGCCCACTGCCAGTCTTGGTTCCAGCCACTAGCACTTGCCAGCCAGGGTCCCGGCCAGGCACTAACTATTCTAGTTTCCTTGCACCTGTCAGTGGAGCTGACCCAACCCAACCCATTGCAAGTTAGAAAGGGAATTTCTCTTCTAAGCAAAAATGAATGCATAATCTCTTGTATACAGCAGCCTGGCGATCACAACAAGAAGGCCTGACATGTGGAGCTGGACAGCCTGGGGACAATAAGAGGGGGAAAAAAACCTTTGAAAATAATTATTGCTGAATTTTATGTCTCCGGTATTTTTAATATGGGGGCAGAGAAGAGAAGGAGGGAATGAAGATATTTCCTGGGGAGAGAATAAATTAACGTTGTCACAGAATTGAGATGATGTTTCCATGGAATTTTGTCTCAGGCCCTGGCTTTGTTATATTGACCTGCAGTGTCAGATTTTCCTCAATATGTGATCACTACATTACTTTCTCACCTTTCCAATCTGTAATTGCCTGCTCAGAGAGAAACATGCAAACAGCCACAGAGACTTATGACCTCCTTTAGTGAAAACATAAAATTGCATTGTTCCTTTGCTTATGTACAAAGGGATAAAGAAGCATACCCTTCTACAGACCCAAGCTCTGATTCTGCAGTGACCTCTGCATTCAGTGGGGCTCCATGCACATGGAGCTTATTGTAGGATCAGGGTCCAAAAGTCTAACAGTTTGGACCTGTTCCCTACTAGTCTGATGCAACTCCTGTTAAAGAAATGAAAGATTACCATTAACTTCAGTTGGAGTTGAATCAGACCCTGACTGGAATAGTAGTTATATCATTGTGCTAACGCATTTCTTCTTAATTAAACAGCTGGAAAGAGCAAGAAAACTTTTTTTTATATTCCCATTGATTTGTCCAACCTTATAAAAGACTAACAGGAGCACTATGGTGTGGTAGGGATTGGAAGGCAGTATCAGAAAAGCAATCAATAGCAAGACTAGAACTATAGATTTTTTTTAAGACAGACTTACTAACATAAAACTCATCAGCTCATCTGTTTCTTGGCTGTCAGCAGCAGTGCCTTTCAAAAGGAACTAGAATTATAATGTTATAAGCTGTAAAGCATTAAATCACAGGTTTTCAGTAGGTCTCATGTCTATTATGAGCTAAACGGTTTTGTAAAATTCAAAAAGAAAGGTGGCAATAGGCTGAGTTATTAGTATTAGAGCAACAGTATCTCTCTAATTAATAACTGGATGGCTGCCAAGCTCTACAAATGTAACCACCACTCCCCTCCCCCAGTTATCTTACTACTGAGGTAGCTGACATAATACACATCCTTGCAGACTGGCTTAATAATAATGACAAAGGACAAAATGAAAGTGGAGGAAAGTGGAAAAGAGGAAATGATAGATGCTTGTTTGGAGCAGAAAAACGTGTCAAGTGCTTTGTCATGTGTAAGCCTAACAAAAGTGCCATAATTTAGAGCTCTGGTGTGAGGGAGTTTGCTAATAGTTGTGTAGACTCAACCGTAAGACTTTAAATGCTGTTTACTGATGTTATTTCTGTCCCTGGAGCAAATTGTTCCTTAGCTCTGAAATGGATGTTAATTAGACCACACAGAGCACATCGTAGAAGCAGGTGGGAAAAGAAGAATGATTCAGTTTGTAAAGTATGTGGTGGGTGCTAAATACTTGATCTATTGAGTTGTAATTTAAGATACAGACGCCTATAGCAGGGAAATGCAGAACACTTGTATGGACTACATATACTGTACCTGCTGAAGCCTCCTTTTGATGACATGCACGTCATTCTACCTGTTTTTCTTCCTTATTTGCTTCTCTGAGCAAGGAACAGTAACCCATCAACCTAACTCAACTGCAATTTCTTCTTCAAGGTTGTTCATCTAATTCTAAGAAAAAGTAAGCATACATCAGAAGACAACAGGGTCAAGAGATGTACTTTAGGGATGTGATGATTTGGGGAATCTGTCTGTATAAGTTATGGATTTTGATTGATATCATGGAAGATATTAAGAAGTTGTTATTATGGCAATTTCTGTATTACTAATGCCCTATGTACATGTGGAATTCACCATTTTGGACAGGATCCTCGGAAGGTCTGCACCAGACCAAGGACAAAAGGGAGTACTTAACTTTAATGATAGTGTTTTTTCCACATGATAGTCATGCTAAGGAGAGTGCCCAAAGGTGGAACCAGTTCAGCTAAGTTGGTCTTCTGGGAGGGGCCTGGGACTGGACAAACACAAAATAAAGACACCAAGGTGTTGATGCCAACATTTAAAAATCAGAGAGGCTGGGTTGGTCAGAGGGGAAACCCACAAAAACACCCACAGCAAGTTTGGGCAGTAGGAAGGAAAGGAATGGGCGAGCCAAAATCAGAGGAAAGCATGTGGACCTAGGGAGAGAGGCTCCCTGTTTCAGAAGAGAAGTCAGACAGCTGCAGAGGAAGGAATCTGGATCTCACAGAGGATCCTAACCCTATCCCAAAGAATGCTCTGGTGTGAGGAGGAAATTAAGGCAGAGAAATGCTTATTATTTTTATAGATCTGTGTATGTCTCATGGGATTAAGTAAAGAACAATAATGTGTTAGAATTCTGTACCAAGTGTTTGTGTGTGATATGCTATACTTACCATGTTCCCATGTTAAACTGTAGCCCAGAATGCTCATACCTTTGGCAGGGTTCTGTGAAAGGGTGATGCTACTGGAGGAGTTGTGGGGTTCCACATTGGTCCTGGGTGGGCTTCAGGGCTCCATTTCTATGAAGGGATAACAGACTGAGAGTCGGCACCCAGGAAATGTGCAGAAGAGGCTGAGTGAAGAAACAGTGCTGCAGCCTGCTAAGATCCAGGGAACCTTAGCACACATGGAGGATTCGGTGATGTACCCTCACCCTCTCTGTAATCTGGTGGGCCAAAAGCAGAGGGAGCCCGACCAGATTGGTGATGAGGGGAATACACATTTCCTCCTTCTACTACCCAAATAGCCTCTGGGATTTGGGGTAAGCAGTTGCTATGCATGAAGAAGGAGACACACTGAGACAGCAGGAGAGTAGGGAGGCAGCCACCAGGCACACAGGTAATAATTAGTGGAATCCTGGACTTGATGCAGAGTGCGAAGAAAGCAGGCCAGTTGGATGGGGCAAGGAAATTCACTAATTTACTTTCTGTATGAACCACGTGTTTGTAGAACATAGTGATCCTCCATCCCAGGCCCTCCCCAGTCTGTTACCCTCCCACCCCCTGTCCCCTGCCCCCTGCCCCATGCCATTCCACTATGCAAGTGTAGGTTCTCTACTTAGCACGGAAGGAGAACTAATAAGAAGACATCAAGAAGGCTGAGGTGTTCAATGCCTATTTTGCTTCAGTCTTCACTAAAAAGTTTAATGGTGACCAAATACTCAATGCAATTAATATTAATAAGGAGGAAGGAACACAAGCCAAAATAGGAAAAGAACAAGTTAGAGAATATTTAGATATATTAAAGTTAGCAGGGCCTGATGAAATTCATCCTAGGGTACATAAGGAACTAGCTGGACCAATCTTGGAATAGTTAGCAATTATCTTTGTGAACTCATGGAGGATGGGTGAGGTTCCAGAGTTCTGAAGATGGGCAAACATAGTACTTATCCATAAAAGAGGACAAAGAGGACTCTGGGGAATCAGACACCAGTCAGCCTAAGTTCAATAACTGGAATGATATTAAAACAAAATATTAAACAGTCAATTTGTAAGCACCTAGAGGATGGTAAGATTATAAGAAATAGCAGCATGGATTTCCCAAGAACCATCATGCCAAACCAACATAATTTTCTTCTTTGATATTGTTACTGGCCTAGTGGGTGTGGGGGAAGCAGTCATGTGATGTATCTTAATTTTAGTAAGACTTTTGATGGAGTCCCATATGACCTTCTCATAAGCAAACTAGGGAAATTGGTCTAGATGGAATTACTATAAAATGGATGCAGAACTGCTTAAAAGACCATACTCAAAGAGTAATTATCAATGGTTCGCTGTCAAACTGGGAGGACATATGTAGGGGGTTCCTGCAGGAATCAGTCCTGGGTCCAGTACTAGTCAACATTTTAATTGCTGACTTGGATAATGGAGCAGAGAGTATGCTTACAAAATCTGAGGATGACACCAAGATGGGAAGAGTTTGTAACCCTTCCTGTTGTAATGTCACCCACAAATTTTATAAGCATGATCTCAACTCCATTATCAAAGTTATTAATGAAAATGTTGACTACTACTGGAAGACAGGATTAGAATTCAAAACTACCTTGGCAAACTGGAGAATTTGTCTGAATTCAAAAATATAAGTAAAGACAAGTGCAAATACTTCACTGAGAAAGAAAAAAACCAATGCAGAGCTACAAAACTAGGAATAACTGGCTACATGGAAGTATTGCTGAAAAGAATCTATGGATTATTGTAATTCACCAAATTGAATATGAATCAACAATGTGATGCAGTTGAGGGAAACGCTAATATCTTGCTGGCATGTATTAACAGGACTGTCATATGCAAGACACATGAGGTAATTGTCCCACTCTACTCTGCATTGATGAGGCCTCAGCTGGAGCACTGTGTCCAATTCTGGGCACCACACTTTAGGAAAGATGTGGAAAACTGGAGAAAATCCACAGGACAGCATCAAAAATGAGGAAAGGTTAAAAAACGTGGTCATGTTTAGCCTGGAGATGAAACAGCTGTGGGAGTACCTGATAACAGTCTTCAACTATGTTAAGGACAAGAAATAATGGGCTTAATCTGCATCAAGGGAGATATAGGTAAGGTGTTAGGGGAAATGTTCTAAGTATAAGGGTAGATAAGATCTGGAATAGGCTTCCAAAGGAGGCTGTGGAATCCCCGTCATTTCAGTTTTCAAGAACGGGTTGGACAAATGTGTCAGGGGAGGTCTATGTTCAGTTGGTCTTGCCTCAGTGCAGAAGGTTGGACTTGATGACTTCTTGAAGTCCCTCTCAGCCCTACATTTTATGATTCTAAACCAGTGTTAGTGCTGACATTTCTGTAAAGCCCCTAATTTGTATTTGTGCTATCACTCTTGTGTCCACTTCTCCTCTGCACCCAGCAAAGAATCCTTCAAGGCCTCAGCTCAGTATCATGCATCAGAATCTGTAATCTTAAAACTGGACTTCATGACAGTGCAACAGTAAATTGGATCATTCAGATATAACCTTTCTCATCAGTTCCATGGGTGTAAATACCTAATACACAGTGAAAATCTGTTGTTGGGTCAGGGTTTTGTTGTTTGTTTGTTTGTTTGTTTTCCTGGCATGTAACATTTGACTTTTGATCTCACAGAGAACAGTCTTTCAGAAATGATGCAAACTGACAATTAATGTGTAGCTCATTGACATTTAGTAAGGAAATAATTTGCTGGCAGCCAGGACCGGCGCTAGGGGTTTGAGCACCCTAGGTGCACAGCAATTTTGCCGCCTCGCGCGCTGGTCCCGCGGCTCCGGTGGAGCTGCCGCAGTGGTGCCTGCAGAGGATCCGGTGCTCCATGGCTCCGGTGGAGCTGCCACAGTCGTGCCTGCGGGCAGTCCACCGGAGCCGCGCGAGGAGCCGACTGTCTGCAGGCACAACTGCGGCAGCTCCACCGGAGCCGTGGACCAGCGGACCCTCTGCAGGCACCACTGCGGCAGCTCCACCGGAGCTGCCTGCTGCCCCCTCTAGCAAAACGGCGCCCACCAATTATTCTGGAGCCCTAGGCAATTGCCTAGGCTGCTTAAATGGTAGCGCCGGCCCTGCTGGCAGCTTGTCCAGAAGAAGTTTCCAAAGCCTGCTAGTGTGCTTGTTCACCCAAAGCTCTTTCTCAGGGCCCATTCTAAAATGTCACTGGCACAACATAAACAGATGAAAAGTCATCCTAATTATAACTTGGATAGAATGATTTAGTGAGGCTGATACTAAGTACTAAAAAGGGGAAACATAAAGTATTCTAGATAAAATAAATGTGTATCTTAGATAAGGAGAAACAGTTCCTTTTTTATCCTGAAAATATAGACATATTTTTTAGTGTTTCCATTATTTTTCCAGTGTACTTGCTGAAATTCTGTAGATGACTCATTCTTATTTTCAGCAACATACCTAGCTCTGTTTTTCAGATGTTTCCACTTGGAAAACCTCAGAAGGGCTTGTGATAGTAAGCAAGTCTCCAAAGGTACTGGTAATGTGACGGACAGCAGAACAGCCCTGATTGCCTGGAAAGGGATACGTGAAGGACTGAGGACAGTGGCACACAGTGGACTGCACGGCAGCCTCTCTTCTTTCTCCTTCCATTACTATACCAAAGCCTGGCTCAATAATATTATTTTTAGGCACATTTGTCTGCCTAGTCATTTTCTTACTTTAAATCTTGTCATCAATATTTTCACCTCCAGCCAACTGTGTCAATGAAGCCATTTTGGTGTTCTACATTTAGAGTACTACATAAAAATGAAATGGACATTGCCTGGTAATCCACCATCCACAATCCACCATGGGCCCAGTTGTGCCTGGGAGGCACTGATCTGGGTGGTGCAGACTGCACTGCCCCAGAGAAATACCAGGGGGACTTGTGCCTTGGATATGGCACCATCCCTCTCTGAACTCCCCCATACACACTGTGGTGCATGGGCAGCATCATTAGAACAGCTTGCTTCCCCACGTGTGTCTGACCTGCTCTATGGGAATGGTGGAGCTTCCTATCTCTCCTTACCTATTTCCATGGAAAACTCTTCACTCTCCCTGCCTTGCACACTCACCACAGTCTCTTTGGCTGTTGTTCCCATCCTATGTATGGAGACCCCCTTTCCACAATTACCCCTGGAAATGGAACATGGTCTTTAAAACTACTTTTGGAAATGTCAAACAGGCTTGTTTTATATTTGTGCAGCTGGTGCCCGGACAATACCAGAACCTGCACTGAAGAGAACCTTGCCATATAGCAAGAAACAAAGTTTTACCTGTCCAGTGAGAAAGATAGAGCACAATGGGAGCAAATCGGCTAGTCACCGGACACAAATGAGCAGATTGAAAAGGGGAAACAATTTGACAGCTCTCGCTGTACCCTACTGTAGATATGCGGATTCAAGAGCAGGTTTTTGTCAGATATAGCCCTGGTTTTTCTGCATGACTTAAGAGTGAATAATGGATAGTGCTTCAGAAGATTTTATTGAATTCAGTTAGTGAACAGAATGCTAACAAAGCCTGTACTTATTACTTGGGATACTGACTTGGGGTAGAACAGGCAGCATAACACATTTATTGGAATTCCTGCCATTTAAGCCAACTTTAGTGTAAAAGGAAAAGGGTTAGCCTTTCATGTAAATGACCTCCCCCAGATGTCTGTATAATAATCAACCCATTGCCCTTGTGCGACTTTTTCCTTTCTAGAAGAGAAGTAGGAAGTAGAGCTGTCATGTCTGGGCACAGGCACAGAAATGAGTGGATTGCTCCCAGCCACTTCATCTCCTGTCACAGAAGGTCTGTAGTCTGGCTTGTCTTGGGGGTTTGGAGTGAAACAGAACTGGAGCAGGAAATTTCCATCCCATATTCTCCATACTGTGAGTGAGCTTTCTGGTGGATTTCTCAAAGCAATACACTGTCAGAATTTGGCCCAAATAGTTGCACAGCAAGAGTGTCTCTCAGATCTGGAGATCAGCCCCAATTTATCCCTCAGGATTCTGTCTTCTGTTCTTCATTATTATAAGAACAGAGCTTAGGGCCTAACTCAAAGCCCATTGAAGTCAATGGAAGGGTTCCAATTGATCTCAATAGTCTTTTGATAAGGACATAAGAGTTACATTTAAAATTACCTAGTTTATTTGTATGCATCACTTATAAGAAATAAATATAGTTCCACAATTCTTTACAGAACCATAATGTAAAACATTCTGTACTTTACTTCATATGCGAAAGTAATAAATATACACTGAGGGCTACAAGAGTCCCTTTCCAAAAAAAACCTGCTTCAGATCTGGTCGCTTCAGACTGTGATGAAACCAGAACTCATTTGTACACCATTTAAGCTGTGTCTGCTGCTGCTATGTTGGAATGTGAGCACAGAATTAGATAGTGCTGCAATGCTGCCCAATCTTTTTTTGAAGGCCAGGAAAAAAACCAATCAATGAGATAGCATGATGATGAACTTGAACATGATTTTTTATTTGACAGAGCCTAATCATTCAAGTAATAATTTAATAACATTATTTTCTTCTTTCATAACAGTTCTCTTACTGAAAATATTTTTTCATCTGCACCTGTTACAAGGTGCTACCTACACAACTTTATATAAATGAATAGCTGTTAAAGAAAATAGTGCATTCTCATGGGCACAGCCTGATACTTCCCATTATAAGCCCCTCTTTTCAGTTGTTTATAACTTTGCCAGTCTTAAGTGTTTGGGCTGAAATATTTCAAGCCAGGTGTCTATCTCAGGCTGAATTTCTTTTTTTTTCTTTTTCTTTTCACTAAAAATGGTTCAGCAACATCTGAGAACAAGATTAGGGAAGCACACATTGTCTACCCATGTTCAAATTCTGGCAACATTTTTAGAACCTCTAGCGCTGCTCCATTTTGGAGTAGAGACTTGAAATTGGGCAAGTGGGTGGCCTTTGTTATTCCTGTTAAATCTCACCCAAATGTAGCTAATTTACAAGTCTTTGAAAAATCTTAGTTCATGCTCAGTAGACTTCTTAGAGTTCAACAGCTAAAAGCTCTGAATGTGCCATTCTCACTGAGCATGCTCTAGCCCCTCACAATTTCTAGTGCTGACCAGACTGTGCATGCGCCATCCCCACAACCACTGAGCATGCTCCACCCAGAGCTACAGAGGCAAAGACAAAGTTTCCCTTCCATTGAAAACTGCTCATTATCTGAGCACAGTCCATCCTGTGCACTGAATGAGGGAGAGGTAGGGTAGGAAAAACAATACATCTTCATGTAATCATAATGAATACACACAGGGGGACTGAATTAAAATCACACAGGCAACCTTCTATAATGCTAATAATCTCCATTCTATGGCAATGCTGGCAGGGGGAGAATTTCAGTCTAATGCATGGATGATATACTTCATGCTGGTAAACTCACATGCTGCTTTTGATGTTATCCAAGATCAGTAAAATCAAGTGTACTTCCCACTTGGACTTTGCCAGCTCCCGAGCCCTCTTGAGAGTTTTACCAAAATAACTACAACTATGATGGCTACCAGCACCCTCTGACACCATTTCCCAGGATTCATGGAGTCAGGAGTGGGAACAGAATGAACTAGAAACCCCTGCTGAGGCTAATTGGAAAGTTTCTGTATGGGTGATCTGGATAAGCCAGTGGCTCTCAACCTTTCCAGATTACAATATCCCTTTCAGGAGTCTAATCTGTCTCACATAACCCCAAGTTACACCTCACTTAAAAACTGCTTGCTTACACAATCCAACATAAAAATACAAAAGTGTCACAGCACACTGTTATTGAAAAGTTGCTTACTTTCTCACTTTTACCATATAATTATAAAATAAATCAATTGGAATGTAAATATTGTACTTATATTTCAGTGTATAGTATATAGAGCAGTATAACCAAGTCATTGTCAATATGAAATTTTAGTTTGTATTGACATTGCTAGTGCTTTTTATATAGCCTATTGTAAAACTAGGCAAATATCTAGATGAGTTGATTCCCTGGAAGACGTTTGCATACCCCTAGGGGCATGTGTAGCCATGGTTGAGAACCACTGGGATAAGCAATCCACTGGACCAATAACAAACCAAGGCTGCAGAACCTCCAGTAAGGGACATCTCCACTGAAGGGGTCAGCCATTCAAGATGAAGTGGGAAATTAACACCACAACAGTCATAGGACAAAAGAGAGTTAGTGGATTACAAATTATGGACCCTATCAAGACACTGGCTTTATGTATCATTACAACACTCTGTAACCCACTAACCCTTCTTTGTCCAATGACTGTCTTTTCACCCATTTCTTACAGCAGGACATTGCAAGGGCAATCTGGGACCACAAAACAAATTTAAAAATTGGAGCTAGAAGCGGGACAGTGGAGAGGTACACAGACCTGGCAGATCAAACTTCTAAGAAGTGAGCCAGGTTGTTGAAGGTGCATATTTTAAGTACAGCCTGGGGGAAAAACCCTTCTAAGAAGTGAGCCAGGTTGTTGAAGGTGCATATTTTAAGTACAGCCTGGGGGAAAAACCCCTCAGCAACCTGACACCACTCTCACAGGAGGATGGGGAGAAGAGGGAGCAAAGAGTCCAGCAGCTCAGGGCAGCTCTGCTCCCTTCTGTGGAGAAGGTTGCAGGCTGACTTGGCAGGGAGCAAACTTTTCTAACAACAAGGTGGAACAAATCAACCTATTCATGGCCAAGCACGACACAATTGTAACTGGCACCTGTATGTCAGAACTCTCTGTATTTAACCGGGACAGGCAATGGGAGCAACACAGAGACTAGGTGAATGCTGAAGGCAGGCATGGGAGAGGATCTCAAAAAGATGTGGCAGCTGCTCTGGGAGCAGGCTGAGAGGGCCCTGCATGGTACTCCTGTGTGTGAACGGGATGGGGGCTGTACAGGGGGGACAGAGGCATCTCCTGCAGCTTGCAGCCTCCTCCACCTCAGCAGCTGTCGTAATGGGAGTGGGATCAGGAGGGTGGACACTTACCACAGATGCAGCAAATTTGCCCTGCTGGTGTGATGTAGTTTGGAGCCATTAATATGTGTGTTCAACATGACCTGTTTCAACAGTGGTACATATCCCCTTAGAAATGCAGGTACCCCCAGAACATTAGCATGTCAGCACCTCCCGAAAACCCCGCAAACGGCCCAGTCACCACCCTCCACTCCCAGATACTCACATAGCCATCCACCCCTCTGCCCATTCAGCATAGAAGTAGCCTACCCCATCTCAATTACACATCACTCATGCCTGAGTCAATAGTTCAAGCACCACTAGTTGGATGATTGGATTATAGCCATACTGCAGTGAAGCACAGGGATTCGCTCAGAGTTCAGTTCAGTTTCCTCCTTGCTAGCAGGCAATTTGTCTGTAGTTTTCCTGTTTCTGCCATTGATTGTGGATGATTACATGAGTTCGTCACCATACTATACAGCACCTATAAAACTCCTTCATGTTCCTCTGTAGCATGTATCTATGCATTGGGAAATCAGCATAGTAAAGGGTGTGCCACAGGAGTGCCCTCAGTCTTAGAGTGATCCAGTCGACAGTATTCCCAGGGCAGTGGAACCCTGACAGGCACCAACTGGGTGTTTCCAGTGTGTAATGATGCAGAATTTATTGTTGAGCACATTCCAAAGGTTTTGGAAGAATTTCTGGGTCAGTCTATATCCCTGTGTGCAGACCTGTTCAAGTAGCCTGAGGAAGTTGCTACAAGGTTTGTAGGGGTAACGGTGTGGAGTACGGACATAATCTCACTACCTCTGGCTCAGACAGCCCTTCCGATTCACATGCTGCAGCCACTGCCTCTTTTTGTCTAGTCTTCTCCATCTCCATGAGGAACAGAAGCATATAGCTGTTCCACATAATTTTCTTCTTTCTGGCCTCCCCACTCCCTGCACAGCTCCCTTCCTTCTTCCACCCATTGTTCATAGAATCATAGGGTTAGAAGGGACCACAAGGATCATCTAGTCTAACCTCCTGCCAAGATGCAGGATTTGTTGGTATAAACCATCCCAGACAGATGGCTATCCAGCCCGCTTTTGAAACCCTCCAGTGAAGGAGCTTCCATAACCTCCCTCGGCAGTCTGTTCCATTGCCCTACTGTTATTACAGTTAGGAAGTTTTCCTGAGATTAAATCTAAGTCTGCTATGCTGTTGTTTGAACCCACTGCATCTTGTCCTGCCCTCTGTGGCAAGAGAGAGCAACTTTTCCCATCTTTCTACGGCTGCCTTGCAGGTATTTGAAGACAGCTATCATGTCCCCCCTTAATAACCTCTTTTCTAGACTAAACATACCCAGTTCCTTCAGCCTTTGCTCATATGGCTTGCATTCCATTCCTTTGATCATCTTTGTCACTTCCCTGGACCGGATCCTTTCCAGTTTCTCCACATCCTTTCTACACTTTGGTGACCAAAATTGCACACAGTACTCCAGGTGAGGCCTAACCAATGCCAAGTAGAGTGGTTCTATCACCTCCCATGACTTGCATGCTATGCCTCTATTAATGCAACTAAAATTGCATGTGATTTTTTTGCAACAATATCGCATTGCTGACTCATGTTGAGGTTGTGGTCCACCCCAACTCCCAGATCCTTCTCAGCAGTACTGCTGCCAAGCTAGTTATTCCCCATTCTGTATTTGTACATTTGATTTTTAATTCCCAAAGTGTAGCACCTTACAGTTGTCTTTGTTGAATTTCATTTTGTTGTCTGTAGCCCATTTTCCACAGGTCTATGCTACAGCTGGGATCAACGCTCTGAGATCGAGTCACTGGTGGTCAATTTAGCAACTCCAGTAAAGGCCTGCCAAATTGACTGCAAATTGCTCTCCAGTCGACCACTCTACTCTACCCCCGATGAGAAGAGTAAGGTAAGTAGATGGGAGATTTTCTCCTATCAACCCTGCACGATGTAGACCCTGCAGTAATTTGACCTAAGGTACGTCGACTCCAGCTACGTTGGTCATGTAGCTGGAGTTGCGTAGCATAAGTCGACTTACTGCAGTAGTGTAGACATAGCCTGAATCTTCACTCTATCCTCCAATGTGTTGGCAACCCTCCCACCCCCACCATAGCTTGTGTCATCTGCAAATATAATCAGCATGCTCTCTATTCCTACATCCAGGTCATTCATAAAGATATTAGACACTCTTCTCACTCCCTAATCCTAATTCAGCTAAACTCGGGGATGCCCTCCCAGCTCTACTTCTCTGGGTTCCACCTTCCTCATCCAAACTGACTAACTAACACTTCCTTACACTCTTCTCTTAGCTTGTCTAAGTACCTTGCTAACTCATTGATCCACTAATCTAATCTCTGTCCTGCACTAGCTAACCTAAAACCTACCATTTATCTTTGTCAAATTCAAATATTTCTCCAAACCAAACATGTCTATCTCTCTGACAGAGCTATCTCATGCTCATCCTAAATTTCCCTTTACACTCCCATCCCTTTTGAATGGGCACGTTGCTGACCCTCATCTTATGGGTGGCCTGCATGTGGCTCTCCCAAAACACCTACATGATCTGGTCCCAGTTGCAAAATATACATGCCACCACATAGTTTGAAAATGTCGAATAGGTGCTCAAGGGATTCTGTTTCAGTTAGGGGGCTGCCAGATGGTGGGTGCAGATGTTCTTGTAGTTGGGTCTGTAATTTCACCTAGGAACGAGCCCTGGTTTCTGTGGCCATGACTAAGTGTCATGTAGGTTACTGACAGCACTTTGAGAAAGTCAACAGATGCCTAAGTGACTGTGGTACCTATGGGGTTTAGGCAACTCCTGAATAGTGCCTAAATGTTGGACCTAGGTGCCTACCTACATCATTAGGCTTTCATCTAGCTTTAAAAATTAGTCAATGAGACTTAGCCTTCTAAGTGCCTAAATTAATTTAGAAAATGGGGACCTAGGGCTTTTAACACACTTAAGTGCTCCTGAGAGTTTTGCCCAAGAATATTTGCAAAATAATGCATGTAGAGAAAAGCATACACTCAGAAGGTATATAAAATTGTGTGAACTTGGTACAGGCAGTGGGAAAATATTATTGAATGATCCAAACAATAGACCACATGAACTCAGAAACAAAAAAGCTGAGTTTTGAAATTATAGGTTGCCTGGACTGATAGGAAAAGCTTAATGCTTTTGCGGTGTTTTGATAAACATGTGAGAGCCAAATACAATGTGTTGTTGAATTCAGTACTGGCAGGGCAGAGGAGAAATCATTAAGAATTGTGCCAGAAATAACTGGGATGTGCATGCATCCGTCCTCCACTAAGCTTTTAGTCAAAATACTGAAACATTTCTGTGTGATTCAGATTCTAAACCAGGGGTTGGCAACCTTTCAGAAGTGGTGTGCCATTTCTTCATTTATTCACTCTAATTTAAGGTTTTGCGTGCCAGTAATACATTTTAACATTTTTAGAAGGTTTCTTTCTATACGTCTATAATATATAACTAAACTGTTGTTGTATGTAAAGTAAACAAGGTTTTAAAAATGTTTAAGAAGCTTCATTTAAAATTAAATTAAAATGCAGAGCCCACCCCCGGACCGGTGGCCAGGACCCAGGCAGTGTGAATGCCACTGAAAATCAGCTCGTGTGCCGCCTTCGGCATGTGTGCCATAGGTTGCCTACCCCTGTTCTAAACAATAGGCCTAATGGCCTATCTTATACAAGCATTCTAATAACATGACAGCAAAATTTATCGAGTATAAAGTCATTACAAAGCAAGTGATGTTAAGTGACTTGAAGATGAAAAATGCTAGCGATTGTGAGCTGTAGCCTGAAGTTTTTACTCAAGACTTAAGAAATGTTCTGCTTAAGTCTTCAGTGAGCAGACGTTGAGTCTAGACTAGTAATGGGAAGCTAGCACAGATACAGGCCCTGTTAATAGCTGAGGCCAAACATTCAGAATGCTTTTTGGGTACTGCACAGGAGTTCACCGGGGCTCAACCCTCTCCGGGGGAGAGGGGAGCCACACCGGCTCTCTACACACCCGGATGGATCCGGGGAACTAGTCCGGCCAGGGAGGTCTCCCTCGGTAGCCCTTGCGGTAGTCGGTTGCAATGTGGTTGCGTCTGGCCCTGGCTCCGACGGGACAACAACCATTGAGTCAGAAGGCTCAGGACCTCAGTCAGGGCTGAGCCGTAACACCAGTTATGAGCCTGGTCCTAGGTCAGGGCGGGGCAACAATCGCTGAGTCAGGAGGCTCAGACCCTCAGGCAGGGCTGAACCGTAACAGCAGTTATGAGCCTGGTCCTAGGTCAGGACGGAGCAACAAACGCGGAGTCAGGGGTGCTCAGGCCCTCAGGCAGGGATGAGCAGTAATGATAGGCTTTGGTCTTCTAAAGCCAGGGAGAGGGGGAGTCTGCCACCCAGGAGTTGGGTGGCGGGGGGACGCAGGCCCTCCCACTCCACTGCTTCCCAGCCCAGGGCCCTAGCAGTGGCTGAGGATCCACTGCTTAGTCAGTGGGGATCCTGGCCGCAACACACTGACATAGGCTCTGGTAATGCCCCCAGGACACTTCCACACTCCCCCTCGGGCCCTACCTGGGTCCTGGCATCGGCCTCCGCAGGGTCCTGGAGCATGAGTTCTTCATGGCAGGGGTTGGTTGGCAAGTCCGGAGGCTCCTCCAGGTAGCTGGCACAGGGTAGCTCCGGCAGCTCCTCCGGGTATCGTGCGCAGGGTAGTTCCGACAGCCTGGGAAGCTGCCTTGGGCCGCAGGAGCTTCCCAGTCCAGAGCTCCCCTAGGAACATCTGCTCTCTCTGGCAGCTGGGCTCCTATTGAGCTCTGAGGTTCTGCCTTTATAGTTCCAGGTCACCGCCTGACCCTTTGAGGGGCGGGCTCAGAGCTCCCTAGCTCCACCCACTCTGGCCTTTGGCTGGGCTCTTCCTCCTCCGGGGTGGAGGGGAGCCTCACCGCCTCACTACAGGTACCCACAAACTCCAACCTTGAAGGTGGCAGTAGGGTAATTGCATTCCTAACTACTCAGTATGTTTGTGTGAATCGTGTTGTTAGTCATGCAAACTGGAGTCATTTGAAAAACTTGGCCCTGTTCTGGAATATGCACTGCTAAGTATGGAGTCCCACTATACCTAGTTACTGAGGTATACAGCAGAGATACCACTTCTTCAATGTTATGAAGATTCTTTGCAGCACAGCATATTAAGTCAGGAAGAATTTCTTTGGGCTTTCTTGTAAATTTTTCATAGCCTTCTATCATCTCTGAAACAGAAAGTGCCATTTTCAAAAATTCCTCTGCTAGCTCTGGGATACAGGCTAATTCAAATAATCTAACGGGAGATTATCAAAGGCAAAAATGATGCCCAGCACCCACGGGCTTTCAAAGGGAGTTAGATGCTTAGCTGCCTTTTGTGCCTTTGAAAATGTTCCCTCTAGCGCTCTACAAATGACAAAGTGTATACAAATGGCTTCTATATTCACCAGGCTGGTTTGGCTCAGGGTCAGGCCCTGTTCCCACCTTTTTTTGCTTTAGCCATTGTCAATCAGTGTGGGATGATGGTGTCAAAATGAAGATTCATGAATTAAATAGGACCCTCTTCCATTGCTGGGCAACTGCTGAAGGCAGTGGAGCTCTCGGGAGAGGAGATGCTAGGCAGCAACATTCTTGGGGAAACATAATTGGAATTGGAAAAAAAACCCTCTGAAGCCCAAAAGGAAAATCCAAGTAGGGTAAGAGTGCAGCTCTGGTGGGATTAGTTTGGGGAAATGGAGTAAGGGAATGTATACGCTGTCTATCTAGATCAGGGGTGGGCAACCTTTCAGAAGTGGTGTGCCGAGTCTTCATTTATTCACTCTAATTTAAAGTTTTGCATGCCAGTAATACATTTTAACATTTTTAGAAGGTCTCTTTCTATAAGTATATATTATAACTAAACTATTGTTGTATGTAAAGTAAATAAGGTTTTTAAAATGTTAAAGAAGCTTCATTTAAAATTAAATTAAAATGCAGAGCCCCCGGACCGGTGGCCAGGACTTGGGCAGCGTGAGTGCCACTGAAAATCAGCTTGTGTGCCGTCTTTGGCATGCGTGCCATAGGTTGCCTACCCCTGATCTAGTTTCTAGGATTTTCAGTGCATAAGCCAGTCTTAATATGCAACTGTAAAGCAGCTAGCACAAGTTTGGGCACAAGATAATAATCACAAGGCAAGAATAAATTAAATGTATGTACATAATACAAGCACCTAGACGTTTCCCTTAATCTTCAGTAACCTCACTGAGTTCACACTCCTTATTGTTTTAACTACACTCTGCTCTTCTTCCTCATTCTGCAGCTTGCCCCAATATGATGTATCGGTTTTACACTGTTTAAGCTATCTGCTGTTATTTATTATATGCATTATTTTATCCACATGTACTGAAGAAAATTAATAGATCCAAAGTCCAGTAGTTCTATCATGATGGGGGCAATTTGTTACATAAGCATCTCTATTTAGTTGTTACTGATGGTATTTCTGTTGTATGGATAGTATTTGATGTATTGCTCTCAGAACCATATTGTCGTACATTGATTCTGGCAAACTTCAATTTATGAAGCAAAGAACATACATTATCTGGCATTAAGAATATTAAACAGAGGTTACAACAATTTGCTTTTAACAAGTCTTTGTGATATATCATCTTTCAGAGAAGCGAGCAGATGTTAAAACAGTTCCATACTCAGTATTGATTCATTTTTCCAGCTGATTCTTTTAACAGTGTATTATGATAAATAATGTATTGATGACTCACTGATGCATGAAGGCAGGAAGCATTTGAGATATATTTAGAATATAAACATTTCTTGCTAGCAGTCTAACAGCAGTTCATGTGGAAGGAATAAGAAAAAATATCAAAAATATATATATATAAAATTGTCTCTGTGCCTAGTTTTGTAGTGCCTTGCACCATGTATAGTTATTTACATCTCTGTGTAAATGAGTGTAAAATACTACCTGATCAGAGAAGTAATGTTACACTCAGTTTGCATCAGTGTGCATGACTAGAGAAGATGGAAAGCAATGGAGATTCAGGTCGCATGTTTAAATGAGGTAGTAATCAAATCAAATCTTTATTGTTGATACAGAATAACGTTAATAGAACTATGTAATGATTTCAATGTTGCAGGGAAATCTCAGTCAAATTCTAGACAAATCTTTCCCAAAGGACACTTACAATGGTGAAATGCATTAATTACAGTTCCTTCACAACATGATGCAATAGCAGTACCAGAAGATAATACTGCCTCTAGTAATCCTTGATTTATACTATTGTAGGAAATTGGGAATACACACTGAAAGTTATGCCAAAACAGAAGTATACTAAGACACCACTGGATGTGTACTTACAACATATGAGACTATAGAACACATAGAATGGAGGAGGGATGTGAAACTTTGGAAAATATTTTTTTACAGTACCTTATCAAAGATTTATAGATTCAATAATGTATGTTTATTGTGACTCTAAAAATAGGAGGCCATATCCTCTGTTGCAGCAAAGTTGCACTAGGATACAGAATCCAGAGTTTAGGGGGAGAAAGATGCCACTTTCCTTCCCTGATTCTGGGATATAGAGGGTCAGTTTGGTCTCTGGCATAATTAAAAGTAACCTAATAAGAACCCCTTCTGACTTCTCCTGGCAGTAGCAGTCCCCTAGGGAATATTGCATTAGATAGGAATTGCTGGAGTGCAAAGCCCATCCTGAACCAGCATAGACTGGACAGAAATTATTCTACTCTAGAGAATAACAGGTGACCTGTTAGAGTGACTTGAATGGGGAATGAAGATCTGGCCCAGCATCTTTATGTAAGAAGATTAGCTATACTCATTTCTTGTAGTTCTAGGTTTGTCTTTTTCCCCTGTTGTAGAGGGCCTTCATCTGTGTGAAATAAGGAGAAAGCTGAAATATCTCTGATTACATATCGGATAGCTTTCACTGCTCTACTTGGAAATGCTTTTTCATATGAATCAAAGAATGATGTTGAGGTATTTTTTATTGTTTTTTTTTAAATCGGATGTGAAACATCTCCCAAATGGCTGTGTCAAAGAACTTGTGTTGCAGAAGATAAGTGCTCTAGAAAGTTGTTTTAGTGATGTTGTTATAGCTATGTTGTTCCCTTGATATTAGAAAGACAAAGTGGGTGACGCCATATCTTTTACTGGACCAAATGTTGGTGACAGAGACAAGCTTTTGAGCTACACAGAGCTCTTCTTCAGGTCTTTCACCAACGGAAGATGGTCCAATATGACATTCCCTTACCCACTCTGTATTCTAGAAAGTTGTATACAGGCTCCAAATTAAAGACACATTTATCTAAATGTTCGGGTTTTCTGAGTGAATTCAAGTATGAATAGCACTTTATGTGGACCCCCAAGAAGAGGATATTACTTTAAGTACTCCAGGTGGTGGATAAGTTATTGGGAGAACCAGGATGTAACTGAGGGTGGGAGACCTGTAAGACCTCTGGCGGGCGGCTAGTGCACTTATTCCTGTTGCCTTAAGTTTCTGTCTCTTATCACTTGTGTTCTGGGATGGTACCCTGTCACAAGCCCCCACGTTCTTTTTGGAGACATTTTTAAACTCCACTGGGATGGCCTGCTATAAGAGTATGCTGGGTTTAATAAGAAAAAGAATCTATTGATTTAGGAGTAAATAAAAGAATGATGGATTGGACAAAATAATGATTCGTTTGCCAGGATAGCCTGGGAATGAATTACAATTCTACTTACACTAATGGTATTCTCTCCTTAAGGAAGCTAAGCATTATAGGTTGGTTAAATCCTTAAGTTGTCTGCTTCCTTAGAAATGAGTTAGTTGTAATTAATTCTGCAGATCCGTAATCCTGATGTAAGGCTTTCAAGAGGAAATTCTAATGGCTAGGGCTTTACTGGATGATATTTATTGCTGCATTTTGTTCACTTGTAACTTTAGTCTTTCTTTTGCCAATAAAGAAACTCCTTGGTTCTTTCCTTCATCCACCACCTCCCTCAAAATTGAATAATAGAGATTTTATATCAACACACTGAATGGTCCTTCTCTGAAAAGGCTAGTTAACAAAAAGAAACTTGAACTATTCAGTATATCAATTATTTTACAAGCTTTACTGGCTTCACATGTAGCCCTTGGAAGTTCCCTGAGCTTTTCATGTTTAGCTTAAATTAAATATTCAGCCAGAGCACTATGAAATATGTGCAGCAAGTGATGAAGTACTCTGAATCAGCCCTGGAGTCCTGAGTCAACTCAGGACCCATCTGTATATCTGTGGTAAAGATCATCCTCAAATGAAGGGATTGCCGATGATGATGATGGTTCAAGTTCAACTTTGTGACCTAGCAGTACTTCTTTAGAACTCTTTTATCTGTGCCTATGAATTCTCTAGGGGTGTTTTTGTCAACTACTTCTGCTCTATGTAGATATGAGCTAACTTTTTAAAGACTGAAGTTCAACACACTTTATGTTCCAGCTGAATTTGTTGGAAAAGTTTACATGGAACAAGTTAAATGGCAGGAATTACGTGGTGTGTCCCCTGTATCCCTGATGGCTGAACCTATGTCTGTCTATCTATGTAAGGTATATATCTAGTTGGAGGGATACATTACCATAGTATATGAGCACAATCATCACATTCAGGGAGGCAGAACAGTATTGCAAATGGGTAATGGAGGGGAGGTACTGAGACTTGGTGGAGAGAGAGAGCAAACTTTTATGTAGTAGTAATAGCACATAGCTTGAGTTATTTAAAATTAAAATGGATTTATCAAAGCACTTGAGTATATGTAACCCACATGCCTAATAGGGAGATACCTTTGTAAGAGATCTGTTGGGAGCGGGGGATGTAGGAACGTGTTGTATCTGGGTCCTTGTTGCTTGGCAGATGCACAATTAGCATTCCACACCCAGAAGTTCTGGAATTGAGTGTGGTAGTTTTGAGTATGCTCAATAGGTTCAAGAGCCCCAACCAGCTGCACCTGACCCCCACCTACCAAGCCCCACTCCCAGCTGTGGCTCCAGGCACTAGAGCTTCAAGCGTGTGCCTGGGGCAGCAAGCTGCAGGGGGGCCCTGCCAGTCCCTGTGAGGGCGGCAGTCAGGCTGCCTTCGGCGACCTGCCTGCAGGTCCCTGGTCCCGTGGATTTGGTGGCAATTCAGTGGCGGGTATGCTGAATCTGTGGGACCAGGGACTTCTCGCAGACAAGCCACCAAAGGCAGCCTGCCTGCCATGCTTGGGGCAGTAAAAAACCTAGAGCCACCCCTGGCCACTCCCCCAGCACCTGGACCCCCCCACTGATCCCTATGCACCCACACCCCTCTGCCGAGCCCCATCCCCCAACATTCAGACCCTCTTGCTGAGTCCCAACCACTTTCACCTCGACCCTCCTGCAGAATCCTGTTGCCCCTGCACCCAGAACCTCTCAAGCCCTCTGCAGTCAGATCTCCCACTGAGCTGCCTGCATCCAGATTGGTCCACACAGAACTCTCTCACCCCACCCTGAAACCCCACACACTGACCCCCTCCACAGTTGAAACCTGCTGGGCTGATCCTGACTGCCCACAGCTGGTGCCCCTGGTGCAAGGGCAGGGCCTCAGGGTGTTTCTGGGGGAGGCCCAGCCCCTGCACTGTGTCAGGGTTGGATGCAGCTGTCCCAGGGGGTTGGGGGCTGCAGGGTGATCTCCTACCTCTGTTCAGCCAGTGGTCTGTGCTCCCCACTGCCATGCTGGAGCCTCCACATTTAAATATTGACAAATAAAAGTTTCAGAAGTTTGCAAAATTTTAAAATATTGTGCACCATATTTTTATTTTTTTGGCACAGAATTTTTGTTCTGGTTCAGAATTCCCTCAGGAGTATGTTGTTAACACTCCAACAGGGAAGCCCTGGCAGTATTAAGTATAGAAAGGGAAAAATATTTTTTATTTGAACTGTATACTTTGAATGTTGTTTGATTTTAGCCAAGCTGTTTTAGTTAAATTGCCTAAACTATTATGATTCACCAACTTTTCTTTAAGTGTAATAATGAGGAAGAGTCACTTATTTTACTATTCTCAATTTTGTATTTTTCTTATAACAGTTTTTTTTTAAAATCCCATATACTTAATTGAGTGTTTTTTTAAACAGTTAGCTGATTGGCTAACAGTGACTTCAGCAGAGGAAGAGTCTGCATGGATTCCAGCTGAAGATTCCGACAAGCAAGTGGAGGGAAGATGTTGCTTTTGGCTCAGCAGACTGTATAGATTTTGGCGATCAAAGACTCTGAGACTCAGGTGAAATCTACCTTAGCTTTTGGGAACTCTGAGTTTCTTCTCACCTTGTTTCTGTGGGGACTGACCTGTTCAGATTTAATTTGTTTTCTTTATTTATGTTTATGTATAACTGTGTAGATAATGTATGTGGATTATAAAGTAGCCATGTTATGTTGTAAAAATTAAGTTATTATATTTTATTATGTGTCATCATAAAATTTTATTATGTAGGTACTTAATTAAATTCATTCCTTTTGTTCTTTTGAGGACTTGAGTGTGGGGAGGTTGATCCTATGTAATCCTTGCTGAAAATCCTGAGACCGAATTCTGGATCTCCAGGTAGTTTTCTATGGGAGCTGAGTTTTTTGGGCACTGAAGAAGGGCAATGAAGTGAACTCTAGGCTGCCCATAGGTTACATATACACTCTAGAAAAAAATCTTCTGGAGGATTGACAAGATAGCTTGATGGGACTTTCACATCTCTAATTTCTAATATCACAAATGAAATAGAAAGCCAATTTTTTAACTTGTCCCATTCCACAAGAAAAAACTTCAAAGGCAACACAGAGAAATAATCCATACAGAATTTATCATTAGCCCATGGAACTCACTGCCTCAGGACCTAAAAGCAATTAGACACAGAAATAAATAATATAACCTGCACTTACACTAGGTAGAAGAACAATTAAGAGCTACTAATCTACACTACATGACACCAGTTGAATTTATACAGTTCATGAAGAAATTTCCATCTATTCCATAAAACAATGTTTCACACATGATAAAATATTTTCATCTTACTCTGAAGCATTTGGTACAGAACATTAACTGAGACCATCTTGCATTAGATGTAGGCTAGAGCCAGGTGATCACCTTCATGAATGATATAGGAAAAGTATAGTTATTTTAAAATGTGTTTCTCTTTTATTTTATGCCAATAAGAGACATGGAGATACCTCAGCAATAGTTGGAATTAACCCTAGATAAAGTTTCAGGTTTGGTACTGATATATTTTGTTGGCATGAACAGAATTTTTTAGTGTTTGTTAAATGTGTCAAATCCCTATAAACCATATTTAACTATGAAGTGTTACCATGCAACATAGCCTCTGTGCAACACAGCTTAACTGGCTTTTAGCAGTGCAAGCTTGTTTCAGAAAATATTCAAATGTAATCTTGCCAAATTGGTTTGACTCTGAAATATAATATGAGACTGGACATTTCAGTGGTAATATTTTAGATGCTTGATGGAGCTGAATGACGATTTATAAAATGCTGATCTTTCTTCTTTCATTCACTGATTCAAGTTCCAGTGAAGTGCTGAGTTAAATGAGTATTTTCAGGTCAGCCCATATTATATAACAAAGAGAAGTTGACCACTCATAATCTCTGCACATAAAGTGTCTAGCCAGAATACATACAAGGGATAAGGAAACAATACCTCTTTCAAGAGTAAATGTATTTCATAGGGTATCTATGCTCTGAGTAGCCAGAGATGAGATTAGGTCCCCCAAAAGAGGGCTCAACCCACACTGACTGGGGCTGTTTCTGGTCTCTTTTATCAGTGTGAATCGGGAGCAATTCTGCTGAATCAATAGTTAGGCTGGTATAAAACCACTGTAAGTGAGATCAGAATCAAATTCAGTGTCTTATCTGAGGCATCAGCATATGACCGGACTTTAATCCACAGTAGCTGACATGCTGAATATGACTTGTTTACACCAACTTAGACATGGTCAGCATTATATTGACATCTCAACTCTTAACCGAAGGTTCTAAGTGTAACATTTTCTAGTGAAGACAAATTCTGAGAGACCAACCTAACTTCTACACAGTGAAGTCTGTTAAAGTAAAACAAAGTGGCTGTTGTATTGATAAAAATCTGCTTGTAGTTCCAAAAGTTTGGGACTTTTACAAAGTCAAGCTGAAGAAAATACCTATGAAAACTCCCTGATTTAGACAAAGAAGAGGACCCTACAGCTGAGGTGGGAAGACACCTGCACACATGGGCAGCAAACTAATCTTGTGTAAGACTTTCAGAACCAAATAAAACACATTTCAGTTGCTCCTGTGTAACTAAAAGGATTGCAAGGTACTTTGAGAAACTGAGGGTGCTTTATTTAAAGAACAATTATATTAACAGGAACCAGACTCAAACCCATCTCAAAAACTGCCAGGCAGTGCACAGGGCAGGCCTGGAGTTCCAGTGCTTCTTTGTATAAAAGTGCCCATCTCCATATCTGAAAAATCTCAAAACTTGGCTCCAGGCCAAACATCCTATGTTATCCACTAACCATAGTTAACAGCTGTTCTCAAATGTTCAGCAGCATATAGCATGTATATAGCTCAGCATTGCAATTTGTCATCTCTGATGACCAACAGAGAGATTAAGACCAGGTCTACACTAGAAACTTTCGCCAACATAACAATAATAGTTAGTGGGAGTGAATCTGTATGACATTTTTAGGCCAGTAAGCCCTAGCGTGGACACTGTTATACCACCCAAAAAAATCCTTTTCCCAGCGTAGGTTATTTTATGTGGGGAACTAGTATAAGCTATTGAAGAAAGAGTTCTTTTGCAAGTATAAAATGCATCTCCACTGGGTGGGTGGCTGGTTTCACTATATCAGCAATCTTGAGTCTAGTATGGATTAGGCAAGAGAAACTTGTATAGCCCACCAGAGAGCCCACCCTCCCTCTCTCAAGTAGAGCTGTGAAGAACTTCATTGTTATATTATTTATTTCTCTGTATAAAAATATGATCATTTAGCAAGATACAGTATTAATGTAATCTTTTTATAACTAGTGCATTTTTGATGAGAAGTCATAAACCTGCAAAACAGTCACTGAGCCTCTGGGGATGTGGTAGCCCCCTGACTTGAAGTGGTTTCCATCATAGACAGGGTTTACAGTTTGGTTCAATGGCTCTCAGCACCCCCACTATAAAAATTGTTCCAGCGCCCCTGAATGAGTCTGAACTTGAGTATGTAATTAAATAAAAAACTCAAATTTGATTCTGTTGTGAAATTTTGATGTGAAATTTTGATGGCAGGATAGAGCTTTAATACTGCTATGGTAGAAGGCATTAATAGCTGCCCACAAGCAGGTCTTTGATTTATATTATACTTACTCAAAGCCAATGAATGTGCTCAGCACCCTTCTTTCAGACTAAGAGGAAGAAGCAATTAAGGCCATGTTTACACTACAGAATTATACTGACCTAAGTTACGTCAGTGTTCAGCCGCTGCAATTGTTACATTGCTTGTGCATGTCCATTCTGCGCTCCTGCTGTTGGTGGTGTGCATCCTCACTAGGAGTGCTTGTATCGATGCAGAGAGCAGTATAAAATGGTGTGACAGGGTGTATCAACCCCACACTAGCAACATTGGGTTTAACAAACTGCTTTGGGCCAGTGGTGCTGGAATTGGGGTGGCCAGAAGGCCAAGGCCCATCCACTTTTCACCAGGGTGGACCCCACCCCCTTTCATCCCTCTTTCCCCAGAGGCCCCTCCCCGCTGGCCAGGCCAACATGGAGCCTGGCCAGGGATCCTGGCCAGCTGTGGGGAGCCGCGGTGGACCCTCCACCTGCCTGCAGTGCGGTAGGCCTGCCAAGAGCAGCCCCGGCCCATGTCTCTGCCCAGCCAAGAGCAGGAGGAGGTGCAGGGTCCTCGACACCACACCAACTTCCCACAGATGTGTGTGCAGCTCTCCCCAACCCAGCTTCAGCCTCACAGCCACTGCCTAGCCATGGTAAGAGTCACACAGGCAGCTGTGGGGAACCACAGACCCTCCACCTGCCCAGGGCGGGGTGCTCTGGAGATGGGGACACAGGCTGGGAGCTGCTCTTCGTGGCCCCCGCTCCCACCGAGGCTCCCCACAGCTGCTTGTGTGGCTCTTATCATGGCTGGGTTGTGGCTGTAAGGCACCCTTGCCGGAGCCAGGTCAGGGAGAGTCGCACAGGCAGCTGGGGGAGCCTGGGTCCCTCCACCTTCCCTGGGTGTGGGGTCTGGGGGATGGGAAGGACATGGGCCCCGCTCCAGCTTCTGGCTTGGTGGGGGGGCGCTCCCCCCTTTTGGGAGGGTTGTGGTGCCCCTGCACAAGAAGTCATGCCTCCTTACCTTTGCTGGGCATGCTCCCAGTGGAGAGAGCATATAAAAGGCAGCAGCTCAGCTCAGTCTGAACTGGGTGAGGAGAGTGAATGTGTTCTACCGGTGCCTGTTGAGAAGCTGACAGGACTTCAGGCTGCCAAGACCGAACACCCTGACTATGCTGCAGGAACCCAGTCAACTGCAGGGACCGAGGGAGCCTCAAGCCACTGCCAGTGGAGAAGTGCCCAAGGCAGGCCTAATGGTAGGAAGTGACTCAGGGGATGTGTTTGAGAACATGGAGAGCTGGACCCTGAACAGGGTAACTGGTTTCAGAGGGCCCTGGGTTGGAACCCAGTGGAGTAGGGTGGGTCCAGGTGATCCTGCCCTCCCTGTAATTGCCATTGGGCTATACTGCCCCTGGTTGTAGCAGTTACTGTGACTCTAACCATTGGGTGATACAGTCACTAGCTACACCAGATACTGGACTCTTACCACTAGGTGCCACCTTAGATAGGGCAATGCCTTGGACTATTGATCCAAAGCACTACTGCTACCAAGGATAGGGTGGCACCTTGGACTATTGATATTAGGCACTACTGCTGTGAGAGAGGATGGTGCCTTGAACTCTTACCACTAGGCACTACTACTGCCAGATTGAGGGCAGCTCCACAGACCCCCACTGACCCCTTTATACATGGATAGCTATCCCATTGTGCAACTTGCCACCATGTAGCGCAGGGTATTTTCAGAAGGTTTTGCAATGTCTTATAGGGCCAAAATGAGTCTCACAAGGGTGATGGGGAGCATGGGTTCAACTTCCCATAAGGCAGCATTCTCCATCCCATAATTTCATATGCATCCCATAATGTTTCATGCCTCTTTTGAAAATCACCTGCACAAATCCATGCTTCTCTCCTTGCTCTCTGACAGAATCATGACTCCTGCACAGCTCTGCATTATTGTCATGAGTGTTGCTAACATGGGCTGCCTGATCCTGCAGTATTTGCTGAGCCACAAGAGGAGCTGTGGGGAACTCAATAATTCCCTGGAGGCTAGATTGCTGTGCAAATAGAAAGAAACAAATCAAGGTTGTTGGTGATGTTCCCAGGGCAACTTCAGATGATGGAGCCTGGGTTCTGGGCCTGAAAAACAAGAACTGGCTGATTGAATCATCTTATCATGCAGGTTTGGGATGATGTGCATCCAAAAATTCTGCAGCCACCGCTCAAAGTCACATTCCTGGATCTGTGTGCAGAGCTCACCCCAGCTCCCCAGCGCAGCAACACTAAAATGAGATCAGCACTGATAATGTGGAAGTAAGTTGCAATTGCATGTGGAAACTTGCAATGCAAGATTGCTGCTGATCAGTTGGTAATCAATTTGAAGTTAGAAAATCCTTTGTGGGGGCTGTTGTGAAACAAGTGTGCAGGGTCATTAATTGCCTTTTGCTATAAAGGACTGTGATTCTGGGCAAAGTGCAGGACATAGTGGATGGTTTTGCAGCAATGGAGTTCCCAAAGTGCAATGGGGCAATAGAGTATGCATATTCCCATTCTGGCACCAGACCACCTTTCCACAGAGTACATCAACAAAAAAGGCTACTTTTCTATGGTAATGCAAGTGCTGGTGGATAACCAGGGATGCTTCACTGACATTTATGTGGACTGGTCAGGGAAGGTGCATGAAGCAAGTATCTTTAAGAAAATAAGAAAATGTTCTTTCCCAACCCAGGATAATTATTGGTGACGTTGAAATGCGAATAGTGATCCTGGGAGACCCAGCCTCCCCTTTGCTTCTATGGCTTATGAAGCTATACACTGACCACCTCCACAAAACCAAGGACCACTTCAACTACAGGCTGAGCAGGTGCAGAATGACAATTGAATATGTCTTTGGTCATTTGAAGGGTTGCTGGCATGGTCTACTCATGAGGTTGGACCTCAGTGAAAAAAATATTCCAACGGTTATAGCTGCCTGATGTGTCCTGCATAACATCTGAAAAGCAATGGGGGCAGGTTAGGGTTAGGATTAGTTTCCCTTGGGGTGGAGGTGGAGTGGCTATCTGCTGATTTTGAGCAGCCAGATACCAGGGCTATAAGAAGTGCTCAACATGGAGCTATATGTCTCAGGGAGGCTTTGAAAGACCATTTTATTGGTAAACCAGAATAGTGTCTGTTGCTGTAGTGTGCTCTACCTGGCCGTGGTCTTTTACAACCCTGTATGAATCCTTGGAGTAGTAATATAACATTACCAATACAACTACTTATACTGTCTGGGAATGATGTCAGTACCACTCTGCATATGTTCTGACTTTCTTACCACAAAATTCAGACCTGAGGCACCCCACAATGGCCTTCCTACCATAATAACCTAATTGTTAGTTTGGTCTGTTTTGGTACATAACAGGAGGTGGTCTTCCCTAGAGGAATTGCCGGGGTTTTACCAGGGAGTTCATCTCTGACTTGCAGAGGACTCCCAAGAACAAACTAGTTCAATTTACCCTTGGGAGGACACAGATACAGCCTTCCACTCAAAGGATTAACAGGCAGTAATTTCTTTGAAAATAAAATAACCTTTATTTAACACAAAATATTCACTAATACAGTAAGTCTAATGCATATACTAAAAAGAATAAACCATAAACCCTTTTAACATAACAGGTATATATTGAATACAAACAAACTTTACCAGCACATATACATATTCAAATACCCAATACTATGCTATTATACAATTAAACACAGTTTTAAGTGGTTACATTCTGAATTCAATGGCCAGTTACATGCAGAATGCTGACAGCAAGGCACATAAAACATTAAAAGACAATAAACAATGAACACACACTGTGACGGATTGTCACTCCCAAGGTGCAGTCTGGGAGCCGTGGGAACTACTGTGCCCCTCTAATCACCCAGCTTGTTGGGCCCTGCTCACATTGTTTTGTTGGCGATATAGCCAGCCTCCCCAGGCCCTGTTATCACCCAACACAACAGCAGATGATGCCACACCCCCAATTGAGATACCTGAGTACTTTACCTAAGCACTCAAAGACAGGCAGGAGACAAAGTCAATTTCCCAGCTCCGCCACCTTGCACCCTGGCTGGAGTATAAACCCAGAATTATACCATTTTACACTGCACAGGGATCTGTACAAAGTAAGCTTATTAATATGGTCGCTTTCCGCTCAATGTGGGAAAGATATGCACAACTAGCTTGTGTTAACCAAGCTGAGATTTTTCCCCAGACACTTTACTCAAAGGCACGCTGGTTTACATAAAGCATAAACAAGTTTATTAAGTACAAAAAGATAGATTTTAAGTAATAATAAGTGATAGCAAACAGATCAAAGCAGATTGCCTACCAAATAAACAAAAACACAACCCAAATATTAATTTCTCACCCTGACTGATGATACAAGCAGTCCAACAAGTTGCCATACACAGGCTAGAAATCCCTTTAGCTGGGGACCAGCACTTCCCCCAGTTCAATCTTTATTTCTCAGGTGTTTCCAGGAGTTCTCTTGTGTGGGGAGTGAGGCCAAGAGATGATGTCACACCCTGCTTTATATAGCTTTCCCATATGGTGGGAACTCTTTGTTCCAAACTCAGTTCCCAGTCCAGTTTATGGAAAAATACATGTACCAAAATGGAGTTCAGTGTTGTGTGGGCTGGTCATATGACCTAGCATGCTCTGCTGAGTCATAGCAGTCATTATTCATAGACTGTCTGGAGCATTCTCAGGAAGGCTCCCTAGGTGGGGCATAAGCTTTTCCTCAGGCCTATTGTTTCCCCTAATGGCCCATTACCCTGAATAGCCCCTTCACAACTAGCTCTCTAGACTGGAAGCCTTTTGCCTAGTGGGTGTTACCCAGGTGTAACCACATTTGAAATACAGATACATAGTCAATATTCATAACTACAGATACAAAAATGATACATGCACACAATTAGGATAATCATATTCAGCAAATCATGAGTTTCCCAGTGACACCTCACAAGACAAATCTTATACCATATGCATCACAATTATATTATAATAGCATAATCATACAATTATGAAGAATATGGGGTGCAGCATCTCACACACACATGCACAGACATCCAGATTTAATAACTCAGGCATACACATACATGCTTCAGTTGGAGTCTTCTACTAAAATCATCATGCTTATTTTCTCGACTGTCTTCTTTCCCTCTTCTCTGACTGGGTTCTTGTGTTCTGTCAACTGCTGCTCCACCACTTTGCTTCTTTCTTCAGACTTCATTGATTTCAGCTCTTTCAGCTGTTCTTCTTATTAATCTTCTCTTCCAACAACTGCTCTGCTGCTCGTTCACACCAGCCCCTTCTACTCAGAAGACACAGACTGACTGAAGCCTGTCAGCTCTCTACCTTATATAGAGACCTTGACCTATTCTTGTTGGTTATTGCAAGTCATATGATTAGAATTTACCAACCAGCTTCAAGCCCTTTAGAATCTGGCACCAGATTGGGAACCTGTGCCTTTAACTCTGGACTTGTTTGAAGACTTGTGTTCTGTCTGACTAACCCCACCCTTTGATGCTGTAATGACCTTTATTTCACCCAAGTCTCCCTGCTTGACATTGGCCAAATATTGTAAGGTCACCATTTTGGTTTTCACTGCATCAATTTATTGTGGCCACTATATTGTTTTCCCTAACTGTGACTGCTTTAAACTATCTTTATTGACTATTTAAATCTTTATAATTACCAAAAAAAATCAAATATTTATATACACCTTATCATTATGTTTTGCTGTCACCACTCCAATTTTACTAATTTTACATAAGCCCAAGTCTGGATCTCTCCCTGCGTCAGCTGATGATGACAGATCAGCACTATTGATGCTGGACAGCACCTAGTGCTGAACAGCATTTCCAGCATGCAGGGAGCAGCTGAAAAATCCTCTGTGTCAAACTAATAAAGATGAATTATGTTTCCAAAACCAGACTTTTATTCCATAACAATGCAAATAGAAAAACATTTATAACTTAATAAACTTAATAAATTAAGGTAAAAGAACTTATGAAGAGGAGAGAACAGTCATATCCATTTCAGATATACATACACCAACCATGTCTTTCATAGATCAGTATGTGTGGGGCTATGAATGTCTTTAATGTCCTCAGGTGTGTAGTGGTAGGGGTAGTGCAGTAGCCCTTGATGCCATGAAGAATGTTGAGGACATTCCTGACATGCAGTTCTCTATGGTCTGCAGAGGGAGATAAGCATGGGATTCTTGGATCTACAGGTCCACCAGATTCTGCAGCATGTCTGTTTGCACCTTGAGAAGCTCAAGCATCTCCTGCTGCACATCCTTCTCCTTTTCATCAGCACACTTTATGGTATTCATTGTCACCTGAACCAGGAGCTCTGACAGTCAAGTTCCGTGGTTCTGGACCTCAGTCTTCTGTCATGAGACATTCAACTCCATAGCATGGGCAGTGTTTTGGAGACACTAGAGAGTAAAGACAGCATCCATTACTGACTGCCCAGTGCAGCACCAGTCTCTTCCCAGTGGGTAGACTAAGGTGGGCTAAAAAATTGGAGGGCTGTGCTATAGTGGTGCAATTAGCTAGGCTGCTCTTGCTATATGGGGACTGGTTACAAGTACAGCCTGACATGGCTGCAAGATCTTTTTGAAGAGGCAGCATGCTGGAGGTGCCCAGCTGGAGCAAGGTGGCTGGAGAGTGCCAACCAGGGAGGAGCTGGCTGCTGGAGGAGGTGGAGCAAGAGGGGAGAGTTTGGAGTGGCAGCTGGGGGAGCTGCTGAGGAAGGCTACTGCGGTCTCAGAGAGAGCTCAGCTTGCCAAACACTCACCCAGCATCACTCTCTGGCTCTGTCCTTTGGTGACACAGAGCGGGGCAGGGAGTGCAAATCCCGCAGTTATGGCTGAATTGTGAAGGAGACAGAGCAGAGCTGGGCAGTGCAGCTGTGTGCATGTTTCACCATGAAGATCCCAATAGCTCCCCTGTCAATCACTCTGCTCCATGTTGCTCTGCAAATCTCTGCAACCCGGGAATCACCACACCTAGGCACTGATGCAGTGAGCAGCAGATGCAAAATGCCACCCAGCCTCCAGGCACCAGAAGGTTACACAGCCCTGTGAGCGCAATTGCAAACTTCTCCCTTCTGGTCAGTGCATGGGGCTCATAGCACAGCTGCTCCCAAGGCTCTCTGGGTGTTTCCCAGCAGAACTGCATTCGGTTTACTTCCTCTCTCTGACTCTTTACCTTTAGAGCCAGGTGTCCAGCCAGCAGCCACCACTCTCCGGCTACCCAACTCTGAAGGCAGCACTGCAGCCAGCAGCTGTGGAGAAGTAAGGGTGGCAATTCCATACCATATCACCCTTACTTCTGTGTAACATTTGACCTTTGCACTGGAAGCGATGGCTATGGGGGGATGGAGGTAAGGCAAATTTTGGGGTAGCTATAGCCTCCACAAGCTGCCCCCCAGTGCCGCTCTTGTGACTACCTAAACAGTGAAACTTGATTGCTGTGGATGATGATGTCTAGCAAGCAGAATATGAGCAAAGGTCTTTCCAGAGACTTTATTCCTAGATGATAATCACAAAAGGATAAAACCAGAGAATTTGCAGCTACACAGCATTCTGTAGCAGAAAAAATAATGCAAATAAGAACTTTCCCATAGCAGAAATTCCAGAGTATTTAACAAATTCTAGAGAAATTGATTTATGTCTTTAACAACTTATGGCTTCATCATTTGATGCTCTGACAAGCTAACAAATACAATAACTCCTCACTTAATGTTGTAGTTATATTCCTGAAAAATGCAATTTTATACGAACCGATGTTAAGCGAATCCAATTTCCCCATAAGAATTAATGTAAATGGGTGGGGGGTTAGATTCCAGGGAATTTTTTTTCACCAGACAAAAGACATTATATACATATACAGTATAAGTTTTAAACAATTTTAAACAAACAGTTTAATATTGTACACAGCAATGAATGATGTAAAGCTTGGTGGAGGTCCTGGGGTAAGGGGGTGGGATATTTCCCAAGGAATGCCTTGCTGCTAAATGATGAACTAGCACTTGGCTGATCCCTTAAGGGTTAATAGCTGTTGTTAATGTAGCCGCATACTCTACAAGGCAGCATGGACTGAGGCAGGAGGGAGGAAACACAATAGATGCAAGGCAGTAGCTGTAAACACTTCCCTGCAGAAACTGAACATGATGATGAGCCCATACTATCCAGCTGGAGCACACCACTCCCTCCTCCTGATAGCACATGCATGGCTGCACAGGTGCTGACTTTCCAAAGTGCTGGGGGGGTGCATGCATGAGTGAGAGAGACATGCATTGCCCCGTTAAGCACCCTGACCCCACTTCACGTACATTATCCTTTTAAGCAGATCAGCCAGTTCAGACAGGAAGCAACAACTTCCAGTAAGCTTGTCCTTTCTGTCTCTGAGCCCTGTCCCCCTCCTCCATGGAGAGGGGGTATGGAGTTGGGGGGCAGGAGCAGAGGGACATCTTGATATCAGCACCCATCTCCCCCTGCAAGCAGGAAGCTCCCAGGAGCAGTTCCAAGGCAGAGAACAGGTCAGGAGCCAGCCCCCGCCCCCAGTTCTAATCCTCACAAGGAGGCACTGCTCTTCCAAAGAATCCTGCAAACAGTGAACAAATCAGGCAGCTGCCAAACAATGTTATAAGGGAGCATTGCACAACTTTAAACAAGTTTTTTCCCTAAAAGATCAGCAACAAAACAACATTAACTAGGACAACATTAAGTGAGGAGTTACTGTAAGTGCAAATTCTTTATTTCTAGAATTAATAAATCTTTGTTGATTTGTTTGAACCTGGTCATCAAAGTGTTCTCTCTGTTCTGTAAAATGCCACAAATCTCTATATTGCTTTCTCTATAGAAAAAACACATTTTTGTGAAATGTAATGATTTCCCTCAGTAGCAGCTAGGTGGGTTAAACCAGACAATCACTACACTGTTGAATGAACTCACACAGAAAAATAAGACAAAAACACCCTATCACCTGAGGGCGAATATTTTTCACAAAACAATAACTCCATAACTGACCTCTCAGTCCTCATCCTTGAAGGAAACCTGCACAAAGGAAATCTGCTCCTTCAAAAGATGAGCCTGGGAACTTAAATTCATAACTCTGCTAGATATTAAAAGCCATGGCATGGATTTACTAAAGACACTTGATTTATGGCTCATTACAACAATCTGTAATCCACTAATCCTCCTTTGTCCCCCAGCTGTAGAGGTGTTTACTACCCACTGTACCTTGAATGGCCCCTTGCAACATGTGTAAACTCCGTATCTATTCCACTGATACAGAGGATTTTTCTGCTGCTCTCTGTGTGTGCTGAAAACAGCTGAAAACACTGTTCAGCACTAAGCACAGTCTGGCATTAATGGTGCTGGCCTGTCACCATTAGCTGAAGCAGGGAAAGATCATGATTTGGGCCTTCTGTAACTTAGTGAGATTGGAGTGGTGCCAGTGAAGCACAATGTTAAGGTGTACTGTATAGAGTTTTAAGTGGTCACAGTGAAGGAAAACAAAATGGTGGCCACAAAGAATCAGAGCTGTGAAAGACCTTACAATAATTCAGCCAATGGCAAGCAGGCAGACTGGGGTGACACAAAGGTCACTCCAACACCTGAAAGGAAGGGTCAGTCAGGTAGAACACAGGTCTTCAAACAGGACCACATTCTAAAGTCACAGGTTTTCAATCAGGGCTTGAAGCTGATTTGTGGCCCAACTGTACATAAGGGAGAACGCTGATAGGCTACAGTCAGTCTGTGTTAGAATGAGAGGAAGGCATGCTGGAGTGAGAGGAAGAAAGATCAAGAAGAGCTGAAATCATGAAGAGGGAAGAAGGAAGGCTGAAACAGTAGCAGTGGAGCAGTGGACAGTATCAACTGACAGAACAGAAGGACCGCCCAGAGGGACAGAAGACATCAGGAGAAGTAAGCCTAATGATTTTAATAGACTCCTATTGAAGTGTGTACGTGTCTGCTTGAGTTAATAAAGTTGGATGTCTGTGTGTGTATGTGTCTCTATGTTTAATATGTAATACCTTGCTGTCAGCATTCTGCAAGTGACTGGTCATTGCATACACAATGTAACCATTTAAAACTGTGTTACATATGTATAGTATCAAATTGTGTTAATCGTATAGTGTATATATATTATATAGTATCATAGTAGTGAGTACTGAATATTATAATACTGGATATTTGAATATGTATATATGCTGCTAGAGTTTGTTTATATTTTAATTTATGCTTGTTATGTGTATGGTTTATTCTTTAGATATATGTATTACACTTATTATATTAGAGAATATTGTGTGTTAAATAAAAGTTATTTTGTCTTGGAAGAAATTACTGCCTGCGTGTTAATCTTTAGTGCAGAAGGATGTATCTGTGTCCTCCCAAGGATTAACAGAACTAGCCTCTTCTGGGGAGTCCTCTGATGGTCAGAGACAAACTCCCTGGTAAAACCTGGGCAATTCCTCTAGGGTGGGCCACTTCCGGTAGCCCGCCAAAACAGACCAAACCGACAATTGAGTTGATAGGGTAGGGAGGCCATTGTGGGATGCCTTAAGTCTGAATTTTAGGGTAATACCATCCTTGTATTTAGCTGTAACACTTTAAGACCTTCCCCACAACTGAAGAAGAGTGCTGCGTAAGCTCAGAACTCATCTTTTCCACCAATAGGAGTTGTTCCAGTAAAAGATATTACCTCACCTACCTTGTATCTCTGATTTCCTTCTGGAATTTTCCATTTTTGCTCCATGGAAAATTACAGTCCTCTCTCTCCTGTCTCTCATGGTGGGGGAGGGGAGGGCGTTTGTGTGTAAATGGAGCTTTAATCATAACCATGATCTTGCTTTATATAGCTGTGAGACAAAACAGCTTTATATGACTTTTTCTTTTTGCTTTATATTTTATATACAAGCATTTACATTAATATATCAAAAGTTTTTACTTCCATTGACTTCAATGGGATTAACTGCATGAGTAAAATGTAATGTGTATATGTGTTTGAAAGATCAAGGTCATAGCCAGCACTTTAAAAGAAGCACTTTGTTTGTCTGCCATATAGACCATTGCTAGAGGGCACACTAGCATCGTATTAAGATTAGTGCCTCATTAGAGGATTAGGAATGTTTGGCTAATCTAACAGTTGTATTGGCTGATCCTGCCTTTGTGCTTTTATGATACTCTTATTAGTGAATGTTTCCAGGGAACAATGAATTGTCATTGTTAGTGCAGAAGTTGTTTTCTTCATGCTTGTCTGCTTTTATTTTTAAATTATTCTGAGGGGATGACTTTATTCTTTGCATTTCTCCCTCAGAAAGCAGCTCTCATTAAGGTATGCATTTTAATTCCAAACGCACAGGATGACATTTGAATCACTGCAATGGAAACCAGAGCCTCCTCCTGGAAGTGAGCTTAAAGAATCAACCATAAGTCAAGGCTGGCTGATACTTCACCTTCCTTTTTTTCAATCTGTGCTTCTTTTTGAAGAGAGAGATTCTTATTTAAAATCCATCATCAATTGAGCAAAAGCCTAGTAAATCTAACTGTTGTAGGGGATTTGGTATCTATGAGATTTCAAAAGCTAGTAAAATTTAAGTGAATTAAGAAAGGGTTAGATGTGAGGGAAGAGGGGGAACATGGAAATTAAAATAGGGTTATAGGAGCAACAACAGGGAAATCAGTGGTGGAATCTGCTCAGTTTCTTAGTTGTTAATAAATACATGCAAGGAGTATGGGGAATAATCAGGAAGAACTGGAAGTATTAGTACGTAAGGTAAATTATAACTTAATTGGCATCACAGAAACTTGGTGGGGTGAGTCTCATGACTGGAATACTGGTATAGAGAAATATAGCTTGTTCAGAAAGGACAGGCAGGGTAAAAAGGAAGGAGGTGTTGCATTATACATCAGAAATATATACACTTGTTCTGAGGTCCAGAAGGAGATGAGAGACAGACTAGTTGAAAGTATCTGGGTAAAGGTAAAAGGGGTGAAAAATAAGTGTGACACAATGGTAGGGGTCTACTATAGGCCACCAAATCAGGAAGAGGAGGTGGATGAGGCATTTCTAAAACAAACAACAGAAATATCACAAGACCTGGTAGTAATGGGGAACTTTAACTACCCAGGCATCTGTTAGAAAAGGAATAAGGCAAAACACAAAATTTCCAATAAATTCTTGGAATATGTTGGAGACAACTTTTTCTTCCAGAAAGTGGAGGAAATAACCAGGGGACAGCCATTGATAGTGAACAGGAAGAAATTGAGAGCGAATCTGAAGGAGACTGGGCTGGGAGTGATCATGAAATAATAGATTTCAGGATTCTAAGGAAAGAAAGGAGTGAGAGCAGCAGAATAAGGACAATGGACTTCAAAAACGCTGACTTTAATGAACTCAGAGAACTGGTAGGTAAGATCCTATGGGAAGAAAATCTAAGGGTAAAAATTGTTTAGAGCTGACAGTTTCTTAAGGAGACAATATTACAGGCACAAATGCAAACTATCCCAATGCAAAGGAAAAGTAGGAAGAATGGTAAGAGGCCAAGATGACTCCATCAGGAACTCTTTAATAACCTGAAAATCAAAAAGGTATCCTATGTAAAGTGGAAACATAGACAAGTTTCTAAGGAGGAGTTCAAGAGACTAGCACAAGCATACAAGAAGAAAATTAGAAAGGCTAAGGCACAAAATGAGTTACAGTTAGCAAGGAACACAAAAGGCAATAAGGAGAGGTTCTTTAAATACCTTAGGTGCAAGAGAAAGTGGAAGAAAAGTGTAGGCCCTCTACTTAGTGGGGAAGGGGAGCTAATAAGTGAAGACATTGAGAAAGCTGGGGGGTCTGGTGCCTATTTTGTTTTAGTCTTCACTAAAAGGGTTAGAGGTGACCAGATATCAACATGATTAATATTAACAACAAGGTGGAAGGAATGCAAGCCAAAATAGAGAAAGAACATGTTAAAGTAAGATAAGTTAGATGTATTCTAGTCAGCAGGACCTGATGAAATTCATCCTGGGGTACTTAAGGAACTAGCTAAAGCAATTTCAGAACCATTAGCAATTATCTTTGAGAACTCATGGAGAATGGGTGAAGTTGCAGAAGATCAGACATAGTTCATTTCTTTAAAAGGGGGAACAAAGACCAGTTATAGACCAGCAGCCTAACTTTGATACCTGGAAAGATTCAGGAACAGATTATTAAGCAATCAGTTTGTAGCCACTTAAAGGATACTAAGGGTATAAGGAAGAACCAGCATGGATTTGTCAAGAACAAATCATGCTATACCTACCTAATTTCCTTATTTCACATCATTAATGGCATAGTGGATGGAGGGGAACAGTAGATGTAAAATATCTTGATTTTTAGTAAGGCTTTTGACAAAGTCCCCCATGACATTCTCATAAGCAAACTAGGGAAATGTGGTTCTAGATAAAATTACTATAAGGTAGGTGCACAACTGGTAGAAAGAACCACTGTTCTAACTGTGAGGGTGTATCAAGTGAGGTCCCACAGGAGTCAGTCCTGGGTCTGGTTCTAATCAATATATTCATTAATGACTTGGATAATAGAGTGGAGAATATACTTTATAAAATTTGCAGATGACACCAAGATGGGAGGGGTGCAGGAGGACAGGATTAGAATTGAAAATGATCTTGACAAATCAGAGAATTTGTCTTTATTGAATGTATTCTCTTTGATTCCAGACAAGGGCAAAGTACTTTACTTAGGAAGCAAAAATCAAATGCACAACTATATTATGGGGAATAATTAGGCAGATGTACTGTCGAAAAGGCTCTGGGGGCTATAGTGAATCACAAGTTGAATATGAGTCAATAATGTGGTGAAGCTGCAAAAAAGGCTAATATCATTCTGGGCTGTATTAACAGGAATGTCATATGTAAGACATGGGAGGTAACTGTCCTGCTCTGTTTGGCATTGATGAGGCCTCAGCTGACGTACTGTGTCCAATACTGGTGTCACACTTTAGGAAAGATGTGGACAAATTGAAGAAAGTTCAGAGAAGTTTAAAAATACCCATATGAGGAAAGGTTAAAAAAACTGGGCATGTTTAATCTTGAGGGAAAAAAGACTGAAGGGCTACCCGATAACAGTCTTCAAATGTTAGGGACTGCTCTGAAGAGGACTGTGATCAATTGTTCTCCATGTCCTCTGAAGGTAGGACAAGAAGTAAAGGGCTTATCTGCAGCAAGGAAGATTTTGGTTGATATTAGTGAAAACTTTATACGGGTAGTTAAGCTCTGGAATAGACTTCCGAGGGAGGCTGTGAAATCCCCTTCACTGGAGGTTTTTATAAACAGGTTGGACAAACACCTGTCAGGGATAGTCTAGGTTTACTTGATCTTGCCATAGAGTAGGTGGCTGGACTTGATGACTTCCCAAGGTCCCTTTCAGTCCTAAATTTCCATGATTCCATAGAAGATGGAGCCTGGCCCATAGGAGAGAATGGAGACATCAAACTCTCCAACTACAATCCCCATGAAGCAATGCACACAGTGGTGAAATTCAACTTAATGTTAGACTGATTCAAAATGAAGCATTTAGGGTCAGTTAAACAAAACAAAGCAAAATATTTTGCTTTCCTATAGTCAACATTATTTTGTATATATTATGTGTTACAGGTGCTTTCAAAAACTTCCCCACTGCCAGCTAGTTTTTTTAAAAACAAACAGTACAGTCTTCATGACTTTTTGGGTATCTAGTAAACTATTCTTAAACAATTTCAAATACCATTCACATTTTTTCTGTTTAAATTCTTTCTCCTAGCTGATTTGGCTCAGTTGTTTTCAGCTTTGTGAAACTGGATCTTTTAAAGCTGTGTGAGTGTGTGGAGGAGGGGTATTGGTTTGGACTTTACATTTGTTGTGTGCAAACAAAATAATCAAGTCATGATTACATGCATCCATACAACCACTAACTTTAGTTCTGTGATCAATTCCTCTTTATCTTGCAGTGCTGTGAGGTACTACTCTTAAATAAAATCCATTCACTGAAGGAAGCACAGGTGGTGCCAACTGTCTGCTGAACTCACTGGTTAATAGAAATGAAGGCAGCGTAGTGATTGCTAAGAAGACTGTTCTCATTTTGAACCTTCTGATATACATGAAAATCAAAAATATGGTTTTCAAGAGTGGCTCTGTTCAGACACTTTAAACCTGTACAAGCACATTTAGATCAGTTAAATTGAAAACACAGTTTAAAGGTCTAACACTCCATTTATGTATATTCCAAACACAATAAAATTAATTTAATATTTATTGTTTTGAAAACTTAAAAATTCTATATTTTGTGCTCTTACCTAGTTGTTTTTCTTGGAGAAAGAATAGGGAGGAATAATGAAGAAAGAGTTCTGGTTTGGAGCAACATGGGAAGTTTCTTTTAACTACTAATTATCTATATTACAGTAGAGCTTTTACAGAGAGACAAAGACGTAGTCACCGCCTCAAGGAATGATACATGTAAAGAGAATACATCAATATAAGGGGGAAGAAACAATTGAATACCATTTGTTTTTTTTTTTAATTGCTAATGAGTAATGGAATATTTCCCACTGTGTCTGACTTTCGAATTAGATTTAAAAAAAAATACACATAAGACTTAAGCACCTTACTCCCATTAACTTTCAATGAGAGTTGTACCTTTGAAAATCTCCCCCACACTCAAATAACAGCATACAGGATACTTTAGCCATCCAAAATTCTCAGTAGGTCTCATATTTACCTCCCTTACTACAGTAATCAAAGATTCTGAAAAGGGGTGTGACTTAATCAAATAGGGAGGGAGCTGTAGCCCCTGCAGTGTCTTCTTTTTCAGTGAGGAAATGGAAGGAATTCTGTACTTATCTCAATGTAAGGAACACATATTCGATGTATTTGCTGGAATGAACTACAGAATGCTCGTGAGCCTTTTCAGATAAATAGGTAGATAGCTCTATCTGTGTTATATGTGCTTTCTTTCATTATAACATGTTGGGACCAAATCTTACAAGACCATCTGAGGGCTTCATCATTAATTCTGAATTATCCAACCCACCTCTTGTTGAAACAGTACTTCCCAGGTACTGCATATAGATGTGGCAGCTTCCTCAAGTGTAACGTTATTCAGTCTTCCTGCAGGGGCATCAATCACCCAAATCCACATGGCCTGTGGCTAGTATTATCTGCCTAAATTTGGGGGTATCTTGCTGAGTTTCATCTTCCTGTACATATCTATCCAGCAATGAAGAGTCTTGTGGCACCTTATAGACTAACAGATGTTTTGGAGCATAAGCTTTCATGGGTGAATAACCACTTCATCAGACCAATACGTCCGTTAGTCTATAAGGTGCCACGGGACTCTTTGTTGATTTTTACAGATCCAGCCTAACACAGCTACCCCTCTGATACTTGATATCTATCCAGGTTTACGATAAGATTACCTAATCAGTAAAGCAAAGATTATATGTTGTCTGCAACTGCAGAGCACAAACACTTGATCCCTGCAGGATCTCTCTTTTTCCTTACTAGCCATATTGCAGATTGTTCCACAATAATGTTCAAGAAAGATATAATTTTACACTGACAAGTGCTTTATACCGTTAGATTCCCTTTCATTGACTTTTAAAAAAAAATAAGCAGTTTGTATGTTCTTCTGGTTGTTTTGTATATTTTTCTCAACTTGTTTGCCATCATTAAAACCAATAGCTAACTCTCTTTTCCACACCTCTTTGTAAACTTAGTCAAACAGAGTTAAGACTATCTGGACATTTATTGTCTGTAATAATTGTCTGTAGTTTGTAGAAGACTTTTAACTCCTAGAACATAAGACTATAAGAATAGACATGATGGGTCAGACAAGTGGCCCATCTAGCCCAATATCTTGTCTTCTGGCAGTGGCTAGTACCAGATGCTTCAGAGGGAATGAATAGACCAGAGTAATTACTGAATGATTCATCTTCTACTGTCTGGTCCCATCTTCTGGCAGGCAGAGGTTTAGGAATACCCTGAGCATGAGATTGCATACCTGACCATCTTTGCTAACAGTTATTGATGAACCTAACCTTCATGAATGTATCAAATTCTTTTTTGAACTCATAGTATCTCCTGGCAGTGAGTTCCACAGATACATTGTCCATTGTGTAAGGGAATACTTCCTTTTGTTTGTTTTAAAACTGCTGCCTATTGATTTCATTGGGTGACCCCTGCTTATGCAAAGGGGTAAATAACACTTTCCTATTCACTTTCGCCACACTATTCATGATCATATAGACCTCTATTATGTTCCCTTTATTAGTCTCTTTTCTAAATCGAACAGCCCCAGTCTTTTTAATCTTTCCTCATATGGAAACTGTTCCATACCCCTAATCATTTTTGCTGCCATTCTCTATACCTTTTCCAATTCTAATATATCTTTTATTTGAGATGGGGCTACCAGAACAACATGTAGTATTCACAGTGTGTGCATTGATTTATTGTCTTATTATCTATCCTTTTCTTAATGGTTCCTAACATTCTGTTACCTCTTTTGACTGCCACTACACATTGAGCAGATATTTTCAGAGAACTGTCTACAGTGACTTTGAGATCTTTCTTGGCTGTTAACATTTTGTATGTATAGTTGGGATTATTTTTTCCAGTGTGCATTACTTTGCACTTATCAACACTGAATTTCGTCTGCCATTTTGTGGCTCATTCACCCGGTTTTGTGAGATCCCTTTGTAACTATGCAATCAGCTTTGTCCTTCACTATCTTGAGTAGTTTTGTATCATCTGCAAATTTTTCCACCTCCAAATATACCCCGTTTTCCAGATCATTTATGAATATGCTGATAGCACTGGTCCCTTACAAATCCTTGTGGGACACCACTATTTACCTCTCTCCATGCTGAAAACTGTTTATTCCTACCCTTTGTTTCCTATCTTTTTACAAGTTAGTGATCCATGCAAGGACTTTCCTGCTTATCCCATGACTGCTTACTTTGCTTAAGAGGCTTAGGTGAAGGACCTTGTCAAAGCTTTTTGAAAGTCAAAGTACACTATATCAATTGGGCCACCCTTGTCCACATGCACACCTTCCGAGAATTCTAGCAGATTGGTGAGGCATGATTTCCCTTTACAAAAGCCATGTTGACTCTTTTCCAACATATGTTAATCTATTTGTCGGATAATGATATTCTTTACTAAATTTCAACCAATTTGCCTGGTAAATTAGACTTTCCAACCTGTAATAGCCAGGATCATCTATGGAGCATTTTTTAAAAATTGGCTTTACATTAAGTATCCTCCAGTCCTCCAGTTAACTTCACTGCAATGCCCCTGTCTTCCTTGAGTGCTTCTTTAGCACACTGATCATCCATTGCTCATTTGTCAGGTTTCCTGCTTCTGATGTACTTCCAAAAATTAATACAATTCTTTGCTAGTTGTTCTTCAAATTCTTGTTTATCCTGCCTAAATATACTTTTACACTTGACTTGCCAGAGTTTATGATCCTTTCTACTTTCCTTAGTAGGATTTTACTTCTAATTTTTAAATGATGCCTCATTGCCTCTCATAACCTCTTTTACTCTGCTGTTTAGCCATAGTGGCATTTTTTGGTCCTCTTACTTTAGAATGAAATCAAGCAAGGTTTGGTGAAATTGAGGATTTGGATTTTTTTTTGTTTTTAACAATTCTTCGTTTTTTAATTGAAAAGCTGTCCTCTGTCTTGACATATGTAACTAACACCTAAAGTTTGTCATGGGTTATCATGCTTCTCTGGTCTGCAAATATTCATGGAAAGTTATTACAGAATTCTTCCAGGGCTTCCAAACATTTCATTGATTTCAACAGAGCCCAGCAGCACAGGATCTAAAGTGAAAGGCCATCAGGAAACTGTTCAATATCACTTTTCTTTAACAATCCAGCCTGAAAAATAGCTTCTGTCTGAATCCTAAAAAACCTGGGGTTTGTTTGGTTGGTTGGTTTTTTTGTGTGTGACACATAGGCTCCGACTTCTGCTGGCATGGTGAGTGCTTGACCCCCTCTTGCCCCTGCCCTTACTCCACCCCTGCCCCGCCCCTCCCATTCCTGTCCTGCTTCCATTTCAACCCCTTCCCCAAAGTCCCCACCCCAACTCCGCCCCCTCCCTGGCTCCCCGCCTCCTCCCTGAGCGCACCACGTTCCCGCTCCTCCCTCCCGGACCTTGTTATGCAGCGAAACAGCTGTGGGGCTGGAGGGAAAGGGGGACAGTGGGGGAGGGGCTGGGGGCTAGCCTCCCCAGCCGGGAGCTCAAGGGCCAGGCAAGATGGTCCCATGGACTGTAGTTTGTCCACCTCTCCCCTACTGCTTGTGTTAAGGGAGATTTATTTAACACTTTATTTATTTAGATTTAAACAATACTAAAATCTTCAGTACAAACAGCTCTGTGATGCTGTATGATTGAAACATGACCATTTATATCATTACTATTGCCACAGTTAGACAATTGCAACAAAACTTGTATAATGTATATCATGTCATTGGAAGAGCTATGATTTGCTAAGTAGGATTATCCTATTTAGATGCATGTATAATTTTTGTAGCTGAAGTTATAGATATTGACTATGTATTGGCATCCTACATATGTGCTGTATTCCTGAGTAACACCCACCAGGTAAAATCTATATTGAAGCCAGATGGCATATTGTGAATGGACTATTCAAACTGATGCCCATTAAAGAACACTTAACTGTCATCCCGCCCAATGAACCTTCCTGTGGATGTTTTAGCCCGAATATGGGGCATGTGATTTTTCATGGGATCCTGGACTCCAGGGTCTTGTGCCTATAATTTTCCACAAAGACTCAGAGCATTCCCTCCACATGGGAGAAGATATAAAAGACCCTGGAATCATTTCCATTTTGCCTCTTTCCTGCTCTGTTCTCTGGATTATGGGTTTACACTAAAAGAAGCATATTAACTATGGACTTCCAATCTTTTGGAAGTTACTGGAGATTGTATAAGTCAGCAGCCATTTAATATCCCTGCTACAAATCTTATCCAAGAACTTTGCAATGATTGTATGTATATGATTTTTCTGACCATTTTAACTCTCTCCTTTTTTTATATTCTCTAAATTAACCTTTAGATATTAGATCCTAAAGAATTAGCAACAGTGTGATTATTGATATATTGACCTGGGTATGTGGCTGATCTTTTGAGATCAGAAGAACTCTTTATTTGATGAAATTGATTTTCACTAACCACTCATTATAAAGCTTAGTGTCTGGGTGGTGAAATAAGGCCTGGGATGCCTAAGGAGGCTGCATTTGGACTTCTTGTTAACCAGTGTGGAGAGACAGAAGTTTACTTCTGTTTCTGGCTTGGTATATCTAATAATAGAATAACCACCAGTTTGGGGTAAGTCTTCCCTATTTCTCAGCCATTTGTCCTGAATCTGCCATCTTCAGCTGTGATCCACCCACAGAGGCATGGTGACAAGCTCTAGAATCCCTGACATTTTATAACAATCTGATAACAACTACTTAGCAGCAATTTATCCCACCAGCGACATTAAACAATAAAATGCAAATGAACATAGCAGGCCTCTAAATTAAAGGAACCAAAAGTGTGGTTCCATGCCCCATAACCCCCCTGGGAACACAGCCCCAACTGTCTCCAATGGACTAATCAAATAAACTATGAAGTACAGCTAGGAGGGAGCACTAACCAGTAGATCAGGGGTTGGCAACCTTTCAGAAGTTTATTCATGCTAATGGAAGGTTTCACATGCCAGTAATATATCTTAATGTTTTTAGAAGGTCTCTTTCTATAAGTCTATAATATATAACTGAACAATTGTTGTATGTAAAGTAAGTAAGGTTTTTATAATGTTTAAGAAGCTTCATTTAAAATTAAATTAAAATGCAGAGCCCCCCGGACTGGTGGCCAGGGCCCCGGCAGTGTGAGTGCCACTGAAAATTAGCTCACATGCTGCCTTCCGCACACGTGCCATAGGTTGCCTACCCCTGTAGTAGATTACTGTATCTCACATTTCAGTACTTATCACCTACCGTGTAAAATTGCTTTACAAATGTAAAGCCTAACCTCACTCCTGTGAGGTAGGTAATTGGTGTTATCTGCATCAGGCACAGAGAGGTTAAAACTGTGCTTTTCAAAGGCACCTCAGTTCTGTAGGAATAGGTCCTTTGAAAATCCCAGCCTATCTGACTTACCCAAATCACAGAAGTCGATAGCAGAGCTGGTAGTAGAACCCAAATCTCAGTGCTTGAGTGGTGTGCTTTAACTACTAGACCATGCTGTGACCCTTACTACACAATTACTGATACCGTGCCACAGCCACTATAAAGTTCTAGTGCAGATCTCAAGTATATTTTATAGTGCAGCACTCGGCTATTAGAGTTCAAAATAGGACCTTTCTACTCCTTGCCAGTGTTGGCTGGTGTCCTGCTTCAGAGGAGCACATAAACAAATGGTTAAGTCCATCCCTTCATAGGACAACACTTTAATCCACACTTAATTTTAAGCATATACTACCTCCTGTTCTGTGGACACACTGAAGAGCCTTCCTGATGCTGGGCCCGGATACTAAGGAGCTCCTCCCAAGCAGCCAAAAACTTCTCCAGCTGCTTTCCCACTCCTACCTCTCTCCCACATCTTCCATCTGCAGAAGTCATTTAAAAGTTTGTGCTGGGAAGATTTCATTGTCATTTCTCATGCTGTACCAGTTCTGAGGAAGGCATTTGAGTACTCAAATTCACATGGAAACCAAAATGCAAAAACAGGAAGTGGCACCTGACTGTCAAAATGAAAATATTTTGTCTTATCTGGGGAGAAAGCTGAGTGAAATAAGCAATTGCTTTCTTAATAGAAGATATTTTAAAAAAATTCTGGCTCATCAGAATGAATAAAAAGAGCTGTCCGGAAGCAACATTTGAAATCGAATTGTTAGAATTTTTATAACTCTTGCCCAAAATATAAGAAAGAAGGTTAGACCTAGGGCACAACATTTTCTAAGATTTAGCATCACAAAGAACAAGAATCCACACACTGTTGCTCAGATATCCACACAGTCACATATATGCTCTTTTAAAGCTTTTACAAATTCGCAGGCACTTTTGAGGGCATGCATTTTTTGCATTATCCAAAACAAAGAAAAAATTAGTACAGTGGAGACAAAATGATATAAACAAGTTGATGATTTTATTGTAAGGAAATGCACAGATAGCTTCTAGCATACCTGGTTACATTAAAAAAAGAAAAAGTTTGTTGCTATTACGTGTGAAACTTAAACCAGGAAAGAAGTTAAGGTCTAGCCCTACTCTGATTGATGTAATTGGCAAAATTCCTATGAACTTCAATGGTGCAGAGTAAAATCTTTTGACCAGGGGTCACTTCTAATGATTTAGATGAGAAAACTCAGAGAAACTGGAGATAAAAAAGACCTATTTTATGTTGTCTAATCCATTACCCTACAAATGCAGGCTTGTTCCATATAGTATGTTTTCTAGTGATTTGTTCAGTCTACCTTTAAATATCTCCAAGTATGGGCCTTAATAGAAGAGGACCTTAACAATGATCAATAGGCAGTACTCTATGGGACTAAGTTTATACATAGGAATAACAATCACATTTGAACCTCATGCAACTTTAGATAAATATCCAACATTTATAGATCTCTTTAAAAGGATTAGTTATGTCAAATACAAAAGAGTCGTGCTTTGCCTGTAATAGCAAAAATTACAGCCTCCTCAGCTTTTTGTATAAAAAGCTTATTTAAATTGACAATAACTAACAGATGTAGTTCTATCAATTATGAACTTTCTATCACTTCTGAAAATACTAGATTTTGCAAACATGTAATTGATTCCACATGCGCATACACACATTCACAAACATTATTAAAGGGATTTTGCTCCTTAAATAAATAAGGTGCAATACAGACTGTGAGAGCAACATTCCAAGAATCAGTCAAAGAAAGGCATATTTATTTAAAAGCAATTTGGAAGATTTATTTACCTGGCAAAGAATCTAAATTCAGATAAGCACTGTGCTCAAGCCATTACTGAACAAAAATTTTAATCTAGGCCAGAGGTTCTCAAACTTCATTGCACCATGACCCCCTTCTGACAACAAAAATTGCTACAGGACCCCAAGAGGGGAGACCAAAGCCTGAGACTGCCTGAACCCTGCCATCCTGGGTGGGGAAGCCAAAGCCTCCAAGTCCTGGAAAATGTAGATTTTAACCACCTCAGGCAAAACTGAAGCCCAAGGGTTTCAGACCCAGCAGGACGCCTATAATCCGAGCCCCGCAACCCAGGGCTGACGCTCTCAGTCTTCGGCTTTGGCCCTGGGTGGTGGGCCTGGGGCCCCAGCAAGTCTAAGCCAGCCCTGGCGACCCTATTAAAATGGAGTCATGATCCACTTTGGGGTCCTGACCTACAGTTTGAGAACCACTGATCAAGGCAATGTCCCTAAAAATCTGGGAGAACACACAGCTAAAAGAGTGCTATGCACTGTGAGTCAGTCTTTGAAAACCCACAATTAAAGCAGGTAATTGGGACCCTGTTGCTCATTGTGCTAAATGCTCTGCCTCTCATTTTATGAGGAGAGAAGCTTGAAATTGGAAGCTACCAGAAGTTTCTAGCTCATTTGACAGACCAAGCAGGCACCTGCTTGTGTTGCTGCAGCACACAAACATTACACATCCTGTTTGGAGTCCAGTGATAGAAATCAAGAGGGTTGTATTAGATTAAATATTGGTCCATGTCATGGTACAATTCCCCACTTTGAACCTTAGCGTCCAAAAGATGGAGTACCAGCATGAATTCCTCTAAGCTCAATTACCAGCTTAGGACCTGTAGCGCTACCACTAACCAGGAATTCCAGTGCCTGGTACACTCTGGTCCCCCCAAAACCTTGCCCGGGAAACCCCAAGACCCAGACCCTCTGGATCTTAACACAAGGAAAGAAAACCCTTTCCCCTACCGTTGCCTCTCCCAGGCTTCCCCTCCCTGGGTTACCTTGGAAGATCACTGTGATTCAAACTCCTTGAATCTTTAAACAGAGAGGACAATTCACCTTCCTCCCTCCTTCTCTTTCCCCCTCCCAGACTCTTCCTGAGAGAGAAAGTAATCCTGACACAGAGAGAAATCAGCCTCTCTCTCCCTCTTCCCTCCTTTTTCCCCACCAATTCCCTGGTGAATCCAGACCCAGTCCCCTGGGGTCTCACCAGAATAAAAAAACAATCAGGTTCTTAAACAAGAAAAGCTTTTAATTAAAGAAAGAAAGATCAGTAAAAATTATCTTTGTAAATTTAAGATGGAATAGGTACTGGGTCTTTCAGCTATAGACACTGGGAATACTCTCCCAGCCTAAGTATTCAAGTACAGATTAAATCCTTTCAGCAAAAATACAAATTTGAACTCCTTTCAGCCAAATACACATTTGAACTTCTTCCAACCAAATACACATTTGCAAATAAAGAAAACAACCATAACCCTAACTCGCTTTATCTACCTAGTACTCACTATTCCGAACTTATAAGAGCCTGTATTGGAGAGACTGGAGAGAAACCTGGTTGCACGTCTGATCCCTCTGAGTCCCCAGAGTGAACAACAACCAAAACTAACATCACAGCACAAAAACTTCCCTCCCTCAAGATTTGAAAGTATCCTGTCCTTTGATTGGTCCTCTGGTCAGGTGACAGCCAGGCCTACTGAACTTGTTAACCCTTTACAGTCAAAGAGATATAAAGTACTTCTGTGCTATTAACTTTTCTTATCTGTTTATGACAGTCCAAAACAGGCCAGATGCTTCTTTGCTGCGCACACACCAGCAACCATCTCCCTATCAGTCAATGGGACTTTGACCAGTAGTAAGCATTATACCTGTATTTACAAACTTGGCCACCTATTCTATAGCAGAACCAGATAAACAATTCCAGCTATGCTTTTGGCTTCAGAGGATAAGCAGCTGAGATGTATCTGCATTGTAAGACGGTAGCCACATCGGTGTTTGTAATCCAATACCTCCTCCTTTGCCAACCATTGGTACATATTGTGTAGCCTTTTGTAGTACTATGCATTACCCTGTGTACACTGGACAAGCAGATTACACCGAAGTTGCTGATCCCAAATAGTTTGTGAAGTTGCTTGTTGCAGTAGCAGCAAAACAAGCAGTACACTACCATAGAAGCATCTGGCAGGTGATAATTTCAGGTCCCTCCTTCCAGGCAGCTCTTCTTAAAGTGATAGAGTATTATATAAAACATATACAAGGGTCACATAGGTACAAAAAGCTCGCGTCCGTCCCCTGTTGGTTCATGCATGCCTTCTTCCAGGCTGCACCGGACGCATGGTGTGACCTCCCTAAATTAATTTTACAAAGACGGGTCTGTCATCATCACAGTGATGATGATGATGATGATGGTAAAGTAGTTAATGACAACACCTGGCCACATAGCCTGCCAGATTCATTAATTTTTATACATTATACATAATCAAAATCTGCACTCTCTGCCCTTAGCTAGTCCTTTTAACCATGCTATTACTGCTTCCCTTGCCATCCCCCTACCCAACCCCGTTTGCTGTGTGCTAAAACTGGGTGTTACTTTGAATTCATGCATTATGACAACAACTGCACACCTTGACCAGAGATTTCAGACAGTTCACATTGTCACATTATTGTTCTATAGTGTTTTGAATTTGGGGCTTGTTTGAATTTAGATTCTTTACGCTTTCTTAAAAAATCTTTTAAGTAAGTTACCTTTTGGCTGGCTGATTCCTGAATTTTACGTTTAAGACAGAGAATTTTGAATTGAATTTTTAAGTGGAATTACTTTTTGTTTTTAATTTATTTTTGTAATGGTGGAGATCAGGGCCGATGTAAGGATGTTTCGTGCCCTAGGCAAAACTTTCACCTTCTGCCCTCCCCCCTCACCGAGCCCTGCAGCAGCTCCCCACTCCCCCCTACACCCTGAGGTCCCCCCTGAGGCACCCCGCTCTGCGGCAGCTCCTCACCCCCCCCCACCTGGGGAGCCATGTGGCAGCTCCCCACCCCAGCTCGCCCCTGCTCCGCCCCCTCCCTGAGCCCTGTGGCAGCTCCCTGCCCTGAGGCACCCCCCTGCGGCAGCTCCCCACCTCCCGGCCTGGGGAGCTGTGTGGCATCTCCCCACCCCAGCTCACCTCTGTCTGTCTCCTCCCTGAGCCCTGTGGCAGCTCCCCAGCCCTCCTCTCTCCTGAGGTGCCCCCCCCACAGTAGCTCCGCCCCAACCCTGAGGGGCCCCCCCATGGCAGCTCCCCTCCATCTCTGGGAGCCGTGCTGCAGCTTCCCACCCCAGTTCACCTCTGCTCCCCCCACTCCCTGAGCCCTGCGGCAGCTCCACCCCCCACCCTGAGGCACCCTCCCCACAGCAGCTCCCCACCCCCCCCGCCCTGAGGCACCTCCCCCTTGGCAGCTCCCTCCTCCAGCCCGGGGAGCTGTGCGGCAGTTCCCTGCCCCACTTCACTTCTGCTCCGCCTCCTCCCCGAGCACGCAGTTGCTGCTCCACTTCTCCTGCCTCCCAGGCTTGCAGTGCCAATCAGCTCTTTGGTGCCACAAGCCTGGGAGGCGAGAGAAGCAGAGCGGGGCAGCGTGCTCAGGGGAGGAGGCAGAGCAGAGGTGAGCTGTGGCGGGGAGTTCCCCTGCCTGCCTCCCTCCCTTACTTGCTGCAGGCGGCCCTCCCCATGCCCCCCTGCCCCAGCTCCCTCCACCTAAATGCCGACGACGACTGGGGCGACCGAAGAAAATGCTGCCTCTCAAATGTCAGCGCCCTAGGTGAGCGCCTAGGTCACCTAATAAGTTGCACCGTCCCTGGTGGAGATGATTTTCTATGTGGTTAAAATCTACTTTTCTCAGGACTTGTGGAAATTTCATAAGGTTTTTATCAAATTCATGCATGTCTTGCTTTTGCAGCTGTGAAGCTAATTATCCTTAGAACAACTTCTGTTAGTTATTGTTAGTGACAGTAAGATTTTTGTGAGAGGGTAGGGAGACTGTAATCTTTACCACTGCAGGCAAAGCACAACTGACTGTTTTCAGCTTTACAAATCCTCTTACAGAGATCAATAAAAGTTGGAGATATCTCTATACTTTATTCTTGTATGAAGTCCAAAAAGTATGTGCTGCTGCTCTTATATGCACATTTCCTCCTGTGTATTTACTTATTCCCATGAAGTATTGCCTACTGGTCATTCTAAGTGTCCTCTTCAAAGACACAGTCGATCGCAAATGGTCCTTGTGGTTCTTTACAGCAGCAGCATTTACCTTCCTTAGTGGAAATTCTAGAAAACATTAACATAGTTTCTTGGTTCCTATTGATTCCAGTTGGCAACTGAGGGCCCAATGAGACAAGCACTTACTCCTGGTGCTGGTGTAGTTCCATTGATCAACAGAGACATTTGATAGTGTTCCCTTTGCATACAACCGCATGGCCTGTTTGGAATCAGTGACAGAAATCAAGGGGCTGTGTTAGATTAAATATTGATCTCAAACAGGCACACTGCTTTTTTAAAAAAATGTAGGCTGCTAGTGTTGCTGTCTTTGTCAGTGAGCTAGAAACTTCTTGGAGCTTCCTGTTTCAGCATGCTACATCTACCCTGATAGTAGAGATCTCATTGTATTGTCAATTTATCTTTATTTATAAATGTATCTGGATTTACATAAGATCTATTGAAATCTTTAGGCACTGAAACAATTTAATTAAAACTAAAAAAGGAGACAGTAATATATTCTTACCTCACTGGATGTTGTGTGGCTTAATTCATTAACGTTTAAAGCAGGTTGGAAAGGATTTATTATTAAAGTGACAATAACATAAGAATCCTTTCATGAAACATTTACAAGTTTTATATAAGCGAACAGGCACAGACATATATTACTATGTTCATAATGCATTGCTCAACTACTACCATCTTTGGAAATAAAGCAAATTAATCTTGTATACACATAGCTGTGTAATGTGTGAGCCTAATGCATGAACAGAATGACCTGCCCATACATTTCTGCAAATAGAACACTTATAGTCCAAGAGTAAAATATTTGCCCCAAACCTCAATACGCCTATCCTGAACTTTGAGTCAAAGAGGTGAGAGATTAATATTTAAATTCCAGGGTCTATGATCAAAATCCAAAGCCCATAGAGAGGCAATAAAAAGTAAATTATAGACTGATTAGGAAAGGGTACTGATTACAATGAAGTAAAATTGAGAGAGAAATATGGCTAGGAAAAATCAAACTGCTAGAAACACATCTGAATTTCTTCTGAGGAAAATCTCAGTCTGAAATCTACTTGGCTTGGCATGCAAGGTTATAAAACTGAATCCCCTTTTTACATTTTATAAGGCATTCATTTGAAAATTATTCAGCTCTTTTTTTTTAATGTTACATTTGGTACACAAGAAAAGAAAGGATCCTTGTAACAGCTCTGTTTCTTTAACAGATCATCTTTTAAAAGGCTGAGTCTGCAATCTTTGCCCAGGCAAAACTCCCATTATTGTCAATGTGGTTCTCCCATGTTAGTGTGGCATGAAGGACCCTGTTTTCTTTGTTCTGATCGGACTCCTACAAAATGAGGATGTAGGAATGAGACAAGTAGAAACAGCACTTGTATCATACCTTCATAGAGGAGCAAACCCTGCTCAGTCTGTTACAGGCATGGAAAGCCCTGATGGCAGCAGCACTGCTGTGATTCTGCTGTACTGGGGGGAAAGTGGGATGCCAGAAAGATTCTCTGTTTGCAGGGGGGATGATGGATGCCCACGGATATGAGGCTGCTCATATCCACTGATCATTCTTGCTAAGAGGAGTGTGTCAGCAGCAGGGGCTACATTCACAGCAATAACAACCATGAAACAGTATATGGGGTAAATTTCTATTCATGACCCCTGTGACCATCCTCTGCACCAAGCCTGTGTGCTCAGGCTTCATATTGGAAATGGGATTTGGCCAGTAGAAAGTTACAGTGGCCAGAAAGCTGCTATTTTTAACATATCCCCAAAGGCCACTTTCAGCCATACTGATTAATAGTGATAGTGAAACTGGGAATTTTATATAACGAGTTTTATCAAATTTAGGGAGGATTCTTGCAGTGTTACTCTTAAATTCTAACTATTGTCGCATCACACTACGAGCCTCAAAGTTAAGGATTTGATCACACTAACATTCTGAACTGTTTTTGAAAAATATATGGTGTATACATTTAAAAATCAGGATCCTTGACATTTTAGACAAATTAAACCCATCCTATTTTTCAGTCACTTACACGGTATCTTACTCAAAGTTTCTGTTTGGCCTAATATTTCTCATGCTTTGTTCCAGCCTAGATGTGATGGTTTTCAGAAAGATTTTAGAACACTCCAATTGCAGACTCAGCATACAGCATACTCCGTACTCTGATGGCAAACTTGAAGGGAAAAGGAGTATGTGGAAAATATGTATCTATTATATACCAGGTTATTGCTTACAGACTCAGATAGGACTATAACTTTCATGGTGCAGATTCTTCTTTGGGAGCCCAGGGCTGTGAACCACTGAACATCCATTTTTTCTATATTATTTTGTATTATTGTGTAATTATGTAGTGTTTTGTGTTTAAACTGTGCCTTTTCCCTAGTCTGAGAGCAACTGTCCCTATAGTTAGTGTGACAACCCTTCTTGTATTCTAAGGGATGTTACTTACTTAGGCCTCAATCCTGTATCTGGACTCTCCTGAGCAAATGCCTCTGCATCCATGGATCTAATTGTATGATTTTGGCTTTGGTGCCTAATGCTAAGTAGTATTTGGTCAGATAAAAAGTATGTTTTCAAGCAATAATCATCCTAAGTGGAGTTAAGTCAATGGAGATACACTAGGATAAAACTGGTGTAAATGAAAGATAATCAAGCCCAATAAATTAACACTTAGATGGCAAAATAATTCTTAATCCTAGAAATGCATAGGCCACCCCATATTTTGGGTTTTTAAAAAAACCTTCAATGACAGGGACTCCACAACTTCTGTTAGTAACCTATTCCATTACTTGATTATCCTTACAGTCAAAATTCCACCCCCCAAATATCCAACCTAAATGTCATTTCCTGCAAATTAATCAAATTACCCTCAGCAGTAGGACAATTAGAAAGACAAGTTAGGTGTGGTAACATCTTTTATTGGACCAACTTCTGTTGGTGAAAGAAACTTGCTCTTCTTCAGGTCTGGGCTCTGCGTAGCTCAAAAGCTTCTCTCTCTAATATCCTGCGAAAAACACAGCTACAACAACACTGAAAACAGTGTAGAACAATTGATCACCATTCAGTTTATAATAACTTTTTACATAGTTGGGGACTGTTGCCATGATCAGATTAAATATCATAAATATTAGAACCTTAACTCTAACTTTCCTGTATTTTTACCTTTCAGGAAAAAAAATCTCAATATAATGTTGTATTAACTTTTTGCAGTTAATGTGATCTATAAATGGTAAAGTCTGCATATAAGGTGAAAATCATCTATGTTCAGAAGATGAAACAAGTTTTGTTAATTAAAGTCCCACTAAAGTCCTCAAATCGGGTTTAAGGGCTTCTCTACACTACGTTAGGTCAACCTAGATATGTTGCTCAGGAGTGAAAAAGTCACTCCCCGAGAGACATAATTAAGCTGACCTAAGTCCCGGTGTAGACAGGTTGATGGAAGAATTTTGTGCGTTTCTAGTGTAGACATAACCTAAATTGCTAATATTTCTGAGCAAAATAGGAAGAAGGAGAGAGAAGCTCTCTCTAATATCCACTCAGCTGGCTGCCTCTGAAAAAAGAAGGAAGGCAAAACAAATAGTGAAGGAAAAGGTACGAATGGATAAGAAGGTAGAAGTGAAAGAGGAGAAATGGAAAACAGAAAGGAGAGAGGGCTTCTTGTCTCACCATTCTCCTCTCTTGGGTCCAAAACTCGCCTGTAACCTGGGCCCTGCCACTCAAGGCTGAAGCCAATGGGCTCAGACTTTGGTCCCGGGTGGTGGAGTTTGGGCTTCGGTCCCGGGCCCCAGCAAGTCTAACGCCAGCCCTGGCAATTCCATTAAAACGGGGTTGTGACCCACTGTGGGGTCTTGACCCACAGTTTGAGAACCGCTGCTCTAGAGGTCAATTATTTTCTTCCAACTGCATCCAGACCCAGACTGGTCCTCTGCCCCTCCCACACCTGCCGTATCCTTCACCCAAGAGGCTGCACTCAGAAAGTTGCATTCTTTATTCTGTTTGACACTATCATCAGGAGCTATAGCTCCATGCTAAAGAATTCCAGTAGTCTTTTAAAATGTTTTCTCAAAGTACGTTAGGGGCATTCAGCAAAATAGGCAACTATGTTTTTTATGTACTGCTAAGTTTGCAATTAGTTCCTGATGTTTCTTACAAAATATATTGCATCTGGGAATCTCATTACCTATATGAGAATGCAGTAAAAGTATCAAAGAGTGAAGAGACAATTAGTCATCATGATTCATTCCCATTTTAGTACTATAATCTTCATGATGTCATCTTACTGTTTCTTAAAATACTGCAGCAACGTTGCCACATAATCTTGTTTAATGACCCATCCTTCTGTATGTCAGCCTCTGTATGAAAATTACTTCCTTTTTCCTACTTTATTTGGTATTATTGCAGCTTAATGTTTCCTTTTCTGCTTATGTTCACCTGGGTGAAACTGAGAGCTGCTTCTCTTCACTAACTGTTTTGTCCAAGACTGTACTTGGTTTTGTGACTCCTGGCAATCACAGGATAATTTTTTTGTTTACATCACTTTTCTCCTCCTGCTTAAATAACTGGAGTTTTTAAATAATATGGCAATAATCTATATATTATTCTAAATGAGCTCATATCAGAATATTGAATGACCTTATGTTACCCTTCTTAGTTTACTCTTTCCAGTAGGTGAGGTTTTGTAGTTTATATTATCCATATTATAAAAGCAGTGTGTTGCAACTGCAACAGCAGAAGTCAGTACAAACACTGCTGGTGCACAAGGACACTAAAATTTGTTTATACTGTGTAGTGTGGTACAAATCTAAAACAATATGGTGTTGGTATCCTGTTTATTCTTACTGTTCTTTTAGGAAGGCAATGCCATGTCCCTGTACCCGCTATGGCAGTGGCCCCCAAACTTTTCCTCTCACGCTCCACCTTACCAGTGATAGAATATGTCCATGCCATCCCAGATCAGGAATGGAGTCACAGCTGGGAGCAGGGGCCAGGAGTCAAGAGCGGAAGACAGGGCTGAAAGCAGGGGCTTAGCCGGGTCCAGAAACAGATCTGTGGCCAGGGGTGAAGCCAGGGCCAGAGGTCTGGCTGAGGACTGGGGCTGGGACCAGAGCAGAGCTGGGGGCAGAATGCCACCCAGCCCCATTGTGGGGGCTGACCTGGGCCCCACTGCTCTCCCCTGAACATTCCTCCATGGCCCCCAAGGGGGAGGTGAGCCCCATAATTTGGGGACCACTGAACTATGGACTGGCTACAGAGCTTGCTTACACATACCAAATGTGTTCATCATAAGATCCTTTAATTTTCTGCCAGGTATGCCTGAGGTTTATTTAAATAGGGTATTTTACACAAAGTGCCACCCAGTGGCCGAACAGTATAATACAGTTTAGCATTCCATTACATCTCCGCCTTGAAGTTCTACATTCCTCCCATTTACAATATTTACATTATCACACTGACTTTGAAGTTCAGTACATATCAGTCTGTTAAGTATCTCTGAATCATACTATTTTTTTAATCACACAATCCAAACATGTAATAGCTTGGTCATCTGGCTGGCCATTAGTTGCAACAACTGACTGTGGCTGGTTTGAAATCCTTGTGTCATAATATATGGAGATATACCTAACTCAAAGAACTGGAAGGGACCCTGAAAGGTCATTGAGTCCAGCCCCCTGCCTTTACTAGCAGGACCAAGTATTGATTTTTCCCTGGACCCCTAAGTGGCCCCACCAAGGATTGAACTCACAACCCTGGGGTTCGCAGGCCAATGCTCTGAGCTATCCCTCCCCCATCATCATCTTCTTGTTCTGCGCTTGCCTTCTGTAGAGTTTCCTCTGTTGTTTCTCTGAGGAACAAACTGTAGATGTTGATGGGTTCTGTTGTATTCTCCACTGCTGATCTTGATAACGTATGATCTGGGCAGTTAATTATTTTTTTTATGACGGTTGAGTGTGAGGCTAGGCTCTATGACAGTGTGTCTGCTATTACTGGATTTTTCCCAGGCATATATGTAGCAATTGGGCTAAATTGAATTAACCTTACCAACAGACCGTGGCATCTCTAATTAGGCAGCGATCACACACCCAATGCATGGACACTGCTCGAGGTGGAGTGTGACCAACCAGGGACAGCCAAGTCATCTTTAGCCGCAGGCAGTGAGGAACAGATCCTTAAAAGGGGAAGCAGCCATGTGCTCAGGAGTGCACTCACAAGATTGTACCTCCCATGGAGGCCCTTTGCCCGGACTGCCTGGCTAGTGGTCAGCCGTGTTGCATTTCATCCTGCCTTGGGAAGACTTACCTTCATCACACTGTCCATTGCTGAACTGTAGGACACTTACCTTGAAGAATCCTGACATGGAGAGTGCCATGCCTGTCCTGGGAGTGTGATTACACAAGTGTGAGTGTGACCTCCCCCTTCTTTTGAGCTTAGCTATCAGTATAACAAAAGTGCTGCTTTCTGCCAAACTCTGGTGGGTTATTGGTCCTCCCTAAGTTTACTAGCTGGCCCAATTTCGAGTAACACAGGGCAAGCCTTATGTCATCACAACTGATAGATCCAAGAAACATTGGCTTTTGATTGACCATAGTATGAGTCAACTCCCTACTGCTTTGGTGCAACAAAGAGCTGCAAAATGTCCATATTTCATGCATTTATTACACTGAGCACCTCTGGCTGGACATGCATCATGTCTTGATGTTTTCCACATCTTGTGCCTGTAAAATGTGGTCCCTCTTAGCCTGGGAGTTCTCTCTCCTTGCCTCAGGGGTCTTATGGTAATGGCTTTTAGCACATATGCTGCATCTGTTTATAGCTTCTAAACCAGTGTCTTGTTTTTCAAGTTTGGCAAGTTGCTTTCGGTTTTTGCTGTTCCACCAGTTCAGACTCCTTTGCTATTTGAATAGTTGTGGCTATGGTAGTTCATGTGAAAGGTTTTCCCTGTTAATCCAATAACCAGCCTCTCTCTGATATTTTCATATTTTGCAGTTCCAAAATCAGTTTTCAGCCAATGAATGCCAAGCTCTTATAAACATTCAACATTTTCCCCTGGTTCTTGAATTCTCTGATGAAAACATGCTCTTTCATAAACATCATTTCTCTATGGTATAAAGCATACATCCAAAATAGCCAAAACCCTTTCATAGTCACCTTTGTGACTGTTCTCAGTAAAGTGAAAGGGTTTGGACTAGAAGACCTCCTGAGGTTCCTTCCAACCCTGATATTCTATGAAATATATGCTCTGATTGCTTTCCCATAGCACACATTAAAGATGATACCTGTACATCTCTAGTTTCTTTGTGGAGTTTGCTGGCAATTTAAAACCTTGCAAAAATACTGCTTCCAGTTAGTCCTCGGTGAAGGTTTTTCAAGGGTAAAGTTCTCTGTGCATTGAGGAGTGACAGGTTGATGAGATCCTGCAACTTTTGTTTCTTTGTGCCTTTTGTCTCTGTTCTTAGTTTACTCCTACCACGTCATGACCCTATTCCAGATATGGCCTGGCTACAGAATTTGCTTGTACACACCAGATGTGTTCAACGTAAGAGCCTTTAGAGCTCTGCCAGGTATGGCTGAGGTTCCTTTAAATCAGGTATTTTACACACAGCACCGCCTAGTGGCTGAACAGTAGGATACAGTTTATCATCCCATCGCAGGTAGGACATCACCACTCACTCTTGCATCCCAACCTTATATATTCACATTCAGGTTGCTTTTAATTTCTTTTCAATAGTTACCTAAAGCCATTTGACTAGCGACTGGGGCAGAGACGCGGGGTTGCGAGAGAGCGCATCTGATCTCTGTTATGGAGCCCCTAGGGCTAGGAAATGCCCTGCAAACGGCCTTCCCTTTCACACCAGGGAATATGTTTAAATGAATGACGACTGGTGCTGGGGTAGCCTGTGGATGCAGTTGGGATTTTCTGTCTCCCAAATCCTAGTCCCTACAGAAGCCAATACGAGGTGGCTAGTCAGGAAGAAGGGAACGTGCCCGGCTGCCACCCCTCCCCGCCAGGGGCTGCGAGCTCTGCTGCGGTGGGTCCCTCCTGGGGGCCCAGGGCCGGGCCACACTGCTCTGAAATAAGGGAGAGAGAGTTATGGGCTCCCCCGCTGCCCTGGGTTGAGCCGGCGGGTGGATCGAGTGAAATCGAACCTCTCCCTGGCTCCGCACACGCAGCCCGGAGGGAGACGCTTGGCATTGCCCCATCTCCCCGCATCAGGCACAGCCGCGGGTGGCCCCGTCCCGCTGGTCCCGGGGCCGAAGAACGGCCCCATGGGGACACTCGGCCGCGGCCGGCGGCGTTGCGAAGACACCGGTGAGCGTGAGAACCCCCCGGTGTGCACACGAATCGCCCGGGGCGGGCTCGGCTTGGTCCACCAGGGCAGCCCGCTCTGCACACGCGCTTCAGTAGGGGCAGTAGCAACCCCAGCAGCGCCGCGCAAGCGGCAGCCGGGGAGCGACACCCCGCGGCGGGCCTGGTTCAGCTCCCGCAGGCTGCTGCTCTTCGCCTCCCCCCACCAGACAAGGCCTATTTTTAGCTCTCTTTCGTTGGTAGCGTCTAGATGGCTCCCGTATCCCCCCCCAGTCTCAATGGTAGGGCCCGCCGAGGTGGGGGCAGAGAACTGAGCATGTCTGGCCAGGCTCCGGCAGCTCCGTCGCCCAGCGCCGGCTGAGCCTAGCGAGCGAACGCGCGCGCCCGCTCCACGCAGCGCGGGACCCGGCCAGCAGCCGGCGCAGCGCTCCCCGGCCGCCAAGTAAGTTTGGGTGAGTGCTTCCCCCCTCCCCCCGCCAGCGTCGGGGCCCGGCAGCTTCTCGCGCCCCGCGGGGGCCCTGGCGGCGGGCAGGCGCCGAGCTACGGGCAGGGCAGACAGTGCCCGCGCCAGCCTGCACCCTCCGCCGGAGTGGGGCGCTCAGCTCCAGGTGCCCTTGACATGCTGCCGCTGCTGAGCGGGTCAGTCTGCCCCGGGGGTGCGCGGCAGGGGCGAGAGACGGGCGCTGGACAGAGGCAAGGATGCCCGGGGGAGTGAGTGCCGGAGGAGGGTGCTGGGCGCCAGGCAGCGCTGCGGGGAGTGGGTGCTCGCGGCATGGCCGGACTGGTGCTCGGAGCAGTGCCCCCCACTGCGCTTGGCAGCATTAATACGCCTCTCTAAACCGCCGCGTTTGGGGGGCTTGATTGCTTCGCATTAGAGCTGCTGGAGATTGACGAGACGCTGCAGTGCCGACACACACAGCCCAACCCAGCCCTCCGCGCATCCCGGTACTGCGGGGGGTAGGTGCCGCTCCTAGGGGTGGCTGGCTGCAGTCCTCAGTGCAACGCGCGTGTGTGCGCGCGAGTGAGTGAATCCAGGTGGAACACGTCCTTTTGTGAGCGTGTGGCTTGGAACTACAGTCGGTATGGTACGTGTAACTTTAAAGTTGGGTGTTTGGTTGCTACATTTGCTCAGAATCTGAGAACAGGGAGTAGCATCTATTACGCTTAGGAAGCCCTGGGGAGATTATATAGCAGAAGCTGCATGTCTCTATCATCATCTCATGGATTTCCTTCTCTCTCCTTGGGAAAGCCATGGGATTGTTGTCTGTAGGAAAACAGGCAGTTTGTCCCCGCGGTTTCCACAAGTTAATTTCCACCCGATGACTTATTATAGATTAGCCCGTTTCCCTTTGGAGGAAATTGGCATGCCCTAGCTGTCAGTAAGACTTTTGCATCCTTATTTGTTTGCTATTTTAAGAGGTTCCCCGGTCTTTTCAGATTCCTTAATGAGAGGCTGCTTACTGATCTGATCAGACACTCTGTCTCTCTTTTTCTGCTGGCATGTTCCAGTGGAGATGCACTTTTGCACTGTACTCATTTATTCTCAGTAGAGCAGCCTCCTGAAATATGCATATCTGGTGAGATGATTACACCAGTGGTGCTATTGTTCTGTAGTCATCATTATTAAAGGGGGAGTTTAACTATATTAATGCACAAAAGTTTCAACAGAAGTAAACTGCAACCAAAATAGTCAAAAGAAGCAAATACAAAAACGAAGTTGTTTTTGTAATTAAAAATTCAAATTACATTATAAAAAAGTTATGCAGTAAAAGCATAGTTGTCAAGATTTTACAGGAGTTTCTGATAAAATGAAATTGTTACAAACAAAAATGGGATATAAAATTTTACTGGATTAAAATTTATTTTCTGCATTAAAACATTACATTAATTCTTCATTGTTTATTAATATGAAATAAATACAGAGTTCATATAGTTTAGTACCGATTAAGTGCTTTCTTCATTAAATGTCTGTCAGTGGAGAATATCTTAAGTACTAAACTAAAATACATGTTTATCACAAAGAATAGTTGGTGATATTTAACGTAATAAGCATGATGACATCTATTTAAAATATGCATATAAAATCATTTTAAGTGATGTTTGTTACTCATGTACATCAGAAAATTTTGGATGGAGCTAATGTTATTAATCTATATAGTAATCAGTTCACCTTCTTTAATATATAGGCCATATATTGCCTAAAATGAGAAGGATTTCAGAACCTACTTCTCCTTTCATATGGAGAATGAAATTTGGCCTGCTGGTTGGATTATTAGCTTGTCTGGGCTGGGTACTGACTGGGAGTGTGATTATTTGCAGATTGTAAATTAGATATCCATTTTACAAAGTGATTTAATAATGGAAAAAAATAATGCTTTGCAATACTTCTGTTGAATTGCAGGGAAATTGTTCTTGTTTATGAAAATATTTCTGTTAGGCTCCTGACTTGTGAAGCCTTGTAATGCCAATTTATTTGTGAATAGTTTCTAGTATTTTTCCATTTGATAGGGTATGTCTACACTATGGGATTATTCTACTTTTACATAAACCGGTTTTGTAAAACAGATTGTATGAAGTCGAGTGCACGCGGCCACACTGAGCACATTAATTCGGTGATGTGCGTCCATGTACCGAGGCTAGCGTTGATTTCTGGAGTGTTGCACTGTGGGTAGCTATCCTGTAGCTATCCCATAGTTCCCACAGTCTCCCCTGCCCATTGGAATTCTGGGTTGAGATCCCAATGCATGATGGTGCAAAAACAGTGTCGCAGGTGATTCTGGATAAATGTCGTCACTCAATCCTTCCTCCGTGAAAGGATTGGCAGGCAGTCATTTTGCGCCCTTTTTCCCCTGGATTGCCCTGGCAGACGCCATAGCATGGCAACCATGGAGCCTGTTTTGCCTTTTGTCACTGTCACCGTATGTGTACTGGATGCTGCTGACAGAGGCGGTACTGCAGTGCTACAGAGCAGCATTCATTAGCCTTTGCAAGGTAGCAGAGATGCTTACCATCCCTGTTGCACCGTCTGCCATTGTAAATTGGTGATGAGATGACGGTTATCAATCATTTTGTACTGTCTGCTGCTGTCATGGGTGCTCCTAGCTGACCTCGCTGAGGTTGGCTGGGGGCGCTTGGACAAAAATGGGAACGACTCCCTGGGTCATTCCCTTCTTTATGTTTTGTCTGAAAATAGAGTCAGTCCTGCCTAGAATATGGGGCAAGTGTACTAGAGAACCAGAGAGCACAGCCGCTCCGGGTCAGAGCCCCAGAGATCCCGCAGAAATGATGAGCTGCATGCCATTCTAGGGGGTGCCCCTGCAACAACCCCACTCATTGCTTTCCTCCTCCCGCAACCCTCCTGGGCTACCGTTGCAATGGCCCCCCATTTGTGTGATGAAGTAATAAAGAATGCAGGAATAAGAAACACTGACTTTTTAGCGAGATAAAATGAGGGGGAGGCAGCCTCCAGCTGCTGTGATAGTCCAGGGAGTACAGAATCTTTTCTTTAGACATGAAAGGGGACGGGGGGCTGGTATGCACGGTATACTGCTGCTTCGTAGGGTATGTTCAAGTGCCTCAGGTGACCTATGACCAGGATTCATCTCCAAATTTGGCCTGCTGGTTGGATTATTAGCTTGTCTGGGCTGGGTACTGACTGGGAGTGTGATGTGAACTGCTGATCCATCTCCCCGCTCCCACTCCTGCTGATATGCTGATGATGGTGGAAGATTGAGATGCTTCCTCCTTGAGCAACTCCATGGCCTCCAGCTGATGAAAGGGGAACAGGTTTCTTCTTTTCCCCATACATATAGGGCCCAACTGTCATTCATCATGGTCAGACAGATCCGCAGCAAGTTTTATGCATTTGTATGGGAGTTTCCTGCCTTTTATGGATAAGTAGATCAGGGCTCTAGATGTCTCTACAATTTATAGACAGGGTAACAAAACAATGTATTGCATGGTAGTTAACAAACTTGCGAGTCCAAATAACTTAGAAGAATAAGATGAAGGGGGAAATTAAATTTAATAATTTCAGAGGAATAATTGATTTGTGCTAGATATTAATTTATAGATTCCTGGATTCCAAGACCAGAAGGGACCATTGTAATATAGTCTGACCTGGATAACACAAGCCATAGGACTTCCCTGAGTTAATTCCTGTTAGAACTAGAGAATATATATTTTAGAAAAACATCCAATCTTGAGTTTAAAAGTTCCAGGGTTGGAGAGTTCACCACAACACTTTTGTAAATTGTTGACCCTCATGTTAAAATTTGCAACTTTTTTTGTAGTCTAAATGTTTCTAGGGTCAACTTCCAGCCATTGGAACTCATTATACCTTTGTGTGCCAGACTGAAGAGCTGTCTGTTATCACATTTCTGCTCCCCCTGCAGATACTGATCAAATCGCCTTTAACTTTTTGTTGAGCTAAATAGATTGAGCTCCTTGAATCTTTGACTATATGGCATGTTTTCCTATCCTTAAAATAATTCTTGTGGCTCCTCTTTGAGCTCCCTTTACCTATTAGTGCTTGGATAATATGCCTACTATCCTATTTTCAAGTCCTCAGGAGAGGCAAAATGCTGAAATATTTGGACATAATTGTTCCTTTCCCCAGGTGGGTTTCATCTGGACGTGCGTGCACCTTCAAGCAGCAGTAAAGCTGTTAGGTCAACATATAGCACGTTGGTAGGGAAAAGGCACTTGTTTAATGGTGCAGTCGAAACAGATGCAAGTATCTTTTCTTAAGTGTAGTTGTCTGATCAATACTAGATTTATTAGCAAAGTTGAAAGATAAATGAAAAAGCCAAAATTTTAAAAGGTCTAAGCAGAGCCTCTTGTATTTATTTTGTCTCCTCATAAATCATTTTAACAGATTGCTCACAGAATGTACTGCATATTTAGCTGATGAATAATATTAACAATAATAATAAGCATATGTATAAGATGTATCTCCGATGCCCTCTAATCAATAAATAGTCTGACTGATATATATGGGCTCTAGACCAGAACTGCATACTCATGCAAAGCTTTCATTGAAGCTGATGGAACTCTTTAAAGAGAATGAACTTCATGATTTGGCTAGGAAACACAAGTGAAGTTTGAATAATACAGTATGGAAACAAAACATTGAGTTGACAATCTACATGCTTAACTACTACTTGCTATGAGATGCATGATCAGGCATGTAAGTCTGTTCCAGTGTGATTATTCAGAATAATGCGCTCCTGAAAAGCAGAAGTACTAGCAAGCTGCTCCGTCTGTATCTCGAGCCAGATGTGTTTCAGAATTTTTAACAAATTAGACTTCATGATGTCCAGAGAATCAACCACCTCTGTTCAGGTTAAGGAATATTCCTTAAAAATATTTAACCCTAAATCACCTTGAAGTAGTGCTAAGCAAGACATTCCAGAAAACTTACAATTTTCTTTAAAAACAGAACACATCAAATGAAGCAGTCAGCCTCTGGCAGCGGCAGACAGACCCTGGAGCTGTTCAGTGGCTGCTGGAAGGGCCCCCGCAGCTCCCTGCAGTGCAGGGGCCCCTGCAACCTACCGAATGCTGCTGCTGACGGGCCCCCCTGCGCTGCCCAGCCGCCAGCAATGGCAGCAGAAGGATCCCGGAGCTGTTCAGCTTGCTGCGAGGCCCCCTGCAACTCCCCAGATAGCTGCTGCCGCTGTCAGGCCTGTCCCCCCGGCCCCCGCAGCTGCTCAGCCGCCGTGAGTAGCCGTGCCCCGTGTCCCCGCACCTTTGACGGTGGCATAGGGACCCCAGAGCTGCTCAGCAGCTGCTGGAAGGGGCCCTGCACAGTTCCCCAATCTCTGGCAGAGGTGGTGGGAAGATTCCCCTCAGTTTCAGCCCCGCAGGGCAATGGGGGCCCTGCAGTTCCCCATTTTGTCAGGGGTGTTTTTAGTAAAAGTCAAGGACAGGTCATAGCTTCCGGTGATTTTTTTTTTGTTGATTGCCTGTGACCTGTCCCTGACTTTTACTAAAAACTATACTATATAAATACTAAAACTGTAGCCTTAAGTATGAGCCATGCAGTAGCATGTCAGCAGGAGAGTAAACATTTTGTGGGGGCATAGAAAATATCCCTTGAAGAAGATAAACTTGAATTACATTGGTCTACAATTTTTGAGAAGTCGTCTGCTTCAGAGATAAAATGTGATATTTATTATGTATTTTGATGTGCTGAATTCAAATATGACAATTAACTGATTGGCTACTGTTTTTAAGATATTTAAGTTTTTACATTTTATGTCTATGTATATTGTGTAGATAGTAGAGTTTTAATCATAAATTGTGAACCTAGGTCTTTTCATGTGTTTATGGTTGCTTTACATGATAATATTTCACCTGTCCTGTTTATGTAACACTTTAAAAATCAACAAAAGGGTTATATAAATAAAATGTATTATGAAACAAAAGGCAAACAACTATTATGTACATAGTTTAGTCCTATTCAGTGTCTACTCGGAGCTTCTTGGCTTGTCTCTTGTATTCATTAAATGGAGCATCTCTTGTCACTGTCCAGCAATAGTCTGCAAGCATTGATGGGCTCCGTTTGCCCTGATAGCCTGCCAGGAGATTCCACTGCTGTAGTCTGGAGCCCAACAGCTCTGCCTTACTCTTGGGTAGTTCCAAATCCCTGACAAGGTCATTCAGTTCACCCTGTGTTATGAGGTGTGGTTCAGAAGAGGAGGATGGGAGAAAATGTGGGTCCTGTGACATTGATGGTTCAGGACCAGAAGTTTCATCCTCTTCCTCTTCCTCGTCTGACTCAAGTGAGAATGATTCTGGTGCATCAGGAACTGGCAGTCCTTCTCCGTGGGGTACTGGGCATATAGCTGATGGAATGTTTGGATAATGCACAGTCCACTTTTTCTTCTTTGACACACCTTTCCCAACTGGAGGCACCATGCAGAAGTAACAATTGCTGGTATGATCTGTTGGCTCTCTCCAAATCATTGGCACTGCAAAAGGCATAGATTTCCTTTTCCTGTTCAACCACTGGCGAAGATTTGTTGCACAAGTGTTGCAGCATATATGTGGGGCCCACCTCTTGTCCTGATCTTCAATTTTGCAGCCAAAATAAAGGTGATAGGCTTTCTTAACCATAGTGGTTATACTGCGCTTTTGTGATGCAAAAGTCACTTCCCCACAAACATAACTTCTGCTATCTATATTGTTCACACAAGTACGAGGCATCTCTGCTCACTTTGGCTAAACAGAAATGTGTCCCTTTGCAAAATCAAACACTGACAAAGAAGAGAGCACGACACTGTATGATTTCTAGAGCTGATATAGGGCAATTTGTTCAGCAGAGTGACGTAAGCTTCATTATGATTGCATCATCCATGACTTCTAGGAATAACATGATGCAATTCATATCACGTATGACGCAATACCAGCTTCAGATTGCATCATTCATTGTTTTGCCTAAAAAGCATGTACTGTCCAAACCCAGTCATAGATTTATTCATAGATCCAGTCAAAGATGTATTTTAGTCATTTCTGGTTTAAATTGAGATCCCTTCCCTTTATAAGTCACTTATCCTCCGCCATTCCCAAGTCAAGGGTCGTATATACTGACCCAATAGCATATCTTGAAAACTAGAGCCAATCAACAATTTTAAGCATCATTTTCGTTCTCAGTGACCCAGAATTAGTAAAGTTGGACTGCATTTATTTCAGAAGCATTTTGGCTGTAGAGCGTGTTTATGTGCAGTTTCCTCTGCATGGAGCCTGTCCAAACTGACTTGTAAACCAAAGCTGTTGCTGCACTGAGTGGATATTTAAGATCCCATGACACTTTTCAGAAAAGTAAGGATTTCCTCTGATGTCATGGGCTGCTACTCATTCAGTGATGCTGTTTGTGAAGGTATATACATTGTAAAGGTATCTAAGTGGCCCTCCTTATTAGGCAAGGTGCATCCCAGAGTATCCTCCAACAACATGAGTACAGTTCTACTACTCCATGGTTAGATGACTCCATTAACCAACTGATTGTCAGTCCTTTTAGGGGTCTGTTAAGAAGTTACTGTGGGTGTGTGAGAGAGAGAGACAGACAATGTAATACATACATTAAATGTCATTTTTTTATGGCCTGCTTCTGCAACTGCTCGAAATAGAGCAGTTCTGGGTTCAAGTCTTATTTTTATAAAAACCCTTCAGGTTGCACTGGAATAAAATCATTTCACAAGTAAAATATTCATTGTATTAGTCATTAGGATGGTAATTTAGAAAGGTATGAAAAATACTACAGGTATGGAAAGGTGGTGGAGAAACTTAACAAATTTCTTGAATGTGGCCAGGTCTATCTTTTGTGGCAATGTATAGCTTTGTCATCATGGGTGCATCCTCTGAAACGATGTCAAACATACAATTATTTTATTCCATACTCAGTTTGTATACAGTTATGAAATCAAGAGTTATTAAAAATATATATATATATTTTGCATATGAAACTGCTGAGGGTCAGTATTTCGTATTGAATACAATGGCATTAGATTAGGTTGTCTCTTTCATGATTGTATTTCTTTCATTGTATAAATTACCACTGTTTAATTACAGAACCCAGTGTATAGATATTGCTGATGTAAACCTAATCCATTAAGTTGTCTCCTTTGGTGGTAGCTGAGTCCCAAGCTGCTGTATGCATTAACTTGAAAAAAAGACAAGATTTATGATGCTGATCTAAACACGTTCCCAGATGATTAATAGATGATTGATATGTTAAAGCTGCTGCAGTTACTGAAAATAAAAACTAAAGCAGCTTTCAAATCCCCAGTGGTGGAGGAAGCAAAGTTTATTTTCTTTAGGAATCACAAGTGGTAGTAGCTGTCTAAGTCAAAAGAAGACAGAGGAAAAAATAAAATACATCTTATTTGTTTATTTCTGTTTTGTTTACACCTTGGGAATGCTATCTTGGTCCATACTTTTTATTTAAAAAAAAAATTTCCTCTAGGATTATGTTTGTCAGTATTCTTCTACAGTGAAGTTAATAGCTGAAGGACTAATGTTAATCTATTAGAAAATCTCAGACCTGTGGGTCATCATTTGAATCATCTATGGTACTGATTACAGCAAAAATCTTTTTCGTAGAGTTGAATCTTTCACTAGTGGATTCAGAATGTGAAATTAAGCCACTGGCAGAAGACCAACACATGGCTCTCCCTGCCACAGATCACTTGAAGTAACTGGGTGGGGGCAGGAGGAGTCTGCACTCATTTCCAGCCACACTTAGGGCTGGTCTACACTAGAAAATTAGATCGACCCAGCCAGTGATGAACTACCAAAATATTAACAACAGGTTCCCTCCTCCTCACCCCATGAGGGGGTCGTGCCCCGTCCAACCCCCCATGTTCCTTGACGCCCCCCCTGGGACCCCTGACCCATCCACCCCCCTTACCTGTCCCCTGACTGCCCCCTGCCACCTCATCCAACCCCTCCTCTCATTCTTGATGGGCCCCTTGGGACCCCTGCCCCATCCAACCACCTCTTCTCTCTGTCCCTGACTGCCCCCCACCACCTCATCCAACCCCTGCTCCTTCCTGACTGCCACCCCCTGGGACACTTGCCCTCATTCAATCCCCCTGTTCCCTGCCCTCTGACTGCCCTGACCCCTATCCACCCTCTCCACCCACCGAACTCCCCTGCCCTCTTCCAACATCCCCTCCCTGCTGCCTGCCCCCTTACCACACTGCCTGGGGCTGGCGCCACGGGGCCCAGGCCGGTCCAGGCCGGGGCCGCTCGGCCGGGGCCGGGACCGGGACCGGTGCTGCGGGGCCCGAGACTCCCTGGGCCAGATTGGGTCCACACGGCCAGGACCGGGAGCTGCGGGGCGCGAGACTTGCCAGGCCCGGGAGCCGTGCTGCGGGGCCCGAGACTTCCCGGGCCGGGGCTGGGAGCTGCGCTGCCGAGCCGGGCTGGAGCCACTGAGGCCAGAGCCGGGAGTGCTTGGCCGGGACCAGGCTGGGGCGCTCAGCCAGGGCTAAGGGGAGCTGGACAGGGCCACGCCACACCACGCCTCCCTGGAGCCCTTCTTATGCCTCCCAGCCCCAGCTTACCTGCCTGCCTGCTGCTGGTTTCAGGCTTCCCACGAACATCTGATTCGCAGAAAGCAAGGGAGGGGGAGGAGAAGGAGGGCAGAGCGTTTGGGGAGGAGGGGGACGTGAGCTGGGGCCGGGGGTGAGGTGGACAGCTGCCTGTGCTTTTGTTAAATTTTAAAAGCTTTTTTAGAACTGGTTGTCCTGGAACAACCAGTTCTAAAAGGGTTTCTAAATTTAACAACCGGTTCCTGTGAACCAGTGCGAACCGGCTCCAACTCACCACTGGACCCAGCTACATTGCTCAGGGGTGTGAAAAATCTACACACCAGAATGACATAGTTAGACTGAACTAAGTCTGCATGTAGAGAACACTAGGACGATTTTTTTTCTACCTAGGGATTGCTGATGGGAGAATCCCTCCCATCAGCATAGTTAGGGTCTATGCTGTAGTGTTTCAAGTGTAGACAGGTCCCTAGTTTGTATATGCTTGCATGGATGGGAATATCAGGGATTATCTGGGATGTAGTACATTGTATAGCACTGTGCCTGAACCTTCCTCCCTGACCCAGCCCACTATGTCTCTGTTCTCTCATCCTCCATGTCCCTCAGTAAATTCACTTTTCTTGAAACCCTACAAACCTGTATTCTCATGCCTCTGAAACATTTTAAGAAGACAGATAATGTGCATAGAGGCCACAATGGAAACACTATAAAAATCTAACTAGATACTTAAATGCAAGAAAAATTACAAAAAAATCCCCCCAAACCACACACTAAACAAAATTGACAGAACTAACACCACACCGGCTAACCCATCATTGCTCATTCCCTTTGCTTTATATTGCATCCCATCCTTCTGTATGTTGTGTATCTAAATTGTAAGCACTTTGCAGTTAAGATCTTATTTTTTACCTGTCTTCAAAGTGCCTACCATGCTCAATTGGCTGTATAGAAACAGTTGTTTGTTCAGTAGTTTATTTCCAAATTAAGTCATTAATATGGAGTCTAATAGGGACGCATGACTGAAAACACTCATGGCTATTCTTATCTTGAAAAACTGAAAGAACTTCAGCTGTATATTGAACTCCAAACAACTGAATACAGTCAGTAGGATCTTCACCTGGTATAAATCAGTGTAGTGCCATTTTACACTAATTGAGAATCTGGCCCTCTGAGCTTTAGTGTAACATCTGGAAAAAATTGAAAGACAAAAGCTGTCTCAATAAGTTATTGGAGAAGTAGTCCTGCTTATCTCATCATTTCACATTAGAATGAAAGGAAATTAATAGTGCATCTATATGTAGATGTCTTCATCAGATCTCACTTGACTTTCATTTTATTCTTGTTGCTTGATAGTAACAAGTTATATGGGCTTGTATTCTACTGATTTCTAAACTTGTTTTGAAAAATTACCTGTTGAAGGGCCTGAAGCACATGTGAGTAAAGCTGCTCAGACGTGTATTTCGCATTACTTCAGTTGCAAGTAACTTTACTTCTGGGCATAAGTGTTTTGCAGATTTGAGCCCAAAAAGTGGATATGAAGAAAGAACACGTCTTCTATCTAATCATTTTAATCACTGTTCTGTTTTTTTTTTTTTAGAGACTGGATCTAGATTAATCATTAGGGGCTGGATTCTACCATCCTTACTCACTGTGAGTATTATCTCAGTCCACAACTAGTCCACCTTGATTTGCACCTTACTCTGAGTAGTCCCCTTTATTTCAGTGTGAAAAGAGTAGCAGAATGTGGATACCTTAGTTGATAGCAATTTACTAGTAGGAGAATATATGCTGATTCAAAATGTACTGCACTTCAAAATAAACAGTCTCACATTGTTTGATCTCTTTAGTGGCATCTTTTAATACTCTAATATTGCAGTGTCAGGGGTTTCTTGTGCATCTGCATTTAAGTATAAGTCACTGATGGTAAAACTGTTGGCAGTGTTCATGTTAAATGTAAATTACATAGTGTTCTTGGAGCTAAGAAATGCTCTGGTAAGCATTTTGAGCCTGATTCAGTTGTCAGACCATTCTAACACCAATGAAACACTGTTGACTTCAGTGAAGGTACTTCTGATTCTCACTGGTGTAAGTGAGAGGAGATTCAGACTCCTAAAAGAATTCCCATAGTGTTCAAGGAAAACTAGTTAATGATGGCATTATTTATTTAGAACCTCCATTTCAGAGTTACATTTCTGCATAAGAAATGCCTAGTTATGCTGTTAAGTGGTGGTATAAACACATTTATTTTTGGTTTATTTTAAATATCTAAAATGCTCCTCTGATATGTACTATAGGCACATTAACACATGCTGCTGGGGAATTTTTAGTGAAGGCTGAGGTTGCCCATGCTTGGTCTAACCGGACCACGAGAAGAATGAGGTCCAGTGGTTATAACCCTGGACTGGGTGTAATGTGCATCTGACAAGACATGCTGCTGACTGAGCCAGCTGCCAAATAATCTATTAATAATAGCTTCCAAGAGGTCTTCAGGAGTAACCCCGTAACAAAGTGCAGAAGCATTATCTAGCTTCCAGTAAACAAGGGGTTCATTCAAACTCCCTTCCGTTTGGACAGGTCTTGAGAGATGGGCTGCTGGACAGACAGAAGGATGAGAATGTCTAGGGAAAGGCAGGGCTCCTTCCTCTGTCTCTGAGGATCCTCCTAATACAGCAATCTAGTGTTCTGTTTTTCCCTTTTTACTTGTTGTTTTGTTTGGCTTGTGTATTCAAATACTCTCTCCTGTTAAAGAGGCCTCACTGCTCGTAGCTGTGATTTGTTTCTGCTCAGCCATCCCACAAGGGAAAACACAATTGCCTCCATATGTTTACCGGTTGCTGACATTTGAGTCTGTTCTTTCTGTCTCGCTTAGCAATCTCACATGTTAAATAGGTTGGAAGGGAGGGTAGGTCCCCATGGAACCTCCCAGGTGAGAGTGCTGAAGTCCAAGGAGCAGTTGGCCACCCTGATTCTGAGTATGTTTTGAGAGGAAACATTGAGGCCATTTCAACAGCATTACAGAGGCTCAGCACTGCAGGGAGATTCTCTTTATTCCAAGGGAGTTCCCTGGTGGCATAAACCAGTGGTTTTCAAAGTTTGGGTCGAGACCAAGTACTGGATCGTGGAATGGAAGGCATTAGCTTGCCTTGCTCAGCCTCCAGGGACCATGACGGCCAGCCAGTAAAAACTAGTAATCTCTACCTGTTCTGATACCGCGCCGCCCTCCAGAAACAGCCAGCAGCAGGTGCGTCTCATAGGCAGAGGAGCCACAGCTCCGCGTGCTGCACCCACCCCAAGCACCGGCTCTGCTCCCATTGGCCGGTAACCAGCCAATGGGAGTTGGGGTGGCGGTGCCTGCGGGTGAGAGCCATGCAGAGCTGTTTGTACGCCTCCACCTAGGAGCCAGACCTGCTGGACGCTTCCAGGGTGCAGCACGATCTGCAGTGCCAGGACAGGTGGGAAGCCTCCTACACCCCAACCCCCCCATTCCTGACTCCACCCCACAGCCCTCATCCCTGCACCCCAACCTTCTTCCCTAGCCCTGAGCCTCCTCCGACACCCCAAACCCCTCATCCCCAGCTCCACTGGGTCATGGGCATCAAAAATTTTCTTCAACTGGGTCTCCAGAAAAATAGTTTGAAAACCACTGGCCTAAACTACAGGCTGTATGACCTTGTTGTACTGATGGGGCTATCGCATGGTATTAAATAAATGTCAAAGTCCTGTTCACAAAAGAATAAAACCTGCATGAATTTTGACCATGGAGCCACCTCCTCACTATAACAATCCTGTAACACCTTCTCTGGGCCACTTCAGAGACTGGCATATACTGTTTCTCAGCCTGGAACTATTATAGGCAGAGACTGTAGAACTGCTGAGTTAAGGTTGCCTGACACATTCTATTCTGAGACCCTGTTTTCAGTTGCTTATACCTTTTGCCAAACTTTTAACTGTTCATATTGAAATTTTCCATGATGGATGTTTGCCTCAGACTGTGTTTGTTTTTCTTGGGCAGCTTTACCTAAAGCTGTTCAGCTGTTTCAGAGAGCAGGGCCAGGGAAAAGGTAGTAGTTTGCCATATAAAATAATAGTACTATTGTTCTGGAGCAGAGACTTGAAATTTGGCAGGAGTGTCTCCCTAGGGTCAGGGATGTGTCTTTTGCTGCCTTTGTGAAAATTTGCCCAAATATAGTCAATTTATAAGTTTTGGAAAAACCTCAGTTTGCAGATGATTTGTAGAAACTTATTACACTTTGACAGCCGAAGGTGCTCTCTGTACTGATCATGCACCAGCCGAGGGATACAGGGGCTAAGCTGGACTTTTCCTTCAACTGCTCTTCCTGCTGCCAGAAGCTGTTGTGGCACAGGAACTGAGAGCAGGGAGGCTGGATATCCTGTGCTCAGTATGATTTTCCCCTACCCTGGCCCTAGCAGGCACCCAGGCTGCATGGCAAAGGAAGCAACCTGACTGAAACATAGAGGGAATAAAAGCTAGATTTGAAGGAGTGGATTGGAAGCTGAGTGGTGAGGGGATATTGGGATTGGTGGGCACAGAAACTGGGAGCTAAGTGGGGAATCTGGGATGGAGTGGTGGGGAAACTGAGGTCAGATGAAGAGAGACTGGGACTAGCTGGACAAGGATCCTCGAGGGGGATACTGGGATAATGGTAAGGAGACTGGAACTGAGATGAAAATTTGGATGTGGGAGACATGGGACAGGAATAGTACAGGGACATGCTGTGGGGGAGAAGAGCAGAGAGTCCGTTTCTCCCCCCTCCTTCCCTGACTCGCTTCCTTCCAGAGCCTGGAGTGGAACCCAAGATTCCTGAGTCTCACCATTCCTCTGCTGTCACCAAGTATCTGTGAAGCCCTTTGGCAAAGTGTGTGTGGCCTGGTCTACACTACACGTTTAATCCGATTTTAGCAGCGTTAAACCGATTTAACGCTGTACCCATCCACACTACGAGGCCCTTTATATCGATATAAAGGGCTCTTTATATCGGTTTCTGTACTCCTCCCCAACGAGAGGAGTAGCGCTAAAATCGGTATTACCATATCGGATTAGGGTTAGTGTGGCCGCAAATCGACGGTATTGGCCTCCTGGCGGTATCCCACAGTGCACCACTGTGACCACTCTGGACAGTAATCTCAGCTCGGATGCAGTGGCCGGGTAAACAGGAAAAGCCCCGCGAAATTTTGATTTTCATTTCCTGTTTGCCCAGCGAGGAGCTCTGATTAGCACGGGTGGCCATGCAATCCCAAATCCAAAAAGAGCTCCAGCATGGACCTTATGGGAGATACTGGATCTGATCGCTGTATGGGGAAACAAATCTGTTCTATCAGAGCTCCATTACAGAAGACGAAATGCCAAAGCGTTTGAAAAAAAAAAATACAGGCTACACAGTGCTGCGTGACAAGTGTAACAGGAAGCCAGAGACTCAAACGGACGCTCATGGAGGGAGGGAGGGGGTATTGAGGACTCCAGCTATCCCACAGTCCACAGCAGTCTCCGAAAAGTATTTACATTTTTGGCTGAGCTCCTAATGCCTGTAGGGTCAAACACATTGTCTGGCGTGGTTCAGGGAATAGCTCGTCAATTTACTCCCTCCCCGCCCACGTGAAAGAAAAGGGAAAGAAATCATTTCTTGACTTCTTTCAGTGTCACCCTATGTCTACTGAATGCTGCTGGTAGACACGATGCTGCAGCAGTGAAGAGCAGTATCCGCTCCTCTCCCCCACATTGCTTAATGTCCTGACTGGACTATCATAGCACCGGGAGGCTGCCTCCCCCTCATTTTATGTCACTAAAAACTCAGTGTTTCTTATTCCTGCATTCTTTATTACTTCATGACACAAATGGGAGGAACACTGCTACGGTAGCCCAGGAAGGTTGGGGGAGGAGGGGAGCAACGGATGGGGTTGTTGCAGGGGCACCCCCCGTGAATGGCATGTAGCTCATCATTTCTGCGGGATCTGACACAGAGCAGCTGTGCTCTCTGATACACTGCTTCTCTAGTACATTTGCCCCATATTCTAGGCAGGACTGACTCTATTTTTAGAAACCATAAAGGAGGGATTGACTCGGGGAGTCATTCCCAATTTTGCTTTTGCGCCCCCGGCTGATCTCAGCCAGGGGCACCCATGATAGCAGCAGACAGCACAGAAGGACAGATAACCGTCATCTCATTGCCAAATTACACTGGCAGCAGACGGTACAGAATGACTGGTAACCGTCTCTGCTATCATGCAAAAGCCAATGAATGCTGCTGTGTAGCACTGGAGTATCAGCTCTGTCCACGGCATCCAATACACATATGGTGGCTGTAAAAAAAAAAAAAAAAAAAAAAAGCTGAATGGGCTCCATGGTTGCCGTGCTATGGCGTCTGCCAGGGAAATCCAGGGAAAAAGGGCGCAAAATGATTGTCTGCCGTTGCTTTCCCGGAGGAAGGAATGACTGATGACATTTACCCAGGACCACCCGCGACAATGATTTTTGCCCCATCAGCCACTGGGCTCTCAACCCAGAATTCTAAAGGGCGGGGGAGACTGCGGGAACTATGGGATAGCTATGGAATAGTTACCCACAGTGCAACGCTCCGGAAATCGACGCTAGCCTCGGATCATGGACGCACACCGCCAAATTAATGTGCTTAGTATGGCCACGTGCACTCGACTTTATACAATCTGTTTTACAAAACCGGTTTATGTAAACTCGGAATAATCCCGTAGTGTAGACGTACCCTGTGTCATCCTCTGCTAACGCTGGTCCAGACAGAACATGGCAACTTGCTGCTTCTATCAGGTAATCTCTTAAATCAAGTGGCAGAGGGAGTTCTGTGCTCCACCCCTGCTGATGAACCAAATAAGGGTCAGGATGGTCATACATGGTAGGATTTCTCTTCTTACAGTTAACTGTTTAAAAAATAAACATAGAGGAATACACCCACAAATATTTTAAGGTTGCAAAGTGAAGCTCTCAAAAGTTAGGAAATGCAAGAAGGAAGGTTGCCTGTGGGCACTTGACCTTAATTTCCTCTGTGCCTCCATTCCCTGGCTGTGAAATGGGGACAGTACCATCCCCCTCACCTCACAAGGGTGTGGTGAAAAGAAATTCATTGTAGTTTGTGAAGAACTATTTATCCTGTGCCCTCAATGAGGCAGTGTTCTTTTGGGGGTGGGGGAAGTATGTGAACATGTAATTAAAGACTATAGCATAATGCATATACGTGAAGGGGGGGAGAGGATGAATTAAAGTTTCACAGGAAATCTTAAATCTGGCATTCGCTAATTTCAGTGCTTGATTTGCAACCTTAACTGTCTTTTAAATGTAATTTTTGTGTGTTGTTTGTAAATAATGTTGGACCACTACAAGCGTGGAAACAGTAAAAGCAGGGACCAGAGAGCACTGGGAAAATTTTTCCTGGGGGCTTTGTTAGTGCACAGAGCACTCAACACAAGCCAGTACCCAGGAGTCACAATTTGTACTCTAAGCTTATTGCCTTTAAAGGTAAGGGGCTCCCAGCAGTGTCAGTGCAGGGAGAGAGCAGATTCCTTGTGGCCACTGCTCCTCCCCTTGAGTAAATGGGTGCAGAGTGCACAAACAGTGTGGGGAATAGGTGGAGCCTTGGCTAAGCCAGCACTGAGAAGCAAGTAATTTTGTTCTTGGCCAGTAGAGGATTACCCTTCCACCTCCAGCGCAAGTAGGGAACCATAGAGGGACTTGGACTCACAGGGGTTTCCATAGTCTGCGCTGAGGCAATGCACCCATTTAGCACCCCTTACTTCTGACCCAAAGTCAGGGTTGGATTTTGAACAAAATTTGGCCCTATGTGATTTTATTTTTTAAATCAGTGACAGACCACTTCGTCTGTGGCACTAAAGGCTAGGTACTGGCTGAACAGCAGAAGTACGGTATGTGTAGAATATGTTGTAAACATAGTAAGACATCTTTCTCAAAGCTTCTCCAACCTGTGTTTGCCAAGGACTGTCTAAGCTCTTTATAAAAATACTTTAATTCATAAAAATATTTCATAACATAGACAAATGTAATCTGTATGCGACCATACACAATTCTATTCATTCACTGTAGGCAGGTTCAAATTTTGAAGCATGTTTGAATGCTGCAGGCAGAGGCACTCGGATTCTGTGGTGATGAGTGTTGTAGAAATGAATTTCCCAGGGGAGAAAGCAAGCAGGCTCTGACTTTCTATAGTTGAAGCTTCTGAGGGTATGTCTACACTACGGGATTATTCCGATATTACATAAACCGGTTTTGTAAAACAGATTGTATAAAGTTGAGTGCACGCTGCCACACTAAGCACATTAATTCAGCGGATTGCCCTGGCAGACTCCATAGCACGGCAACCATGGAGCCCGTTCAGCTTTTTTTTACTGTCACCGTATGTGTACTGGATGGCGCTGACAGAGGCGATACTGCAGCGCTGCACAGCGGCATTCATTTGCCTTTGCATGACAGCAGAGACGGTTATCAGTTGTTCTGTACCATCTGCTGTGCCATTTGAGATGACGGTTATCTGTCGTTCTGTACCGTCTGCTGCTGTCATGGGTGCCCCTGGCTGAGGTCAGTCGGGGGCGCAAAGACAAAAATGGGAATGACTCCCCGAGTCAATCCCTCCTTTATGGTATCTAAAAATAGAATCAGTCCTGCCTAGAATATGGGGCAAGTGTACTAGAGAACCAGTGTATCGGAGAACCAGAGAGCACAGCTGCTCTGTGTCAGATCCCACAGAAATGATGAGCTGCATGCCATTCGGGGAGGGGGGGGTGCCCCTGCAACAACCCCACCTGTTGCTTCCCTCCTCCCGCTACCTTCCTGGGCTACCGTGTCAGTGTCCCCCCCATTTGTGTGATGAAGCAATAAAGAATTCAGGAATAAGAAACACTGACTTGTTAGTGAGATAAAAATGAGGGGGAGGCAGCCTCCGACTGCTATTAGTCCAGGCAGGACATAAAGCGGTGTGGGGGAGAGGAGCCCAACATCGCACTGCTATGATAGTCCAGGCAGTACAGAATCTTTTCGTTATGCAATGGCACATGAAAGGGAGGGGGCTGATGGAGTTACCAGCCGTTCTGTACCATCTATTGGGAATGACCAGGAGTCATTCCTATTTTACCCAGGCACCCCCGGCTGGCCTCACCTGAGGCCAGCCAGGAGCACTCAGCAGATAGCAAGCATATTGTACCGTCTGCCACCGGGGAGGGAAGAGGAGTGGATACTGCTCTTTACTGCCGCAGCATCGCGTCTACCAGCAGCATTCAGTAGACATAGGGTGACATTGAAAAAAGTCAAGAAACGATTTTTTCCCCTTATCTTTCACGGGGGGGAGGGGGTAAATTGACGAGCTATACCCTGAACAATGTGTTTGACCCTACAGGCATTGGGAGCTCAGCTTTTCGGAGACTGCTGTGGACTGTGGGATAGCTGGAGTCCTCAGTCCCCCCTCCCTCCCTCCATGAGCATCCATTTGATTCTTTGGCTTTCCGTTATGGTTGTCACGCAGCACTGTGCTGTGGACTCTGTATCATAGCCTGGAGATTTTTTTCAAATGCTTTGGCATTTCGTCTTTTGTAACGGAGCTTTGATAGAACAGATTTATCTCCCCGTAAACTGATCAGATCCAGTATCTCCTGTACGGTCCATGCTGGAGCTCTTTTGGATTTGGGACTGCATGGCCACCCGTGCTGATCAGAGCTCCACGCTGGGCAAACAGGAAATGAAATTCAAAAGTTCGCAGGGCTTTTCCTGTCTACCTGGCCAGTGCATCCGAGTTCAGATCGCTTTCCAGAGCGGTCACAGTGGTGCACTGTGGGATACCGCCCGGAGGCCAATACCGTCAATTTGCGGCCACACTAACCCTAATCCAATATAGTAATACCGATTTTAGCGCTACTCCTCTCGTTGGGGAGGAGTACAGAAACTGATTTAAAGAGCCCTTTATATCGATATAAAGGGCCTAGTGTGGATGGGTACAGCGTTAAATCGGTTTAACGCTACTAAAATCGGTTTAAACGCGTAGTGTAGACCAGGCCTGAGGTAATTTGGGAACGCACTGATGGACTTTGAAAGGAGTCATAGTCAGCCTTCTTCAGCCAAAAAGGAAGTATGCACAATCCGAGGCTTTGAGGGGAATATGGCTATTAACTTTGATGTGAGGATTCTCCCAATTCAGGAATCACGGGGAGATCCTCTGTTAATGTCATCTATTCTCAAGTACTTTCGCATCATTGCTAATTGCCAAGGTATTGTGTGCTACCTGCTCCTCCTACCCAATTATCTAAGTAATGTCTCAATTCACTCTTAGTGACATCATAACTTGTTAAGAGGAAAGGGACAGTCTCTTCTGCAGCCTTTCTGAATGAATTCATCAGGAGGAGGAATAGCACATTTAAAATTTTGTTTTTCTGTCTCACTTGGTTTAATTTAGATTATCCCTTAACTGCTACCAATATGTGAAGCTTCATCTGTTTGGAACTGCAGGTTTTATCAAGCAACTTTTTTCTCTTCAAATTTTCCCTTCCCTTCCCTTCCCTTCCCTTCCCTTCCCCCTATAACTTGATTTTTGTGAAGCTTTTGTGTTTTATTCAATTTGTCCCCTTGATAAGAATGCGTATTCAAATGATCTTTAGAATGAATTAATGATCCTTGCTTAGTTCACTAGTCAGAGCATGTTTTAGAAAACAGACAATCAAATGGGCTAATGTTTTCTGCAGCAAATCAGATGGGGTTTTTTGTACACAGGTTTGGTTACTTTTCTGTGCATCTCTTCATATGTGTTGTACAGATTGTTAGAATTTTGATGTGTTTTGTCCTTTTTGAGATCCTGCGATTAATCAGTGAAAACAAGAACTTGGGCTAAGGTATAGCAATTGAGTATTTAAAACAGCCACTCTACATTTTTTGTAGTCTGTTCTTTATTTTTCCTACTCCGTTTGCATGCTGTTACTGAAGTACTCTGCTGTACACTTGTAGTCATCAGAAGTTATTTTTTAAAACTTGCAAATTAATCTAAATCATGCTAGTCAACTGGAATTTAAAGATCTTAACACTAGGATGGTATAAAACACTAAAAGATGGTGTAAGTGGCTCGTAGTTTTCCAGATGCTTATACCTGACATTGTGCACCAAAATGCTTACACATTAGAACGAAACACATTTCAGTGCACAGAGCATTCAGTTTCCATGCCAGGATTAAGTTACTTAAGTTTCATTTGGAGATCTTGGCGGTGGGAATTTTAAACCATTAGCTTTTTTTGTCCTTTGCCTCTCAAAAATATCCATGCAATTTTAATTTAACTGAAAAGCATTAGTTTAGCAAAAATCCGTTTTTCAAATGATTATTTCTTCCAGCCTTAGCATTAACAAAGGGAAGGAAATATTTATTTACACTAGTCATATACTGAATGGATTAACTTGAATGACAGCTCTTGTTACCTCCTTTCTGTATGTCCTTGTGTACTGTCATCAAAACACATGAAAAACTTTCTATCAGCTTGTATGCAGTGGTCTCAGGATATTAGAGACAAAGTGGGTGAGGTAATATGTTTTATTGGGCTGACTTCTGTTAGTGAGAGAGACAAGCTTTCAAAAAACACTTTTCAGAGTACTTTGATTAAACACGCTTTTTACTATCTGTGTTGCTGTCTTGTTTCCAATAATATTGTAGGGGAAAAAAGGTTTCAAGAAGAGGCTCTTAATTTTGTGTGTCCATCACTGTATAATCTACTGGTTGCATGCCCAACCACCACATTTATAGGAACGTTTGTGAATGCAAATGCAGACAATCAGTTGCTACATGTAGGTGCCTATTTGCCTATAAAAATATATTACTTGCCCATGCAAATTTGTGTGTCCATACAAAAGTCTTCCTAAAGCAATATTAAAGACCATGTTGAGGTTAGCTGAAACTTCTACACTTAAAACATTAACAGCAATGCAAAAGTTTAGTTACAAATGCTGGCAATAAATTTCAGTGTTTTAAACATTTTAATTGTAATTACTACAGGTCAATCATCTCACAATTAAATGCTGCCATTTTACTGTCTTTGGACAACTCGGTAGAAAGAGCTAGAGATGGGCTCAAAGTGCATAAGTTAGATCTGAGCATGAGTCCAGATTTTGAAACCAGAAGAGTTCAGATTTGAGGCTCATTTGGTCTGTTATAGAGAGGCCTTAATCTTGAAATTCACACCTGGATTTGTACCAGAACTTTGACTCCTCTCCCCAATGTGCATCAGGGGATCAAAGTCTGAGTTCTGTTCAGACTCAATTGTAACAGCAGACAACAGAACTGGCAACTCTGCAGAGGGGTACATGATGTGAAACCAGTATCTCTGGTCAGAACAAAGCTGAAATGTTTTGTGGAGACTTATCTATTTCCAAGAACCTTTTTTTTGAGTCCAGGGCAGGAGAGGGAGAAAGTGACACCTACCTCAGTGGCTTTATTCTCAATTCAGAACAATTATTTTTAAGTTTGCTGTAAAATGGAATTGCCATTCTCTAGTCAGCTCTAGAAACCAATGTGCTGTAAGAGAATACCACAGGTTCCTTCCCTGTGTAACTGGAGGGTCAGTTTAAAGCAGAATTCAGCTAAAACAATTCTGAACTACTTGTGAAGAATCTCAACAATTTCTTTGTCAGAGGAGAAGCAAATGGAGTAGCTCTGTGGATTTAATTGTATAAAATGGATAAGCTGTCCACTGCTTCATGGTTAGTTGCTAACGTGGCCCTATGTGCCTGAAACCTTTCCTGACACAGCTGCTGCATTGCTGACTGCTACGGATTTTTACATATGCCAAACCATTAAATCCTATCCACTGTAAATGGTGCACAGAATCCAACGCTATTTGCTTCAGTGCTGGTGAAGTTAATGAGAAGATACAAGGAACAACATGTTTATTCTGTAGTACAATGCACTTCTGTAATAGTTTAAATGAGAAAATAGGGGAAAAATAATCCTTTGTTTTGCTCTTGTTGTCTGGTTAAAAAAATAACTTATGTAAAATACATTATCTTACATAACACAGTGTTGTTGTTTTTCCTCTATTTGGTAAATTTCAAGTTGTTATACTATACCTACCAGACATGTAAAAAGATTACAGACAAATAGCAAAAACCTTAATGCTCTTTAACCCAAGTTAGTCCTTACTGAAATCCTATTTGTTTTGGAAGCAAACACTAGAAACATTTCAGTTCAGTTTTAGTATTAAATGGATATTGTTGAGGTCATGTTGATGTAAATAATGAGTGATGTGAAAAAAAGTGACAAATGAGTAGGCAATGGATTTTTGTATATAATTACTCATTTTTTCCTCAATGTTAATTTTTACACATTTCATACAATACCAAATTGTATAATTTGTAATATGAAAGTGTAGTTTATTTAATGTTTACTCCTGAGATAATTATGTGCCTAAAAATTATAAATTATGCACACAATATTTTAAAATTCTGCACATTTTATTTGTCAATAAATGAATGTGGCTCCAGCATGGCAGTGGGGCACACAGGCCACTGGGTGTATTGAGGTTGGAGATCACCCTGAAGCCCCCACCTCCCTCAGTACAGGGACTCGATAGTGAGGCTGCACCTGACGCAGTGCAAGGGCTGGGCCTGCCCCCAAAACACCCCAGGGCCCTGCCACTCTGTGTCAGGTGCACCAGATGTGGGGAGACAGTCTTAGCCCAGCATGGTCCAAGTGTGGTGAGAGGTTTCTGTGTGGGGCAATCTGGGTGCAGGTAGCTCAGTAGGAAATCTGGATGCACAGGGGCTTGTTGGGTGGTTCTGTGTGCAGGGGCAATGGGACTCTGCAGGGGATCCAGGTAATGGTGGTTGGGATTGGGGTTGGAGTCAGTATGGGGAGATGGAGCTTGGCAGGGGAGGGTCTGGGTGCTGGAGGAGTGGGGCTTGGTGGGGTCGGGGTCTGGGTGTGTTTGTGGGCTTGTCAAAGGGGTCCAGGTGTAGGGGAGTAGGGCTTGTCAGGGTGAGAGTTCGATGGGCCTGCTTAATGGGGGAGCCCCAGCTGCTGCCGAGTGGATGCCGCAGGCTGGGATCCCACTTCCCCTCCCCCTTCTCCATCCACCTCCCCTCTCCCTAACATTCCCCTCTCCCTGCCCTTTTCCACCCCTTTCCTTCCCCATTGCCTCTTCCCCTCCACCCCTCATTTCCCCCAACTCCGATTACCCAGCCCCACTGTGGGAACTCCCTGCTCCACAGAAAATAGGAAGGCTCCCAGAATACAGAAGGGGAGCACAACTGGCACTAGGACCCAGGAGGCTGCGTTCAGCTGCAAAGTCAGCGGAGCCCCAGACAAGAGGCAGCCTTCCAGCTGGGCAACTCTGCATTTGCAGAACGGAGGGAGGGCGGCAATGGCACATAACCCCATGTGCCCCTTATGCCTCACCTCTGTTTGGGGAGCAATCCCCCCCAAAAAAACTGCACATGTGGTCACTTCCCTGCCCCCCCCCTCCCTGCGGCTACCCTAGAATCATAGAATATCCTGATTGGTCTAGACCTCAGGAGGTCATCTAGTCCGACCCCCTGCTCAAAGCAGGAACAATCCCTAACTAAATCATCCCAACCAGGGCTTTGTCAAGCCTGACCTTAAAAACCTCTAAGGAAGGAGAGTCCACCACCTCCCTAGGTAACCCGTTCCAGTGCTTCACCACCCTCCTAGTGAAAAAGTTTTTCCTAATATCCAACCTAAACCTCCCCCACTGCAACTTGAGACCATTACTTCTTGTTCTGTCATCAGTTACCACTGAGAACAGTCTAGATCTATCCTCTTTGGAACCCCCTTTCAGGTAGTTGAAAGCAGCTATCAAATCCCCCCCTCATTCTTCTCTTCTGCAGACTAAACAATCACAGTTCCCTCAGCCTTTCCTCATAAGTCGTGTGCTCCAGCCCCCTAATCATTTTTGTTGCTCTCCGTTGGACTCTTTCCAATTTTTTCACATCCTTGTAGTGTGGGGCCCAAAACTGGACACAGTACTCCAGATAGCTCACCAATGTCTCACCAGCCTCACCAATGTCGAACAGAGGGGAATGATCACGTCCCTCGATCTGCTGGCAATGCCCCTACTTATACAGCCGAAAATGCCGTTAGAATATCAGGGTTGGAAGGGATTTCAAGAGGTCATCTAGTCCAACCCCCTGCTCAAGGCAGGACCAATCCCCAACTAAATCATCCAATCATGCAGGGAAAAGCAGGAAATGGGGTATGGGGGAGTGTTTTCTGCTGCGGGTGTGCCGTCCTACAGAATTCCCCCAGGACTAAAATGTGGACCATATGAATTCTGCGCCCCTGCAATGGCACAGAATCCCCCCCAGGAGTAAATGTTACTGAGACAGTAACATAATCCTCAATTCCTTATAAATTCTTTCTTCATTATCATCATCAGTGTAGACATTTATGCAAAATATATGTGAAATATATAAATATGGGCCAAATCTTCCTCTGTTGCACCACTGTAGCCCTATTGATAACAGCTGAGGTTACCGTGGTGTAATTGAGAGAGGAAGTTGCCTGTGAGATCACAGCAGTAATGATTGTCCAGTGTGAATAAATGAATGTGAAATGAAAGCCTTGCCCTTGAATTGTGTGACTAATTTGTGGTAAACAGTGGAAAATAATACAAGTATGTCATTGTTCTCATTTTTCCAATGTTAGTGTTCCAGTTTTGTGGTGCTTTTGAGCTCTCTCACAATAATAAAATCAATGTATCTCATTTTTAGCATAGGATAATTAACAAGCTGGTATGTGGGTCCAACCAGAAAGGCAGAGAGGTCTAAGTGATCTTAAGTGTACATCCAGACTCTGGTAACACTGCATCTGGGTTTAAAAAAAATACATATGACATAATTATTAAATCATATTTGTTTTACTTGAACAGAGAAAGAGAGACAGAGGGCATATTAACAAGATGCAAAACCCCCAAACTGTAACAGCAGAGCCCTGTTAGATATTTAAGAAACACAGGTAAACTGTGTTTGATTTTAGGTAAGAGTATATAGATAGGAGTGTATTTGGGTTATCTATGTTTACTAAGTACTGTATGTATCTTTTTTTTTTTTTTTTTGGTCTGTTGTTTTTCTCTAGGTCATGTGCAGGGATTACAGCTAAGAAGGGTTATAAGATAAGACCTTATCGGCTAAAAAAAGATCCCTGCTAAGCTTCAGAAAAAGACAGGCCTACATGCCTCAGAACTTCCACATAGTACTGTTCTGTCAGTAAGGAGGCTTTGTGGTTTTCTGTCCCCTGCTCAGTTAATGAGATCTAGAGGTAGCCAGTATTGGACCACCTCATCTGTTTGTGCTTCCAGAGATGCAAGGAACTATCCCATAAAGTGATCATTCTCAGCAGAGAGAGTCAAACTGGCTATATTGCCAGCAATAGTGTGCTGAGCTTTCAGTCTCTGGTACCAAGGGGACAGTAAGAGAAAAGACTTTTCATATTCCAAAATTTATGCTTGAATAAACTATTTAATCAGAAAAGGGCTTCAGAAGAGGTGAGAAAATACGATTGATTGAATTATAGTGCCATGCTGCTTGCTTAGATGTCTTAAAGGTGGTTGAAGCATTATGTCCTAATAATGACTTAAGTGCAAGCAGTATTGTTATTTGTACAGGACTGAACTTGATGGGAAAATATGGAGTATTGCTTTGAGTATTAACATTTTATTCTTCAGTTTTTTTTGTGGAGACCTAGTTACTTTAATATCAGATACAACTTTTATTTTAATAGTGCCCTACTTATGGAGAAATGTGCAACGAAAATATACATAAATTCTCATTCTTCCTTACTCTTTTTTGTCAATGAAGTGAAGCAGTGTCAAGAAATTCAGATTGTTTTCATTAGAAAAGCCATGTAAATGGTGATGTTAACAGAGGCATAATTAGAACTGATTTGATCCTCTGGTCTCACCAGTTCAGATGTCCCATGTGGGGGTTTATTAACTCAATAGCTCTGAAAATTTACAATTTTACACACTGTACTTTTCACTTGGGCCTCTTTTATTTAGAATATTATCAAAACATATTCAAATGTGATTTCTGAATCCCTCCTAGACCTGAATGACTCACCATGTTGGTCATTTTCCTGACTTAATCTCTTTCTCTCTCTCTCTATCCTTCCTCCACTTGCCCTCTGTCAGCATCTTTTACACCCTCACTTCATAACACATTTATTTAACAAACTCCAGCCTATAACATTCCATTTCCTCTACTACTTTCACAGTATTGCCAACCCCAGCCCTTCAAAACTCATGACTCAGGCCCCCTAAAATCATAAGATTGGCTTAAAGATAATGAGATTTTGAAAATAATAAATATGTTGTTCTTTGTTTTCTGTATTCTTTGCCTTTAGGGCTCTTTTTGCAATCACAAGATCTAGGCACTTCTTCTTTTAAATGAAATCTGATTCTAACTTAACATGACTCTAAAAAATGGGGCTTTAAGAAAATCTCCAGATATCATGAGTATTGACAACATTGCGTCTCTAGCCTTTTCCTCTCTCTGTGACCTCATTTTCTTCTGTGTTCTTCCAAGTTCTCAGCTCTACTCTATTTCTTTTGAGGTTTTTATTTTTAATATAAATTTCAATGTGTTCCCTCAAAGTGGGAATCTGGATTTTCTTTCAAGGCTAAAATTTATCTTGGTGTTACATCAATTATGTTAAAGATAGGGGAGTGCTTCAGGAAGGGGAAATGTATGGAAGTAAAAAGAATGGAAGTGTTGAGGCTTCCACCTTAAGGACTGAGGTGGGAAATACTGCATCATCACAAATCTGTAAATCCATGTCAGTGTAGAACATTGATATCAGTCAACCTATTGTGCACGAAGCATACTGAATGATGATACAGTCTGTGCTCTCTCCCCAGTCAGGGAGTGGCTGTGGCTTGATGAGCTCCCCTTGACCCAGTACAGCTCTACGAGGCCCCAAAGCAAGGCTATGCCTAATTCTTCCGCTAGCATCTGCTCTTTAGCAAAGATAAAGACATAACAAAATGACACCATCTTCAGTGAATTAATTGGTGTTCTTAATTTCTCATCGTTTCTCGAGGTCAGCCCCAAAGATTGCCTTGGGCTAGATTCCTTGTCGATTCCTTGGATGCTATTTTGGTCCTTTCTGCTGTATAAGCTACTTTCAAAATATTGCTTATTATGAACGGGAAGTCTTTAGGCATTAGTTTCTGAACTTACTTCATTTGGCAGTTAATAAAATCCATATCTCTATTTTTCATTTCCTTTTTTGGATTTTCAAGGTAAATAATGTTTTAAAATCAACCTTTGTGTATTTTATATACACGAGAAAACTGCTCCAGTATTCAGTATTCATATCATACAGTGTAGGTTCAACACAAACTGTTCTTGTGGGAATAGTTTCTTCTGCTAGTATCCAATTACTTCTAATGCCTTATTTTTCTAATTAATTAAAGTGTCCCAGCAGCATATTTTTCTTACTTTGAGGAAGGGGAAATAAATCCCAAACTACTAATTAAAAAAACCTGCTCTCATTGTTCCTTCAAGAGCTTGCCTTCTACCTTGCCTCAGACGTGTATCATTTTTTAATTTTTGTTTTTTGCTTTTAACTGGGAAACAGAAAAGAAGGTAAAACTATTCTAAAAGAAATCATCCCCCCCTGCTTTGGGATGTTATTAAACATAATAAAATTAATATATGTATCTGAGCCCATAGACTTCTAAAAATAATAGCAGGAACCAAGCTAAATGAGAGGCAGATTCTGATCTCCATCACACCAATATAAATCTGAATAGCTCCAAATTAGTCTGGGTTTACACTGGTGTTACAGGCATTAGAATATGAGCCAGTCTGATGGTGGTTAGGATAAGGAACAAAACTAACTCTTCCATGAGTCACTATGTAAGCTGGGACAAGCCAGTTAACTTTCCTTACCTTGATTCAGTCATCTATAAAGTAGAGATAATATTTATTAGGCCACATTCACCACAGCTGTACAAAAAGGTGCAATTTAAACATACCTGCACTTGCTGAGACTCTGGGAATCTACAGCAGATTGCCTGGCATCTGGGGTCAGTCTTTCCACTACCGCCTTTCTTCTATGAGATTGTCGGGGGCAACTTTAGTTCAAGTCAGACCTCATGTATGGGTAGCATTACCTGCACTTCGGGTTGTTCTGGTCCCCTGTAGTTTCTCTCTCTAAGCATCACTGAGGCTGAGGTTGCTTTATGTCACTGCAATTTGAAGCCTTGTGTCTGCTCCTGGGGACTTGGTGGGTTTGTGCTGGCATAAACCAGCATAATTTCAGTAATACTACTTCAGGAGTAGGCTAAGGCTTATCTGTTAATTCATTAATCACTATTCCTGTTTCATTTGTTTAAAAACTGAAAAGTAGCTAATGAACAGTTCTAGTTAGTCTGATTTACAGAAAACAAGCATTCTGTTTTCACCCACCTCCCAAATTGCACAGAAGTCTATTTAGGGCCTTATGTTGCAGGATTGATCTATTAGGGTGAAATTCACCCCTGTGCAGAGGGCACACATAAGCCCTATGTGCCACTGAAGCCTAGTGTGACTTATATGAGACCTGAATGCTGCACAGGCTTCAAGTGGATTCAATTACTGAAGAGGGATGGCATTTATTTGATACAATTTGCCAAAAGGAAAAAAAAATCTACTCATTATCCATTTGAATTCCAATTTACAGACAGTAAAATTTAGAGGAGCTATTTTGTTGATTTCACCCAAGGGAGTATCTCCCACTTTCATTCACATCAATGAGAAAATGAAAGTGTTCAGTTTCACCAATTCACTGTATGTATTCCTGTGCAGTTGGGTTTAGCTGTGCTGTAGATCCATGAAATACACAATGAGCTATTGCATAACTTTTCACTGGTGAAAATAGGGGAACCAGTTTTATTGTTTTTGCACATGAGGCTCTTTGGCTACAGCAAAATGATAAGCAGAAGCTCTGTGTTAATCTTATTTTGAAAGGAGCTTTCAGGATTGCAGATTAACAGATTCATAATCTGACTGTTTGTAAACAGCCACAACTGGTGACCTTAGTATTTACTGTAGAGGTGCTTCATCATCATAGCATGTGTAAGCTTGTAAAGCACCATTCTTTTTCACGATGTATGTTACACAAAAAAGGGACTAAGGATGACATCTGCCTACCTCAGATTTCTGAAACAACTGCACCCTTCAGCATCTCATAGATCAGGACATAATATGGTTTCATTTTCTTATGCAACACTATTAATAATGAATTATATAAATCATGTAAGAATTAGAACATTCACTTTCCCTCTCTTCTTATGTTATGCATAAAAAGCCATGTTAATACAGATATGCTTCCTGGATTGACCGAAATAAATTGACTACTAAGAAGCTGTATTTTAAGGAACTCTTGTTGGACCTGTTGTTGTGTTATTTAACTAGTTAACCAGCTCCGAAACATAAATATACACATGAAGCTCCTAAAGACTTTTTAGGGCTCTCATTTAATGAATTATATGATTGGATGTTAATTGGTTTTGTCATTAGTCCCAGTTTTGAGATTCAGTCCTAATAAGGCTACACTATAATAGCTTTGGAAGAAAAACAAATCTTTGATACCAAGGCAGTCTCAGGTAGGCTTGTTTTCTAAAGAAGTACTTCAAGAAAGAAAAAAATATGATTGATACTTGTTGTTCTTGAAGTTACCTTTGGAATGCCTACATCTTTTATGATGCTATTAAATATTAAATTCCAACTTGGATAATTGCTGCTAGACATTTTGAATAACTTCTTGAATAATAGTAGCTTACAGTAGAAGTTAATTGTGGCTATCGGAAGGTGCTTGAGAAGCAAAATAATATTTGCATATCTAAATGATTAATGATTATACCAACATAAATTATAATATAGTAGGTAGTATAAAACTTTTACTATTTATATACCTTGTAACCATGTTGTGATTTCTATCACGACCGTAATTACCAGGGGTGGTTGTGAAGGCCAAAAGTATATCTGGCTTCAAAAAAGAATTTGATACATTCATTTTCTTCAGTGCCCAGGACATGAATGTATACCCAGGTGGTCAGGGATGGAACCCCATGATCTGGGTGTCCCTAAACGTCCAACTGCCATAAGATGGGACTGGCTGACGGGATGGATCACTTAATGTTGCAGCAAAAATCTAGTTCCAAACCATGACACTTCACAACCTGCCACTTCCCATGCAGAAAAAACACCAAAGGGGAGTTATCAAGGGGTAAGTCACAGGCTTGTGTTCCTTTGAAGTTCCACCACATCCTCCCCTTCTGGAGGTGAGGCTGGCAGCAGAGCTGAAAGGCCGTGGTTGCAAGTTCTGCATCAGGAAACGGGGCCAGATCTCTCAGATCTCATCCCACTTTTGTTCCTTTGGGTCTGCTTTCCCTGCCTTATTGCCTGCCGCAGTTCTCTCTGTCATCCCCTCACTGCAGTGACGGCGTTACTGTTATATTTTGCTTTGGAAGTCAGCTGCCCTAAGAGGGAAACCTGCCTCAGAGTTTTTCACCCTACTCTGGTTGTCTACCTTCCCCCATTATATGTTGCAGTGGCAGAGCAGAGGGTGTTGGGGCCTGTGGAGTATGTATGTGGTGGAGGTGGGGGAAAGAACCCGCTAGTGGATATAGAAAGTCATCCCCTCTACATGGCCTCTTCACCTCACAGTATTAGAAAAATCAGAACTAAAAATGAGTAATCAAAATTACTGTGTAATACACAGCAGTGTTGGCTGTAGCCAAAGTTCCACTCCTGACAAATGCAATCCATTTACAGTAGCTTGTCTAACCAGAATGAAAACAAAATGCTGACCCAGAAGCAGTCACTGATAAAAATACCCTTCTCTACTATGCTTTTAAGTTTAGGTTCATTGATTTTTTTCTTGTTATATACATTTGCGTGAGGCTTGTATGCTGAGATGTAGAATCAATGCAGAAGCTAAAGCCTTTAAAAAGAGGGGATGGTGAAGGTGTTTTCCATTTGAAGATTTTGGAATGGTGTACATTGGAAAACTGTTGGAATTTCAAAACTTTTTATTTGCAAACATTTCCATACATATTATAGCAGAAGTATTTCCAAACCTGTTAATGATTTGGTTTTGACTTGCCAGAATTATATAGGCATTTCTGTTCCTGTTACTTTGGCCGGTACTGTAAAGTATTCCAACTCTGATGCTTTCCTCACCCTTCTTTGTGTGTACTGTATTGAACTGTGCTCATCTATGACTTTACATGCAGAGCTCACATTGCACTAGATCGGTAACCTGACATATTTTGGAGGATGCCACCTTGTTCTCTAGAACTTTGGGTTTAATTGGAAAATGAAGAAGGCATACTTCCCTGTATTGGTTATACTTGGTTCATATTTTGCATCATGGCAGGGGGTTGACTCTTGCTGTCTGTTGATTTTAAAGCTCTACGATTTTTAAAGCTATTGTTTTCAAACATAGGAGTTAGAAACTCTTTTTTATAAAAGCTCAAATTCTGATGTCTTTGGGGCCCTAGTCAAGTACGTATCTGTTGTGCCTATGTCTGAATCTAGCCTTGCCTAAGTGTGTATGTGAACTCCACTCATATCTGGCTCCAGGCACCAGTGAAGAAAGCAGGTGCCTGGGGCGGCCAGTAGAAAGGGGCAGCACATTTGGGTCTTCGGCGGTGGGTCTTTCAATCCCTCCGATTCTTCGGCAGCAATTTGGTGGCAGATCAATTGTGTTGGTTTTTTTTGTTTGTTTTTTCCCCTTTGCCGGTTGGGGTGCAAAAAAAGCTGGAGCCGGCCCTGATTCCACTGAAGGTGTTTAAATCATGATTTGAGGACTTCAGTAACTCAGCCAGAGTTTATGGGCCTATTATAGGAGTGGGTGGGTGAGGTTCTGTGCCCTGCAATGTGCAGGAGGTCGGACCAGGTGATCATGATGGTCCCTTCTGACCTTAAAGTCTATGAGTCTATGACAATCAAGCCTGAGGAGCCCTCTGTTTTTATTTTCTATTTTTTTTTTACATTGCCAAATGTGGTTTGAGTGGCATCTCATTTTGCCAGCTCAGGTGGGCAAAGCTTAGCATGTGGATGGAGCCGAGGAAGAATACCACTAGTGCTGCTGCTGCTTTTTTTCCAGGTTGAGTCAAGTTTGCATGATAAGCTCCTTGGAGGAGGGACTCTGTTATTTTGTCAGCACATTGTATAGTGAGATGGCAGTGTGTGCTGGCACATAAAGTTACTCTCCTCCTTTAGGTTGGAGAAAGGCTAGAAGGGAGAGGTAGTGGCAGGGCACACAGAGCCTGTAGCTTTGCTGTCCCTCTCCCTGGCTTCTGTGAAGCTTCAGAAAACCACACTATACAGAGCAAGGTCTGCTGTGTCTGCAGTAGGATGGGAGGGATAGGGAGATCACAGTCCTTGCTCCCTCAGTGAAGGGGTGGGAGGGTTCTGTAGCCCCAGCTGCTTTATGCAGATGTGTCGGGGTAGGGGGCTCAAGAAGTGCCCTTCTCCCTTGCCATTGTCCCTACAGTTGAGGGATGGACACTATGCTCTCAGACCCCCTCCCCACCCACAAGCTCCACTGCATTGTTTTTTTGCGGCAGGATAGGGACCAGTAATCCTCCTGAGAGATCCAACAGAGAATGAAGGAAGAAGTAAGTACATGTCCACAGCCCTTGAAGCTGTGTCTGTCCCACAGTAGCATTTCTGTGCCGTGATGAGGGAACCCAATGTGGGTGCCTTCTCAGTCATCTTGTCAGGGGTCAGGGTTTATTCCTGGTTTGGTGATGGGACCTCTCAGGCCTTAACCCTCAGTCAAGGGGATCTGGCTGTGGTCCAGATCTCCAAAAGAGATGAGACAAATTCAGAGTAGGACCACCTTTGGGTCACTGCAAGACCTTCCGCTCTGATAAAGCCTTGTCACCATATCCCTGTGGAGCTCTCCAGTGGTACCTAGGGTTGTGAAGCACCTCACCATTACCTGCCCTTAGCATGAGGAGGCCTTGGCAGTTCCTGCTGTAGATTAGCTCCCTGAAACTGCCAGTCCCTGGCAACACAAGCTCTGCCTTCCAAGCCTCCGCAGGCCTTGTGCTCTCTGTACAGGTAGCGAAAGGCATACACCAACCACTGAATCCCTTGGGGCTTTCCCAGCCATGCCCAGCCCCCTGTGCACTGAACATATAGAATTACCAGGCCTTCTGTTCCCAAAGGAACAGTGTGCTCTAGCTTGTAAGATTTAACTTAAGAACACCATTGTGATTAACACCACAGCATTTAAATATATTTATAATGAAAACAAGAATAAATTCATTGCCAAAGAACAGAGATTCAGGTAACAGTGAAAAATAAGAGTATTGGAAACAAATGGGTTACATATAAAGCAAAATTATAACTCACTTTTTAGAGACTAAGCAAACAAGTTATACTTTTGTCTAAAGAAGCCTATCTCACCCCAAGTTCTCTAGAGTGTTTTCAGCCAAGCCTGGTTGAGATTCCTCTTTCCTGGAGCAAATTCACTGTCAAATTACTTCCTAGGTGAGGAGTGACAGGATGCCTTCCTTGTCCCCCAAATATAGTAGAGTAAACCTTTTGATATGTACCTCAAGATAGAGTTTGACCCCCCTTCCCCATTTTCTTCTTTGTGTTACTTTTCTCTTCCAAGTTTTTCACAATCTGTCATTACCATTTGATTCAGACCAGTGGGAGGGGACCCATTATGAAACATACAATACTTATGTAAATAGACAAACATTTTTGGTCAGACAGAACCTATTTTTCACTTTTGCTGGTGACCAGTCCCTTGACACAGTCCCTTAAGAACATAATTTTGAGTGTGTATACGTGATTCCTTATACAACATCTATACATGCGTTTTGCAATTATCTTCATGACCGCTGTGACACTGGCTTTTATTTGAGGCCTGACATGACACATTTTGGTGAACTAGAATGTAAATACCAGACTCAGGAAATCCCTGTAACCCCTCTGCACCCCCTTGCTAGATAGCATTATGAGGTTCTTGGGTCAAATCCACAATAACTGATGCCCCCACCCCCTAAATCCAACCCAATACCAAACAGAATTTTCTGTGATCATGGGGAGTACCCTATGTCCACTAACTTAGAAGAGGCTTGGATACTGCAGAAATGGGAGCTAGAACGAAACCCTAACATAGAGAATTCCCCCCATACACACACCCACACATGCAAACTTTAAATACATCTTGTTAAAATTTTGAGCATCTTTGACAATTACTCTAACTCAAAGGAATGAAGTTTGTGAACGAGCCCCAAGACAGTGCTACATTCAGGCTTTGTTCCTTCCTTCACATATATTTTTCTTTCTCATCAAGCACTTCCTGAAAGTAGAATTCTCTTTGTTCCTAGATGTTACCCTATACGTAATCATACTATAACATCCCTATTGCCTATTGGCCAGCTATCATAACATTGTGGCTAATACATTGCCCACTATGATGAATGGTGGCTTACCAAAGGGCGATGCTATTTTGTTTCAGTTGAATTGTTTTCTAATCGGAAGTATCTGAGTTGGCCTTGGTAGCAGTGGAGCCCAGGAGGCCTACATTAGCTGTCTTATTACAATTGGGGATCAGTTTATTGTTTTTGTGCAAGACAGTTTCCAGGAGGCTATCTGGCTAAATTAATAGAAACTCCTAAATAAATAAAGCGAGTGTTTAACTGTATTGCTTGGTGCAAGGAAACAGCAGACTGAAATAATTCATTTTGCTAACGGGCAAGAGGGAGCAGTTCACAAGTTAGTGAGGAAAAACAATTTTTTATTCTTCTGTGTACAGTTTCATAGACTTCAGAAAACTTGGAAAAAAAAAAGAGCTTATTTTAGTTTATACATGGTTACTCCAAGCTGTTTATGGTATCCCTAGCTTCTATTTGCCAGAAGCTGGGAATGAACGACAGGGGATGGATCACTTAATGATTACCTGTTCTGTTCATTCCCTCTGGGGCACCTGGCACTGGCCGCTGTAGGAAGACAGGATACTGGGATGAATGGACCTTTGGTGTGACCCAGTAGGGCCATTCTTATGTTCTTATAAATTGAAATTGGTTTAAAAAAATTAGTTAATCACATCTTAATTCCTTGGGCCAAGCAAAATGAAAACTAAAAATTGTTTCTGCAATGTTCTTGTATTTTGTGTGGATTTTATATACTTAGTTAGCAACATCATAAAATCGTATCAGTTCATTTTAAACTGGGAATTTTGTTCAATGGTATAATAAATATACCAGTTAGTTTCTGGTTTGGCTATTTAGTGTTGATTACTTTTACTTAGTTTCAGATGCTCTGAGTTATTCCCAGTATCTTGAAAGAATTAAAGAGACACAGTCAAATCATTCTGTCTAACCTCCGAGTTTTACTTTGCCTTGTGAATGTTTTATAAACAGTTTGAAAAGTAATGTTATTGCTGAAGAACAGAAGAATGGCCGTACCGGGTCAGACCAAAGGTCCATCTAGCCCAGTATCTGTCTACCGACAGTGGCCAATGCCAGGTGCCCCAGAGGGAGTGAACCTAACAGGCAATGTTCAAGTCATCACTCTCCTGCCATCCATCTCCATCCTCTGACAAACAGAGGCTAGGGACACCATTCCTTACCCATCCTGGCTAATAGCCATTTATGGACTTCACCACCATGAATTTATCCAGTTCCCTTCTAAAGACTAGAAGACTTTAAAGATTACTTACTAGTGTAGTCCTGCTTCAATTTGAATGCTGATATCTTTCTACATTTTTTTCTTATGAAGACAAGGCTAAAATGGCTTTGTGCTGCTTAACATAAAGGAATAAAAATTAGAGAGTTAGGAAAAGTCTTCTAGTCCATTCTCTACAGCAGTGATTTCCAAACTGGTGTCAACAGTTTATCAAACTAAGACTTTGGCTGTTTCAACGTCTAGTCCACAATGGCTCTTAGGCTGTTCTAAACCCCAGTGTTGTTTTGGAATACTCCACACTCCATTGTATGTTAGAACATGTACAGTTATATGATAGGGCCTCTTGGGCATAGGGAATAAAGATTTTCCTCCTCCCTCTTGCCAAGCATATGTTAAGGCTACCTTTATTGCAGCTCCAAGCTTTTGGGACTGAATGGGATTATATAACAGATATAGCAGGTCATAGTTTTTTTGAAATATAGGTTTCAGTAAAGCTTTTTGTTGAAACTTTTTTTTATGCAACATCTCCCTCTGAGGAAATAGAGCTGGTTAAAATTTTCCAATGATCAAGAATGCTAATTGAAATTTAGACACTTTTTGAAAAAAACTATAAAAATGTTGAGAAAATTTCCTCAACATGTATCATTTCTTTTACTAGCTAGAACAGCAAATGCTCCCCACCTGAAAACAATGGAGTGGAGGCAAGGTGTGAGCAGATGTGCTAACTAGTTTTCCAAGCTGCATCTCATAAAGGACTCTTGCAAATTACTTGCCCCCTTAGCATAAAAGGGAATTTCCAAAGAGCACTCTGATTGAGGCACTGTGTCTCCCCGGAAACAGCAGTGTTTCCCAAACTAGGGACACTGCTTGTGTAGGGAAAGCCCCTGGCAGGCCAGGCCGGTTTGTTTACCTGCGGCATCCGCAGGTTCGATCGATTGCGGCTCCAGGCCAATGGGAGCTGCTTTAAGCGGCGGCCAGTATGTCCCTCGGCCCGCGCCACTCCCAGCAGCTCCCATTGGCCTGGAGCGGCAAACCGCAGCCAGTACAGCCGCGATCGGCTGAACCTGTGTACGCCGCAGGTAAACAGACCGGCCCGGCCCCCAGGGGCTTTCCCTACGCAAGCAGCGTCCCAGGTTTGGGAAACATTGCCATACAGGGTCAGACTCGTGATCCACCTAGGGTCGCCAACTTTGTAATTGCTGAAAACCAAACACCCTTGCCTCGCCCCCACCCTGCCTCTTCCCTTGAGGCCCTGCCTCTCCCCGCTCCCATCATCACTCACTCTCCACTCCCCCCCTCGCTCATTCCCCCTCCTGGGACTCACCTGCTGCCTGCAGAGCCAGGTTGGGAGTTGCTGATGGGGAGCCTGCCTGCCTGCCCAACCAGGGCACAACGCTGCAGGGGGGTGTTGGTCCCTGGAGAAAGGGGCCGGGGCACAGTGGGACACAGCGGTGTTCTGTTCCCGTAGCAAGGGGTCAGGGCCAGACAATTGGGGCACTGCAGGGATCAGTCCCTGGAGCAAGGGGGTGGGACTGAGAGGGGTCGGTCTCCCTAGCGACGGGCCAGGGCAATTGGGGCATGGCAGGGCAGAAGGGGGGGGCAGACAGGACACCACCCCCTGCCCCGGGCAACAACACCTACCTCTTGGAGCCCGGTCTGGAAGCTAGCCACTGCTCTCTGTCAGGTGTCAGCAGCTGGGCATAGAGCAGCTCCTCCATGTGGGTCCAGCTGGCAGCTGCTGCCCTTCCCATCCCACCCCACCCCCAGTGGCAGAGGTTGGTTACTGTGGCCAACTGGATTTTAGCATCTGCCAGGTTCCCGTTTCGACTGGATATTCCAGTCGAAAACTGGACACCTGGCAACCCTTGGTCCACCCAGTTCAGTATTCTGTCTCTGACCGTGCTTAGTGCAAGATATTTCAGAGGAAGGCATAAGAACCTTGTAATAGGATAATTTGTCCCCATGTTAGGTCATGTGCTGATCTCTAGTAGTTAGAGATTGGCTTAAACTCTGAAGCATGGGTTTTAATATCTATTTAAAAATTAAGAGTCATTTGTGCTACTAAGTCACTTGGGTGCTTTTTGAAAATCCCATCCTAAATTATTAAAACTGTAAGGCTCTTGTAGCTTCCCTTGGGAACTTCACTACCTTGTTTAGTTACCAAAATTATCCGTTCTTTCAAACATCAAGACCTCAATGAGCAGATAAACCATCCTTTTTGGTGTCCTGCTATTTGGCTTCTAGAGTTTCATAGTATGCAAATCTTTTTTCCCTTTAAACAATGCTACGCTTAACTGACCATTTTAAATCTTTCTTGTGATGTGTAGCAACAGAGATGGCCACCATGGGTACCTGAAAAAGGACAAGTCCTTTTTAGTGCTTCTAAAAATGAGGACAAGACTAAATTAAACAAATAATGTTCCATAGAAAGCATGCACAAGCCTTAGCTTATTGTCTGTTTCTTATATAACAGCTTCTTCTTGAGGAATTCTGGAAGAAGGTATTTGAACTCAGTATTTTTCTAAATTGCAGCAAAGCTGTAGTTCTGCTTCTACTGTGTCCAATTTCAATCAGTTACTTTCATTTCACCATGAGTAATTTATTAACAAAAATATTTTTTTCAGGATATGCATTGCTGCATGAAATGGAAAATATGTAAGAATCTTTTTTTTTCCTTCAAATTTTTGAAGTTTCCACTTCTACTTGAATTTGACATTTTTGAAAATCTTGAGTTATTTCTTTTTAATACGTGTGAAGTCTTGAAATTCTGGAGACAAAATGACTTCCTTGATTATACAAAATTCTTCATGTAATTTGTCCATATTGATAACTTTCTCAGCTTTGAATGTTTCAACGGCCTCTGTAAATTCTTTAAAAGAATGCTATTTTGCCAATAAGACAAGGTTATTTTTAGTGCATATTATTTTCAGTAAAGTCATCTCTTTTATAAATATTTTCTAGTCAACTGATTTTAAAAAAAGCAGAAAATCTGTTTCATACTTTTCTTCATTCACTTTGACTGAGATTCTTCCAAAACACAACCATAGCATTTCATTCATTATATATTTTAGTTTATTGTCTAGGTTGGACATCAGTTCGAACAATGAAGTTACTGTGAGCTAGTTTGACTTGAGAGCTTCAGTATTATCTGTGAATGTTTTTCAAGCATAGTTCAAGAGGAAGGAGTACAATTCAGCATCTCCAAAACTACCCCATATTACTTTACGGCATTTATCTTCCCCCCAAAGATTGAAAGTAACTTGTAAGCCCTTTTCAACACATTGCTAATTGTTCAATGAGCAACTACAAGTGACAGCCAAGGTGTGACTACATGACATAGAATTTTACTGTATTTTACTCCAGCAAATTGGCAAAGCTCTTTAAAGCTGTTGAACTCTCAGTGATTGAATTCTAAAATGGCTGTAAACCTTTTAAACTAGGTTTTCTACATCAGTGTTTAGTTTGGTCACTGCAAATCTTGTGCTGCATTGTATGACATGAGCTAAACAATTGGTAACAAGAATCACTTTTTTCTCTGTTTTTGGAAAACCGTTAAATTTAGAGTAATTAACACCCACATTGTCTTCTGTATATGCTGACACATTTGATAATTTTAGCCCAAACTCATCAGTCCTATTGATTAGGTTGATAGTGATTTCCTTGAGAAGTTGAATGACAGTCTTCATAAAAATCTAATAATATTGAATGTGGTAACACAGTGGAGTGCTGTAAAATATGTGGGAAACCTTTCATGGAATCTTTGTTGGAAATACCAGTTATTTTGAATAATAAATGTTGTTTTCTTTAAGGTCACTTGTACACTTAGAAACAGAATATGGGGCTAGCCCATTTTCACAGTGCTTTTGATTTACTTTTTCCACAGGATATGCTTTTAAGGAGTTTTGGAATCAGTGAAAATAGAACTATCAACTTTTGCTGTCATCCGCACTTTGATGAGTAGTTGCTTAACAACATGAAATGTTTTGGTGAGTTCTGCTACAGTAACTCATAAAGAGCATGAACTTTGGAAAAAACTTTGAATTTTTGAACTTTTTATCATCTTTGGCAGTTTTAATGCGATATATTACATTATCTTTACCTCAAATTGAAACATCAGGGTCACACAGTAGCTGCAAAACACATAGTTATCTCATTTCCTGCTTGTAATGAATTTAAATTTTTTTCTTAGGTCACTGAGAAACCTCTATTTTTGGGCTGGTGATTGGTGCACTATATTTATCACAGGAATGTGGTATAAAAGTGGCAGACCAATACAGGCCACCAAGATTTTTTATTTGTAACATCCTTGGAGTTTCCTTGCAGGGAGCTCAAGTATGATGGCTCCCACTTGCACTACCCAACAATCTCAGGGAGCTCAGGTAAGGTGGCCACCAGAGCTCCATAGATCCAGACCAAGCTGGGTTGAAGAAAAGGGTGGCTGGAAGCCCTTGCAGGTTGGGACCAATGAGTGAGGCTCCTACGTGGGAGCAGGAGGAAGGAGCCAATGTCTGAATAGGACTGCTGTGCCTGGAGGGGGAGTGAAACAGAAACCTAGAGCCAGTGTGACTCTGAGTTGGGAAGAGAGAGAAAGTCTAGCCAGAGAAGACGTAGCTACTAGCCACTGAGCTGGCAAAAAAAGGCTTGTTTCCTCTCTGGAGCAGAGCTACTTCTGGGGAAATTCTGTGCCACTGTGCACATGCAAAATTCATGTACCCCGCAGTTTTTTTTCCCTCCTCAGAATATAGATTCTGCTGGAGAGGTGTTGCAGTTACAACTTCCACCCAGCAGGGGTTGCTGTGGCACCATAAGAATGGGCAGCCAGCCGGTGGAGAGGGATGCGGAAGAGGCTGTGTTCCTCACAGTGGGGTCGGGTGTGGAGGCCCAGGACAGGCAGAGCAGGGTACATGGGGCTGCCTGAGGGTCAAAGACTGGGGTTCAGAAAGGCTAGTGAGGGAGACAGACTGGGGCGCGGGCTTAGGAGCTAGTGGGATGACAGCATTGAGCCAGGGGCTGAATATGGTGTGGTGGCGGGCTGAATGGGGATGGGGGTGCAGGAATGGGGGGTAGGTGGATGCAGGGACATGGGGGATGAGGGCAGATGTGCCTGACTGAATGGGAGAGACTAGAGGTCAGCAAGGTCTGCTTGGGGGAGACTCCCCTATTCCCTGTCAATCCCCCATGCAAACCCTGTTCCATACTTCTCCCACGCATACTCAGCAACCCTCTAGGTTCACTCCCAGGCTTCTCCCCTCCTCAGCTCCTCCATTACCCCTGACTCCCTTAAGCCTTTGCCCTGCTTCTGAGGGGTGCACGAAATACATTTTTGTATTATAGTGTAAATGCATTACTGGAAGTTCTATATTAATATGCCTAGTAAGGAATCTATTTGTCAAAAAAAAAATCCTGAATCTTTTCTTTTTTGGTCTGTAGTTGCTGACAGATCTTTTGAAATAAATTACCAAAATAATTGAAACTGGCGTGATGATGTTTTATTTTGATAAAATATCCACAATTTTGCAGAATTTTAAAATATTATGTGCAGAATTTTTAATTTTTAGCACCAAATTTTTATTGGCACAGAATTCCCTTAGGAGTACGGAGTGGCAACCCAGAGCCCTACCCCCAGTGAGAGCGAGGGGGCTTCGGGGAGGGGTTGCATATGTTTTTAGTTTTAAGATTTTATTAATCATTTTCTAAATTACAAAATCCAAAGTGTCAAAAAGAGGTCATTTAAGCATCATTCTCAAGACATGAGGAGGACCGAGGACAAATATGCCAAAATGACTGTCCTCCTTTAAGGAGGACAAATGGTTATCTAGACCAGGGATTCTCAACCTTTTTCTTGCTGAGCTCCCCCCCCCAACATGCTATAAAAACACCAGGGCCCGGCTGGGAGGGACGGGGAGAGTGAGTGTTGGGCTCTGGACCTGTGTGGGGGGACCCTTGGGCATAGGCATAGTTTTACTTCTGTTGTGGGGGGGCAAGGGCTGGTGGGGCTCAAGCCAGCTCCACACAGCAGGGTTCAGGGAGGAAGCACCACCTCCACCCCCTGACTCACTCAGGCAGCTACCCAGCCTGTCTGAGCTCTGGGGGGGATGCAACCAAAAATATAACTGAAAGAGGGGACTCAGTTCAAAAAGTTAGAAAACCGCTCCGGGTGCAGGGAGGGGGGTAGCTGTGGCTATACAGGCAGGGGAGTAGCTTAGGGAGCAGGCAGGAGGTAGCTAGGGGCTGTGTGCAGGCAGGGGGTTCACTCAGGGAGCAGGCATGGGGTAGCTAGGGGCTATGTGCAGGCAGGGAGGTAGCTCAGGGTGCAGGCATGGGGTAGCTAGGGGCTGTGTGCAGGCAGGGGGGTAGCTTAGGGTGCAGGCAGGGGGTAGCTCAGGGTGCAGGCAGGGGTAGCTAGGGGTTGTGTGCAGGCAGGGGAGTAGCTCAGGGTACAGGGAGGAGGTAACTAGGGGCTGTGTGCAGGCAGGGGGTAGCTAGGGGTTGTGTGCAGGTAGGGGGTAGCTCAGGGTGTAGGTAGGGGGTAGCTGTGGTTGTGCAGGTGGGGTGGTAGCTCAGGGTGCAGGCAGGAGGTAGCTAGGGGCTGTGTATGGGGAGGGACTGGGCCTCCCAGTACAGCTCCCAGCTTCAGCTGTGGGGGCATTGGGGCTCCCGGCTTTTCAGCCTCCCCACTGCTTCTGGCTTAGGGGAGGGGTGCCGGGATCCCGGCTTCAGCCCTGCGCTGCTCCCGGCTGGGGCGGGTGGCAGGGATGCCGGCTTTAGCCCCGCGCCGCTCTCAGCTTCAGCGCTGGGGCTCAGGGCACTGGCTTCCAGCCACAGGGCTTTGCAGCCCCCCTGAAATGGCTCGTGGACCCCAGGGGGGCCATGGGTCCCCAGTTGAGAACCACTGATCTATACAATAGAAAACAATCAACAATAATGGAGATCAATGTACCTTCCCTGCTTGTGGGACCTGGAAGTATGATGGTTTACAGAAATTCATGGAAAGCTGTAATAAATCTTCATAGAGAATAATATGCAGTAAGGCTATGCAGGTCCATGTGGATGGTTTCATTTAGTTAAAGTCGACCTTAGTGCATTTTTCAAATATGTTAAGATGTAGGTGTGATGGAATACTTGACATGAATTAGCAGTAAGAGAGAGCTTTCCAAAAGAAATATTAGATAAACCAGCAATATAGAGTAGGACCTAAGGTTTCTTTATGTTTGTTTTGTTTTATATCATTGAAAATGCATCTGGCCCTTTTGAACTTTTGCTGATAGCTGTACGGAATTTAAATGCACATACGCTAAATAACATCACTATTATATTTTCTCTATATGAAAATCCAAACTTAAATCTTTGAAGTGGGATGGGTCCATTAACTGGCTTCAACATAGAAAAGTCCAGAGGAGGAAGATAAAAAAGTGCAGTGTTCATTCACAACACATACATCAGTTGCAGTTATTCACAATTCTGTTACAGTTAGTGAATAAGAAATATAGGTTATTCAGTGTAGTGCACAGTCTTTAAAAGTCATCTCACTTTAATAAGCCAGCTTGGGTTTGATTCCTTCTCTCCCCCACAAGCCTGAGTCATTTAACTCGTCCTTGAAGACTTCTTTCTTCTCAACAAGAACTCAGTTTTCTAAAGCATTTATATTTTCCTCATTATTTCTCCTGCTGATCACAGTATTTTCACTGCACTTTTTCTAATTAAGGTCCCCTCTGTATGTTTCTTAGTGTCTGATTTTATTTTCTTTGAAGTTCATGGCAAAAATTCCATTTACTTTAGTGGGTGCAGGAGTGAGGCTTACTGATTAGTATTGCATTTAATCCTCAATCCTACTGTTACCCGCTATACAGTATATATTACATATCTACCTCTGTCTGATCCCCATAGGATATGAGTCTTTTAAAACTTTGAGCTACAGACCTGGTTGTTCAGCTGAAGCTGGAGAGACTTGTGATTTTTTTTTTAAAGCTGTGGAGATCCATGGTTCAGTCCCTGATGGGGACCAAGCAGGTAGTGGCTACTAAAGTAGGGGCTGTGAATGACCACATGAGGAGCTCAGCACCTCACAGGATCAGGCCTTAAGCCAGGAAACTATACTTCATGGGCCTTATATGAAGCTCATTTAAGTCAGCTGAAAGACATCTGTTGACTTCAGTTGTCTCTGGGTCAGACCTCAAGTATTTTCTTGTAAGTTCTGCAAAACCTTTATCTTCTGAAGAGATTTGTTGATATACTGTATTATTAACTGCCAACGTGACAATAGTCAAATCTGTTGTCTATTGATCTTTACAAGACACTAAAAGATGTACAAAGTGTAACTTCCAACCTGGAGAAGCATTTCAGATTTCCAGCTGACTTGGCCAAGGGAGGAGGTTCACTTTGCAATAGATGTTGGAACCCCATGCAGTTATTTTCAAGGCAATTGTATTACATTTATGAATGATTTAACGTATGATTGCATTCTATTCTACAGGGTGGGTTACCAGAGGACCTTCAGGAACAAGACAGTAAACAGCTCCAGAGAGGTACCACTCTGTTGGGTGGTTTTTGTATAATTACTCAAACTAGGTTTTCCAGAGACCAGGAAGCAAAGAAAGAACTTGAGGATATATAAATGGGGAGTTTAAACATACTAGCAGCTTTTATTTTGAGTGAGAAAATTGACATGACATTTGTCCAAGGAGAGGCCCCAATCCTGAGGTGTTGGAATGACTTTGGCCTTGTAGGCTCCATAAGGCTGATGGACAATTTCTGGTATGTTTGAGTATATGTGTAGGAACTTTTTGGTTTTTATATGATTTCTCTGTTGGCAATACACTGTTCATAGCCCCCAGAGAGAAAGCAGTTCACAGAGGCTGTCATTAAGCCATACTGGCTTCCTGGAGATATTAGTGTATGGCAGGGGGCTGTGAAGCCTTATAACACCTGGTGAGACGGGTGAGTGACAGTGACAGCTGGGTGCCTGAAACCTTGAGAGGGTGCTCTTGAAGGACCATGGAAGCATTTACCCTGAAACTGTGATGCACTGTGTTGTCTATAGACCAGCAGGGTTCTAGCTTAAGTCTTGGCTGCCATAGGTGGGACACAATGCTAATTCAGTCTGTAGATGAAGACTGTCCTATTTAGTAGGTTCCCATTCTTAGACAGGGCTACTTTGGGAAAAAATGGCAGACACCAATCCTAATGTAGCTATATTGCTCCCTTAAAGATAAGATACTATGAACATTTTACCCTGGCATTTTTATTAAATATTCCTTAATCCTACAGAAGGTGAGACAGAGTAAACAGATGATCCCCTCATTAAGTAAATGTCAATGGAACAACTGCTTGAGACTACAAATTAGATCCTTTACACCATGAAATATATTTTTAAAAGGGCAGATGGCTAGACAAGCAAGTTAATAACAAAGAGAAGACTATTACAAAGGGAAATCTCTGCAGAAGGACATTTTGTAATATAGTCAGGAAATTTTGCATTACGGTATACTGGGTCAGGTGCTTCAGAAGGCTAATGACTGGATATTCTTCATATTTTATGGAATAAATATAACTGCCATTCATTTATTATCTCCTTTTGACTATTACAAAATAGGTCTTGTGGAAATGACTGAATTTCGCCCTTAATAGAAAAAATGACATTTAGAAAAAAGTTGAATTATGCCACTGTACAATATGTGACAGTTTTGGAATAATTATAGATATGGGGTAATTACTAGAATTGTTGGTTAAAATACATATAGGAATTATTTTGTTAGGTTAAAACCAGAAAACATGAAACACAGCAACTTGTTCTTAGACGAATCTGCTATTGGCTGTTTTCTGAAGTTTATGTGGACAGGAACACTTCAAAAATCTAACACTTTCCTTGTCATAACAGCTAATGCATCTGCTTATGTGCTTGACCTCTCCTACCTTGCTTACTAGAATCTTCTCCCCTTGGGCCTTTCTAGTACTTGCGTTGCTTCACTCTAATCAGTCCACACCGCTACAGCCGAAATTACCTTCTGTTTCTTCAAGTTCCTAGGATTGTTTGCTGCCCAGAACCTCTGCTCTACATCATTTAATCTGTTATCTAGTTCCTGGATTTTAGTTCGTCAGTTTTAGCTGACTTTCATCCCAGAGCAGAAATAACTCTAATACTGAAGTGCAATGTTCAGGTGTTCCAGTAAATATCTGACTGCAGCTCAGGAGGGGTAAAGAGAAAGTAGCATGTGGTCTTCCTTGTCCTGAATGGTGCCATGTGGTGTTTCATCTCTCCTGTTTTTCCTATCGAATTATTTTCAACTTCTGCACTCCTCTACAACTGTGAGGCATAGTTCATCTGTAGCATTAGCAGAGGGTGCATAGAAAGCTGGCATTGGGGATCTTAAGCAACTTACAGTTAGTTCTGCTGGTGTGAAGCTCAGCTCTCTATACTTTGATTTCATTAAGCTATATTTACTTGAGGGACAACCAATAAAAATTGCCAAATGACCTGTTGGTTCGTTTTTTATGAGAATTGGACAATATCTGCCTTTCAGGATCTTCTTCTGAACAGATTGAATTGAGCCTGTAAATGGTCTATTAAAGCTTCTCTAGGCTTTAACATCCTCACTTTCCTTCTTGTACCCTGAGATGTCAGGCTATCTGTCTAAAGTAACATCAGTTTCTTCATCTTTAAGAAACAGCATACACTGTTCTTACACGTCTTGATTAGTGCCTTCTGTTCCTACAAGTCAGAGTCTTGATTTTTGGCAGATGTTCACCATCTTCATACATAATAACAGATGCAAAAGAACTGTTTAATCATCATTAATGTCTCAGGAGCATTCTCAAGAAAAGGATAATCTTTTCCTTTGATATTCATTTATTGTGTGGGTGCCTTAAAATAAAATCTTTTGATTCATCAGATTAGATGCTCAATAAGAGAGGGGTTTTTTTGTTTTGTTTTTGTTTCAGTTCTATTTTTTTCATACTTCGGTAGAGGTTTGTCTTTTTATGATTAGGGGAAAAAATAATTAAATTTTAAACCATCCTAGTTATTCCTGATTATGGACTTCTCAGTATGTGTCTTCCCTGCATATTTTCAGTGCATTTTATTAATGATAAATAATTGGTAATACTCTAATTGTGGCTAGAGAGAGATGATGTTTCTACTTTAAAAAATTTGGGAGAATCTCAAACACTGTGTAAGCAGGAACTCACTTTCATCCAAAAGTATCCTGAAATCACAGAAGAAGGGTCAAAATGGGCTGCCCTGAGGGTGGAAGAGGACAAAGTTATCTCCAAAAAGGAGATGAAATTTCGGAGTGACTGTCTGGCAGTCTCATTCTGTCTTCAGTTAAGAAGTACTTTATGTTGTTTTGTCTTTTTTAAAACTTAATATCAAATAAATAAGAAAAAGAGTAGGAGACTTCCTTTCCGCCATGAGAGTAGTGTAGATTTATGTCTTTGGAATACCTGCAGGCAAAGAATCAAGAGCCAAAGAGGAATGAGCAGTACAACAAGGATTTAATACAGTATTGTATTCTATTGTATGTGGATTATAATGTTTTTGTGACATAAATGCTACTATAAAAGCTAGGCAGTGAGGCAGAGAAAGATACCTGGTATTATGTGGAGAGGCAGGAGACTAAATGAAAGAGAGCAGTTCAAGGTGAAGGACATCTAGAAGGTATGAATCTGCTTAAGTTGGTCATATTGCTAATATTTATTTATTTATTAAGAACTGGAGAGCAATGGCTGATTAACTAGGCTGTCTAGAGAAACAGACTGATAGTGCTTGCAAGCCCTGTCCTGCAGGGATCAATTCTTGGCCCTGTGATATTTAACATTTTTATCAATGACCTGGAAGACAACCTAAAATCATCACTGATAAAGTTTGCAGACAGCACAAAAATTGGGGAAGTGGTAGATAATGAAGAGGACAAATCACAGATTTAGAGTGATCTGGATAACTTGATAAGCTGGGCACAAGCAAACAATATGTAAATGTATACATCTAGGAACAAAGAATGTAGGCCATACTTAAAGGATGGGGGACTCTGCAAAAAGATTTGGGGTTATAGTGCATAATCAGCTGACTGTGAGCTCCCAATGCATCGACTCTGTGGCCAAAGAGACTACAGTATTATAATTATACAGTATTATAATCCTTGGATCCATAAACAGGAGACTCTCAAGTAGGAGTAGAGTTTATTTTACCTCCATATTTGACACCGGTGTGAAAGCTGCTGGAATGCTATGTCTAGTTCTGCTGTTCTCAATTCAAGAAGGATGTTGATAAGTTGGAATGCGTTCAAAGCAAAGCCATGAGAATGATTAAAGGATAAGACAACATGCCTTATAGCGATAGACTCAAGGAGCTCAATCTATTTAGCTTAAAAAAGAGAAGGTTAAGGCATGACTTAATTACAGCCTATAAATACCTACACAGGGAACAAATATTTAATAATAGGAGTACTAGTGGCACCTTAGACACTAACACATCTATTTGAGCACAAGCTTTTGTGGGCTACCGCCCACTTCATCGGATGCATAGAATGGAGCGTATAGTAAGGGGGAGGGATAGCTCAGGGGTTTGAGCATTGGCCTACTAAACCCAGGGTTGTGAGTTCAATCCCTGAGGGGGCCATTAAGGGAACTGGGGTAAAAATCTGGGGATTGGTCCTGCTTGGAGCAGGGGGTTGGACTAGATGACCTCCTGAGGTCCCTTCCAACCCTGATAGTCTATGATATATATATATATATATAAAACATACAGAGAACATGAAAAAGGTGGGAGTTGTCCTACCAACTTTAAGAGGCTAATTAATTAAGAGAAAAAACTTTTTTAGTGATAATCTACCGATGTGATATGTGCCAGCAATGCCCTTCTGCCATGTACATTGGCCAAACCGGACAGTCTTTACACAAAAGAATAAGTGGACACAAATCTGACATCAGGAATCATAACATTCAAAAACTAGTAGGAGAACACTTCAGCCTCTCTGGCCACTCAGTAACAGACTTAAAGGTGGCAATTTTGCAACAGAAAAGCTTCAAAAATAGACTCCAATGAGAAACTGCTGAACTATGCAAATTAGATACCATCAATTTAGGCTTGAATAGAGACTAGGAATGGCTGAGCCATTACACACATTGAATCTATTTCTCCATGTTAAGTAGCCTTGCACCTTCTTGTCAAACTGTCTGTAATGGGCTATCTTGATTATCACTACAAAAATATTTTCTCTTAGTTAATTAGCCTCTTAGAGTTGATAGGACAACTCCCACTTTTAATGTTCTCTGTATGTTTATATATATATCTCCTTATTATATGTTCCATTCTATGCATCCGATGAAGTGGGCTGTAGCCCATGATAGCTTATGCTCAAATACATTTGTTCGTGAAGGAGAAAGTAGTTAAGGACATTGAGGTCAATGATAATTGGGACAAATTACAACATGGTTTTACAAAAGGTAGATCATGCCAAATCAACCAACCTGATCTTCTTTGAGAAGGTAACAGATTATTTAGACAAAGGAAATGCAGTAGATCTAATTTACCTCAATTTCAGTAAGGCATTTGACATGGTTCCACATGAGGAATTATTAGTTAAATTGGAAAAGATGGGGATCAATATGAAAATTGAAAGGTGGATAAGGAACTGGTTAAAGGGGAGACAACAACGGGTCGTACTGAAGGGAGAACTGTCAGGCTGGAAGGAGGTTACTAGTGGTAGTTCCTCAGGGATCCGTTTTGGGACCAATCTTATTTAACCTTTTTATTACTGACCTTGGCACAAAAAGCGGGAATGTGCTAATAAAGTTTGCGGATGACACAAAGCTGGGAGGTATTGCTAACACAGAGAAGGAGCGGGATATCATACAGGAAGATATGGATGACCTTGTAAACTGGAGTAATAGTAATAAGATGAAATTTAATAGTGAAAAGTGCAAGGTCATGCATTTAGGGATTAATAACAAGAATTTTAGTTATAAATTGGGGACACATCCGTTGGAAGTAACAGAGGAGGAGAAGGACCTTGGAATATTGGTTGATCACAGGATGACTATGAGCCGCCAATGTGATATGGCCATTAAAAAAGCTAATGCAGTTTTAGGATGCATCAGGCGAGGTATTTCCTGCAAAGATAAGGAGATGTTAGTACTGTTATATAAGGCACTGGTGAGACCTTATCTGGAATACTGTGTGTAGTTCTGGTCTCCCATTTTTAAGAAGGATGAATTCAAACTGGAACAGGTTCAGAGACGGGCTACTAGGATGATCTGCAGAATGGAAAACCTGTCCTATGAAAGGAGACTCAAAGAGCTTGGCTTGTTTAGCCTAACCAAAAGAAGGTTGAGGGAGGATATGCTAGCTCTTTATAAATATATCAGAGGGATAAATATCAGGGAGGGAGAGGAATTATTTAAGCTTAGTACCAATGTGGACACAAGAACAAATGGGTATAAACTGGACACTAGGAAGTTTAGACTCAAAATTAGACGAAGGTTTCTAACTATTAGAGGAGTGAAGTTCTGGAACAGCCTTCCAAGGGGAGTAGTGGGGGCAAAAGACATATCTGGCTTTAAGACTAAGCTTGATAAGTTTATGGAAGGGATGATATGATGGGATAGCTTAATTATGGCAACTGATCTTTGATTATCAGCAGGTAAGTATGCCCAGTGGTCTGTGATGGGATGTTAGATGGGATGGGATCTGAGTTACTGCAGAGAATTTTTTCCTGGGTGCTGGCCGGTCAGTCTTGCCCACATGCTCAGGGTTTTACTGATCGCCATATTTGGGGTCAGGAAGGAATTTTCCTCCGGGGCAGATTGGCAGAGGCCCTGGAGGTTTTTCGCCTTCCTCTGCAGCGTGGGGCACTTACTGGAGGATTCTCTGCAGCTTGAGGTCTTCAAACCACAATTTGAAGACTTCAATAACTCAGACATAGGTTAGGAGTCTGCTATAGAAGTGGATGGGTAGGATTCTGTGGCCTGCTTTTTGCAGGAGGTCAGACTAGATGATCATAATGATCCCTTCTGACCTTAAAGTCTATGAGTCTATGAGTCCCTAAGGTGCCACAAGTACTCCTGTTCTTTTTGCAGATACAGACTAACATGGCTGCTACTCTGAAACCTGATATTTAATAATAGGCTCTTTAGTCTAACAGAGGAAGGTATAACACAATCTAATGGCTGGAAGTTGAAGCTAGACAAATTCAGACCGGAAATATGGTGTAAAGTTTTAAGTGAGGGTAATTAGAATCATAGAATATCAGGGTTGGAAGGGACCTCAGGAGGTCATCTAGTCCAACTCCCTGCTCAAAGCAGGACCAATTCCCAACTAAATCATCCCAGCCAGGGCTATGTCAAGCCTGGCTTTAAAAACCTCTAAGGAAGGAGATTCCACCACCTCCCTAGGTAACCCATTCCAGTGCTTCACCACTCTCCGAGTGAAAAAAGTTTTTCCTAATATCCAACCTAAACCTACCCCCCTGCAACTTGAGACCATTACTCCTTGTTCTGTCGTCAGGTACCACTGAGAATCATTAGAACAAATTACCAAAGGTTGTGGTGGATTCTCCATCACTTGCAATTTTAAAATTAATATTTTATTTTTTTCTAAAATTCTAGGAATTATTTTGGGAAAGTTCTATGGCCTGTGTTATGCCGGAGGTCAGATTAGATCAGGGATTGGCAACCTTTGGCCTGCGGCTCGCCAGGGCCAGTTTGTTTATCTGCCGCATTTGCAGGTTCGGCTGATCGCGGCTCCCACTGGCCACGGTTTGCGGTCCCGTGCCAATGGGGGCTGTGAGAAGTGGCGCAGGCCAAGGAATGTGCTGGCTGCCGCTTCCCACAGCCCCCATTGGCCTGGGATGGCAAACTGCGGCCAGTGGGAGCCGTGATCTGCTGAACCTGTGGACGTGGCAGGTAAACATACTGGCCCAGTCCACCAAAGTGCTTACCCTGGCAAGCCTTGGGCCAAAGGTTGCCAATCCCCAGGTTAGATGATCACAGTGGCCCCTTCTGGCCTTAAAATCTATGAATGTTTGTCTGTCTCAGAATGAATACTCTAGGAAGCCCGACTGTGTCTTGCAGGGGATAGAATGAAACTGCCATAGTGAACTGTATGTTAAAATGAAGATCATGTAACAAACATAGCGTAATTAATAAAATACAATTACAGTATAAGAAGATTTAAATTAAAAGGCTTACAAACATAATCCTAATAAGCAAAGTTAGTTCTTTGGAAATTGTTAAAAGTGGCTGCTGGAAAGGACTGTTGACAGATGAAATGTTCACCAAAATCAAATGCATCAAATATAAGTAATTTACAAACAGAGTCCTATAGTATTTCTTTTCCAGATAGCAAAGGAGCTCTGTGGCAAAAACAGTTCTTGATAATACAAGGGTAAAATTACAAAAAAAAAATTAGAATGAATAATGTGAATACATCCCCATAGCCATAATCTTGGCAGGTCTAGTTATTTATGCTAAGAAAGTGAATTATTTATTCATTTTTACGACAGGACTGACCTTTGGAACAACAACAGATGGTAATTCTCCTGGTTTATTTCAAAGTATGACAATTTCTGTTGATTTATTTAGTCATAGTTCATGTAAATCAGAATTTACCTTTTCTTCTTGTATTGGCATTGTCTCTATTTGCAAAGTACTTAATTTTAGTGGTGTGTTAATTTTAATATGCTTAGTTGCTTAATTATGTAAAAACCCATTACAGTAGCGTCATCGGAATATCTCTGAGAAACCCCGCTTACCAAGGTAAAACTTTTTTTATGTAAGCGGGAGGGTAATTTCATTGCAAATATAAGTACATTTTGGTGGTTGGTTTTATAAATAAGCATATCAGGCAAGAAGGATGCGTCTTTTAATTCTGAAATCTAAACACTACTGATCCAAAGCGTTTAAGTATAATCTCACAACTTCTTTTCACTTAATATAAATAATGCATTATTTTCAGTTTAAACAATATGTCTGTGTAGATAATTCATAGATTTTTTTTTAAGGCCAAAGGGGACCATTAAATCATTTACTTTGATCTGTGTATCCCAGGTCAATAAATTTTACCACTTACCGCTTTGTTGAGCCCAATAACTTGTGTTCCAGCACATCTTCCAGAAAGGCATACTGTATGTCTATATAAACATTCTAAACTGAACTACTCAAACCACCAGTGGCAAATAGGTAGTAATCAGATAGCAAATATAATGCCAGTGTGTTGGCCTTCAAAGATCTCGAGGTTCAATGGCATCTGAAGTTGCACCCAAGTTCTTGAGTAGATGATACTCAAGCATTTGAGGAGGTGGTGTGGGATGAGGGCAGCTGGTTGGGATGCAGGAGGGGTTTCTGGGTGTCATCGGAATATCAGATGGAAGACTCTAGAAACCAGCATTTTAACTGTATGGCAATTTACAACTTACTTTGTTTCTGACTTCTTTACATTATCATATGGTACTCAAGAACTTGGATGCAACTTCAGATGCCATTGAACCTTGAGATCTTTGAAGGCCAACACACTGGCATTATATTTGCTATCTGATTACTACCTATTTGCCACTGGTGGTTTGAGTAGTTCAGACCAACTGAGAAGCAGCTCTGGAGAAATTAGCATATTAGGAGTGCAAGGAAAAGTGAATACATTCATATGCCAGATTTAAAAAAATCTTCCTGTATTACATTTCAACATATCTATAAGTTATTTCAATATGTCATTGATTGAGAGAGTTTTCTAAGAACCAGAAAATGTTTCTCGCTCACTCCTAATCTCCTGGATACAGGTTTAATTCCACTACATTGCAAACTACACTGAACTTGAAAATACAGTAAAAGCTTTGTTGTCCGGCATGTTGGGGAATATGGGTGTGCTGGTACGTCAAAAATTTGTGTTAACTAAGACGGAGGGAGTTTGGGTGCAAGATGGGGCCTGGGGTGTGTGTGCGGAGTACGGGCTGTGAGAGGGAGTTTGGATGGGGAAGGGGGCTCGGGGCAGGGGATTGGAGTGTGGAAGGGGTTTTGGGATGCTGGATCCGGGCGGTGCTCACCTTGGGTGGCTCACCACGAGCGGTGACATGTCCTTGCTGCTCCTAGGCGGAGGCATATCCAGGCGGCTCTGCGTGCTGCCTCCACCTACAGGTGCCGCCCCCGCAGCTTACATTGGCCGTGGTCCCCAGCCAATGGGAGCTGCAGAGCCAGTGCTTGGGGTAGGGCAGGGGCAGTTCATAGAGCCCCCCATCCATTCCTCTGCCTAGGAGCAGCAGGGAGATATCACCACTTGCAGGGAACCGTCCGAGGTGAGCACCGCTGGGATCTGACACCCTGAAACCCCTCCTGCATCCCAACCAGCTGCCCCAAGCTCTCTCCCAGAGCCCTCATCCCACACCACCTCCTCAAATGCTGGTTTCTAGAGTCTTCCAGTTGGTAAAGTGCCAGGTAACACAGCTTTTACTGTACATTGGGTAAAATATTCAAAAATTCCTATGCCCCATTTTCATAAGGGGAGGTTGTATGATTTAACTGGGTGCAGAAACACTTGACAATATACAAGGCCTGCCCTCAGTGTGAGAAAATTATGACTTTAGAGTCATATGACTGTTACATCTGACTGCATATACCGTATTTTTATTTTATATGTTCTGTGTATTTTTATTAACATTTTATACACTTTACATATTTTCGTGGGTAAGGTACTCATGAGGAAGGCCATTTTGTATTGTTAATGAAAAATTTTTAACAATGAAATGAGAACTGTAAGCTAAATATAATAATTTAATTGTATACCTAGCATGATATTGACTCCACTGGACAATTGTTGGGAAATATGAATGAAACTGGGTCTTATTCTAGTTCCTTTGACACTCCACTTATTGCTTCCTTTCTAAACAGGCTATGTCTAGAGATAATATGAGTAAATTATCAATTGCTAAATCAGTCGTTCATCCACTTTTGAATTTCATCATAAGGATGATACTTAACCATATATGCCACATCATTCTTTTAATGCAGCACTGTATCAAAAGCTGCCTTGAAGTGCAAGTACATTATATCCATTGTCTCATCCCTATCAATTCATTGTCATTTTTTAAAAGACATTAATATGAGGGTATGTCTATACTGCAATGTAACCCCAGGTTTAATGGGACTCGGACTCTGCTGAGCCTGAGTTAGAGAACCCAGGGCTTGAGCATCTACACTGATTGTTAATCCTATGTTAAGAATTTCCTAACATGGTCTCGAACCTGGGCCTCTGGAGTCCACGCTGTAGCACGCAGACCCAGAGCCATGTCCCAGACTCTCTAGCACCCTCCTATTGCATTGTGGGAAAACTTGACTGTGCACCATGCACATTACAGGAAGTTAGAACAGCTCACCAGCGCAACGCCAAGCAGTCTTTTCTGTCTGTGTGTGCCCAGCTACTGGAGCCAGCAACTTGGCAGAGGCAACTTTTTAAAACTTCTCTTGCTTGTACTTTTACTCCTATGTCAGGAAATGGGCAGAGCTTCTATGATGTACCGTTGACTGTTTCAGTGGCATTTTCTGACCTGCCAAAGGAACCTGACACAGCTTATGATGGAGGAGGAGGAGGAAGCATATCCAGGGATGGGAGACTCACACTGGCTGATGCTGTTCATGATACACTATATAGCAGCTAATGCCCCTTATGTGTACTGGCTCTTCTGGTGCAGGGCCACAAGCACGGACTTGTGGGATCATATAGTCATGCAAACCTGGAATGACCAGCAGTGGGTCCAGAACTTTCTCAAGAAGAAAGCTACATATTTGGAGCTTTGTGAGTAGCTTGTCCTGACTCTCCAGCATAAAGATACATGCATGCAAGCACCTTTGCTGGTCCAGAGGTGGGTTGCTGTAACCATGTGGAAGCTGGCTACTGCAGTTCCATTGTCACCAGTTTGGTGTTGGGAAGTCCACCATGGTTGAAGTGCTGGTGGAGGTTTCTGAAGCAACTGGATGTGTGGTTTACCCGAGGGTGGCAGGTATAAAAGGTATTCCTGAAGTTAAGTGCTGGCTTTAAGAGAATGGGGTTTCCAGTCTGCACTGGGTCATTGATGGGACTCGTGATCATAGTTTGCCCTCCTCAAGGAGCAAATGAGTGCATAATCTGCAGAGGGTACTACTCCATCATTATGCAGACCTTCATGGACCACAGAGGTCAATTTATGAACATCAGCGTGGGCTGCACTGGGAAGGTTAATGATTCCAGAGCTTTTTGCAGATTGGTAGTCTACATTGGTGGACAGGCTGGGACACTTTTCCCACCAAATAACATTGTCATAAATAGAGTTACTTTCCTCACCATTATTCTGAGTGATCCTGCATACTTTTGTCTTGGCTTATGAAATCATACCCAGACTTAAGAGGCTGTGGGCAAAATGGTTTAATGACACTGTCAGCAGGTGTAGAATGGTTATTGAATGTGCTTTTTGCAGACTGAAATCCCATTGGAGATGTCTACAGACCCATTTGGATTCCAGTGTCATCAATGCTGTCTGGGTTACTGCAGCTTGCTCTTCGCAATTTTTGTGAAGTCAGAGGTGAATGGGCCTATCACAGTGAGGGGCTGCTGAATTGATATGCTCAGCCAGAAAGTGCAGCTGTCACAGCTGGAGCTGGATCACCCAGGCAACAGAAGTCAGAGATTCTTTGTGCTACCACTTAATGGACTTGCATGGCCCAATGGAAGAAGGGGAATAGTGCCTTTATGAATGCACTTTTGAGGGATGAAGTAAAATGAATTGATTGTGTGCGGTTACAGTGCTTGGGGAGGGGTAGGGAGTTGATTGCCATGCAATGAAATTATGAAATGGTGGGGTGGGAGGTGTGGATTGATGTAAGGAAGTGATTGAAGTTTGGATTGCTGGAGGATTCTCGGGATCAGCTGGGAAGACCAACGCACTAACATCAACATTCTCTGTGCAGCCAACATCAGCAGTATAGAAGTGCAGGTCATGAAACACCAGCTCCACTGCGTACGTATGCCTGACACTCGCCTCCTGAAGCAAGTACTTGTCTCTCAGTTAAGTCAGGGTAGAAGGGCTCACGAAGGGCAGCGAAAGTGTTTCAAAGACAGACTGAAAGTACGTCTTAAAAAGGGAGGCATCAACCCAACAAACTGGGAGGGCTTGGCTCGGAACAGAACACAGCAGCGTCGCACCATACACCAAGCCACAGCCCACTTTGAGGAGAACAGACATGCTCATGAGACGGAGGAGGAAAGAAAGGGCACAACAGTCCAGCCAACAACTATGTCTCCTCCAAGATTAAACCTGCCACTTCTGTGGGAAAATCTGCAGGGCAAGAATTGGGCTCCTCAGCCACTTAAAAACTCACCAATGAGCCCCCTTGTCAGACATCATCCTCACATCAAGGGGTAGCTGAAGAAGCTATATGTACTGAAGAATAGTGTTTGCATACTAATTCCTAATTGTTCCTTATCATTTGTTTACCTCTATTTTAAATACACATTGAATATGATTTGATGCAGTGATGCAATAAACTTTGTTGATGAAATAAAAAGCTTTATTTATAAATATGTATTTTAAAAGAACAACATTTACCCATTGGCAGGCAGGCCAACTGCCAAAACCACACCAGTATACCTGTAACAATAGAACCTTAAAAGCCTGGAATAGGACAAGACATGAGATTATTCTCTCAAATAGCTCAGTGCAGGAGCATAGAAAAAATCCGTGGAATTTCAAGGGCATAAAATGTTACTTTTCCAGTGTAACTTTGATATATTGTGGGAGGGATGCTTCAAACTGCAAAAGCCTCCTGGACACAAGTTGATTCATTGCAGCAAAAGAAATGCAGAGACGATGATTAAAAATTCGAAGCTGTTTTTTGTTTTCTAAGAATTGCAGAATTAGTTGGGTTGGGAGTTGGGTGTGGTCAGTGGCCGTGCTACAAAAGCTTTTTCTATCATTTCAGGCCTACCACATTTTGGAGGACATAACAGTTCTTGTGGTGCCTGAATTGCAAAGGGAAATGTTATTCCAAGCTGCTAATGGAAAGCCTGCAGTGTATGCAATCAAAGTATTAAAATGTATATGAAGAGCACATCAGTGAGTGGAATGGGCTGCTCAGGTACTGAAGTGGCCCTGGAAAATGATGCGTTTCCCTGAAATGTGACTGTCTATCTGGAATTCCTGCTGCAGGGCAAGTTTGCAGCTATCAGCACCTAGGATTGGGTCAGAATTTGTGAGGGATCAGCAAGATTCTGTGTTAGTTTCCACGTGGCTTAGCCTGTTATAGCTGCATGCAAACACACAGAACTCCACACCCATTCTCCTTACCCGCAACACAGCGCATTTCTAGAAAAAAAATTCAAACTCCAGTCAAATTTGGCACAAATTACTTTGTCCCTATGGGCTGAATGGACTACCCATAATTGAAATGGACTAGCTTTGTAAATGGAAAACACTTCCCCGCCCGCCTGCAGTTCAGTGTTTCCAGGCAGCTTGTTACATGATAGAGTAGTTAAAGCACGGTGTATTTATGGGCATGGTAATATAAGGTGGTGGCTATTTTTAGGAAATAGGAATAGCCCTAGCAAAAATCTCTACCTTCTCAAGTAAAAATACACTTTCCAAGTGTTCTTACTGATTGCATTTCCCAGTCGCCATTTTGAACTGCATGTGGTGAAGGGGGAAGAGTGGGGGAAGCCAAGCTGCTGTTGGCATACAATCCACCATTAGCAGGTATGTGCTGCTAGCTGGTGCCTGTAATAACTTTTGCATTGTGTCATATATTGGCAATCCTTCCCATTACTGTATTAATAAACATTCAAATGGAGCCAGAAACTTGCCGGGCTCAGGAGCAGTTTTTGTCCCTTCTGTCTGTTGCCAGCTCCATGGTGGGTTGTTCCTGATGGAGAGCATCAAACAGCTCCTCCAAGTATGGTCTCAGGCTGTGTTGCTGGTTCTCCTGCTATAAAGCCTCCTTTGGGACTGATTTCAGCAACTGTAACTTCACAGTCCTCACTTGGCACCTGTTGCTGGGTCTCTTCAGTTCCCATGCTGGATTCTGAGGCCTGCAGGGTGCCATCCTGGCAGACCAGGTTATCCTGCACCTCTGTTGGCTCCGTGTTTGGCGCAGTGGCCAGCACCCAGTCAAACTTCTTGTAAAATGAGCATGACGTCAGCAAGTTGCCAGAGGCGTGGTTCTGGTCTCTGGTTGTGCTGTAGTCAGCCTTGAGCTACTTAATCTGCTCCCTGCACTGGTCACCGATCTGGTAAAATTGCAAAGCTGCCAGGTTCTTTACTATTTATTGGTATACATGGTCATTCCTGGTATTTTTACTGAAGTCCACTGTTTTGCTGGCCTTACACCAGAAATTTACCAAGAGCTGGCTGTACACCCCTGGCCATAAAGCAGGGTGCTTTACTAAAGACTCTTTTTGTTCAGTCTCTGTTGCAAACACAGGAGTCTCTCTTCTGGTGTGTTTGCAGCGTGATGGTCAGAAGATAATGGAAGGCTTAAACATTGACTCATTGAGCTGATGCATTCCACCAAGGAGGATTGCTTCTCTTTTCATTGGAGTTGATTGAAGATTCTTGGGATAGAGAGGAAAAGGAAATTGGCCTATGTGATTGTGGAATACTTTTGGCAGGCTCCCAGGACCGAAGTCGGAAGTGGGGGATGGGGAAGCAATGGGGCCCAAACCCTGGGTTCCAGATTGATATGGGATCAGACCATACACCTGTGTAGGGTCCTAGGTCTGAGCCCAAGTCTGAAGGATGTGTGTGTAGGGTCCTAGGTCCGAGCCCAAGTCTGAAGGATTTGTGTGTAGATGAAAGTGGGGTTTGGGCTTAACCCTGATTCTGAGCCCAGGCTTACATAGCAGTGTAGACATACCTTGAGTAGTTAAGTGTGAACTGTGCTTTATAAATCCTTACTATCTGTTTTACTAGTCATCTCTGTGTCCAAGAATTTCTCTTGCGCTCGCTTTTCTCTTTCCCCCGCGCCCATTGCTGTAGTAGTTTTCCCAGTACTGCGATTACGCTTATAGTTTCCTTTATCTTCCACCATCCTTTTAAAAACATGGATATCTGGGTCAGTGTCTCTCTACTCTCTAGGTTATACCGTTTTGAAGTGATAAAACTCTACTTAGTTACTAGGTCTTTAGTCTTGCTTAGAATTCTGACTTCAGAGATACTGGCTCTTGGAGCCCTTGTGTTGGTTGCAGTTTATTTTCTGTCTGTTATTATGTGACCCTAAGATTTCATTTTCCCATCGAAAATGTATATTTGTGCTGCTGCTTCTGCTTAAAGTTTGGTGCACATACTAGCCATACCAGGGCCCTGTTGTGTTAACTGCTCTACAGACTCAGAGCAGCCCTGGGCCCTGCCATAAACAGTTCACAATCTAATAAATACATGTAACTGCTCTTTCAAAAGTACCTAAGGTTCCACTGACTTTCAGTAAAACTTAGGCTCCTAAATGATTTAGGCACTTTTGAAAATTTTACCTGAGGCCTACAAGTCTTACTCTCTCTGGTACTATTTAAAAATGAAAAAAATCTCAGGCCAATTTTTTTTAAATTTTATTTTAATGCGTATCTAACGGTAGGTGGCTGAATAGGGAATTAGGAGCCTAAGTGGCCTGATTTTCAGAAGTGCTAAGTAACTATGAATACCAGGGCACTTTTATTTAGGTGACTACCTAAGAAACTAGGCATGGGATTTTCTAAAGTGCCTAAGATATAGTCAGGTGCCTGAAACCCATTGATCTTCAAAAAGAGCTGGTCACCAACTCCTTTGAAATTCCCAGAGAGGGAGCTTAACTTCAGTCATGTACTTTTAAAAAATCTCAATCCAGAACTCCAGGCACCTGACACCACTCAGTGGCTAGGAGAGCGATTGCACAGGCCGAGAATTTGCACAGGTTGATTACATTTGTGCTGCTTATCTAGGCGTGGTCTGCTGATTCTTTGAGAAAACAAGCATGGGAAAGAGGGGAAAGATCCCCTCCATCTTCTCTTTGCTGCTTTAAAAGTGGGGTAGCCATGCTGACAAAACCAGATACGCTGCAAGAGCACTGGATAAATTGAGACAAAAATTCCACTGCCCAAACCCAGCACAGTGAAACATGCAGCTTTAACAATCACTGCTTCCTCAGCCGGCGAGAACAAGACATTTTACCTGGAATGACTTGGAGATGGTTGTACTAATGTGAAATTCCCTCAAGCATTCTCTGAAATTAGGAAGGAGTTTATAGTTGAAATCTTCCCATCAATCACAGCTTTTTTCTAATGAACAAAACCATTTATATTAAGACTGCTTATTGCTGAGCATCTTTTGATTTCTTTCTTTTACATAGAAAAATCAACCAAACCTAGAGTATAACTCTTTTGTAGGCTGTGTCTTTTTGCCATGAATTGCAAACTTGAGGGGTGGAACTATTTTAGTACATGAACATCATTTTTCAGCATTTTCAGTTTTTATAAAAAAGGTTTTATCTTTTATTATTTAGCGATCAATCCTTGAGGTCCCTACTCAGTTTGCCTAAGTAAGGGCCAAGTAAGGAAGCAGTCATTGATATCAATGGCTGCTTTGCCTCAGGGAAGATTAACTAAAAATCTCAGGTTTCGGATCTACATCAGCATATATTTGGTTGCATGTATTTGCCTATTTCTGTAACACTTCTGAATGGTTGCTCATGAGTTCTGGTTAAAGAGGTTTTATAGTAAAGACATTCTTCAGGGCATTTACATCCATCTTCTACATGTCTTAGTCTGAAAATGTCTCTCTCTCTTTTCTTTTCTTTTTTGACCAGGTCAACTAGAACAGTCTCTGTAGTGCAGAACTCTCATAAATGTGAAGCAAACCATCCACCATTATGTTTGGCACTAAAAGGTCAGTCTCTGTATTCTGTTTTTCATCATTCAAAAAATGTATAGTGATTGTGACCATACTGTGAAGCGTTATTTGTGGTAAATATAATATTATGCAAGGTACATAAACAGGATACATTACTATTGTTGTTTTTATCTGTTTTTTCCCCTCCTGCTGTATAGTCCCTTAGTTCTTTTTCATTCAGGGAGCAATATATAAACAGAATTATATTACAGCTACCAGAAGCACAATGTGACACCTCTAATGTACGAAATAGAACATTTATATTAGTATCAGAGTACATCCAGCATTCAGAAGGAGAGATGCTGGAAATACACAAAATGGAGTAATACGTATCCCGTTTTCATGAGTGCAAACGTATCATTGCTGGGTCCATAGTAATGGGCTTCTAAAGCTGCAATTTTGTGGATTTCCATTTCTTGCTGATTATGTTTCAGGGTTGTGGGAAGTTAAAGCTTGTGCCAGATCAAATGATTCTACTAAATGTAATATTTATCCCATGAATTATGCTACAGTTAAACTGGGATTGATATTTGATTTATCAGTGACATAATTTAATCTGTAAACCACAGGTTTCAAAGCATTTTGTTCTTCTACTATCTCTTTATTTCTTCAGAGTTTTACAATAAAAGGCCAACAACAGGTTTCATCCATTTTATCCATCCAGTGGCCTTGGAATTTTATTCTTTTTATTCACCCTCAGATTGCATCTTAAATATTATGTAAATGAAAATTTTCCATACAGATTCCTTTCTGAAAGCCAAACACTTCTGTGTTGTATATGATAAGGTCAAATACATGCCAAGAATTATGTGAGGTATTGTTAGACCTTGGGTACAATAAGTTCTCACTGCCCACCTGTGAGATGCAGCTATTATGTAACATCTGTTTACTGTGTGTTCCCTACCTCAAACAGCTGTGCATCATGTACAATAGGTAAATGGTTCACTATATTCTGGAAGGATAGGGACAGAGTAGACCTTCCTGGCATACTGTAGATTTCTATGTATAAAGTGAGGAAATGCCTTTGACTAGAAAGATAAAAAGGGTAAAATGTGTCATCACACTGTGTTATTTTCAATAGATCGTGATCCCCTTGTTCAAATACTAGAAAATTGTAATGTGTTTAGGTCCAAATTTTGAAATGTGGCCATTAATTCTGGATGCCCAAATTTTGGGTGCTCATTTTAGAATACTCAGAGGTGCTGAACCTGCTAACCTCACAGGTTGACCCTTCCCCAAAAATCAGTGGGTACTTCTTTGAAAATTTCAGACTTCATATTTAATTGTCTGCTTATGGAAAAATACTGTTTGCAAGGAAATGTTGTGTTACATAAAACAGTTAACTTATGGAAAAAAAGAAGTAAGAGTTTGTTTTCCTCTAAAATGAAATCTGAATGAGTTCTAATATTGTGGTGCCAACTATAATACAAAAGAGTTATTTTTAACAAAATCACAGCACTTTGATTTAAAGCCTAAACTCTCTCATCATCAAATTGTCAAAAGCTACCAGGTATATTGTAGCTGAACTCTTTTATTTCTACCTATTGCTGTGTTTTATGTGCAAGGTTTGCATTCAGTGAATCATATCTATTTGAATTAGTCCTGACTGAATAATAAAGTTGAAAAAAGCAATTGTTCTATTAGAATAATTTTTTCGAACATGCAGCTTCTGAGGAAGGAAAATATTTCTAAGATGCTTTATCACAAGCCCCATTGACAACAGGTACTGACATTTTTAACAATAGATATGAAATCCCCTTCATTTCAGTTTAATTTAAGAGCTGATCCCATGCCTTTAAATACTAAACTGTCGTAAGTGTTTTCAGTATTCCATTCTCATCTTTTTTATTTACCATGCGAATTTCTCTGTGATTAATTGAATCTACAAAAGGCACCAGCATGGAACTAGTAGAGTTGAGTAGTTTTTCTCCCCAAATGAGTGTCTGATGTGATGTTTTATTCATGCTACATACTTACTCCAATTTTGCAAAAGCAATTTTTCATACTGTGGCCCAGACCATCCCTTTGTGGAAAAACCCGTAGAAGGGGAGTCTGGGGTAGAGTTTATATGAGCATTACCTTGCAGAGATCCCCTTCAGACTATCCTATTGGCATGGGTTGGGATTTTCCCCATCCATAGAAGAGCCTATGTGGTCTGCTGCCATACCTGGCAGTGCATCTGCGATTTACAGGAGGGTCTGGCTAATAGCTCTATCTACCTTCCATTGAAGGAGTTAGGCTACCAGGGATATCCCAGCTGTGACTATCTCTGGGTTCCCAAGCAGGGGCTACACAGAAGACATAGTATAACCCAAGGCTCCTATCTTTCTGAACTTATCCCATATGGCTAGAGGAGATTTCTATTCACTGGCCTGCAAACTCTCCATGCTGTCCCCCAGTACAGACCCTGCACTATACCATGATGTCAAGGGGGGAGCTGCCATGGAGGCAATTGCGGTCCCTGTATTCCTCTTTGTATCATACAGCACATTGACAGCACAATAATAAGTAAACCTGGAATAGGCTTCCATGGGAGGTTTTGGGATCCCCATCATTGGAGGTTTTTAAGAACAGGTTGGACAAACACCTGTCAGGATAGTCTAGGTTTACTTGGTCCTGCCTTAGCTCAAGGGGCTGGATTTGAGACTTCTTGAGGTCCCTTCTAGCTCTACATTTACATTCCTTTGATGCTAAATCAGTGCAGGCTCAAAATTTAACTTAATTGAAATTGTTAGTTTGGTTGGAAACATTTTCTGGATTCCGTGTGCATTTATAAACTCCATCAGTCCTTAATAAATTTGTAACAAGCATAGCTATAGCTGGTATTTATGAGGGAGACACATAACAACAATGGTTTGTGTCTTTGTGCTCTCTGCTGCTGGCTGTTTATTAGCAATTAACTAATACATTGTGGGCTGCTTTAGTTCCCCTTCCCTCCCCCCGTTAGATGGACCTGCATGATTCTCCTAAAGTGGAGACAGAGGACTTAGATGGAAGTCCACAGAGTTCAGGAAAGAGCTGGGGCAAGACTGGTGTGTTTCCTTTTTGGATAGATTGTAGAGGCCTTTGCCTTAGGGGAATAGGACTGGATACAACTGAAGATGATTACTTCCTGGAAAATTAGAAGCTGGATAAAAAAAGGGAAAGGTCTCCCTGACACACATGATCACAATCTCTTGTTGCAGGAAGTTGTGGGTGTTCTTTTTTGAGTTCTTCTTTGTGAAAACCCATTTGTTTCATTTAACTTTTGTCCATAAGATGTAGTTTTACCCTGAGGCAGATGAACAGTGAATACGGGCCAATCACTGTCCACTAAGTGTGTGTCTACACTCGTGCATGGTCATGTGCGTTATTGTGCCATAGCCCTCCTACTGTCCTCATCTGAAGTACATTCCTGAAGCTAGCATGCATAAGGGATATGGGTATGTGTACACCTCCGCTGTGGCATGGTCTTGCACTTCTATAGTGCAGTGTGGATTGGGGCAAGGAGTGTGCACCAGGTCACAGGTACTGATAGTCCTTTAGGGCTATTTGCCCAATGCACAGATCACTTTGCTGTCTGACGCTTACCAAAGGTATAAAGGTCCCTGATCGCCCATTGCCAGCAGTGCTGGGCTACACTGAGCAGTTTGTTCTCCTATGAACTGTACTGATCACCAGTGCTGACCATGGAGTATGTTCCAAGAGCTGCTGCCTGGTCTCTGGAGCACGCCAAGGTGCTGATTAATGTGTGGGCAGAATACTCCATCCTTCATAACTTTGCCTGTATCAGCAGGGACAAACACCTGTATTTGGAGATTTCACAGAGGCTGGAGGAGGCAGGCATTCACCAGACTCTATCCGTGTGCTGGGAACACATCAAGCACCTCAGGCTCCTGTACCAGAGGGTGAGGGACTCGTATACCCACTCTGGGAGAGGACTTAGCCCCTGCTAGCCTCATTGTACTGTGGGATGCTGGTGATGGGCAGTGTGAGAAGGCAGCCCAGGCCTCGGAGATAGTTCCAGAGGAAGCCATGGGAGACCCAGTGGATTCCACACATCTACCCGGCAGATCCTGTTGAGGAAGCCTCCTCTGAGGAGCCTGGGGAGGACCCCAAGCTGTGGCAGGAATGGGGATCCAAGTCTGGTAAGTTGTAATATGCCCCCAAACACCTGGTAAATATCCCCTCTTGCTCTGGTAATACATCTCTGAAGCCAGCCCCTTCTCCCTACCCATGCTCCACCCTGACATGGTCCCCAAACAAGACATGGCTGCAAAGGGGTGGTCGGGAGGGCTGTTCTCTGTTCCTCTTCCATGGGAACTCAGTCACTTTCCTCGTGAATTGCCAGCAAGTCCTGTAAATCTAATCCAGCAAATTTTTGTTTTAGACGAATTTGAAGCTGGTTCCTCAGGTTTAACGGCAGGACAAATATGCTTGGTCTCCCTTCAAAGCTCACCAAACTTCTCCACTCAGCAATATGAAGAGGGGTCACCACTATTAGAAACATCTCTCTTGCACAGGTGGCCAGGTGTTCTCCACAGTACTGGAAAGCCACTTTTCTTTTCCATTCTGGGGTAACTTCAGTACAGCTATGTTCTCCAAGTGATGGCCAGCTTTTAAAGAAGAGAAAGGTGACTTGGTAACATTACCCTAAAGAAACCAAACCCCAGCCCATGTAGTCCATCCATGCACTGTAAACTTTACATCTGAATAAAATTAATTCATGTATCTTACTATTTTTAACCTCAGCTCTTTCCTTGTGGGCTGCAAGAGTAGCCTGAAGGAAGGAGACTGTAACAGCTGTGTTCTTGGATTCTAAGTAGTATCAATGTTGTGGCCTTTGGCAGCACAGTTGTGTTATGTGTGGGGGAGGGGAGATTTAGGTACTTTCCAAAGAAAAATGAAATATAATGCTACCCTTGTCTTTGACTTGTTAGGACATTCTGATGCCAACAGAGAGCCTATTCCACTGGGAGGACAGAAGTGGCACTGCAGAGATAGCAGAGGAAGACACCAAAGGACTCTGGAGGACCTGCTTGTTGATATAGACAGAAGGAGTCAAGGGTAGCCAGGAGAGGATTGGGCTCGAAGGATGAGGCATTCCTGCACAGAGAGAACAGGATCTTGCACTCATGCAGTCTCTAGTCCAACTTGTGGTGGAATGCTTTTGAGTCCTGTCTGATGCCATGGACACTGCTCCTCTGTGGGAACAGGCACTACATGTTGCTCCTCCAGCTGCTGTGCAATCTGTTGCTGAAGTGGTGAATCCCAGTTCCCCTGCCAGGGAAAAGCATGCTGGACACCTGGCACCACATCCTCCTCAGTCACCTGAAACCCCTCTTGGAAGAATCCCTCCAGTGTATTAAGGAGGGGAATGATAAGCCTGACCTAGTCCCTATTGTCCAGCCTGTTTTCAGCCCCCAAATCCCACTCAGGACATGTCTACATTTGTCCTCCCATAGAATATTCCATGGCTGTCCCCCCCACTTGTCAGGAGGAGGGGGAGGTGAGGGGTGAGGAGATGTCTCCTGAGGGGATTTGGCTTTTTTTGTTTGTTTGTTCATTTGTTCTTATTACAAACTGTTCCATGTATGTCTGTAAATAAAAGTTACTGTTTCTTCACTTGTGTCTGTATCTTGTTTTCTGAGTATGATACTTGATATTTCCCAGAGATTTGGGGTTAGTAACAGGATTCGCAGCACGTGACCGTGTGATTTCTGTAAAAGTCTTGTGCCAAGGAAATGCTAACAATTCTATCCCTTCCCAACCCTTCCCCATGCACCTCAGCTATTAAGAAAAAATAAAAAAAGTTCATGGGTTCAGTGAAGTATACTGTGGTTGTCTAAAGCACCACAATGAAAAACAGAGGAGAATTTTATTGAGAAGTTTTTGTCTTGCTTAATAATAAAAGTGAATAGAAAGAAATCAGAACTAAACTAACAGTGAAGATACCTGACACCGAGCGGTATTTTAAGGACACATCCACCTGCACCAAACAAATACCACTGGCATCTAATGCCATGGGAGCAATCATAGAATTGTAGGACTGGAAGGGACCTCGAGAGGTCTTCTAGTCCTGTCCCCTGCACTCACGGCAGGACTAAGTATTATGTAGACCATCCTCTGTTTGTCTAACCTGCTCTTAAAAATTTTCAATTATGGAGATTCCACAATCTCCCGAGGCAATTTATTCCAGTGTTTAACTACACTGACAGTTAGGAAGTTTTTCCTAATGTCCAAATTAAACTGCCCTTGCTGTAATTTAAGCTATTGCTTCTTCTCCTGACCTTGGAGGTTAAGGAGAATAATTTTTCTCTTTCCTCTTTGTAACAGCCTTTTATGTACTTGAAAACAGTTATTATCCCCCCACCAGTCATCTCTTCTCCAGACTAAAGCTATCCGATTTTTCATTCTTCCCTCCTAAGTCATGTTTTCTAGCTCTTTAATAATTTCCGTTGCTCTTCTCTGACTTTTTCCAATTGTTCTACATCTTTCCTGAAATGTGGCACCCAGAACTGGACACAATACTCTAGTTGACACCTGATCAGCACATCAACTCTCTTGAACTGTTTTCCCTTTAGACTTGCCTTCCATGGGACCTTAACTACTAACTCCCTGAGTTTGCTAAAGTCTGCCTTCTTGAAATCCATTGTCTTTATTGTGCTGTTTTCCCTCCTATCATTCCTTAGAATCATGAACTCTCACATTTCATGATCACTTTCACCTAAGCTGTCTTCCACTTTTCAAATTCTCAACCAGTTCCTCCCTATTTGTCAAAATCAAATCTAGAACAAACTATCTCCTAGTAGCTTTCTCCACCTTTTGAAATAAAAAATTGTCTCCAATACATTCCAAGAACTTGTTGGATAATCTCTGCCCTGCTGTGTTATTTTCCCAATGGATGGCTGGATAGTTGAAGTTTCCCCACCATAACCAAGTCCTGTGCTTTGGATGATTTTGTTAGTTGTTTAAAAAACTCCTCATCCACCACTTCTTCCTGGTTAGATGATCTATAGTAGACCCATACCATGACATCATCCTTGTTTTTTAAACCCCTTTTATCCTTACCCAGGGGACTTTCAACAAGTCCGTCTCCTTTTCTATCTCAACCTCAGTCCAAGTGTATACAATTTTAATATACAAAGAAATACCTCCTTCCTGAACAAGCTGTACCCTTCTATACCAATATTCCAGTGATATGTATTGTCCCACCTGTGATGCCAACTAGATCGTAGTTGTTTATCACTAGCATTTCTAATTTTTCCTGTTTATTCCCCCATGATTTTCACATTAGTATACAGACATCTAAAATACTGATTTGATTCCCCACCTCCATTCTGTCTTGTCTCTACCTTATCCCTACTATGAAAGCCCATGTTCCCCTGGATTCCGACCCTTCTCTCAGGTCTCCATATTTTTGACTTAACTGTGGGCTTTTGTCTCCTGCTCCCATCGAACCTAGTTGAAAGGCCTCCTTTGTAGGTTAGCCAATCTGTAGCCAAATATGCTCTTCCCCATCCTCAATAGATGGACCTCATCTCTGCTTAGCAGTCCTTCTTCTTGTAATAGCATCCTGTGGTCAAGGAAGCTGAAGCCCTTCTGACGATACCATCCTTGCAACCAGGCTTTCACCTCCAGGATGCATCTGTCTCTTCATAAGCCCCTACCCTGGACCGGAAGAATTAAAGAGAACACTCTCTGTGTCCCCATCTCCTTCACCCTTATTCCCAGAGCCTTGTAGTTACGTCTGATCTGCTTAGGGTCACACCTTGCAATATCATTAGTGCCCACATGGATGAGTAGCATGGGGTAGTAGTCAGAGGGCCAGATGATCCTCAACAATCCCTCCATAACCTCTTGGATATGGGCCGCTGGCAGGCAGTATACTTCCCAGGATGCCATGTAGGGCTGACAGATGGGCGCCTCTGTCCCCTTCAGAAGCATCACCAACCACCAATACCCTACATTTCCTCCTGGAAGTGGTGGCTGCGATTCTACCAGCTTTGGGGGTTCATGGCTTCTCCTTCTCCACCTTTGGGGGTGATTCCTCATCACTTGTTGCTAGAGCAACATAATAGTTCTTCATCACCATGGTGGGTGTGTTGGGAGTAGAGGTGGAGCACTGCCTGCTGCCAGAAGTAACCAGCAGCCAGTGTCCTCCCCCGGTGGCATGATAGCAGTGCATAACACTTGATAAGAGCTACAGTGTCAGAGAGAACTGTGTGGAATGAATGTCTTAAGTCCCTCCCAGAACCTTACAGAACTGTTCTTAATAACTTTAAACAATGCTTCAGTGCTCCCTATAAAACAACTTAAAACAGAGCAGATAACATATGGCAAAACATTGCTATGGCATTAAAGTGCACTAACAGTCTCCACAGCACAAAACCACAGCCAAAGGTTTTAATCTCGAGGGTCCGCCCCCAAATGGCTGCTTTCAGTTAGTACATTACCTGTAAGGAATCAAAACCCATCAAAGTATCTAACAACGGAAATACGTGGCGGTGCTCAATTGAGAACTTTCAAGCAGCACCATAGCATCGCAATAGTGTACCTTGACAGTCCCAAGTCACCTTCTGACTCTCCAATGTTCTATTATGTATGAGCGCACAGCATCACAAATTTCCCTGGCCTGTTGGGAACCAGGAGCTGTGTGCACAGTGTGGGATTTGGCTACCTGTAAAGGTTTGGAAAACAGAAGTGCCCTGTGCCCAATCACTATAGCAGTATTCTCTTTTAGCCTCACATATATTATGCAAAGCACAGTATGCCACAATAATCTCAACTGTCTTGGCCATATTGGAATCCAGATGGGTCTAAAGGTGTCCCCAGTGGGTTTTCAGATTCCCCGACGCACACTGCACCACCATTCTACAGCTACTCAGTCTGTAGTCGAATTCCCTTTTTCTTGGATCAGCGATGTTGGGGTAAGGTTTCATTAGTCACAGTAGTAGAGGGCATATGGGATCCCCCAAAATATGTCTGCACAGAAACATTGTACATTGTCACATCGTTTTGTGGGAATAAAGTCCTTTCTTCCCTCCTGTAATACAGTCCCAACCTCCTAAGCACCCTGCTTTCATGGACCTTTCCCATGTGTCCCAACTTTGTGTTTGTGAACCGATCTCTGTGGTCTACTAAGCTAAGGAAAACCAGCAAGTGGTAACCTCTGCAGTTTACATATTCACTGACCCCTTTTGGTGGGCAAAGTATAGGGATGTGCGTGCCATCAATGGGCCTCCACACTGTTTGGAAAACCCATCCTCTGAAATCTTGCTATAATTTCAGGGACTTGGCTTATGGGAATCACCTGTGGGTAGATCACAGTATTGATAGTGTAGCAGACTTGCGTGACCTACAAAATAAAAAGGCGTCATATAAAAAATGGAAACTAGGTCATATTACAAAGGATGAATATAGGCAAATAACACAGGAATGCAGAGGCAAGATTAGAAAAGCAAAGGCACAAAATGAACTCAAACTAGCTATGGCAATTAAGGGAAACAAGAAGACTTTTTATCAATACATTAGAAGCAAGAGGAAGACCAAGGACAGGGTAGGCCCACTGCTCAATGAGGAGGGGGAAACAGTAACGGGAGACTTGGAAATGGCAGAGATGCTTAATGACTTCTTTGTTTCAGTCTTCACTGAGAAGTCTGAAGGAATGTCTATTATAGTGAATGCTTACGGGAAGAGGGTAGGTTTAGAAGAGAAAATAAAAAAAGAGCAAGTAAAAAATCACTTAGAAAAGTTAGATGCCTGCAAGTCACCAGGGCCTGATGAAATGCATCCTAGAATACTCAAGGAGTTAATAGAAGAGGTATCTGAGCCTCTAGCTATTATCTTTGGGAAATCATGGGAGACGGGGGAGATTCCAGAGACTGGAAGGGGGCAAATATAGTGCCCATCTATAAAAAGGGAAATAAAAACAACCCAGGAAACTACAGACCAGTTAGTTTAAGTTCTGTGCCAGGGAAGATAATGGAGCAGGTAATCAAAGAAATTATCTGCAAACACTTGGAAGGGGGTAAGGTGATAGGGAATAGCCAGCATGGATTTGTAAAGAACAAATCGTGTCAAACTAATCTGATAGCGTTCTTTGATAGGATAACGAGCCTTGTGGATAAGGGAGAAGCGGTGGATGTGATATACCTAGACTTTAGTAAGGCATTTGATACAGTCCTCGCATGATATTCTTATAGATAAACTAGGAAAGTACAATTTAGATGGGGCTACTATAAGGTGAGTGCATAACTGGCTGGATAACTGTACTCAGAGAGTAGTTGTTAATGGCTCCCAATCCTGCTGGAAAGGTATAACAAGTGGGGTTCCGCAGGGGTCTGTTTTGGGACCGGTTCTGTTCAATATCTTCATCAACGATTTAGATGTTGGCATAGAAAGTACGCTTATTAAGTTTGCGGACGATACCAAACTGGGAGGGATTGCAACTGCTTTGGAGGACAGGGTCAAAATTCAAAATGATCTGGACAAATTGGAGAAATGGTCTGAGGTAAACAGGATGAAGTTCAATAAAGATAAATGCAAAGTGCTCCACCTAGGAAGGAACAATCAGTTTCACACATACAGAATGGGAAGAGACTGTCTAGGAAGGAGTATGGCAGAAAGAGATCTAGGGGTCATAGTGGACCACAAGCTTAATATGAGTCAACCGTGTGATACTGTTGCAAAAAAAGCAAATGTGATTCTGGGATGCATTAACAAGTGTGTTGTAAACAAGACACGAGAAGTCATTCTTCCACTTTACTCTGCGCTGGTTAGGCCTCAACTGGAGTATTGTGTCCAGTTCTGGGCACCGCCTTCCAAGAAAGATGTGGAGAAATTGGAGAGGGTCCAGAGAAGAGCAACAAGAATGATTAAAGGTCTTGAGAACATGACCTATGAAGGAAGGCTGAAAGAATTGGGTTTGTTTAGTTTGGAGAAGAGAAGACTGAGAGGGGACATGATAGCAGTTTTCAGGTATCTAAAAGGGTGTCATCAGGAGGAGGGAGAAAACTTGTTCACCTTAGCCTCCAATGATAGAACAAGAAGCAATGGGCTTAAACTGCAGCAAGGGAGATTTAGGTTGGACATTAGGAAAAAGTTCCTAACTGTCAGGGTAGTTAAACACTGGAATAGATTGCCTAGGGAAGTTGTGGAATCTCCATCTCTGGAGATATTTAAGAGTAGGTTAGATAAATGTCTATTAGGGATGGTCTAGACAGTATTTGGTCCTACCATGAGGGCAGGGGACTGGACTCGATGACCTCTCGAGGTCCCTTCCAATCCTAGAGTCTACGAGTCTATGAGACTGTACAATTACTGCCCTGACAGTTGACTTCCCAGTCCTAAACTGGTTGGCAACTGGCCAGTAGCTGTCAGGTGTTACCAGCTTCTGAAGGCCATAACCACCTACTTCTATACTGGTATGGGCTTCTGAAATCAAGTGGTCTGGCACTGGAGAGTTGTGAGAACAGCTTGCACCAACTTCATGACTGCCTGCTTCCTCATTCTGAAATTCTGCAATCACTGTTCGTTATCCCCGTTTTCCAAGACTGTGTTCCCACCACACTATGCTGGTTGTCTGGGATCAGAAGTGGAGTTCCACCTATGGCATTCAACACATCTGTTTCATGAGACACAAGTGGATTTTCATTCCCCTTCCCCTGGTCAGCCAACTTTGCTGTCTGAAATCTCTTTGGACTGATTCAGTCCAGAGTCCAGCATTGCACCACATGAACATTTGCCGAATGAGTGGGAGCAGAACCACATCTTCACAGACTTACTTCATCTCTCCAATGGAATTTGGCAGAAGGGCGCGATGTCAGAGAGATGCAGGAGTGCTCGATCAATTTTTTATAATGTACGTGCTGACAGCCATTGAACCAAACTACAAACCTTGTATATAATGGAAATTCTTCAAGCTAGGGGGTGCGACATCACACCTAGTTCCAGTACTTATGAGAGGTTCCGTTGTCAAATGTGTGTAGGTGATGCACAGTGCTAACAATATGCAGCAAATCTGTTCATAGAGCATCTCCTGTGATGCACAGGAATCTGGGATACTGCCCTTGAAATGTTAGCGCTAATGATGCATATTGAAAAGGGGCATGGTGGATGAGGTTACATACACCTGTGTGCAGAGTGTACCTGTGCCTAGCACTGCGTATGTGAACACTTGGTGCAAGTATGGAGAACACGCACAAGTAACTGTTCACTTGAAAATATAGACATACCACTGCCCCCTAAGGGTAAATTAAAAGAAAAACTGTTCCGTTTTGCATTGTCATGCTTTCAACCATCTACTAAAGGGTCTTCTGGTTAAAAATGTAAGCATCAGACTAGCCTTTTGTACCATTGTAAATCCTGAGATTGTATTGTACCATTGTAAATCCTGAGATCCTTTTCTGCGGTTAGCCCCAGAGCCGTCAAACCTGTCACTTTGTAACTTCTCTTGTTTAATGTCACCACTTTGCTTTGTAGTTTATTGGTAGAGGAAAGAGGCATTAGTGTCCACTGCCTACACCAAAGATTGAAACACCATATCATCCCATTCATCGTTAATCAGAACTCCCCTTTGAACTGGATAGTTTTCTGAAAAAGAGATGGGATGATACAGTCCACAGCATTATGCTTGAGGCTTGATCCTGATTAATTCTATTCCCATGAGTAGTCCCATTGCTTTCACATAGTGGGCATCTGTGCCACATGTTCTGTGAAACCAAACACTGCATTTATGCCTGAGATCACTAATGGCTTTGTAAGGTATGTTGCGTTTTAAAGTAAATTTGTGGCTTAACATGTAGTCTGAGGTTCATATATAGACCTTTGGCCTCACTCCCTATGCCAGTTGCCACTGAAGTGCTGAGGAATCTCAGAGTGGGCAAGGAACACTTCCCAGTGCAAGTAGAGTACCGGCGTAAGGGCACGAGAGCTGAGAAAGCATTGTTCTAAGTCAGCCATATAAATGTTGGCATACTGAGGGGTATAGCAGTTTTGCTGACTTGAAGGTATAAATTGTCTCCAAATCTGAAATAGTTATGGGTGAGGACAAAGTCACAAAGTTCAGCCACCAGGTTTGCCATGATGGTATCAGAGATGCTATTCCTTATGACTTATAGTCCATCTTTGTGTGGAATGTTGGCATAGAGGGCTTCTATATCCATAGTGGCTAGGATAGTGTTTTCTGAAAGATCACCAAAGGATTGTTGTTTCCTCAGGAAGTCAATGATATCTCGAAGATAGCTGGGACTGCTGGTAGCGTAGGGCATGAGGAGAGAGTCTACATAGCCAGATAATTCTGCTGTCAGGATGCCAATGCCTGAGATGATAGGGCATCCAGGATTCCCAGGTTTATGGATTTTGGGTAACAGGTAGAATACCCCTGTAGATTTGTAGATTTGTTCCTGTGCTGCTTTAGGGAGTTTCTTGAGCAGATGGTGTACCTTCTTTTGGTAATCCACAGTGGGTTCAGAGGGTAAGGGCCTGTAGAATGTCCTGTGGGGTCAGAGAGTTGTCTAGCAGCCTCTTGTTCATATTCCAACCTATTCAGGATGACTACAGCACCTCCTTTGTCAGTCTTTTTTCTTATGATGTCAGAGTTGTTTCTGAGGCTGTGGATGGCATTGTGTTCTGCATGGCTGAGGTTATGGGGCAAGTGATGCTGCTTTTCCACAATTTCAGTTGTGCATGTCGATGGAAGCACTCTGTAGAAGTCCAGTCTGTTGTTTCTACCTTCAGGAGGAGTCCACGCAGAATCCTTCTTTCTGTAGTGTTGGTAGGAAGCTTCCTGTGTGTTAGTGTGCTGTTCACCTTCGAGTGACTGGCTTTGCAACTGTAATAACATTCTTTTAATGTAGTATTTTTGTGTGTAATCTAGATTAGATTCTCTAGACTAACTTCTGAAGGCAGCACAGACTCTCAGTGACTGACCGGAGGTCCAGCTTCTGGTAGCATTAGATTTGTTCACATTGTCGCCTTTAAATTTTGCACATCCCCATCCCTCTCATTTTTCACCATATCTGGCCTTTCCATTTTTCCTTCCTTTTTCCTTTCCCTAACTCACGTCCCCTCAGCCTGTCCTCTCAATTCTTAACTTCAGTTCTAATAGGTAAAGAAAATATCTAGGTAAGAAGTACGAGGATGGGAATGGGGAAGGGAAGAAAACTGGAAAGGAGCCATGAGAATGTCATGTCTTATTGCTTAAAAGAAAACACTGTCTCTGTTTATCAGAGACTTATATAACATTGACCAAATGCATTTATATTTGAAGATATGGTTACAATATTTTGATAAAAAGTGACTAATTGGTAAGACTTTGGGGGAAAGATTCTTCCAAACCCCTTAAAGCAAGTGGTCTGAGACACTTGTGAATAAATTCTGCACATGCCACTGCAAATCTTGTTTTGCCTACCATTTTCTGTTGCCACCACCAGCAGCCCTGGCATTTTGTTGGTTGAGTGACAATACAAGCCCCCTTTCTCTCAGCTCCAATACTCTCAGCTCTAAACTCAGCTCCATCACTATGATGACCAAAGTAACAAATGTCAAGGTGTAGCTGATGCTTCTCAAGCAGGGCCATCTGGCTCCTTTCAGCCTCTGCAGCTGCTCCAAGAGCTTTTAAGATGCCTGTGCTATTATCATGAAGATGGTTAAGGGAATGGCTGGACAACTTTGCCCTCCTGACAACAAAATTTCTTTTGACTCATCTTTGCTGTGCTTAAGCCAATGGTATGTTAAAGTACAAGTTCCTTGCATAACCCCAATGATATCCACAAGGCATATTTATAGAACAATAATAAAAAAGTTCCAGGTGGTATGTATTTGGCTAAACTATTGATATTTAGTTAAAATCGTGGGCCCGGCTGAAGTGAATAAAAATTTTGCCAAGCCACGATTTTGACATTAGAGACTGCCTTTACTTACAGATATTATGTAGATCTGCATATATTATGGTCATACAGAAAAAATTCACTATTTTTTCTTTTGCTTAGCACAGTTTGGAGGAGAGATGAAAAGTGCTTAATTGATAAGACTTGAGATATGCTGAAATCAATGAGAACAGAGAGTACTTAGGTCCTGACTCAGCAGTCCATCCCTATCCAGAAAAGCACTTAAACATATACTAAGTACTTTACTGAATAGGGGTAGACTTAAACATGTGCTTAAATTCTTTGCTGAATTGGGCCCTCAGTGCTTTGTTTTGAGTCCTTAGTATGCTAATAATTAGCTCTGATTCTGGATATAGCTCCAATTTTACTAGAACTGTTGTTCTTGTCAGCTTTTGGCCTCAAAATATCTGGAATCTCATGAGTACAATTTATCTTAATGGCAACATCTTTGAGATCTGCTGGTCACACAAGATACCAGCCATGATCGTTGAATTTTACTGAGACTTTTTCTCAAGATGATCAGTGCTGTGAAACCTGAAACCTAGCCCTAATTTGGAGCAATCCTAGTTTCCTCTTAATCTGAATATGAACCCTCCCTCCCCAACCTATCTGAAATGCACATGTCTGGTAACCAGTGTCTGATATAACACAGCAGCAGTCTCTAGGCAGGATCACAATACAAATAATAACTGCCTATTCTCTTTCAGATATAGAAATAACAGCACTTCATCTTTGGCCAAAAGGAGACGTTTCCTGATTAGGATGTCTAGTAACTTGCTCACTTAGGTATTTTTCTGCTGCTTTCTGCTGCCCTCTAAGCATCACAAGTGCATTGTAATGAAATTTTTTGTAATATTTTGCAGGTTTTTCAAACACTCCTTGCAATAAATATTTTTTTAGTTATGTTCATTTCTTCAAGTGCTTTTTTGTCCCAGCCCACAAATTATTACAAAGTCTTTCATTTGTCTTTTTGAACCTTTACATCATAACAAGAAATCCCAACAATCTGATTTTTTTGGTGATTTCTGTGATGTAACTGTAATAGCTGCATCCAGTAACAACTGCATTTTTATTTTATTTTATTTTTGTGTATAATGCCCTAAGGGTAAATTTTGAAAGTGGAGAATAGGAGCAATCTGCACAGATGTTATTTGATAATGGGATTTGTTCATGCAGTTCTCTAGCACCTTTTAAAGGCTCAGATTGGTGATTTACTTTATTATGACGTTCTAGAAGATAACTGGTGTAGTATCTTCAGTGAGCATTTGGTAACATGAACCTGTCAGAAGCAACTAAGCGACTGTGTCTGAGACTGTATTGCACCAACTGCAGATGGTACAGATGGTAGACATATGTTGTCTGCTGTATATTTTTATAGGGTCTGATCATAAATCATCCTTTTCATTGATACTTTAAACTTCTTTTCATTAACTTAAGGGAAGAGTTAGCACTGCTGGTTTTCTGGCAGGGAGTCTACCTACAACTTGGTATGCCTTGTGTGTCTAGCTAATGGTGCTTTAATGGAAAGTTTTAATTAAGCACATGTCTCTGCATGCAGAGAGGAAATCAAAGGCTTTTGGGAAACTATTCCAGACTCACTTTTGTGAGAGCACCAAATGAATTTAAATTAATTGGAATATATTTTTTAAATATTGCTGGAGAAAGAGAGAGCAGCTGCTATGTAAAGGAAGGTTTACAAATGTTAGTCTGTAGACATTTCTCTTATACCCCATTTTTTTTTCCATATCTGTTGGAAAATGTCAATGAACGCAGCAGCATTATTCAGAGCAGTGATGTTAGATACAGGAGGACTGTGGCTGACAACTGCCAGTTTGTATTTCATTATCCTTCTAAATTTTAACTAGCTTGGGAATACTGGTAGCCGATGTAGTCAGTGGTAAGGATATTTTTGATTTGCTATTCATGCAGCAGTTCCTAGTCCACTAAACATCCAAGTATATAGTGTTGCCATTTTATTGCAAGTTACGTGATATTTGTATTGTTCTTAAAGCCTAAGGTCTTGGAGTCAGGTGGCTTACAGGTCAGTTTTTATTTAACAAAAATGTCAGTTCATAGCCCTCAAGATTGCAGAGGAAAATTTGAAAACAGGAAAGGAGTGTAACTACAGCCACAAGGCAAACATATGTTTTTTAATAATATGATTTTTCATCCATTCATTTGTGGAGATCTGAGTCATGATTTTTGAATGCTTGTGGTTGGCAGTGCTGAGTATGGGCTGATCATGCCTATCTGTTTCGAACAAATGACAATGCTAAGGAATACAGTTTTAATCTTGGACACAGTGCCATTGTGCTAGGCACTGGGCATACACATCATGTGAGACAAAATCTATTTGTCTTGATCACCAGAGTCTGTTCATGTCCTCTGTTGGCTTTGAGTGTAGCCAGAAACAACATTTATTCAATTTTAAATCCCTCTGTGGGCCAACACCAATATGCGGCCTAAATGCTTATAGAGCTTTCTCAGGGGCTGGCCCAAGGCTGTGGGACAAACTCCCACAGGAACTCAGGACCATCACAGATTCGCCACCTTCCAATCCTAGTGCACGGTGCACTTCTCTGACCTCCCTTCTCTAATACAAATACAGAGCAGCATGAACATATAAAAGAAAAAAAACATCAAAAACCCTGCCAAAACAGTGTACCGTGAACACAGTTTTTCCCCTAGGAAGAGGATGAGAGAGGGAAGGAACCATGTGTGACAGATGTTAGTCTTGTCGCTGAATGCACTCAATACTGCAGGGATGAGAATGGTGTAAGAACCTAGACAGAATGACACTCACGCTGCTGACAGCCACTGAGTGTCTGCACAAGGAGCTAAATGCTTTTCCCGCTTCTATTCTATTGGAAGACGATGGAGCATTCAAAGATTGTTTTTTAATGCAGACTCCTTGTGATTTGTACTGGCAACCAAACCACCAATCTGGTCAAAAATTACCCTATTTTATTTTTGTTTCTCAGCATTATAGACAGAATAGTTTTGTGATCCTGCCCTCTTTGAACTACATGACAAAAACGTTCAAAATCATGTTTGTTTTCCTGAGGATGTGAAATTTATAAAAGATTTTACAGCATTTTTCTAATATCCTTTACCAATCCCATGGATATTTATGTAAAGGTTAATTTGATTACATAAATGGGTAGGGCAGGGCTGTTTCTTACACTGAACATAAGAACATAAGAACGGCCATACCAGGTCAGACCAAAGGTCCATCTAGCCCAGTATCCTGTCTACCAACAGTGGCCAATGCCAGGTGCCCCAGAGGGAGTGAACCTAACAGGTAATGATCAAGTGATCTCTCTCCTGCCATCCATCTCCATCCTCTGACAAACAGAGGTTAGGGACACCATTCCTTACCCATCCTGGCTAATAGCCATTTATGGACTTCACCACCATTAATTTATCCAGTTCTATTTTAAACGCTAGTCCTAGCCTTCACAACCTCCTCAGGTAAGGAGTTCCACAAGTTGACCTGTGCACTGCGTGAAGAAGAACTTCCTTTTGTTTGTTTTAAACCTGCTGCCTATTAGTCAATCACTGTTTAAATTCTAGTCACCAGTGGCTGGTGAGAACAACAACAAAAACAATACCCTTATGTATATTAAGAGCAAAAAAAAATTACTATTTAAAGGTTTGCTTATAAGAATAGAATAAGAATTCGTCAAAGGGTTATAAGAGTTAGTATTAGCTCTAGTTTAAGAGCAGCTCAGTAATTAGTGGAAAAACTTAGAGGGGAATGTGTTCTGGGAGGAGATGGGAATAGCATGGAGTTTACTATTATAAGCCATGGCTGAATAGGAAAGGGAAGGTCCTTGATATTTTTGGTACTGTTCTCAGTGCTGATATTTCTCACCCCATATATAGGCCAAACCTCCCCCACTCCTCCAAAAAACAAAACAAAACAGCCTTCTATCCCCCCCCAAAATCTTCTGCTCCTCTTTATAATGTCTGGAAGTCTGTAGGCAACAGTCCCCCTATCCCCTATCTTTTTCTTTTTTAACAATAGTATTTAGGTTCTTCCTGCCCTGGGAGAGTTAGTAATGGCCAGAGATTTTACAAAATTATGACACCACAGGAGTCAAAGAACTGAAAGCTGAGCAGCTCTGAGGAGAAGGGTGTTTTAGTTAGATAGTTTAGAGCTGTTTGATTTTTGTTTGTTTTTGATATCAGGTATTTAATTTCAGTGTTTAACAGACTTTTTGGCAGGTAGACATCTTTGTTAAAGATTCTACAGCCTACTTCTTTAATTAAAGTGCAGGAGCTCACAATACACATGCTTTAAAACCCATATGAGTTCCTCCAGGAAAACCTGAAAGACCAAATTTAACATTTCTGATATTTCTAAAGCCAGTCAAACAAACAAAATAACCAAATACCAAAAAACCTTTTATTTCTTCTTCATATACTATAAAGAAGCAAAAAAGGACACAACACCAATTATTTTAGAACTCATAGCTGGATGTTTATAACAACTTGCCCCTTTTACATAATCATATTTCAATAAATCTAAGACTAGGGTCTTGGGGGAAAATAAGACTTTAATCATCTGCAGGCGTAGTCTCCCCTTCATATGGCACCTTACTCGCTTTGACTAGAGAATAAATCATGGCAATATTTTAAACCTGCCCTTTTCTGAGAACCCTCCTGGTTGTGTGATTGTCCTTTTGGAGGAGGTTGTGATACTTCTTTACTTTAGGTCATTCCAGTCAAGAATGCAAATATCATTTTATGGTATTGCACTTTTGTTCCTTATATGCCATTAAGTACTCTATAAAACTATGTTCCTAAAATGAAGCAGTACTTCTTGGGTAGGTGATCATAACGTGTCGGACAGTGGCCATAAGCTGTGATAAAGGCCTCAGGAAACAACTTCTGTATGCTGTGGAATACCAGCATCTACCATGGAGAAGCATAAAGCATGTACAAGTACAACTGGAGCAGTAAGCCTGAATTATCAGAAAAGAAAATCCCATGACTTGTTAACATTTTCCCCATTAAAAATTACCAAAAACTTACCATGATTTAGGAATTTCTAGTCGATATACCGGTAGTCTCTTTACTAGGGAGGCCAAGAACTTTACAGGATTAAAGACTACGTTAGCAGTTTCCCCGGAGCTTGAATATTCCACTCTATTTTCATACCTTTAATAAAAAATAAACACATACACACTGCATGCAGGCAAGGAACTTGACTGGTACTCTGATCTCCAGGGAAAAGGTGCCATGAATGTAGGAGTAGGATACTAGGGCTGGGGTAACAATTGACTGTGGAGCACAGTGCTGATGGGCAATGTTTGACCCTCCTGAATAAAGCAAGAGATACATAGCATTGGGAGATGTAAAGGTTAATTTTTTCATGAGCTGTTTCCACTCCAGCACGGTTCTTCTCAGTGAGGCACCAACGGAGCCTAATGAATAGCTCAGCTAAATTTTCTGAGGTAAAGCCTCTGCTGGATTGAGAGTCAAGGACCTTGACAAATTATTATATATGAATATTGATAATGAAAATGTTGATTTGCGAATTGTTTCTTGATTGTGATATGTGTGTGTTTATTACAAGAAGGCTCCATAAGTACAAATATAGTTCTAATCTCTCTCGTTTTCTGCCAGGATAAGGAAAAGATTGTGTAGGAGGTGAGGGATTTAGTTCGGATTTTCTTGATGATCATGTTGTAAGAAGTTTGTGTGCCCTCGTCACTGACATTGTATATCTTGAAAACAATTTGACCTGACATGTACAATTGTGTTTCCTCTTCATTGTTACTTTGTGGCAGATGGCTGCAGTTAGTAATGTTGTTTAGGGCAGAAAGCCATTAATCCAGCCACAAGTCTGCAGACTGGTAACAGTCACTCAGATGTAGAAAATGATTCTCAGAAATGTAGCAGCACGTTTTTGTTTGTTTGTTTTAAAAAATCTTTAAAAAAACTGAGAAGAAATAAGAAAACTTAAGTACCCCTGTGCCCTCCCCCAAATTAATCATAACAAATTTGACAACAGGAGGTAAGGGAAGAGGTAAGGGAAAATCTCCTGTACAAGCTTTTCCTGCTCTTTTGCAACAGGTTAGCTTTGGATTGATGTGCGTGCACAATGCACATGGCATTTTCCAGGACCTATTGTAAAAATCTGCCTCTTGAAAACTAACTTTCCACATAGACCATATGGACTAGATTGTCTTGTCCACTAAAGTCACTTTGAACCACTTATGTGGAGCAAGTGGCCTTAAAACAGCTGGGGATGGTCAGTGGAGAATCCATTGTGTGCAAGGGAACTCTGCTTGTGCAAACCTGGTGAAGACAGCTCTGACTCCTATTCCACCACCACCACCCAGTGCGAGCGGAGGGTGGAATGCGTCAGGGTTGTTCTGGGAGTGGGACAGGACAGGGCAGGAAGGGGAGAAGGTGTGGCAGAGCATGACCCTCCAGTGGCATAAGTCAGCACTCCTGTGCAACTCAGAATTAGCTATCACCATTTCCCTGAATGCCCATAGAGAGTAACTTGGGGCCCTGGTACATCATGTTCACTGGGGCCTCATCCCCTTCCCTTTATTTACACAGACCTTACAGATGTTTTGGGAGCTCCTGTGAGCTCAGAGGCCCTGGTATAGTGGTCCCTCCTTTCCCCCCTTCTGTCAACCTGCCTCCCTGTGACTGACTTCTCTCCATTGTATCCAAGCCCAGCTCAGACAGAGTAGAGAATCAGCACTCATATATCTAGAAGAATAGTCTGTCTCTACATCGATATTTATTATTGCAAAAACAATGCATCCTTAATATGAACTCAGAGTGCAATTATCTAATCTGAAACTAGCCCTGGAAGCCGCACGTCACGAACATCAGAAATGCCTTTAAATGTCTTCAATAGAGTTATCCCAGATGTCATCACTTGTAACAGTGTGTGCTCCAGGACCTGCCTTTCAAGGTGGAGTCACTTGCTGCTGGCTTGCTCTTTAGTAAGATAAAGAAATGCAGCATTCAAACACACTTTGAACTACCTGCATGAGCAGGTGAGCTCTGATATTTCAGTTACAATCCATTGAGATACTGTAATAAACATCCTCATAAGAATACTAGCAGTTAGAAATATACAGTACTGCACTCTAATAAGCAACACAACTAATGAGCTTTGTCTCACTAGAGCTTTAACTATGTTGCCCTCAATGCCTATTCAAAATATGTTTACCTGAACTTTAGATACTTTTTAAGTGACACAAAGGTTTGGTAAAGTACAGAATAGGTGGAAGTAGATACTATTCAATTCAGGCATTTGTTCATTTGTGTGTATATCTTGTGGTAGTGCTTAGAGCAGTGGTCCCCAAACTGTGGAGTGCTCCCCCTAGGGGTGTGTGGAGGAACATTTGGGGGTGCATGCAGCAGGCCCTGGGCCTGCTCCCGCATGGAGGGGGGAGCACCACCCAGCTCCACTCTGCCCCCAGCCCAGCCCCTCTCTGCCCCCAGCCGAGCTCTGGCCCTGACCCCAGCTCCGTCCCCTGCGCCACACCCAGCCCAGCTCCACCCTCATTCCCTCTCCAACCCTAGGCCAGCTCCGCGTCTAGCTCCAGCTCCTCTCCCATCCCCAGTTCTACCCCCAGCTCCACCTTCAGCCAAAACTACTCTACTGAGGAAGCCTTGGTTGTGTAGTAATCAAGGGTGCGGGGGGGTAAGGGCAGATTCCATTACTGGTCGGGGGCGTGGCGGGGTGACAGGAAAAGTTTGGGCAACACTGGCTTAGAGGCAGCAGCCAAGACTGGGGCCCCATTGTGTTAGTCGTTGTACGAACAAGCCAGAACCTGTCCCACTTCACACTACATTCATTTCCGTTGTACAAAACCAGAGGAGCAGGAAGGATTTGTGCTGGGGACCAATGTTTTGCAAGGAGGTGTTGTGTACCCTGCTCCATACCCTCTACATGGGACATGTAGTCAGTGACTTGAGTTTGAGGATCCAGTAATGATAATTTTACTACCCTTGGCCTATTCACAAACCAATCTTCATCTTCCCATAGAGAAAGCCCACACAGAACTCTGCTCTGGTAAGCAATAAGATAAGTAGTGTCCTCCTTCTGTCCCTGCTTCCTGACCTCCAGGTGCAGTGGAACTATTGTGGTTACATTGACATCGTCTCTTAATAAAGCTGCACAGGAAGTCAGAAGATTTCACCCTGACGTGTTTGGAAAATGGAAGGAGAGTATTTAATGAATACCATATTAGCAGTTCTAAAAATATAAATATGTGGGCATTAATTCTTCCTTTTGATAAAGGCCAAGTTCTTCCCTAGGTTTCATATATAAGGCTTGCATTGACTTCCTATTGAATATGTTCATGCATTTGAGAACATAAATCTGTCTCTTACACTCTGAAAAATAACCGAAGGACCTAATAATGTCCTAGCAGCTTCCTTTTCATTTGCCAGAAGTATCACACTGTCTGCCACTTCAAAGGGATTAAGATTTCAGAGCTTCTTTCAGTTTCATAATTCCTGCTGTGAAATTTTCTTTCAGAAAATAATCTGCTCTGTACATGACTAGTCAGTATAACATATTTTTAGTTGCAAACCTTGTTGGAGGTGGTTGTGATGCAGCAGGTTTTAATCTCATATTAGAACAAAGTAATCACTCACTTTCCTAAATGGAAGAGATTGTTAGAGATGGAGCCTCTTTTCTATTTAAAAATAACATTTCTTCATTTCAGTTTTAAAGCACGTAGAGGGCTGATCACCAATTTATATGCAGGCCTTGCTCTTGTCTTCAAACACAGATATATAGCTATACATCTTATATATAAAAAATCACATGCATGCTTGAGTCTGATTTAATTATGCTGGTATTTCAATGTTTTCATATTGACGATTACCTTGAAAGCAAATAACAATACCTTCTGTCTATTCAAGGACATGGCCTGTAAAATTACTGTCCATTTGGGGGACAACAAATGGAGAAGTTTTAATGATTTAAAACATGTTGATAATATATTATAAAATTTTAGAAATTAGCTGATAATTATTATTATTGTTTCAGACAATAAGGTATACACTTTTAGTAGTGAGGTTAATTAGCCATTGGAACAGTTTACTAACACTGCTGTGCTTGAAATCTTTAAATCAAGATTAGAGGTCTGCCATAAAGATCTACTGGAATTGTACCATAAGTTACTGGGTTTAATTCAGGAATAATTATAAAAAAATTCTGTGCCCTTTGTTATCATAATGGTCCCTTTTGAACTTAAAATCTGTGAAATTATGAACTGAGAAATAAAACTTGTTTTGCCCAATTATAGACAGTGTGTGTAGAAAGATTAGCTGACCTTACACAACAGTTTGCAATGGATGGCATTCTACTGGAAAACCCACATGAAATTTTATGTTCTTAATTGGTTACTTAAAATTAACTGTGAATTTGAAAAATATGAATATAAGCCATTCTTCCTTTGCCAAGTGCTCATGGGAGGTAAATGTTGCTTGTTACAAATGTTGTAAACCTCATCACCGTGGAATGATTAACATTTGATACTTTTCATGGCTCCTGTTATGTGAATGGTACTTTAAAAATGTCACATTTTTTGCAAATCTAAAAGCAAAGACCATGTTTTGAAACATGAAATGAAATCCTGGCTCCACTGAAGTCAGAGTTTTTCCATTGATTTCACTTTCATAATCCTCTAAAATGAGGATTAATTGATTCATTAAATAATTGATTCATTACTACTAGAATGCTGTGAAGTTGTGAAACATTTTGTAAGCCTTTGAGCAGGAATTGAAGCATACAGTAAATGAATGTATAGAAAATGAAAGATATCATGCTATATGCACTTTTGAGTGCAAAATCTATTTACTGACTCCTCCTGTCACCAGTGATTTTATGAGGACATTTTAACCACCTCAGATATTATCATAGATAATTTTGCTGTTTTTTGTGATATAAGAAGGGATCATTGTGCGTGTGAGCATAGTAAGGGGCTTCTAGACTTGACAGATTAAATCTTGTCCTAGACACACATATTTATTGTGTGTCAAACATATCAAGGTTAATTACTTCACAACTATGGAAACATCTGTGAGAATCCGTGTGGTCAATTTAGGTCAGCCAAGCTAATTATCTAAGTTTGGCTTGTTACCCAGACAAGGTGGATAACGTGCCTAGTCTTGCAAGAAGTGTTATTGGGTCTTTAATGACCATGACCAGCCAGGATGTTTATTTTCAGTTTTACCCAAAGAGGGTGCCAATATAGGACATTTGTTCAATAATGACTTGGAGTGAAGATTCACAGCTACTTAATTGCCTTTTTATATGGCACCAGCAGGGTCTACATGGGGCAGTTGGAGTGCAACACAGTAGAGTGGCTTACAAATCACACCCCTTTAGGGCACTTTGCACCATGTAAACAAGCTCTAGTTGGCTTAAGAGATGCCCCATTCAGATCTTGATCCAACCTAGCCCTGCTTAGCTATATCAAAGCATAAGATTTGGTTGCAGATGTCTTCTCAATGGGAAGTATGGATAGACGAGCAACTCTAGGCTGGGATTTCGCTGACGCTGACACTGCCACTGGTGGAAAGTATTACAGTACTTACCTTTAGCTAAGTCTGCATTCATATCAGATAGTTAAAAACAATCCCCCTGTTCATTCATTTGGAATAATTCATTAACTCAAACGTTTCAGCTGTGATTGTGTAATGATCCATTGCTGGTGTGCATTTAGAGATCGCTGTTGCTGGTCAACTAAATATATGCAGCCCTGGGAATACAGAGGTCTTGCAACTTTTGGCTCCAAAATGTCAGGTCTCTCCCCAGTGGAAGATGGAGTGGCGCCACTAGTTCATTCAGTCAAAATGGGCAAATGTGGTTACATGAATTCTTCACAACTGATGTTTGTGGCCCTGTTTCAGGAAAGCATCCATGTTCCAGAACAGCTCTTAAGCAGGTGCTTAACATAAATATATAACATGCAACTTTAGAACATGAGCTGATCTAGTAAACTAATTTCTTTATATGATTTTGAAATTATGTAAATTTCAATTAAACCAGAATATAATAATCATAGTACTATAATTTTTCTTAACTTGACCAAAAAAAACAACAACGATGCTCTGATAACTGTTGCTGGACTCTAGCTGCAAAATGTAAATCCAGATTTTGAAACCCTAAACATGCAGGGGCTGTTTCAATTTGAGGTTTAGGTTCAGCCAGTTATAGAGATAGAAAATAGTTGCAGAATTAGGGTTTGGATTCCTAACGGCCTCTTCCCCAGGTTTGGGGGTAAGCAAATGTTTAGGGTTTTAGTTTAGGATTGGGCTCACCTCTAGCAGTAGAATTAGTATATTAATGAGCTTCTGTAGTGTTATATTTTATCATTTTTACTGTGAACTGTGTTTATCTTAACATACATTCTAAACTAAAGTGTTTATTGCATTGAAAATAAAATAATTTTGAATTATTGATGGCGTATTTTATGTTTACTTGATATATTGAGCTGTTCTGTAAACACCTAACTTCAGATATTTGTGTACTTTCAGTGAAAGCAGGGACTGTGACTGCATGCATAAGTCAAGTACAATGTATTGTTAAAGTTATTATATTCTAAGGACACATGGAGATGAATTTAGTATGTTGCAGAAGAGAATTGCTTAAGGCTGATTTGTTTCTTGTGACATGCACAAAAATCCCCCTGATACAGAATACGTTCTTCATGATGACATTTGAAAGAGGACTGTGACACTGAAGCACCTCGTGATTTGCTGTTACTGCTGTACAGCATTATTATAAAATGTATTTGTGCATGCTTGGAAGCTGCATTCAGAGGTGATTAAAGCATATTCACTAGGGAATGTTTTCATGGAAAAAATATATTTTCATTAGTTCAGAAAAGCTACCCCAGGGAACATCTATAATGGGATGCAGGGAGGGGGAATCTCTGGAAAGGATGCCTTTCTCAAATTAGGGTGGAAAAGGAAGCTTAATAGAGAATGCACTGAATATATTTGTAATGGTTGTACATTCCCAAACTTAGCTCCAGTAATTTTGACTTATTTTAAATGTGGATTCAAAACAAACCTCAGGAAAAGGACAGTCCTGAATTTTGAAGATGTTCAGAATCTACACCTAGATCCAGATCCAAATTTCAACACTGGCTACTCTCTCTAATATGCCAAGCTAAAACCCTGGTTTCAGCCCGTGATCTCTGGGGTGCCTTCAAAATCCAGATCTGATATTTCATCTTAATAGATTGCAAAATGATTTACAAACATTGGCAAACCAATGCAGACTTACAGCAATAGAGATCAGGAGGCCTACAACACCTGATTGAAAGTGAAGAAGGAATGTAGCTTAAATGAGTCGGAATTTGTCCAGGAGCCCATTGCTGCTGTGAAAAGTGTCATGGAATCTTTAGAGACCACAGTAAAGTAAGGACTTGTTAATTACTTCACCGAAAAACAGAACTTCCAGTAAGATAGTTACCACTAACATTGTGTTGTGATACTCATAATGAAAATAGCACAGTTACACTTCGGTTGTGCCTATCAACAGTGGGTCTCAAAGGATTTTTACAAATGTTAATTAATGAAACCTTACAATGCCCCAGGAGTATTAATCTCCCCCATTTTAGACAGGGTGACTAATGCATAATAATTAATTAACTGGTCCCAGATCACACAACAAGACATCAGCTTTGCTTGGAATAGAACACACATCTCCTGACTCCCTGCCCTGTGTTCTACATACTGGACATATTCTTTCCACCTATTAGTTCAATACAGGGTTAGGGGAAGAACATAATTTGCTGCAGCATGTGGGTATTGCATTAAGGTCTCTGTAGTGGGGTGGTTACCCTGCTCCTGCCTGAAGGGCTTAAAACAGCCCTGGAAAAAGGTTGTGGCTTGAAAGCTACAGCTCTAAAAGCTGGGCTGATAGGGGAAGTGGCCACAGGTGGGCCACACCCGGCTGGTATAAAGAGGCTGGGAGCCAGGCACTCAGCAGTCTCCTTTTGGCTGTAGAGGGAGATGGGCTTGGCTGCATGGAACTAGAGACAGGCTACCTGACTGGAGCAGGGTTGGGGAGCTCCAGCCTGGAAAGCCCCAGGCTGTGACCTAGCAGAAGGCCAAGGGGTACTGGGGGTTGCAAGGGGGCAGCCCAGGGGTAGGCCAAGGCAGCAGGTCCAAACCCTCCTTGCCACTGATGAGTAGGCTGATACTGCAGTCTGCCCCAAGGCATGGGGCTAGATGAGTGGCAGTAGCCTTATACTGAGGTGAGGTGGGAATAGTGGATGGGGGTTCCCTGGGGAGGGGAGACCCTAAGAGAGAGGGGTTACTGCCAGGGAGCAGCACCCTAGGTAAAAGGGCACTGGGTCCAGGGAGGGACATAGGGGCCAGAGTACAGGTGGATCACTGGGCTGCAGAGGGTGCTCTACAGGCTGGAAATTGAGCTAATTCCCAGAACAGACCAGCAGGAGGTGCTGCAGGGGCGAGTCCTCTTGTCTATGTTCTCCCATTCGAGTATTGGCTCAAATCAACCTTGCTGAGATTGGGATCAAGATTGGTCGTGATTAGTAGCAGGCCATGTTTTCATAGCATATTAACTTAATATTTTTGATATTTGCATCCAACATAAGCACATGAAGCAAATTCATCTCTGGTGTAATGCCATTGCCAATGATAAATATAATCTACAGAGTCTGTTTTTAGTTTTAAAATTAAAAGCAACAGGAGGATTACTTCCCTCTCTTCGAGTTAAATCTAGATAAATAAGACATTCTCCTAAAATGAGAAATTCCAGTGGTAGATATTGGCAACAATGCAGCCACAAAAGAAACTGATGTTTCTCTGCCTGCCAGTACACGCTGAATTTGAAACCTGAAGTTGATCAATCTTTTGTTGTTCCACCTTTTTTCCCCTCCTTTTTTTTTTTTTTTTTTTAGGCAGGCCAATAAAAGATAACGTTCTGAAGTTTGTTGTCAATTCTGTAGGACATAAGGAGATTTTGGGGTAGAAACAGACCTTATGTAGACAGAAAATTCAACCATCATAATTTCCAAGAGACCCATAGGACCTTTGGAATAGTTTGAGTCCCTAATCTATCTGTGACAGAGCACAAAGATTCTGAGTTAGGGCATGTCTACGCTGCAATAAACAACCTGCGGTTGGTCCATGCCAGCTGGCTTGGGCTAAGGGGCTGTTTAATTGTGGTGTAGACATTGAGCCTTGGTCTGGAGTCCAGACTCTAGGATCTTGTGAGCCCTGCAAGCTCAGGTCAGCTGGCACAGGCCAGCCATAGGTGTCTAAGTGCAGTGTAGACATGCCCTTTATGTCTAAACCCAAACCCTGTCTGAGATTTGGTGTCACTGTGTTTAATTTAAAAACACAATACCCACCCCATCTTAAGCTTTTTGCCTTAACTTTGGCTCTTTCTAGGGTGTCCTGAGCTTAGGGTGGCCCAACAGATGAGCCTGGTATTCCTATACAGGGTCTAAATCTTCCAGGGGGAGGGATAACTCAGTGGCTTGAGCATTGGCCTACTAAACCCAGGATTTTGAGTTCAATTCTTGAGGGATGAGGGGCAAAAATCAGTACTTGGTCCTGCTAGCAAAGGCAGGGGGCTGGACTCAATGACCCTTCAGGGTCCCCTCCAGCTCTATGAGATAGGTATATCTCCAGACATGCTGCAGTCCTACTAGAGCCAATGCTTGACTGGAGAAAATATGCATATGGAAGTGTTGCTTCTCACTGAAAGCAATTATGATCAAAGAGCATCACATCAGTTCCAGATAACAGATTCTGAACAATTTCATTTAGCCTCAGAAATTTACCTCACTAATACTATACCTAAAATGGGTAGTTATTAAAATCAAATACTGTAATTTAGCATTTTTACTCTAGAAACTCCATTCACAATTATTTTCAGGCCCAGTATCAACTATCTATATAAATTCTATCATCATAATTTGAGTGCCTCACAAAGATTAATGTATTTACAATAACCTTATGTGGTAGAGAAGTGTTAACTTTTACACATGGGAAACTGAGGCCCTGATACAAAGTCCTCTGACTTTGGTAAACCCATAGAGATTAAGGCTCTGACTGACTTCAGTGGGATATGTGCTTTGAATAGGAATGGGATTGCTCACGTTTTAAATTAATCATGTGTTTAAGTGCTTTGCTGAATCAAGGTTTAAGTGTTGAAGATCACTCAAAGTTTTATGGCAGAATTAGGAAGGGATTCAGCCCAAATTTCTTGCTTCCTAGTTTGCCACAAAATCATCTTTCCTCAAAAGATGCCTAATAATTTTACTTTGCAGTGTACTTGTACCCATTTTGGTCCCAGGATATTGGTCCAATAAAAGATATTACCTTACCCTCCTTGTCTCTGTCTTAATTTTAGTGTAATTTTTTATTTCATCGTTGAGCATTTACACAGTCAGTTTAGCACAAAGCAATGAAGAAGTCTGAGTTAGAAGATAATTTAATTGGCAAACTAAGCCAAAAGATCACATGTAACCTTTATAGAATTAAGGGCCTGCTTGACTTTCATATGTTCTTTGTTCAAAATGTTTAATTAAACAGTAGAATATCATCAAGCAGCAGTTACGTCAATCTCCTCAATCCCATTTACTAAATTGTGGATAAAACTGATGGATTAGTCTTTTACATTTCACCTTATTGATCCTGGTTCAAATAACTCATAGATCAGAATACTCCAAAGTTAACATTTGGTAAAATATGCAACAAAGTCATTTAACTTAGCTTTTAAAGGCTGGTTGAATAATTGTATAAAGTGCCACACTTCTTTGTATGCCATGCACATCTAATGACTGGCTCAATTTGGCCATTAGGACACTCCAAAGTGAACGTGAATTGGTCTCTCTAGAACAAGGTGCAAACAAATATTCCCTATAAGACAGTGCTCTTGTAGTGTGTCATCCATTTATTGTAAAGCCACAAGTAAAATGAAATGGTGATGGAAAAAGGCATATTGCTTTAAGAGTATTTATTTAGCTTCCTGCCAAAGAGCGGAAAATCGTTTTTCATCTGTGGAAGGTACAAAATGTATAGTGCCTAGAGATCCAACAGTGTCATTGAAATAAAACTGTATACCAGATTCTTGGCAAACAGCTGCTTTATTAGATGAAGGTGATAATCTCTGTGTAGTTAATGTTGCAACCAAGTTCCATGGTAATCCCTGACTGTATTATTTATTAATTTTTGCTTAGGAAAATCAGTTTGCTCTGAAAGCTAAACTTTTCTATAAAGTTTAAAGAAAACTGGTTGACCTTTTTAACCTATAGGATATTCAAATATTGCTTCAATTTGAAATGTCTTAATGTTTCCTTGAGTTCCTTTAGCTGAAAAATATATCATTACTTACCCTTCATATTTCCCTTATAATTAAATCTCCTCAATCTTGTGCATAGGTAATATTTTTTAAAAATAGGTATAATTAAGCACATTAATGATTGTTATATGTAAGCCAAACTGTTGTGGGGCTTGATTTTTCAGCCCTGTGGTTCTTACTGACTTAATTTGGGAGTTGTGGTTGCTTAATACTGCTAAAAATCAGCCCCATAGGATATAGTCAGGTTTTAGAACTCTGTGTGAAGAGCTGTTCTGCTAACCAAATGATTCTCAGAACTACTTAGCAAGAGAAAGGGCTCTGCTAGGTAACTGAGCAAGAGGAAGAAATAGGAAGTCCTATTGGAAGAAGCTTTGTGAGTAAATGACCCTGAGAGGAAGTTTTGAGTGAAGGTCCATGGAGAGCTGTTTTGGGGTACAGTCCTCCCTCTGTGTTGTTACGTGTGGTGATTTTTCTAAAGCCACAGAATAAAGGCAAATCCCAGGAGGAGTAAAGATTTGAACCAAGATCATCTTGTGTGTGTTGTGCACAGGAACACTGTACTAGATGCCACTGACAACCAGCTGAGCCTGACATGCATTCCCATGTGGATATCATCCTCTTGCTCTGCTTGCTGCACTGGCTCCTCATTAAACTCAGAGTCCCATCTTAGGTCTCTGTTGTGATATTTGAAGTCTGCCATAGGAGTGCCCCCTAACTGTCTGGGAGACAGTCACTGACTCAGCAACCATGACGTGTCGTGACCGCTACAGTCTACAGGAGCAATAAATCTATCTGTTCCTAGACGGAGACGTGAGCACAAGAAATATCCTATAGTGAGTAGAGGTAGCTTTGAGTGAACATTAGGTTGCTCTGTAGCTAACAGAGAGCTTCCTTAAACTCAGGTCACAGAATGCTATGTTTTTGGAGCTGTAGAAGCAGAACAGCTCAGCAGGTGCGAATGGTTCATGTAGTTATTGTCTTCTTTGTTTATTTATAACAGTGGTTTTCAACCTCTTTTCATTTGTGGACCCCTAAAGAATTTTGAATGGAGGTGTGGACCCCTTTGGAAATTTTTGACCATAGTTTGCAGACCCCCAGGGGTCCACTGACTCCAGGTTGAAAACCACTAACTTATAGGAATGGATTTGTTGTGGGACAGCACTTAACTGTCTTAGTCTGTATGAAAAAAGTTAGTCAAGCTGTTCATGAGATGCAAGGTTTGAGTAAATCCATTCTCTAGAGCTCTGTAGTTTAAAGTTCGTACCAGAGTTCCATTATACATTCTTTTTTCATTCTCCTTATAACTTGAAATGCATTTACACATATATATGTAAAGTGCGTGTGTATATATAATATATATATAGCTATACTGCTGCACACTTTTTTGGAAAGTTTGAAGGTGATTCATCAAACTCTTTAAGTTATGGATGACACTTAATTTTTTTTACTCAGGGTCTGTTTTGGGGATCCTCTAAAACAAAGCTTAATTGTAACACTTCAAAAGCTATACAGAGTTAATATAATTAAAATTTAGTGCATAGATTAATTAAAACTTGTAAACTGCAGAGGGCAGTATCATAAACTTAGTCCCAGATTTGGACCTTAGCGTCCAAAATATGGGGGTTAGCATGAAAACCTCCAAGCTTAGCTACCAGCTTGGACCTGGTACTTGCTGCCACCACCCAAAAAATTAGAGTGTTTTGGGGCACTCTGGTCCCCCTGAAAAACCTTCCCTGGGGACCCCAAGACCCAAATCCCTTGAGTCTCACAACAAAGGGAAATAATCCTTTTTCCCTTCCCCCCTCCAGGTGCTCCTGGAGAGATACCCAGACACAAGCTCTGTGAAACTACACAGAGTGACTCCCCCTCTCTGTTCCCAGTCCTGGAAACAAAAAGTACTTTCCTCTTCACCCAGAGGGAATGCAAAATCAGGCTAGCAAATCCAACACACACAGATCTCCCCCCTGATTTCTTCCTCCCACCAATTCCCTGGTGAGTACAGACTCAATTTTCCTGAAATTTCCCAGTAAAGAAAACTTCAACAGGTCTTAAAAGAAAGCTTTATATAAAAAGAAAGAAAAATACATACAAATGGTCTCTCTGTATTAAGGTGACACAATACAGGGTCAATTGCTTAAAAGAATATTGAATAAACAGCCTTATTCAAAAAGAATACAAATCAAAGCACTCCAGCACTTATATTCATGCAAATACCAAAGAAAAGAAACCATATAACTTACTATCTGATCTCTTTGTCCATACACTTAGAAACAGAAGACTAGAAAGTAGAAACTACTTCTCCAAAGCTCAGAGAAAGCAGGCAGACAGAAAACAAAGACTCAGACACAAACTTCCCTCCACCCAAAGTTGAAAAAATCCGGTTTCCTGATTGGTCCTCTGGTCAGGTGCTTCAGGGGAAAGAGACATTAACCCTTAGCTATCTGTTTATGACAGGCAGTACAAAGGATGATACCCTGGATAGCTGTTTAATCCATGCAACTCTAAAGCATTGCAGAGCAGAGAGAGCAAGTGAGAACTAGAAACTCAGATCCTGGCACCAGTGTTAAGAGAAATTTACTTCTATTTAATTCAAGAGAAAAGTCAGTTTATACTAATTTTCCAGACCAAGTTATACTTTTCTTTGTATCCAGTTTTACCACCCCATATACATCAATAACTCCCACTGGTATCATTGGGAGTTGTGGCTGTGGGTCTGATTCTACGTAAGACCCACAGCCACGATAAGAACATGAGAATGGCTTACTGGGTCAGACGAATGGTTCATCTAGCCCAGTATCCTATCTTCCCACAGTGGCCAATGCCAGGTGCTTCAGAGAGAATGAACAGAACAGGTAATCATCAAATGATCCATCCCCTGTCGCCCATTCCCAGCTTCTGGCAAACAGGCTAGGGATACTTCAGAGCATGGTTTTTGCATCCCTGTCCATCCTGGCTAATAGCCATTAATAGACCTAATTTATGATAGTTACCAGGTGACTTACCTATTCTTACATCTTGTGTGTAGTACAAAGACTGGCTCAGGTTCTGCAAGATCTCAGTAAACATGGTGATAAATAGCTAGACAGGTGTTTAATAATGGTCTGTATTAAGGTATGATATGATTTCAGAAGGCCTGATCTTGAGAGCCTTAAAGACACTCAGCACAAAGCGGAAGGTACTGAGCACCTTGCAAATCAGGCCCACTGGAATCCTGACACCATGCCTTACTGAAGAGTAATGTTAAACAGAAGCAATGTTTAATAAATCATCAATCTCAAAATGAATTCAGAAAGTGTTCCCACTTGTAACATAAAACCACATGCTGCTGATGTTGATCTTTCTGCTTTGATGTAAAGTAGCTGTTATGAATGATGTGCGTTGACTGTCAAAAGTGGTTTGTATGAGACGAATTTGAATAAAGAGGCAGCCTCACTAATGAAATGAAGCTCTTTTAGATGGTATCTGTATGTGCAACAAACTTTCTTTTTTAGAGTCAAGGTGACTCACTGAAACTGGAAATTTCAGTGCAGAAAGATTCCAGAAAGTCAATGAAGATGCATTGTTTTCTTTTTGAGTTCAGAGTTGCATGTCACACTGCCTTTTCCTCCATTTTCCTACCTAATCCCTTTTTAATAACTATGGGCTCGATCTAGTTCAGCCCTGTGTGAGTGGCTACACTAGGAGGAAAGGAAAGAGGATGACTTCCTCCTCAAAGTGAAAGGAGCTACAATATTCTCCAAACTTGATTCCTCCTATGAATTCCGGAAAATTCCTTTAGCCAAAGAATTCTAAACTGACTACATTTATCACATCATTTGGGAGATTTTGCTTTTGAAGATTACCTTTTGGGATTACCAGAAATTTTCCAAAAAAAGGTGGCAGAATTGTTAACCAAAAGAAATGGAGTTGTAGTTTTCATGGACAATATTTTTATATATAGGTTTTTAATAGAAGAACACAACAAAATCCTCATCAAAGTCCTAAGTCTGGTCAGTTGTGGAATGAAACTACACAAGGAAAAGTGTTTTTTCTCCCTACCTGAATTAAGTTTTTGGGACAGATAATAAACAAAGATGGAATCAGTCCTATCCTTGAGAAAGTAAAAGCAATTTGAGAATTGACTGCACCAATGAATGTACCAGAATTGAGACGTGTACTGGGAATGGTGAATTACCTTGGTAGGTACTTCGAATACCTTTCTATAGTGACAAAACCACTGAATGAACTGTTAAAGTCCAACACATCTTGCTTATGGGTGTCAGTTCAAGACAAAAAGATAAAAGAAAATATTTCAACCACTTCAATTCTCAATTACTATGATATGAACAAACCACACTGGTCAGTGTGGATGCAAACATCTATGGCAAAGGTAGGCAAATTACGGCCAATGGGCCACATCCAGCCTGTGGGACCCTCCTGCCCAGCCCCTGAGCTCTTGCCCCAGGAGGCTTGCCGCCGGTGCAATGCTCTGTGCTGCTAGCTCCTGGGGCAATGCAGCTGCAGAGTTTGGCCTGACCTGGTGATTTGTGCTGTGTAGCATGGCTGTAGTGCCGCCAGCCACCGGTGCTCCAGGCAGTGCGGTAAGGGGGCAGGGAGTGGGAGGGGCGGGGGGTTGAATAGAGGGCAGGGATGTTAGGGGTGGTGGTTGGGGGTAGGGGTGTGGATAGGGGTCGGGGCGATCAGAGAGCAAGGAACAGGAGGGTTGAATGGGGGCAGGGGTTCTGGGGGAAGGGGGCATTCAAGAAGGAGGGAGGGGTTGGATGGGGCGGCGGGGAGCAGTCAGGAGCAGTCAGGGAGTGGGGGTGGGGTGGAGGTTGGTCACACCCCCTTCCCCTAAGCAGCCCTCCATACAATTTCTGAAACCTGATGCAGCCCTCAGGCCGAAAAGTTTGCCCGCCCCTGATCTATGGCCTATGTGGTGTATTGTTGCAACAACATGGCTATGAATGGAAGCCAGCTGTATTTTGCTCTTGTACACTCTCAGAAGCAGAAGGACAATGTGCACAGATTGAACAGGAGTGCCTGGCAACCATATGGGCACGTGAGAGCTTTTACTGATATCTGTATGGATTGGATTCATTTACATTGATAACAAACCATAACAGAAAAGACCTGCATCAAGCACCCCTGAGAGGCCAACGTGTATTACTAAGGTTAATGCAGTTTAGCCCAATTGCTAAATATGTTCCTGAGAAAAATTTAGTGGTAGCAGACACTCTGTCACTGAGACAGCATCACACTCAACTAACTGTTAGTTTGAATATGACAAAAAGGCCGTTTTAATGCCTTCAGGCCTCATTAATATTAAAGAAAAATTTGCTTTCATTTATTGCTTGTGTGACACTTCTGCATGAAATAATTTCCTGTGGCAGTTTTTGGAGAGGGTTAGTGAATGACTTCCCTGAACAAGTACACTTTTATTAAATAATTACTCACGTTCCTCGCATGTAGATCTATCCCAGCTACTCCTTAATTGGTATTTGTCTTTAAAGTAACGTGATTATGGTGACTGTTTTCAGTTGGAGGAGCAGTTCTGACTACTTCTGAGAGCAGGCACGCCCTCTTGCAGCACATCCTCACATCTTGCTGCAATAGCCGGCAGAGTTTGATATTTCACTGCACAGGTCTCAAACATGCTGCATGTGCAGCTGCAGTGTAGGGAGGAAGGCATCCTGAATGTGAAGTGCTGATGTGCATTAATGAACACACCAATTCTGTGGGCCAAAAAAGCATAGATTCAGTTAGCAAATACCTGATTGGCCAGTGGAGCACTTTGGACAGGGTTAATTTTGAAGCTGGCAACCATGAGACCTGTAGCCGTGGATCTTAAAGCAAAATTTGGTCTGATGCCATTGGTATTATGTACTGCAAGGTACAGCATTTTATACATCTCTCTGTGTTATCATGGCTTTCGCCCTTTAGGCCTTATTCTTAAAAATTGTGTTTTGTGCCCTGCACTGACTCATATATTTAGTTTCTAATCAGCACAAACAGAGTAACTACGTTAGATTCTAAGATGGGACTTTCAGCCTCTCAGATAATGTAGTTAACTTTGTACTGGATGAAGCTTTTAAATGAATTAAGATTTTGTTCTGATTTTTCTGGAATCCGAGGACAGAGAAATAACATCATTAAAAATGATTGCTAGATTTGTCATCATTATTCAGGCTGCCCCCACCAGTATGAATTGTGAGATGCAGCATTTCATTTTTAGTAGAGGGTTGAGGAATACAGGAAACAATTGCAGTAATTCCACATAGCAATCAAATCATACTGAATACATGGGCATGTTTGTATTACATGTTTTTAGATTGTCCCAGTGCATCTTTCATTATGAGGAAACCCTGTTGATAAAGCTTCTGTGTTAAGGCTGCTCAACACTTCTAATCTTTTTTTTTTTAACTTAGGAAATTACACACACACACACGGTGTATTAAAAACACATTATTAAGGTTGAAAGTCAAACACTCACAAGTTAGGAAACGCTCCAATTAAGGTTGACTACATCTTTAATTACATGCTCTCATGCTGCTTTTCCCTTAGGATTGCTGATAAATTCATTGATGTTTGTGAGGCTGAAATAATTTTGTGTTGCAGAAGCTCATTGCAAAAGCTAATAGGGATGTTTAATAATTTTGTATTCAGTGCACAGGTTGCATGGTGTGGAGTAAATAAGGTATGAGGGACCTTCCATTCTGTGTACTGATTGATGCAGGGGTCCTGTGGAACAAGGTGAATGAAAAATGATTTTTTAAAAAAACATTGAATTTGTTAATTTAAATTAAGAACAGGTTCATTTTTAAAATAAACCTATTTAAAATTGATAACCAATGTTAAAGTCTAATCTTATTAACTATATTATATTAATATAATTTACATTAAATACAGAAAATAACATTAAGCAGTACATGTTTGCTGCCAAGTGTTAAAGAAAATCAAATCGCTGAGCTTGTGAAAGTTGCTGGCTAAGCATCTGGAACCAGAGTGTGTTGGACTGCTAAACTGGCTTTTACAGCAGTAGCCTCTTTTGCCAGTGTAAAGAGATTTCTTCATTTTAGTTTATGCAGCTAGTTCAGTACAATGACTAGTTCATTTAAAGTTAAGAAACCAGTTAGGAATTGAAAAAGAGGAAAGCTTGTTTTCCTCTTCCAGCCTGTGAATAAAAACAGTGGGAGAGGATGAGATCTACAAGTTCTAAAATCTTGACGGATATGGTGACCAGAAACTATGAGTTCAATTCATTAAATACAGATAATACTTCCTTTGTTTAATAAACCAGTTAATTTACAATGCAAAACATTTTGATAAGCTTTTTTTTCTCGTGTATCCAGCACATTTAAGGTAGTTTTATTTAATAAAAAAATGTGCCTTTTTAATTGTTTGAATTTCCATTGAAATAGAGCTTGACACAAATCAAAATGAATCATCAAGTAAATAAGAAATTATTCACCAATTTAATATAATAAAATGTAAAAATTAAGAGTCTGAATAAATGTAAGTCAAGCTATATACTTGCTTAAATAAAAGTGTATCGATATAATGTATCCCCTGGTCAGTAAAAAGAAGAACCAAATTTAGTTTAAAGGCTGTATTTAGTTTCAAATCAACATGTTTTTATGATTACCAACCAATGAAAGTCAACCTTTCTTTAGGAAAATAACTGAAGTGTACAAATGCAAAACATATTCAAGAACTATGATTTAAAAATCAAGGCTTTCTGCTTGCTGATTAGGAGCCTAAATACCTTTGAGGATCTGGGCCTAAGTGATTTGCCCAAAGTCACATAGAATCATTGAATGGTAGAACTTGACAGGACCTTGAGAAGTTATCTAGTCCGGACCCTGTGCCCAGGGCAAGAATAAGTATAGAATAAGTATAGACCATCCCTGGTGAGTGTTTGTCTAACCTGCTCTTAAAAATCTCCGATCTTGGAGATTCCACAACCTCCCTAGGCATTTTATTTCAGTGCTTAACCACCCTGTCAGGAAATTTTTCCTAATATCCAACCTAAACTGCCCTTGCTGCAATTTTCTGCCATTGCTTCTTGTCCTATCCTCAGAGATGAAGAAAAATTTTCTCCCTCTTTCCTGGAATAATCTTTTATGTACTTGAAAACTGTTATAATGTCCTCACACAGTCTTTTCTTCAGACTAAACAAACCCAGTTTTTTCATATCTTCCCTCATGGGTCATGTTTTCTAGATCTTCAATCATTTTTGTTGCTCTTCTCTGGACTTTATCCAATTTTTCCACATCTTTCCTGAAATATGGTGCCCAGAACTATACAGAATACTCCAGTTAAGGCTTAATCAGAGCGGAGTAGAGCGATAGAATTACTTCTCGTGTCTTGCTTATAACACTCCTGGTAATACATCCCAGAATAATGTTGTTGTTTTTTTTTGCAACAGTGTTACACTGTTGATTCATATATAGCTTGCGATCCACTATGACTCCCAGATCCCTTTCTGCAGTACTCCTTCTTAGGCAGTCATTTCCCATTTTGTATATGTGCAACTGATTGTTCCTTCCTAAGTACTTTACATTTGTCCTTATTACATTTCATCCTATTTACTTCAGACTATTTCTCCAGTTTGTCCAGATCATTTTGAATTTTAATCCTATCCTCCAAAGCACTTGCAACTCTTCCCAGCTTGGTATCATTCACAAACTTTATTAGTGTACTCCCTATGCCATTATCTAAATCATTAATTAACATATTGAACAGAACCAGACCCAGAACTGATCCCTAGGGCCCCACTTGATATGCCCTTCCAGCTGGACTGTGAAGGACTGATAACTACTTTCTGGGATGGTTTTCCAACTAGTTATGCACCCACCTTATAGTAGCTCCATCTAGGTTGCATTTCCCTAGTTTGTTTATGAGACGATCATGCGAGACAGTATCTAAAGCCTTACTAAAGTCAAGATGTACCATATCTACTGCATCCTCCCCTATTCTGAAGGCTTGTTACCCTGTCAAAACTATTAGGTTAGTTTGACACAATTTGTTCTTGACAAATGCATGGTAACTGTTACTTATCTTAATATCTTCTAGGTGTTTGAAAATTGATTGCTTAATTATTTGCTCCATTATCTTTTGGGGTACTGAAGCTAAGCTGATTGGTTTACAATTCCCCTGGTTGTCCTTATTTCCCTTTTTATAGATTGGCATTATAGTTGCTTTTTTCCAGTCCTCTGGAATTGTGCCTATCATCCATGACTTTTCAAAGATAATCACTAATGGCTCAGATATCGCCTTAGTGTCTTAAGCATTATAGGATGTTATTGGTAAAGTCATGACTTGAACGTTGGTCTCCAAAGTATGAGGCTACTGCCCTAACCACTCAATTGTCCTTCCCCTCTGCCTGCACAGAGCTCCTTAATCAGGACATGAGAGATTGAATTTTCATGTCCTGTCCATTGTGTTCTGCAATGCTCCTAAAGATTTTTATGTCTGCGGCACCCAAAAGAATTCTAGAGACTTTTGTGAAGAAAAGAGGAGGATGTGCTCCCTGATGAGTGTACAATCTCAGTGTAGATGTGAAGGTAAGAAACAGCATTACCAATGGAAGGTAACTTTAAATTGCAGATAGGAATCCACAGAAGATGGATAAGCACATGAGGCTTGATGCAAATCCATTGAAGTCAATAAGAGTCCTGTTGATTCATAACCCACTGATATCAAACCTTCAAAGAGCTGCTCACATATTGTGGTGACAAGTGTGCTATAAAGACTCAGTCCTGGTAAAGGCAGTGGGAGCTTTGCTATTGAATTCAATTGGATTGAGCCCTATTTGCCTAGACGAATAATGATAGATGCACCGAATCAGGACTTCTCCCAGTGGTGCTGACCGTGCCTCTTCCCAGCTAGGACTGACTTTTCTGGGACTGTGTCATCTTGGTGCATGTACTCCCCTGTAGCAAAGAGGATGCCAGTGCCCTGAGCCATCGCAGTCTCCTCTACAAGGGGGCTTCTCCCTAGTTTCTAGGGTATTAATCTAGCCCATTGTGTAATAAGTGCATTGATAGAACAATGATAAAAGCAATTTTAATCAAAGAACTAGATGATGCAATGCATTTTTATTGCTGGGTGATCTGGTTTTCGGCTTAGTTATTGGTCTGTTCTAAAAGAATCATTATAAACTGATACCTGTAGATACCAAGAATGTGTGATCTTTAAGCGACAGATCATCCTGCTTCGCTTTTCTTCACGGAGCAGGTGTGGATCAGGAGTTATCAAGCGGGTTTTCTCAGAACTAATACCCTTCTTAAGGTGTTTTCCATTGCAGACATTCCTGTTTAGAGGGCTATTTGCAGGAAGTGCAACTGAGGTCTTGCATTGTCATATGCATTTTCTGTGAAATTATAGAATAGTGTGCTTTCAAAACAGCAGCATTTTTGCTGCATTGTTTATTTCATTTCTAAGCCCTTTGGGGCTTGGGTGATGCATTGTCTTTATTGGTCTATGACTGTTTCCCTGCCTGGAGAAAGAACAAAAACGGACAGAAAGAAGGTTATTCATCCAAAGGGCAGAGTCCAATTACATTAAATAAAATAGCCACAACTCAGAGATGAAGTTGGGAGTCAGCCAAAATCACGACGTGACATTTTTTAATAGTCGGTCCCTGTATCTGTCTTTCCATGATTTACAAATAATGTAATTTTAACTTCCAGACTATTCACTTATTAATACTATAAAGTGAGTGCTGGTCTGACTTGATTCAAACAGTGTCAAACTAGCTCCAGATTGGAAGGCATTTTTCCTTCAGGTGTGTATTTTACTTTACCACTGGGGTAAAGTATCAGATACTGTGTATTTGGTAAGTAAATTATTATTTTTTGAGTATCTTGGCCCTTTCTGGATAATTCTGTTCCTGTAAAAAACAATCCTGCACTGGCAGGAGGATGGACTAAATTAACCAAATTACAGGAGGGATAGCTCAGTGGTTTGAGCATTGGCCTACAAAACCCAGGCTTGTGAGTTCAATCCTTGAGGGGACATGCAGGGATCTGAGGCAAAAATCAGTACTTGGTCCTGCTACTGAAGGCAGGGGGCTGGACTCAATGACCTTTCAGGGTCACTTCCAGCTCTATGAGATAGGGATATCTCCATATATGAAAATGAACCTAATAGGTCTTTCCCATTCTATGCTATTTGATCATTTTGTTTAATTTTAGTTGGTTTGGTTTACATCTCTGTTCCATTAAAACTGTTAATCTCTACTTTCTATGTGAGGTCACACTGTGAGGTATTAGATGTGATATGAGACAAATTTGACTGACTTTTGTAATGTGAGCAAATGGGTCTGAGTCACATGATGTCTTCTCTTAATTCCAGATCTCTTGGAGTTCATCTGGTGTGTAGGCAGGTGTGGTTGCTTAAGGACCAGAGTCCGACCTCATAACCCCCCCCCCCCAATTTCAATATAGTTGTAACTCAGTTTTGTCCCAATATATAGGCACTAAGTGTGACCTCACAGTCATGTAAATCAGGAGTGATGCCAATGAAGTCCACAGGGTTGCACCTGTTTGACACCAATGTAACTATGATCTGAATTATGTCCATTGTCGCTTCAGTGCAAGCACAAGTCCCAGTAGCATCAGTGGGAGTTACATATTGTGGCAAATTGCTGGCACTATTATGATGGGTCTCACGCTTTCTCTTCTTTGGGGGGAGTTCAGGGCACTATTTCTTGCCCCTGAATTGGCATATTAACTGCCCCACTAGTGTCCTAGAGGAGGGAAGTGGAGAGGGAGGGACCTGGGTGTAGGGATCGGTCCTGGCTGGCAAGCCACCAGATGATTGTTCCCTATAAACCCTTTATCTAATCACAAGATGGAAAAGTACAACATGCGCTGCGCTTCTGCTTTTCCACATGGGAGGAAGGGAAGGGGAGAGTCCCAAGGCCACCAATAGAAGGATAGTAAATAGAGTTGTGAATCATGCTAATGCTGTAGGAATGCTGTAACTGAAGATAATAAAAGGGCTGCCATGTCTGACGACGGGGCGCCTTCCTGAGCAAACAAGCTGTCTGTGTCTGGTTCCTTCCCGCATCTGGTGACCCCGACGTGATTCCAGCCCTCCGTACCCACCGGCTGGCCGAGCCGTGGTGCACCGCAGTGCGTCTTCGCACTCCCTCGTGAGTATGGGGGGGGATTTATCCGTGCAACAGAAGGCTCATGCGAAAGAGCTGGTTCAATTACTCAAGGTAACCGGTCGCACGACAGCATCGCAGCAACAAGTGGAGGAATTGCTCCACGCAATAGAGGTTAAATGCCCTTGGTACCCCGAGAGAGGGTCTCTCGAGGTTTCTGACTGGCAGAACGTGGGCGAACGGCTCCTAAGGGAGCCATGAGCGCCCATCCAACACATCTTGCTGTGGCAACATTGTGCAGAGGCAATCGGGCGTTTGCGGAAGGAGGCGCCCCCGCTTGCCTCTCCCACCCCTACTCCACCTCCTTCCTATGCCACGGAGGCAGGAACCCCTTGTTCTGCGCCCGTGGCGACGGCCCCCAGCCTCACCCCCCCGACTCCTCGCTGCCGTCGCCACCCCTCCCGCCCTCGCCGGCTCAGAGCGCGGTGCAAACAGCCCTCCAGCAGGCGATGGTGGCAGGCGCTTCTCCCTTGTTGGAGGAGTGGGAGGGCGAACTCCCAGCCCTCTACCCGGTCACTTATAGCACAAACGCTCAGGGAGAGGCAACCGCCACCCATCACCCATTGCAGTATGCGGTTATTAGTGAGCTAAATAAAGGGGTCCGCCAATCTGGCCTCCGATCTACTTATGTGGAGGGTCTTATCGAAGGGTTAGGCAATACTTATGTTATGTTGCCAACGGACTGGAAACATCTGTTCCGAATGATTTTATCCCCTGCCCAATATGTTGTATGGGACATCTCCTCTGCGGATAACATTCCCGACCAAATATATGGGTCGGGTGCATTCGCGGAGGTGATGGCACAACTGCAGCTCCCGGCAGCGTCCTTTAAACGCACCGCACTCTCCGTTATGCGGGCGTTTCGCCGGGTCCCCATTATCATCCTTCACTACACTAGCATCAGACAGGGGTCTTCTGAGCCTTTCCATCAATTTGTGGATCGGTTAAAAGAAGCCATTGCCCGGCAAATCGACAACCCAGAAGCCCAAGAGGAACTACTCCGCCGACTGGCGGCTGAACAAGCCAATGCTGATTGCCGCCGCATCCTTCAGACAGTCATTCATCGCGCGCAGTACTCTCTGGTGGACATGATTCAGGCTTGCGCCGAAGTGGGGACACAAACCCACACCATGGCATTACTTGCCGGCGCCTTGCGTGCCGGCAGCAAGCCTCTAGGTAATTGCTTCAATTGTAATAAGCCGGGTCATTTTCGCCGCGAGTGCCGGGCGCCGGGAGGAGGGGCCAGCAGAGACCAAGGGCGACCACCGGGAGGAGAAGGTGGAGGGCGCCCAAATAAAAAATGTCCCAAGTGTAACAAAGGCTTCCACTGGGCTAATCAGTGCCGCTCTGCCCCCTCGGGAAACTCCCAGTCGGGCCCCCCTCGGGCCCCGGTCTAAACGAGGGAGGAGGCAGTTTCCCCCCCCCCCCGCCACCTCTGGCAGTGCGGGCATCGATTTGGAAAACGCACAGGACATGAGCTCTCAGCTCCCCGGAGAAGTACTCCTGATGCCCACTCAGCTTCGGGGCCCCCTCCCTCCCGGAACGGTGGGGCTCGTGCTCCCCCGCTCCTCTGCCCATTATAAAGGCATTATGACTGTCCCAGGGGTAATTGACGCTGATTATAGCGGCACCATCTATGCCCAATATTGGGGGCAGCTTCCGCTGTCCCTTAAAAAAGGGGAATCCTGGTCCCAACTGTTGTTGCTCCCTTATTATTGTCCTGCAGTCTCCCAACAGGAACATAAAGGAGGATTTGGTTCCATGCGTGCCGAGCCCCTGCAGCCCCGGGCTGACAATAGAGTGGCAACCGACGCGACTTATCATCCCCAGGTTGCCGCCGTGATTCAGCACATACACGTCCGTAAGCCCACCTGCCTTTATCAGATTCACGGTAAGGTCTTGGCAGGGCTCTTAGACACCGGGGCTGACGTCTCCGTGATCGCAGGCAAGGAGTGGGACCCATCCTGGCCCTCCGAGGTGGCCCCCTCGGTATGGGGTGTCGGGGGCAGCCAAGCCTCTAGACGGAGTAGCAACTGGCTACCAGTGGTAGACCCTACGACGCAGCAAACAGTGGCCCAAATTAAACCATGCATTCTTCCCATAGAATTTAATTTGTGGGGCCGGGATCTCCTTTCTCAACTAGGGGCTACGCGTGTTTTACCCTGAACTCATGCACCCATATCACAACCATTATTATAGCGAAAGCTGGACTGAGTCTGATATTTATGCGGCCTTTGTTACCCCCCTCCTTGACGAAGGGGTCCACTGTTCTGACTCCAACCCGGGAGCACAATATGCCTATAGACTAATATGCCACCCCAATCATCGTATCCGGTTGTTTGTCTGGCGCTCCCTTTCACATACCTCCTGCCTTGCGGTCTTACGCCCATTTCTCTGCATTCGACAAATAGGAGGCCGTTTTGAAGTATATTTTGTAACCACCAATTCTAGCCACCCGCCTGCGGCGTTTTATGAGGCTGAATATAGCGAGGACCGTGACTGGTGCCTAGCCTTAACTTCCCTAAATCCCAACTGGGAGCAGCTGGACCACCTATATCGTGAATTTTTTCAACCTTTTAGTTAAATTAATCTAGTTTGTTTTTACATGGCAACCACTCCCACTGCATTAGCCCTCACCTGGAAAACGCACTCCCCTGTTTGGGTGGAGCAGTGGCCCCTACCCGCCGAAAAGCTGACCGCACTCTCCACCTTAGTTCAGGAACAGTGCGAAGCCCGACACCTTGAACCCACCACCAGTCCCTATAATACTCCTGTTTTTGTGATAAAAAAGAAATCAGGAAAATGGCGGCTATTACACGATTTGTGAGCCATTAATAAAATCCTAGAACCCATGGGCCCCCTACAATGTGGTGCCCCAAATCCCAATCTTATCCCACAAGGCTTCCAACTGGCCGTGATTGACTTAAAGGATTGTTTTTTTTCCATCCCTCTTCAGGAGCAAGACAAAAGGTACTTTGCCTTTACTGTCCCCACTCTTAATAATTCTCGCCCAACTCATCGCTATCAATGGACTGTTCTTCCCCAGGGCATGCTTAACAGCCCCACCCTGTGCCAACACTATGTGGATACTGCTCTGTCTTCTTTTCGACAATTTTTCCCCTCTCTCCTTGTTTACCATTATATGGATGATATTCTGGTTGCTGTCCCAGTCCTCCCACAGGATTGGCTTAACCAGCTAACCTCCTCCCTTCGGACTTATGGATTGCAAATTGCCCCGGAAAAGGTCCAACTCCATGAGCCGTTCCAATATTTGGGCCATAAGCTTCAGGCTGCCTATTCCACTCCGATCCTTCCCTCGCTACAAATACCTAACCCGATCACCTATGTGGTCCTACAACAACTTTTGGGGGCTATCAATTGGTTACGCCCCTATTATCAAATTACTACCAGTACCCTGCGCCCCCTCTTTTTGGCCCTTATCCAGGGCACTCATCCCTCTGATCTCATCGCCCTCTCCACCGAGCAATTGGCCGTTTTAGCCATGCTTAACCAGCTCCTGGCCCGCCATTGGGTGGACCGTGCCTGTGACAATGTACCACCGAAATTAATTTGTCTCTGTGACACCCTACAACCCTGCGCCATTGTGGCTCAAGATCCCGGTGTTTCCCCGCTGCGGATTCTTGAATGGCTCTACCTCCCACATTCCCCTCCTAACACCTTGTCTCCTCTGGAGCTCATGATCGCCCAATTAATTACCAAGGGCCGGCACTGCTGTCGTGCCCTTTTCGCATTGGATCCCGTGGAAATTGTTCTCCCGCTCCCGCTACGCGGTACCGAGTCAGCTCTTGCTTTCTCTGATGCCCTCCAACTGGCCCTGGCCGGTTTTGTGGGCTCCCTCTCCTATCACACTAATAAAGACCCTCGCCTGCATGCCATTCGTCACATTCCCACTGTGTTTCGTAATCTTTGCCAGCATACCCCGATTGTTGGTGCTCTTACGGTCTTTACCGATGGCTGTCCGACCCGCGGTGTAGTCTCTTGGCGTAGTGGTACGCAGTGGCATTCGCGTTTTACCACTCCCCAAACGAGCCCTCAACGGGCAGAACTTGCTGCCCTTTGTTTAGCCTTTTCTCACTTCTCCACTGTCCCCCTTAATGTTATTACAGACAGCCTTTATGTTGCTAATGTTGGTACCGCTATAGCTGGTAGCTACGTGACCCCACTCATGGAACAACCACTCCTTGCCCTCTTTCTTACTCTCCAACAGCTTTTGCGCTCCCGGTCTCACCTGTTTTTTATTGCACATATTCGTAGCTACCTCCCCCTCCCCAGGGTCTTGTCTGAGGGCAACGCTTATGCTGATGCACAAGTGCGTATTTCCTGGGTTCATTCCCCTACCTCCAGCCACGCCTTTCATCATCAAAATGCTAAAGCCCTCGCTCGGGAGTTCTCCATTCCCTTGGATGAAGCTAAGGCTGTTGTCCAACAATGCCCGCAATGTTCCTCCCTCCGCTCCTACCCCCCACCGGCATTAACCCCCGCGGTCTCGGCGCCAATCAGCTTTGGCAAATGGATGCCACACGTTTTCCCCCCTTTTCCCCGTGGAATTTTCTTCATGTTACTATTGACACCTATTCCGGTTACCTTTGGGTCACGCCCCACAAAGGTGAACGTGTTCGGCACGTTATCAACCATTTTGTCCGTTGTTTTTCTGTTATGGGCATCCCGGCCAAGCTAAAAACGGATAATGGGCCAGCTTATTGCTCTCAGCAATTCGCTGCCTTCTGCTCCCGTTGGGGCGTCGTGCACACCTTTGGCATCCCCTACAATTCGCAGGGCCAAGCCATCATTGAGCGCGCCAACCGCACCCTGAAAACAGCTCTCCTCCAACAAAAAACAAAAGGGGGAATCCCGCCCACATTGCCAGACAAGGAGGAGTGGTTAGCACACGTGCTCTATACAATCAATCATTTAAATCTTGTTTTTGATGGTACCCATTATATATCCCATTTACAGAAACACTTTCGGTGCAAGGAAGAACTCCCCGCCCCTAAAGTAACGTATCGACAACTCCCTGGAACAACGTGGAGTGCCCCAGTCCCCTTGATTACCTGGGGGCGAGGTTACGCAGCCGTCAACACACCTGAGGGGCCTGTGTGGGTCCCAGCCCGTTACATCCGTCCGTGGATGGAGGACTTCACAGGCGGCCCGCAGCATGGCGTGGCACCAGGGTCTTAACAATCCCATTCCTGATTTCAATCAGTTATTAACAACAACAGTTACGCTGTCTCAAGGACGGCGCCGCAGTACTCCCAATGCACCAGTGACGTGGGGACAAATAAAGTCCCTCTCACAGCAAGCTGAGCGTCTGCTGGAACAGCAAGAAAAGGAGAAAGCCCCAGAGAATTTGTTAACTGCTCTTATTGCTTGCCTGAATGCTAATTCTTGTGTGATGTTATGTATAATGATATTTGTTGCTTGTTTGCCTTCAGGTTATAGGGCATCGATGCGTTCTAAATTACCCCCGGCCGCTAGTGTGTGGGAAGCCCTGGCCCTATCTATCAATCGCACTGATTTTTGTCTTTCCCAGCAAACAGCGGTAGGGCAGCTTCTTGGGACATGTCTCATCCCAGTTTGCCACAATGCAAACGAAATAGAAAACAGCACATGGTTCTATTCCAGTTTAGACAGCAACACCACGATCAAAAATCTGGGCTTTTCAGCCTATCACAATTGGGGACCTCAATCCCAACACCTTCCAAGTGGGGCCATTCAGTTGCTTACCCCTTATGTTGCTGATTTGAACGCCAGTTGTGCGCGTATGACTAATTGCACTGCGCATACCTGTGTCACCCTGCCCGACTCCCCCCTTAATTGCTCTACGCAATATAATGCCTCTTATCTATATAAGCATATAAAACTGCCCCCTGGATGGTTTTGGACCTGTGCTGATCGAACCTTCAATTATATTCCTGCCAATCTCACTGATGGCACCCGCTGTTGCGTTAGCCATTTGTCTCTCATCTTTGCCCCTCGACCCGAACAGGCAATGCGAAGTAAGCGCTCTTATTCTCAATTAACTTCCGAGTGTGATTCTGAAGTTCACCTTCTTTCCAAAACCGAGTATGTAGCCTTGGCCACCTCCCTGGTTGGTATACCTGGCCTAACCATTATTAATAGCAATAATATTAACCGGCTTGCGTGTTCAGCAGTTAAAGCCCTTAATGCTACTTCTATTGCCGTGGCACTGCTCAATGAGGAACAAACCGAATTACGCCATGGAATTTTGCAAAATAGAGCTGCTATTGATTATCTTCTCCTATTGCACCACTATGGGTGCGAAAAGGTTAATAACATGTGTTGTTTTAACATCTCTGATCATTCTCACGCTGTAAATAATCAGCTTGCGCTGATAAAAAACCTAACTGCTCAAATTCAAATTCACAACGATCCCTTCTCTTCCTGGTGGGATTGGCTGTCTAACTGGCTGCCAGGATGGGGCTGGTTACACCAATTAATAACCTATGGGGGACTCTGCCTTTTACTTCTCATATTTACCTGTTGCAGTATTCAATGCGTCCCCTCCCTGGTTTTCTTGTGTACCCAGGGTTGTCCGTGGGCCAAACAAAAATATGTTCCTTATCCTTAAAAACTAAAGGGGGAGATGTAGGGATCGGTCCTGGCTGGCAAGCCACCAGATGATTGTTCCCTATAAACCCTTTATCTAATCACAAGATGGAAAAGTACAACATGCGCTGCGCTTCTGCTTTTCCACATGGGAGGAAGGGAAGGGGAGAGTCCCAAGGCCACCAATAGAAGGATAGTAAATAGAGTTGTGAATTATGTTAATGCTGTAGGAATGCTGTAACTGAAGATAATAAAAGGGCTGCCACGTCTGACGACGGGGCGCCTTCCTGAGCAAACAAGCTGTCTGTGTCTGGTTCCTTCCCGCACCTGGGCCCGGCCTCTACTCCAGGTCCCAACCCAGGGGCCCTGAGGATAGTGGTGAACCACTTGAACTGACGGTTCCTTCCCCTGGGCTACTTCCCTCTCCTGCCCTTCAGCTTGTGGGGGCTTTCTGCCCTCCCTCTGTACAAGCCAGGTGCCCCTTTACCTAGGATCTTGGACTTCTTAGCCCACCACAGCACTTCTCCAAACTTTCCTCTGCTTTCCTTCAAACTGTTCTCTGTTCCAACACCAGTCCTCTCTGCTCCAACTCCTTCAAACTGTTCTCTGCTCCAGCACCAATCCTTTCTGCTCCAACTCCCACACTGTCTGATTGAAGCAGGGGTTTTTATCATTTGAGGAACTGCAGGTGCTCTAATTAGCTTCAGGTGCTCTAGTTAGTCTATAGCAAACTTTCTTCCCCTTACAGGGAATAAGGCTCTCTTCTAACCCTCTCCTGCTGCCCTCTGGCCATGCTGTATCACAATATGTACTCCAGGGGAGAAGTATGCATTTACTTCTATGGCTCAGATGATGTAAGGACATTTAAAAATAGTAAGTTGAATGGATGTAAAATATAGTTCATTAATAAAATACGAGCCTCACTTCCATAGTCTGGCCTATGTTCAAGGTCTTTCAGTTGAAATATGTTTGTTTATTCCTCTGGTATATATTTTAGTCCAGTGCGCATTTTTCTTGCTAAAAAATAGGCATTATATTTTAGATGTGCTAAACAGAATCTACTCTATTCGTAACAGTAGAATAAAAGAATTTCCTGGGCAAATAAAAAAATGACAACATTGAAACAAAGTCCACATTCTCACAATATACAAGGAACACTATGTTATTTTGTAAGTGCCAAAAAATGTGCTCAGCACTGTCCTAGATACAAGTTAAAAACAGAACCTGTCCTGAGGAGTTTACGATCTATCTTAGGTATATATTCTGGCCCCATTACCCTAGTGTCTGAGTACCTCACAATCTTTAATGTGCTAATCCTCACAGTAACCCTGTGAAGTTGGGGATCCCTATTTAAGATCAGGAACTGAGGCACAGAGAATGACTTAAGCATGATCACACAGTGCCCTAACCACTGGATCAACTCAAAAGCCCCAGTCCTCCCCTTGACTGTGTAGGCAGACCCCTGAACCAACGCAGTGTCAGTTCCAGGATTGGAGTCTAAGGACTCAGTGTCATAAACACAAATTACCCAGGGTAGCATACTCCCAGGAGGAGTTCCATTGTCTTCAGTGCCTGTGGGGCTATCTGAGTAAACACTCCATAGGATTTGGAGGATTGGGCCCTAAAAAATGTTATGGCCAAATTCTGCCCTTGGAAGAGCATGCACAGATCTGAATGAAGTCAGTGGGAAACTCAGGGGCTTCATACAAGAACCGAATTTGGCCTTAAGTTTTCTCACTGAGTGTAAGAAAGAAATGTAACTGTATTTAGCTAAAATCTGTGAATTTCCATATTATTTAATTATACGGCAGCAACTAAAGCTGCTCTTGTCATAACTCTCCTACTCAGCTCTGAACCTTAGAGTTCAGAACATGAGAAGCTAGCATGAGACCTCCAAAGCTTAATTACCAGCTTAGATCTGATATCGCTGCCAGCAGCCAGAAGATTCCAGTGTCTGGCTCACTCTGGTCTCCCCAAAACCTTCCCTGGGGGACCCCAAGACTCAGATTCCTTGAGTCTCACAACAAAGGGGAATAAACCATTTCCCTTCCCCCTCCTCCCCTCCAGGTGTTCCCTCCCTGGGTTCCTGGAGAGATATACAGATTCAAGCTCCGTGAATCTAAACAAAGGGATTCCACCCTCTTTACCTCCTCCCAGATTTCCCCGCCCTGGGGACCCTAGGATACTCCCTGCTTCAAGTCCTTGAAACACAAGTACCGAGAGATCTAATCTCTCTCCCCCCTCACCCAAAGGGTATGCAAAGTCAGGCTTAGTATATTTAACACAGAGATTTTCCCCCTCCCTTCGTTTCTTAGCCTTAACCAGTGAAAAACACTCAAACAGGTCTTAAAAAGAAAGCTTTATATAAAAAGAATGAAAAAGGACATAAAAGGGTCTCGGTATTAAGGTGACAATATACAGGGTCAATTGCTTAAAAGAAAAATGAATAAACAGCCTTATCCAAAAAGAATACACTCCAGCAACTACACACATGTAAATACAATAAAAAAACCAATATAAACCTATTGTCCTACTATCCTTGTACTTACAACTTGGAAACAGAAGATTAGAAAGCCTGGAGATTCCTGTGGTCACTCTCAGAGCCGAGAAAGAGAACAGACCAAGAACAAAGGACTCACACCCCCAAAACTTCCCTCCACCCAGATTTGAAAAAGTCTTGTTTCCTGATTGGTCCTCTGGTCAGGTGTTGTTTGTTACCCCTTTCCAGGTGAAAGAGACATTAACCCTTAGCTATCTGTTTATGACAGCTCTAGTCATGACAGTCATATTCAATAACAGAATCCAAAGTGTATGTGTGTTGGTGGGGTGAAAGATCCATTTTATATCCACCTTTAAATCACAGCATTCTGTAGGAATATTGCAATCCAGTATATCATAGTTTCAGGGTAACTGCACTGTTTCCCACCGCCTGTTTGCCCTCCGTTTCTGGAAGCACTGTCTTTTTCGGAATCATTTTTGTTTGCAAAACTGTCTGCCTGGCTTTTTCTCTGAGTATATTATTGAAGAAGTGATGGAAATTTCAGTTTAACATATGAGCATTCTGGGATTTACATATAGAAACTTTAAACACAGAGCACTGTGTATTGCACGTGATGTGACTGAAAAGCAAACATAACTGAGTAGCTTAGCCATTTGCAAAACAGCATTTGGCAGGTGAAGAGAGGGCAAAGATCAAGACTTAGCATTTATATCTACCCTATTCCTATATAGAATTCACTAGAACTTAAAGTAAAGGGAAGCCTACTGCACGCAGTGGGATAGGGCTGCTTGTGAGCTCTATGCCCTGGACTGCATCTGCTCCACCTCATACAGCAGCCCTTAACTAACAACAGTAAATAGACTTAGCTCAGTGGTCTCCCTGTTCTCCAGTGTGAATGCTGATCATGGAGCTCCACTTCCCGCTAGATTTTTGTGGGTGTCATAACATTTTTTCCCAGATCTGGACCTTAGCGTTTAAACTATGGGTGTTAGCGTGAAAACCTTCAAGCTTAGTTACCAGCTTGGACCTGGTAATTGCTGCCACCAGTTAGGAATTATACAGTGCCTAGCTCACTGTGGTCTCCCCAAAACCTTCCCTGGGGGACCCCCAGACTCAGATGCCTTGAGTCTTACAACAAAGGGAAATAATCCCCTCCCCTTGTTTCCTTGTTACTTTCTCCCAGGCTCCCCTCCCTGGACGACCCTATGAGATTCCCGGCTTCCAGTCCTGGAAACACAAGTACCGAGAGATCTAATCTCTCTTCCCCCTCACCCAGAGGGTATGCAAAGTCAGGCTTAGTAAATCTAACACAAAGAGATTTTCCCCCCTGACTTCTTCCTCCCACCAATTCCCTGGTGAGCTGCAGACTCAATTCCCTGGAGTCCCCACTAAAGAAAAACTTCAACAGGTCTTAAAAAGAAAGCTTTATATAAAAAGAATGAAAAAGGACATAAAAAGGTCTCTGTATCAAGGTGACAATATACAGGGTCAATTGCTTAAAGGAAAAAAATGAATAAACAGCCTTACCCAAAAAGAATACAATTTAAAACATTCCAGCAACTACACACATGTAAATACAAAAGAAAACAATGTAAACCTATTGTCTTACTATCCTTGTACTTACAACTTGGAAACAGAAGATTAGAAAGCCAGGAGATAGAAAGATCACTCTCAGAGCCTAGAAAAGAACAGACCAAGAACAAAGAACTCACACCCAAAACTTTCCTCCACCCAGATCTGAAAAAAGTCTTGTTTCCTGATTGGTCCTCTGGTCAGGTGTTTGGTTCCCTGTGTTAACCCTTTACAGGTAAAAGAATGTTAACCCTTAGCTATCTGTTTATGACAGTGGGAGCAGGGGCAGAACTGAAGAAGGAGAAGAGGAGGGGAAGAGAGAGTGTGGCAAAGAGTGAGAGATAATGGAAAGACTGAGACAAGGAAGAAAGAGGGAACACATGGGCACGACTAGGAAGGGGGAAGAGAAGGATGAAAGGACGGAGACTTAACAGAGGAGGGGAGGAGGAGGAGAGAAGAATCAAAGCAAAAGTATAAAGAGAAAATATTCCAAGGGCAAAATACTTTGGAGTAAATTATATTGAATAGAAACAGGACAAGAAAATTAATTTACCGGGGAGGGGGAAAAAGACAGATGTGAAAGATGTATTAAATGGGAAAATTAATAATAAATGAACTAATATTTAGGCAGTAATTAGTAAATTGGTCTAATTGTTAAAGTATTCAGTGTGTAAAAATTAGACTGAAGCAAAAGAGATGCTGGAAAAGAGGTATGGGAGGGAGGAGCGAGAAAGCAAAGACTAATAGTGACCAAGAGAGGAACAGAAAGGGAAGGAACAACAAGGGCCAGGCAGACATGGTAACAACGTTCTGTTTGAATTTGTGTGAAAATACATTCAATGTGAAGGGCACTGAATATTTTCAGTGTCTTGCATCAGTATTTATTTTTTAAGCAAATAAATACCATTTCCCTCCATTTTGATTCATATCTCCAAGGATACAAAAAAAACAAATTATAGGACAATCTAAAGATGTATGTCACATTGCAGCAGTACCATCTTATCCAGAAGTCCCCTTGCAAAACCTACTGCGCTTTTCCAAGATCAGAAAGATTGGGTCCTGTGAGATTTCACCTTTGACGGAACAGGGCACTCATAAGCATCGCACGGTTGCAAACAGGTCTGGTTTTGTAGGAACGCTGAAAATCTCAGTGGATAGTACTCTTGCAAAGCTCTCTCTGGGCACAAAGTACTGAATTCATTCTGCCTTCTAAAAATGTCATGAGGTTTTCCTCAGTGATTACTGTAGGTCTAATTTTTGGAAATCTACCTTTTAATACAATTACTGATATTTTTCTTGATCTGTTATTGGAAAGCAGCTTTTGCACTTTGACCATTTTAAAGAAACCTTCAAATATCTGTTCAGTAAAAGGGTATACTTTAAGTATCATAACAACCCATGTATCATGTGATACCAATGATATTGCTGCAATACAAAACCCCTTATTAAAGGAACACAATAACATGCAATATGAGCTCCAGTTCCATCACCATTGTTGTGGTGTGAAAAGTATTCTTTTTGGAGTTGATTTCTTATTAGACTTGAGTTTTTTTAAATATGCAGTGAACATTTATTCATTTATGAAACTAAATGGGATGATGGAGGAAGTGAAGTACCTGAAAAGTAGACGGTGTGTGTCTGTTGTAGGGTAGTTTTCAATGAAGTAGCATCTTTCTAATCTGGTTTTCTCAAATACACTTATGCACATGCATTTTCTTCGAAGTGTGTAAGGGGTTGCAAGAGTGGGGCCCTATTGCTAATTCTTAAAAATTAGTACCATAATTCTTAATCGGTCTTTAAGTTTTAATGGAAATTAATTAAGCTCTGGTCAACTTCGGTGTTGACTTTAAATGACTATTATTGCTTATGAAAAAATTATTAAGTGCACAATGGTTCAAACAAATAGTAGGCCCTATGTCTGGAATGCTGTTTTAGGGCCAGTCCTGAAAGGTATTATGTTGTGCCTTGTACTCCTATTGAAGTCAATAGGAATTGCCTCAGCAACCCCAAGGAGGTGCTCAGTACTTGGCAGGATCTGACTCTCCAGTACTGAGTCTCCTGTGAATCCCAAATTCCTTCCGCACAAGCCATTTCCATTGCCTCCAAATAAAACCTTCATCTGACATGAAAACAATGCTTATCCTTAATTCCATAGAATGTTCTTCCCCTAACCAAAACCCAAAGCATTCAAGTGTCTACTCAAAACCACATCCATTTCTTCTTTGAAGATGAGATTAATCCTTCTGTGGGCAAGAAGGATGCCTGTCTAATGGTTATATTTGCCATCTACTTGTAACCACACACTCCTCCGGGACACTGCAAATCAGTACTGCACTGTCTGATAGTTTAAAATACTCTTTATTGAGTTTTGATTTTTAATTCCACAGACACATCAGTCCAAATAGTAGCACAGCTATTTTGTTAGGGTTTAAGCCTTTCCTGCACACACGTTGCCTCATTTAATCTGCTGTATTCAGCTCAGAGTTAAATGAAATAATAGTATATGACACATATTAATGTAGATATTATTTCAAGTAACTGGGAGTGACTTCAGTGATAATATCCACAGTCTCTTGTGGTGATTGGTTCATCTAATAATAATTGTTTTGAACATTGACCTCAAGATTGTTTTATGTTTCGGATATTCCTGTGTTATTTTGTTATGTTTTAAAAATATGACAATTTTGTCTAATCTATGGTATCTTTGTCTATCTCTAGCTACCTGTCTGTCCCATCTATCCAGATAGATTAAAAACACAAACATCTCGTTAGCATATTCTTTGCTGGCATGACTCCATAAGATAGCTGATAAATCAGCTGTATACACCTGTATCTGCACAGGGGGAAAAAAAGGAAGTTGTGCTACATTTTGAAGCATGCAAAGCAGAAGGTGTAAACGGGGTTCAGAGAGGTATAGAGAAGATTTCATTATGGGAAGAGATTGAAAAGAGTGGGTATATTTAGTTTATAAAAAGAAACAAGAGTGGGCAAACTATAGAAAGAGAGAGAGAGAAAGAAGGTGAGTGAGACAATATCTTTTACTGGACAGACATTGGTCCAATAAAAGATATTATTTCGCCACCTTGTCCCTAATATCTAGGGCCCAACACAGCTACAACAACACTGCTTGGACAAAATATAGTTGTAAAAATAAATGATATGGTAGGAGGTAACTGAATCCTCCTATTACATGCAATACTAAAAGAAGGGATATTTAATAAAATTGAAAGATGGTAAATTCAAACCTATTAAACTTTTTACACAATATGTAATTAACATATGGAACTCATTCCCACATGACGTAATTGAGGCCAAATGTTTAGTAGATTTTGAAAAGGATTTTATGTGCTGATAGAGAATGAAACAATCATTTTATTAGAAGGGATGAAAAAGTTCTTTTTTATAAAAGACAGGGTATAAATCTCAAGGTTCAGATAATAAACCAACCACTAACTGACAAACATTTGGAAGAAACTCTTCCTGTTGGCTGGTTAATTTCATAATTGTCCTATCTATGGTTTCCTACCCCTTTCTTTGTGAACAGCTAGCATTTTCCTCTATAAAAGATCAAATATTGGATTAAACAGACAACTGGTCTTATCCAGTATGGGAATTCCTATATTTCTAGAAGGTGTTTCAAGTGGAACCTTCATTCACTAGAAGGAATGGGACTAATTATGAACACAAAGCAAGTCCAAGAATAAATGGGAAAATATCATGTTCATAACAATTGTAATTGGTGTACCACTGATGTATGGTTCTGGTAGTGCATAAAGTATGGATAAAACAACATAAGTACTGGATGTGTTTTGCTTAGCATGATGGACAGACACATCCACTTAAGAGAAATGGTAGTCTATTTCAGCAATCATATGAAAGTTATTCATATAGCTCAACGCTACTTAGAAGAACATCTTTACATTTTGCAGTCATTGTGCTTTAATCCCAGTAATGAATAGGAATGTTAATTTTGTGTTAGTGATTATATTAGCAAGCTCTGCTGAAACAATATCGGTGAGTTTTTCTTATTTTATTTTGTTTGCACTATTAAATTTACGTACCTGAGCAACCTTATGGGTAATGACATCTAAAAATGCAATTTAGACATAACCTTGCAACTTCATACCAGAATAGCTCTTTGGGACAGGGAGTATCTTTTGTTCTGTGTTTCTACAGGGCCTCATGCAATGGGGTGCCAGCTCATGACTCTGGCTTCTAGGGCTATGATAACATTAATAATAATAGAAGATACTTCTTGGTAGAACAGCAAGCTCATTTACATGAATTTATCTCCTCGTTCTACCCTGAACATATCTAAAAACCCAGGCTGTGGAGTTGCTCCCTTGTATCAGAGTGGTAGCCATGTTAGTCTGTATCAGGAACGAGGAGTACTTATGGCAACTTAGAGACTAAAATTTATTTGAGCATAAGCTTTTGTGAGCATGCAGTGGAAAATACAGTAAGAAGAGATTATATGTATATATACACACACACACACAGAGAACATGAAAAATGGGTGTTGCCATATCCACTATAACGAGAGTGATCAGTTAAGATGAGCTGTTATCTCGTTATAGTGGGTATGGCAACACCCATTTTTTCATAGTCTCTGGGTGTATGTATATATGTATGTATATATATATGTGTATGTATACACACACACACACACACATACATATACATATATATCTTCCTACTATATTTTCCACTGCATGCATCCGATGAAGTGGGTCTTAGCTCACAAAAGCTTATGCTCAAATAAATGTGTTAATCTCTAAGGTGCCACAAGTACTCCTTGTTCTTTTTGCTCCCTTGTATGTTGTTCTGAACTCTTCCTGGCTGCTCTTGTGGGGACATTAGACACACCTCTGGGTACCTACCCCACTGGAGGAAGCTCCAAGGCTGGCCTGAAGACAGTGCAGAAGTGAGGGTGGCAATCCCACGATCCTCCCCTACAACAGCTTTTTTGACCCCCTGCAATCCCTTTTGGGTCAGGACTCCCATGGTTATAACATTGTGAAATTTCAGATGTAAACATCTGAAACCATGAAATTAACTAATATTAAAATATTATGGCCATGAAATTGACTAAAATGGACTGTGAATTTGATAATTAATAAATAATATATTAATCTGTGGTGAATCCTGGCTCTATTGCAGGCAAAGGGAGTTTTGCCATTGACTTGAATGGGGCCAGGATTGCTTTACTATTACCTACAGCCTCCCTGGGCTGTATTCTCACACTTCAATATATATTCATTAAATCTCTTTGGCCTTTTTGTATGAACTGTCTAATGGGATCAATGGTTTCATGAGATTGAGTTGCAAACTTGTCCCAAATCCTGTTCACTTTCTTTCATTAAATTTCTTATTGATGAAATGCTGGGTTGAAAAGTACAAAGAAGTACATTCTTTGCTAGATTTTCATATGGAAAATATAGCCTGGTAATTCCAGAGAGGTCTATACAATCACAAGACTAGTCATTCATGTGCTTTACCATTCTGCAAACTAGCTTGATGCAAGTTAAGATACATAGGATGTTCAGGTAGATTTGAAAAGGCAATTGAGAGTAACACATCCTTGAGCTTGATATTATTATAGAGGATTTTATGTGGAGTAGACGTTCTAGCATCTAAAATAAAACAGAAATTTTTTCTTTAGCATGAAAGTGCAGTGGATCAGATTAAGTAGACTTGGACTGATTTCTTGCTCTAGATTTCCATGTCTCCATTTCTTGTTCTAGATTTCACTTTAAGTAGTGGAAATACCACCAGGAAGTATTCTGCCTTTTTGTTTTAGGAAAAAGAAATCTGAGTGAACCTGATTTATTCTGATGATAGCAAATAGAAATTTTTACATGAAAATCCTATTCTGTGTTATAAGCAGCAGTAGACTATAGGTCATTAAAGTACTGTCAGTAAGTTACTGGAATTAATAAAATAGTATCTTGCTAGAAAAGCATAATACCTGACCCATGACCACACTTCCTTAAACAAGTCACTGTGTAATATACACATGTTGTGTGTGTGTGTGTGTGTGAGAGAGAGAGAGAATGTATTGGCTGTTTCATAAGTGGTCGTCAGAGGAAAATTCTGTTCCATAACTATAGTCTTTCTTCCTGATTCAGGATACACACATTTATAATAATGTTCTGTGGCAAATTTTCCAAAATAAGCAATTTTATTGCTGTATTGATGCGGTTGCCAAAAGATTGAAAATATTCTTGCATCTGTTTTTTGGCATCTCTTTGTAGGGCTAAGTATCATTCCTCTTTATCTTTTAATAAGATTTTAACTAGAGAATTATAGTCCATTTGAGACTACAGAACAGAATATGAACATTGATAATCTGGAGGGAGTCCAGCAAAGGATTGCAAAAACGATTGACATATTAGAGACATCCTATAAGAACAGGTGGAGACAGGGCTATTTAGGATGTTAAGGAAGAGGTGGCACAGTTGGAACATGACAGTTTTCAATTCCTGATGGGTAGAAGTAATAATGCAGTACAATAATATGGAAAGGGCAGCAGCTAGATTATTCCAGGGATGGCCAACTTGAGCCTGAGAAGGAGCCAGAATTTACCAATGTACATTGCCAAAGAGCCACAGTAATACATCAGCAGACCCATCAGTCCCCCCACCTCGCTCCCAGCACCTTCTGCCCACCGGCAGCCCCGCCGATCAGCGCTTCCCCCTCCCTCCCCACCTGATCAGGAGGTGTGTTTTGTGGCGTACAGGAGGCTCTGGGGGAGGAAGAGGGAGGAGCGAGAGCATGAAAGTCTGAGGGGAGGGAGTGGAAGGAGTGGAGTGGGGGTAGGGCCTGTGGCAGAGCCCGGGGTTGAGCAGTGAGCACCCTCTGGCACACTGGAAAGTTGGCGCCTGTAGCTCCAGCCCCAGAGTTGGTGCCTATACAAGGAGCCACATATTAACTTCTGAACAGCCACATGTGGCTCCGGAGCCGCAGATTGGCCACCCCTGGATTATTGAAAGCAGTTGAAGGCAAGAGAAAAGGAAATGATGTGGAGACAAACACTCTCCCCAAATTTTTAGCTACTATTGAGAAAAAATTCCTAACAGTAAGGACCAATCAGATAATAGAGTCATCTACTGAGGAATGTTATTGAAGCACCATCGTTTAGGCCTTGAGTCTTCTGCCACTGAAATCAATGGCAAAATTCTCACTGACTTCATTGTTGGCAAGATTGGACTTTAGATGCATGTCAGAGACTTAGGTTTACCACACAGGCCACATCCAGACTAGGGTATTAAAATCGATTTTAGATACGCAACTTCAGCTACGTGAATAACGTAGCTGAAGTCGAATTTCTAAAATCAAGGTACTCACCCGTCCAGACGGCGCGGCATCGATGTCCGCGGCTCTCCATGTCGATTCCGGAACTCTGTTCGGGTTGATGGAGTTCCGGAATCGATGTAAGTGTGCTCGGGGATCGATACATCGCGTCCAGACTAGACGCGATATATCGATCCCCGAGCAATCGATTTTAACCCGCCGATGCCGCGGGTTAGTCTGGACGTGGGCACAGAGAAGTAGTGTACCAGATGCTCTTGCACTGAACTAGATGACTCAGGAGTTTCCTGCCACAGTCATGAAAGACGGTTGATAATTCTTCACCCAGGTAAAAATTCAGTGTAAGCTGGTTAAAAATACTGAACAAAAAAGTGACCTTGTCCTTAGCTCAGTGCTTGTAGGCTATATTAATTAAGTTTCCTGGGTTCAAATTAGGCTTAGGCTCATGTAGTGTAAAATATGAGTCTTAACTATTTGACAGGAAGGCTACCCACTATACCAGTGCTACAGCCACTGAAGAACAGTCATGTTCACTTATGGACAGAACACCAATTGCCAAAACAACCAATCAGTGGATAAGAAGCAAATACATGAGTTAAAATAATTTGCATATGAATCAGAAAGAAGTACAGATCTAGCATTTTGAAAAAGTCATATGGCTAATTGAAGCAGTTCTCTGAACGCACGTTACCTGGGAGCAGCCACAGCAGAACATAGACTCATTGACTTTAAGGTCAGAAAGGACTATCATGATGATCTTATTTGACTTCCTGAACATTGTAGGCCACAGAAGCTCACCCACTCCTGAAATAAACCCCTAACCTCAGGCTGAGTTACTGAGTCCTCAAATCCTGGTTTAAAGACTTCAGGTTGCAGAGAATTCACTATTTATACTAGTTTAAACCTGCAAGTGACCTGTGCCCCATGCTGCAGAGAAAGGTGAAAAACCCCAGTGTCTCAGCCAGTCTGACTGGGGATAAAATTTCTTCCTGAACCCAAATATGGCAATCACTCAGACACTGAGCATGTGGGCAAAACCCATCAGGCAAATACCTGGGAAAGAATTCTCTGTAGTAACTCAGCCCTCCCCATCTAGTATTCTGTCTCCAGCAGCTGGGAATTTTTGCTACTGGTAGTTGCCAATGGGCCACACAGCCATCATACTATCCTCTCCATAAACTTATCAAGCTCGGTCTTGAAGCCAGTTAGGTTTTTTTTGCCCCCACTGCTCCCCTTGGAAGGCTGCTCCAGGAGTACCCGTGTAGCTTGATGATGTCCACTTGTTCCTGACTATTACACACCAATAGAGGTAATTTCAGGGTAGTGTTAGCTGTACAAGCTGTATACTATATTGCTTATTCCCTTTATGTAGTAAAGAGGAAATAGCTGCTTTTCTCCTTGTGTTTAAATGTGTGTTCAGGTACATCTGCCACTGCTTACACAGTCTAGAGCTCTGCTGTACATGACCAGGCACAACACTGTTGTTGATCCAAATGATGGATGATAGTGTGGAGATTACACAACTATATATCCACAAAGAGGAATTGTATATACTCTCAGAGCAGTTACCTCTGTGTGGATGTGTAAAAGAGTTCTAATATGATAACACAAATGTAACCGGGAAACACTCTTTTCTGTTGTATCAATGCATTTCTGGCAACGGACCACCATGGTAATATACCACAGTCTTATTGTTTTAGCAGCTTGTGCTGCATTATAAAGAAACTAAATTTTTGTTCTATGGTATGTCCACCAACTGTAGCAGTGCCATGTAACTGTGATCATTCAACCCATTTATCTCCTACCATAGTAGTGTATAAGAAAACTTTTCCATTAATATGATAGATCAGCGCAGATGTACTGAGCATTGAGTATGACATTTAAAAGACTTTTTTGGATTGTTGCCGGGGTATTGGACACAAACTCAGAGGATATTGCACCTCTTATTGAGAATGTGCAACTGTGTTATTAGTGAGTGGATTTCAGATAACTTTAGTGTGTGATTTTTCATGTTGTTTGGGGCTAGTTTAAAACTTACAAATGTGTATGTCCATTGTAAATTATAAAGTATCATATGTTAGGAACTACGAGTCCCAACTTCAAAGGGCGTTGCACATTCAGGCAGTTTTATAATATTTTGTTAAAGCCAAGCTAAACTGATTCCCCATGACAGCAGTTTTAATGAGGCTCAATAAATAGTACAGTCTATAACCTCAGGCCAACTGCTGAGCAGAAGCCAAGAGCTGTGCTACAGAATTAGTGAACCCATTACTGTGAAAGATGCTGGATCGTAGAGCAGCCTGAGTCACCCATTGCACTAGAGATGAAGCTCCGGTAAATCTAAATGAATATCCAAGATGACAGGTGACAACTTGGTGCAGAACTGACTTTCTTTGATTTGACAGTGCCTCTATATGGTCTTAAGGCATTTAACTTACTAGCAACCAATTACATTTCTAGCTGTCAAAGATTCGTTTTCCTTGCAACCGTTAACAGTGCTGTGTTGTGATTTCATATACAGTATGCATAAAAATTATTTTGTCTGTCTTCTTGCTTTTTATGGGCCTGAATTTGAGAAGTGCTGAGTGCCCGCAACTCCCTTTGAGGACAATAGAGGATCCAGGTGTTCAGTACTTGTCAGGATGATACCCCATTATTTTACCATCATATTGTCATTAAATTATTTTGCTAGGGAGGCAGTAGAAATGGCATTAGCTGCATTATGATTTATCATGCACATGAAGATCCCCCTGCCACTGATTACAACTTCTGTCACCAGACTATTTGCTCTTTAACCTTTAAACATAAGAAAATTAAATCTGATTTGTCACCTATCCTGATCTATAATTTTTCCCTGTCTATTTTTTATTTAAAGCATCCCTTGTTAACAAATATCTTCTTTTTTAATTTGGTGATTCTAATGCTCCTGAAACAGAGGGACTAAGAGCAGTGGCTGCTGCCAGGTGCAATGTTGGTACATACTAACTAGCTTTCCCATATCATTCACCCACAGGCCCACCAATGGGGGAGAGAGGGTGCAAAGGGGGCAACTGCCCAGAGGCCTGGCAGATTTAAAAGGGCCCAGGGGCACCGGGCTGCCGCCTCTGCTGCAGTAGCGGTGAAGCAGCTGGGCATCCCAGGCGCTTTTAAATTGCATGAGTGGGCTGCAGGGTTCCTCGGCACTCAGGTGGTGGCACCAGCGGCGGTGAAGGCAGCCAGGTGGACATGTGGAAGCCCTGGCCATGCTAGAAGAGCGTGCCCAGTAGTGCAGCCAACAGCTCGCTGGGCACCAGCATCGCCCAAATGTCAGGTGGACCTTTCTAGGTGGCCCATTGAATGTTCTGTCCTGGGCCTCAGAATTGCTGTCGGCAGGCCTGTTCACCCAATATAGTTCATTGTGGACTTGTGACATCTCTGCTGTTTCAGTATTCTGAGTAGAAACAGCTAATCATGCTGAATTGTTCTGGGATGCAAATAATTGTCTACTGGGGACTGCTATGAGACCACCAGATCCTTTCACTTCTGATCTTGCTTAGATTTAAAACTAGGGGTAAAAACTCCCTGCCTGGAGAATGAAGAAGAGGGCTAAAGTGGCTTTAATTCACCTTTGCACCTGCCCCATCCTGGGAGCCTGCTCTACAAAGAACTCCACAGATGCCCTGTCTATAGGTTACAGAACTCCCTGGAATGTCCTCAGCATTCCAGACTAAACAAACCCAATTTTTTAAATCTTTGCTCATAACTCATGTTTTTTAGATCTTTAATCATTTTTGTGGCTCTTCTCTGGACTTTCTCCAGTTTGTCCACATCTTTCCTGAAATGTGGCCCCAGAACTGGACATAATACTCCAGTAGAGGCCTAATCAGTGTGGAGTAGAGCAGAAGAATTACTTCTCATGTCTTGCTTACAACACTCCTGCTAATACGTCCCAGAATGATGTTTGCTTTTTTTACAGCAGTGTTACACTGTTGACTCATAATTAGCTTATGGTCCACTATAACCCCCAGATCCCTTTCTGCAGAACTCCTTCCTAGACAGTCATTTCCCATTTTGTATATGTGCAACTGGTTGATTGTTCCTTCCTAAAATGGAGCATTTTGCATTTGTCCTTAATGAATTTCATCCCGTTTACTTCTGACCGTTTCTCCAGTTTGTCCAGTTCATTTTGAATTTAATCCTGTCCTCCAAAGTACTTGCAACTCCTCCCAGCGTGGTATCATCCACAAACTTTGTAAGTGTACTCTCTGTACCATTATCTAAATCATTGATGAAGATATTGAACAGAACCGGACCCAGAACTGATCCCAGTGGGACTCCACTCATTATATCCTTCCAGCATGGCTGTGAAGCACTGATAACTACTCTCTGAGAACAGTTTTCCAACTAGTTTTGCACCCACCTTATAGTAGCTCCATCTAGGTTGCATTTCCCTAGTTTGTTTATGAGACGATCATGTGAAACAATATCAAAACCTTTAATAAAGTCAAGATATACCATGTCTACTGCTTCCCCTCATCCGCTGTTACCCTGTCAAAGAAAGCGATCAGTTTGGTTTGACATAATTTGTTCTAGACAAATCCATGCTGACTGTTATTTGTCACCTTATTATCTTCTACATGTTTGCAAATTGATTGCTTAATTATTTGCTCCATTATTTTTCCTGGTACAGAAATTAAGCTGACTAGTCTGTAATTCCCCAGGTTATCCTTATTCCCCTTTTTATAGATTGGCACTGTATTTGCCCCTCTCCAGTCTTCTGGAATCTCTCCTGTCTTACATGACTTTTAGAAGATAATCACTAATGACTCAGATAAGTCCTCAATTGTTTTCTTGAGTATTCTAGGATGTATTTCATCAGGCCCTGGCAACTTGAAGATACTTGTCTAAGTTATTTTTAACTTGTTCTTTCCCTTTTGTAGCCTTTGATCCTACCTCATTTTCAATGGCATTTACTATGTTAGATGTCTAATTGCTACTAATCTTTTTGGTGAAAACTGAAACAAAAAAGTCAATTAGCACTTCTGGCATTTCCACATTTTCTATTGTCCCCTTCCCCCCCCCAAATGAGTATCGGACCTACCTTGTCTTTGGTCGTTCTCTTGCTTCTAATGTATTTGTAGAATGTTTTCTTGTTTCCTTTATGTCTCAGCTGGTTTAATCTCATTTTGTTCCTTGGTCTTTCTAATTTTCTCCCTACAATTTGTGTCATTTGTTTGTATCTATTCTTCGTAATTTGACCTAGTTTCCACTTTTTGTAGAACTCTTTTTTGAGGTTCAGGTCGTTGAAGATCTCCTGGTTAAGCCAGGGTGGTCTCCTGTCAAACTTCCTATATTTCTTATGCAGCTGGATAGTTTTCTCTTGTGCCCTTAATAATGCCTTTTTGAAAAACTGCCAACTTTCTTGAACTGTTTTTCCCTTTAGACTTGCCTTCCATAGGATCTTAACTACTAACTCATTGAGTTTGCTAAAGTCTGCCTTCTTGAAATCCATTGTCTTTATTGTACTGTTTTCCTCCTATCATTCATTAGAACCGTGAATGCCCACATTTCATGATCACTTTCACCTAAGCTGTCTTCCACTTCCAAATTCTCAACAAGTTCCTCCCTATTTGTCAAAATCAAATCTAGAACAGACTATCCCTTAGTAGCTTTCTCCATCTTTTGAAATAAAAAATTGTCTCCAATACATTCCAAGAATTTGTTGGATAATCTCTGCCCTGTCGTATTATTTTCCTTGTCAGCTTTGAGCAAATAGGGAATTACTTTTTCTAAGATATAGTATCAAACTATTATTGATAGCATCACAATGGTATTGCCCATGCTTTTTGGCTGTTATTGTGGTTGGACATGCATCTTATGAACTTCTTGACTTCCAGTAGTACTGCAAATGTGTAGTAGCCTGTTAAATTATCTCTTTAGATAAACTTTTTACTCATAACATTTAAAGGCTATACTTACAGGTGCAACCCAAATGTTGTGATATAGTCCTTTTAACTTCATAATTGCATTTCTAGTGTGAGGATCAACTTAATATCTAGACATCTAGACACGGAACAGGTTTTCTTGGAGAATTTATTGGAGGTCTCAGAGCACTGTCAGTGCGGATTTTGTTGACCTGTGTCACAGTTTCATAAGTTTTGAGGCCGAATGCATCTTAAGGCTATTTTTGTCATTACAATTTTTTTGTTTTGATTATGTACAGGAATCAGTTTTGCATTATATTGAGTAGAACTTCATTATTGAGTTTGTAGTCTTTATTGCTGTGTATTGATGTAAGGAGTTATGCCTTAGTATGATTCTGCACTTGTGTCTGATTTTACATAAAGGTTTATTTATCATTAAAGTCTCAATTCTGTGTTTATCATTTGTACTTGCAGTAGCCCATTGATAGCTTTCACTTTTAGGTCGTCTTGTTGTGGTGTCTCATGCTGCCTACTGCCACATCTGTGGACATGATTGCCTGATCATTGCACTCTGCCAGGTCACTGGAATAGCATTGACACTCAAGTAGCTGGCTTCACAAGTGATGCTTCATATTTTGAGGTCCTCTGCTGCTGTCACAAGTGTTGGGGCCAATGATGTAGCTCCACTTGAGCTTTGCATCGCTAGACCTGCCAATTCCAGTGTGGAATTGATTAAGACAACTCCATATAGTTTGGGGCTGATCTTTACTGGGTAGTGAGTATTTGACTGGTGGGAGCCACAGTGCACAAGTTACTGGGTTTTCTTTACTCTTATTTGCCATAACTTAATGCTTGTCTCTTTGGGTGACAATATGAGGGGTTTAATGGTGTCAAGAAAACTTTGTCATAACTTCAGTTGACTCAGCTTTGGTGTTGTATGCTATAGGGGATACCTTAAATCTGTGCATTGCCTTTTGGGCTTGACTCTTCTAGTAAGTTCCTGGTGTACATCAGGAGGGGCAATACCACGAGGATTTAGAGGCTATTGACATGAGCGGTGTTAAGTACAGAGTCTAGTTTCTTTGTGTGAGGGGATCATGCCCACACTGCACAAATGTATTTAGCAGGGGAGTAGCAAAGTGCCAGTGCTGTTGATCTCAGAATGAATGGGTCTGCATCCCAGTTTGATGTAACCAGCTTGCTGAGATTGTTCTTTCAACTGCTAAGCTTTGGCTTTAGTTTTCTTGATGTGGGAGTCCAGAGTGCATATCAATGTACTAGAATTTAGGGTGGTTTGTCGAGCCTTCAACACCTTCCTCCCACTCATCCAATCCAGACAACATGGGAACGATATTTTATCTAAACAAGTGTGGGGTGGAGGATGAGATCTCTCCTTGAGTGAGTAGAGGCAGCCACCCTCTGGAATTAGGGTTACAGACTGGCTGATGCACCATCAGCAGCATAATTACCTGGGGTGCAAAACTCCCTAATGGGCAGTCTGAGCAGACATTTTTCCATCAATCACAAATGGGAGTTTCACCGTATGGGTTCTTAACAACATCTTCACCCAATGGGGAACACCAGCCTAGGATCCATTTGCTCCATGGGCAAACTGGAAACTTCATCTGTACTGCTGCAGAGCAGCCCTGGCTAAGGGCTCGATGGGAGACGCCCTTCTGATGTCATGGAAGGATCTCCTGGGGTATACCTTCTCTCCCATTCCATTGATACCACAAGTTCTAAAGAAGAACCATCAAGATAGAGCAGAGGTAGGCAACCTATGGCACGCGTGCCGAAGGCGGCACGGAAGCTGATTTTCAGTGGCATTCATGCTGCCCGGGTCCTGACCACTGGTCTGGGGGACTCTGCATTTTAATTAAATTTTAAATGAAGCTTCTTAAACTGTTAAAAACCTTATTTACTTTACATACAACAATGGTTTAGTTCTATATTATAGACTTATAGAAAGAGATCTTCTGAAAACATTAAAATGTATTACTGGCACATGAAACCTTAAATTCGAGTGAATAAATGAAGACTTGGCACAGCACTTCTGATAGATTGCCGACCCCTGAGATAGAGCTTGAGGCATCCTGATTGCTCACAACTGGTGGAGACAATTCTGGTTTATGGATCCATGGAAGCTAGCAGTTTGCCCACCCATGAATGGCCCTCCATTGCCACCCTTTCTAACACAGCACTGGGGTAGGTTTAGGCACCCCAATCAGGGACTGCCGCAACTCAGAGCTTTGTATTTGGATGGGCATTGGAAATAGAGGGCTGAGGTTCCAAAAGGGTGTAATGCATCCTTAGCCAAAGCAGAAAAGACTCTATAAGGAGTTGTTAGTCATGAAAATGGAAGTGTTTCTCCTCTTGCACTCACAAGCTCCATTTGTTTCTAGAATCTGCCAGGATCCTTGCTATCTTAGCGTGTCTACTTACCTTGAACTCTTTGGGTCTCATGCTCAGTTCTCTGCGAGTGCATTTAGCAGTGATCAGCACTTTTCATCCTTCAGAGGATAACCATGCGATCTTCAGTCATTCTGTCAGAACTAGACTTCCGAAAGGACTTCTCAGATCCTTTCCACCCTTGGTGAAGTTTGCACATCAGTGGGACCTCAATTTTGTTCTGTTGTCTCTCAGTAAACCTCCCTTTGATATCCACATACTCTGTGGCCCATTTGTCTGTGAAGACAGCCTTTCTGACAGCCTTTCTAACAGCTATAACATCAGCTAGAAGAGTCAGTGAGCTGTGGGTGCTCATGGCAGAGCTACCACATACTGTCTTCTATAAAGAAAAGGTCCAGTTATGCCACCACCCTTGATTCACGTGAGTCAGGTCATCCACTTACCATTATTTTTTCTTTAAACTACATGGCTTGGAGGAAGAGCATAGGCTGCATTCTCTGGACATCCAAAGGGCTTTGGCCTTTTATCTATAAAGAACAAAGGACATTAGAACACCACCTAAGCTATTTGTTCCATAGCAGGGTGATCAAGGGGTCAAGCTATATCTGCATAGAGACTTTGTAAGTGGGTCTTGGATAATATGACAGTTTGTTACCAACTAAAGGACCTATGCAACCAAAATGACTCTTAATTTGCAATTTTGGGTGTCTATTTTATTTTTTGTCTTTTTTGGTTATGTCTAATTTAAATATTGTGTTTGTCCACATCAGACAGCAAGTACCAGGGTAGTGACAGCATGGCATAATTTGTGCATTTTCTCTGTGCCTTGAGGAGGAATTCTTCATTCCATGTATGGATCATTTACATTTTTCTGCAGTGACTCCATAAAGTCAGAATATGTGTAATAGAAAAGGAAAATAAAAACTCTTTGTAGCCTGCTTTATAATCCACAAGTGGATCTGACGGTAACAACAAGCAGTGACTGTAGTGCTCCAGAATTCATAAGTGGTTCTGAAAACATTTAGTTGCTAAATATAGCAATGAGAGAGACAACAACAAAAGACACAATTGTGGAACATTCAGGGTAGATTAGCCAGGGAATAATAATAAAATACTCCTTCAGGTAGCACCATAAGAACTCTCCAAACTTCTGTCAATTTAAGGGGGAGAGAGGTAAGGCAGGAGATAGAGGCAGATGTGACCATGAAATTACTAAGAGAAAGGCAGATAACTGCAATCAAAGATGCAGTAGCAGTAGCAGCACAGCACGATGCAGGGCAGCAAATTGCAACACTAGCTCTCTTTCCTCCGCTTCCCAGTGAATAGACAACAATTAGTCCTTTTCTTTCCCTCAGTCTCAATATTATCACTTGAATAGCAACTACCAAAAACCTCAGCTGCCTCATTCCTCTACAGATGCATTCTTTGAAATACAAGGGGTGTATTTCAGGAAAAGTATTAACCATCCACTGAGATCATCAGTATTGGTGGCATCTGCTTAGCTTAGATTATAGGACATAGCCTACCAATGTCAATGGTTCTGAGTCAGACATCTCCTCTGACTCATAATATTAAAGGTGTTTTTATTGCTATGTGCATAGATGAATAGACTTGGACAAAAATAAGCAGAGGTACAGAAGCATCTGTTGCAGCAGGAGGAAATTTAAGTTATTTTCATAACTGTGGTTGTATGTGTTTTATCTTATATTTCTTAATAAAATGTTTAGGGAACTCTCATCAGTGGTGATTATGGTCATAGGTACTATAGCAGATTTTCTCTTACCAAAATAGCCTTATTTCCCTGTGTAAACCCTAAGCTGGCATACCTCTTAACCTAGTGAGTAGGGCTAGTAGAAAAAATTCAAATTGCAAAATTTTCTAATTGGAAAGAAAGGAGACATATTTCATTAAACATTGATTTTTTTAATTTTTTTTTTCGCATTTTTATTGGCTCTACTGCTAAGACTTAAATACTCTTTGTACTCTATATAGAGTCTTATACCACTTTACTCACTGTTGTACCTGGCAGGTTTCAGAGTGGTAACCATGTTAGCCTGTATCAGCAAAAACAATGAGGAGTCTTTGTGGCACCTTAGAGACTAACAAATTTATTTGGGCATAAGCTTTTGTGGGCTAAAACCCACTTCATCGGATGCATGGAGTGAAAAATACAGTAAGTAGTGTGTGTGTGTATATATATATATGAAGAATTGCCACTTTTAAGTCTGTTGTTGAGTCTCCAGGGAGATTGAAGTGCTCTCCTACTGGTTTTTGAATGTTACAATTCTTGATGTCTTATTTGTGTCCATTTATTCTTGTGTGTAGAGGCTGTCCGGTTTGGCCAATGTACGTGGCAGAGGGGCAGTGCTGGCATATGATGGCAGTTCTTCAAAAAAAAAAGTTCAAAAGCAGACTTCAATGAGAAACTGCAGAACTGGAATTAATTTGCAAACTGGACACCATCAAATTAGGCCTGAATAAAGAAGACTGGGAGTGGATGGGTCACTGCAAAAAGTAATTTTCCCTCTGCTGATACTCACATCTTCTTGTCAACTGTTGGAAATGGCCGATGTCCACCTTGATTGCATTGGCCTCGTTAGCACTACAAAAATAATTTTCCCTCTCTTGATATTCACCCCTCTTTGTCAACTGTTGAAAATAAGCCACTTCCACTGTGTGTGTGTGTGTATGTATATGTACACACACACATGTATATATACATACACACACTGCTTACTGTATTTTTCACTCCATGCATCTGATGAAGTGGGTTTTAGCCCACAAAAGCTTATGCCCAAATAAATGTGTTAGTCTAAGGTGCCACAAGGACTCCTCATTGTTTTTGTCGTACCTGAGTATTTGCCAGTAGTGCATTAATCTATGTGACATAATGTATGACGTATGTAATTCATTCTCTCTCTCCCCAGGGGGAGAATTCGTTGTGCAGTGTAGTATTTTATTCTGGTATGATGTTTTTTGTTTGTTTTAATATACATGCTGCAGTTTGTTAGAGAAACCTACTTTGAAGAAGTGCCCCTTGCACTTGGTGTGGAAGGTGGTGAGGTTTGTGATGGTCTTTGGTTCCTTGGTATTCCAGTCTCAGGCTGGCCCTGAGAAATCCCTGTCTCCTGCATAGAAGAGCTTTACCCTTTTGGTAGGATGTTCTATTGTGCCTGAGGAGAGCAGCTGACCATGATCTTCATCCCAGAGCTTTAAGTGACCTTTTAGACATGCTGGGTCCAGGCCATCGATCTCCTTAAAGACAAGGACCAAGACCTTGAACTTGACTTGATATTCTGTGAGAAGCCAGTGTAAAGACTGGAGGACAGGTTTGATGGGAAAGATCTAAAATGAGAGAGAAAAAAATTATTCCTTCAGGAAACTTGAAATGCTGTGGGATTAATTCCTTTAGTGTGAGTAACTTTCTTTAACTTCAGTTTCATGATTCTTAATTTCTGATGTAAATAAAAGAAATGAAAGGTCACTAAATTTGTGCAGAGCATAAGAGACTTTGAAAATAAATTTAGTGACATCCCTCCAAATGGAAATATGTGAAACATATATATTGGTTATTTTAAAGTATATCCGCTTTTAATGGATTGTGTTACTGTAACTATAAATAGCATAAGTACAAATAAATATTACATTGGAGCTTTGAGATGCTAATATATTATCCATTTAAGTTTAATGATTTCACTTCCAGTTTGTGTAAATAGCTGTTTTTTTGCACCAGTATCCTAAAAGTATGTTGAATTGGACATTTGTGCCACATAAAGATATCTGTAAGGTTATAGGATCTTTTGGCTTAAAGAGCCCTAAATATTTTCTGACAGGAAAGGGGTTAAAATACTTCCTGAATGGCCAGTTGCTCCTGTACACTGCTACTTGGGATTGGTAGTTCTGCAGGTTCTTCCAGTAGGAATCTTATTAAGTCTCATTAAAAGCAACTCTTAGATCCCATTGACAGCTGACTTCTAGAGGGGTGGAGTATTGTGGAGCAGCGGTGTTAGCTTCCACTAATAAACCCAGTTTTCAATGCCTCATCCCTCAAATTTTGCAGAACAAAATAATCCCCCCTAAAATTGCATATTCCATATTTCATGCCAAGGTAGAATTATATTGGAAGCTTGGGGAGTGGGGAGAAGGGGGAGAAGCAGAGCCATTTTGAAGTTATGGTCTTCAAATCATTTTCATGCCTTTAGATTTTTGAAAAATGTCCTGACATTTTTGGGGGGGCTTATTGTAGCTCCTACGCACCTTGCTCTACAAATTCCATGTTTATATTGTTTTGTAGGCCTTGCTGAGGGTAAGTGCTTTTTCTAGCTGACTGATGGGGGGATTAGATAATATATGCAATTTGTAGTCCAATGTACACATTTTACACTAAAGTAGACAGGGAATAGTTAATCGTGGGTCATCAGTGGAGGAGGACGCAGTGGAGGAAGCAATCTCCATCCCCTCTTAGGTGAGGTAGAAACAAAGCCAGGAAGTACCCAACCCAAGGCCAAGTAAGCAAGGAACAACTGGGAAAGTGATTGTCATGCTTTCTAACATGGTGAGGCAGCTGGCAGCGTCTCTCCTGTGGGTATGCTGCAGAAGCCCAGAGTAAGACCGGGGTATATAGTTTAAACTACAAATCTCTGTATTAGATATATAACAAGATGGCTCCTACAGACTCAGAACATGCAGACCCTAAGTGAGTCTGCCTCATGTGAGAGACCCCTCTCAGTGGGAGGTCCTCTGGTGGTTACATGACTACCTTTTAAAGAGACAATACGACAGTATACTACAATGACCATCTTGGTCTTTTATTAGTTAAAGACAGTTTCTTTATTTTCTCTCCTTTAAGCAAGCCATCCCTTGTGAACCAGGCTGAAGTTACCTCAGTCCTGACTCTTTGTACATTCTTCCAGGTGAAAGGAATGCAATACACAGAAGTGCATGTGCCTTAAAATGTGCATGTGCCAGAACCTAGTAATTTCTTGTTACCTTTAGCTATAGTTCAGGGGTAGGCAACCTGTGGCACGGGTGCCGGAGGCGGCACGTGAGCTGATTTTCAGTGGCACTTATGCTGCCCAGGTCCTGGCCACTGGTCTGGGGGTTTCTGCATTTTAATTTAATTTTAAATGAAGCTTCTTAAACATTTTAAAAACCTTATTTACTTTACATACAACAATAGTTTAGTTATAGACTTATAGAAAGAGACCTTCTAAAAACGTTAAAATGTATTACTGGCAGAACCTTAAATTAAAGTGAATAAATGAAGATTTGGCACAGCACTTCTGAAAGGTTGCTGACCCTTGCTGTAGTTCAAGCCAAGAGTTTCCTCTTGCTCATTCAGCCTGCCTGTTCCCCCTCCCCTTCTTTGAGAGCCTATGGTTAAGCCAAGCCATCCAGTGTTGTTTGGCCTTAAAGGGACAGGGCATTTTCTTGTAGGTTTTTTCTTTTAAAATAAATTGTACTGCATATTTATATGAACTCATCCCAGACATGCAGAATCCCTCACTTGTATCCTTTTTCTCAGGAGGACAAGGCTTTAGAAGCAGGACAACATGGAAAGAGAAAAAAAAATCATTAGCTTTACCTACTACTGTTGTAAGTGGCTTGTCATAATGTGCACACACACACATATATATAAATATAAATATATTACGATGTTCTTTGTGGAATATTCTGACACTACTAAAGATAGATGGACTGTGCAATGTTTGCATCTGTATTGATAAAACAATGATTTTTGCAATCTGTGGTGCCCCAAATCAAATAATCAATAATCAGGTGCTTGATCATCAGAATTACTATTCCATAAAGTGTTACAAAATGCAGTTGTTTTTTGTATCAAGAATTTCACCCTAGAACAGCTTTGCTTTCTTACTAGTTGTTTTCTTCTTAAAAGGCAGAGTCATTATGACTAGGGATACTACGTCAAAACATGCATGATGCAGACCCAAGGACTGTTATGATGTATTAGCTGTTGAATTTATAGTGACATGCACAGTATAGATATCTGGATGGTTTTAAAAAGTCATTTTTTTTCAAGCAGGTAATTGCATTGGGAGCAAGATATTGATTCTTTAAACAAGATTTTGTAATTAAAATAGTATCCCCACTTGGGTTTTTGTTTTTGTTTTCCTGCACTTGCATTTTTAGTACATTTTGGTTTTGTTTTTTTTAAAGGAATGTAAAAACACAAAAACTCTGGAACATATTTTTTGTCTGTGGCTAACTCAGCCATTGTATTAAGGAAATTTATAACACAATTTTTTGACTTTAAGAGTAGGATAAGATGCAAATTGCAGTGCCTGCTGCATTTAATAACTTTATCGCATCATGATTTCAACCATAAAGGATTCAGTCTTTTGCGGAGAGGAGTCTTTTTCTAATGCTTTAAAACAATTAATTGACTGCATTCTCTGGACTGCTGAAAGACAAACAAGACGTAGCTGAGTGAGATTATGAAAAGGGGGATTGAACTGAATGGGCATTAGCTGTTGTCTAGACAAACTAGGATAGTCACTAGCAGAGGGGAAGATTTCTAAACAAACACACACAAAACAAATTAAATTAAATTAGACACTCAGCAAGATAATGTGGTTGTAAATAGAAGAGTGCAGTCTGGACTTCAGAGTGCCTGAACAGTAACAAGGTCCCAAGTGAGGATTCATTCCTCATTAAAACATCCTCTGGGATATAGAATGGACACTGAAGAAACTAAGTCAGTCCAATGTGGGAAATGTTCTTTTATCTAGATGAAAACAGAAGTAATATCTACCTTGTATGGCAGACAAGCTGGGTTTCCTTTCAGAGGGAGGGACTCTGAAAGCAACTGAAATTACTAGGCAAAACTAGGGAAGACATAATGGGTGCTCTATAAAGAAAGACATCATAATTTGAGATTGCAGGTGGGATAGTTATGGAAGAATGTGAAAACTAAGGAGGAGAGTAGAGGGGAAATGTCTATGGAGTCATGTACCTACTAACAAGAATAGGAGTAATGCATTTTATTTAATATTGCCCCCCAGGCTGCTGTACCTCATGCCTGGACTAGAGACAATGTAGAATGGCCCACAAAATTAGGATACCCCCGTCTCTCCTATGCCAAGCAGATCTTGGATGATGGAGAGAATCTGATCCAAAGTGTATTTAAAGTGAGCGTATATAGATGTAAGAAAAACTAGTGTTACTAAATGACCGTGCTTGTAACTTAGTAGGCTTAACTAAAACCTGGTCGGATGGTTCTCATATCTTGAAGGTCAATATAGATCTCTATTGATGGGTAAATTACCAGAATGATGACAAATACTCAGCAAGATTCAAAAGGGGTTATGAGGATACCAAGAATATCCAGAGATACAACAGTTAATGCTTAACAAATTCTGGAAGGAATATTAAACTTCATGCTTCAGGGTTTAAACCAGTCTTTAACTATTGGTGGTTATGATGAGCCCTAATGGGAGGAGGCATGGGCAGATTACCCTACATCTGTCTAAAGTGAGGTTTCTACCCCATTTCTTGAGGCACCTGGTGCTGGCTATTGTTTGAGATGAGATACTGGACTACATGGACCATGGGTCTGATCCAGACTGGCCAGTTCCTATGTTTTTAGAATTTCTGTGCAAAACTGTAATTTCTCTGAAAAATAATATAAGGCTAGGTCAGTAATCTCTGGCAGAGTTACAGAGTAAGAGAACCCAGAATGAATAATAAATCAGATTTCCATAATGCATTTTCATTCACTATCTCGCAAAATCTTACTTGCAAAGTAATTTGGATTGTCATGGGTATAAATGCTGCCCATTGTAGATTGAGAACTGGTTGAAGGACTGTAAACGGAGAAATGATGAATGGTGTACGGGGCTGGTGGGAGGTGTCAGTGAATAACCCATAGGGCTTTTAGATTCAATCTTATCTGTCATCTTCCTTCAAAATGCAGAAAGGAGTCTCAGTTGCTTCCATCTCCCCTCCCTGGAACTCTGAGATCTCTTTGCTGTTCTGGGATCCCCATGAGTAGAGGGAAGGCACTGTGTGCGGATGCCCTGTGTAGAATTGGCCTGGTCTGCACCAAGGCTTGGAGGAGTGTGAGGTAATGGAAAGCCTTTATGCTCCCACTTCCCAAGAAGGAGAGGTTAGGCATTCCTGAGGATCTAGTACCAGTGATTTAATGAGACCCCTATTGCCATAATATCTTAGCACCTCACAGTGTTTAACTGTATGTCCTCATCACATCCCTGTGAGGTAGAGAAGTGCTATTATTCCCATTTTACAGATGGGAGACTGAGGCACAGAGAGACTTAAGTGATTTGGCTGAGGTCACACAAGGGATCTGTGGTAGAGCAGGGAATTGAACCCAGGTTGCCTGGCATAAGTTTCAGGCTATGCCCTTGGATGCTGGACCAGCCTTCTTCCCAGCTCATGAGAAAACAAAGTATCTCTTAAATAAGGACACGGAAAGTATCGTCCTTTTAAGCCTGTTTTAAAATGTGAATGGATGGAGCTTTCTGAATGATCTTCAGTGAAAATGAAATTTTTATTGCTGTTCTCTGTAGGTGGGTGCACTCGTACCAAATAAAAGTTTGCAGTTTCAAACTGCTGTCATGCTGGTGTCTGTAGCTTTTTCTAACACAGTAGGCTGCCAACATAAGAATGAAATTGATGTGATAAACGTGCACATCTGCACTTGCTATTTCATTTGTAGGATTTATTTTTGACACATTTAATTGCTCTCTCAGAGTGATAAAAATTGCAATTAATCCTTAAAATGGAGGAAAATACATACAGCTTCCTCAGAATTGGAGTGTGGAATAAGAATCTTATTCTGAGAGTTTCAGAAGCCATATTGTGCTCAAGACGCTTGGTATATATAATATTAGGTTAAGATTTTCAAGCAACCCAGAAGCCTGATTCTCATTAAAATTAATGGAAGATGGGCATCCATACCTTAAGCAGTTTTGAAAATATTATGAGCCTTATATGTTTCCTAGATGTAGAGAGATTCTGGGAAAGCTGGTCAGAAATAGTATTTTGTGCCCTCTTCTCCACTGCTCCTCAAATAAACCTTCCTTTTTTTCTAAACTTTTCACAGATTTTTTTATTTTTCATTTAAATGAAAAATTGCTATTCAAAACAATGTTTAGATTCAGTATTTTGGTTTATGTGGGTGTTTTACACTTCTTTCTCTTCCCCTGCCCTGATTTCTTTCCAGTGGAAAAGGGAGGGGGAAACTCAATAAAAATAATTAAAAAAAATTCAGCTACAGTGTTCAACCAAAATATTCCTATGGTTTGCAAATCCATTTTAAAAAACGATCCCCCCTCTTCAAAAAAAAATAATCAACCAACTCCCATTTAGGGACATTTTATAAGAAGGGAATAAGGAGCTGTTTCATTTGCACTTGCAGTCAAATATAGCCAAGAAAACAGGCGTGGATGCACAAAAGGCGTTAGGCACCTAAGTCCCAGCTTTGAGACCACTGCATAAAAGTCCTGCTGAACCCTATAGGTGCCTAAACTTACTTGGTGATAAGAGTGCCAACTTTCTAATCGCAGAAAACTGAATACCTTGGCCCTGTGCCCTGCCTTGCCTCTTCTTTGAGCCCCCCCCACTGACTCCACCTCCCATCACCTGCTCTCCCCCACACTTGCTCACTTTCACTGGCTGGGGCAGAGGGTTTGAGTGTGGGAGGGGGTGAGGGCTCTGGCTGGAGGAGCAGGCTCTGGGGTGGGGCCAGGGATGAGGATTTTGGATGCAAGTGGGGCTCTGGGCTGGGGCAGTGGCTTGAGGTGTGGGCTGCAGATGGGGGTGTGGGCTCTGGGCTGGGGCTGAGAGATTTGGAGTATGGGGGAGTTGGGGTAAGGGGTTGGGGTGTGGGGAAGGGGTATGGGCTCTGGGCTGGGGATGCAGGCTCTTGGGTGTGACTAGAATTTAGGGGTTCAGGGTGTAGGAGGGGGCTCCGGGCAGTGCAGGGTGTTGCTGTGCAGGACGGGGTGTTGGGTATGGACTCTGGGAGGGAGTTTGGCTACAGGAGGGGGTGAGGAGTGCAGGCTCCAGACGGCGCTTACCTCAGGCAGCTCCCAGGAAGTGGCCAGATGTCCATCTGGTTCCTAGGCAGGCCAGGGAGTTCTGTGCATCTGCAGTCGTGCCCTCGCAGCTCCCATTGGCCATGGCTCCTGGCCAATGGGAGCTATAGAGCCGGTGCTCGGGGTGGGGGCAGTGCATGGAGCTGCCCTGGCTGTGCCTCTGCCTAGGAACTGGACATCTGGCAACCCTACTTGGTGACTACCTTTCTGCTGTAAAAGTTCCTGCCTCTGAACATGTGCACTGCTGCTTCCTTCTAAGCATCTGGGTGCCTATCTCCTGCCTAAGCCCCGGAGTGATTCACAAACTTAGGGAAGACAGTGTCTGGCCACCTAAGTGGCATGTAGGGCCTGAGTGATAGGTGCTTCTGAGCACTCCTACTGGATTGGGCCCCTTTGGTAAATTCATGCAAAACATCCTGACGGGCAGGGGAGAGGAGTACCTCCCTCTTAACTTTTAGTTCATTGATTAGGAGACCTCCCCTCCAGCTCAAGTAGCCCTCCATGTGAGGGCTAAAAGGGATTTGAACAGGGGTATGCTTCCTGTCATGTAAATGCCCTAGTCACTGGGCTATGGGATACTCTGGTATGAAAATCCCTCAATCTCTCCTATTGAAGCTGTTGCACTCTGGATAAATAACAAACCATTTTGGACGCAACGAGCAAGAGAGCACACAAGTATGGGAATGACTCTGTAGTCTGATAGTTGGACTATCCCCAGGGATGGGGGAAACCTGGGGTCCAATCTCCCTGTTCCAATGACTTTTTGATTATTTATCCAGACTGCAACAGCTTCATCAGGAAAGACTGAGGGAATCTCCCATCAGAATATCCCATAGCCCAGTGGTTAGCAAACTCACCTGAGAGGTGACAGAGCCCTCTTCAAATCCCTTCTCCCCCTGAGGTAGAACCAGGGGTCTCCCACAGCCCAGGTGAGTACCCTAATCACTAGACTAAAGTTATGAGGGAAGGCCTTGTCCTTTCCGTTGGCTTCTTGTTCAGTGGCATAGGCACTATCTATAGAAGAAGATTCACCACTCAGAATTGCTGTCAGAAATAGACTCCACCCTACAGCCTGGATTTAGCTGAGAGGGATGGGGCTTAGCACACACCCCAGTGGTTGGTATCTCTGATTGGATTTTAGGGAGTTCCCTGCTTTGCATACGGGCTTTTGTGAATCACAGTTTAAGGGCATGTCTACCCTTACCGGTAGATCGGCACTGCTACAATCGATACAGTGAGTGTTGATTTAGCAGGTCTGGTGAAGACACGCTAAATCAATGGGAGAGCACTCTCCCATCGATTTGTGTACTCCATGGAAGTCAACGGGAGACGCTGTCCTGTCAACACAGTGCAGTGTAGCCACTGCACTTGGTAAGTGGATATAACTACGTCAACTTCAGTTACGTAATTCACATAACTGAAGTTGTGTAAGTTAGATCGATTTACCACAGTAGTGTAGTCCTGCCCTTAGGCAACTTATCTCTTCCCCTTTATTGGGTAGGGAGTCTAGACACCTAACTCAGGCTTTGGGAGTCACAGTGATTTTCTAGGTATCTAAAAGTTAGGCACTGTGATGCACAGTTTCACAGCACCTAACTCCTTTTTGTGTATCCAGGCCATAATGATAATTTACCATGCAAAGTATTTTGTTGGTCTGTAGTATGTGGAATGAGACATTGGCCTCAGTCTAGTTCCTAGTAGACAGGTGAATACAGATAATAGAAAGCTGTTTAAAAAAAAGTGAGTAATCCACAGCATCTAGAAAAGGTTAGGTCATGACTGTCCTACCACAGACCTGAGTGTCCAAAATTGGAAAAAAATCAAATGTATTCTCATTGCTAGAATCTACCATTAAATTATAGATTCAGAACATTTCAGTCATTACTGTACCATAGTGCTGGGAAGGGGTCACCAAATGGCACTGTTACACATGGTCTGAATTTTTTTTTTTCTTAGTGAGAGGGCAAGTTTTTAGTTTTGGAAAAAAATGCTGTCTTTTCTGATGTAGTTCTTTACGGGAACTATGGCAAACAGCAAGGAAGTTTCCTCACTGCCTTAATCTCTCTAACTAGAATAAGTTCTTGACACAGAGCTGCTCCCTGGGAACCAGGTATCAGTGACCGGGATGTAGGTGGTTGTGCCAAGTGATTGGAGCAGGCATCAGTAGCCAGGTGCTGGAGTCAGGTGTCGGAGCCCAGGTGAGAACTGGAGTCAGAAGGCAGGAATCGGCACTGAGGGTCAGAACAGGATTACCGGAAGTGAGGCAAGACAGGGAAGAAAAGAAGCAGCACAGGAGCTATCACAGCTGTGGGCAAATACTTTACACAAGCTACTGAACTGTTGCTGGACTTAAGAACGGGTCTGCTGACTCTTCCAACCTAACAGGCAGTGTAGCCAGTTAGGTAGCCTACTACAGGCCAGCTGCGCTTGTTATGTTTCCTGGAGACTGTCTCTGCTGCAGTCCCTGCTTCCAGACTGGTTCTGCTGCATGCCCTGATTTCAGACCCAGCATTAGTACTGGGCTGAGAATCCTAAAGGAGGGGCTTGCCTGCATTCAGTTTGTGATCAGCACTGTTCCAGGGGTGGTGTGTGTGTAAATAACACTAGTTACGCTAAGAATATACCCAAACGAGTCTCCCAGAACCTTGGCATCACTCCTGGCACCACTGCTCCACCTCACCAGTGCCGAAGAAAAGGGGCAAGAAGCATGGTTCCCCGGCACCGACAAAAAAAGGTCCCGTTGGCTTTGAGCAAGGAGCTGGTCCCAAGCTGCCTGCCTACACCAGAGCCCTGTGGTCGGTCCTCCGCAGTCAGGGCTGTCAGCCCGACAGAAGGTCCTCCTTTGACTCCTGCGAGTGGCACTTGACCCACTTACCTGCTGGCACCAACGCCTTCGACAGCCCAGGGCTCAACAGCCCCTCTGTGGTCTCCGGAAGGGGGCTCCTCCGGTACCGAGGGTCACTTCAACCTGTCACCTCAGCCTCAGAGTCAGGACTAGGCATCGGAGCTGACATCGGTGGAAGCTGGACAGTGGCAGCCAGGTTCCAGTCATGGCAATGCCCCCCTCAGTCCATTTATCAGCCGCCGCCAAATGGGTGCTAAGGGATAAATCTGCTCCTCCACTGGGTGCACTCAGAATTCCATGAGACTGATCTCTTCATTTTTGCCCATATGCTCCTCCTAAGCAGTCTCTGCTATGGAGCTTGTTCTTTCCAAAATGTTGTTCCATGGCACCTTCCCAAACTAAAGCTGCAATATTACTGCATTGTGCATGGAGATTTCTTAAACTGTTGCCACTACTTCCCTCCAGGAGAAATTCTGTCTCTGTAGAGGACTCCAGACAAAACAATGTATGCAAGCATTGAAATTAACAACCTACTAGAAGATCATTAGAAAGTTGATTAGGACTAGAACTAGCACTTCATGGGCTCAGCCCTGCTCTCATTACTCAGGTGAAACATGACTATGTCCTAAATCACCACATCTGTGGAAGCCAGCTGCTCAGTTCTCTGCTTCTGTGGCTTTTCTATTTAGTTCCTGGGTCTTTTCTTCCTTAGAAGATATTTGACTCTGATTTATTTATTTATATATAAATACGAAAATATGTGTGAGAGGTTCTAAGATGGAAAGGGACAGAGATGGGGTTTGGATCCAAATTCTAAGAAGGAAAAGGATACAGATTCGAGAGTGGCTGCCATACCCCCTGCCTAGAGAGAGAATGTGGAAGTGTAACCCACACTTGTGCAGTGTGGTACTCTAGTTAATGGCCACACATACATGTTGATGAAACATCCACAGCTAACAGACCTGGATCTCTTAGGAGCGGTCTTTGTAATGCTATATCAGCTTAGAAACCAGAATAGTACAAGCTCCTACTGTGGTTACAATTTATATTGGTGCAAAAGTGCTTCTCTTGGTATCTGTATACAATTATCTCTACCAACAGAAACACCTTTATACTGATGTAACACTAGTGGGTTGTACCACTTCAACTATATTGGTTTTTAAACTGATAAATATAGCAGTACAAAAGCTACTTGTATCTTAGCTCTGAGATCTGACCCAAGCTCTTAGATCCATCAGTCTTGGTTAGAGCTTTGTGGAAGATGACATAAGCTTCTGAAACAGGTACCTGGACGAACAAGCACAGGTAAGTATGCTCAGTTCAGGGGTATGCTGGGTAGCATACATGGCCCATACATGGATGTGGTAGGAAACTGGTCTACATTTTGTTCAGGCCCTGTTTTAATGGTTAGAATGCAGTGTGCAAATGGAGAAGCACAAGCCATTTAGCCTTCGAAGTGCATAGGAAGGGGGAATTTACACAGGAAAAAGTAACAGCTTTTGATACAGATGGTGCTTCCCAACATGAAGCATTTTTTCTGTATGCTTTATGAGGCTTTCGTTAATCCCTGATTGTCTGCACCACCTGTCTAGTTCAATTTCTGGTAGTAGGGGTGCTAGTGATTTTGAAACAGCATTGTGTCAGTCATAATCTTCAGTGAAGAAAGCTTTTTCTTTAACACCAGCCAAATGGAAGGAAGGTTTATGACTCTTAACATCAGTCGGATAATACATCACTTGACCAGCAGTAAAAGGTTGCAAACACCTGCTGCAACAAGAGGCTGTCATATAGAATGCCTGCTGTTTCTCCACAATCAAGCAGTTGTCTCTGTGGTCACACACACACTTTTGAAAAGTTATATGGAACCCTTCTGCCAGGTGTTGTCAGCCGCAACAAGGGCCAGATTCAGATTGCTGGGAGCCCCTTTTCAAACAACAAACACCATGATTCAAGCTCCCAACCAGAATTTCTGGATCACTAAATATCTCCCTGGGTGCCCTTAACAGTAAATACTTTCTTCACTTGCAAATACCCAACTTGTGCATGAAACAAGGAAAACTTCATTAGAGGAAAGGAAACACAGCATCAGCTTGGGGAAACACAACTACTACCTATCTAAATGAATGATAGTAAAACTCCCCCAAGTAACTTTGGCAGTGGTCTGTTCACTCTGCTCCTACCTTCCAGTGCAAATGTGCGATAGACAAATGTCCCGTTACCATCTTACTCCCCATCTCTCGTATGCTAAATCCCACACACAGTTTGGTGTCAGTAGGTAGCACAGTCCCAGGTGCGCTTGGGCAGGCCTGTCTCCATCCTTTGGGCATTCTCCACCACCTAGTCCGACTGTAAAGATTCACTTGATTTAGTGACTGGGTAGGAGGGACCTCACTCTCCTCTGCAGCTCAGCAAAGACCCTCTCTGTGTTGGCACCCCATCAAAGAGCCATCTCTGCATCATCCTCCCATTGAAGAATCCTTCCAACAGCATGGTTTTCTCAGTGGAGGGAAACCAGTGCTATGTAGCACCCTTGAGCCAACTCCTTCCATGAGGTAGGAGCAAATGAAACTTGCTATAGCTATACTTCTCCCTGTTCACCAGTAGATTGGATCAAAGAGCTCCTTCCCCTCTGCAGCTTCTGTGTGTCCCCGGTTCTCAAGATGAAGCAGCTCTGTGGCTGTTCTTTCCCCCTTTCACCAGTGGGTGGCAGCAGAGAGCTATTTACCCTCTAGAGCTTCAGGACAATGCGCTTGTATATATGCATAGCAGAATTCAATTTTTTAAATCATTTCAATGGATAATATCAATGCTTAATTTTAAGCATTTTTAAAAATATATTTAAATTTTCACAGTTGTGGGAAATTTTGGGAGGGGTTCAGACAATAATTATTTAATGACAGTAGATGTTGAGATTTAAAAAGTTAAAGCTTTATAACTGTTTAAACACAGCTTGTCAACATCACACATTCAAATATCCTTAAATATAATTCCAATAAGTTCTCAAGCAGCATTTTTCTCACTTTTCATATCTCAAAATTTTGATAATTATTGATGTCAGTTTGTATGTGGATGGTGAAATTGACATTGACCAACACTTACTCAGTACAAATTGAATCCTTTCAAACCTACAAAGTCAGAATAAACAGATAGCAAAGACAATCCGAGGCCTGCAAATTAGCCTGTGGATAGAGTTTAGGTAAATTCTCTCTACTTGTAAACAGAGATTATTTATCTTCACAAATGAACAAGTGTTTAAGGATCTCTCGTGGACATTTTGGCTTCTGTTCGATGAGGTGCAGCTAAGAAACTTTAAGCTGTTGCTGGTATTTTGGGTGGATAAAACTCTTTAGAGTCTGCAGTCTGCTGAACACATCCCAGTCAGAAATCCTCATAGCCACAGAGATAGTTCACATACTGGCAGGAGCTCCACATATCTGAAAACACACAGAGACCTTGCTGTGGTAGTTTCTTCAGGCACATCAAAGCCTCCCAGGTGTGGAAGAAAAAGATACTTTAAAAATGTTAATTTCAAAACAGAACCATGAACAGTCCTGTATTAGTGAATGCATGAAAAAAATGGATATGAATCATAGAATATCAGGGTTGGAAGGGACCTCATCTACTCTAACCCCCTGCTCAAAGCAGGATCAATCCCCAGACAGATTTTTGCCCTAAATGGCTACCTTAAAGATTGAGCTCACAACCTTGGGTTTAGTAGGCTAATGCTCAAACCACTGAGCTATCCCTCCTCCTAGGTGAGAGGCTAGGCTGTAAAACAAAACAAAAATGGGCAGTATTTAGCCAACTATTAAGGACTGGACATATTCATAAAAAGTTGAGATCTGCATAATAAATGTTAATATTTGCTTTGGCTTTAGTCAATAATACAAATTTAAGGTGCAAAATATAAATTATTATACCAAAAAGAGGAATTGTTAGAAATGCATGACTGCATGCACAGATGATCAGACTTTTGATAGTTTCAGGAAACTGACATTGCACTAGCCCACCTGAACCCAAGTTCTGTGAATGAAGTGTGGTTGGCAAAAGCTTCACTGGAAAAATAATTTGCCTTCTCTTCCCTCCTGCTCTGTGTGAAAAGGCTGCTGGAGTGTGAGCCTTTGGTTTGCTGCTTCTCCATATTGCCTGCTCTCTCCTGATACCTGTTCTTCAAGGATGTGTTACCAGAGAGTGGTTTCTTCTGAGCTGATAACAGTCATGCATATTCCATCTTGATATGATGAAGCCTCACAACAATGAGATGACAAGCTTGAGAAAGCTGCATTCAAACTAGTGATGTTTGGATTGATTTTTGGCAAACTGGAACATTTTTTTTTCTGATTTGTTCACCCAGCTTTAACGCAGGCAGAATGGTCATGGGGTAATTGCGCCCATGTGGCTTGGGGGATAGAATTTACCAGTGTCTCCTCTGTAGATCTCAAGGCACTTTACACAGGTAGGTAATCCTTACTCTCACTGTCCTACAGATATGCTGAGGCAGAGAAGTGAAGTGTCTTGCCCCATGTCTGAAGCCAAACCAGTGGCAGACTAATAGAGTTTAAATGAAAACTTGGGTCTCCTGGTAGCCAGACCACTAGCACATAGAATCTATGTAAAATCATAGATTCCCCTCACATAGCTTCCCCTCACAAGCCTCTGTTACTGGAGTCCCTTAACTTTCATTGATAATAGGCCTGACTGATAGCCTGTTTTTCTGGTGAGACAATTATAAATTCTCAAAGTCCTGAGTCCATCCAGTAGATGGCAGTCTTATAGAACCTTATGTGTTTGTGTATAACCACCAATCAAAGAATTCCTTGAAAGCATTTTTTTTAAATCTGAAGTCAGATCCCAAACTCCCATATGTGTTCAGTATTTATTACTAAGCATGGCACCAAATTTGCCCTGTAACCCATAAATAAACAATCTAAACATACCATAACTTGTCAGTAATCTAGCATTTTTAAATATCAGAGGGGTAGCCGTGTTAGTCTGGATCTGTAAAAGCAGCAAAGAGTCCTGTGGCACCTTAGACTAACAGACATTTTGGAGCATGAGCTTTTGTGGGTGAATACCCACTTCGTCGGATGCATGTATTCACCCACGAAAGCTCATGCTCCAAAACGTCTGTTAGTTTATAAGGTGCCACAGGATTCTTTGTAGCTTTTTAAATGTGGTTTCAATTTAAAATTGTCAGCTCATATTTTGGTTTAGTTTAAATTCTTGAGGCTGTAAACATTTTTTGCTACAGTAGAAACTGCTTCAGGCTTTCTTCAAAGCTCATGTATAGGTACAGAATTTCTTGAGGAGAACTGTGGGCAAAGCTAATGAGCTCTGAAGAAAGTCTGATGCAGTTTTTACTATATATTGTTTCCTTGAACCATAGTGGTAAACAGTGCTTAAAGGGTGGTAAAATAAAATGTTAATCAAATTATTTTAAAAATGAAAAAAGCATTTAAAAAGCTAAATCATAGTCACAAATGTTTTTTGTCCTTTCTGCCTGCAGAGGTGGAAGGAGCCTTACCAGCCCAGGTTTTCACAGAAAGTAGGGAGAGGCAATGCAGCAAAATCACAGAGTGGCAAAATAATGCTATATGATGGCATCTGCCTCCAGTACTTTTCTACCGACAATTGTCTTGGTTTAGGGATGCCAAATCTCAATGTTCCTTCCTTGGTTGCTGTGGAGCAAAGCCATATAAACCACAAATCAGTGTTGGGTATTATGTTTTTAATTATTGGAAGCTGCTCAAGGCAAACAGGCAATGTAAGATCTACATTGCATTTTAAGGGCACTTTTAAAGGCATCACTATTGATAATCAGAGAAGGTGGGTAATGTAATACCTTCTATTGCACCAACTTCTATTGGTGAAACAGACGAGTTTTTGAGATTACACAGAGCTCTTCTTTAGGTCTGGGAAAAATACTGCAGGTGTCACAAGCAAAGAAGGTGGAACAGATAAGGAATTATGTTACAAGAGATCATTCAAGGTAAAGTTGACAGCTAACTCATCTACAGTTGTAGGACAAAGGAGGGTTAGATTGTTGTAATGAGCCTGAATCTAGTGTCTTGATTAAGTCCTTGATTTTGGTGCCTAATACAATTATGACAAACACCTGTCAGGGATGGTTTAGATAATACTTAGTCCTGCCTTGAGTGCAGGAGAGTGGACTAGATAACCTCTCGAGGTCCCTTCCAGTTCTGTGATTCTATGAATTTAAATTCCCAGGCACACCTTTTGAAGGCATTATACACCTTCCTTTGAGGATGAGGACTGAGCAGTCAGTTACAGAGTGATCATTTTGTAAGAAGTGTTAACCTACGAGTGATATGGTGTTTTTGTCTTTTATGATTTTGTGTGTGAGTCCATTTGAGAGCATAGGGATTGTCTTGATTCACCCACATTTAGTGCCCTGAATGAGATACACCACGTGTAGGATCCATGGATCTTGAAAGATGTTTTGTGGGGGATATTGATCATTGTAGCATTGGAGCTATGTCTGCAGGTTTTGCAAGTGTTCTTAGGGTAGGGCCTGCTGTGTTTGAGGTAGATAGCTGAGTGTTGTCCATTGTCTTGCAGATATTTGAGGCATATGGCAATTCCATGCTTTGTGAGGGATGTTGGTGTATAGAGTGGTGACATCCATGGCAATAATAATGGTGTTCTGAGGGAGGCTGTTAATGTTGCACAGTTTCTGGAGGAAGTTCGTCATGTCCTAGAGGAAACTGGACTTTTGTGTAGTGAGTGGGTCGTGGATGATTTCTATAAGTACCAATATTCTTCCAGTAAGCGTAGCATGGTCAGATATGACAGTTCTGCCTGGATTCCTTTGTGTATCTTAGGAAGCATGTAGAAGGTACCTGGGATGGGTTCATGGGCGATGAGGTTGTAGAGTTTCTCTTGGGGTTGTCTGGGGGAGGATTTAATGATATCCGTAAATTCCTGGGTGAATTGTGGTTTGGAGTCTTATTTGAGTTCTTTACAGCCTTTCCATACCCCATTTTGTGCCCTTCTCTGTACTTTTTTCCAATTCTAATATATCTTCTCTGAGATGTGTACACTGTATTCAAGGTATGGATGAATATGGTGGCAGTATGATATTTTCTCTCTTATTATGATCCCTTTCCTAATAGTTCCTAACATTGTTAGCTTTTTTGACTGCCACTACACATTGAGCAGATGTTTTCAGAGAACTGTCCACTATGACTCCAAGAACTTTCTTGAGTGGTAACTGCTAATTTAGATCCCATCATTTTGTATGTATAGTGGAGATTATGTTTTGCAGTATGCCTCACTTTGCATTTATCAACATTGAATTTCATGTTGCCAAGTTGTAAGATTCCATTGTATCTCTTTGCAATCAGCTTTGGGTTTAACTATCTTGAGTAAGTTTGCATCGTCTGCAAACTTTACCATCTCCCCCTTTTTCAGATCATTTAGGATCATATTGAACAACACTGGTCTTAGTACGATCCTTGGGAGACCCTGCTATTTACCTCTCTCAGCTGTGAAAACTGACCATTTATTCCTATCATTGTTTCCTATCTTTTAACCATGAGAAAATCTCTTCCATGAGCAGATCTTCCCTCTTATCCCATGACTGCTTAAGAGCCTTGGATGAGGGACCTTGTCAAAGGCTTTCTGAAAGTCCAAATACATTGTACCCACTGTATCACCTTTGCCCACATGTTTGTTGACGCCCTCAAATAATTCTAATGGATTGGTGAGGCAATATTTCTCTTTCCAAAAGTCATGTTGACTCTTCCCCATATATCATGTTCATCATAATTCTGTTCTTTATTATCGTTTCAACCAGTTTCCTTGGTACTGAAGTTAGGTTTACCAGCCTGTAATTGCCAAGATCACTTCTGGAGCCTTTTTTAAAAATTGGTGTTACGTTAGCTATCCTTTAGTCATCTGGTTCAGAGGCTGGTTTAAGTGATAGGTTACATGCCAGAGTTAGTGCTTCTGTTATTTCATATTTAAGTTTCTTCAGAACCCTTGGGTGAATACCATCAGGTCCTGATGAGTTATTACTGTTTAATTTAGCAATTTGTTCCAAACCCACCTCTGCTGACACCTCAGACTGGACAATTCCTCCAATTTGTCACCTAAAAAGAGTGGCTCAGTTATGGGGATCTCCCTTACATCCTCTGCAGTGAAGACTGATGCAAATAATTCCTTTATCTTCTCTGCACCAGCCTTGTCTTCCATGAGTGCTCCTTTAGCACCTCAATTGTCTAGTGGCCCCGCTGAATTTTGGCAGGCATCTTGCTTCTGATGTGTTTTTAAAAAATGCTGTTAGTTTTTGTCTTCTGCTAGATGCTCTTCTTTTTTGGCCTGCCTAATTATACTTTTACACTGGACTTGTTGGAGTGCGTATGCTCCTTTCAATTTTCCTCAATAGGATTTTACTTCCAATTTTTAAAGGATATATTTTTGTCTCTAACAGCCTCTTTTACTTTGTTGATTATCCAGAGTGACTTTTTTTTGTCCTTACTGTTTTTTTTTAATTATTATTTTAATTTGAGGTAAATATTTAGTTTAAGCCTCTATAGTGGTGTTTTTTTTTTTTAAGTTTCCATGCAGCTTGCCAGCAATTCACTCTTGTGACTGTTTCATAGAATCATAGAATATCAGGGTTGGAAAGGACTTCAGGAGGTCATCTAGTCCAACCCCCTGCTCAAAGCAGGACCAATTTGTTGGTTTGTTTGTTTAACTAGCATCTTTATTTTTGAGTAATTCACCTTTTTTAAGTTAAACACTACTGTGGTGGGTTTCTTTGGTATTTCCCCCCCTACAAGGATGTTAAATTTAATTACATTATGGTTGCTATCACTGAGCGGTTCAGCTATATTCACTTCTTGGACCCGTGCTCCACTTAGGATTAAATGAAGGATTGCCTTTCCACTCGTCGGTTCCATGACTAGCTGCTCCAAGCAGTAGCCGTTAGTGGTATCTAGACATTTTATTTCTTCATTTCATTCTGAGGTGACATGTACACAGTCAATATGGGGATAGTTGAAACCCCCATCACACAGGCATAGCACTTTACTCCAAGGCTTTCTGACTACTCCCTGGGAATGTCTCTTGAAGGCATACTACCAATGTCTGCTTAGGGTGGATCTGTTGGTCTCTAAGGATTCCCCTTGCTTTTAAGTCCAAGACAAATTAAGAAGTTTTGCTCTGTTGTAGTCTAACCTTACTATTTAGAACAGGTTTCAGATGAACTGCTAATGGAGATGGGATTTGTATGTGTGGTAAAGAGGTTTGTGTCAAGAACATTTTGATCAGGATCTTCTCTTTGAAGAAAAATAATAATAGTACTGGTCATCATATGAAAACTTAAACCACTTTAACATGACCATCGAAATCATCAGAACAATTGGTCTGGTAATAAGATTTCAGATTTAAAGTGTTGATTCTTGCCATCTTCAAAGAAAAGAAAAGTAACTTCAGATTTTTTTTTCACATCTACTTTTAATTCCATTGATTTCAGCTCACATATGTCAGCTATTCCTAACAGATCTCAACTTTACATCTTCAGAGTCCCTGAATGTGGATGAAGTTACAAGAAAACATTTTTCAATTATCCATTGCTTATAGTTAATCAAAATAAAAAATTTTGCATTTTACACGCTTTAGCTCTTCACCAAAGATGTACTGTGCATAGTAGGCAAATATTATTCATTAATATTTTATAGCACTAATAGTGTGCTGAGATTTTTAAATGTAAATATCACATATCCTTTTGATATATGTTGAGAAGCAGTTTACAAGACCAAATCACAAAGTACATAGCTGCTGCTGCTAACTTTTGTAGCAGACAAAATAGGTATACATTAAAATAGAGTGGTGAACATAGAGAGCAAGTTCCTAATACCAGAATCACACATGATGTGGGGTTGGTTTTTAGTTTTGGTTTATTTGGTGTTTTTTTAGCAAACTGATTGCCATCAGTAGAAGTCTGAAGAATGCCAACATTAATTAGAAACCGTATTTTCAAAGAAAATAGATGATACGGAATACTAGCTCCAGGTTGAACTTTGTCTTGTGCACAGAGAAGATGAGTGCATTTAAAGAATTCTAATTGTCTACTCATGCTTTCCAAAAACCCTGTGGCATAGTCTCTGACCATGTCTTTTTTCTTAGTATTGCACAAGTTGATAATTTTATTACCTGATCTTTGCTGGTGATGATATGTACTCATCAAAAAAACCCAGAACATGGTGCTTTTAGATTGACATTTCCCTTACATCCAAATACAACCAAACCCTAAAAAGATATATCTATCCTCTGTTACAGTTAAATGGAGCTGAGTGCATTTCAGCTTCATTTCAGCGAAAAGCTTAAAATTACACTCCCTCCAAACATAATTCCACTAAAAAAGTGCCCAGTTCAGTTCCCTTTGTACCTTAACCACAATAAAAAATTGTACAGGCTCACGAATACTCCTAAGTATCATCTCTGACAAGTAATAATTTAGGATTATCAGATGTTTGTAGGATGTGTTGTTCTTGCCATTTACCCACAGGGTAATGGAATGTTGTCCTTTGGGCAGTGTTGAGAGTGATTAATTTTTATATGATGCTGTCTCTTTATGTGCCCATATTTTTCCAAAGTAGAGGATTTGTTTTATTTTGAAGTTATGAGCATCACACCACCCATTTTTAAGTTCTAAAGGCCCAGTTTTGCTCCCTGTGAAGACAATGGATGTGTTGCCATTGACTGCAGTTGGAATAAGATTGGTCCCTATGAATTAGATTGCAGGGTGGTGTTCTCATAAATCCCATAAATCTAGCATGTGGTTTTTATTGAGTATTGTCTCACTGCTTAATCTTCCGACTCCCTCAAAAAGCATTTTAACCTTTCTAATTTTTTCTCACTTACATGTGAATGTTTTAGTTATTTCCTATGGGAAATTCTTATACAGAATTCCACCCTACTAACAAAGGTAGACACTAGGCATTAGAAGTGGTACAACACACACTCAAACTATTTTGAATTGTTTCTTTTTGGAAATACAAAAACGTTTTAAATCATCAGTCTGTTTCTTATACTTTGCAATCCTCATTAACAAGAAAATGTGTGGATGAGTGACATTGACCTTTAAACTGTGATTCACAGTTGGCCTTTCTGGGAAATGGCTTTTAAATTTTCATTTCCTGATACCGAATATTAAATCCACTGGTCTTCTTTAATTCTTGAAATAATACAAATGGCATTTGATGGGAAGGAAGAATCTCTCTAATTTGGCCTATGCTGAGAAAAAGTTTTAGATTTCAAAGAGTTTGTGCTGAATTTTGTGTGATTTATATCCCAAGTCTAGTAAGATGAAGACAGTCAAAAGAACATTTTTCTGTCTGTAACAATTATACTGTGACCTTTTCTACAGTGAAAATATTCTGACATAAATCTATTTATGTCTGAAGAGACAATTGAGAGCCCTGATCCTGCAATGAGGTTACAGCACATTGCAAGGTCTAGGTCCAAGTTTGTCACATCTCACAATGAGACAAATCCCCAATTACTGAGATGTGAATGACTAACACATTTCATATAGAAAGACAGTTAGAGGTGGATCCCAGAGATGAGAAACTTTCTGCTCTGAAGTGGTACGATCCTGCAAGGTGCTGAGTGCTCCCTAATGAAAGCTGAGGTCTCTGGACTCCTCTAGCTCATCACAGGTGGTGGTGTGCACCTCAGAAGATCAGGCAGCAAGCCAGCAAAATGTACTGGAATTATTCACAACAGGAAAGGAATTCTCAAAATTAAATGGGCACCTACAGAGGAAAATTAGTATTTGGTAGATGAACACTAGATCCCATGAGACTGAAAGACAAAAAGAGAACAAAGCACTAAGATTATTTTTCTCTAACAGTGACTGCATGTTTCTGTGATGGTCATCACTCTTGAGGAGCATTGCCTAGTGGTCAAGGCATAGGCCCTTTGGTGTGTAGAGTTGGGTTTTGGTATGGGATCCCAGGGCCTTCTTACCACCCTGCTATTGTCAAAAGTTAGCAATCTATTGCAGGAGGCTTGGAGGGGGTCATCTCACTGCTTGGCACCTCTTTGTGGCCAGGCCTGGTGCGATAGTTTTCTCCCTCTTGGGGTGGCTGGTGGCTGCCTCCTCTCATGCCTTGGAACCTCAGGCCAGGTCAGTTCCCAGTCTCTCCCCTTCAGGCGTAGTCCATAAACAAAACACAGGGATTCAACACAAATAAACTGGATTAGAAGGTGAGGGGCAAAATGCTTCCTCTCCAGATATAACAAAAGCAGGTCCTCTCTTCCCTCAGGGAGTCCTGCAGGCAGTTGTTGAGAGAAATATCCTGCCTCCCCTCAGCCCTTTCTCAGGACCTGCAAGGTGAAGGTCCTTTCTCTTGCCTGGTCTGCCCACAGGTGAGCTGTTCTGCTCCCTTTTAACTCCTCCTCTTGTCTGTGCATCTCTTGCAAGTGTGGTGGGGCTGTCTGAACCCGGAGTTGATCCTTCACTCCGCGTTGCCCAGTGTAGGGTTTGTATAACCCGTCACAGTTTCACATTAGATTTTTATCTCAGTGCCATGTTTGGATGCTTTTACAACACTCTACACATTTTCTGTAAAAAGCAACAAGAACTGCAGGTCCCACAGGCCTTAACTGTTGAAACTTGGAACTGCAGGAGGCTTGAATGTTACTTTGGTTCATGGACATACAAGATGAAATTAACCTTTGAGTGTAATTCTAAGGGTTTAACAACATTTCAGCAAATAAAGGCAGAGTGGGGCATGTGGAAAAGCAAGATCTATTCTTTCATCATTATCGATGTCTCTGAAAAACTGACATAAAGTTGAAAGTTTAATCTAATCTAATATTGTGTGATCTGCCTCATTCCCCACACACGGTATCATGATATGATAAACTTTTGGTATAGAATGATTCTTTTCTGTGCTACAGACTTTTCCAGTCATTCCTATAAATCAGCACACACACAAATATGTGATAAGTGACATTTATTAATGGTAGTAATATACAGTAGCGTTCAGAGGTCCCAGACCGATTGAGGTCCCATTGTGATAAGCACTTACAAACATGCATTAAGCGACAGATCCAGTTTTAAAGAGCTTTACAACCTAACTTCAGACAAGGTACAGAAGATCTATAAAGATTACTTTATTTAGAAATTAGGCTTTTTTTCTCAGGATACTCAAAGCATATTATAATTAATGAAAATACAGAGATGAAAAGAACTTACTCTCCATTAAAGTCCAGCATACAGTTGGCTTCACTGCAACTGGACACATTACACTCTTAGTGTACATTTACACCAATATTTTCCATTTAAAGTATAAGAAATAACCCAAATATAGGGCAAAATTAAAAACCACAATGTGACAACTGCCCATTTTCTTTAATTGCATCCAATTGGTAAACTTTTAGGAGCTGAACTATTTCATGCTTTTCCACTCACATTTCTTATTGTCATTTGGCTCTTAATCACAATCTTGTAGTAGCTGCACATTTCTTATCAGTCTTCTACCCTAATGCTAATCTTCAAAATGAATGGAATCTTTTTTAGTGACTCATCTCTTATATAAGATCCATTAGCTGTTGAGCTTGGTGCAACGAATTTTGAAAATAATGCTTTTGTCTCGGTCTAACTTCAGAAAGCAGAATCCAGGGGTTGTGGGGAGGGGTGTTAGGTAAGGAGAAAAATATTATTTTATAATCTGTGCAATGGTAGGAACACAACAGTGTTTCATGACGTGTGTGTGTGTGTGTGTGTGTGTGGGTGTGTGTGTGTGTGTGTGTGTGTGTGTGTGTGTGAAAAAAACTGCACAAAAATGGATAATCTTGCTGCATGGCACCGAGATTAAAAAACGACAATGTGGCTTTTTTTCTTAAACCTTATCTTTTTCTTGAATGTGAGATGCACCATATGCCCCTGATCCAAATCACATTGAAGTTAAGGGAAAAAATCAATTTGACTTCAAAAGGCTTTGGATCAGACAGTATGCAATAAAGAGGTTACTCTAGTATGCCTTTAATGCATGCGTCAGCCCTAATTTTGCATATTGGATGAGCCAAACTTTTTGCAGGAAAGGGGGGCTGTAGTGGGCAGAAGTTGTAAAAGATAGATACAAATGTGAGTTTCTGCCATCACTGCACCTCCTAGATTTTGGAGCTGACTGAGTAGACCATAGAGCAAGGGTTCTCAGACTGGGGGTCGGGACCCCTCAGGGGGTCGCGAGGTTATTACATGGGGGGTCGCGAGCTGTTAGCCTCCACCCCAAACCCTGCTTTGCATCCAGCATTTATAATGGTGTTAAATATATAAAAAAATGTTCTTAATGTATAAGGGGGGGTCGCACTAACAAGCTTGGTATGTGAAAGGGGTCACCGGTACAAAAGTTTGAGAACCCCTGCCATAGAGACTGCCCTAACTTAACTTGTGCTGCACTGGATGTGTATAAGCAACTGCAGTTGCCCAGATTAGCTGCAGTGCAGAGCCTGGGCCTCATCCCTCCTCCGTGCACAGCCTTGTCATGACTCTGTGCTAGGATGCAACGGGAGCAAGTGTAGAACCCTATTCCCCCCTTAAGCTGAGGGGATTCCTAATGTTGTCTTCATCAGCTTTGCACCTGCTGTACACCAACCAGGCTAAGATACAGGGGCTGCTGCAGAGCCCAGATTTAGTATAAGAACAGTTTTGGAAATGTTAGTACTTAGCAAAAAAACATTAGTGATTAGGGACAATAAAGAAAGCCTTTGCAGAGTTTGAAACCGATGTCCACATTCTTTACTGGGAAAAGAGCGATGATCTTTAATTAACAGATAACTGTGTTTTCCTTCCAGGCAGGCTGCTGTAGTTTGTCACGTCCCTGGGGAAAACTCTTATGTCTGCTTTTTTTAAAGTAAATCCAAGATGTCAGTTCATTATTATTATTTTCTGCCCAAAGAAGGGTTTCAGGCTACATTATATTTATAAGCATCAATTATTATAATTAAAAAATATAAAACTAATGAATGTGAGGTGCAGAACAATGGCAGTTAGAGCTGAGAGCTCTCAATACCTTGTGTGGTTGAACTTTAGACTTCAGGATCAGACTTAAAGTGAAGCAGTGTTTCCTTGTATTCATTCTATGGGACGTCTACAGTACGGGATTATTCCGATTTTACATAAACCGGTTTTGTAAAACAGATTGTATAAAGTCGAGTGCACGCAGCCACACTAAGCACATTAATTCGGTGGTGTGCGTCCATGGTCCGAGTCTAGCGTCGATTTCCGGAGCTTTGCATTGTGGGTAGCTATTCCATAGCTATCCCATAGTTCCCGCAGTCTCCCTCACCCCTTGGAATTCTGGGTCGAGATCCCAGTGCCTGATGGGGCAAAAATCATTGTCCTGGGTGGTTCTGGGTAAATGTCATCACTCATTCCTTCCTCCGGGAAAGCAGCGGCAGACAATCATTTTGCCCCCTTTTTCCTTGGATTGCCCTGGCAGACGCCATAGCACGGCAACCATGGAGCCCGTTCAGCTTTTTTTTACTGTCACCGTATGTGTACTGGATGCTGCTGACAGAGGCGATACTGCAGCGCTACACAGCAGCATTCATTTGCCTTTGCGTGACAGCAGAGACGGTTATCAGTCGTTCTGTACCATCTGCTGTGCCATTTGAGATGACGGTTATCTGTCGTTCTGTACCGTCTGCTGCTGTCATGGGTGCCCCTGTCTGAGGTCGGTTGGGGGCGCAAAGACAAAAATGGGAATGACTCCCCGAGTCAATTCCTCCTTTATGGTATCTAAAAATAGAATCAGTCCTGCCTAGAATATGGGGCAATTGTACTAGAGAACCAGTGTACCAGAGAACCAGAGAGCACAGGTGCTCCGTGTCAGATCCCGCAGAAATGATGAGCTGCATGCCATTCACGGGGGGTGCCCCTGCAACAACCCCACCCGTTGCTTCCCTCTTCCCCCAATCTTCCTGGGTTACCGTGTCAGTGTCCCCCCTATTTGTGTGATGAAGTAATAAAGAATGCAGGAATAAGAAACAGTGACTTGTTAGTGAGATAAAATGAGGGGGAGGCAGACTCCAGCTGCTATGATAGTCCAGGCAGGACATTAAGCGGTGTGGGGGAGAGGAGCCCAGCATCCCACTGCTATGATAGTCCAGACAGTACAGAATCTTTTCTTTACACATGAAAGGGAGGGGGCGATTGAAGCTCAGCCCCCAGTTGCTATGATGAAGACAGTTACCAGCCGTTCTGTACCATCTACTGGGAATGACCAGGAATCATTCCTATTTTTACCCAGGCGCCCCTCCCCCAGCCGGCCTCATCTGATGCCAGCCAGGAGTATTCAGCAGTTATCAAGCATATTGTACCGTCTGCCACCGGGGAGGGAAGAGGAGTGGATACTGCTCTTTACTGCCGCAGCATCGCGTCTACCAGCAGCATTCAGTACACATAGGGTGACACTGAAAAAAGTCAAGAATGATTTTTTCCCCTTTTCTTTCATGTGGGGGGGAGGGGTACATTGACGAGCTATACCCTGAACCACGCCGGACAATGTGTTTGAACCTACAGGCATTGGGAGTTCAGCCAAGAATGCAAATACTTTTTGGAGACCGCTGTGGACTGTGGGATAGCTGGAGTCCTCAGTCCCCCCTCCCTCCCTCCATGACCGTCCATTTGATTCTTTGGCTTTCCGTTACACTTGTCACGTAGCACTGTGTAGCCTGGAGATTTTTTTCAAACGCTTTGGCATTTCGTCTTCTGTAATGGAGCTCTGATAGAACAGATTTGTCTCCCTATACAGCGATCAGATCCAGTATCTCCCATAAGGTCCATGCTGGAGCTCTTTTTCGATTTGGGACTGCATGGCCACCCGTGCTGATCAGAGCTCCACGCTGGGCAAACAGGAAATGAAATTCAAAAGTTCACGGGGCTTTTCCTGTTTACCTGGCCACTGCATCCGAGTTCAGACTGCTGTCCAGAGCAGTCACAGTGGTGCACTGTGGGATACTGTCCGGAGGCCAATACCGTCGATTTGTGGCCACACTAACCCTAATCCGATATGGTAATACCGATTTTAGCGCTACTCCTCTCTTTGGGGAGGAGTACAGAAACCGATTTAAAGAGCCCTTTATATTGATATAAAGAGTCTCGTAGTGTGGATGGGTACAGCGTTAAATCGGTTTAATGCTGCTAAAATCGATTTAAACGCGTAGTGTAGACCAGGCCTATGTTGAACCTGGGATAAAACTGAGCAAACGAACCCCAAATCCTAACTTTTGCTGCAAGTCCAGTAAGAAATCAGCCAATTAATTATGGCTAGACTCAGGAGCAGATGAGTAGCTGACATTTCTCTGTGACTTTTTAAAATGTTTTTAAAGAACCAAGTGTATTATTAACAAAGTTCTGGTAGCAGGTGAGGGATCCAATGAGAGACTGGTCCCCAGCACACTAGGCATTATGCATACACACAACAAAAAGATAGGTCTGCTTTGAAGAACTTACAGTCTAAAGCCCCAAACATTTCTTTTTTTTTTTCTGCTGTACTGCCCTAGGGTGACCAGATGAGAGGAAGAAAATATTGAGACACATGGGGGAGGAAAGGGTTTGCTGGCAGAGCAAAAAAAAGCGGAGTGCCATCGGTGGGTGGGTGGGGAATAAAAAGAGTAGCGCACAATATCGAGACAAATTGGTTTCTCCCATGAAATCTGATCTTTTATGTACTTTTACCCTATGCTATACAGATTTCACAGAGGAGACTAGAGTATCTCAAACTGGGGGTCCTGACCCAAAAGGGCACATGGGGGAGTCGGAAAGTTATTGTAGTATTGCTACCCTTACTTCTGCACTGCCTTCAGAGCTGGGTGGCCAGAGAACAGCAGCTGCTGGCCGGATGCCCAGCTCTGAAGGCAGCGCCTTGCCAGCAACAGCATAGAAGTAAGAGTGGCACTGCCATACCATGCCATCCTTACATCTGTGCTGCTGCCTTCTGAGATGGGTCGCTAGAGAATGGCAGTTGCTGGATGAGGGTCCAGCCTGAAGGCAGCAGCGCAGAAATATGGGTAGCAATATCAAACCATACCATGCCATTCTTACTTCTATGCTGCTGCTGGCAGCGGCACTGTTTTCCGAGCTGGGTTCCTAGTCAGCAGCCGCCACTCTGGCTACCCAGCTCTGAAAGCAGTGCGCTGCCAGCAGCAGCGCAGAAGTAAAGGGGCAATACTGTGATCGCTCTACAATAATCTTGTGGCCCCTTCAACTCCCCTTTTAGATCAGGACACCTACAGTTACAACACCATGAAATTTCAGATTTAAATATCTGAATTCATGAAATTTGTGATTTTTTAAATACTGTGACCATTAAATTGACCAAAATGGACGATGAATTTCATAGGGCCCTATCCATAGGGGCCACTCTACTTTGGAACTCCCTCTCCAACTTTGTTCATAGGAGCCTGACTTTGTTATTTAGGACATACTCATCTCTTTAGAGAAGTTCTTGGAGAGGTGGATGTTACTTAAAACTTCACTTTGAGGGTCCAGTCTACTGGTGGATGCTTTTTTCTTTTCATTTTAAGGCTGAATCCTGACTATTGCTGTATAAATTCAAGACTTGTAACTTAGCTGTTGTGATTTGTGATTTTTTTTTCAATAAAAGCTTAAAGCACCTAGCATCTATAACGCTTTTCTTTTGTAGTTTAAATAAAATTAAATTGATATTTGCTTTCATACATGAGACCAGAACGTCTGTCTCTTGTTCCCCCTTTTATTTCCATACCAGCATCTTAGATCTTGTAACAGGAATTAGTCACTACTTTCCTTTCCTCTTCTTTCTGAGTCTCCTTTTGCTCAATCTGTAGAGACTATATTGGGCATGAAATTCCAGTAGGATGAGACGAAAAGGGTATATGGTGTACAGTATTCTATGGAAAGGCAAGAGGACTTGAGAGTATTGATATGCCAATCATCAAAGGGGGAAAGCTGTTTGGTTTTCAGCCTTGTGAAACAGTGGTCACTAAAGAACACCCCAAAGAATAATTGCACTTCTAATCACATACTGCAGGACAAGTATGAGTGTGGGTTATTCAGGAATAGGCCTAGAGGATATGTTACAGTTTTAACAAATAGCAGCTGTACATGGTTCTTGGAGGATTTTCAAATGTTTGTTAGTGGAGGCAACTCTTTCCTTACCCGCAGGAGATGGAAGCTTATTGGTAGTTCAGCTGTACTGCAGATTCAGAGAGGGTTCTCCAGACTAAATGCAATAGTGGAAGATTCTGATGGTTTGACAACCAGAGGCTTGAATAAAAATGACTGCAGTCACTAAGGGTGAAAATATGATGCAGAGGAGAGAAAAGGCAGAGAGAAGCCCCTTTCTGAGTCTTAGGTGTGTCTGATGCCAGAATAAGTGATAGGCTGTCAGACACTCAGCTGGCTCTGGGCGTGGTTGCCTAACAACCTAATGAGCTCAACTGGGCTCAGTAAACCCCGTGACTGTGCTCCCAGATTGGTCAGAGGGGTCAACGGATCCCTATTGAAGCCTCCACTCCTTGCTTGATCCACTCCAGCCCTAGTCCCTGCCCATCTCTGAACCCCTGATTCATAACTCCTGGCTCTGGCTACTGGCTTGTCTCCTGACCATAACACCGGCTCTGCCCTTTGGTTCTGTTCCGACTCCTGGCTCCAACCATTGGCTTGCCTCCTGACCACACATCTGGTTCTGCCTCTGGTTCAGCTCCGACCAGTAGGTCACCACCTACACCTTGGTGTGTGATGTAGGCTAATACACTGGGCTCCTTCCCAGATGTGTTAGGCCCTTGACTGAAGCATGGGAGGAAGGTTCATCTCTTCAATGTTTGTGCAGGACTAGCCACAGTCTAAACCAGTGTTTCTCAAACTGGGGTCGGCACTTGTGTAGGGAAAGCCCCTGGCGGGTTGGGCTGGTTTGTTTACCTGCCCCGTCCGCAGGTCCGGCCGATCGTGGCTCCCACTGGCCATGGTTCACTGCTGCAGGCCAATGGGGGCTGCTGGAAGCGGTGGCCGGTAAGTACCAATAGCACAATAAGATGACCTCAGCCAGGTAGGCTGACCTCACTGGAAATCACTGTATAATGGTGAAATGAACTCACCAAAAACTTCTGTACCATCCCCTTCCCCATTCCCTGTCACTTTGTCACCAGCAAATATCTACGATAGAGAGATACTTTATGGAGAGTAACTTCAGAAATACAGTGTTGAGATCAGTACTCATAGTGGGATACCTGAGAGTTGAAAGAGGAACAGGGGAGGGGAGGAAGGGAGAATCTTTGGAGATGTGAGCGTGAGAAATGGGCCTGGCAGAATCAGAGGGTATTAAAACCGGAAGATTTAGAGGGAAAATTGGCATAGAGATTTATTTCTTATTTTTACTGAGAACTAGGGGATCCTCGATGAAACAATAGACCAGTGAACATAGAATGAATACATGGAAACACTGGTTCACTTTAAGTTTGATCCTGAAGTCTAAAGTAATTTTTTGCTCAGGCAAAACTTTCATTGATCTCAGTGACAGTTATGTAAGAAGTCAGTAAATGCGTCAGGCCCTCTGTAAAATAGTTTTTTGGCCCTCTGTAAATAGTTAATCCAAGGAATTCACTGGTGCAGGAAGCTATTTTGGCGAAGAGTTGGCTGTAATTCTAAAAAGACAGGATAAACATATGCTGTTAAGAAAGAATATCATGAAAAGAAGTTACGACATAGAGGAGCTCCTGGATGGATCTTTGGAAGAAGAAAGAGAAAGATGAATAGGGCTCCAAATGGGTAGGAGGAAGAGGAGATGATCTGTGCATGGAAAGAAACATACAGGAAGATACTGAGAAGAGAGAGTGAGAGATTGGCTTGGAAGTAGAGAGCTCCCAGAAAAGAGATTGCTGAGGCCACAGAGACTCCAGCCCTGAGACGTGTATCTCCAGGAGGTAACCAGTCTGAGAGGATTGTTTGTAATTACCTTCTTAATTCCAAAATAGTGTTGCCACTGTTTCTTTTGAAAAACAACATATTTTTTAGTTGTTAATAAACCCCAAACCCTTTTACAGCTCTTCCATCTATGTGTAAGACCTAGAGATTCAGTACTTAAAAGGAAAATACAAACAGATAATTGGTAAAACGCTACTTATGGAGGCAGGCAGAAGCAAGCATAATGAAAAGTGCATTAATTGGTATGAGGGGTTGGTTTTTAGTGATGTAAATAATGTATGTTTTAAGCATTCTTTAAGTCTCGTCTTTTTGAGAGCCTGCCTTTTTGGATGGTTCCTCAGACCTTCAACTGCAGCCTGATTCAGAATGCTGCAATGCAAATACACCTACACCGGTCCACCTTTTCTGCATACTTCCACCTTCTGTCTCTTTCTTTGTCTTCTTTCCTGCTCCTCCATCTTATTTTAAATGCTTCCTTAAGTGTCCTGTTTTGCTCACTACCCTGACCCAGCTGTCTTTCTACTATAAACATTCCTTGAGTGCCTCATTTCTTTACAGTTAAATGAAATGCCCTTGGTCTATGCGTCTTCCAGTCTGTAAACTGTTCTGCGTTATAGAGTGAGCAGCACATTACATACCCAGTGCTCTACAGCCTTCTCTTGCGTAAAGATGCCTCTGAATGGTTTCTTGGCCTCTGGGAAGTTATGCAGTGCAATCTGTATAGTGTGACTCAGATTCCAAGGCGCACACAGTGCAGCAGGGGGATGAAGCAGGTGGTAAATTAGAACTGCTGAAGTGTCTATCCAGTGCTTGATGCAGTACCAGAGCCCCATTCCAGATGACTCCAGTATAAATAAATGCCTACGAAAACATGCTATTTCCTGTCTTATTTACTTCTCTTTTTACAAAACTGTCTCCTGCCTGAGCCATCTCTGATCTGTCTTCTGCAAATTTTTCTTGCTTTGCTGAGGGAGAAGAGAGACTCCACCTCTTATGATTTATGCTGACGTCTCATTCTGAGGAGCAGCTGTGATAATAGATTAGACATGTTGCTCTGTTTCGCATGGGTTCTATTTCTGCCTGTACTGCTGACTCATTGCATGACCTTGGAAAAGTTTTCAAAGGCCACCTTGAGTGCTCAGCACTTCTGAAAATCAGGCCATAAGTGACTTACCTGATTTCAGAGTGAGTCATTGGCAGAATTGGGAACAGGAACCATGAAACCCAATTGCCACCCAAATGGACTCCTTTGAAGAGTTGGAGTTTAACTGATTAGTAATAATGGAACTTAAATTCAACATCTGCAATAGAGAAATGTACAACTTCTGATAGAAAAAAGGAAATAAATGTATAGTCAAATGACAGCCTGTATTGCAACAGGAATTAGGCCCCAGCTCATGCTTAAGTCAGGTCGTGTCCAGCAAAGCACTTAAGCATGTCATTGGAGGTTAAGCGTGTGCTTAATGTTATGCACACATTAAGTGTTTCACTGTATTAGAACCTTAATCTCTTTAAAGACATAATTTGTAGTCATGATATGTTGTGGTATGTTGATTGTAAAAAGTGGTGACGTGTGTAGGGCATAGTGAGTAAACTGTAAGAGCTACAGCAACTGGTAAGTGTGAAACACAGCTTTTTTATTTTATTTTTTTAAACAAACAAGCAGCCAGGATTAGATGAGTTTTTTATTTGTTTTTCTTTGTTAAGTGCAGTGCTTTCCACTTACCTTGATCAAATTTATTCCTAGCTTTTTCATAGCAGCTGCTCCTCTTTCCAGAGAACTTTTGTCTGTGGAGTAGCACAGGATCCAGTACTGCTACCTGAAATGCTCCTGCCATACGAAATTGTAAAATGCAGTGCCATTAATATGTGAATAACACTCATTTGTCTCTTTATTCAGCATGAGCAGTGCAGAGTCCTAGCTGTCCCAGTGTCTGAGGAAAATTGAAAAGTGGGTGAAAAAATTCTGGTTTATACACTGTTTTGGTGAAACTGGCTGTAGAAAGGAAAGCATTCTCAGAATCTGACGGGACTTGTAACCTTATCCTTCACTGCGAGTGTTATTGCCCCCTCTTTGTCAAAAGTACAATTTTGACTGATGTGCAGTCTCATAGCTGATCCTGAACACTGGCATAGCAGTAGGTCCTAGAAGTGCATCTCTTGTATCTGGCTAATCAGGAGACTATGCTCTTTCCTCTTGGATACAGACTTAACCCAGTGGTCTATTGCTCTAGGCTTCAATCTCTCATTCAGAATTTTCTGTGGCTGGTGGCTGAATTATTTAAACAGTCTCTACTGAAAGCTTCTGACAGTGATGGAAATAAAGGGTGGAAAGCTGTTAATTTCAAGACAAATGATTTAGTTCCTCGGGTTGTTTTGGTTTTTTAAAATAACCAGAAGATCTTATGAGCAGTAACAGTCTGATCTGCTTCACTGACTCAATGGGGAAATTCCCATTGGCTGTAATTGAAGCAGAACTGAATGACTGCATGTGGAAAACACTGGAGTACTGGAAAAAGTGAAACAGGCCATTAGTGTAGCAGTAGATATGTAGAAAGAGGTCTCATCCTACCTCCAGGCTTCTTGTCAAAATTTTTGTCTCTGTGTGCCTCTGTTCCCTAAGGTTTATTAACTGATAAATAAGTACATAAATAAATAAAATTAAAAAGCCCTTTTAGCAACATGCTGTTTTAGACATATGTATTATACAGTGATTTACAATTGTGAAAATCCCCATTTTAAAAAAAACTACAAATGGCATCATCCTGTGACACAAAGAAGCCTGTTTTGGTTGTAGCCCCTTTGTAAATGCTCTTTATAATGTATATATATAAAGAGAGAGAGAGAAAAAAAATCACATGAGACATCTACAAAAATTGATCTGATTGCAGATTACTCTCTCCTGTAGAGGAGGGAAGACAGTGCCCTACAAAGCATAGTGCAAAATGTACAAAACAAATATTAGGCTATGATTGGTAATAAAGGGTCACAACCTGCAACTTGATCTGCCTGGGCCCACCTTTCTGTACCAGCACCCAGGCCCATTGAAGTCAGCGGGACCACTCCAGTAGAACAACTTGCAGAAGTGAGGCCCCAGAGTGAAAGAAAAGCAGGAGAGCTTTGGAGACATGTTATTGCCCAGCATGTCAGATATTTCACAAGCCTTCACTAGGATGCTGATGCAGCAAAGCACAGAAAAGCAAACTTAATGTTAAGCATGTTCCTAAGTAACCCATGATTAGCAAAGCAAATGGTATTTAAGCATGTGCTTAACATTAATCAGAATACGAGTGGGATTATTTTAACATGTATTTTAGTGCTTTGCTGAATCAGAGCCTCTATGAAATCTTCACATCCATGTTATAATTTTCCCTTTCCATAAGTTTTATAGGAATGTACAAAAGCAACAGAGAGTCCTGTGGCACCTTGAAGACTAACAGATGTATTGGAGCATAAGCTTTCATGGGTGAATACCCACTTCGTCAGATGTATTAGTCAGACGCAAGCAAGTAAAAGTAGAAACTACAGGTGATGGCAAGTCAGGTTAAATGCAAGGCTTGTCCCAATATCTCACATTTAGACATATGTAATATACAGTGATTTACTATTGTGAAAATCCCCATTTAAAAAAAACTACAAATAGCATCATCCTGTGACACAAAGAAGTCACGAAAGCTTATGCTGCAATACATCTGTTAGTCTTAAAGGTGCCACAGGACTCTCTGTTGCTTTTTACAGATCCAGACTAACACGGCTACCCCTCTGATTCTTGACAGGAATGCAAGTATTTTTAAAAGACTGTGCATTCTTGTTACGTGACTTTATGAATGTCATATTGACTGTTGCCCTTTTTCTGTTTTGATTTGTTTTTTTCCTGGAAGAAATGTTTATTGTCAAGTGCTTTGAAATGTTTTCAATTTGTGCTTTAAACAAGAAAGCACTTGTATTCCACCTGCTTCATGCAGTGCCCTAATTGGAAGTACTTACAACTTAATGTGCTGGAAATATAAAGAAACATCTCTACCCGCTGTAGCCTGTTGCTCTGCTTATTATCTTCAATGTAAAAGGTGTTAATAATAATATGAAATGTCCAGTATTTTCAAACAGCCCTGGGTTGTATTCACTCATTTATTTAATACTCTGGAGCTGAAATTCAGCCTTTTCCAGAGGGTCTATGGCTATTAAATCTCACTTAACCCTTAAAAATATGGAGACTGTAGAGCAGTGGTTCTCAAGCTATTTACCACTGTGGGTTGTTTATTCATCTCTCTATGTGTTATGTGGGCCACATGCACACAATATAAAGTTTATCTGTATTGCCCTGAGGCTGTCACATGGGCTGCAACTGTGTACTGATTGGGCCACAAGTGGCCCACAGGCTGCGGATTGAGAACCACTAGTGATTTTAAAAGAAAGGAGAAAGTGGAACAGTTTGGAGGTAGGGAAACAGACTGGTCAGACTGGAGAGGAAGGAGAGAATTAAGGGAGAGTTAATCACCTGAGCGAAGGGTTTGGTTGGAAAAGGAGTAGAAAATGTGAGATATCGGGACTAGCCTTGCACTTAACCTGACTTGCCATCACCTGTAGTTTCCACTTTTACTTGCCTTGTGCTCCCTACAACATGCTGTTCAATAACACTGCTCTACAGCCAAAATGCTTCTGAAATAAATGTAGTCCAACTTTACTAATTCTGGGTCACTGAGAACGAAAATGATGCTTAAAATTGTTGATTGGCTCTAGTTTTCAAGATATGCTATTGGGTCAGTATATACGACCCTTGACTTGGCAATGGCGGAGGATAAGTGAGTTATAAAGGGAAGGGATCTCAATTTAAACCAGAAATGATTAAAATACATCTTTGACTGGATCTATGAATAAATCTATGACTGGGTTTGGACAGTACATGCTTTTTAGGCAAAACAATGAATGATGCAATCTGAAGCTGGTATTGCGTCATACGTGATATGAATTGCATCATGTTATTCCTAGAAGTCATGGATGATGCAATCATAACGAAGCTTACATCACTCTGCTGAATAAATTACCCTATATCAGCTCTAGAAATCATACAGTGTTGTGCTCTCTTATTTATCAGTGTTTGATTTTGCAAAGGCACACATTTCAGTTTAGCCAAAGTGAGCAGAGATGCCTCGTACTTGTGTGAACAGTGCAGATAGCAGAAGTTATATTTGTAGTGAAGTGACTTTTGCATCACAAAAGCGCAATATAACCACTATGGTTAAGAAAGCCTATCACCTTTATTTTGGCTGCAAAATTGGAGATCAGGACAAGAGGTGGGCCCCACACATATGCTGCAACACTTGTGCAACAAATCTTCACCAGTGGTTGAACACGAAAAGGAAATCTATGCCTTTTGCAGTGCCAATGATTTGGAGAGAGCCAACAGATCATACCAGCAATTGTTACTTCTGCATGGTGCCTCCAGTTGGGAAAGGTGTGTCAAAGAAGAAAAAGTGGACTGTGCATGATCCAAACATTCCATCAGCTATACGCCCAGTACCCCACGGAGAAGGACTGCCAGTTCCTGATGCACGAGAATCATTCTCACTTGAGTCAGACGAGGAAGAGGAAGAGGATGAAACTTCTGGTCCTGAACCATCAATGTCACAGACCCACATTTTCTCCCATCCTCCTCCTCTGAACCACGCCTCATAACACAGGGTGAACTGAATGACCTTGTCAGGGATTTGGAACTACCCAAGAGTAAGGCAGAGCTGTTGGGCTCCAGACTGCAGCAGTGGAATCTCCTGGCAGGCTATCAGGGCAAACGGAGCCCATCAATGCTTGCAGGCTATTGCTGGACAGTGACAAGAGATGCTCCATTTAATGAATACAAGAGACAAGCCAAGAAGCACCGAGTAGACACTGAATAGGACTAAACTATGTACAGAATAGTTTTTTGCCTTTTTTCATAATAAATTTTATTTATATAACCCTTTTGCTGATTTTTAAAGTGTTACATAAACAGGACAGGTGAAATATTATCATGTAAAGCAACCATAAACACATGAAAAGACCTAGGTTTACAATTTATGATTAAAACTCTACTATCTACACAATATACATAGACATAGAATGTAAAAGCTTAAATATCTTAGAAACAGTAGCCAATCAGTTGTTTTAATTGTCATATTTGAATTCAGCACATCAAAATACATAATATCACATTTTATCTCTGAAGCAGACTTCTCAAAAATTGTAGACCAGTGTAATTGGCAAGATCAAGACTTTAAAGAATCAGAGGGGTAGCTGTGTTAGTCTGGATCTGTAGAAGTGGCCTCATCCTCCCTGACTGAACTAAGTTCGTTATCTCTAGCCTGATTCTTGCTTGCATATTTATACCTACCTCTGGAAATTTCCACTACACGCATTCAACAAAGTGGGTATTCACCCACAAAAGCTCATGCTCCAGTACGTTTGTTAGTCTATAAGGTGCCACATAACTCTTTGCTGACTTTAAAGAAGACTTTCAAGAAATAATTTTCTTGACATATAATCAAGTAGTTTATTCAACTGAAAGAGAGAGGTGGTGGGACTGTTTAGTCAAAAGGAAATCTCAAGCTTTCCGTCTGCCCATTTTATGCCTCCACTATGCTATCTTCATGTTAAATTAGAATTTAGAGTCTTGAAGACCTTTTGCTGAGCTATCCAAAATAACAAGGCTAGATAGCAGGCTAGATTCTTTTTAGGGGTGCAGCAAAGTGGATGTTATCATCTTCCTATCCATATTACAATGCTCCCCCACACCAAAAACAAAAAGCCCAGACAGCCCTGAGCTTTCATTACCTTATATTTGATTTCATCCCTCTGTTCACAAAGGCAGATTTTATTACTTGCATTACTTTACGTCCCTTCTGCGGAAGATTTAATAAGTCATGGATTTATGGAAATCCAGAATCTTTTGTATGCAGGATGCAAAGCGAGACTGGCACAGTTACAAGTAAACACTACTAGTTGCAATTCTGAGCAGAAGTTTATTACTCTGTAGCACAACTCTAGAAGGTCAGTAGGCTGCTGCCTGTAAACTATGGGACTGATTCTCATTTACAATAAAGCATCTTTTCACCACTGGCAGTGTAAAGGAGCTTTAAAGTGAATGAAAACCTGTCAGCATGTGCCAGAGTGGTGTAAGGGATCTATGAGAACCAGACCTAATATATTATTTGACTTGATTATGTAAAGCAAGATTGTTTTTTCAATCCCTGAGGTGTGCTGGATGAAGTGGAGAAACAGAGCTGAAGTGGGCATTGCATTGTGCCTGAAGTGGGCAGATTTGAGTAAAACAGTTCATGGGTGCTGAGGCAGTCGGCTGGGGAAGTGGCAGCTCTTACTACTCTCAGACTTTGAAAAGAGGCAGCTGCTCCGCTTTTAGCAACTGCTCCTAGATGCCAGCAGATGTGCAGGCCCTTCCTTGGCAACATCCACCAGCCGGAATGTCTACTCAGCATTGGCTTTTTGGAGTGCCAGTAAGTAGCAAGCCAGGATTCCACCCTAGTGCGCAAGAGAGCATTCGATATATATTGTGGCTGGTTCCTATGTGGCTGATAGCAGCCAAGATAGCAGCCTTCTGTCTCATCTTACACCAGTAAGTATATTAGGTCAGAAGAGATGAGCATTTATTAAACTTAATTAAATTAATCTTCATTTCCATTCAAAGGAATTGCCCCAAAAGAGCCCATACAAAGTTCACAGGTACATTTCTGAATGATCCCTACCATTGGCTGTCTCAAGTTCTACACATTTTTCTTAGGTTCTTGAAACTACTCCAACAACTATCTCTGGCAATAGTGAATACACATTTATCTTATTCACTTTTGAAAGGGTCACTTTAACTCAGGTTCTTAAATCAGGGCTTTCATTTGTACTCTTTCACCAATTTGTTTGAACAGAAATCGAAAGGTTGAGCATAAAGCAAGTATCCAACACCAGTGATTTATTGGAGTTTTTTTGTCTCATTGCAAAAGGGATTTAAAATCACATCAGTCTGATGTGTTGGCCTTGGTATTTGCAGTCCTGCCAGTAAAGCACTGCTAGACCAGGGAGAAGAGACAAGCTTAAGATCTGATATTTTGAAACGCATGAGGGATGGAAGTGCATGGATGCTGGCCTAGGAGGGACAGGAACTATGTATATATAATAAATGTGGGATGGGGGGGAAGGGATGGTTATAGGTAGGAGGGATTAAATTAAATTATGATTCCTGTTCTGCAGGGCCACATCCCACCTAAAGGAGTAAAAGATCAGACTTACTGACAGGGAAGATCTGTACACCCTTTTCTGAAGGCCCCAATGATGAACATGTGGGGCCATTTGGAGTCCTTGCCAGGGTTGGTGATAGGATATTTTTACTTCTTCCAGCTGCAGGAACTCCAGAGGTTCTCATGGCCCTGTCCCCTTCTGAGCACAGTGGCTCCCTTTCTGGCTGCTTCTTACTGCATCCTTTTGAGTTGGTGCCATCACATGACTATTTGTGTAGCACAGTGTACAACAGCACACCTTGCACATGCCCTGGACCAGCTTTAGTTTACAATAAGAATGTTGGTTTGGGTGGAGGAGGGAGCACTCTGGGTATAAGGTGTTTTACAACAGGAAGGAGGGACCATCCTGGGTTGCCCCCTAGTGACTTCCCCAGTGGATCCACAAAGCAGAATTGATGGGTTTGTGCATGAAGGGGGGTACATCAAGCCCTCCCTCACTAGTGGGAGAGTTTCCATGACATGAGGCTTTTAATGGGAGCGGGGGAAGTGACAATGGAGGACAACATAATGATCTGTCTTGGGCTTGGGGGTCCCCTGGGCCAAACAGTAAGATAATGGGAAAGACAAGAAGTGCTACAGAAGTTGACATGAGAGAAGATTAAAGCAAGAACCCTGAGAAGGAATAAAAGGGAGCAGGGCAGTTTTGTGAAGGTGGATCCTACAGAGAGGCTGTGCCTGCAGATTCAGAAGAGAAGCAGCTGAATAAGAATAAAGAGCATATTGCCTTCTCTCCCAGCAGTCCAGCTTTGCTACTTAGCTAGTTTAAAAAAATCTGCATTGGAAGGTTTCATTAGAAATCTCAGCAACTCATATGTCCCTTCCATACATCACAAATCAATTTATGTGAAATCAGTCTCCAGGTCCAGGGATCACAAATCAATTTGTGTTAATTACATATCCTGTAAACTCTGTCTAGGGATCCTTAATCGAATGCTCTGGTGTTACGGTGTTGAAAATTAATTAATCATTTCAGCTGTTCAGTCTCAAGTCAAAGGCATGCAGAGTTTGCTATAATAGTTATAAATGCCTCTCTCCAAAATAACTCCATGTAGGCTTCATTCCTGTGTCCTCAAGGCTTCCTATGTGACCTTGGGCAAGTCACTTAATCTCTCTTTGCCTCAGTTCCCTGTCTGTAAAATAGGGGTAATAATGCTTCCCTACTTCAAAGGTGCCCCAGAGCGGAGACCGGCACAACTGGGATGAAAGCAATCACCCATTGAAACACTGTGAAAATGACACCAGTATGAATGATCTGATAACAGGATACCTACTACAGCTTTCAAAAGTGCTGAGTTCTCAGAAGCTCCAGTTGACCTCAGTGAGAGTTCCTGGGCGTTCAACACTCTTAGGCTTGTCTACGTTACTGACTGGCTCAACGGGCAGCGATTGATCCAGCAGGGGTTGATTTATCGCGTCTAGTCTTGACACGATAAATCGACCGCTGAGTGCTCTCCCGTCAACTCTGGTATTCCGCTAGGGTGAGAGATGCAGGCAGAGTTGACGGGGGAGCGTCAGCCGTCGACTTACTGCAGTTGAATACACCGCAGTAAGTAGATCTAAGTACGTCAACTTCAGCTACGTTATTCACGTAGCTGAAGTTGCATAATTTAGATCGATTCCCCCCACCCCCCCAGTGTAGACCAGGCCTTACAGTCAGGCCACTTCTTCTGGAGCCTAAATAGGGACTTAAGGTCCTAACTTCAGGCTCCTGTTTTTGAAAATTGTGGCTTAAACCATGAATCCATCGTGCCATCCAGCCCTCTCTGTATACATTGCTTTCTGAGCCTGGGAGATTTGCTAAACTAAAACTTCTCTTCTGTACAATGCAAACAAGGAAAACAGCTTGTTCTTTTCAGTAATCTGCTTCCAACTATCTTTCCTGAACATATCAGCAGCATGTCAATGTAAATTTAAAAAAAGAAGATTGTACTTTACTGCATAGCAATTTTTTTTAACATCCAGTGAAGTTGTTGAAAATGGTTGTCTAGCTGGCATACTGACTAAGCTTTGCTTTTTAAAGCATTGCAGGTACCGTATGTGCGCTCATTTCTATGACAGCTTGATGGGTAAAGCAGTGTTCTGATTGCTAAGGCAAAACTAATTGGAGCCACACATTCCTGGGTATCTCAAAGCATAACTTTTCTCCACACTTGTGTGTGCTTCGTAACTCTTACAAAGCTGTTTAGTTCCCCAAGAGATAACACCTGGAAAAAGAACCTCTTGAGGATGAGTGGTGGGTCTGTTTGTGGGTTTGTTCTGGAGGAAGGGAAGGGAGAGTTTGGGGGAGAGAGAGTAGGATGAGATGAAGCTGTGAGCATGATCATGTCAGGACATCTGCTGGGAGGGTTCAACCACTGGGAGAATATGCCATGTTGCTGGTCAGGAAAGTCCGTACAGGGAGATGATATAGGGACTGATTGGATTACTGGAAGGGTGTTAATTGCTGCATCAGTCTGCAGATGAGTTTGGAGTTGTCAGTATACTTTAAGTAGGACAAGCATACTCACCCTCAGCATTCAGCAGTCTCCCACTTACTGTGTTATTCTTCGAATGCCTGAATGCTTGATTATAGGCACCATGTAATGCCTTTGTACTAAGAATGATAGAGAATTCCAGAAGTTTCTGGCCCAGCTTGTGAGTAGCCCTACTATGGTTATGCAAGACAGGGAGCACACACCCATCCTCATCTTAAAGGTTGGTGGAGCCTTCCCTCTTTTCCCCCCACCCCAAGGCTTGGGAAGCTTAAAGAGGAATTTTGTATTATTCACTATTACATCATTAACAGTAGTTGTCTTGAGAAATCTTCAGCAACAACACTGATTGCCAGCTTCCTTATGTTGGCTCTTGTCATTAAAGGACTAGAATTAGTAGAGGAAAAATACAGAAAACTGAAAATATGTTGCAGTCATATTCATTTACTGATCTGGTCAACTAAAACTATACCGATAGCATGCACGTACTGTGGAACAATTCACTCCTTTTACCAACAGTTATTTCTGCAGGGTTTTCATTATTTCTGAACTCTGCAGACTTCTTTGTCTTTTTGACTTTACTTCTTTGTATAACAGAGTGAAGAGTGCTAGCTGCATCATTGCTTCAGCATGCAAGAAAACAGAATTTAGTAAAGCACTGGCACTGGTTTCCCTGATTTGTGGTACAGAGGAATTTCTCACTTGACAGGTGTTAGAGTTGGGAATGAAAGAAGCACTCTGGATAGAGCTTATTTTGGCAAACTTCATTAGCGCAGTCAGGAGTCTCCTGGAAAGGGTAGAAAAGATACACAACTTAAAATGAGCATAACAGTATAAATAATATCATGTTATAATACCCTAGGCATAAATACCCAGGGCAGCATAAAGTGCATTTGGCTTATTTGTAAAGGGATTTAGTAATGAAAAGTGCTGTTTGAATAAAGGGAAATTATGAAAGTAGACATCAGTGATATTGCTTTCTAAATTCATATTGCACTTTTTTAGTGTATTGAAAGACAAGATATTTCCCTATCAGCCATTCCCAGAAGCTGACAAATTATGCTAAAATAACGTAATCCTGACTCCCACTGCATCTTTTATTCTAAGATCTGGACAAGAGACAGAAATGATTAGAACCATTGTTGAATTTCACTGTTATTTCCTCTAGAACATTCCTGTCTGTTGCATAGACCTGAAGCAAAAAATAAGACCATTCATTTTACGTTTCCATTAAACTTTATGTTAATGATCCATCCCTGTGACAAGTAGTTTTCATTTGATGGTAAACAGAAGAAGTGTAGGTGTTGTGGTTGAGCTATCATTTTACACAGTAAGTAAACAGATTAGCCTGATACTTTTGTATGCCTGTTTCCTGTAAATGACAGTTAAATGGGAATAAATTGCCCATCCATGTAGCCACCTGCTTGGTGAACTTCATGGAGCTGCTCACTAGCAGCACTCTGATTGCTTCGCTGCCCTGTGCCATTTTTAGCTAACGTCAGTGCAAGTTGCTTTTCATCTTGCAAACTGGTTTTCCTCCTGGAAATTAAGGATATATGCATCCTTTCAGATTTGACCTTTAATGTTTCCACACCACCTAGGAAAAAGAAAACAAACAAAAGAAAGTAAGGTGTATGTTGCCCCAGGTTTTGGAGAGCTCTGAAAAGCTGTTGTTCACTAGAACAGTAAAATGTGACAGACTGGTTACAGAGAGCACTGATGTAGAGGAAGCACTGATGACTTCTGAAAGTGTTTCTCTAAAGTGCAGTTGGCTCTCCCATTAAGATGTGAAGTACTGTGGCAGTCCATCATGTCCGACCTCATATGTTGTACTGATGCGTACATGCTTGCGTTCTGAGAGCCCACTGGTGGGGAATGAGAGAGAAATAATGACTGGCTCACCAGCCAAAGAGTTGGTGCAATCATGACTCCCCTCACTATAGGCTTGATGCTCCTCTTTCCTTATGTGAGGCGAGCAAACAGTGCAGAAATAAGGTGGGTGGCAGGGAGGCAGGGGAACATGGCTCCATGGTACACATTCCCAATCCCCAGAGCCTGTAGAGCCTCAGCTGTTCTGTGTGCTGTGTGTGTGTTGAGAGGGAGCACAGGGAAGGAGTGGAGCTTGGGAGCAGGTGCTCTCCAAGCATGGTCCCTTCCTGGTTTTCGAGAGGAAAGCCACAAAAGGATTTCATGCTGCTAGAAGGAGCATCAGGTCTGCTACATGGTTTCTGTCTTTTGGAAACAGGAAATAATGTGCAGCAGAGCTCCTATGGGAGCCTGGGTGCATTGGGCAGAGAAGGATCCGAGGCAGAAGCACACTTTGAGAAATCATCCGTTGTATAGTTTGTTTTAGGAGCTAAATTAAAACCCATTGCTAAAACTCTTAAAACATATTTGCAACCTGACAGTGCTTGATATTTTGGATGGTAGCACTGATTAAGCAGACTCCCAGATCTGGCGATACATTTTACTGCACTTTAAACCCTGAAGTTCAGGAAGGCTCCAATAATTCTTGAGTGACAGACATAAGCCTTGATTCTGAAGGGCAGGCACTGACCTGAGTAATGGCTGATGTCAGTGTCAAGGCACTGGACTGCTATGAGTCACTTACAAAATAGATTTCTCTTGTCCAGGGTTGCCTGCTTTGCCAGATTAGAGTGACTTTTCTATTAATGCCACGGAGAGGAGATTTAGAAAAGTTGCTGTAATTTCCTAATGTGCACCTGATTCAGCTGAGTATATAGATAATGAGAAAAAACAGACTTGCCTTTTGGCATATGGTATCTACATGTACATATTATTTCTGAATTAACTGAGTTGTTTGCTTTAAAAATGATGGAGGTGTCCTGGTTCATAGCGGTGTTCTTGTGTGTGTGTGTTAGTGTGTGTTTGCATGCTTTTAGGACCTGTACTATTTCATATACACATTCAGGGATAGAAAATTCCACTCATTTTACACACAAACTTTCATGGTGTTATGAGAATATTGGAGAGAATTATGAAAAGCCCTTTATGGCTTACTACTGAATTAGTCTGCAGTCCCTTGGGAAAATTTGTTCAGGTGGATCCCCTGCATTCGGGTTGAAATCAATTGACGTTATGGGGACTCTGCATGGGCACAGGGATCTGTCTGTGCTGAGCATTTTGCAGGAATGGTATCTTAGGGTGTGTCCAGACTACCCGCAGTTTCGGTGGGTAGCGATTGATTTATCGGGGATCGATATATCACGTGTCACCAAGATGCGATATATCGATCCCCGAACGTGCACCCCATCAACTCCGGAACTCCACCGGAGCAAGCGGTGGTAGCGAAGTCGATGGAAGAGCCGCGGCCATTGATCCCGTGCCGTGAGAACGGGAGGTAAGTTGGAATAAAATACTTCGACTTCAGCTACGGTATTCCCGTAGCTGAAGTTGCGTATCTTATATTGACACCCACCACCGAGTGTAGACCAGGTCTTAGTGTGCATGTAAAAAGCAGCTCCACCATGGTAGCAATGGTAGGAGTACTTGAGTAGGGTTACCATATTTTGAGTTCCCAAACAGAGGACTCTGCTGGAGGAGGGAGGTTACAGTTTCTACTGTACAGTTTCTTCTACTTTGAATATCTAACATTTATAAATGAAAAGTGTAATGGCCTCAAAAATAAATGTAAATCAGATTTAAATGTACCGTTTTACATGCAGTCAGTCCTTTCCTACTGCACTTCTTCCTGTTGTGCCCATGTATATTTCTCTGTGCAGCATATCTTTCTCATCAGTTGTTGATTACTCATCAGATAGCCATGAAAGCCTTTACACGATGTGTGCCTGAAGTTGTATTGTACAAGCAGGATCCTTTTCAGCAACTCAACAATCAATACCATGTCATCCTTACTTCTTCGCTGCTGGTGGTAGCAACAGTGCCAGCAGCTGCTGCTCTCTCACTGCCCAGCTCTGAAGGCAGTGCCGCCAGCAGCAGCAGTGCAGAAGTAGGGTGGCAAACTAGTAAACATGCGTGCCGCTGTTAAGGCACGCCGGGAACTGCAGTTCTCAGACTGATGTTGGAAAAAGGACAAGCAAGGAAAAATCACAGATATTTGTTCATATTTCAAAAATTTGCCTGGATGGAGATGGGTGGACCAAAAAAGAGGTCATGTCCGGGAAAATCCAGATGTATAGCAACCCTATACTCATGCAGGCTGACCATTGGGTTTTTTAGCAGCCAAAGTCCTTCCCTCAATGTGTGTGTTGGGTGCAGGATGCTGTGTTCTGCTGCTGCCCGGCAAATAGCTTCTTATTATGGGGTTATTTGTGTCATTGCTGATCTCATACAAAAGCATTGGGAAACCCATACAAACAACTTAGGGTTTGTTTTGTTTATTAAAATCCTACCGGCAATCAGAGTGAGTCAGATATTCTGCAGAAATAAAAGCATATGATCCTATAATGTGTGTACACCAGTGGGCAAAGCTAAGATTGCCCATACAGTTTTAACACAGACATTTCCTGGCTTGAATCCCTCATCTTACAACTTGAATGTTTCTTTTAGTGTAGTTTTTTTTTTTATTGTGGAATATATAACACGTACTTCCACCCAGCGTTCATGAGTTAGTGAAAGGTACATCTTTACCCTCATTGCTGAGGGATGACAGGAATGACACAGTCTTACTTCAGTAGCTGCAGGGGAGATTTAGTCTGTCAGCAGGACTTCTCTGTGCCACTCACCACTTACTTCTGGCAAGGTGTATGGTCTTTCTCTAAGCCATGCTGCCATCCGAGAGACAGCCAGGGCAATTATTTTAGGGAAAGAAGAGGGGCCCCAAACTCACCGCGTCATTGAGTGGTGTATTAAGCTGCCAGTTGCAATAGGTGCAGACAGCAGCAAGAGGCACCTGAGAGACCCTCAACCAGGAGCACAAGCTGATTGCTCTGTAGTTTCTCTCACCACATTCTACAGGCTCTGCAGCAAATTCCAGACAGAACCTGCAGCCCTGCTCAGGGCCAGTGCAAGGTAGTTTCTCACCCTAGGTGAAACTTCCATCTTGCGCCACTCCCCACCCAGCTAACCCCGCTCCCCCATAGCAGCTAACCATGCCCCCTAGCCCCCACCAGAGGAGGCCCCCCCGCAGCAGCTAACCCAGCCCCCCCACCTGGGGAGCTCGCTGCCCCCCCCCGCAGCAGCTATCCCCCCTCTGCAGCTAACCCCACCTGGGGAGCCCCTCTCCATGGCAGTTAACCCTGCCTGGGGAGACTCCCCCCCCCACGGCAGTTAACCCTGCCTGGGGAGCCCGTCCCAGCTCACCTCGGCTCCGCCTGCTCCGCTGAGCACACTGGCGTCGCTCTAATTCTCCTCCCCTCCTAGGCTTGCGGCGCCGATTGGAGGAGACTTAGAGCGGGGCTGTGCTCAGCAGAGAAGGCAGAATGGAGGTGATCTGGGGCAGGAAGCAGCTTTCCTGTGCGTGCCCCCCCCCCCCCGTTACTGTGGGCGGCCCTCCCCGCGCCCCCCACCTCACCCCAGCTCACTCCCGCTCCACCTCCTCCCCGAGCAGGCTTTTAGGTGCCCCCAACCACTAGGCGCCCTAGGCGGCCACCTAGTTGGCCTAAGTGGTTGCACTGATCCTGGTCCTGCTCATCTTTTCCCTGAGCTCCCCAGTCTCCACAGACAGGACCCAAGACACGGGGCCTCATCTACTAGCTTTGCTTCTAGCACTTTCTCTTCCACTAGAGGCAGAGATAAAGGGAGGAAGAGAGGAATTCCATGTTTAAGCAGAGAGGTAAGGAAGGGATTGAATGTGAAAGGAGGAAGGGGAGACAGGGAACTGGCCTGTAAGGACAGATGATAAAGAGGAGATTGGCATGAGAGGGAGAGTTTTTGAAAAACTCAAATGACTGCCTGAGTGATCCTGAATTTTACAGAGCACATCACTCCTGAGAGTAGCCTTGCCTCTCTCCGTGCACCACTTTATGAAAGGAAGCCTGTTGCCAGGTTGAATGTCTAAGCATCAGAGTAGGAGCTAAATCTCATTCGGGGTACTGTCTGCTATTAATGGAAATAGAGTTTGAAATGATTATTTATACTAGTGACAGGTAGAACATACTTCACTGCATCAGCATGGTTAAGATTCTTCAAACATTTCTACTTTCAGAAGTTTCCAAAATTCAATTATTATTTTTCTCTTTTTAACAATACGCACAGAAATTCCAGTGGGAGGAAAAAACACCTTATGTTAATGTGCTTTAACTCTGGATTTCCTGGTAGATAGTTTCTCATCAGCCATTTTAGCCCTGAACCACTTCAGGTGCCTCTGGGAAGGATGGAAGGAGGAAAAGCAACTAAAGAAAGCTTGATAAGAAAAGTTAGAAAAACAGATGGGTGGAAGCAAGAGCTCAGTTGCTCTGGGAGAGATGGTTGGGAGGAAGAAAGACTAGAAAATGCAGCGTGGAAAGGAGCCAAAGAAATGGGTATGAAATGGGCACAGGTGGAGCACGACAGACAGGCAGCTGTGGATCGTAGGTGGTTTCACCCAAGAACGGTAAAGTTTCAAGTTAAATGGCAAAATTTCACCCTCAGACAGGCAGAAAAGGCAGCTTGCTTTTTCTGAGGCTTGATTATTGAGTCAAAAAGCTGCTGCGTGTGAAGTTTTTTGTTTGTTTTATAATGAAACTTCTTACACATCTTTGCATGGCTTTCACTAGCAGTGGACAGTGTGTCTTCCCTCTCTTTCTGGATGCCCTGACTTTTCTGTGTCATTTGCAAGCTGAAGCTGTATAAGGCCTTTCACATTTTTAGCCTCTAGGCCTTATTATGAGTGGATTTTGCAGAGGAAGAGAATTGCTGAGCAGCAAGAGAGTAAGTTGATTGGAGCCATTGATATGTTTTTTTTTCTGGTGGGAAAGTACAGCAAACTAAAACATTTAACACTCTGGAAAATCAGTTATAAGAAGGGAGAAATATGGATAAATGTTACCTTTCAGCCTGTCCTAAGAAGGCTCTCATCACTGGCAGATACTGGATTTCCAACTCCAAGAGCTGTCAATCTGGCACTTCTTATGAGCAGCAAATAAAATGTGAAGAGAAAGAAAAAGCTGAAGAAGTACAATATTCAGACTGGAATGGCCAGGCACTGCATTATACCAACACAACTTTAAATATTTACCAGCAATAGAAAAATAAACTTTTTAACTTTGATTAATGATCCTACCACTCATAGTTGCACCTTAAAGCTTTGGAATCTCTCCCTTTCAAAACTTTGTAAGCTTTATTTGAGAGGGAAAAACTCTAATTTTGCCCTAGGGCCGCAGGATAGGTACATAAAATGTATGCGTGGAAAAGTGTGCCTTGGCAGGGAATTTATTTGTGTTATCTCATTCCCTGCAGCCAATTGAAATAATATTGTATATCGCTCCTTATGGCTTGATGGTCTCTATTGTACACTTAATTGCTGCCCCAAAGGCATCTTTGACAGCAAGACACAGGGAGAATGTGGCCATTTCAAAATGCCAAGTCATTTTGGAAAAAAAATACCTGTCATGTTGGTAGGGTGTCAGGGCTGTGGTCAGGGAATTTTGCTTTTGTTTAGAGGTTTTTTTTCCTCCAGGTATTACAAATTTATAGACTTTTATTATGCAGGTTATTGAGAATGGTAATTCTGCTAAGAACTATATTTCAAAGAACACCAATATTGCCGTGATAGAAGTCTTAGTCACACTGCAAAGTAAACCCAAACAAATCTTTCCAGTGCACAAGTAGAAACTTGCTCTTTATGCCCCCTTCCACTGCTGCAGTTCCCTGAGCCTCCCATAGTTAATGGCTGTACTGCTAATGTGTGCGTGGCTGAAAAATGTTAAACGGGATCATGAAATGTAGTAAATGACAGATGTGGTGTTTAAATTTCCTTTTTGTAATACTTTAAAAATATATTGAGAATAATTATTAGTCTCAGAAAATACTCTTGGGACAGTAAGGAAATATCAGAGTTGTTTTATTTAAGTGGATTTAGTTCCCTGCATGACAGGTGCTGGACTGAGGTAATCTCTTTTGTTGGACCAACCTATGTTGCTGAGAGAGACACGCTTTTAAGCTTACACACAGAGATCTTCTACAATAACACTGCATAGGTGCTGGGCTGACAGCCTAGGTGAAAGAAGTCCTTATCTCCAGAAGGAGCTGCAGCAGAACCAGAAGCAGTACAGGCTTCCTCCACTGCTTTGCCAAAGTGCCTCAGTCCTGATCTTGGAGAGATCAAGGGTTAGAGGGTACTTTGGTCCCTTTATCCTTGGTTCCTTTAATGACAAAACAGTTAGTTTGACTTTACCATTTTAATGATCTTTGTTTAATTTTTTAAACTATAAAATATTTTTGTATTATATATGACATATATTATATTTTACTGTATTGTAAAAATCAAAATGAAATGTATCAAAATGATAGCCAAAATGATGTTTTTATCTTATTGAAACAATTTGACATGATGGTCCCAAACAGAAAATGTTTGGATTTTTCATTTCATAGGTAATTTTGAAATTTCAGCTTGCCATTCCAATTTGGAACTGATATTTTCTCCAAAAATGTTGAAATTTGCCCTGGAATGGAAATTCTTTGGGACTGATTTTTTTCCCCAACATGATTTTAAATGTCATTGGTTTAAATAGCAGATGCTAATTATTGCAATTTATTGTAGTCTTTGCGCTGCTGCAGCATGTACTCCTCAGTGGTCACTTCCAATCCATTGTATTTATTATCTGCCTGAATAACTTCAGCCACGGATGACCAGTGCTACTACATGAACAATACTAAAAGTTCTGAATTTTCAGATACAGTAAAAACTGCCTACACTGCACTATTGAATTTCAAACAGCAGAGGATACAGTATGCTAAATCAAATCTTAAATTGAAATAGAAATTAAAAAAAATAAACAGAAAGATAACTCTGTATTTTGACCACACAATGTAAAAGTACAGAGAATAAAGTTTAGAATAAGAAAGAATTGAATTGATATTTATCTTGGGAGCTGTGTGGCTGGATATACTGGCATTTTCTGTAGCTAATAACATTGAGGGGGTATTCAGTAGATAAATGTAATTCAGATCTGATTGTTTCAAAGCAAGGTTTTGGCTTATCTCAGAATATTTTTGGTTTATCTGTCTCCAGTGGTATCTATTGTGTTGCTCTAAACTGTTTATATCAAAATATTCAGTGTCACTCTTCCAGCTACCTGACAGGTTATTTCAGTTTAGATCTCATTTACCCAAGGCAAAACACTTGGCTGCTTCATTCAGTACTATCCTCTAGGTGCTGTCCAGTGTGCAGGCCTGGATGGGAGCCATCAGCCATCCAGACAATACCATGTTGCTAGGACAGAGTCTGTGTTGCTGGCCCTTCCTCCTCTCAAGGAATGCAGACATCCAAATCATCCTGCATGGGTTCACTAGCAGAACAAGAGGCTGTAAAGGCCTATTTCCTCCTTTTCCCTTCCCAAAGTCCATTGAAGTGAATGAAAAGATTCCCACTGATTTTAATGGGGTTTTTGATAAGGCTCCCAGTGCAAATATAATTCAGCCCCAAATTTAAAACTGTATGTAAAGGTTTATGGATCAAGTCTGGGTTTAATTTCGATATAGGATTCGTGATGATACATATAAATAGAAAACACCATTTTTGTTCTTCTGTTGATTTCTGCACCTACTTCTAAGCATCTGAGTGAGATATTTCACATTTTTATTTGCAGTAACAATTAGCAAGTCTTAATCACAATATTTTGATTTCTTAATAGTTATTTCTCATAGAAGACTTAACCAAGGAACAAAACACATTGCAAGATTAGTAAATGCATCTTGAAATCCAGCCAATATTTTCTAAACAGAAAATGTGATTTACACATCCTTTCTTTGCAATTAAGAGACAAGTCACTGATTTAGAAGGTAAAATCCTGACCGTTTTATTTTGTGTGTAAATCCTACTCCAACATTTTAAATCATATTCCTGATTTTATAAATTCTGATTAGGTTTTCTAACAATTCTTCCCTAAAGTTTAGCTCTAGTTAAGACACCAAAAGTTTATATGCCTCCAACCTTCCTCCGAACACATCATGTTAATTTTAAATGCTGCTGCTAGGCTTATCTTCCTGGCTTATTCTGACACAAGCTTCTTCTCTTCGTCTTTAAGTCCTTGTACCATTGAGCCCACCCTAGCTGCAGATCTGATTTCTGATCATGAGGTCAGAATTCTTGTGTTAACTCTGCCAGTGATACCAGCCTTGATCTGCTTCTTTCACCAACATCTTTGTGTTTTCCACCATTCTGCTATATCAACACAGAGAAAAAAATTCCCTATAAGAGGGAAGCATGCGGACAAAGGTGATACAGTTGAGATAGTATTCTTGGACTTTCAGAACGCCTTTGACAAAGTCTCTCACCAAAGGCTCTTAATCAAAGTAAGCAACCATGAGATAAGAGGGAAGGTCCTCTCATGGATCAGTAACTGATTAAAAGACAGGAAACAAGGGGTAGGAGTAAATGACCAGTTTTCACAATGGAAAGTGGCAACTAGCAGGATCAACCAAGGATTTGTACTGGGACCAGTGCTCTTCAATATATTCAGAAGTGATCTGGAAAAGGGACTAAACACTGAGGTGGCAAAGTTTGCAGATGATGCAGACTTACTCAAAATCTAAAGCTAACTGCAAAGAGTTACAAAGGGATCACACATGACCAGGCAACAAAATTCAGTGTTGATAAGAGGAAAGTCTTAATAAAAAATTGAGGGAAAATAATCCCAGCTACACATACAAAATGATGGGGTGTAAATTAGTGGGTACTACTCAAGGAAGAGATCTTGGAGTCATTCTGGATAGTTCTCTGAAAACATCTGCTCCATGTGCAGAGCAGTCACAAAAGCGAACAGAATGTTGAGCACCATTAGGAAAGGGACAGATAATAAGATAGAGACTCATAAACTCATAGACTCTAGGACTGGAAGGGACCTCGAGAGGTCATCGAGTCCAGTCCCCTGCCCTCATGGCAGGACCAAATACTGTCTAGACCATCCCTAAAAGACATTTATCTAACCTACTCTTAAATATCTCCAGAGATGGAGATTCCAAAACTTCCCTAGGCAATCTATTCCAGTGTTTAACTACCCTGACAGTTAGGAACTTTTTCCTAATGTCCAACCTAAATCTTCCTTGCTGCAGTTTAAGCCCATTGCTTCTTGTTCTATCATTGGAGGCTAAGGTGAACAAGTTTTCTCCCTCCTCCTGATGACACCCCTTTAGATACCTGAAAACTGCTATCATGTCCCCTCTCAGTCTTCTCTTTTCCAAACTAAACAAACCCAATTCCTGCAGCCTTCCTTCATAGGTCATGTTCTCAAGACCTTTAATCATTCTTTTGCTCTTCTCTGGACCTTCTCCAATTTCTCCACATCTTTCTTGAAATGCGGTGCCCAGAACTGGACACAATACTCCAGCTGAGGCCTAACCAGCGCAGAGTAAAGCAGAAGAATGACTTCTCGTGTCTTGTTTACAACACACCTGTTAATGCATCCCAGAATCACGTTTTCTTTTTTTGCAACAGTATCACACTGTTGACTCATATTAAGCTTGTGGTCCACTATGACCCCTAGATCTCTTTCTGCCATACTCCTTCCTACACAGTCTCTTCCCATTCTGTATGTGTGGAACTGATTGTTCCTTCCTAAGTGGAGCACTTTGCATTTATCTTTATTGAACTTCATCCTGTTTACCTCAGACCATTTCTCCAATTTGTCCAGATCATTCTGAATTTTGACCCTGTCCTCCAAAGCAGTTGCAATCCCTCCCAGTTTGGTATCATCCGCAAACTTAACAAGTGTACTTTCTATGCCAACATCTAAATCATTGATGAAGATATTGAACAGAGCCGGTCCCAAAACAGACCCCTGCAGAACCCCACTTGTTATACCTTTCCAGCAGGATTGGGAGCCATTAATAAGTACTCTCTGAGTACGGTTATCCAGCCAGTTATGCACCCACCTAGTAGCCCCATCTAAATTGTACTTTCCTAGTTTATCTATAAGAATATCATGCGAGACCGTATCAAATGCCTTACTAAAGTCTAGGTATATCACATCCACTGCTTCTCCCTTATCCACAAGGCTCGTTATCCTATCAAAGAACGCTATCAGATTAGTTTGACACGATTTGTTCTTTACAAATCCATGCTGGCTATTCCCTATCACCTTCCCACCTTCCAAGTGTTTGCAGATGATTTCTTTAATTACTTGCTCCATTATCTTCCCTGGCACAGAAGTTAAACTAACTGGTCTGTAGTTTCCTGGGTTGTTTTTATTTCCCTTTTTTATAGATGGGCACTATATTTGCCCTTTTCCAGTCTTCTGGAATCTCCCCTGTCTCCCATGATTTCCCAAAGATAATAGCTAGAGGCTCAGATACCTCTTCTATTAACTCCTTGAGTATTCCGGGATGCATTTCATCAGGCCCTGGTGACTTGCAGGCATCTAACTTTTCTAAGTGATTTTTTACTTGCTCTTTTTTTATTTTCTCTTCTAAACCTACCCTCTTCCCGTAAGCATTCACTATACTAGACATTCCTTCAGACTTCTCAGTGAAGACCGAAACAAAGAAGTCATTAAGCATCTCTGCCATTTCCAAGTCTCCCGTTACTGTTTCCCCGTCCTCACTGAGCAGTGGACCTACCCTGTCCTTGGTCTTCCTCTTGCTTCTAATGTATTGATAAAAAGTCTTCTTATTTCCCTTTATTCCCATAGCTAGTTTGAGCTCATTTTGTGCCTTTGCCTTTCTAATCTTGCCTCTGCATTCCTGTGTTATTTGCCCATATTCGTCCATTGTAATCTGACCTAGTTTCCATTTTTTATATGACGCCTTTTTATTTTGTAGGTCACGCAAGATCTCGTGGTTAAGCCATGGTGGTCTTTTGCCACATTTTCTATCTTTCCTAACCATCGGAATAGCTTGCTTTTGGGCCCTTAATAGTGTCCCTTTGAAAAACTGCCAACTCTCCTCAGTTGTTTTTCCCTTCAGTCTTGATTCCCATGGGACCTTACCTATCAGCTCCCTGAGCTTACCAAAATCCGCCTTCCTGAAATCCATTGTCTCTATTTTGCCATACTCCCTTCTACCCTTCCTTAGAATTGCAAACTCTATGATTTCATGATCACTTTCACCCAAGCTTCCTTCTACTTTCAAATTCTCAAGGAGTTCCTCCCTATTTGTTAAAATCAAGTCTAGAACAGCTTCCCCCCAGTAGCTTTTTCAACTTTCTGAAATAATAAGTTGTCTGCAATGCAGTCCAGGAACTTATTGGATAGTCTGTGCCCCGCGGTGTTATTTTCCCAACATATATCTGGATAGTTGAGGTCCCCCATCACCACCAAATCTTGGGCTTTGGATGATTTTGTTAGTTGTTTGAAAAAAGCCTCATCCACCTCTTCCACCTGATTAGGTGGCCTGTAGCAGACTCCCAGCACGACATCAGCCGTGTTTTTTACCCCTTTTAGCCTAACCCAGAGACTCTCAACACATCCATCTCCTATGTCCATCTCCACCTCAGTCCAAGTGTGTATATTTTTAATATATAAGGCAACACCTCCTCCCTTTTCCCCTGTCTATCCTTCCTGAGCAAACTATACCCATCCACACCAACATTCCAGTCGTGTGTATTATCCCACCAAGTTTCAGTAATGCCAACAATGTCATAGTTGTATTTATTTATTAGCACTTCCAGTTCTTCCTGCTTATTACCCATACTTCTTGCATTTGTATATAGGCATCTAAGATACTGGTTTGATCCTGCCTCCCAGCTTTGCCCTGACCCTCCTTTCTTTCTGCCATTATAGCCCACGCTCCCTCCTGTTTCCGACCCATCTCCCAGGTCTTGTTCCCCATTTATCTGTGGGGTTTGCTCACCTGAATATCATAATGCCACAATGTAAATCCATTGTATGTCAACACCTTGAATACTGTGTGCAGTTCTGGTTGCCCCATCTCAAAAAGATATATCAGAAGTGCAGCAAAAATGTTTAACAGCATGGAACTCTTTCCATACAAGAAGTAGTTAAAAAGACTGGGAGTGTTCAGCCTAGAAGAGAGACTATAAAATCAGGAATGACATAGAGAAAGTGAATAAGGAAGTGTTATTTATTCCTTCGCACAGCACAAGAACTAGTGGCCACCCAATAAAATTAATAGGCAGTGGGCTTAAAACAAACATCAGGAAGTACTTCACACAATGCACAATGCACGGTCAACCTGTGAAACTCATTGTCCGGGGATGTTGTGATGGCAAAAAGTATAACTGGATTAAAAAATAATTAGATAAATTCATGGAGGATAGGTCAATGGCTATCAGCCAAGATGGCCAAGGACACAACTCTACTGTCCAGGTATCCCTAAACTTAGGACTGCCAAAAGTTGGGACCTGAAGCATCTGGCATTGGTCACTGTCAGAAGACAGGATACCGAGCTGTGATGGACAATTCGTCTGACCTAGTATGCCCATTCTCTTGTCAAACTTGGCAACCCCCCTCCCACTCCCCCGCACATGCTTTTTTATCCTTTTTTGAATCCCTCCTTAAAACGTATCTGTACTGTGATATCTAGAGATCACTGCTGTCTGGCCTTGGTTAGGCTAGTGGCAAGCTGTAACTACTCTGACTGCTCAGACTAATGCTTTATGCAAATGCCACCATATTTACTGTTGTTCTGTCCCTTGTTTGTTTGTTTATCCACATCTTGCTTTTAGTTACTATCTTAGTGTTATAAGGTAAAACAGGCAGGAAGGAGATAAGGGCTACCTTCCGGTCAGATGACCCAGCAGGCAATGTGAGGGAAGAGTGTGTCCTCCTTCCAGTGCCTGAGAGTTTGTCTCCACTGCAAAGTTTACTCAAGTTATAACTTGAGTGTTGTCCCTACTCCAGTCCCATTCATATGCACAGACCCTTAACTGGAGTTTGGTGATGCTTTCAACTCAAGTTGGCTGGGCCATCAGGGGGTACAGGCTGGAGGCTGAATTAGCTCAACTCATCAGCTGCTAATGCAACCATTCTGCAGTGTGGATGCAAAATTGGCTCCACTCGAGTGACATTTGCCCTCAGTCCTTCCAACAATTCCCCGTGTGCTCAAAAAGGACAGACAAGTTCTCCCACAATTCTCTGGGAGAGAATTCATAGATGGGCTCAGCTTATTGCAGCACAAATGCCTACACAAGTCGTAGCACCACACATGAGTGAGTGCAGTGCCAGTGTAGACACAACCACTCAAGTGTTATGGAACCAGGCTAACCTAAGAGGAGTAACTATCAGTGTCCCTTGCCCTCCACTGCCCTTCTTAAGTCAGTGCCAGTGCTCCTGGTGAGGTAGTGTTAGGGTGACCAGATACTCCGATTTTATATTACCTATACCCCCATCCCTGTCCCGATTTTACATACTTGCTATCTAGTTACCCTAGTAGTGTGGACATGAAAAACCTCAGTAATTACTGCAGTGGCTGTAAGTCGACCTAACATAGGTCGACTTAATTGTGTAATGCAGATATGGCCTCAGTCTGTCGTTCTGTAACACCCTCACACACTTCTGGCCTCAAAGGCTGAAAAGCGCAGGGTTTTCAGGGTGAATGTTGACCTGAGTAGTACTCACAGGAGCACTGGGGCTTCTGATTTCATTGGAGAGGTGGAGTTTCTGTTTTGTTTAACGCCAAACATTGCGGGGACCAATGCAGGCTTTGCCCTCCCTGTCATTAGTATTACCTTCTGTAACCTGACACATGAATCAAGAATACAAAGAGAACAGGACCAGTTTCTATTAAATTTGTAAGTTCAAGTGTCTGATATAACCTACCATTGCCTCAGGAACACAGCAATTTGAATATGGTAAGAAAATTAATACATGTTAAATATATTTAAAGTATACCTGAGAATTAATGAGCTAATCTGGGGAATAGTTTCCACTTCAGACACAGTTGCAGGTTATTCAGGTTATACTTGGATTCAAAGGCAAAAACACTAAACTCGTTCTTCTTTAGCTATATCAGTAAAAGATACTTTGCCCAATTTCTGTTGTATCTTTAGGAAGCCAAAGATTCGTCTCTGAGGTAGGTTATACTTCTCCACAATGAGTCATCATGTGTACCCTGAATTCTGCATAGCACTAGCAACTACTTTGTGATCTCAGCAAGCAGGAATGCTAAAAATAGTCCTTTCAAGGAACACCATCCTTCCTTCTCTTTGCTATGAGAAAAATCGAGGCTTTATGAATCAGAGCTAATTGCTCATTCTAGGGTTTTTCCTCATTGCACTATGTAGCACTTTGTGGAAGAATATACTATATGCAAATTGCCATTACAACTAGCGCTATCTAATTGGATTTAAAAAACCAGAAGCAATTCACATAATGAATAAGGAGAAATTATTGAAGAGAGCTATTGACAGTGTTAAATGCAAGATGTCCTTCCCTTCATGGTGCCTTATTGAAATTTTCTCTGATATGGTATCATTTATAGTATAAAAGGGTCTCCTTTATGGGCTGTAAGAACCATGTAGTGTGTTGGTGGTTGTCCCTCCCCCTCCAGCTCGGAGGGAGGCCACTCCGCCTCACTGGGTCTCTGTCGGATCAGTCCAGCCGCAGGGAGGAGTTAGGGAATTGAGGGCTTTAGGAGGAGTGTAAGAGGCCCTGCCCCCCAGGCAGGATAGAGTAACAAACAGTCTAGGGGGCTCAGGCCCTCAGGCAGGGCTGAGCAATAGGCAGTCTTTCGCCTGGCCTCCTGTCTCAGGGAGGAGGCAGACAAACACAGGCCTCCTGGCCTAAGGGAGCAGACGACCACCCCAGGGGTAAGGTGGGCACAGAAGGTAGGCAGATCTGGGCCCACCCTGCGCCACTGGGTCCCAGCCCAGGACCCTGACACTGGTGGAGGGCTCCACCATGGGTCAGCGGGGATCCACTGAAACGTGCTGACCTGAGCACCAACAGCAAAACCAGACTAAAATCTGGTTTCCCTGGGCTACTTCCTACCACAATCCAGGTAGCGGGGCCAGCGTCCAGGGGTCTTCCGTCTCCTTGGGTATTCAGCCACCGGCAAGCTTAGCAGCTTCTTTCTGGAGTTGGTCTCCTCTGGGGGCAGGGTGCTACCCAGGTAGTTTCGAAGGGCTGCAGCAGACAAAAGGCATCTGTCGCTTCCCCCAAACTGAGCTAGAGGCCCTGCTTCGTATACTTCCTATCCTGCTTCTCAACTTCCAGCACGAAGGCCGGGCCGAGCCTGGCTCCGCCCACCCAAGTGCAGAGAGTGGTCCCTCCTCCTCCAGCTCAGAGAGAGGCCATCCCACCAACCAAGAAACTCCAAGAAATTCTTTTGCATTTTATATGATTAAAGCATTTAGTAGCACAGAAAATCCTTCTATCGTACTCAGATGGATATAAGCTCTTCATGTACATTCTTTCATGCTTTGTTCTGGAGATCTTTCATTTTCATTGAAGTGGGGAAAAAACTTCTGCTGGTCTCCTGCATTTCAACAGTGGAGCTTAAAACATCCTTGCTCCCTTTTCCACTTATTTATAAAATAGTAGAAATATACATGAATTCAATGCATGCAAGAGAAACCAAACTGGAACATAATTCTTCCAATACAATGGTGAACAAAATGAATAGAATAATGGATAGACGATGTGATAGTGCACATACTTCTATGAATAATTTATTATAACAAACAAAAAATATTTAAAAAATATGGTTGCTCTTATGGAGAGTACTTTGGGGAGATGAATGCACAGTCTTACAAGTAATTAATTTTTATGTAGTGGGTAACCCACAATGACAGTGTACTAAAAATTAATAGTTTTATACATTGTTTTATCCCCTGGTCCTCTCCATATATTCAAACAAACTAGCTATTTTTTCATTCTTTCAGTATATTATTCTTAATGATCAGAAGATCAGGACAATTTAACATTTGCATTTCTTATAGAGTGCAAATATTTAAGATAAGTCACAGATGTAAAAGAAGCCCATGCATGAAACTCAAGATGTATAATCAAATTAATGAGTGAAACCTGGGGCTGTGCTGATTTAAGCTTCTCTACAATACAACTGGGCAGATACTAGGAGCATAATATAGTTTAAATGACAAATGTACCACAACCCTTGCTTGCTTCTAACTTTAAACTCCTTAGCAGTAGATGCCACTGTCTGGTGTATTGATGCATACTCCCCGAGGGGACAGAATGTATAACACTAAGGGCTTCGCTACACTACAGAGTTGCAGCGCTGGTGAGGGGGTTACAGCGCTGCAACTTAGGCTGTGACCACACTTGCAAAGCACGGCCAGCGCTGCAACTCCCTGGTTGCAGCGCTGGCTGTACACCCAGTCAAGCCTTGGGTGTAGGGATTCCAGCGCTGGTGATCCAGCGCTGGTCAGCAAGTGTGGACGCCCACCAGCGCTTTTATTGACCTCCGGGGTATAAGGAGGTATCCCAGAATTCCTGTCCACAACAAACTGGAAGAAAGGGAGAGCTCGGAGTTCAGCCAAACTGCTTATTTAAAAAACAAACACAGCTCCTGTTTGCTGAGCGAGCTGAGGCAGGCAGGGGAATTACTTTGGAATGTTCACAGCTGTTTGCTTGAAGAGCGAAACAGCACGCTCACACGGCAGGGGGGGAGGGGGAAGTCCATGTTCAGCAGTTGCTGATCGGGTCTGACGGGTATTTAGCAGTACATAATTTGCATTTAGTGAATGAGAGAGGAGTGGGGGAAGGGAGTTAGAACTTTTAAAATGATTGAAGGTAGGCGCAGTCCTTAGAACTTGCAAGGCAGGGAGCTGAGAACAGTGTCAACTCCAAAAGCCATTCTGTCTGTCTCCTCCACGCTCCCTGTCACATTCCATCCCACCCCCCTCTTTTGAAAAGCACGTTGCAGCCACTTGAATGCTGGGATAGCTGCCCACAATGCACCACTCCCAACAGCGCTGCAAGTGCTGCAGATGTGGCCACACTGCAACGCTGGTAGCTGTCAGTGTGGCCACCCTGCAGCGCTGGCCCTACACAGCTGTACGAATACAGCTGTAACTACCAGCGCTGCAAAACTGTAAGTGTAGCCATACCCTAAGATTCTTGTTATTATAAAACCATTGTAATCCCCAGACTCCTTCACTGTCACTTTTTGATGAATGTAAAGGATGTTTCACATGAATCTTTGCAAAATTGCCAGGTTGGCTACATAAATGCATGTACACAGTGTTTAGATATGTTGTTGTAGGATCAAACTTTTTTGTATGTGCACATCCATACCACCACTAAGTAGTAAACAACTTGAAAAATCAGGCTCTGGGTTGGAATCAAAAAGATATGCATATACCCAAAATGAAATTGTTCTAAACAAAAGAATACAGATAAAGGATTTTGATGCACGGATCAGTACAGCACATTCCATTAGTACAGACAATAATCAGTACTCTGTTAAAACAGTTACACAGAAAAATACTACATATCCCATGTAGCAACATGCTTTGGTATAAGTGGAGCATACTGTGTCTCTCAGAACATGTCACTCAAATCTTATCAGACAACAGTGTAACCTGATTTTTAAAACACATGTCTGGCAGAAAGTGAGCTCTGTGTTAAACAGAAGCAAAATGATGTTCTAGGTCCTGCTCCTAGTCACATGCAAGTCAACAGCAAAATTCCTATTGACTTCAATGGGAGCAGGATTGGGCTTTTACCAAAGAGTCCACAATAAGGGTTACAAAAATAGATCCTTCTAATCAGAGATTTACTAAAGAAGCCTGGATTTCCTTCATAATACAATCTTAAAATATTTCAGATTATTCTGATCCCTTCTTCATAAGGTTAATAAATAACTCAGCAAACAGTAGGCTGTTACCATTTCTTTTAGAAAGAGAAAGAAGTGGAAACTCCGCTCTGCTTACAGGTTTAAAGTGTGACAGTAATTAGCAAAATCTACAGCTCTTGGACTTTTAAAATATCAGTATGGCTCAATCTTCACCAATTATTCTGCTGAGGGACTGGTGACAGCAAACAAGGTAGACACACTTCTACCAGCCATTGTAGACTTTTAATCAAGCCATCATTATACTATTTCATATATTAGGTTGTATTAGAGATAATCCTACAGCATTAAATAAGTATATATGAATAAAATGGAAAATATAGTCACCTTAAGCTATTATGCAGAGATGGGGCGGCCCTATGTATTTTGCTGCCCCAAGCATGGCAGTCAGGAGGCTTTCCGCGGCGTGCCTGTGGGAGGTCTGCCAGTAACGTGGATTCGGCAGCATGCCTGCAGGAGGTCCGCCAGTCCCGTGCCTTCAGTGTACCCGCTGCCGAATTACCGCCGAAACTGCGGGACTGGTGGACCTCCCGCAGCCATGCCGCCGAAGGCAGCCTGAATGCTGCCCTCAAGGCAACCAACAGGCCGCCCCCCGTGGCTTGCCACCTCAGGCATGCGCTTGCTGCGCTGCTGCCTGGAGCTGCCCCTGTGCAGAGTATCTCTATGTTGAATATGAAAGAGCTGGCAGTTTCAACAGTCATGCAAATTTCACTAAAAATATTTTGAGTATAGCTCTGGAAAAGCTTTTGTGAGAAGGAAGCTGGTGAAAGTTACTTAAATAGAGCATTGCAGCTATTAGCAAAATAGCTAGATCCAAAATAGTAATTTACATTTACACATTTTTATTAAAACCTTCTCCAAATCCAATGTAACTGTCAGCAAATAGCAAAGTAGGGCCAAAATAATAATAATGGAGATTTGTTGCCAAACTGGGTATTCTTCAAAAATTGATGTACTCTGAGAATCCAAAATGATGTTCTGTGAATGGAAATAAGGTAACTACCAAACATGATGAAACTCAGGGCCTAGCTGCTCCTCGTGTCATCATTTACATCTGTGCAAAGTGGCTGTAAAATTCTGCTATAGTGATTTGATCCCATTTTACACTTTGCACGTGTGTATTGTGATATAGCATGGCCAGAGGACAGCCGGAGAGTGATAGATGGGAGATATGTAAGCCCCAGGATGATGAGAGCCTTATTCTCTGTAGAGTGAAGAGAGGCTTCTACAGTTTAATTAGAGCACCTGAAACCAATTAAACCATTTAGAGCACCTGAAACCAGCCACCTGATAAAAAAACCCTGCTTCAATCAGACGGTTGGAGGAGTTGAAGCAGAGTGGTTTGGTGTTGGAGCGGAGAGCAGTTTGGAGAAGTGCTGTGGCGGGCCAGAAGACCAAGACCCTAGGTAAAGGGAAACCCGACTTGTGCAGAGCAGAGGGACTCTACAGACACAGGTGTTGGGAGAAACTTGGCCCAAGCAGAGAGAGGGCAGGAAGCCCCACAAGCTGAAGGGCCAGAGAGGGAAGTAGCCCAGGGGAAGGAATCGCTAGCTCAAGTGGTTTACCGCTATCCCTAGGGTCCCTGGGCTGCGATCCAGAGTAGAAGGCGGGCCTGGATCTTTCGTGAAATGTAATGCCCAGAACGGGACACAAAATACTCCAGTTGAGGCCTAATCAGCGTGGAGTAAAGCTGACGAATTACTTTGTGTGTCTTGCTTACAGCGCTCCTGCTAATACATCCCAGAATGATGTTTGCTTTTTTTGCAACAGTGTTACACTGTTGACTTATGATCCACTGTGACCTCCATTTCCCTTTATGCAGTACTCCTTCCTATGCAGTCATTTCCCATATTGTATGTGTGCAACTGATTGTTCCTTTCTAAGTGGAGTACTTTGCATTTGTCCTTAATGAATTTCCACCTATTTACTTCAGACCATTTCTCTAGTTTGTCCAGATCATTTTGAATTTTAATCCTATCCTTCAAAGCACTTGCAACCCCTCCTAGCTTGGTATTATTTACAAACTCTGTAAGTGTACTCTCTATGCCATTATCTAAATCATTGATGAAGGTATTGAACAGAACTAGAGCTGATCCCTGCAGAACTTGATATGCCCTTCCAACTTGACTATGAACCACTGATAATTACTCTCTGGAATGGTTTACCAACCAGTTGTGCACCCACCTTATATTAGCTCGATCTATGGCTGTGTTTCCCTAGTTTGTTTGTGAGACGGTCTGTCATAAACAGATAGCTAAGGGTTAATGTCTCTTTCACCTGAAAAAAAAAAAAGTAACCTGAAGCACCTGACCAAGGGACCAATCAGGAAACAGGATTTTTTCAACTCTGGGTGGAGGCAACTTTGTGTCTGAGTTCTTGGGTCTTCTGTCTGCCTCTCTCTCAGCTATGAGGAGTGATTTCTATTTCCTGCGCTCTAATCTTCTGTTTCCAAGTTGTGAGTACAGAGATCATAAAAACAATAAGGGTTATTGTTTTTTTTCTTTTGTATTTACATGTCTATAGTTGCTGGAGTGCTTTGAATTGTATTCTTTTTGAATAAGGCTGTTTATTCAATATTCTTTTAAGCAATTGACCCTGTATTTGTCACCTTAATACAGAGAGACCAGTTTTATGTATTTTTCTTTCTTTTTTATATAAAGCTTTCTTTTAAAACCTGTTGGAGTTTTTCTTTAGTGAGGAACTTCAGGGAAATTGAGTCTGTACTCACCAGGGAATTGGTGGGAGGAAGAAGTCAGAGGGAAATCTGTGTGTGTTAGATTTACTAGCCTGACTTTGCATTCCCTCTGGTTGAAGAGGGAAGTGCTTTTGTTTCCAGGACTGGAATTAGAGAGGGTGGACTCCCTCTGCTTAGATTCACGGAGGTTGCTTCTGTGTATCTCTCCAGGAGCACCTGGAGGGGGGGGGGAAGGGAAAAGGTTTATTTCCCTTTGTTGTGAGACTCAAGGGATTTGGGTCTTGTGGTCCCCAGGGATGGTTTTTGGGGGGACCAGAGTGCCCCAAAACACTCTAATTTTTTGGGTGGTGGCAGCAGTACCAGGTCCAAGCTGGTAACTAAGCTTGGAGGTTTTTATGCTAACCCCCATATTTTGGACGCTAAGGTCCAAATCTGGGACTAGGTTATTGACACGGTCATGGAAGACGGTATCAAAAACCCTACTAAAATCAAGATATACCAAATCTGCCATGTCCCCCCTATCCACAAGGCTTATTGCCCTGTAAAAGAAAGCTATTAGATTGATTTGACATGATTTGTTCTTGACAAATCCCTATTGACTGTTACTTATCACCTTATTATCTTCTAGGTGTTGCAAATTGATTGCTTAACTATTTGCTCCATTATCTTCCTCCTTACTGAAGTTAACCCCAGTGGTCTGTAATTCCCTGGGTTGTCCTTATTTCCCTTTTTATAGATTGGCGCTGTATTTGCCTTTTTCCAGTCCTCTGGAATCTCTCCTGTTTTCCATGATTTTTCGAAGATAATCTCCAATGGCTGAGATATCGCCTCAGTCTGCTCCTTTGGTATTCTAGGATGTATTTCATTAGGCCCTGATGACTCGAAGACATCTAACTTGTCTAAGTAACTTTAAACTTGTTCTTTCCCTATTTTAGCCTTTGATCCTACTCATTTTTGTCCAAGACCAATACAGGTTCGAGCAAGTTTTTGATCGAGTGAGGAAAATCAAAACGTGACAGATTTAAAGTTCAAAACCACGTGGCCGTTTATTGATGGGGGTTAAGTTGCAACTTGGGCTGGGGAGGAGCGCTTTTACCAACTAACAATACTATTAGAATGAGAATATTTACACAACTTGAAACAATCTATTTACAACCAACAACAGGAAACCAAATGATCTGTGATTAACTGCTCACCAGAAATTAGAGCAGATACACCATAACAATACACGGATATTACCGCAACTGAGGTAGAGGCCGTACTTGAACAGCTCGATGGGACGAAGTCGGAGGGCCTGGACAATCTCCATCCGAGGATATTAAAGGAACTGGCGCGTGAAATTGCAAGCCTGTTAGCGAAAATTTTTAAGCAATCGGTAAACTCTGGGGTTGTGCCGTATGATTGGAGGATTGCTAATGTAGTTCCTATTTTTAAGAAAGGGAATAAAAGTGATCCGGGTAATTATAGGCCTGTTAGCTTGACGTCTGTAGTATGCAAGGTCTTGGAAAAAATTTTAAGGGAGAAAGTAGTTAAGGACATAGAGGTCAATGGTAATTGGGACGAATTGCAACACGGATTTACTAAAGGTAGATCGTGTCAAACCAATCTGATCTCCTTCTTTGAGATGACGGATTACTTAGATAAAGGAAATGCGGTAGATATAATTTACCTAGATTTCAGCAAGGCGTTCGACACGGTTCCGCACGGGGAACTGTTAGTCAAATTGGAAAAGATGGGAATGAATATGAAAGTTGTAAGTTGGATAAGGAACTGGTTAAAGGGGAGACTCCAGAGGGTCGTATTGAAAGGTGAATTGTCAGGCTGGAAGGAGGTCACTAGTGGAGTCCCTCAAGGATCGGTTTTGGGACCGATCTTATTTAACCTTTTTATTACTGACCTTGGCACAAAGAGCGGGAATGTGCTAATAAAGTTTGCGGATGACACGAAGCTGGGGGGTATTGCTAACACGGAGAAGGACAGGGATACTATTCAGGAAGATCTGAACCACCTTGTAAACTGGAGTAATAGAAATAGGATGAAATACAATAGTGAAAAGTGCAAGGTTATGCATTTAGGAATTAATAATAAGAATTTTGGATATACGTTGGGGGCGCATCAGTTGGAAGCGACGGAGGAGGAGAAGGACCTTGGGGTACTGGTTGATAGCAGGATGACTATGAGTCGCCAATGTGATACGGCTGTTAAAAAAGCAAATGCGATTTTGGGATGCATCAGGCGGGGTATTTCCTGCAAGGATAAGGAGGTGTTAGTACCGTTATGCAAGGCGTTGGTGAGACCCCATCTGGAATACTGTGTGCAGTTCTGGTGTCCCATGTTCAAGAAGGATGAATTCAAACTGGAACAGGTTCAGAGACGGGCTACAAGGATGATCCGAGGAATGGAAAAACTGCCTTATGAAAGGAGACTCAAAGAGCTTGGCTTGTTTAGCCTGGCCAAAAGAAGGCTGCGGGGGGATATGCTTGCTCTATATAAATATATCAGGGGGGTTAACGTTAGGGAGGGAGAGGAATTATTTAAGTTTAGTGCTAATGTAGGCACGAGGACAAATGGGTATAAACTGGATATTAGGAAGTTTAGACTTGAAATTAGACGAAGGTTTCTAACCATTAGGGGAGTGAAGTTCTGGAACAGCCTTCCGAGGGAAGTAGTGGGGGCAAAAGACTTTCCTGGCTTTAAGACAAAGCTTGATAAGTATATGGAGGGGATGTTATGACAGGATTGTTAATTTGGGCAATTGATCTTGGATTACCACCAGATAGGTCTGCTCAATGGTCTGCGGGGAGATGTTGGATGGCATGGGAACTGAGTTACTGCAGAGAATTCCTTCTTGGGTGCTGGCTGGTGACTCTTGCCCACATGCTCAGGGTTTAGCTGATTGCCATATTTGGGGTCGGGAAGGAATTTTCCTCCAGGGCGGATTGGCAGGGGCCCTGGAGGTTTTTCGCCTTCCCCTGCAGCGTGGGGCACGGGTCGCTTGCTGGTGGTTTCTCTGCAGCTTGAGGTCTTCAAACCAATTTTGAAGATTTCAATAACTCGATCCTGGGATAGGGGTTGTTATAAAATTGGATGGGTAGGGTTCTGTGGCCTGCCTTGTGCAGGAGGTCAGACTAGATGATCAGATTGGTCCCTTCTGACCTATGAGTCTATGAGTCTATAACTGAGTAAACTATATACATTAACCAAATATTGTAAAGTACAACAATTAAGCACAATAGCAATCTATACAACAATTTAACTTTCATATACTATATACATAACTTGGTACCAAGTAAGGGAGGGAAAAAAAAGGAAAAGGCTAAGCAAACAGAAAGTTACAGAAATTAGAATACAAATACCGCACTCCAGGCGCAGCTGACCGGCAGTACAGACACCGAGAGCATGACAAATTGATGGGAATTAATCTCACCCGTTCCGAGCCGGCTAAATCTGCAGGAGACCTTTCTAGCTGGAAGGAGGATCCAGGTCTTCCAGCTAACATGCAGATACTCCTGCAGATTTTTGCACGAGACATGGTTTTATTCGAAGGCTCTTACTTGTGTCAGCATCTGATTGGTCCCTAGCTCCTTCGCCTTCCAGGTTCTGAGCTGGAGCCCTCCATGTAAACAGGATCTGCACACGGCACACTACCCTTATGCACATGGCACGCTGGTATTTTTGCACAAGGCACTAGCCTGACCCCTAGGTGACCAGGCAAAAAGAGCGGGAGAATGCACACGGCACTATGATGTAGCGCACCACACTACGGTGTTGCACATGGTACCAATGTGACCTTTTGACCGACAATTGGCCATACAGATGCCATGTTTGAACACAGGCTTAGGGCTGCGACAGTTTTCACTGGCATTCTCTATGTTAGACGTCCAATCGCTACTAACCTTTTTGGTGAAAATTGAGACATAAAAGTCATTTAGCACTTCTGCCATTTCTACATTTATTGTTTCTCCCCGTCCCACTCATTGAGTAATGGGTCGATCTTCTCCTTGGTCTTCCTCTTGCTTCTAATGTATTTGTTAAATGTTTTCTTGTTGCCTGTATCTCCCTAGCTAGTTTAATCTCATTTTGTGCCTTGGCTTTTCTAATTTTGTCCCTACATACTTGTGTGATTTGTTTATAATCATCCTCTGTAACTTGACCTAGTTTCTACTAGATGTGGTTCTTTTACTAGTACTCTCCTCTGGGGGACACTTATATAGCATTTGCTTATATTCAGAATTGCCAGCCTTCCAGATTCAAAAATCTGATTCAGGACCCAGAAAATCAGGCCACAATATAGCAGACCTTAAGGTGGCCATCCTGCAGCAAAAAAACTTCAGGACCAGACTTCAAAGAGAAACTGCTGAGCTTCAGTTCATCTGCAAATTTGACACCATCAGCTCAGGATTGAACAAAGACTGTGAATGGCTTGCCAATTACAGAACCAGTTTCTCCTCTCTTGGTTTTCACACCTCAACTGCTAGAACAGGGCCTCATCCTCCCTGATTGAACTGACCTCGTTATCTCTAGCCTGCTTGCTAGCACACATATATATACCTGCCCCTGGATATTTCCATTACATGCATCTGAGGAAGTGGGTATTCGCCCACGAAAGCTCATGCTCCAAAACGTCTGTTAGTCTATAAGGTGCCACAGGATTCTTTGCTGCTCTAACTGTCTTGGTGATTAAGCACTAGAATAAATTATCTAGGGAGGTTGTGGAATCTCCATCACTGGAGATTTTTAAGAGCAGGTTAGACAAACACCTGTCAGGGATGGTCTAGATAATTGTTTGAACTGTTAAAGGTTAATAAGACTTCCTCTGTTTTATGAAATTTTCATACAAATGATGGTATTTAGCATTCTCTGGAGATTTTTAAGAGCAGGTTAGACAAACACCTGTCAGGGATGGTCTAGATAATTGTTTGAATTGTTAAAGGTTAATAAGACTTCCTCTGTTTTATGAAATTTTCATACAAATGATGGTATTTAGCATTCTCTCTTGCCTGCAACAAATAAGTAATTTTCAAGAATCTAAGGGACATAGGCAAGAAACATATTTAGCTCTCTTATTTCTAAGGTGCTTATCGTAGCTCTGCCTTCTTGGAATTCCACAAAATAAGTCTAATATCCACCCTCGGTTTCACATATTTAAGTTTATTATGGATTGCCCATTTGCCCGCCCCGGGTTGGGGTAGAGAGAGTAGCACTGCACTCTTGATAAACTTGTTGGCTACAAGAAAGCATAGTGAATGGAATTCCAGACAATAAATGCACTGGGAGTTAATGGAGAAAGGATTGAGGGAAACCTTCAAAGTGACCTATCACTCAAAGTTGCTGTTTTGGAACATGGGGAGCCAGTTGGTCAAGTGGAGTTGATAACTGAAGCAATCCATAGAAGTGGTATGTTGTTGCATGCTCAGAATAATGAGTGTGATGGGTTCCCCGCAGGGTGACATCTGGAACTGGTTAAATCTGGTCAGTATATGGGTTTAAAGACTGGTCTGCCTTTCCCTCAATGTGAAGAGAACAATTCACAGTTGTGGTAGCCAAGCAGAGATTTTCTCCCAGCACTCCAGTCAAAGCTCACTGGTTTAGATTAAATGAAAAACAAGTTTATTAACTACAAAAGATAGATTTTAAGTGATTACAAGTGATAAACAGATCAAAGCAGATTGCGTAGCAAATAAACAAAAACGCAAACAAAACTTAATATACTAGATAGATTGGATATGAATTAGCAGGTTCTCACCCTGAGAAATGATACAAGCAGGCTGAAGATTCTTAAGGGGCAAGCTGCACTTGCTTTACAGCTTGGAATCCTCAGGTGTTTCATAAACAGGCTAGAAATCCCTTTAGCCTGGGTCCAGCACTTCCCCTAGTTCAGTCTTTGTTCCTCAGATGTTTCCAGGAGTCTTCTTGTGTGGGGAGTGAAGAATGAAGACCCACAGATGATGTCACTTCCTGCTGAATATAGCTTTTGCATATGGCAGGAACCCTTTGTTCCAGTCTGTGGAAAAGCACCGGCATCCCACGATGGAGTCCAGAATCATATGGCCTGGTCACATGTCCTTGTAGAGTAATAGCGGCCATCACTCACAGGCTGCCTGTAGCGTTCTCAGAAAGGCTCATCAAGTGGGAAATAATTGTCTCCTAAGGCGTATTGTTCTCCTGAATGGCTCATTGCCCTGAATAGGCCCTTCCCAACCACCTATCTAGACCAGAGGTGGGCAAGCTATGGCCTGCGGGCCACATCCGGCTGTCCCTCCTCCCCTACAGCCACCCTACTGCATGGGGAGTGCGGCTGGCTCCGGCCAGGCAGTGTGGCTGCCCGACATGCTGCTCTGAATGGCATGGTAAGGGGGCAGGGGGCGGTTGGATGGGCAGAGGTTCTGCAGGGGGGATTGGATAGGCATGAGGTCCGGAGTGCCTGTCGGGGGTGGGGTGTGGATGGGGTCAGGGAACAGGGGGGGTTGGATAGGCGTGGGAGTCCTGGAGGTCCTGTCATGGAGCAGTGGTGTGGATAGGGGTCGGGGCAGTCTGGGGACAGGGAGCAGGGGGTGTTTGGATATGGAGTGGGGTCCCGGGAGGCCTGTCAGCGGGCAGTGGTGTGCATAGGGGTTGGGGGGGGCAGTCAGGGGACAGGGAGTGTTGGATGGGTCGGGGATTCTGAGGGGGGGCAGTCAGTGGCCGGGAAGTGGGAGGGGGTGGTTAGGGGGCAGGGACCAGGCTGTTTGGGGAGGCACAGCCTTCCCTACCCAGCCCTTCATACAGTTTCGCAACCCCAATGTTGTCCTCGGGCCAAAAAGTTTAACCACCCCGATCTAGACTGAAAGCATCTTCTCTGGTGGGCATTACCCAGGTTAACTACATCTGAAATACAGATACATAGTCAATATTCATAACTTCAGATCCAAAAATGATGCATGCATATGTAATCCACACACCTCCTGGGGGTGGTGTTTTGTCCCACCTGGTGGCTCCAAGGCCACTTAGAGAGAGAGAGAGATAAAATGAGTCTGTTCTACAGCCTTAGCAAACAGTTAGTTGGCTTTTAGCTCATGTGACAGATGCTCATGCACTAAGCCAGGGGTAGGCAACCTATGGCACGTGTGCCAAAGGCAGCACGCTAGCTGATTTTCAGTGGCACTCACACTGTCCGGGTCCTGGCAACTGGTATGGGGAGCTCTGCATTTTAATTTAATTTTAAATGAAGCTTCTTAAACATTTTAAAAACTTGATTTACTTTACATACAACAATAGTTTAGTTATATTTTATAGACTTATAGAAAGAGACCTTCTAAAAACATTAAAATGTATGACTGGCACGCTAAACCTTACATTTGAGTGAATAAATGAAGACTCGGCACACCACTTCTGAAAGGTTGCCGACCCCTGCTCTAAGCTCTGGAGGTCTCTGGTTCGATCCTGCCCACGGACGACCAGGGTCTCTCACTGTTACACATACAAATAGGATAATCATATTCAGCAAATCATAAGTTTTCCATTGACATCTCACATGGCCCATCTTGCATAAAATGCATTATAGTTATGCTATAACCATATCATCACTATGAAGAATATTGGCTACAGTGTCACAATGAGCTATATATATATGCAGGGATTCCCTCTGAGACCTTTTTCTCTTGGCCTATCCAGGAGCATTTTATTGAGTTTTGAGAGAACACTTTATTGAGTTCTCTGGTATCCAAAAGCCCTATTTGATTCCACATTTATCACTGAGGTTTCTTTATTGGCGTTCCATAAAGCTGCTCCTGAGGTGGTCAGGCTCAGGAGTAGGGTGGTTGGCCAGGGTGCACCACAACTACAAATTACATAATTATAAATCAGATTATTTACATATTCTAAGATAGACTAACACATTCACATTACATTGTACACAGTACAAAGCTGCCCAGAGGATTCAGGGGGCCTGGGGCAAAGCAATTTCAGGGGGCCCTTCTATAAAAAAAAGTTGCAATATTATAGAATACTGTATTCTCATGGGGGTCCCTGTGGGGCCTGGGGCAAATTGCCCCACTCGCCCCTCCTGGGCGGCCCTGACACTTTACAATTGACTTGTCAATTTTGTGAACCAATCCCTGTATATATCATGACCTACCAAAGTGTGCTAGTAAGCAAAGCTGCAACTGCAGGTGTATCAAACATTTCTCTAATTATTATTTCTTTATCTACTAGCTACATATTATTTGCAAGGCCATTTGTGAATTCGTGCTGTGTCCATTGTTGACTTCTGTTTCCTGACTTCTGTTTTCTTTCATTCTTCATGCAAGGCCTACAATACAAAATGCAGTGGTTCATTAAAAACAGTCTGTATCCTAAGTGGTGTTTTTTCCTACAAAATCGTGCACCAGTCAGTGTAGCTATGCACAAGTATATATCACCATACAACTCAGGAACCACACATTCCTCCATGTTTAGCTGAATGAGCAAAACCTAGGAAATCTGTAGTCTGGCAGGATACTATGGGACAGACTTGGTATAACTGCCCCTGTACCAGTAAGTTAGTACAGCAGAGGATTTACTGCATAGACAGTCTCTGATGGCTGGAATTAATGAAGCATGTGACATCCGCTCTAAGTAAAATACTGTGTGGTATAAACAGAAACAAATGGCTTGCTTTAATGAGACGTTAGCAGTGACGCAACTGATTTACACCAGAAGATGTGTGAAATATATCTTTGTTTAATGCCTGTGCACCGCATCAAACAGTGTTTCTGAAAGATGTACCTCCTTTCTGGAACGAGAGGCTTTAGCCTTCCTTGTACATCCACAGTGAGTGCAGTGCAGTATCCCCTCTCATGTACCCCACTAATGCGCTACAACCCTTGAAGGACCATATCAGTCAATACGGCAGTAATTCAGTCATCATTCTCATTCAGTTCTTGGCCTATTGGATGAGCCGGACAGCTACTGCCAAATTGTGGTTTTCTCATATGAAAACAGAGTGACACGTATGAGGATGTTTATCTTCAAGGTTATTTGCCTGGGGTGATAGAATTCAAATGTGATCAAAAGTGTTTTCTTTTAATTAAAATTAAATACTGCGTTCAAAACAGCCTTATCTGTGCAATTGACTCTGGAGCCTACCCTATGATTAAGCCTGTATGTTTATCATGGTCATGACTTTTCTGACATAGATAGGGAGGTGCTTAGAACCTTGCAAGATTAAACTCTAATACTTATTGGTCAGCTTTGGGGATGCTTTTTGGTGGAAACATAGCAATTTTTTGGCTGCAATGACAGAACGGTATTGTGAAGAAGTCAATTGGCATTTTTCCTTCTCAAAAGGGACGGCAAATGTCATCATATCACTATAAAATATAGGCAAGCCAAGCTGTGCTAGTAATTTACTTCTAAGCATATCACATTCATAACAACGATCAACATGCACTGCACTGTGCAGCAAGCCATTCCATTAACTAGTTTAACATTGTAAATTCCAGATCTCTTAATTGAACTGTCTCACAGATAAGTTTGTATCCTGTTGAAACCACAGTGGAAATATGATTCAAACTGGCAGAATGTAATTGCTCAAAATTGGAATGTGGCCAAGTCACAAATTTGTAATATAAGTTTTCTTCCAAAAACATGCCATAGACCCTTTAATAATTAATGGTGGAAAAGACTGGGAGATCTCTTTAGTCTCTTGTGAAATATGGCATGTCCAGTAGCATAGCAGCACCTAAAACTATGCTGGGGCATTGAGTCAGTACTGACTGAGTCCTGGTTCAGCAAGGTACTGAATTCTGTGCTTAACTTTAAGCATTTGATTAGTCTCATTAACCTATTTAAAGGTAGGCATGTGGTTAAGTACCTTCCTGTATCAGGGCTGCCATGACCAGAGTGCTGCTATTCAATTGCCACCAGTTTCCATCAGCACTCTGGGTTTTCTTGGTGGCCTCTCATCCAAGGACTGATCACAGTAAATGTCCCTGCCAGGTTGGTGTGGGGGGGCAGAGGGAGGGGGAGCACATAGTGTTCTTCATGGATATGTCTCACAAGCATTGAATTAGTCAGGATCAAGTTGTTCTGGAGGCTTTCTTCATGATTTGCATATTGCCATCAGAGGAGTAAATGTCCTCGCTAACTGGGGGATGGACAAAGACCCTCCTAGTAGCACCACCTGACCACAGCAGTACCCATGAATTGCTCTCCGCGTCTCCACAGGGCTTCCTGAACAACACCATGCAGGAAATGAGCAGAGGAGTGGCAAAGTTGGCATCAGTCTTCCTGTCCTGTCCCAGTGAGGTGGCATTCGGGTTGAAGAGGCCCATTTTAACAATTGGTGCAGCTGGGTCAGGACAGGAAGTGGAGGGCAGTCAGTCATGCTTCCTGGGCCCCGTGGAGAAACTCACACCCAGCTACTCATCTGGGCCCTGTGTACTTGGATTAGACCCCCTCATTCATTATTAACGCCCTACCTGAATCACAGGACGATCTTCCAGTAATTGCGGCTGAGTTGCAGACAATATATGGAAAATCACAGAAAAGTAATTCTGGACCTTTATGAATAGCAGTAATTTGGAAAAGCCAGGGTAGACCTATTTGTTCAAGAAAATTTTTTGCTGAAACAATATAAACCCTCAAATATTATGATCTGCCTGCTAATATTTTTGATAACCAGACATTTTGCTACAACTATATTACATTCATTTTTTTTAAAGTGCCTGGTAAAATATAAAATTCAGAAAACTAGAAGTCATAACACATCTGCTGAAGAAATCAAGTGCAGTCACTTTAGCCTTTTTCATTTTACAGGCATTGAATGTTAGTGCAGTATACCTTGCTACAGTGGTCTCCTTCGTGCCCTGTCTTTGCTTTGTGAAGACTTGTCCATACTGAGATACAGCACACTCGGCAGCCACAGAATTAGGCAAGATTGATAGTGATTGCTTTGCTGTATCTGCTAACTCTGGAAATTGCTGTAGAACTGCAGGTGAATCCCCAAACTCTCCAAGATTATTTACTAGCCATTCACTTGCAAAAGAAATGTGTATGGGGCAAGCTATGTGTGCATGTTGCAAACCTCAGAATGTATGCAAAATTGTGGACTGTGCAGAACAAGCTAATTAAAATCAAAATTGCAATGGAAGGCTAATATTGCAGGATTCTCAATTTCTGTAATATCGTGAATGAAGTAGGGCCTTATTATATATTTATTAGGGTTACACTACCAATATGAATGTGGTGTGCATTACAGATGGTCCTGTCCTGTGGAGACCAGCTAATAACAATCATGATTATTATTATTTATTATTATTATAATTACTAAACCCATCTCCCTGCTTAAACCATATCCTTGCATTGACATTAGTAGCACCTTCAGCCATTGAAACCAGTGAATACAGTAAACATTCCTGGAAGTAGATACTATAGAGTTAAAAGGGATGCTGCTAAGCATCACATCACAGGGCACTGACACTTTTAATTGGCAAAGCAAAGCTTCCTCAGGTTCAGCATTATTAAAATCTGTGACCAGGGTCCCAGTGGGGCCAGCTGAAGTAATTCAATTAGGGTGAACTTCAAAGAATGAGGCAGACAAACCCCAAAGCCGGTGAATAATTCAATACTTAAATTTACCAAGCCAGCATAAAACAGCTTCTTTATTACCTCACTGGTTGCCCAAAATCTAATAATACAGTTCCCTTAAAGACCCAGCCTCAGGCCTCCATCCAGGTACCCAAGGAAATTTGATGAAGATTTCTGAAAATCTTATTTCATCATATAAAAAGAAAGGTTGTACCAATCCCAAAGGATTGGACACATTACCTCCCAGGTTAATGCATATTCCATGCATACAGCCAATTCTTATTAACTTAAACTGAAATTTATTAAAAAAGAAAAGAGAGAGAGTATGGTTAAAAGATCAATATACATACAGACATGAGTTACTTCTTGGGGTTCAGATACATAGCTTTGTAGTTGCAAAGAGTTCTTTCAGAAATAGTTCATAGGTTATAGTCCAATGTCTGATATATCATATCAGGGAAGACCAGTCAGCACTGGGATCCCAGTCTGGTGCCTTAAGCTTCCCCAATGAAGCATTAAGCAGATCTGAGATGAACAGGATCAGGACCCAAGGATCTTTTATACAATTTCATGTCTTCTTTGACAACTTGGAGTCCCTTGGGGAACAAAAGATAATTTCGATGATAAGGCAATTTGCTTGTTCGTGCCACCATTCACAGATGATTTTCTGTACATTTCAAAGAGAGATGAATACAGAGATATCCCATGTTTACAATTCATTTAAATTCTAGAATGTTCTTTTGATCTCTGAATTAGCAGAATATAGCATGGAAAGGGACTGTTGATTACATTGTCGATTACTACCCATAAATATGTAAATACACAAAAACACAAACATTATCTCCCCACATGTCTTTAAGAGTTGAGTGTGAGTCATTTATTTTACAAGATGTTTAACCCTTTCTGGCCATGGGTCACAACATCCTTCTGTCTCAAAGTAATTTTATAATGCAGTATCACAAATCCCTTTTTTTTCCAGAATCAAGTCAGGTATATATATTTTACAAACATTTCATTCAAAACTTGGCTTTTGAAAAATTTCTTTCACTACTGACAATTCCAGTGCAGTGCGCTTCATTACAAAATTAACATTTCTCAGCCAGCAGTGACTGCAGTATCACAGCAGCTCCTATTTTAAGTTTATAGGTATATGGTGGGTTCCTGAAATGTTGGATGCTGACTGTATAATACTATCCTCAATATGTTTCTGTTTCTTGTAAATTTCTCTCCTGCACAATTGGGTGGGCTGGATTACTTTTTTGCATTGCTGTTGTAACAATCTGTAGAGCATCTGAATGCAGCAGCTGAAATTTTCAAAGCCATCTGAGTGATGTACACTCAACTCCTACTGAAAATTAATAGGAATCAGTTTTTGTAATCCCCTACGTGGCTGTTGACTATCGGGACTGTCTACATAGGAAAGTTTTACCCATTGTATTGTAGGCCACAAGCCTAATGGGAAGAAATTGTCTCAAGTAAATTGTACTTTATGTTGCTTATTTTGCTAGCTTTGAATTAATAAGAAGAAATTGTTCTGAGTTTATTCTTTGCTGATTGTGTTAGTGATTGTTCTTAGATGGATAGAAGTTTTATGGCTGTAATTATTGCCTTATTAACTGTTTGGTATGTGAGTGAAGAATGTATGATGATTAACTGAGAAAAGACAGCTGGGCCGGATGGTCAAGAAGGGAGTGGAGGAGTTGAGAGGCACCAACTTTATTATCAGAATCACCCGGATGGCAGATTGACGACCCTAAAGCAAAGGCATGCACCCCAAGGACAAGATAAAGAGTGGAGCTAGAGGGATGAGACAAGAAACAGCTGCGAATACTCCCAGTAACAACCCAAATAATGCTGACTGGGAGCAGTGTTGACTACCTCGTGATTAACAGCTCCAGTGTGACACAACAAGTCCAGAGACTGGTATGGGAGCTTATTACTATAAAAGAAGGGTGTATTTCCATGGGACTTTGGGTTCGTTCTGCATCTGCGGTGCTTCAAACACCTTTGACAGAGGCCCAGCTCCCCTCTCTCTTCTGCAGTTTCAGCTAGCCACTGGAACAGACCGTGCAACACTAAGGACTGGTAACTATAAGATGCAGCTGCAGAACCTTTTGGTGTGCATGTATGTGTATGAATAGAAGCATGTGCTGATTTTAATGCTTAAATTATACTTTCAATAAACATGGCATATTGCCTTATTCCCTTTAAAAAGATTCTATATGCTTCTTATAAGCATAACAATATCAATATCGTTATACTGGTATAAATTCCTGTGTGGACACTGTGACAAAGTTCCTCCTCTACCTTAGTGAGTCCTGCGCTTATTGGCAGATTTGTTCACCTCAGTGATCTTCCCCTCTTCTGGAACCCACAGTCTGGGTCAGCTCCTCCTGTGTCTGATCAGGAGTTGGGAGGTTTGGGGGGAACCCGGGCCCGCCCTCTACTCCGGGTTCCAGCCCAGGGCCCTGTGGATCACAGCTGTCTATAGTGCCTCCTGTACCAGCTGCATGATAACTACAACTCCCTGGGCTACTTCTCCATGGCCTCCTCCAAACACCTTCTTTATCCTCACCACAGGACCTTCCTCCTGGTGTCTGATAACGCTTGTCCTCCTCAATCCTCCAGCAGTACACTCTCTCACTCTCAGCTCCTTGCCTTCTTCCTCCCAGCTCCTCACACACACTCCTGCTCCTCCCTGCCTGACTGGAGTGAGCTCCTTTTTAAACCCAGGTGCCCTGATTAGCCTGCCTTGATTGGCTGCAGGTGTTCTAATTAAAGTAGCTATCTCTACTGCCTTCTAGAAAGATTTTAATTGGCCCCAGGTGCCTTGATTAACCTGGAGCAACTTCCATTTGGTTACCAGGGTACTAGGGATTTGTTTAGCCTGGGGCTAACATACCTGTTTCTCAGTACTTTACTGTAGCCATCTGGCCTTGCCCCAATACAACACTCTTAGCCATGTATAAGAATGGCTTTTTTAGATTTAGCTTAAACCCTTTCCCAAGTGGCATAGCTAAAACTGAACAAAGGTACTTTTATACCGGAATAAGAGTGTACACATGTTGACTTATACTAGTGTAACTATTTCTATTAAATTCACACCTTGTCTTGTACCAATATAACTTTCCAGGTAGTCAAGCCCTCAGCCAGTGTGTTTATATTCTGCACTGTGTGCTCTAGTGGCTGAATAATTTTATTGCAACTTGTGTTTAGATAACGTAATCACAGAAGGGCATGGTGAGGGTGGTAGCCATATCACGAAGCTCAATGTGTACATGAGACACTGGAAAGACTGTCTGTTTCTGTTCATGATTCACTAGTATCTGTGTATGCTACAGAGTCAATACACTATTGTATCTTAAGTAAAGTTTTTAGTTAATTTGATGTATTAGGGGAAGAAATCTCTACTCGTTTTGTATGGGATCTGAAACTACTATAAACAAAATAATAATCATGATGTAATACCTGTATGTAAAGTAGGAAAAATATGAAACTACAGTCACTATGGACTGAGAAGAATGGTCTATGAATAAGGCATTTGACTGGGACTCAGAAGATCTGGAGTCAATTTATGGCTCTGCCACACATTAGAAGCAAGAGGATGACCAAGGAAAGGGTAGGCTTATTACTCAGTGAGGAGGGAAAGACAATGACAAAAAAACGCAGCTAAGCCAAAATTTTAAATGTTTCAGTTTTCACCCAAAAAGTTAGCAGTAATTGCACAGCTACCATAGTGGCCATCCATGAAAATGGGGTAGTATCTGAGGCGAAAATAGAAAAGTTGGCAGGGCCTGATGGAATACATCCTAGAATACTTAAGGAGTTGGCTGAAGAGATCTCTGAGTCATTAGCAATTTCTCTTTGAGAGCTCCTGATGGACAGAAGAGATTCCTGAGAACTGAAAAAGGGCAAATATAATGCCTATTAATAAAAAGGGGAATAAGGACAACCCAGGGAATTATAAACCAGTCAGATTAACTTCGGTACCCAGAAAGATGATGGAGCAAATAATCAAAAATCAATTTGTATGCACCGAGAAGAAAATAAGGTGATAAGTAACAGTCAATGTGGATTTGTCAAGACAAAATCATTTCAAACCAACACAATATCCTTCTTTGACAGGGTAACAAGCCTTGTGGATGAGGGGAAGTAGTAGATGTGATATGTCTTGACATTTGTAAGGCTTTTGATATTGTCTCACATGACCTACTTATAAATTAGTGAAATATAGCATAGACAAACCTACTATAAGGTGGATGCAGAGCTGGTTGGAAAAATGTATTCAGAAAGTAGTTATCAGTGGTTCACAATCAAGCTAGAGGGGCATACTGAGTGCAGTCCTGCAGAGATCTGTCTGAGTCTGGTTCTATTCAATGTCATCTTAAAGGATTTGGGTAATGGCATGGAGAGTACACTTATAAAGTTTGCAGATGATTGAAAACTGGGAGGAGTTGCACGTGTTCTGGAGGACATGACTAGAATTTAAAATTATCTGGACATGGAGAAATGGTTTGAAATGTATAGGATGAAATTCAGTAAAAACAAATGTAAAGTACTACGTTGAGGAACGAATAATCAGTTGCACAAATTCAATATGGGAAATGACTACTTAGGAAGGAGTACTTCAGAAAAGGATCTGGGGTTATTGTGGATCACAAACTAAATAAGAGTCAACAATGTAATAATGTTGTGAAAAAAGCTAATGTCATTCTGGGATCAATTAGCAGGAGTGTTGTATGCAAGACACAATAAAAATTCTTCCACTGTACTCAGCATGGAAAATGCATCTTTTTAGTATTGTGTCCAGGTCTGGGCACCACACTTCGAGAAAGATGTGCACAAATTGGAGAAAGTCCAGAGGAGAGCAACAAAAATTATAAAAGATCTAGAAAACATAACCTACAAGGAAAGATTGAAAAAACTAGATTTGTCTAGTCTGGAGAAGAGAAGACTGAGGGAGAACATAACAGTCTTCAAGTGTGTAAAAGGTTGTTATAACGAGGATGGTGATAATATGTTTTCCTTAACCACTGAGGATAGGACAAGAAGTAATGGGTTTAAACTGCAGCAAGGGAGATTTAGGTTAAAGATTAGTAGGGATCCTAGTTTTCTGTGATAGAAAAACCAAAATTTTCTGATAAAAAACATAAAAATCTGTGTGTTTTTCTGGGATTAAAATGAAATGCTGAACTTTAGTTTCCCAAGCCACAATACACAATGGAACCCCATATATCCAGTCTAATTGGGACTGGGCCAGATTGCATAATTTAAAATTTGAATAATCCAGAGAATGGGCAAATAGCCTCAGCCCCAGGCGGCTGGGCTCATGCTGCGATCCCTAGGTGGCAGTGCTCAGGCTTCAGTTAAAGCAGGAGCAGTGCTGCACTGAACTGACAGCCTGAGCCCCATTGCCCAGAGCTTGGGCAATCAGTCCCAGTTCGGTTAATATGGAGAGCTTGATAATGGAGGCTCACATAAACAGGGTTCTACTGTATACGATTTTATTTTTTCACAAAATGTAAAAACTAACAATTCTCTGTAAAGATGCAAATTCTGTGCTTTTCTGCGTTTTTCTGTGGGAAATGGATTTCTAGGATCCCTGGAGATTAGGAAAAACTTCTTAACTGTTAGGGTAGTTAAGCACTGGAACAAATTACCTAGGAAGGTTGTGGAAACTGTCATTGGAAGTTTTTAAGAACAGGTTAGACCAACACCTGTTGGGGTGATCTGCCTCCATGCAGGGAACTGGAGTAGATGGCCTATTGAGATCCCTCTCAGTCCTACATTTCTGAGATTTCCTGTGCCACAGTGAGCAAATTACTTAATTTCTCTGTGCCTCAGTTCCCCCATTTCTGACAATAATACTTCCTTCCTCCCATCTCTTGTCTGACTGGTGTGTTTAGATAATTCCTGCCCCACAACATTTACAGTCTCACTACTTATTTACCACAAAGACAGTCTGATCATGGTTGGGGTCACTTGGCACTACTGTAATATAAATATGTTGTTGATTTATTGCATCACTTTTCTTTGTAAAGTAAAAGCAGTTCAATATTGTAGCTATAAAACAATGATTAATAGCACATGTTTTCTTTTGCCTCTAGGTTAAAGAAAAAGTCCCAGTCTGTAGATGTTACTGCACCAGGCTACAATCCTCTGGCAGCAGAAGCACAAGAGGCCCCACAAGCCAGTAAATTGATACCTGTCACTAACACAGCTGCTTCTGAAGAGGAGCAGAACAACACCACAAATACACAAAGGCGCAATCCACGGAGGAGTGAGCTGAAGAGATACTACACCATTGGTGAGCTTAAAGCCATCATTCAGTTCAAAGGTTTTAACTAGCATGTGCAGGGCATCCCCCACATTGCTGGCCAATCAGGTGTTCTTTAGCTGGATGGAACAGAGTTGCGGACTTCCTAATTGCTCACCAGAGGCTATAGTTTTATCTGTTGCTAACATTAAAGCATGTTCTTTTGCAGAGAAATTCAGTGTTGTTAATGTGACTTTTCAAGTGACAGAAGCATTCCACTTGTTTTTATTAATTTTATTTTTATTTATTTTTATTTTTTTGGTTTCACTAGACCTGTCTCAAGTTTTAAAAATAATGTCAAACAGGAGACTTCATAATTATAGCTCACAGGCAGTATAAACTACCACGGGTAAACTTGACTTTTGACTTTTTAAAAAATGTATCTAGTGTTGTTTCCAAGCATCCTTTCCTTCAGCGTTTATTTCTGTTTTTACTTTTTCAAAATCTCACTCTTCAGCTCAGTACTCACACTCCATTCTTTCAGGTTAAGCTGTTGAACTTCAGCATCACCTCAGACAGCAACACTTATCTCCTTAGGACTTGTAGTGGTGTGAAGTGCTTTAAGTGAAATCCAAGTAAAGTGTTGTGTAAGTTAAGTACATGATGGTCAGTGAATAACGAAATCCTCTTCTCCCAACCTGGGGTCAGGATGTGAGGCTGGCATAGGAGCTCTCATCTCTTCACCATCAGCCTTTTTGAGGAGGTGGAAGTCATGGAAGGGAGCCTGTTCTTCCAGAATTATGTGGATCCCAGGTGGAATTCCCAATCAGCTGTCTGTCCAGTTCCAAAAATAGCATGAACTAGATATAGGCTGTTTTCCTGCTTGTCTCCCTCAGCTGCCCTGCTTCCGCTCCTTGGACAAATTCACCCCACACTTCTCCTCAAAAAAGAGAAATTCATTCAACCCCCAACAAAATTCTGAAATGGCACCCCTGTCAGGGCAGGAACAGAATTTGCCCCCCACCACACATGGCTCCTTTGATCTGACTGGAGTCCTCCCCCCAAATATAGAAGTCAAACTACGCCTATGAAATTAGGCCCCTGTGCTACAAAGACTTATGCATATGCTTAACTTTATTCACTGCGAGTAGTGCTGTTAAAGTCAGTGGTCATGATGTATAAAGCTCAGCATGTGCATAAATCTGTACAGGACTGGCACTTTACTGATTCCTTGGTTTATAATCTAGTATACACTTGATTAAAGTGAACGGATCTTTCTCATCTTGTAATGTGCGTGTTATGTTGATTAAAGTTAGTGGGAATTACTTGTTCACTCAGAGAAGAAGAACTAACATAGAAGTGAGGTTATGGACTCTTCGCTAGACACTTCTGAAAAGAGCAGGTATATTTAAAACAAAAAAAAAGGTCTGTAGTTTAATTTGGAACATGCTGCCTGTGTAATAATTATAAATTAAACTTTGTTTAAAAACAAAAAACAAAAAAAAACCCCAGCAACAGCAGTTATCTATATATTTTAATAAATAAAATGTAGTATGGACTAAATTTATAAAAGTGATTAGTGATTTTTGAATGTCTTTGTTTTTATTTGCCCAATTTAGGGATAACTTAAAGGGACCTTTCAGAAAGTGCTGAGCACCCGCCACCTGAAAATCAGACCCCTTTTTAAAGTGTTTCACGTTATCTCCCCCCTCCACCAAAAATGAGACAGAGTCATTTGTCACTTTTGAAAATATAGGCCAGTTCAGTATTGTTTTGGTCAGTATTTCCAAATCTTGCTTCAATCTGCTTCAATCCCCTGAAGATAAATGAAATGTGCAATTTGAATACCAGCTGAGAATCCTCGATTAACCTGCGTATGGAGGAATATGCCTCCGTAACTCGGCACTGAAAAAACACTTCCTGAGGTGTACACAGTAGCAGAAATTAGGTTCCAGTTTCTGGACAGAGTTATCAAAAGAAACAAGATTATTTAGTTTTCAGGGCTGGAAGTCTGTTTGGCACTTCGGGGCTCAATTGTTAATCAAACAAAGTTATATTTTAAAATGACAAGATGCTAATCATATAGCAATGTTTTGTAATACAGTCATCCATATTTTTCAGAAATATAGCAGTACAGACAGAGGCTTACATAGATAAAATCAAGAAAAACATTGAATTCTTTATTTCAGAGTTCTACTGTAGATTGATACATTTGAGAGAGAAGCATGGTCTTGGGCTCCTATTCAACTAGCTGTTCCGTGAGGGTGGATTTCTGTGTCCACACACTGCTCACCCATGTGAAGTAGGTTGCAAAGTTAGGACCTAAAATTGTAAGGCTAGACTCTCAGTTGGTGTGAATCAGTGTAGGTCCACTGAAGTCAAAAGAGCTAAGACAGTTTACATCAGCTGAGGATATTTCTCAACAGCTCTGTGGGGAAGGAGCTCTCTGCCTGTGTTTGCGGACAGCTACTGGCACACTGTGGGTACTATGAGAAACCAAATTATGGTAATGATGGTAGAGCCTGTTACATTTATAGTTAAGGTAGAACTGAGTTTTGTACTTATTTATGGCTCATTACCTCAATCAATAAGCCACTAACCTTCCTTTGTCCTAGTACTGAGGTGGTGTTAACTGTCCACTTTACCTTCTATAGTCTCTTGCAACATGTGTTAACTCCTTATACTAACCAATCTGTTCTGCATTGTGTTTAGCTGTGAAACTCAGAGTATCTTTCCCAAACCTGAATAAGAGCTCTCTGTAAATGTGAAAGCTTGTCTCTTTCACCAACAGAAGTTGATCCAATAAAAGACCTTGCCTCACCCACCTTGACTCTCTTTTGCTCTTGAAGCAATCACTTTTATGTGTGAAGGATACAATATATTCCCCAACCCCTAAAATTACAGTATTTACATGTTGAATACAGAATGAATTTTCTAAGAATTCACAAGTAAATCAGTTCATTTTGAGGTAAAATTAACTTTAAAATGTGTCCTTTAAGAAATTTAGCACAGTGTGTCAGATCATATTTTTGTCCCAAATGATCTTTATAGTGGATAAATGGAGACTCTTCAAACTTCCCATACCGTAAAATGTACCATGAGGGAAAAAATGAAAAATCAAATATGTCTTTAAAAATCCATTTAATCTGGGACTACAAACACTATTCTGTACTAATCAGAATTTACGGTTATTTCATAGTATCACTACAGGGCGAAGTTAAGATAGTTTGGGTATCTTAACTGCATATTTCCAATACATAGGTGTGTTTGGATTTTTTTTAATCTTAACTCTACTTTTATGATGTTTCTTTTGGGGTTCCTTAAACATCCCTGCAATATAGTTTACCCTAAATTACTGTTATGTATTCTTAACTTTAGCTCCATCTTAATGGAGGCTTTTTTTGTGGAGGGGGGATTATTAGTAATGATCAAGTGGTCTGAGCACAGGACTGTGTGAAGATCTAATCCCAGTGCCATAATCCTAAATGTCATGCATACCTATGGTGTTATATAAATGATGATCCTGACTCTGGCACACCTTTTGAACTCTTGGGCAAGGCACTGAACCTCTCTTTTTCAGTCTGAAGAAATGTAATTCTGTGAGAATTAATGTTTGGAAAGTGCTAGGAACGTAAAATGTTCTATAGGCCTGCATTTTGGGACCTCTAATCCACCTGTCCATGACATGTTGGATAAAACCTGTCTATACTTAGCTATTGCTGAATTACAGGACCTAATTTTTCTAGTGTAGACAAGGACCGCAAGAGTTAAGTAGTAGTATCTTTTGGTCTCTGTTTCATTTGGTTGGTCAATGATATTTATCTTTTTAAAAGTACATCAGTGCTTTCCAGTTCTACTGGTTTCCTAGAGAATTTTAAGCTTTCCTTGTCCCCTGTATGTGAAGTTTCTGTTGTTGGATAAAGTCAATTACAGCACTGTGCATCCTTGGCATCTATCAATACGTTTTTCTTTCTGACATGAAGATATTGATTGACATTTACACCTACAGTCATCAATGGATTTGTTTAACCAAACTCATGAGACTTATTTTAAAGTTAACTACTTGAAATTTGGTGCTGAGGAATAAAGACCTAAGGGTATTTTTGCAAGTTCTGTGCTCATGATATTGTTGCAATGGGAATCATTTCTGAGAGTCAATGACTTTTCTTTACCATTTAAAAAAAAATGAAAATTAACAATAAGGGAGCTGTAGCTTATGAAGATCATGTTTCCAAAAAAGGGTGGCATAAAGAAGACAATTTGGTTTACTTAAAACTGGGAAACCCATAACTGCATGTTCATTTACACTTATTAAGCCTGTAGGCAGCGTCATGCAGCTGCATGATAGCTCTTTCTACGTAGTAAGCTAGTAGGTCCCAGGAGGATATATCACTTATAATGTGACATTCTGCCATAAATCTTTACAGATATTCTAGAAAATAGAGAATTAAGTGATAACCATAAGTTTCCTTCAGAACATCTAAACACTTAACAGTCCCTAAATGTAAAATAAAACATATGCAGGCCTAGTTTTTGTAGCCCATTTTTTGTATTTTAGTGTTTGCTTTGATGTTTTTCAAGCTGTGTTTGAGAGCTGTTGAAAGGAGGGAAGAATAACTAATGCTCATGGTGATCTGAAAGAAAAACTGAACAGTCTGGAAACCAGAGAAAGTAGAGAGAAATAGCATCCTATGCTCTGCTAGTGACCACAAAGTTATGCAAACAGAAGCCTCTAATGTGTGCAAAGACAACAGCTTCGTAAGTGTTAAACTTCCCATAGATGAAATGATCTTCTGAATCTCTGAAATATTCTACAAGTATTACTTTTTTCAACTCACCAGGGATACCTAATCTAGGCAAAAATAGAAAGGCTTTGCTGTGCGCCAGCAGAAATATGTAGAAGGTAAAGCTTTAAAAATTACTGCCCTGGCTCTTGTATACTTTGAGTCTCTCGCTGTGTGTGAGAGAGATACATTACAGTACTCCATTTGGGAAGGAACAATCAGTTGCACACACACAAATGGGAAATGACTGCCTAGGAAGTACTGTGGAAAGGGATCTGGGGATAGTAGCTAAATATGAGCCAATAGTGCAACACTGTTGCAAAAAAAGCGAACATCATTCTAGGATCATAGGCATCAACCAGGGGCATCTCCAGGTACCAGCACACCAAGTGCGTACCTGGGGCGGCAAGCCTTGGGGGGGCGCTCTGCTGGTCGTAGTGAGGGCGGCAGGCAGGCTGCCTTCGGCGGCGTGCCTGCAGAGGGTCCGCTGGTCCCGCGGCTTCGGCTGACCTCCCACAGCCAAGCCGCCGAATCCGCAGGACCAGGGACCTCCCGCAGGCAAGCTGCTGAATCTGCGGGACCGGGGACCTCCTGCAGGCAAGCCACCGAAGGCAGCCTCCTGCTGTGCTTAGGGCGGCAAAATACCTAGAGCGGCCCCTGGCGCCAACTTTCCCCAGTGTCAGTGGGTGCTCGCACCCCCCCCCGGCCCTGGCCCCACCTCGACTCCAGCCTTTCCCCGCTGCTGCCTTGCCTCCATTCCAGTCCCTTCCCCAAAGTATCTGCCCCAACTCCGCCCCCTCCCTGCCCCTGTTAGACCCCTTCCCCAAATCCCCACCCCGGCCCCGCCTCTTCCCCAAGCGTGCCGCATTCCCCCTCCTCCCGCCCAGCGTTTGCCACGTAAAACAGCTGTTTTGTGGCAGGAAGCGCTGAGAGCTAGGGGGAAAAAGCGGGCACGTGACGCACTCCAGGGAGGGGGCGGAGCGGAGGTGGAGGTGAGCTGGGATGGGAATGCACCCACCAATTTTTTCCCGGTTGTGCTCCAGCCCCAGAGCACCTATGGAGTCGGTGCCTATGTCTGGGATGTATTAGCAGGAGTGTTGTAAGCAAGACACAAGAAGTAATTCTGTTCTGCTCTGCACTGATTAGGCCTCAACTGGAGTACTGTGTCCAGTTCTGGGTGCCACATTTCAGGAAAGATGTGAACAAATTGGAGAAAGTCCAGAGAAGAACAACAAAAATGATTAAAGGTGAAGAAAACATGACCTATGGGGGAAGAGTGAAAAAATTGGTTTTGTTTAGTCTGGAGAAGAGAAGACTGAGAGGGACATGGTAACAATTTTCAAGCACATAAAAGATTGTTACAAGGAGGAGGGAGAAAAATTATTGTTCTTAACCTCTGAGGATAGGACAAGAAGTAATGTGCTTAAATTACAGTAAGGGAGGTTTAGGCTGGATATTAGGAAAAAACTTCATAACTGTTGTCATAAACATACAACTAAGAGTAGCATAAATTCCATCCTGGGTAGCTGTACTGAATCTTTTTACCTGTAGGGGGTAAAAAGCTCAAATAACCTAGTTGGCACCTGACCAAAAGGGCCAATGAGGAAAGAAGATACTTTCAAATTGAGGTGTTGGGGTGGGGAGGAGGGTTTGTTTGTGCTCTCTTTGTTTGTTTCCTCTCTGGGGAGAGAGAGACCAGGGCAGGAAAAAAACATCTTCTAAAAACATATCTGAAATGAGCAACTAAGATTACAAAAATTGTAAGTAAAGCAAGGAAGTGCGTTAGATTATCTTTTGTTTTAGCTTGTGAATTTTCCCAGTGCTAAGAGGTAGTTTATTCCTGTTTTTAGAACTGTGAAGCTAAGTCCAAAGGGGAGTCCTCTGTGTTTGAAAATTTTTTATCACCCCGTAAAGTTACTTTCCATCCTGATTTTACAGAGGTGCTTCTTTTACCTTTTCCTTTATAATAAAGTTCTTCTTTTAAGAACCTGATTGATTTTTAGTGTCGTAAAAACCCAAGGGTTTGGCCTGTGCTCACTTCGTTAACCTATTGGTTAGTATATTATTCTCAAGCCTCCCCAGAAAGAGGGTGAAGGGGCTTGGGGAGATATTTTGGGGAAATAGGAACTCCAAGTGGTCTTTTTCCTGAATCTTTGTCTAAATCACTTGGTGGTGGTAGCAATACCGTGCAAAGACAAGGGAAGGATTTATGCCTTGGGGAAGTTTTTAACCTAAGCTGGTAATTATAAGCTTAGGGGGTCTATCATGCGGGTCCCCACATCGGTACCCCAGAGTTCAGAGTGGGGAGGGCACCATGACAATGGTCATGGTGGTTAAGCACTGGAATAAATTACCTAGGGAGGTTGTGGAATCTCCATCATTGAAGATTTTTAAGCAGAGGTTAGACAAATACCAGCAATGGTCTAGATAATACTTAGTACTGCTATAAGTGCAAGGGGACTGGATTAGATGGCCTTTTGAGGTCCCTTCCAGTCCTATGATTCTATTATTATAATTAATAAAAAAAATTGCTTTAATGTAAAGCCCCCTTACATGTACAGAATTAAAAGAAACTTCAGCAGATATTGTGATTTCTGACTTCCACCTATGAGCTCTTACATAAGCAACAAGCCACAATGGCATGTACAGTTAGTGTCCTATATTTGTGCTTCAGTTATGTTGCAGAGCACACAGTGCCTAGCACAGTGGGCTCCTGATTCCTGATCAGGGCTCTTAGATGTTAACATAATACAAATAAATAATACACCAACAGGTGTATTGTCAGTGATTTTACTGGGAACAGGATTGGATCCCAGGAGGGAGAGTTCTGAGAAACTCAATGCATAAACATTCTGATGAAAAGCTGATGCTTGCAGGAGCGGTGCCAGAGCATCTGGCGCCCTAGGCAGAATTCAGGGATCAGCATTTTGTGCACTCCCCACGGGGTGCGCGGGAGCTTCCGGTACCACTCCCATTGCGCCGCTGAAGAAGGATCCTCCGCTGAAATGCCGCAGGTGACAGTGACAGTCATGGAGCTGCTCAATTGGCTGCCGCTGTTTTCCGCGGCACGTCGGCAGAAGGTCCTTCTTCGGCAGCGCAATGGGAGCGGGACCGGAAGCTCCTGTGTGCCCCATGGGGAGCGCACAAAATGCCGTCCCCCAACTCCTGGCACCCTAGGTGACCGCCTAGGGTCGCCTAATGGAAGCGCCGGCCCTGGATGCTTGCCAAAACAGCTGAAAAAGGTGCAACATAGGTCACACAGGAGCAGCCAGGGACACAGCTGACAGTGGGGATGGCATCTCACTCACAGAAGTGTGGCTGGAGGACAGTGCAGTCAGTTAAGACAGTAGCTCAGAAGACTAACCTAGTGCAGTCCTCCCTTCACTGCTTGAATCCAGCAGCTTCTTCTGAAACTGGCGGTTTGTTCCATTTCACACTCAAACACCCCTGACTCCAGCAGAGCAGAGCACTAGCTCTGTCTGGCATAGCTTCCTCTCAGTAGTAATAACAGAAATGTAAGTAGTTCTTTGCCAAGGCTAGAGTGAGTGAGTGACATGGTACTGCCTGACTGGCAAGCAGGGAATGAGATGTCAACACTTGTTACAGCAAAAAATGTCTCTAATTCGCAGTAGGTCTCCCATCCATTAGTGAGGTTCTACTGGGTAGGAGTGAATGAGATTCTCTTGTACTTTAACAATTCTCTTCAGAATAGGAGTAAATGTATTATTTCATCCAGGCAGACACACAGTCATGGAAATCTGAAAGAACATCCTACTGAATTTGTAGTACATATGGAGGTACTGAATAATGCATTGAAACAAGGTTACATGATGACACTACAGGTGATCTAAAGTAGCACAGAGCATCTTGAGCAACTTAAAGGGCAACTTTTATTGTGGAGAAGCTACCACCTTTCCATAGTTAAGGTTGCAGCTAGCTTCCATTTTAAAACCCCATTTTTTTTCTGCCTCTCCATAACTTTGAGTTGGAATTTTAGTTTTGTCTGGAGATTCTGAGGTCCTCTGAAAGAAACAGAATTTTTCTGCAAAGTTAGAGGAAAATACTTCAAACTGTTTTTGAGTTATAGGAAAGGCTACGTTTGTGTCACGGAGGTCATGGAAGTCACAGAATCTGGGAGAGAAAGAGGGACATCTCAGGCGAGTGGCTCGGCGTGCCCTGTTTTCTCTTTGGGAAATATGGTCACTCAGCAGGTCCCAGCCACCAAGAGTGGAGACCCCCCAACCCCAACCCCCAGCAGCTTCCAGCTGCCCTGGGCGGAGGGGGAACCCCACACTCCCAGCCACCATGGTGGTGGGGAAACCATGGAGGTGCAGCAGCAAAAGGCAGAGACAGTTCATGGCTTCTGTTAATTTTTATTTATTGCCCATGACCTGTCCGTGACTTTTACTGAAAATAACCATAGAAAAATCTTAGCCTTAGTTGTAGGTCATCACAAACTATTACCCTAATATGAATTTTTTACTTTTCTCTAAGCTTCCTTGGTTTCCTCCTAGCTCAAAAATTGCATGATAATACCATTCCAAACTTTCCATATAGTAATTCTCTCTGAAAACTTATATGCTATCCATATTTGAAGAAACTAGGCAGTAACTAAGAAAAGTCGGAAGGTATATCACCTCCAGGCTTGAAGAATTATTGAGGAAATATAAGAGCCTGTGTTTCATAGAGTTGGATCTACTTATAAAATAGAGAAGAGAAGGCTTTCCAAAGCAGGGAAGTCCAAGGAAGGATTTCTTCACTGGCTAGTGGAATTAAGGACTGGTGCAAATCCAAAAGAAGAAAAGAGAGCTATAAATCATACATATATTTATTGTAACTTATTGAGCATCTTAAACAAAATCTTAAGTAATCCTAAACTCTTTCTCCCATCTCAAACACATGCCCATTACTGTAGCATTCTGTAACTCTGCAAGAACTAACTAAAATTACTTTATAAGAAATGAAAAAGAAACAAGGTAAATCCACATACAGCCAAGGTACTCCATTTCAGCAGGGCCGGCTCCAGCTTTTCTGCCGCTCCAAGTGGACAAAAAAAAAAAATTGACAGAAATTCGGTGGCGGGTCCTTCACTCCCTCTCCTCCTCTTCGGCGGCACTTTGATGGCAGCTCAAAGAGGAAGAGAGGAAATGAGGGCCCCGCTGCCAAATTGCCACCGAAGACTCGGACATGCCGCCCCGATACCGGAAGGAGTGCTGCCCCTTTGAATTGCCCGCCCCAAGCACCAGCTTCCTTAGCTAGTGCCTGGAGCTGGCCCTACATTTCAGAAAAAAGGGTTAACAGATAATCACTCTGTTCTGGAAAACCCTTCTGTCATAAACAGATAGTTAATAGTTAATGCCTCTTTTACCTGTAAAGGGTTAAGAAGTTCACCTAGCCTAGCTGACACCTGACCAGAGGAACCAATGGGGGAACAAGATGTTTCAAAAGGAAGGAGGGAAGTTTTCCTTTGTTTTGAGTTTCAGTTTCAGCCGGAGTGAAAAAGATCAAGGAACCAGCCTCTTATCAGAGTAGTAAGTTTTAGAAAGGGATAAATAGGTTTATGTTTATTTTCTTTGTAACTTGTCTTGGTACCATTAAGGGAATTATCAAAATTGGGTGTTTGGGTATTTTTTTGTGTAACTAAGTTTTTTGCCCAGGGAAACATCCTCTGTGTTTGGAATCTGTTGTCTGTGAGAGTAGCTGGTATGCTAATCTCTCCCAGAGGGTTTTCTTTTACCTTTCTTTTCTTTAATTAAAAGCCTTTTTCTTAATACCTGATTGATTTTTCCTTGTTTTTAGATCCAAGGGGGTGGATCTGGATCCACCAGGAGTTGGTGGGAGAAAAGAGGGGGGATGGTTAATTTCTCCTTGTTTTAAGATTCAAGGGGTTTGGATGTGTGTTCACCAGGGAATTGGTGAAGTCCCTCAAGACTACCCAGGGAAAAAGGTAGTGCTTGGGGGTGGTGGCAGCGATACCAGATCTAAGCTGGTAATTAAGCTTAGAAGTGTCCCTGCAGGTCCCCACATCTGTACCCTAAAGTTCAGAGTGAGGAAGGAACCTTGACATGGTGAGCAGTGGTGAGGGATTTTTTAGGAACCAAAAGCCAGATTTTTTTTTTCCTCCTTTGAGATGCTGGGGAAGCAATGAAGGAGAGATACCCTGAAGGCAAACAGAAAGGTTTTTCTAACAAGGCTTTGTTAGAAAGGATTCCAGCTGGGCTTAGCTGGAGGGTAATTAACAGTTTGCAAAGGACAAGTAACAAACCAGTGTTTCTGGTCTCTTCTCATTCTGAGAGGTCCAGTTAAAAGCTGTGGGGTTGGTTTTTTTTTACCTCGCAAACCAAGATACCTCAGGCAGAGCAGAGAAACATGTCAAGTAAAGAAAAAAAAATACAACAGGAGCTGGAATTAGCTAAACTCCAGGCTGAGGAGAGCCAAAAGGAACATGACAGACAGATGGTCAGAGAAGAGGCTGCCCACAAAAGAGCTATGGAGGCGAGAGAAAAAGAGATTGAGGAGAGGGAAAGAGAAAGAAAGCATGAACTGGAATTAGCAAGGGCTAAGCGGGATGTGCCAGCCAACCGTAACAACCCTTCTCCAGGTACTGTTTCCCATCCCAGAAAATTCCTCACCTACAAGGCAGGTGATGATAATGAGGCCTTCTTAGAAAATTTCGAAAGGGCCTGCCTTGGATACAGCATCTCTACAGACCAGTACATGATAGAGCTGAGGCCACAGCTCAGTGGACCCTTAGCAGAGGTGGCGGTTGAAATGCCTAAGGAACACATGAACGATTATAAACTTTTTCAAACCAAGGCCAGAATCAGAATGGATCTAACACCTGAGCATGCCCATAGGTGGTTCCAAGCCCTAAGGTGGAAACCAGATGTGTCATTTACTCGACACGCCTACCACATTGGAAAGAATTGGGATGCCTGGATATCAGGAGCAAGTGCTGACTCTGTGAAAGCTCTGTCCTTCCTAATGCAAATGGAGCAGTTTTTAGAGGGTGTTCCTGAGGACATAGAAAGGTACATCCTAGATGGGAAGCCCAAAACTGTAACCAAGGCAGGGGAGATTGGAGCCAAATGGGTGGAAGTGGCAGAAGAAAAAAACTACTAGCAATTGGAGCGAATATCAGAGGGGGCAAACCGAAACCAAACCCTATCACAGGGGGCAACCCAAGGCCCCACCTACAACCCAAGGAAAGCCCCAGACACCTTATTGTCCCACCTCACCAGTCTCCAGCAACCCACCTCGGCCCAGTGACCAGTCAGCTGGGCGATGTTTTAAATGTAATGAACTGGGACATATAAAGGCCAACTGCCCCAAGAACCCCAACCGATTACAGTTCATTATACCACAATCACACCAAAGATCCTCAGGCCCAGATGCCTCTCAAATACCCTCGGAATGAAGGGAAACTTTGAGAGTGGGCGGAAAGAAGATTATGGTGTCGAGAGACCCTGGGGCACAAGAGTCAGCTATCCACCAATCCTTAGTGGACCCCAAATTCATCAACCCAGAGGCCCAAGTGACAATTCACCTATTCATGTCAAAATCTTTAAACTTGCCTAAAGCTGAGTTGCCTGTCCAGTACAAGGGCCGGTCAGGAATGTGGACTTTTGCAGTCTATGACAATTATTCCATCCCCATGCTACTGGGGGAAGACTTGGCCAACCATGTGAAGCTGGCCAAGAGGGTGGGAATGGTCACACGCAGCCAGGCCAAACAAGCTTCCACACCCATCCCTGTTCCTGAGCCATCCACCAGGGCCCCATCTGTGTTACCAGAGACCCAGACAGAGGTGGTGGAACCAGATCTTCTACCCATGAATGCTACAGCCATAGTGAATCCAGTCCCAGAACTGGAACTGGTGAAGTAACCAGCATCAGAACTGTTGCCAGCACTGACTCCAGCGCTTGCAAACCCATCTTCAACCCCAGCGCCAGAGGGCACCAGCGGGCCTGAACTGGCAGAAGCAGCAGACAACCCTACCCCAGAGGCTCTGCCAGAGCCTGAAGTATCACATAGTGCACCATGGAGAGCGGTTCACAGTTAACGAAAACAACCCAATCACCTGCATCGTTCCAGAGGGACAAAGCCCAAGTCCACAGTGTACAGAGGAACTGGTGTCTCCAGCATCAAGGGAACAGTTCCAGGCTGAGCAGGAAGCAGATGACAGCCTTCAGAAAGCTTGGGTGGTGGCATGGAGCACCCAACCGCCTCTCAGCTCTTCTAACTGATCCCGGTTTGTTGTAGAACAAGGACTTTTATACAAGTGGACACCAGGAAGACTGGCATCCTCAAAGACAGTTGGTAGTTCCAACTAAGTACCGAGTAAAGCTCTTAAGCCTATCCCATGACCATCCCAGTGGCCATTCCGGGGTGAACAGAACCAAGGACCAGTTGGGGAAGTCTTTCCACTGGGAGGGAATGGGCAAGGACATTGCTAATTATGTCCGGTCTTGTGAGGTGTGCCAACGAGTGGGAAAGCCCCTAGACCAGGTCAAAGCCCCTCTCCAGCCACTCCCCATAATTGAGGTCCCATTTCAGCGAGTAGCTGTGGATATTCTGTGTCCTTTCCCAAAGAAGACCCCCAGAGGAAAGCAGTACATACTGACTTTCATGGATTTTGCTACCTGATGGCCGGAAGCAGTAGCTCTAAGCAACACCAGGGCTAAAAGTGTGTGCCAGATCTTTTTTTTTTTTTGCCAAGAGTAGGTTGGCCCTCCGACATCCTTACAGATTCAGGAACTAATTTCCTGGCAGGGACCATGGAAAACCTGTGGGAAGCTTATGGGGTGAATCACTTGGTTGCCACCCCTTACCACCATCAAACCAATGGCCTAGGGGAGAGGTTTAATGGAACTTCGGGGGCCATGATACATAAATTCGTAAATGAACACTCTTTGCCTACAGGGCTGTACCACATCCCCGTTTAGGGTTTTCACCATTCAAACTTGTGTATGGCCATGCGGTTAAGGGGCCATTACAGATGGTGAAGCAGCAATGAGAGGGGTTTATGCCTTCTCGAAGAACTAACATTCTAGACTTTGTAAGCAACCTACAAAGCACCCTCCGACACTCTTTAGCCCTTGGTAAAGAAAACCTAAAGGATGCTCAGGAAGAGCAAAAGGCCTGGTATGATAAACATACCAGAGAGCATTCCTTCAAAGTAGGGGACCAGGTTATGGTCTTAAAGGCGCTACAGGTCCATAAGATGGAAGTGTCATGGGAAGGGCCACTCACGGTCCAAGAGCGCCTGGGAGCTATTAACTATCTCATAGCATTTCCCACCTCAACCCTAAAGCCTAAAGCGTACCATGTTAATTCTCTAAAGCCCTTTTATTCTAGAGAATTAAAGGTTTGTCAGTTTACATCCCAGAGAGGAGATGACGCTGAGTAGCCTAAAGGTGTCTACTATGAAGGAAAAAGTGACGGTGGCGTGGAAGAGGTGAACCTCTCCACGATCCTTGGATGTCTGCAGCGATAGCAGATCAAGGAGCTGTGCACTAGCTTTGTGCCAGTGTTCTCAGCCACCCCAGGACGGACCGAATGGCCATACCACTCCACTGACACAGGTAATGCTTACCCAATTAGAACCACACCCTACCAGGTGTCTCCTCATGCCCAAGCTGCTATAGAACAGGAGATCCAAAGCATGCTACAGATGGGTATAATCCGCCCCTCTAACCATGCATGGGCATCTCCAGTGGTTCTAGTTCCCAAACCAGATGGGGAAATATGCTTTTGCATGGACTACCTTAAGCTAAATACTGTAACTCGTCCCGACAACTAGCCAATGCCATGCACCGATGAGCTACTGGAGAAACTGAGATGTGCCCAGTTCATCTCTACATTAGACTTAACCAAGAGATACTGGCAAGTACCGCTAGATGAACCCACGAAGGAAAGGTCAGCCTTCATCACCCATGCAGGGGTGTATGAATTTAATGTGCTTCCTTTTGGGCTGAGAAATGCACCTGCCACATTCCAAAGACTTGTAGATGGTCTCCTAGAAGGATTGGGAGACTCTGCAGTTGCCTACCTCGATGATGTGGCCATTTTTTCTGATTTATGGGCAGAACACCTGGAGCACCTGGAAAAAGTCTTCGAGCGCATTAGGCAGGCAGGACTAATTGTTAAGGCTAAAAAGTGTCAAATAGGCCAAAACAGAGCGACTTACCTTGGACACCAGGTGGGTCAAGGAACTATCAATCCCCTACAGGCCAAGGTGGATGCTATCCAAAAGTGGCCTGTCCTAAAGTCAGAGAAACAGGTCCAATCCTTCTTAGGCTTGGCCGGGTATTAGAGGCTATTTGTACCACACTACAGCCAAATCGCTGCCCCACTAACAGACCTGCCCAGAAAGCCACAGCCAAATACAGTTAAGTGTACTGATGAGTGTCAGAAGACCTTTAACCAGCTTAAGGCGACACTCATGTCTGACCCTGTGCTAAGGGCCCCAGACTTTGACAAACCATTTCTAGTAACCACGGATGCATCTGAGCGTGGTGTAGGAGCAGTTTTAATGCAGGAAGGACCGGATCAAGAATTTCATCCTGTCGTGTTTCTCAGCAAGAAACTGTCTGAGAGCCACCGGTCAGTCAGTGAGAAGGAATGCTACGCCATTGTGTATGCCCTGGAAAAGCTACGCCCATATGTTTGGGGACAGTGGTTCCAGCTACAAACTGACCATGCTGTACAAAAGTGGCTTCATACTGCCAAGGGGAACAACAAAAAACTTCTTCGATGGAGTTTAGCTCTCCAAGATTTTGATTTTGAAATTCAGCACATTCAGGAGCTTCTAACAAAGTAGCTGATGCACTCTCCCGTGAAAGTTTCCCAGAGCTAACTGGTTAAATTGTCCTTAAAATGTAAAAGCTCTTGTAGTTTTATATAATTAGTAGTATATGTAAAGGTGCATGTGTTCTATTAATCTGTTTATTCTAAAATTTTAGGAAGAAATCACCGCCAGTGTGGTTCCACACTGTCTGAGATTTGGGGGGGCATGTCATAAACAGATAGTTAAGGGTTAATGCCTCTTTTACCTGTAAAGGGTTAAGAAGTTCACCTAGCCTAGCTGACACCTGACCAGAGGAACCAATGGGGGAACAAGATGCTTCAAAAGGAAGGAGGGAAGTTTTCCTTTGTTTTGAGTTTCAGTTTCAGCCGGAATGAAAAAGATCAAGAAACCAGCCTCTTATCAGAGTAGTAAGTTTTAGAAAGGGATAAATAGGTTTATGTTTATTTTCTTTGTAACTTGTCTTGGTATCATTAAGGGAATTATCAAAATTGGGTATTTGGGTTTTTTTTGTGTAACTAAGTTTTTTGCCCAGGGAAACATCCTCTGTGTTTGGAATCTGTTGTCTGTGAGAGTAGCTGGTATGCTAATCTCTCCCAGAGGGTTTTCTTTTACCTTTCTTTTCTTTAATTAAAAGCCTTTTTCTTAATACCTGATTGATTTTTCCTTGTTTTTAGATCCAAGGGGGTGGATCTGGATCCACCAGGAGTTGGTGGGAGAAAGGAAGAGGGATGGTTAATTTCTCCTTGTTTTAGATCCAAGGGGTTTGGATGTGTGTTCACCAGGGAACTGGTGAAGTCCCTCAAGACTACCCAGGAAAAAAGGTAGTGCTTGGGGGTGGTGGCAGCGATACCAGTTCTATGCTGGTAATTAAGCTTAGAAGTGTCCATGCAGGTCCCCCCATCTGTACCCTAAAGTTCAGAGTAGGGAAGGAACCTTGACACCTTCCCATAAATTAGCAAAGGATTAGAATGGGTCAGCAACCTGTGGCACGCATGCCATAGGCAGCACACGAGCCTATTTTTACTGGCACATTGCTGCCAGCTTGGGTCCTGGCCACCAGCCCCACTCAGCCTGCTGCCAGCTTGGGTGAACGGAACCCCCAGCAGGTAGCAGGCTGAGTAGGGCCAGTGGCCAGGACCCCGGCTGGCAGGAGCCGGCAGATGGAACCCCAGACCAGCAGCGGGCTGAGCCGTTCAGCCAGCCACTGGTCTGGGGTTCTATCCGCCAGCCCGCTCAGCCCAGTGGCAGTCTGGAGTTCCAGCACCTCGGGGTCTCGGCTGCTGGCCCCGCTCAGCCCGCTGCCGGCCTGAGTGAATGGAACCCCTGGCTTGGACTAGGGGGCTGTTTAATTGTGGTGTAGATGTTCTAGCTTGGCCTACAGCAGGAGCTCTGGGTCCCTCCCAACTCACAGGGTCCAAGAGCTCAGGCTCCAGCCTAAGCCCAAATCTGCACACTGCAATTAAACAGCCTTTTAGCCAGAGGCTGAGACAGCTTGAATGGGCCAGCCGTGGGTGTCTAATTGCAGTATAGACACTCTCAAATTCCAGTGTTGTGTTCTGTTTACAGATGGATATAAAGTAACTAAAAAGTAGCATGTTTAATTTAATTAGGTCATCAACAGATTCACACAGAAATTTTACCTTGTTTTGACCTTGTTTGCACAGTGTTCTCTGCCAGAAGCAACCAGTGCCTGAGATGGAGCAACACAGGCTAATTATTACCATGATAAATGGATTAGGAAATTGCATTAAAACAGTGTCTGAGTGTTCTCTGATTCTCTCAGCCAGATATACTTCTTTCTGGGGTTCTTTTTTAATTGCACTATGTTAATCTTAAACCAATGGTTAAATGTCAATATTTATCTGATGATTAACAGTTTACTCAAACAAGTTCATGCTGGGTGACCCAGAGTAAGAATTAAAGTGGACATTGTTATATATTTAAAGTCCCAAATTTAAAGTGATTGCTCTGGGAGTTGTTCCGTATTCTGTGTAACTAAAAAGATCGCTTTGATGCTAAATTTTTTTTAAAAGGGAAACAAAATGATCACTGTTTATATAGAATATAGGGCCAAATCCTTCAGTTTTCTAGTGCAGGCCAAACTCCTGAAAGCCACTGCATAAGGATGACTACAGGATTGCAGACATGTTTTGTTTGTGTTCTGCAGTCACAAAGCCAACAGAGGGAGCACAGTTACCTCACTGCTATGAAACACCATCCAGTTCCATAGGCAGTGTACAGGGAAATCATAATTGTTTGCCAAAGGAGGTACAAAGATGTTAGATTTTAATTTTTAGGTGGTATTTTCAGAAGTGTTCAAGCATTTGTCTAACTCTGCCCCAGTTCAATAATGTTCAGCATTGGCCTAACTCTGACCTTTACATTCCTTGAGAGAGTGTGACAGATGACAGAAAGTAACACTAACAGTGCCATCAAAATGCAAAGTATTTGGTAACATCTCTTGTTAGTATTTTATGAAAAAACACATATGTAAAGAGACACTAACATATTGAGAAAAACTTTTAAAAACATACATTTTAAAAGTTTCTCAGTGTCTCATGTAACCATTTGTTTTGTGTTATTCTTGGCTCATTTTTTTATTAATAAACACACAATCTATGTCATAGTACAATATCAATTATTAACTGGTTACTTCAGCTGTCACATTACAATCCTTCCCAAGGGAATTAATTGTGATGTGGACTCATGACTAAGGAATAAGCAGTAGGAATACATGAATACCTAAGGATCAAAGAACCTTTTTTAGAATAAGTATAATAATCATGTACATAGAATTGTTCATCCTTGTACAGTTTTATCAATATCAGAGCTAATGTTTTCAAACCTGGGTGCCTAAATATAGGTACTGAAATCCATATTTAGACATGTATAGAACTTTTATGTTTGTACATAAATTTGAATCATCTTCAATAATCATCTTGCCTATTAAAAATATCAACAGCCTGCTTTATGAACTGCAACATACAATACCTACCACTTATATTGGGACTTTTTATCTGCCTATCACAATGTGCGAAAGAGGGAATCACTAGTCCCATTTAAAAAATGGTGAAACTGAGGCACAGAGAGACCAAAGTACAAATGTCAAAAATGGGTGCCTAAGATTAGGCACTTATATCCATAAGTAGGCACCTATATCAAAGTAGCCTAATTTTAAGAACTACCAAGGATACAAGGTTACCAATGAATTCTGTCTGGGTTGTGGGTGCTCAGCACCTCTGAAAATCAGACCTCTTTTATATAGGTATTGAAACTTTCATAAAAGTAGCTTGATTTTCAGAGTCCCTGCAGTGCCCATTAACTTCATAACTACCTGCAGTACTACATTTACTGAGGTATTTTCAGAATTTCCCATTATAGATATAGGATTAGAAATGGTAAAGGTAAATGCAGCAGTGCTGTAAATATTAATGTTTTTCTAATGAGACTAACTGTTCCTGTTTCCCTGTTCAAGTTACAATGGTCCAATAAGATGAAATGTAGAAAACATTAAGCTCTGCATTCGACAGACATATCTAAGACAAATGGAACTCAAAAAGCCTCTCAGATTTTGCTAACAGAAGGGATGATATAGGGGGAGAGGAATTGGTTCTGGGGTAAGACTGAGTACACTACAAATTACTTCAGTATAATCTACATCACATAGGAGTGTGAATAATCCACACCCTTGCACAACGTAAGTTATACCGCCTAAGCATTGGTGTGGACAGTGCTATGTCAGCAGGAGAGCTTCTCGACATAGCTGCCACCTCTCATGGAGGCAGGAGCTATTAAGCTGATGGGAGAGCTCTCTCCCATTGGCTTAGAGCATCTTCACCAGAAGTGAAGAGTAGTGTAGACATAGGCTGAATTTTGATGAGAAGAAACAACTGTCTCATTAAGGGCCTGTGGTCAGGAGCCTTGTAATGAAGGGTGGGCAAGGCTACCCTCCCTCACACTTAGCTAATCAGCCCTTTCCCCAGTCGAAACAAAACCCTAAGGGAAGAGTAGCACATAAGGCTCCTTGTACTCTCTTAGTCTAAGATTGACTGCCCTACCAGTAAACCTTCAACCCCCTGGAAGGGAAAGGGGTGACCTGGATTCTCTTCCCCTGGCTGTGGGAGAGAAGTAAGAAATCACCTCACCCAGAAGGAGCACTGGGAGGACAGACTTTTGTTATCAAAGTCTAAAGTAATTTTTGGTTTGAAAAGACCTTAACAGGCCAGGTGGATCTTGTGCCAGGAAATGCAAAGGAGCCACCCACCTCCTGTCACCGTGTCAGGACAAGACATTGGAGAAATAAAAACCACAGACCATATATTTTGATATACAGAGCGTATTTGCTCTTTTTGCTCCCAGTATTTATCAACTAACCCCAGTAAAGTAAAATTAGGATTATCAGACCCTTTCACACAATGTCTGTTTCCTTAGATCTGCATTCTAAGCAGCTCACTTTTTCCATCTGAGACAGGATGTGATGGAATAGCAAGACTACTGTGGTTGTCTCTTTAGAATTCACCATTATCTATGGGAGATTTATTACAAGCTTCAACTTTTACTTTGCAAAAGCCCAAATCCACCTTCCAGTAGCCATGCAGTTCCCATTGAAGACAGCGGTATTTGCACATGCATAGCGGAGAGCAGAATTTGAAAATATTAAAGCCCTTTTGGTTATTTGATACTGTGGAAGAGAAGAAAGGCGGGAGGTACTGGCTCTTCTCTTCGGACTATAGCCACTGGAATTTCTTGGATTCATGCTGTGTGCTGGCACCTTTCAATAGAGGAGGCAACACCATCATTCCTGTCTGCGTTTCGGGGACAAAAATCCCTTTAAAATGATGGGTTTATTTATTGACAAAAATCTAGCAGCTGGGCAACTTGTTCTATAAGTGTTGAAGGAAAAGTTATTTAAGACTTTTGATTGGCTTATTTTTCTCGTTATAATCAGAGCAAGATTTAAGAGTCCCCTTTATTATGTCATTTTCCCCAGTTAGTCTTCTGCTTCCCAGTTATAGTTCTCAGAATTTCTCATTTTTCTCTACATTATAGCTCCATTTTTGCTGCCTCATGTTGCTGCCCAGGAGGTCTCTCTCTCTAGGTTCTTATATGGCCCCATCATGTTACTTGAGTTTTATGCATGGTACATTAGTTCCTTGACCATATTCCCTTCAGAAGCAATAAATACTGCTCCTTCACCAAGTTGCAAGTGTTGCAATTAAGTGACACAAGATACTCCCACTTCTTCACGGTCAAGTAATGCTATCATCTGACTTCTCCCAGCCTTGACTTAAGGTGTGAAAACTGTGAACTGAATCACATGGCAGAACAGAACACTACCCCTAGGCCACAGCATCAATCTGTTATCTCACTGTTAAGAAATTTTTAATCCTTTTACAATGGAATAAAAGGCTCAAACTAAAAGTATATACCAAATTAAAAAAAACAAACAAAAAACCAAAACCTTACCAAGAGGACAAAAAAAAAGCCACCACTGCTAAAAAACAGGAAAAAGAAGTGGTTACAGACAAAAAAGCATCCTTTAAAATTGGAAGTCAGATCCTACTGAGGAATATAGAAATTAGCATAAACTCTGGTAAGTCAATTATAAAAATATAATTAGGCAGGTCGAAAAAGAATTTGAAGCACAACTAGCAAAAGATACAAAAATGAACAGCATTTTTTTAAGAACTTCAGAAGCAGGAAGCCTACCAGTCAGGGGGCTACTGGACGATTGAGCTGCAAAGGAGCACTCAAGGAAGAGCTGCAGAGGACCACATTGCGGAGAAGCTAAATGAATTTTCTGCATCAGTCTTCACTGCAGAGGATGTGAGGGAGATTTCTGCACCTGATCTATTCTTTTTAAGTGACAAATCTAAGAAACTGTTCCAGATTGAGGTGTCAGTAGAGGAGGTTTTGGAACAAATTGTTAAATTAAATGGTAATAAATCATCAGAACCAGATGGTATCCACCTAAGAATTCTGAAGGAACTCAAATATGGAACTGTAGAGCAACTAACTATAATATGTAACCTATTGCTTAAATCAGCCTCTCTACCAGATGACTGGAGGGATAGCAAATGGAACGCTGATTTTTAGAGGTGATCCTGGTAATTACACGCTGGTGAGCCTAACTTCAGTACCAGGCGAATTGGTTGAAACTGAGGTAAAGGACTGAATTATCAGATACATGGATGAGCATGCTATGTTTGGGGATGAGTCAACACATCTTTTGTAAAGGGAAATTATGCCTCACCAGTATATTAGAATTCTTTGTGGGGAATCTACAAGCATATGGACAAGGATGATCCTGCTGATATAGTGTACTTGGACTTTCAGAATGTCTTTGACAAGATCCCCTACCAAAGGCTCTTAAGCAAAGTAAGCTGTCGTGGGATAAGAGGGGAATCTTCTCATGGATCAGTAACTGGATAAAAGATAGGTAATAAAGGGTGGAAATAAATGATCAGTTTTCACAATGGAAAGTGGTAAATAGCAGGATCCCTCGAGAATCTCTGCTGTGATCTGTGCTGTTCAAAGTATTCATAAGTGATTTGGAAAAGGGGATGAACAGTGAGGTGGCAACATTTGCAGATGATAAAAACTCACTCAAGGTAGGTAAGTGCAAAGCTGACTGTGAAGAGTTACAGGGGGATCTTAGAAAATTGGGTGAATGGGCAACAAACTGGCAGATGAAATTCAGTGTTGATAAATGCAAAGTAATGCACATTAGAAAACATAACAATCCCCACTATACATTGTGATGGGGCAAGGCCAGATGGCTACAGTAAAGTACTGAGGAACAGGTATGTTAGCCCCAGGCTAAACAAATCCCTAGTACCATGGTAACCAAATGGAAGTTGCTCCAGGTTAATCAAGGCACCTGGGGCCAATTAAGATCTTTCTAGAAGGCAGTGGAGATAGCTACATTGATTAGAACACCTGCAGCCAATCAAGGCAGGCTAATCAGGGCACCTGAGTTTGAAAAGGAGCTCATTCCAGTAAGGTGGGGGAGGAGCCAGAGGAGAGGAAGCATGTGTGAGGAGCTGAGACTGAGAGGGTGTGTTACTGGAGGATTGAGGAATTATCAGACAATCAAGCATTATCAGACACCAGGAGGAAGGTCCTGTGGTGAGAATAAAGAAGGTGTTTGGAGGAGGCCATGGAGAAGTAGCCATGGAGTTGTAGCTGTCATGCAGCTGTTACAGGAGGCATTATAGACAGCTGCAATCCACAGGGCCCTGGGCTGGAACCCGGAGTAGAGGGTGGGCGGGCCCGGGTTCCCCCCAAACCTCCCAACTCCTGATCAGACACAGGAGGAGTTGACCCAGACTGTGGGTTCCACCAGAGGGGAAGATCACTGAGGTGAACAAATCCGCCAATAAGTGCAGGACCCACCAAGGTAAGGGAGGAACTTTGTCACAGCATACAAAATGATGAAGTCTAAATTAGCTGTTACCACTTAAGAAAGAGATCTTGGAGTCATGATGGACTAAAAGCTAACAGAATGTTAGGAACAATTAGGAAGGACATAGATGATAAGACAGAAAATATCATTATGCTACTATATAAATCCATGGTATGCCCACACTTTGAATACTGCATGCAGTTCTGGTTGTCCCACCTCAAAAGATATATTAGAATTGGAAAAGATTCAGAAAAGAGTAACAAATGATTAGGGGTATGGAACACATTCCATATGAGGAGAGATTAAAAAGACTGGGACTGTTCATCTTAGAACAGAGACAGCTAAGGCATGGTATAATAGATGTCCAAAAAATCATGAATGGTGTGAAGAAAGTGAATAGGGAAATGTTATTTACTCCTTCACATAACACAGAAACCGGGGTCACCCAATTAAATTAATAGGCAGCAGGTTTAAAACAAACTTAAGGAAGTACTTCTTCACACAATGCACAGTCAACCTGTGGAACTCATTGGCAGGGGATGTTGTAATGGTCAGCCTTACCTCAGTCCCTGGAAAAGTCATGGAGTAGGTCCTCAAAGAATCCATTTTGAAGCACTTGGAAGAGAGGAAATTGATCAGGAACAGTCAGCATGGATTCACCCAGGGTAATCATGCTTGACCGACCCGGTCGCATTCTATGATGAGATAACTGGCTCTGTATATAGAGGGAAAGTGGTGAACGTGATATACCTTGATTTTTAGCAAAGCTTTTGATATGGTCTCTCACATTATTCTTGCCAGAAATTAAAAAAATATGGATTGGATGAATGGGACTATAAGGTGGATAGAAAGCTGGCTAGATTGTTGGGCTCAACGGATAGTGATCAACATCTCAATGTCTAGTTGGCAGCCAGTATCAAGCAGAGTGCCCCAGGGGTTGGTCCTGGAGATGTTTTCATTCAACATAGAGTCACAGAAGATTAGGGTTAGAAAAGACCTCAGGAGGTCATCTAGTTCAACCCCCTACTTAAAGCAGGAGCAACATCTACTAAATCATCCCAGCCAGGTCTTTGACAAGCTGGGCTTTAAAAACCTCTAAAGAGGGAGATTCCACCACTTCCCTAGGTAACCATCTTCATTAATGAACTGGATGATGGGGTGGATTGCACCCTCAGCAAGTTCACAGTTGACACTAAGCTAGGGGGAGAGGTAGATACGCTGGAGGGTAGGAATAAGGTCCAGAGTGATCTAGACAAATTGGAAGATTGGGCTAAAAGAAATCCAGTGAGGTTCAACAAGGACAAGTGCAGAGTCCTGCACATAGGATGGAAGAATCCCATGCACTGCTTCAGCCTGGGGACTGACTGGCTAAGCAGCAGTTCTGCAGAAAAGGACCTGGGTATTACAGTGGACAAGAAGCTGGATATGAGTCAACAGTGTGCCCTTGTTGTCAAGAAGGCTAACAGCATATTGGGCTGCATAAGTAGGCGCATTGCCAGCAAATCCAGAGAAGTGATTATTCCCCTCTGTTTGGCACTGGTGAGGCCACATCTGGAGTATTGTGTCCAGTTTTGGGCCTCCCACTACAGAAAGGATGTGGACAAATTGGAGAGAGTCCATCAGAGGGGATTATGATTAGGGGACTGGGGCACATGTCTTAAGAGGAGAGGCTGAGGGAACTGGGCTTGTTTAGTCTGCAGAAGAGAAGAGTGAGGGGTGATTTGATAGCAGCCTTCAATTCTGTGAAGGGAGGTTCCAAAGAGGGTGGAACTAGGCTGTTCTCAGTAGTGGCAGATGACTGAACAAGGAGCAATGGTCTCAAGTTGCAGTGAGAGAGATCTAGGTTGGATATTAGGAAACACTATTTAATGGGAAGATGGTGAAGCACTAGAGAGGTGGTGGAATCTCCATTCTCAGAGGTTTTTTAGGCCTGGCTTGACAAAGCCCTGGCAGGGATGATTTAATTGGGGATTGATCCTGCTTTGAACAGGGGGTTGGACTAGATGACCTCCTGAGGTCCCTTCCAACCCTATATTCTATGATGAGTTGGACCCCCCTTCTGGGCTGCCTCCTGATGTACTGGGATTTCACTGAGCCTGCCTGCTCCACTAGTCTAGGCTCCCTCTGCTTGTTTTGCTGAATTAGGCTCTCTGGCCTCTTGCAGCACACACCCACAGGTCAGGAGCACCAACTGTAGAATTGCACAGAGTCTACAAACAGTTCTCTATGAGAAATTGCCCAGCACTCAAGTGCAGCTTCCCTCTGGAAAGTACACCCAAGGTAATATTGTCTTGCACTGTATAGAAGATTTGCACAGTGCCCTCTCCATCAATGTGAAGAGAGATATGCACAGCTTCTTGCTCCGCTCTCCCCACAGATATGGATTGCACAAACTGGGTAATGTTATAAGCAAGAAGTAAGTTTACTAATAAAAAAGACAAATTTTAAGTGATTATAAGGGATGGCAAACAAGAAAAAAGCAGATTACTAAGCAAATAAAACAAAACATACAAACTAAGCTTGATTCACAAAAGAAACAGGTTACAAAATGTAATTTCTTACCCTAAATGTTGACTTTAGGCAGGATCCAGTTTCTGTAGCTTAGATTTCCAGTGATTTCTTTCTACAGACTAGACTCCTCTGTCTCAGTCTGGACTCAGCCCTTGCCTTTCGCTCAGCTTAATTTCTTTAAAGTCTTATTGTTTCTTCCTAATGTTCCATCGAAGCTGATGGTCTGTTGTCTGATGGATGTCTCCCAAATACACACACAGTTGTAATTATTACATAGTCAATATTGCTTACTTTAGATGCAGAAATTATACATGCATACAAACAGGATAATCACATTCAGTAAATCATAACCTTTCCAATGATACCTTACAAGACCTATCTTGCATAAAATATATCTTAGGCCATATTCATATTATATAACCATATTTCTGTGAAGAATATGGAGAGTAATGTCACAGTTGTGAAGGCCAAAAATATAACTGGATTAAAAAAAATGAGAAGTTCATGCAGGATAGGTCCATCAATGGCTATTAGTCAAGATGGCCAGGAATGCAATTACATGTCCCTAAACTTCTGACTGCCAGAAACTGGGACTTGATTATGGGATGGATCACTCGACAATTGCCCTCTTCTGTTCATTCCCTCCTAAGCATTTGGCACTGGCCACTTTCAGAAAACAGGATACTGGTCTAGACTGATCATTGGTCTGACCCAGTATGACCACTCAGCACTGATGACAAGAAATTTAAGGCTTTAAATCCACATTGAAGTAAATAGCTTGAAAATAACTGTGTTGGCAAAAGCAAATGACAGCTTCTCTTGAAGTTGCTGCCATAACAAATGAAAAGTTCTGCCACTGATGTTGCCTTATTTAACGTTGTCAAAATAATAACTCGAGAAAAATACAAGGACGTAGGATTGCTGTCTAGAAAACAAGGATTTAAAGTCAAATAGCTATACTATCTGTCTTAGGAAGAAGTTAATATGTGTGGAAAGACATCCATTTAAGATTGAGTCAATGTTCATCAGGAGTAATTGTGCTTCCAAATCAGTCTATTAAAATGCCCATACTACTGCACCATCATATAATATCAGATTCTGGACTAGCTGCTGCCTGGCTTACCAAGCTGCAATGAAGCCTCCAGTTGTGTCTTCAGGGACAGAAGGTGGGATTTCTGGATATAAAATCATAAATCTCTACTGCTTGAGCTGAAGCAACAGATTCAGCTCAAGCAGTAGCAGATTCATAAACCACTATACAAGAATCATCTCCTACAAAGGAGCCACATTGTGTTAATGGCTGTTCTGAATATTCCACATAATCTAAGTTTAACTAACATCACCCTCAATATTCAGAAAAAGCACCAATCTTACTAATTTAAAATGGGCCTCCCAGTCATCCGTAATGGATCTCTCGAATCACTTCACATTTTACTAGAGTGGAAAAGGAAAACTGACAGATTTGCCTGAGTTTGGGATGAAGCATGACAGCTATAATGTCTGAACAGGATCTGAAGACTCTCAGCACATCCTGACAACTCTTTATTAACCAAAACAAAAGACAAGAAGAGTTAGAGAAACGGGGCAGTTGAGGGAAAAGAGCTGTCATATAGTGCTAAAATAGTGCTCACAAACATTTGCTTGTGCTTGTGGTCTTTTTCTATTTGTGCCATTTGTTCAATCAGATTTGCCTGAAAGTTTGAGAAATAGTGTTCTTTTCTGCTGGTAGGGCAGTTTCTTCCTCCCATATCTAGGAATATTTTCCATGTATGTTTTAACTTTCATTTCTTCCATCATGAATGTCAAGTTTTTATTTCCTGCCCATGTTGTTTACTTCTCAGCTGTTGGTAAATTGTTTTATTTCCCTCTCCTCTTTGGTACAGTAACTCCTCACTTAAAGTCATCCCAGTTAATGTTGTTTCATTGTTACCCTGCTGATCAATTAGGGAACCTATTGGGTGCATAACTGGCTGGGTGCATAACTGGCTGAATAACCGTACTCAGAGGGTAGTTATTAATGGTTCCCAATCCTGCTGGAAAGGTATAACAAGTGAGGTTCTGCAGGGGTCTGTTTTGGTACCGGCTCTGTTCAATATCTTCATCAACGACTTAGATGTTGGCATAGAAAGTACACTTATTAAGTTTGCAGACGATACCAAACTGGGATGGATTGCAACTGCTTTGGAGAACAGGGTCAAAATTCAAAATGATCTGGACAAATTGGAGAAATGGTCTGAGGTAAACAGGATGAAGTTCAATAAAGACAAATGCAAAGTGCCCCACTTAGGAAGGAACAATCAGTTTCATACATACAGAATGGGAAGAGACTGTCTAGGAAGGAGTATGGCAGAAAGAGATCTAGGGGTCATAGTGGACCACAAGCTAAATATGAGTCAACAGTGTGATACTGTTGCAAAAAAAGCAAACGTGGTTCTGGGATGCATTAACAGGTGTGTTGTAAACAAGACACGAGAAGTCATTCTTCCGCTCTACTCTGTGCTGGTTAGGCCTCAACTGGAGTATTGTGTCCAGTTCTGGGCACCGCATTTCAAGAAAAATGTGGAGAAATTGGAGAGGGTCCAGAGAAGAGCAACAAGAATGATTAAAGGTCTTGAGAACATGACCTATGAAGGAAGGCTGAAAGAATTGGGTTTATTTAGTTTGGAAAAGAGAAGACTGAGAGGGGACATGATAGCAGTTTTCAGGTATCTAAAAGGGTGTCATCAGGAGGAGGGAGAAAACTTGTTCACCTTAGCCTCTAATGATAGAACAAGAAGCAATGGGCTTAAACTGCAGCAAGGGAGATTTAGGTTGGACATTAGGAAAACGTTCCTAACTGTCAGGGTGGTTAAACACTGGAATAAATTGCCTAGGGAGGTTGTGGAATCTCCATCTCTGGAGATATTTAAGAGTAGATTAGATAAATGTCTGTCAGGGATGGTCTAGACAGTATTTGGTCCTGCCATGAGGGCAGGGGACTGGACTCGATGACCTGTCGAGGTCCTTTCCAGTCCTAAAGTCTATGAATAAACCTGCTTGTTTAAAGTTGTGTAATACTCCCTTCTAACGTTGTTTGGCAGCCGCCTGCTTTCTCTACTGCGGAGTTTCTCAAACAGGGGTCGCCGCTTGTGTAGAGAGAGCCCCTGGTGAGCCGGGCTGGTGTGTTTACCTCCCCTGTACACAGGTCAGTCCAGTCATGGCTCCCACTGGCCGCAGATCACTGCTCCAGGCCAATGGGAGCTGCTGGAAGCTGCGGCCAGTAAGTCCCTCGGCCCATGCGGCTTCCAGCAGCTCCCATTGGCCCGAGTAGTGATCGGCTGGACCTGCAGATGAGGCAGGTAAAGACACCGGCCTGGCCCACCAGGGGCTTTCCTTACACAATTGGCCACCCATTTGAGAAACCTTGGTCTACTGCTTGCAGGAAGAGTAGCCCATTGCAGCTAGCTGGTGGGGGTTTGGAACCCAGGTGGACCGGCACCCCCCATCAACTCCTCCTTTCAGCTCCCTGCTCCCGTAAGTTCCCTGTGCAGCAGCTGCCCAGCAGGCTAGCAGTTGCAGCTGTCTCTCCCTCCACTGCCATGTGCTGCTCCTGCCCTCTGCCTTGGAGCTGCTCCCCTGCTTGCTGTGCGGGGGAGAGGGAAGGAAGAGGGGGACTAATGTCATGGTGTCCCCCTCCCCCTTGCTCCTGCTCCCCGCTTACCCTGTCTTCCATAGAGCAGGGGGGACACAACAGGGTTCAGGACGGAGGGAGCTTGCAGAAGCTGCGGTCTCAGCAAGCTCATCTAATTAACAAGGCAGTATACTTAAAGGGGAAATGTGCATATCTCCCTTCATTCCTGCTGCCTTTTAGAGTGAGAGAGTTAACCCTTGAGGGCACAGCCAATTGCTGGTTCACCATTTAGCAATAAGGGAAATATCCCACCCTCTGACTCCTCCACCTCAACGAAGCTTCACAATCATCATCACCGTGTACCAGTATTAAATTGTTTGTTTAAAACCTATTGTGTGTGTGTGTGTGTGTGTGTGTGTGTGTGTAATATTAGTCTTTTTTCTGGTGAAAAAAAATTCCATGGAACCTAACCCCCTCATTTACATTAATTCTTATGGGGAAATTGGGTTCACTTAACATCGTTTCTCTTAAAGTCGCACTTTTCAGGAACATAACTACAACGTTAAGTAAGGAGTTACTGTATTGGCAATATCTTACTAATTTAATGTCACTATAAACCTAATGCTATTTCACATACACAAGTGCTTATATGTGTATACTTTTGCACATACCTGCTTTACATGGGAAGTCACTGCAGTTGTGCATGTTGTGCTCCCAGATACTGTGCACAAACATGAGTTGTGTAACCGGTTGCGTTTCTAAATCTTCACTTAAAAAAATCTTGATAATAAAGGATATATAGTCTTTCCCATGATGTGTGCCCAGCAGAAGTGAAAAAGTTAAGCATGTGAGTTGTGGAGAACATATCCCTTTAATTTGAAGAATTTTTAGAATTCACTATTTCATCAGCACTGATGCCACCTTAGAGGCTTCATCACTTTCAGTACAACACAAGACAGATTTATTTTTTATTTCATGTTTCCAGGCTTAATGAACACACAGTCTAGAGGGAAAATAACAGAGAGAGAGAGAGAAGAAGAGCAAGGGAGAAAACCAATGTTTTCAGATGAGATGGCAAACAAGATGAAGCTTCAGTGAAGTGGGGTGAGCTGTTCTGTGTGGCAGAGTCTGTAGACAAAAAAGGCTCTTGTGCCTTCAGTGGTGAGATTGTGTGAAGAAGCTATGTGGGAACTGCACAAAGAAACAAAGCTGTTTCAGGACTTTGGAGAGTTCTAGAAACATCAGCCAAGATTCTCAAAAAGTAGGAACTTCAAATTAGGCTTCTAATTCCATATGTAGACACCAAACTAAAGGGCTTGACTTTCAAAAGTGCTTAGAAGTGAACAGTTCTACTTGAGGGCAAAAGCAGGAGCTGGGGGCTCATCATTTTTGAAAAACATTGCCTGAGTTTCTGTTCCTCATCTAGGCCATGGAGAGTAATGTGACATGTACAGTGGTGCTGTAAGTTAGAGTTGTATAACAGCATGTTTGCTGTATTTGTTAGATTTTTTTTATGGTGTAAAAGGCTTTGTTTTCTGTTATAGTGGTGGCTGTTGCAGCCTGTTATTAACATCAAAAAGGGCAGCATTGACACCAATGAAATAGATATTACAGAATAAAATTATTTTTTTTGCATTTTTGTACTGGCAAAAGCCATAGTATGGATGCAGTTATACTGGCAAAAAAATGTTTTGCCAATATAGCTTAGTTTGACCAGAGAACTAATGTAAAGCCCTGTTTTGCCAGTATAAACTGCATCTTCACTGGGAGTTTTTGCTGGTACAGAAGGTTTGCCGGTGCACCTTTCCTAACACACACACACACACACACACTCTCTCTCTCTCTCTCTCTCTCTCACTTTATTTCCAATGCTCTATCTGTTCTTTTCTTAATCTTCTCCAAAAAGCAATTTCAGGAAACGTAGGAGGATAAGATCCTATAATCATAAAGCTCTGATGGCTCATTTTTCAAATTTACTTCATATCCCATTTGCCAAAAATGGAAAGAAAAACAGGTTTATTTTCCTCTTAGGTAAATGGGAAAAATTGTTGTTGTTCTTGTTATACTAAGGTAAATATTTTGAACTAATTTCCTTTAAGATGAGCCTGATCATGATCACTATTTACGTTATTGCAAATCCAGAGTGTGAATTTATTTTTCATTGAAAACAATAGTGTTACACCAGTGTAAAAGCAATATAGGAGAGTAATGGAGTAATTGGGCCAAACGGCTATAAATAATCACAGATTAAATGAATTTTGCTTCACAACATAGCACGCAATTAGCCACCACAGGAGAACTACATAACTGCAAGAAACTATTTCCTATAGTCTGCCCAAAGGAAATTTCATATGGTAAATACAAATTATGACAAAAATAACGTTTCACCAGGCAGTCATTTCAGTTTTACTAGGTTAATTCAGAACATCTGTGTTGGGATAATGAAATACATCTTTCAGAAAATCTAATGGAGCCATAAATGTAAGTAACATCTTGATTTATTATCACCATTATCATTAATAATACATAAAACACTTTAACAGAAAAAATCTTGTGGACCACACTGAGATAACATTTTATTAAAAGTGGGTAATTTGTAAGGGCCAGCTCATGTCCTTATTAAGCAAGGGTGAGCTAAATATAATTGGTAGCATACTGAGCATTCACTCACAGATCTGATCTGCTTTTACCTGCAGTGGAACTAATTTTGATTACACTTATACTATTGTAAATCTGGAATAACTTCACTGAAATAGAGGCAGTTATACTGATATAAAAGTATCTAAAATAGATGATGAAATCCATGTCACTTATAGCTGAATCAGTCGAAGTGTTGCTTCTGTTTACTTTCCTATAGGATTGTCGTCTTCGAAAATTATTTTTGGTTTTTAAACAGAGCAAATAAGTTAAATTTGTCATTTCCTTATTGTAAGGAAATCAATACATGTTGTAATCCTATGTCTGCAGGTATAAGAATGCTATCAAAACTTAGTTAGGGCAACCACAGTAAGATATAGCATATTAGTCCTGTGTGCTATTTATACTTGCATGTTATTCAGAATTCTCATGCTAACTTTTGTCATTCATGAATAAGTTCAGCAATATCTAAGTGCAGCCGTGTGAGCTCCTTAGATTATAAATGAGGGACCTTTTAGTATTCCCCAGTCAAACTTTAAAATGAGACCACCACCAGGGGTGGGATAGTTCAGTGGTTTGCGCATTGGCCTGCTAAACCCAGAGTTGTGAGTTAAATCCTTGAGGGGCCACTTAGGGATGTGGGGCAAAATCAGTATTTAGTCCTGCTAGTGAAGGCAGAGGGCTAGATTCAATGGCCTTTCAGGGTCCCTCCCAGTTCTATAAGATAGGTATATCTCCATCTATTATTATTATCAGTGTTTCAATACTGAAAAACATTCCTGTTGCTACAAGTCTAGTGGCACAGGAAATCAAATTTCAGAATCTAATGGAATCCATGTCCCCTGGATGCTATCAACCACTAATGAATGAGAAGGTATCTTGGGTGCTTTCTGGGAAAGTATATACATTTCAGATGTTGGGCAGCACTTCATGAAGTTCTCCCTGTTGCAGGTTCTTTGCTGGCACCTCAGTAAGTTCTCCCTATTGTAGATTCTTTATTTCTGGATATTCTTAAAGGGATTTGGATAGAGAGATAAAATAAACATAGGTTGCTATGCTTATTGCTGAGGATTTGTGTGGCAGAAGTATTCTCTTCTCTCCAAGGGTCTCCTAATCATTTTGAGGTTGAAGATATGTGCTATTCTACTTTTGGAAGATCGACTAAAGTCTTTCATTTTTTAAGTTTTCATACATTTTGTCTGTGAACTAACTTATCTAACATGCACACTAACAGTTTATTATTCTCATTTATTACTAGATCTGTTGTACGGTGTTGTAAGTGGGTCATCAGTGGAAAAGGACACAGCAACACTCCAGTTCAGAGTTAGATTTTCTGCCTTTCCTAAAGTTCACACACACTCATGGATCCTGACTCACCTTCTATTTAATGTACTTAAACTTTCTCCTCAAAGACACACACTGCTTTGCTAGATATGTCATTCAAACTGTTTTCTTTTGAGTGCAGTTTCAGAGGAATTTGGGGGTCAGGGGGATGCTCTGTTTTCCAGGTACTTCATTACCTATCAGAGTGATACGTAAAGTAAAACAGATTTATGCAACACATGGGTAATAAGGAAAGTGGTTTCCATAGCAACAGTTGCTGCGGAAAATTCTCAGTGCTGTTTCACTTTTCATGGGATTTTTATTAGCAATTCAGATCACAGAGTTAGTTAAGGTGAGCCCACCTCCATTCACATAGTTTTGTTTTTCTCCATTTGTTTTAGAATGTAAAAGCTAGAACCATCCGCAGGAGAAGACACTTTCCTTCTTTTGTCCCCGATTGATGAGATCCATTAGAGATATGCTTTGTATTCAATGTATGTAGAAATCAGCTGGGAATTGAGATGTTTTGTATCAGATGGGGGAATGACATTCATTCATATACTTTCATCTAAACACGTCCTTTTTCAGAACATCCTAGTTTTGTTTTTTGTTGGTATTTTTTAACAGTATGGATTGTTGACCTGGCTCATGGGATCCTTCTTCCAGTTCCAGGCTCTCCCTCACATGGGAGCAGTAGGACCCAGCGTGCCAGGTCACAATGGCTTTCAGATTTGTCCTGGAGTGGACATCATGCCAGCAAGGAAGGGGCTCCACCATTATGCTACCCACACCCAGTTCTGGTTACTGCCTCCCCATGGGTAGAAGTGCATCCTAGACTGCCCATGGCAGGGGGGTGAGAGAGTGCTTGGCACAATTCAGATGGGTTGGGAGAGTTGGGAGTCAATGAGAAGGCAGTAACCAGAATCAGGTCATGTGTGTGAAGAAGAGGTGGTTGGAGCAATGAGTGGTATTGCTAGCCAGTTGTCTTCCCAGTCCGCTCTGTTCCTCATCAACAGACTCCAAATCCACCCACCCTCAAATCCAGCTCCAGTTACTGCCTCTCCATTGGATATTTAGTTCTCAGCTTCTAAACAAACAGCCAATGGGGAGGCAGTAACTGGAGCTGAGTGTGACATGGGGTGGAGTTGCAGTCCTATGTTGATTGGGAGGCAGAGCTGAATGGAGTAGCATGAGGCAGCAGCAGCTTTGTTAGAAGACTGCACCTCTCAGTGACCCAGCTCAAGCTTTAAAATAAATAAATAAAATTTGGGGCTGCAACCTCCCTCACTTTAAGCACGGGGCCTGGTGCTCAGATTTGGGTGGGCCAGGATGTAAACTCGGTGGGCCATAGCCCACCCATGGCTGTGCCCTTGCTAAAGCTCCCTTTCACTCCCAAGAATATTTTTACCAACCATCTATGGTTGTTGTTGCTAATACATGCATATATTGATTTTTTGCCTCCTATAGAAAATGAGCGGACTCTCTTCCAAGGAAATAAGTGATATTGGTTTTTATTTATTTATTTTATTTTCCTTAAAATGTTAGCATAATGCTGTCTGCAGTGACTCAAGAGCATAACTACCAACCTCTGGTCACCCTGTTAAGAGCCAGGGCACAAATCCCAGATTGGTTTTGAATCCTATACTTAAATTTCACCAATTATCAAGTGTAAACTCCTCAAGCACTATAATAGCCTTAACATGGAGTCACAGACAGTCCCCTTGGTTATGTCGATCTAATTTGCCACCCAGGGTGAGCATACCTTTGTGATAGATGGTTCCTTACACCAAGAATCACAGCAATGTTCAGGTTACCACCAGTCCAAAAGGACCAATTACTTACCCCAGGTCAGTTGCACCTTAGATCTCTCACCAAAGACAATGCTTGTAGCCAATTCTATAATAAACTATCTAAAGATTCATCATACAGAAAAGAATCAAGATAATTATTTACAAGGTTAAATCAGGTAAACATATACACACAAATGAGTTACAATCTTATGTTTCAAAAGGTCATAGAAGCTTCTATAATAAACAATCTCTATATGTCCTTTGGGGCTAACCCAGGCTAAGCAGCTAGGGTCTCTAGCTTATGACTAGCAAACCTTGCTCCCAGAGTTCAAGCACCACATAGATCCAGTTCCTTCTTGTTAAGGGTTTCATCCCCTTCCTCTGAGCTGAGATGCAAACTCAGCTGACAGTAGGAATTCACTTGCATGATGCATCTTCATAGAAGGGTAGGCAGAACACCTGCCTTTTGTTCTCATTAACATCCCACAATAGTTTATCTGGAGTCAATGGACCTTTCCTTTTGGTCTGGACATAACAGATTATGTTGGAGATCAGCATTTCACACGAGTTAATGTCATTCTCCTATCTGGTGATTTACACATTTACACAGGCTGACCAGACTATGATGGCCATGTACTCAGGGTGGCCTGTCCCACAGCTCACACTTCTGTGGCTACATTCTATTTTTGGAGCACTAGCTCAGTGAGACCTAGTGTGGGAATGTCTCCTTGAACTGGGAATCACACACTCAGCTCCCATTATAGACAGGTCTCTAATCTATAAAATAAAAATAAGCCAACCCAATGGCGCACTGGTGTGTCAGCTCCTGGAAGTGAATTGTCCAGGACTGGCAGAGGGCTGTTCTCAACCAAGGACTCTCATTAATGGAAATTGCTTTCCCTGACATGTCATAAGAGCCTAAATTTTGCAATCTTTCAGGTATGGTGTAAGGCTCAGCTAAATATAAAAGCAGCTAATTTATTAACCACCTAAAGGAAAATATGATCATACAGAGCCACTCATTTTGGTAACTCATATTTGATTTATTTTGGAACACACCGAGATGGCCTGATAACTGGTACAGTTAGAGAACGTAAATAAACTGGTGTGAAAAATTGGTGGTATCTTTAAAAATAGGATATTTGGAGGCCTTTTTACTTGTTCATTATATGTCCCATTTTAACGGATTGATTATTTCAAAAATCTTGTCTACACTGTTCATAGAAGACTTATTAGGAGCACAAGAGAAAACTCTATTTCTTCGATCTGGGTAATCATTTCTGTTTTTGAAATGAAATGAGTTGTGGTGGCTGTGCTATCAGATTACAATAACATATGCAAAATTAGCAAAATGTCTCCAGTCTACTTGCCTAGTTTAAAACAAAAGTGGTGTATCATCCACATAGAAATGTAGAAGGGTAAAAATACAGGTTTTGAAAAGGATTTTACCTCAAACAGCTGCAGAAAGTGAGAGTTAATGCAGCAGTTTGGAGTGTGGATTACACTGTGTCTCTGAAGCTGATGTATTCATTCAGATAATGCCAACATACCTCATTCCTTACAAGATAGAATTTGTGAACACATTCAGCCCCCAAAGTTGTGGGATATGTCAAAAGGAAAGTATCAGAGGGTTAGCCATGTTAGTCTGGATCTGTAGAAGCAGCAAAGAGTCCTGTGGCACCTTATAGACTAACAGACGTTTTGGAGCATGAGCTTTCATGGGTGCATGCATCTGACGAAGTGGGTATTCACCCACGAAAGCTCATGCTCCAAAACGTCTGTTAGTCTATAAGGTGCCACAGGACTCTTTGCTGCGTCAAAAGGAAAGGATGACTGGCCAAATGTCATTGCACTCTGGCCTTCCTCTAGCTACTGGAATGACCGCTTATGGGCTGTTGCATGCAGCTCAGCATACCCTGTGGATGCATTATGCTGCTCCTCAGCACTGAACCAGAATTCAGGAGCACAAAAATAGCTTACAGCCATCTTCATTCACCCCAAGCTGCAAAACAACCTGCCCTGAGAAGCTGGCTCTTTGTTTCTTGCTTTGTCATGTTTCATGGTTTCCCATCTGTGATGGGATGTGCATACCCCACACTGGAAAAGAGGGGGTTAACACCACCCTATGGGCGGCAGAACTCCCGCCCCTCAGACCATGCTGGGCATGCTCCAAATACTGCCTCAGTATAAAAGGGAGCAGCCCGGCTCATTCTAGGCTGACTGCTGGAGGGGAAGGACCTTGGGCAGAAGCTCCAGGCAAAGAGCCATCACAGCCTTTGCCTGTGGGAACTGGAGACCCTGAGAACCAGACTGCAGGGCTGCAGCTGATGGAGCCCAGGCACACTGATGCTCAGTGGACTACAACACCTGAAAATGTGGTAGGAAATGACCCAGGGAGGGTGCACGCTCCCTCCCGAGAGAGTTCAGCGTGTTTCAATGGGAGTCCCTGCTGATCCAGTGGTGGACAATTCTGCTGCTGTCAGGGCCCTAGGTTGAGGCCCAGTGGAGTTGGGGATACCTTCTCCCCAGATACTGGCAGTCCCTCCCTCCTCTCGAGATACTGGCCACATCTAGGGGCTGCAAAATTGACTCTGGTCATTTGGTCCCACTGCCCTGCACCCAAAGGCTGTTGTATTGACACTGGCCATTAGGCCTCACAGCCCCACACACAGGGGCTGCGACATTGCTGCTGGCATTAACTCTGGCGCTAGGCAAGGCTACCCTAAACGTAAGAGCTGCTGTAACTGACTCTGGCCACTAGGCTGCACTGCCCCAAATGCAAGGCCTGCTGGAAATGACTCTAGCTGCTTTCAGCCTAATGGCGGTCGGGGAGACTGTAATGGTGGTGGTATCACAGTCCTGCCCCGAAAGGGGGCCGGGGTGTGCATACCTCGCGATACCATCATATTGTCGAGATCCATAAGGAACTGCTTTGATGAGCTGACCTGGAAATTAAACCAAAACCTAATAGTACTTTAGGATGAAACCATTTTATTTATCAGACATTTAGCTGATCTTTCTATCTCCCCTCCCAGGATCCCGTAGGAATGCAGAGGATTGTTGCAGAGCCTTGTTTTTTCATCCTAGGGCATGAGAGAGTTGGATTTCAGCATGGAATTATTGTAACATTTCTCAGTTAGTGTTGATTTTGGTGCGTTAGTGTGCACATCGGCATATATAAAGACATAAAATATTCAGCATTTCTGAACGATGCCGTTTTGTAAATTTAGATACTAATTGGCCAGATGACAAACTATCTATCTAGCAACAGCAGTACACCATGAGTCCAGTTAATCTAGTTGGTATGCCTGGTAGTGTCTCATCATTTTTAATTTGCATAAGATAAAATGCACATCTTTTCCTGATGCCAGGAAAAATGGGAGCAAGAATGATTTGCTATGTGAGTTATTAAAAGGTGTCAAGGCTGCATTAGCAATGTGTTTTCTTACACAATATGAACATATGTGACTGCTTGGGTATGTAATTAAAAGCTTTTGTGATCTACCAACATCTTAAATAATGTGTTTTCCCCTTTTTATTTAAACAATACTGAGGTTCATTTGTTTGCTTATTATTGCCAAGCTCCTGATAGGCATGAATTTTCTGAAACCTAGTCACGAAGAATCCTGCTCCAGACAAAGAGAGCCTGAGGTAGAGAATGGGTCCTGTGTGCAGTAATTTTGAAATACACACTTCTGAAAGCTTAATAAATGTCTGAGGAATCTGCCTATCCTTTTCTAAAGGGTACACTATATATGTTGTCTATGAGAACAAGTTATTTCTGACTGAATGAAACATCTGAGATTGATTATACACTGGCCAAGACATTCAAAAATAAGTGTTAAAGTTAATGTCTCTTCATGCACCAGAAGCCAACTGGACATCACATAGGAACTAGCAGCTCACATCAGAGTTGCTGATGAAAAAGTTACACATCGTCCTAGTAGCTTTGAAGCTAGTAAGATGCGATGAAATAATATAGGCCAAATTCAGTTTTGGTGTAAGCAAGAACAGCTCTTGTTGATCTCACTGGTGTTGTGCCTGCTTCCTCGAGGACTGAATTTGGTCCTGTGATGATCAGTGTGATGTAATAGCCTCTACAGTTTGACACTGAACTGCACCAAAAACATTACAGTATGCACCTACCTTGTGGCTGGCACGTGTAAAACCATTTTGATTACTCTTTTAAATAGGCTTAGAAATCTGTGTATTTTCTATCAAACAGAAAAGAAAAATGTAACCAATTCAAAAAATTAACCTACCGTCTTGTTTACAAGGGTCTTGCTGAGTACAGAAAACATAATAATATACTGGTAACCAAACCAAGCAAGAGTTAAAAACAATTTGGCTTTTTTTTTTTTTACATGTGGCCTTTTTGTTTAAGGATTGTGAATGATAGTAGCCTCCCTCCAGAAGGAATAAGTGCAAAGATTAAGGTAGACATTGTGAGAGACAGAGGAAGAGGAAGAGTTTGCAATGGGATATAGGGAGAGAAGTAGAATAGGAGGGCTAGTGTCGTAGAGAGTTTCCCGCTAGCATGTATGCTTTGAAGAGTCATCTTTCATGATGGGAATCTGTCCTGCCCTGGTTCCCAAGTGTGGTGTAGGGAGCATGTGTTATTACACCTGGAGATGGTAGATGTCCTCTCCAGCACCAGCTGAAGGCTTTTTCTCATTCTTTTTACAAAGGCACATTTGGTTTCTTTCAGTGCCACAGAGCAAAAAGCTGCTATCTCTATAACAGCAAGATAGAAGCAGCAGAGAAATATATTATTGCAGAAGGTTCTTTTTGCTGTGTTTTCACGTAAGTTTAATTTTTCATTATTCTCCTATGGGAGTCTGCTGAATTAGGTTATAAGTACCTACATAGGGAGAAGGTTTCTGTTAGTAGAGGGTTCTTTAATATCGTAGACAAAGGCCTAACACGTTTCAATGGATGTAAGCTGAAGCTAGATAAACTCAGATGAGAAATAAGGTGCAAATTTTCAACAATCAAGGTAACTAACCTTTGGAACAACTAGGGTTGAGGTGGATTCTCCATCACTTGAAGTCTTTAAATCATGATTAATTGGATGTCTTTCTAAAAGATAGGCTCTAATTCATCCAGACTTCATGGGCATTATTCAGGAACCACTTGGTGAAATTGCATGGCCTGTGTTACGCAGGAGATCAGATTATATGATCATAATGGTCCCTTCTGACCTTATAAAGCTATGAATAAAAGCATTTTGTTGCAGCCAGTTTACTTCTAGTTCTTGCTTCTATTCCACGTTCCTATAAAAATTTGTCACCAAATGTGTCATTTTGTCAAAGAACATTCCAGTAATTAAAGAACAATTACAGAATTTCAGGGGAGTTATTGACTAGTTTATTTGTTACTAGATAGACAGAAATCATTTCATATATTGTATATAGAAACATAATTATTCCTTTTTTTGTCCTGTTCTGGACTGGGACTCATAAGACATGTGTTCTGGTTCCGCTACAGGCTCGCGGGGTAGTCAGAGGCAAATCACGTCACATCTCAGTTTCACCAACAGTAATACAGGGAATATGAAAGTGCTTTGAGATCTCCTGATGAAGTGCCATATAAGAGATAGCTGCTATTATTAATAATCTATATAGGCCTGATACACTGTTATGTTAATGACCCTTTATACTATCAGTATAGTGTGTATATAATATACAGTACTCAGATATGTTGCTCATGCCATGGCTTCACTGGAAATATTAAGCCAACAATACAGAGCCTGACACTATATTGTCTTGGAGATGTTAAGCATGAATTAAAGTTAGACAATTAGGCCAAAACATACCTGGGAACATCTAATCTGACTCCTTCCCTCATTCCTTTGTCATGTGTGGTTTATTCTTTCACACTGTGTGTGTAGTGTAGTGTTGGGTTTTATTTAAATGTACATGCTACTGCATGTTAATGTTGTAAAAAAGTGTGCCTGGCGTTTGCAATGGAAAGTGGGAAGGTTTGTAATAATGCATAGTTTCTGTGGGAGTTCATTCCATAGTCTCTTGAGAGAACTTTGCTCTTATGGTAGGAAATTCCATATGAAGAGCAGAATTGTCAGCCAGTCTTCATCCCCAATCTTTTTAATTTCTTCCTGGGCAAATTCCTTTACTTCATTTGCATTGTTACCTTAAGGGAGGCATTTAAACACTGTGATCATGTTTCTTCTAAATCCTTCTGCTTCTATGTTATCTAAATATAGATCCCTTATTATCCCTCATTCTGTTGTCTTGCCTTATCTTCTGCAGAGTATTGGGGCTTATCTTACAGCACCCTCTTCCTACTGGATCAGATTTTGCTCATGTTGAGTCAGCTCATTCCCAGGGTAATTCTGTCTGAGCTCTCTCACAGAATCCAGGGAAGCAGTTTTCCGCAGGGTTACTTGTTTTATTTTAAGTCTTCTTAACAAACAAATCTAAGCCTCAAAGTCTCTTCCCTCAAAAGTCTGTGCAGGTCAAGTAGTCCCTTCCCCAAGTCTGTCCCTGACCCCACAACTTCAGCATCCAAATTTCCTGGCTCTTTCCTCATAGCCTCAGTAATAAAGGACTTCCTACAGTCTCTTTTCTGTTTGTTTGGTTCTGGAGCAATTCCTCCCTGCAGTAGCTCTAGCTGCAATCCACTGGAGCACCAACCCATCCCCTCAGCTTACCGGAGAGTGTTGCAGAGTGTCCCCTCCATTTCCTGCTGCCCTCTTCTATAAGGATCAGCTAATTAAATTACAGCTCTTTTCTCAGGTGCAGCAGGTGGAGTTTATAAACTACCCACCAGCTTCAGGCCTCTGACTCCAGAGGAATTATACCCTTTATACCTTCATACCCTCCAATCCCAAATCTGTGTGTGCATGTGTGATTGCTCTTTTTTATATTGTTTAGGAGCCAGAGCTGCACACAATGTTCCAGGGTAAAATGGAAAGATGGTGTGAAGTAGACAAACTTCCTCTTCCCTGCCTAGTCAGGCAATAATTAATCATAATTATTAACTAAACTCTGTTTATTTTATTGCTGTAGAAGGTGATTATGAGTAGTTTATTTTCAGTAAAAGAAAGGTAAGATATTGAAAAAGGCAAGGAGCGGCAGCCTTTGGCACATGGCCTGGGTGCAGGCCAAGGGATGTGCTGGCCGCCACTTCCAGCAGCCCCCATTGGGCTGGGACGGCAAACCGCGGCCAGTGGGAGCCGCAATCAACCAAACCTGCGGACATGGCAGGTAAACAAACCGGCCCTGGTGGGCCGTGGGCCAGAAGTTGCCAATCCCTGGAATAAGGGTTCTTTTATTAAAGGAAAAGCAGAAGTTTTAAAAGATAATAGAATTTAAATACTCATTTGCTGCATTAACCAATATTCTTTATTACCTTAAATATGTTAAATTATTTAAGACCTGTACATTATAAAATAGCAACTGCATCACCCTAAGGGGAAATCTCTTAACTAAAGCTAGTGCCAGAGCAGTTTTTACATGGACCTGTTTCTGTTACTTCTCTCTCTTCTCAAGTTCTAGCCAGATTAAGCTCTGTCAACAGGAATCACTTCATTGCAATACTACTTAGAAAGAAAATTGGTTTTACTTGATGCCTTGGAATGTCCATTTCATTACTACAGTATTACAACAAGTTGCTACTGCTGTCACCAGTGTCCCATTCTGAAATCAGTGTTACCCCTCTGCTGAGCAGTAGAAGATATCTGTGCCTTACAGTCACCTTCCTAAAGGAGGAGAAATCAGTGCTGCTTATTGTGGCTAGTTGTAACTTGCTTTATTTACACACTGCAGTCCTGAAATGAGATGGTCAGATAGCATATAGGTCATCTGTTCTTCCACCAATATCAGCCAATCCCCAGGGAAGCTGTTCTACTTCAGTAATTCACCCTCATCAGAGTCCGAGGCAGAAAACAAACACACAGCTCCCTCTATCCCAAAGCTGCCTTTGTACAAAAACATTGCATAATCTAAACTAACACCACTGCATGTCTTCCCAAAATTCAAAACTTGCTCACACACTAAGAAAAATAACTTGTCAAGACTGTGGGCTTGTCTGGAAAAACATTTAGTTCATGACAAGCTGCCCAGCCCTGAACTAGGAGACTAACTGTTCATTACTCCTGAGGGCATTCTGCACCAAAAAATTAAATTCTGCTCACAATATTTTAAAATTCTTGCAAAATTCTGCAAATTTTCTTTGTCAAATAAATGTGGAGGCCCCAGCATGGCATTGGGGAGCTCAGGCCACCGGCTGCATAGAGATGGGAGATCACTGTGCGGTTCTCCCTGGGACATGGACTCAGCAGTTAGGCTGCACCCAACTGTGACACAATGAAACACCCTGTGGCCCTGCCCCTCCTTGCCAGGTGCACCAGGTGTGGGCAGGCAGACTCAACAAGGCAGGATCCAAGTGTAGAGGGGCTTAGTGTGGGATGATTCAAGTGTAGGTTGAGAGAGTTCTGTGTGGGGCAATCTGAGTGCAGGCAGCTCAGTGGAGGATCTGGGTGTGGAGAGGATCTGGATGCCGAGGGGATTCTGGGTGTAACGGTAATGGGACATTGCAGGGGGGCCAAGTGAAGTTGATTAGGGCTCAACAGGGAGGGGGTCTGGGTGTGGGGGGGATAGAGCTCGGCAGAGGGGTCTGGGTGTGGGGGGATCAGTGAGGGGTCCAGATGCTGGGGGAGTGGGGCTCAATCGGGTAGGGTGAGATCCGGGTGCAGGTGACTCATCAGGGTGGTCCAAGAGTAGAGGGTGTGGGGCTCATTGGGGGGTTCTGAGTGTAGGGGGGGTGAGGCTTGGTGGGAGGGTCTAGGTATGATGGAGGTTGGGCGGATGGGGGAGCAGCTCCCTGCACAGGGAATCCCTCCCCGGCAGTTGAGGAGTGATGAGCGCAGGAAGCGGGAGGGGGGTGAGTCTGCAGAGCTTCCTGCAGCTGGGAGAGAAATTTGGGGATGGGTCTGACCGGGCCCCTAATGCTGTGCAAGGGAAGAAGTCCCATCATCGCCAGTCCATCCGGGATTAGCAGCTGAGCCTGACGCAGGGTAGGAGCCACCAGCTGGGTCTTCTCCAGTCCTGCCCCACAGTGATTTACCTCTCTGCTGGCTCCCCTGGACACCCGAAACATACTGCTGGGGAGGGTCACATGACTCGGTAACCTGCAAAGAATGGGGCAGAGAATCCCCAAAGCTGGTGGATATTCTAATACTTAGATTTACCAAGTCAGCAAAAACAGCTTCTATTATACATCACTGGTTACTCAGCAGTCAACAACACAGTTCCCTTACATTAACCCAGCCTCAGACCTCCACCTAGACACCCAAGTCAATTATGATGAGGATTAATGAATCTTAGTCATCATATAAAAAAGTTCTATCAGTCCCAAAGGATCAGTCACATTACCTCCCAGGTTAATGACTTTTCCAGATCTTACTCAAATACATGCTTACAACCAATTCTTATTAACTAAACTATAATTTATTAAAAAAGAAGAGAGAAAAAATTGGTTAAGAGATCAGTATACATACAGACATGAGTTCAGTTCTTGAGGTTCAGATACATAGTGGAGATGGTGAGCTCTGTAGTTGCAAAGAGTTCTTTATGTAATAATTCATAGGTTATAGTTCAATGTTTATCTTCAGGGAGGTCCAGTCAGAACTGGGATTTCAGTGCTTAGGCTTCCCCTGCATGAAACCTCAAGCAGATCTGAGATGACAGGATCAGGACCCAAGCCATTTTTTATACAGTTTCAGGCCTTCTTTTACAGTTTGGACTCCCTCAGCAAACAATAGACATTCATTTCCTAAGCATCGCTGGTAATTATTCACACAGATCAACATAAGGCAATTGCCTGTTTTCCCACCATTCACAGATTTGCTATACATTTCAAAGAGAGAGGAATATAGAGACATCCTATGTTTATAGTACATTTAAATGTTAAGATGTTCTTGTGATCTCTGAATTAACAGAATACAGCCTAGACAGGGACTGTTTGATTACATTGGTGATCTTTATCAATATATACAGGCGAGTATCATCTTACACAGGGGTTCCGTTCCACGGTTAGCACATAAAGCGAAAACCACATATAGTCAAAATTACATTGAGTTGAATGGCGGGCAGAATTGCCTGCACTACAGGTACAGTATTAAAATTGTTTTTCTTGTTTGTTTTTGCTGACCGCGTAAAGCTGAAATCGCACATGTTAAATGCACGTAAGATGCGATAGACCTATAGGTAAATATACAAAACCACAAACATTATCTACCCATATGTTTTTAAGGGTTGATTTTGAGTAATTAATCCTGCAGGATGCTTAACCCTTTCTGGTCATGTGTCACAGCCATACAATGCCATCCTACCATAACATTCCCAAATGTACTCTCAGTGGCCTACTACCATGAGTAACCCCATTGACTTCAATGAACAGTTAATTGTAGGATTGATCGCCTTACATTGTAAACATGGGGGCTAATTCTCCTCTCAGTTACACTAGCATAAAATGGTGTAACTTCATTGTCCTTAATCCTCAGGTATAGTGGATCTGTGCTTGGTAGACAACCAAGCTTGAGGGTGGAGGGAGGAATTGTGTATGCATTGTTTTTTTGGGGTCCTCTAATCCCTGGAGCTGCTGGAGTCATGTTTGGGCTGTGACAGCACAAAGGAACAGTGGCTTTGTCCCATTGAGGTCACTAGAATTACTCCTGATTTTAGTACGGATGAGAAGGTAAATCAGTTTTATTTTATTTACAGGATTCCCAGAGGCATACAGATTCATGTGTTTGTTATTAATTGTGATGACTTGATTTAAGATTTTTAGATATTAGGGTGCAAAATAATCTGCAATTATCATTTTAAAATGATGGTGACTTGTGACATCAATAATGATCCATCTGAAATGACTTATGCAAAGAGATTCTAGGAATACGATCAAGTTAATGGAAAAAGTTATGATATTAATAGAAGAGGACATTTGTAACTCTAAACAATTCTGCTAATACTGGAGACATATTTGCATAATTGGAAAGTAACTTCTTTATGCATTTTTCCAGTACATCAAGAAAAAATTAAATAAACAGAAGCCCATCACAACACAAGGTATTCAGGAAGAACTGATAATGGTAATGCAAAATGAATAAGGTTTTTAGATAACTTCCCTTTTCACTACATTCTTGTTTGTTAATAAATATTGAGTTTTAATTAAAATGTAAATGGAATTCATTGCTTGAAGCAATCTGCCACAAATGCACATCATACTTGAATAGATGCTACAAGTCACTGAATAATGGAAGCAGGGAGGAATTATTGGCTCCTTGTTAATATTTTGATTACTGTGTCATAAGCTCATATTTCCATGGGAAGTAACATATAAAGTTTCAGAGCATACTTACCTGATTCAGCTTCTTTTAAAGCTGACTGAATAATTAACAGCAAATAATTGATTCAAAGAACTCAGCCCTATTGTTATTCTGATTGCGAATTCAGTGACCTGATGACAATTTCCACAAATGGGGTAATTTTTCAGTTTTACCTGATATTTTTCCCTATTTAAAAAAAATGGTGGACATTTATCTGTATTAGGTAGTTGATACTCAGAATTCGAGCAGCCCTGCATAGTTGTGATTGGTCACATAAGTCGTATCATTTGTGCTCCATGATTTGAGTGTATCTTTTATATGGCCTGATCCAAAGCTAATGAAAGTTGATGGGCATCTTTCCATTAACTTCAATAGCTTTTAGGATTAGGCCCATAATCATTAGGCTTGAAGAAATTATGGTATACTAGCTAATATTCAAGATTAGGGTATTTTAGAAAATGTCAAATCTTTATTTTCTTAGCAAACAGGACTAGCCTGACGTATCATTTCTATAAAAATGAGGCTACTTTTAGACTTATTGGTTGGATGCAAAATTTAATTTTTTTTCTTCACATCCAAACAAAATAATTGCATGTGTGATCCAAGTTGCAAGGTGTGGTCAGATCCCTCATTGTCAGAGCCTTTGTCGATCATTTAGACCCTGATCCCATAACCACTTATGCACATGACACTTATCTCCATACTTATACCATCTGAGCATATTTTAACAATTGTTGTTAGTACAATAAATACTAGCAAAGATTTTTTAAAAATCAGGCTGATTTAAAAGGTTTACAAATGACAGATCAGACACTTTGGTAGCATCTCTCTTACAGCTTGATACAAAGCCCTTTGAAGTTAATGGGAGTCTGCATTGACTTCAGTGGGCTTCAGTCAGGCATGTAGACTTCTATCCAGCAAAACACTGAAGCATGTGCTAAACTTTAAGCACATCGTTAGTCCTGGTAAAGTCTTTGACTACTCATATGCTTAAAATTAAGAACATGTGTCAGTGATCTGCTGGGTTAAGGGCTTCAAATGAGAAATTGGAACAATTATAAAAGAAGAAAGGTGGAGAGTTACAGTAACAAGTGGATTTATGCTCCAGTTTCCTCATACCAATCAATGAGGTGAAGATTCTCTTTTGACTTTCTAAGTTGTAATATAAGCTGAATGCTCCTTACAGCTTCCAAAGACTCATGTAAGGGGAAGAGCACTGGAATTTCCAAAACAGACAGAACTCCTGTAGTTAGTTCTTATTAAGACTGTTAGATCACAAAAAGAAATGATCAAAGGAAGTGTGTATTTTTTAAAAACAAAAATTAATATGATTGCTTTTAAAACAGGGAAGAGTGAGTAGATCAGTGTGGAAGAATTGAAATTCTGTCGCTGCCCATGGGTTAAAGGGAATAGTTAACATTTTGCCATTATTTTATCTCAAATAATCCCCTTTGCTGTCATCATGTCAACTGTACCATCAGATAAATTTGTTGTATTACAAAGCAATGCTTAGCAGCTTATCCACTACAGTGTATTACAACATTTCCCTGCTTCCAGTTCATGCTTCAGTTTTACAATGATGTGCAGTACTCTAGATAAATGTGTCAGTGTCAGATTCTCCTAATCACAAACAAAATATCTTGGTAAATGGCAATACAAATACCTCATTAATTTACATTAATAACTAGAAACCCAGTAACAAATTATTGACATTTGTGAGAAATTCCATCCAGTGCAGATGGCCCAAATATTCTCTTATACGACACCTCAGACCCACTTATGCTGTACATTGAGGGCTTATCATTGGTCTTTCAGATTAAAAATGTTTGCATCCAGTGAGGCAGGGAGTGAGTGATGCAGTTCTACATCCCACAAACAAATTCTCTGCTACCAAATCCTCCACCTCAAAATGTCAGAGCTTAGAAATGCCATTTCTCACTAAAGGCTTGTCTACACTATGGAGCTTATAGCGACAAGGCTGTATCAACACAGCCTTGTCACTAAAAGTCAGCGTGTGTGAACACTCTTTTGCGGTATTTTGTCGGCACTTTTGCCGACAAAATACTTCCAGCCCCACGAGTGGAATAAGCTTTGTCAGCAGGAGAGCGCTCCTGCTGACAGAGCTGCGTTCACACTGCTGCTTGCGGGGGGCTTTTTTAAATACCCGGGAAAGACAAAAGTTTTCGTGACAACTGCGTAGGGTAGACAAGCCCTTAGACTAAGACGCCTCTGTGTCTCTTCCCCTCCTTCTTGGCTTAGTCTAAGGGAAGCCAGCTCACTTCTGTACTGCATTCAGAAGAACATGGACTTTCAGAAATTTGGGGTGCCATTGCAAATAGAAACATATATTTGGATTGTGTGAATAACAACAATTTGTACAATCTACAAAATATGGCCAGTTCTGAGCTAATAGGTGTAAATCCAGAGAAACTTCAGGGACATCAGTGAATTTTCTCTGAATTTACACCAGTTTAACAGAGATTAAAGTCTAATCCATAATTTCTAGAAGATGCTATTCTTCATAGTGCCACTTGTACGGAGCACTAAAGTCACTGAATCCATGGGGTCCCATGACCATACCTGGCTGACCATCCACATTCTCATTTACCAGCTATGAGACCAGTGTGGAAACCACAGTAGAACAAGTTTTAAGCATGCAGGGAGGGCCTTGCTTGGGCCCTCCACATTGGGTTGTATTTTACACTAAGAGGGTAATGATAAATGTGTTTCCTTTCAGTACCACAGTGCACAGTTCTTGTTAAAAACCTAAACTAGGGTGTTCAGGAAACAATCCAGCTGAAATAATGTTGCAATATTGGAACTAACTCCTCACAGAAGTAATTTGTACTCTTTACAAGGCTAAAATTGGTCCTATGTGAAGTCCAGTGACTTTTTTCCAAATAAATATGATGTGCTGCTGGCATATCACTTGAGAATTTCTAACTTTGTGAAACAGGATCTGATCACTGAAGTAAAGCTTGAGTCATATACTGTAGTGGAAATTAGGTTCTGGCTACTGCACAAAATAATCAGCAGCAAGGTAATAAGCCTCTCAGCTTCTGGTCATTCTTGCAGCACATGGTGTAACATCCTGTAGTTGTTATAGTTACTCAATAAGTGACCCAAAGCCATCTAAAGACAACTGTCTTTATGGTTTTTCTGTGTGTAATCAAATTAATGGGAGAATCTTGGCTTTTGCATAATATTTAATCTCTGACTGAGATAATATTAGCATTATAACAGAAATAAGTTTTCTACATTTGTTGTATGTTGTTGCTATAGAATTAATGTCCATGTGAGAGCATAATCCATGGCCCAGTATTTGACTGCGTAGTTTAACACTACTTCTGCAGCATTACAGAGTATGAGCATATTATATTTTTATCTAGAAAATTAATATGATGTGGAAAAACAGGTTCCTTTAAAAGTAAAGCTCTAGTTCCCAGACTTACAAATATTTTATGCTCTCAAGCTTATTTAATAAGGCTTCACGTTCCCCTCCTGTGTAACAAATGCACAACAGGAGTAATTATGTAAAGAAGTGTCATATCACCTATCTGCTTGTGTGGGATAAGTAGCAGCAAAGAAAGTAGGGAATGGTGGCAGATATGAGCTTCCGAGACCCTGTGTATTTTGGCCTGGGGTGAGTAATGCCTTTATTTCTGCCCTATAATGCTCTCCCCTCCCCCCCACCAACCGAGGCAACGTAATTGGTTAGATTGGAGAAGGGGTACTCAAGTGACTCTCTGAAGAAGCCCATTTGGAAAAGTAGTAGTAACAGATTGTGATTGTGTGTAAGATACCTTACTTGAGCTTAGAACAGCCATAGCTGGCATTGTATTAATGGCATGAGTCTTAAAGGCACACATGTATCTTTAAGTGGAAGCTATGTAACCAGGCCGTATATGGTTCATGACAGTAACTGACTCTGTTTAGAAAAATGTCCAAGTTGTGAACACCTAGAAAATGGTTGCTATAATCTGCATTATCTGTCTAGGCCCAGCAAGAGGCCAACTGCTGGTCAGGGTGGCTGGAGGTCAGTGCTGGGATAGGAGCCAGTTGCCAGTGGTTCAACACATGTTGGAGATTTTTCCACACCAGGGGACTCCATATTCTTTACCTCAAATAGTGGAAGCCTGGGGGGATGGGAAGTTGTGTTTTTTGACCTTTTTTTGTGGGGGTGGGGGGCAGAGTTGCAGCTGAAGTTCAAGTGTACTACTCCTGCTTGCCAGTCTGTACGAGTTTACACAGAAATTGTCCGTTATTGGCACCACATAGATTTTGTTAAGGAACTTCTGAAGTGTCCTCATATATTTAAGAAAGCCAGGCATATTATACACAAGAATGGCCATACTGGGTCAGACCAAAGATCCACCTAGCCCAATATCCTGTCTTCTGACAATGGCCAGTGCCAGATGCCTCAGAGGGAATGAACAGGGCAGGTAATTATCAAGTGATCCATCCCCTGTCGCTCACTCTCAGCTTCTGACAAAAAGACGTTCGGGAAACCATCCCTGTTCATCCTGGCTAATAGCCATTGATGGACCTATCCTTCCATGAATTTATCTAGTTCTTTTTTGAATCCTCTTATAGTCTTCCTCTGGCAAAGAGTTCCATAGGTTGGCTGGGCAGTGTGAGAAGAAATACTTCCGTTTGTTTTAAACCTGCTGCCTATTCATTTCATTTGGTGACCCCTAGAATTACTCACTTCTAATACTATAAAGAGTTTCTTTGAAACATTTTCCTGACTATGAATTTCATTAGATGGCGAGCAAGTAATGCATTAAGTACTTTCCTGTGTGTGAAATATGTTTTTAAATATTAACTTGGACACTAATTTAGTTAAATTTGATAGTGAGGACAAGTTGACATTGTTAAAGTTAATGCTCTACTTCTTTCTGAGACCAAACAGATGGAGAATCAAACTGATTTTATGAATTGCTTTATTGAACTTTGTGAACTACATTGAATGCATTTTTCTCAGTGTCTTATGGAGGCTTCCAAGCAATTAGTTTAATAATGGACTAATCTTTTCATTTAGCACTTTAATTTATTTTAGGGTCTCACTTTTTAATATCTTATTGAATTACATTTGTTTGTTTTAAAGGTAAATAAAGTAAAAACAAAAGTAGAGTTTACCATTTACTGCCTCACCCCTTTAAGTGTTTTGCTTCTTGTCTTTCTGACCTTGGATATATCTGGAATAACTGTTCCTCACTTTCTTCTTTGGTGGACGACCTTAGTGAGATCTTTGGCGGTCCTAAATAGTGCTGTCACAAGACTATAACCTATGCTGTAGCTTTCCTTCCTGGGAGTTCCTAATGCCAGATTCTTCACAGCTTTCATCTTATACAGTCATATGCTGCAGCTTTCCTTCCTGAGAGTTCCTGACGCCAGATTCTTCACAGCTTTCATCTTATAAGTCATATGCAATCATATGTATCTGTGAAAAGTGGATGTAAAATTCTAATAGTCCGGATTTTATGTCCACTTTGCACTGATGTTGTGCACAAGGTTCAAAGCAGTGGAGAATTTGGTTGTTAGCCCTTCAATTCAGCATTTCCTCCTCCACCTTGGGAAGACAAGCAGCAGTTCATATTACTGCCTTATATGACAACACTAAAACTCCTCTAGCAAAAGTGATAATTAAAGTCCTGAAGTTTCAATTTTTCTTTGAGTAGTGTCTGGGTACTGCACTGTAGGGGTGGTAGCGTGCCTGCGCCTGGGATTGGAGAGCTTCAGTACAGTGCCCTTTGGGTCACATATGCACTCCTCCTTGTATCATCCTGTGAGCGGTGTCTATATATAGCGTTATGCAGTCCAACCACCCTCAGTTTCTTCTCAGCTGCCCATGGTCTGGGATCGAATCCTTAGCAGAGTCCTGCATATGGCTTTAGTGCCCTTCGTAGTATTAGTGCTTTCGTTGCTAGTTCTTAGTTAGTAGTTGTTTCCTTTACAATTTTCTTCCCTTTATCACTTATTTTTTTTCCCTTTGGCTCTTTGCACCCCATTATTCTTAGATTAGCGTAGGTTTCCTTTTCTATGCCCTTTCCTGACAGGAAACTCTCACTACCCAAATCCCCTAGGTTTAAGAGGTGCCTCTCCTGTTGTGAGGTTATCCCAGCAAGTTATGGCCACTCATGGTGCATCAGCTGCCTGGGTGAAGGGCACATCTCAGAAGTGCACCAACTGCCTCAAATTAAAGGCATGGTCTCAGAAAGACGGGAACTGAGACTAAAACTTTTAATGATGGAGAGCTCCTTGTGGCAAGCCTCTGATCCTGGCCCCGATACCGCTCACCATCAGCACAGTCATCTGCCAACCCCTCTTCACCAAACAGCACAAAAAGAAAATCTGCTGTCTCCCTCGAAGACGAGAAGAAACAAGCTAACCCACCAAGGAACCACCTCAGAAAAGGGCATCCCCCATGAAGTCAGTAGCCTCAACATCTTCCGGGGTGAGACCTGAATCCTGTGACCATCTGGATGCGTCCAGTACCGGCACTGGTCAGAAGTCCAAGGACCCTAAGCCGCGCAGGTGCTGCACCCTTGAGGCCCCATCCCCATTCTTCTCCTTCCCCTGAGGCCCTGCCTTCCCTCTGCCTCTTGTCGCCCCCATTCCAGCCCCTTTCCCTGAGGCCCCCACTGGTCACTGCTCTCCACCCTCCCCCAAGCACTTCCTGCAGCTGCCAAACAGCTGATAGGAGCAGCTCCTCGAAAGCTGTTCAGTGGTACCTCTCCAAACAGCTGATTGGTGGCGCTGCCTAACAGCTGATTGGGGGCTCTGCTGAACAGCTGTGGCTGGTGGGTGCTGAGCACCCACTATTTTTTTCTGTTGGTGCTTGAGACCCCGAGCACCCACAAAGTCAGTGCCTATCCTAAGCCATCACTCAGGACGGAGACGGGCAGATCAAAAATATCAAAATCATCACCATTCCCCTCAACAACTTTGAGTGCCGTCCAGCAATCACCCTCAACTTGACCCCACACCTTCTCTCCCAGGAGGCAGACTAGATTATGTCCTTAAGAAGAGCAGAACTCTGTTATTTTTCACTGCTGCTTTCTCTCTAATACTAACACAACTTGCTATCAATTGTTCATACCGAGCACACTACTGTTTAAAGATACAATTGAACCTGTAGGCCCAGATGTGTGTTGGGGCAGAGTGAAGGTGCATCAGCCTAACAAAAAATCTAGGAAACATGCTCTAGCAGCTTCACAGGTGCTCCCTTTCGGAGTAGCCACTATGCAGATTGGTATGGCAGAGTCCCTGTCTGGAGGGACCACTTCATGGGTGAGAGGTTGATGCTTGGTCCATGGCTATTCACCCCATGGCCTCTCTGCAAAGACTACTGTAAAAGGAGCTAATTAGTGCCCACGGTGATAGTCTTTTTAAGATAGACACTACTCCACTAGAAAATTGACTCAGCCCATCAACTTAGCAACTTTCTCAGATGCTAACCACTATCCGATGCCACCAATCTGAATTAGTTCCAGGCTGTTGACCTACAGGTGAAAGAGGTCTATCTCCCATTACTAGTCTAATGAGCTATGCAGTGATGTTAGTAGCAGAGTTTCTGCATATTATCACGAGTAATAATGATGTCACTTTCTCCAGCAGTTTCAGTTAATCTCTTTCATATTTTTGTTTCCGTTTACAAGTAACTTATAATGTTCCCTTGCGAAAATGTCTGATAGAAGAATAAAGACTCCCTGCCACGCACAACACAAACTACACTTCCTATGTAACTGCACAATACAAGTATTTGACCCATCCATAAGAATAATACTCAATTATACACATTTAAAATATCGTCGTCATAATGTTGCCTCGGCAAAGAAAACATACAGAGCCTGATCATCACCTGAAAATCTGTACCATAATTGACACAGTCTTAAATTTAGGGTTCCTTAAAGGTGAAACGAAAAGGAAAAGAAATGGGGGAGGGAGGCATAGTGCAACTGCATCTCCATGATGTATAAGCAGTATCCTGAAGTCCCCCTTATATTTCTTTTTCATAATTTGTTGATTATAAGAGAGTTACTCACCCTGTGCAGTAACTGAGATTCTTTGAGATGTGTGTCCCTGTGGGTGCTCCACTCTGGGTGCAGTATCATCCCAGACATTCCTTGCTTACACGGTTTTTGTCTCTCTCAAAGACTTCTTGGTAGAAGTTTTAGTTTGCTTCCACTCATTGCTAAGTCATGTACCTTTTATGATGAGGTCATTATCATTTGCATAAGGAATTCGTGCCGAGTTTGCAATTGCAGCTATAAATCAAGAGGACAACTCAGATGGTAACATTCCTCCTTGGAATAGCATTTCAGAGTGCTTGTTGTGTTCCGCAAAGGCATGTTGCTTGCAAGGTTGTGTGGTATGTGATGTTTTTCTCAGAAACAGGTCAGATATAGATCATGAGTTTTTGATATTACTGAGCCACTAACTCACATTTGTGCCATATATGCATATACAGTTGTGCCAATTGTGCTAACAGAAACTGCTAATAAAAGTACCTATGAACTACTCTGAATTAATCAAATTACTCCTACTGTATTAGAGAATGTTGTCAAAGTTAGAATCAGGACTCACAATTTGTCAGACCACTCTGTTTTATTAGCGCAGCGCTCCGCCAATAACACCCAGATAATATGAGTGGCCATGCAAGACCCAAACAGTCTTATTTATACAGATAAAAGAGCGAGAATTAGACAAAGGGACAAAGAAAGCAAAACAGTAAAATTCACCTGGGGCACAGCATGCATATCCTACTTCCTTACTAACTCTTATTGATCTAAGGCTAATACTTCACCAGTTGCCCTTAAACTGTGCAATTGTTCTATGTTAATGTCTGTATTCCTGACACCTGGATTGCAGCATTCCAACAGTTTTGCTTAAAGGTACAGACAGCATTTCTTTAATCCTTTCTATTTTCACAATATAATTCATTCTACTTTCACAATGTAGTCACACTCTGTCATGATTTTGTTTGTCTAGAGCAGCAGCATGATTTTGTTTGTCTATGGCATGTATGCCGAAGGCAGCACATGAGCTGATTTTCAGTGGCACACTGCGTGGGTCCTGGCCACTGGTCTGGGGGGCTGTGCATTTTAATTTAATTTTAAATGAAGCTTCTTAAACATTTTAAAAACCTTATTTACTTTACATACAACAATAGTTTAGTTAGATATTATAGACTTATAGAAAGAGACCTTCTAAAAATGTTTAAATGTATTTCCGGCACACAAAACATTAAATTAGACTGAATAAATGAATACTCGGCACACCACTTCTGAAAGGTTGCCGACCCCTGGTCTAGAGTTTCACAACAAGAGTAGCACTTGCCCGCATAGATTTTTCTACATCTGCATGTCCAGACTCATAGCTCTGCATGCTTCACTCATTTATGAGTAGTGCTGAATTAGTTGTGCAATACTTCAGGCATGGATTTGGCACTCTCACTATGACGTGTGCAGCTACATCATTCCATGGGAGCCTGAGAACATAATGTTGTGCCTAAATGCAGGGGTGTGACAGGTGTGCAGGGCTTTTCAATATTTAGCTCTGTGTTACTATATCAATTGTATAATGTTAACTGTATAATTTTCATATAAAATAAATAGTCATGAGTTACTGTATCAAACTATACCAGTGTTTTATACTTCGGTAACTACAATCTGCCATTGAAGAACTGTCTTCTTACTTTATAGTTGATTACCAATGGAGAAAAAGGTAATATTTAACGGCATTGACTAATAAACAATATTATTTACATGTTTGTGAATCTTACAATATCACTAGGTAGAAATTCCCTTTCTTTAGGGATAGAGAAGCATTAGTGAACAGAAACATGGGCTCATCTGCATGGCCCAATAATTTGTATTCTTATATCCCCCTCCCAATTTTTAACTAATGATTGAAATGTAGCATAGAGGCACACAGCAGCTTGCTGCACCACCCTGTACTAATTTAAAACATTTCTCTGAAATAATAGTAGGAAAAAATGCCAGGTTGTAACAGAGCCATGTTATGAGCAGTGGGGAGAGGGGGCAATGGGTCATTCGTGGTGCCACCTTCAATTATACCTATTGGCTTGAAAAGGTGCCACACATACATTAAGAGTGCCGGGGCACTGGCTCCCCCTCACCGCCCACTCTTCTATTTAGTTCTGCCACTGATGCCAGGACTTCAGCTTTCCATGATCCATGGAAGGATCTTCCACAGATGACAGAACAAGGTGAAAGCGTCTATTCTTCGAGAAAATTGGTAGGTTCAGACCTGACATCTTTTCAAGTGATGTCACACACCATCATTTAAGATTTTTATGGTGCCATTTTATTAGCTTTATGAAGGTGACACAAAATAAATAGCCAGGACAATGCCTAGCGGGGCATGTAACAGTATGGCAGACTCTAAGATGCTGTATAGGCATTCAGGGCTCTTGTGTGGAGCCCCCTAGACTCAGGAGCTAACCTCTATATCATAATTCAGGAAAGCCCAGTAAGTCCATTTTGCACAAAGAGGATGGGAATGTGTCTCTTTTGGGTTAGAAAGAACTCAGACAAAGGAGCCTCTGGAGAGAAAACATTTTATTGTCGAAAAAGAGAGAAATAGAAGTTATGCAGCAATAATCATGAAAGTAAATTCAGTTTTAAAAGTATGTCAGGTTTGGCTCTATTAGTAACTCTAACATAACATAAGCCTAAGGTGTTACTAACAATATAGAGATAGAAATGTGTTTGATTACAATTTCTGTCTATGGTGAATACTGTTGCCCCTTTTGCCCAAGCAGTTGGCCAACATTCAGGGGGTTCACATGATTGATTCTGTTAAGAGGAGAAACTGATGACATAATCAGGTATGTCTTTGGTTCAATCCTGTGTACTTACAAAGAATGAACACTAAGTTTATTTTCCCTGAAAACAGTAAAACAAACAATAGCAGGCAGTTTCCTTGTTCACAATTTCCAAGCTGTTGTTTCCTATGAGTCCTGTGCCCCAAAACTTTCTGTTTCTCTCAGAGCCCCCCGCCACCCCCTCCCCCCCCCACAGAGTTTTGCCAAGCAGTCAGCTAGCCCTTGCATTTCCACTCAGCCCCTGGGAAATGCCTCAGACTATCTGTGTGGATTAGGAAGGGATTCCCCACCCAATGTACTCTTGGGGAATATTTTTGTTTGGCTTCTTCTGATGCATCAGAAATGCCCATGGCCAGAGATGGGACACTGGACAAAGCAGACCAACACTCTGCATCGAGCATTTTCTCTCTCAAGATTGTCTAGCTGGTTCTTGATCACATGCTCAGGGTCTAACAGATCGCCCTGTTTGGTGTTGGGAAGGAATTTTCCCCCAAGTCAAATTGGCAGTGATCTTGGGTTTGTTTGGATTTTTTCCCCTCTCCTCTGCAGCATGGGGTATGGGTCACTTGCTTGGATTATCTGCAGAGGTGCAATCCTAAAGTGAGAAGGTACCAGAATGCCAGAGATCTCCACCAGCCTGGCTCATTGACCCTGCCATTCTCAGCTGGATGCGGCCCTCCCCCAAGTTCTAAGGAGTGAGGAGGGTCAGGTCGCGGGTGGGGCATGCTGTGGAGGGTGGAGCCAGGGTTGAGGGGCAAGGTGCATGGTGCGTAGTTGATAGTATCAGAACAGCATTCCAGCTCCACTACACCACTGATTATCAGGTAGTAATTTCCCTGCCATTGGGGTCTCAGGCACTGTTGCACTACATTCCCTCCTGTGATCTGCCTATGGGACCTCATAATCTTCTGTGGGCTGTAATACTTTGGTCTAATTTCGGTTGTTGGGTGTAGCAGGTGGGTGATATTAGTGGACTGCGATACACAAGAAGTCAGACTATATGATCTGGTGGCCCCTTCTGGCCTTAAACTCTATGTTCCTATGGCTTAGCCCTAGTTGGGTGTTTCCATGTGGCCGATTGCCTTGGCTTCTATTATCTCCAGGTATTTTACTCCATAAGAGGGGTTTAATTGCTCCTTCCATTTAGCCTAAAGAAGGTGGCTAGCACATTCATCAATTTTAACAAGGTGTGTGATTGCCTACTGTATAGATTAGAGACCTGTTTGGTAGCAGCCATTAACACCTTCCAGCACAAAACTATCTTTATGTCCCTGTGTTTTAAGAGATCTGCAAGGATACTACTGTTGATCCTACTGCTGTGGACAGTTAACTCTCTGGCCCTGATGTTGCAATTAACCCTCTATGGGTAGATCCCTGAACCATTTTGGTGACCTCAGTGAGGCTCTGTTTGGGTGGAGCCCATGCAGAGTTCATTGAAAGAGTTGGGCATGTGTCTGCAACATTTTCAGAAATAAATGTTGCAGATCTCAGGAAGGCCTATGTACATGTGTACATGTTTTGGCCAAACTGTCAGCCTGAAGTGACTTTGTATTTGTAGCTACATTTTAAGGCATGAGTTCATGCACAAATGTTAAGATGTAGGACTTACCCTTAATTCAGCTTCCTAGAGTTCAGAAATGCTGTATAAATCAGATGATCCAAACCCCAAGACTGTGTACACTCCCCATTTTAATGTGACGTACCAAATAATATTTTTATAGCAAATGTGATGTTTTTGTATTTTAATACTATTTCTTAATACAAGAAATTGTACATTCCATGTGTAAAGGATGTGAGAGCTGCCTGTAATACTTTATGATTATATGTTCCACTTGCATGTCTGATTACTTTGTGCTGTTTGCTGTATGATTACATGGGATTCATTCCAACAGGAGCTAATGGCACATGTGCAGGAAGGCGCACAGTTACTTCAGATAGTCCTGTTTACTGGTACATACAGGGACAATGTAGGTGTTATTCACTGAGAAGTTTCACCTTGGTCTAGTTTAATCAGCTGGCTTGTAACCTCGTTGGGGAAGGGGGGAGAATAAGATCCAGGTGGGAAACTGGAACTAAACAGCTGTGGTGTGTAACAACACAGCCCCTAAAGCATGGGTGAGAGAGAGGCAGACAGAATGCTGGGAAGCAGGCTGACCCCCATTCCCCAGAGGCTGGGACGTCTGGAATAAGTTAGGCCTATCTAAACTGTAGGTAAAACAGATACACGTGTTAACCTCTTATTGTGTTGAAAACCACGTTTTCTCATTCTGCTGAGTTCCCACTATTGTGACTAAACAATACTTTGTTTTGAAAAAAGGGTCACTACTCACTGCTGGTCACAACTCCCAAAGGGCAGTGTTGCAGGGCATGAGCCTAGTCAGGCCTACTGAGTAATCACAGCTGGTGTCCTGGGACCAAGTCTGAGGGCAGGAGAATCGTAGGATTCCACCCAGAGCTAGTCAGGAATTTTGGTTTTTTCAGTGAAGAATGCCATATTTGTAAAAATTGAAATGCTTAGGGAAAAGTGTCAATTTTGAAGAACATTTCCACAGGGAAGAAAATACTTTGAAATTTTATTTTTAAAACTAGTAACGGAAGCTCCTGCCTAGCACTGATTGAAACAATTTATCTTCTTGTCTCCTGTTTTGTGTCTAATTCTAATTTGCAGGAAATTGCAAAAATATTTGTTTTGGGTCCAGTTCAGACTGAAAACAAACTTTGAAAATTTCCTGCAAACTGGTTCTAATTCTGCCCCTGGACAGATTAAGGCAACAGCCCTAACACCCGAAGAGGATGCACCCTGGGGGATCAGGGAGAGGTGAAAGTTACAGCTAGCCCTGAACATGACACCACTTTTTCAGTATCTTTTCCATCTCTAACCTCTGTCATTCACATATACCTTGGTGCTTATGTAATCATTGCTTCTGGATATTGATAATATGCAAAGAAAAGTTCAAATTGCAAACATTGAAAAATGCTGGATTCATAAAAAGAAATAGTACAAAATCACTACACAAGCTTGCTGCATGAGTACATTTCCTACAGCTAAAAAGGCTTCTGACCCTTCCTAGGTAAATGAATAACTTCCTCTTTGAACTTTAATTCCCATCCTGTTACCCTATTTTCTCTCTTGCGGCTAACATTGCTTTTCTCACATATGAAGTCTGATTGAACAAATGGGAAAGTGTAATTTCTAACATTATAATCTAAAGGGGAAGGATGGCTCAGTGGTTTGAGCATTGACCTACTAAAGCCAGGGTTGTGAGTTCAGTCCTTGAGGGAGCAATTTGGGGCAAAAATCTGACTGGGGGTTGGCCCTGGGGGTGGACTTCTTGAGGTACCTTCCAGCCCTAATATTCTATAATAGGAAATACTCTGCTTTTTCTGTTCCTAAGAAGAATTTTGTTAGGGCCATTTGGTGCTTAAATGTTTTTTGTTCAAGAGGAAACAACTAACTCAGTAAGAAGCCCAAATTTCTGAGAGGCTGGAAGTCAGCAAACAGGACACACATGCAGAATTTAGATGTTGACAAGTAAGTTCTTTGGTGTATGGTAGATTGCCACTTATGCACTCCATATTTGTGTTACTGGACTACTTCTGAAATAGAAGAGATGTAGCTTTAATATATAAATATAAAAATACTAAGCATCTAGGGTTCTCATCTCTGCTTGATACTTGCTCAGTCTAATGAGAGTCATAAAAATCCAAAAATGTTGAAACACTTTGTTTTGATATTTTCTATATAAAACATTTCAGAATTTTGATTTAAAATTACTTTCATTTTGAAATTTACATAATTTTATTTTAATATGTTAAAAAATAAGCTCAAATAAAACACAACATTGTGTTTTGGATTAAATGAAATCTTTCAATTGATCCAAAACAATTTTTTCCAACTTTTTGGATTCACTGACAAATTTGAAAAAAAATGATTTTGGGTTGACCTAAAATGGTTTTATTTTCTTTTTCAGAAAGGCCAGTGAACTGAAAAATCAGTCATTCACTCAGCTTAAGTAAATCTATATAGAGAAGAAAATATATTGGATAATAGTCTTAAAAACCTGCTGGTCCTTTTGAAAAATGTGTAATTTAGACTATTCTACATATAAAAAGGACATCTTCTGTATTTCATTTATCGAAAGCAGATGTTTTACTGTAAACTGACCAATTTTTAAACATGGGACTACCCCAAAAATGTCAATTAAAGCCACAGCTCCTGCAGAAACTTCAAGTGCCCGAAGAAGGAGGCTTTCGTGCAGGCAGATGGGCTAAATGTGCGCACAGCTGGGTGCACAATTAGGTGCACAGCTACCCAGTTTGGATACTGTGATGTTTTGGGAATCACCCAGACCAGTAAGTTCTGTCACTACCTGCCCTGTAACCTTGGGGTGCCTTGCTGCTGTGACTCAGACCCCAACACCAGTAGCCTGCCCACAAGCACAAGGTCTCACCTGGGCCTCTACCTGCATAATTACTCATTGCCTGGTGACGCCGACAGCCCTTCCAGTCCTGAGTCACCCCAAATCTGTTCTTCCCAAGTTCTTAACTACCAGCCTTTTGGAAGATGTGAAACCAGCCCCCCAGTTATCAGTTCACTTTGGTGCACACACACCTCACAAAGAGACCTGCTTGAGAATAAAAATAAACAAAAAATTCCAGATTCCAAGATGAAATGGTAAGGGACGACAAACACATACAAGTTACACAGAAAATAAACATAAAAATGCAACTTCAGGCCTTACACTTCTGCATTAGATAAAATCCCCTTTCTAATACAAGTTACCTATTTCCTTTGAACAGTTTCCCAGCATACCCCCTAGATATGAGAGAAATCCAGTGTTTCATGGACAGCTTCCCGCCTAGAGTGTATCCCTTGGTTTCTGGGTGCCTTTCATGTCAAACCCCTTCCATTTTAAAAGGGCTTGTCGTTTTTTGATTTAGTCACTATAGATATTCAAAGTGGGGAATCCCCAGTTGTCTCAATGTCTTTCTATTAACTATAATGGCCCATCATTGTCTTTTTCTGGGTTTTACCATGAATCATTACTTGGGGGAGTCTGGTTTTGTGTGAACACCTGGCTCAGTTGACGCCTGTCCCTGTCTGATCACTCACCTCCCAACTGGCGGGAGCTGACGTTTGTGAGCACTGTTCTCTATATACATAAAGTCATAACCACAGTCTGTATCTTATAATGACCACAAAATTCAGAACATTAAGTCTTTTATGAAAGCTTATCACTCAGTATATTTCCATAGTACAACAACATAGCATGCAATCAGTTGGTTCAGCTGCTTATTTTTGGGGCCTAACCCTTTTGTTCTCCCCTAGTGGTGTCTGGACCCTGATTGTCACACATACAAATTATGAGTTTTGAAGAGTCAATTGGTTTGTGTGTGTTTTGTGTTTATGAATATGCCAATGATTTATCTGCATCTGCTGCTCATTTGGGATACAATATAACCCCATGCAAGGCCAACGCAAAATGTATGGACTTCTGAAGCCCTCAAATTGTTGTTCAAGTTCAACTTGTGTTACACAGACCTTGTCCTGGTCCTCTGCACAGGAGTCAATTTCACTCCTTTCCCCTGAACTCTTAGAGTGAAATTTTGCCCCCATTGATGTCAGTAGCAAAACTGCCATTGACTTTGGCTTCAGGCAATTGGCTCGTTATCTTAGGTGCCTGTATATGAACACAAGAAGCCTGGGAAACAAGCAGGAAGAATTGGAAGTCCTGGCACAGCCTAGGAGCTATGATGTGATTAGAATAACAGAGATGTGGTGGAGTAACTCATGACTGGAGCACTGTCATGGATGGGCATAAACTGGTCAGAAATGACAAGTGGGGAAGAAAATGTGGAGGAGTTGCACTGTATGTAAGAAAGCAGTATGATTGCTCAGAGCTCCAGTATGAAACTAGAGAAAAGCCTGAGTCTTTGGGTTAAGTTTAGAGGCAAAAGCAACAAGGATGAGGTTGTGATGGGCGTCTGCTATAGACTACCAGACCAGGAAGATGAGGTAGATGAGGCTTTCTTCCGACAACTAACAGAAGTTTCCAGATCATGGTGCCTGGTTCTCATGGGGGATTTCAATCACCCTGATATCTGCTGGGAGAGCAATACAGCAGTGCACAGACAATCCAGGAAGTTTTTGGAGAGTGTTGGGGACAACTTCCTGGTGCAAGTGCTGGAGGAACCAACTAGGGGCCGTGCTCCTCTTGATCTGCTGCTCACAAACAGGGAAGAATTGATAGAGGAAGTAGAAGTGGCTGGCAATCTGGGCAGCAGTGATCATAAGATGGTCAAGTTCAGTATCGTGACAAAAGGAAGAAAGGAGCACAGCAGAATATGGACCCTGGACTTCAGAAAAGCAGACTTTGACTCCCTCAGGAACTGATGGGCAGGATCCCCTGGGAGGCTAATATGAGGGGGGAAGGAGCCCAGGAGAGCATGCTGTATTTTAAAGAAGCCTTGTTAAGGGGGCAGGAACAAACCATCCCGATGTGCAGAAAGAATAGTAAATATGGTAGGTGACCTGCTTGGCTTAACAGAAAAATCTTCGGTAAGCTTAAACACAAAAAGGAAGCTTACAAGAAGTGGAAATTTGGACAGATGATTAGGGAGGAGTATAAAAATATTGCTTGAGCATGCAGGGTTGTAATCAGAAAGGCCAAAGCACAATTGGACTTGCAGCTAGTAAGGGATGTGAAGGATAACAAGAAGGATTTCTATGGGTATGTTAGCAACAAGAAAGTGGTCAGGGAAGTGTGGGACCCTTACTGAATGTGGGAGGAAACCCAGTGGCAGATGATGTGGAAAAAGCTGACATACTCTATGCTTTTTTGCCTCGGTCTTCAGAAACAATTTCAGCTGTAACTGCTGCACTGGGCAGCACAGTATGGGAAGGAGCAGCCCTCAGTGGTGAAAGAACAGGTTAAGGACTATATAGAAAAGCTGGACATGCACAAGTCTATGGGGCCAGATCCAATGCATCCGAGGGTGCTGAGGGAGTTGGCTGATGTGATTGCAGAGCTTTTAAAAAGAAAGAAGAAGAATCTGGGGAACTACAGTCTCCAGAAAAATCATGAAGCAGGTCCTCAAGGAATCTATTTTGAAGCACTTGGAGGAGAGGAAGGTGATCAGGAGCAGTCAACATGGATTCACCAAGGGCAAGTCATGCCTGACCAACCTGATTGCCTTCTATGATGAGATATCTGGCTCTGTGGATATGGGGAAAGCGGTGGACATGATACCTTGATTTTAGCAAAGCTTTTGATACAATCTCCCATAGTATTCTTGCCAGCAAGTTAAAGCAGCATAGATTGGATGAATGGACTATAAGGTGGATAGAAAGCTGACTAGATCGTCAGGCTCAACAGATGGTGATCAATGCCTCGATGTATAATTGGCAGACGTATCAAGCACAGTTCCCCAGAGTCAGTTTTGTTCAACATCATCTTAATGATCTGGATGATGGAATGGATTGCACCCTCAGCAAGTTTGCAGGTGACACTAAGCTGGGGGGAGAGAGAGATATGCTGGAGGGTAGGGATAGGGTTCAGATGACCTTTGGAGGTCATCTGGAGGATGACAAATTGGAGGATTGGGCCAAAAGAAATCTAAGGTTCAACAACGACAAATGCAGAGTCCTGCACTTAGGATAGAAGAATCCCATGCACTACTACAGGCTGGGGATCGACTGGCTAAGCAGCAGTTCTGCAGAAAAGAACCTAGGGATTACAGTGGATGAGAAGCTGGATATGAGTCAACAGTGTGCCCTTGTTGCCAAAAGGCTAATGGCATATTGGGCTGCATTAGTAGGAGCATTGCCAGGAGATTGAGGTAAGTGATTATTCCCCTTTATTTGGCCCTGGTGAGGCCACATCTGGAGTATTCCATCTATTTTTGTGCCCCACCCCCAAATATACACTACAGAAAGGATGTGGACAAATTGGAGAGAGTCCAGCGAAGGGCAACAAAAATGATTAGAGGGCTGGGGCACATGACTTATGAGGAGAGGCTGAGGGAACTGGGCTTATTTAGTCAGCAGAAGAGAAGGGTGACAGGGGATTTGATAGGAGCCTTCACCTACCTGAAGTGGGGTTCAAAGAGGATGGAGCTAGGCTGTTCTCAGTGTGGCAGATGACAGAACAAGGAGCAATGGTCTCAAGTTGGAGTGAGGGAGGTCTAGATTGGATATTAGGAAAAACTTTTTCACTAGGAGGGTGGTGAAGCACTGGAATGGGTTACCTAGGGAGGCGGGGAATCTCCATTACAGGATTTTAAGGCCCAGCTTGACAAAGTCCTGGCTGGGATGATTTAATTGGGGTTGGTCCTGCTTTGAGCAGGGGCTTGGACTAGGTGACCTCCTCCTGAGGTCTCTTCCAACCCTGATATTCATGACTTCAGTGGGGCAGAGCTTCACCCTTAGGATCCAGTCCAGTTTCCATCCATCTGCATATAAGTTATGTCATCAATTAGAGCTTGTCGGAAATTTTCCAGCAAAATATTTTTGTCCCACTGAAATGTTTCACAAGAATGGTTCAGGTTGGATAGCCCTTCATCAAATCACAGGCATCAGAAACCTCTCTGGTGGGCTGCTGAGGAGCCTGGTCTTCCTAGGTCTGCAGCTCCAGAGCAACCCCACCATGCCAGAGCTTCTAAGCTTCCTTCCAAGGAGCCAGATGCCTAAAAGCACTGGGAGCCCCAGCTCTAACAGGGTTTGTCTCCCAGCTCTCCAGCAGGGCTCTGCAGCTCAAGCCAAGACTCTCAGGACTTCTAGGAGCCTTGCTAAGCAGTGGAGGACACCTCTGATTCACAGGAACTCCCCAGCCTACCCTTCAGGAGGGGTTGGGGCAGCCCAGGGAGTCTCTAGCAGTTGGGAGGGCATGAGGGGTCCCTGGGAGTCAGGGCAGCCAGTTGCTCTAGTTTGTTTCAGGAAAATCAAACCAAAACAATTAGGTTTTTGCAAAACAAAAAGCTTTCAGATTTTGCTTTCATTGGGGAAGTTCAATATTGCCAGTTTTTATTCCAAAATGGATTGAAAACTTTTTGGAATCTCAGAGGAAATCTCAGCAGAACAGAAATTCTGAGGGTATGTCTGCACTACCTGCCGGATTGATCTATCTGGGATCGATGTCTAGATGTGATTGATCAATCCCCAAATGCGCTCCCCGTGAACTCCTCCAGGGCGAGAGGTGGAAGCGGAGTCGACGGGGGAGCGGCAGCTGTCGATCTCGCACCACGAGGATGCGAAGTAAGTCGATCTAAGATACGTCAACTTCAGCTATGCTATTCTCGTAGCTGAAGTTGCATATCTTAGATCGATCCCCCACCAGTGTTGACCAGGCCTAAGTTTCAACGACTTTAGCCCTGATAAAAATGAAATCAAATCTGGACTGCTAATCTTCCATAGTCACTGCAAAGATGATGACTGTCATGTGCAAGGATTATGACTTCAGGTGTAGACTGTAAAAGGTCAGACATATTTTAAAGTAATAATGAGATATGCCTATATAAATAAAATTGGTAACAAAGAAGAACAATCCGCCTACCCCCAGAAAAATCTGCTACATACAGAGAGATTTATTTCTATGCAGAATGTTTTTATAAGGCATCAGCTGTTTATTAAAGACTAATTAGAATAATTTTGGGTTTTATGGAAATATGATTTGTTCCTTTATTCATGTGGCAAACTTGCTTTGGCCTCATTTTATAATTGTTTTTTCATAAGCCACTAATTAAAAATTTCTGCAGTCAGTATTTGTTTACACTTTAACTTTAGGAGTGGAGATCCTTCTGTCCATCAAGGCCTGACTAATGCAAACACTTAAGCACAAGTAAGTTTATACATGTGACAGTCTCACTGAAATCAATCATCACACATGATTCACGAGGAGAGGCTGAGGGACAGTTACTGTGTTGTCATGTTGTGGAGCAATGGTTACAAAATTCCCTGGGTCAGATCCTTAGCTGGTGTAAATCTGTGTAGCTCTGTTGGCTTCTTTGGAGCTACATAGATTTAAGCTTGTGAAAATCTGGCCCAAGGAGACTACTAATTAGAGTAAGTATTCTGCAGGATTGAAGCCTTAGTCATTAAATTTCCACTGAATACTTGTGTACCTACAAGTACAACTTAACTACAACTTAGCTCCAATGTGTAAGTGAATCATGAGTTTTACTCTGGACACAAATCAGACATTAGGAATGGCAATATACAAAAACCTGTAGGAGAGCACTTCAACCTCCCTGGCCACACTATAGCAGACCTTAAGGTGGCCATCCTGCAGCAAAAAAACTTCAGGACCAGACTTCAAAGAGAAACTGCTGAGCTTCAGTTCATCTGCAAATTTGACACCATCAGCTCAGGATTGAACAAAGACTGTGAATGGCTTGCCAATTACAGAACCAGTTTCTCCTCTCTTGGTTTTCACACCTCAACTGCTAGAACAGGGCCTCATCCTCCCTGATTGAATTGACCTCGTTATCTCTAGCTTGCTTGCTAGCACACATATATATACCTGCCCCTGGATATTTCCATTACATGCATCTGAGGAAGTGGGTATTCACCCACGAAAGCTCATGCTCCAAAACGTCTGTTAGTCTATAAGGTGCCACAGGATTCTTTGCTGCTTTTACAGATCCAGACTAACACGGCTACCCTCTGATACTCTGTTCCATTGTTTGCAAACTAGGTGACCCAAATTATGTTTAAATTCACTATGAAATCTTGAGATCTATTGCATATGGTAACACTGTTTTATTCAGCAGCTTTACTATGGTACAGCTCACAAATTATTTTGCTACAGTTCAGAAAATAACTTGCATCATTGTTAGAGCACTGGCCATATAATGTGTGCAGTTTTCCCATTTCAATTGCACTGCAACATATGTATCTTTAAAACATATGTTCCTACCATGGGAAATTAATGATCTACCCTTTCCAAAAGGTTGGGAGTGGATGCAACTCTGAAGTCAATGTAGTTGCATTTACTTATAACATGTCTGAATTTGGCATGGGTAGTGGTTAGGAATGGGTAAACCAATGTATATAAAAAAGATTCCTGGCCCCATTACTCAAACCTTTACTCAGAACCTTGTTAAAGTTCTGAAATGTTTGGTTGTGAGAGGTTTTGCTCCCTCTTCTCCTTATCTCCCACAATTATTTCCGGTTTCTCTTCAGAACTGGTAGGTTTGTGTTTTTGAGATTTCTAGCCCAATTTAACAAACTCTAAAGAGGTTCAGTTAAGCATCCAAACTTCTTTTATGTGTCTATTTGCACTCCAAATGTGAACCTCTTGACTTTCCACCATAACTGGCAGTGAGTCTGTACCCTGGACAACCCAGATCTTACCTAGAGCATCAGATCTCCAGTTTTGTGTATATGTTATGTTAAAATGTATTTTTCAACTGGGAGAAGATGTTTGTTATCAGAATGCAGAGATTTTTCCACTGCATTCATTACTTGAAAGACTCCTTTTTTAATAGCCTGTCTTTCACTTTTTACTTTGAAAAGATTTAAAACTGTTTTGCCAGAACAAGTAAATATTTGGTATGAGATTGAAATACACCTAGCTCAGTGATAAGGTACAGTAAACAAGAATGTCTAATACTGATCTCTATCCCATACCTAGCATACTGCTGCCCCCTGCTGCCTTCTAGTCTACTGAACCTCTTACTTAATGGAGTCAGTTTACATGACATTCCACATTAATTGTCTCCTTGCAGATGTATGTTCATTTTAAAACTATTATGCTTGGTTATTTTCAATCTCTCCTTCCAAAGAAAAACATAGACACCAGATTTGAATTATTTCCTGGGAATGATGAAGGTATGTTTTCGTATTTGCTTTTCTACTGCAAGTACAAAGTTGCTGTTTAATACAATTTTTTTAAAAATTTCATTGTTTGTAAAAAAATAAACCCTAGTTTTTTCTAACTAGGCTTTTTCCATTTAACACACATTGATTTTTGTTACTGGTTTTTAGAATGGAATTGAAATTATTATGGGCCAGGCTGTGATAGTCTTACTAATAATGAGTAGTACCTTAATCCACAAGTGGCACCATTGTTATCATGGTGCGTGGTATTTCAGTTGTTCTCAATGGGGGTACTCATACCCCTGGGGGTATGCAGAGGTCTTCCAGGGTGTACATCAACTAGTCTAAATACAATATTTGCCTACTTTTACAACAGGCTACATAGAAAGCACTAGCAAAGTCAGCACAAACTAAAATTTCATACAGATGACTTATTTATACTGCTCTATATACTATACACTGAAATATAAGTACAATATTTATATTCCAGTTGATTTATTTTATAACTATACAGTAAAAACAAAGTAAGCATTTTTTCAGGAAGAGTGTGCTGTGACACTTTGTATTTTTATGTCTGACTTTGTAAGCAAGTAGTTATTCAGTGAGGTGAAACTTGGGGTAAGCAAGACAAATCAGACTCCTGAAAGGGGTACAGTAGCCTGGAAAGGTTGAGAGCCACTGGACTATTTGATATGAGTAAGAGTGTCATGATCTGACTGAGTGGTTCCTTTTGTGTTACAGGTTTAACGTCTATAGAGCCTTAGCATGCCAAAGCATTTCTGATTGTGTTCTTTAGCTTCAGGAGTGTATTCAGTGAACAACTGCAGCTGTAGACCCAACTGACAGAGAGTACAAAAACATTGTGGTTTTCTAGGTTCTACTTCCTGTTTCTGCAAATACTTGTGTGTACAGTCATGCTTAGTCCCATTGGCTTAAGTGGGGACCCCTGTAATAGTGTATGCTACAAACAAGAGCAAATGTTTGCAGGATCAGGCCCATAGTGGCTAATTTCGGGGGTGGGAGGGGATAGAAGGGGTAGCAATTGAGTGGTAGATTTTACAGAAAATCTAGACAACTTGAATGCAGAGTATTTTCAACATCAGATTATAAGAATGTTAAAATAAATCAAATGATTGTATCCAGGGCCAGCTTCAGGCACCAGCTTAGCAAGCAGGTGCTTGGGGCGGCCATTCCGGAGTGGGCGGCACTTTCAGGTATTCGGCGGAGGGTCCCTCACTCCTGCTCGGAGCGAAGGACCTCCCGCTGAATTGCCACAGATCGCGATTACGGGTTGTTTTAATTTTTATTTATTTATTTATTTATTTTGGCTGCTTGGGTTGGCAAAACCCCTGGAGCCAACCCTGATTGTATCTAACCTTGAAGTGCCCAACTAGATAAAACTTCACAGTCTGTATCCTGTCATCAGGGGAAACAAGATCATTGATGTGCAAACTTCTAAATGGATTCAACTGGAGATGCCTGAAATGATATCTAAAGCTTTTCCAATTTTTAATTTTTCAGATCATGAGGGTGGCATAGAGTCAAAAGTGGACAGGCTTGTGGGAGAGGATGTTCTTCCCCTGGGAAAAGGTTGGGGAAATTAGTATTTCGGGTTGGGTTTGGTTTGGTTTTTTATTGTAAACCACATAATGACTATCAAATCTCACATCAAAAAACAGAATGGAGAAGCCCTTCTATAAAATATAGGGAGAGCTACTATATCCCGATTTTCCTTCCTCCTTTCCCTGTTTACTTTCTGTGCTCCACTCTTATCTGGATTTTGATACACATCTCTACCTTGATATAACGCTGTCCTCGGGAGCCAAAAAAATCTGACTGCGTTATAGGTGAAACCACATTATATCGAACTTGATTTGATCTGCCGGAGCGTGCAGCCCCCTCCCCCCCGGAGCGCTACTTTGCCACATTATATCCAAATTCATGTTCTATCGGGTCGCGTTATAAAAAAAGAGCAAGTTAAAAATCACTTAGAAAAGTTAGATGCCTGCAAGTCACCAGGGCCTGATGAAATGCATCCTAGAATACTCAAGGAGATAATAGAGGAGGTATCTGAGCCTCTAGCAATTATCTTTGGAAAATCATGGGAGATGGGAGAGATTCCAGAAGACTGGAAAAGGGCAAATATAGTGCACATCTATAAAAAGGGAAATAAAAACAACTCAAGAAACTACAGACCAGTTAGTTTAACTTCTGTGCCAGGGAAGATAATGGCCAAGTAATTAAAGAAATCATCTGCAAACACTTGGAAGGTGGTAAGGTGATAGGGAATAGCCAGCATGGATTTGTAAAGAACAAATCGTGTCAAACCAATCTGATAGCTTTCTTTGATAGGATAACGAGTCTTGTGGATAAGGGAGAAGCAGTGGATGTGGTATACCTAGACTTTAGTAAGGCATTTGATACTGTCTCGCGTGATATCCTTATCGATAAACTAGGCAAATACAATTTAGATGGGGCTACTATAAGGTGGGTGCATAACTGGCTGGATAACCGTACTCAGAGAGTAGTTGTTAATGGCTCCCAATCCTGCTGGAAAGGTATAACAAGTGGGGTTCCACAGGGGTCTGTTTTAGGACCGGCTCTGTTCAATATCTTCATCAACGACTTAGATGTTGGCATAGAAAGTACGCTTATTAAGTTTGCGGACGATACCAAACTGGGAGGGATTGCAACTGCTTTGGAGGACAGGGTCAAAATTCAAAATGATCTGGACAAATTGGAGAAATGGTCTGAGGTAAACCGGATGAAGTTCAATAAAGACAAATGCAAAGTGCTCCACTTAGGAAGGAACAATCAGTTTCACACATACAGAATGGGAAGAGACTGTCTAGGAGGGAGTGTGGCAGAAAGAAATCTAGGGGTCATAGTGGACCACAAGCTAAATATGAGTCAACAGTGTGATACTGTTGCAAAAAAAGCAAACGTGATTCTGGGATGCATTAACAGGTGTGTTGTAAACAAGACACGAGAAGTCATTCTTCCGCTTTACTCTGCGCTGGTTAGGCCTCAACTGGAGTATTGTGTCCAGTTCTGGGCACTGCATTTCAAGAAAGATGTGGAGAAATTGGAGAGGGTCCAGAGAAGAGCAACAAGAATGATTAAAGGTCTTGAGAACATGAACTATGAAGGAAGGCTGAAAGAATTGGGTTTATTTAGTTTGGAAAAGAGAAGACTGAGAGGGGACATGATAGCAGTTTTCAGGTATCTACAAGGGTGTCATCAGGAGGAGGGAGAAAACTTGTTCACCTTATGTCAAACCTTAGTCCCAGATTTGGACCTTAGCGTCCAAAATATGGGGGTTAGCATGAAAACCTCCAAGCTTAGTTACCAGCTTGGACCTGGTACTTGCTGCCACCACCCAAAAAATTAGAGTGTTTTGGGGCACTCTGGTCCCCCTGAAAAACCTTCCCTGGGGACCCCAAGACCCAAATCCCTTGAGTCTCACAACAAAGGGAAATAATCCTTTTTCCCTTCCCCCCTCCAGGTGCTCCTGGAGAGATACACAGACACAAGCTCTGTGAATCCAAACAGAGTGACTCTCCCTCTCCGTTCCCAATCCTGGAAACAAAAGCACTTTCCTCTTCACCCAGAGGGAATGCAAAATCAGGCTAGCAAATCCAACACACACAGATCTCCCCCTGATTTCTTTCTCCCACCAGTTCCCTGGTGAGTACAGACTCAATTTCCCTGAAGTAAAGAAAAACTCCAACAGGTCTTAAAAGAAAGCTTTATATAAAAAAGAAAGAAAAATACATACAAATGGTCTCTCTGTATTAAGGTGACAAAATACAGGGTTAATTGCTTAAAAGAAATATGAATAAACATCCTTATTCAAAAAGAATACAAATCAAAGCACTCCAGCACTTATATTCATGCAAATACCAAAGAAAAGAAACCATATAACTTACTATCTGATCTCTTTGTCCTTACACTTAGAAACAGAAGATTAGAAAGCAGAAACTACTTCTCCAAAGCTCAGAGAAAGCAGGCAGACAGAAAACAAAGACCTCAGACACAAAATTCCCTCCACCCAAAGTTGAAAAAATCCGGTTTCCTGATTGGTCCTCTGGTCAGGTGCTTCAGGTGAAAGAGACATTAACCCTTAGCTATCTGTTTATGACACCTTAGCCTCCAATGATAGAACAAGAAGCAATGGGCTTAAACTGCAGCAAGGGAGATTTAGGCTGGACATTAGGAAAACGTTCCTAACTGTCAGGGTAGTTAAACACTGGAATAAATTGCCTAGGGAGGTTGTGGAATCTCCATCTCTGGAGATATTTAAGAGTAGGTTAGATAAATGTTTTTCAGGGATGGTCTAGACAGTATTTGATCCTGCCATGAGGGCAGGGGACTGGACTCGATGACCTCTCAAGGTCCCTTCCAGTCGTAGAGTCTATGAATCTATGAATATCGGGGTAGAGGTGTACCTTTTTCCTTTCTTTCTTTGCTGCCCCTGTTTCCCTCACGCTAATTATTTATCCATTTTCCCCTTTAAAAACTCACACATATTAAAGATCCTCTTGTAAAATTCTAGTGGCAACAAGGTTCTGTAGTTTTACTGTAGGCAAACTTGCAGAGGTCAGCTACAGGCAGGAAGTGTAGTACTGGGTTCATCAAGCTCCTTCCCAGTAAACATGGCAGGTGCTTGTATCCACTAGGATTTTACAGTAGATAACCAATGCATGATAGTCTGATAGTTATCTTGCTGTATAAAAACCCACCTTTTTGGCAGAGAAGAGAAAACCATAGTAGCTAATATATTTGTTTTTTTAGTGCCTCAGATATTCCAGGTACACTTCCACCTTCCACTCTTTCCCTCACTCCTCTTCAGAACGTCTGTTTCAGTATTTGCTGCAAACTGCTGCTTCAGATTGAGGTAATGCCCATGGCCAGTTCTAGGGGTGGGTAATCTGGGAAGTTGCCCTGACTGGTAATTTCCAGGGAGCGCTGTGCCACTTAGTTGGTTTTTTGTTTTGTTTGTTTGGGTGACATTATTTGCTCCTGCGTCTTTATTTTATTTATTTATTAGCTCAGCTGTCCCAAAGGGGTGGGGGAGGCCCTTCCCAGTAAAAGGCCTATGGCCATTTCTTGTAGTTCCCAATCTTACTGCAGATCCAGCCATGTTACTGGCGACACCTCTCCCTCTCTCCTTGACGCTTATGATGCTTTAATAATTTCTTTATCTCCCCCCCACTTCCTTTTCTTCCAATTCCTGTTCTAGCTGCATCTCCCCTGTCTTGCACACTAGATCTCTGTAGCATTTGCATTTAGCTCTGATTACTGCCTCTCAGAGTTCCCTGCTGCTTTCTCTTTCACTGGGCATTTTTCTGCATGAGAAACTAAAACAGTACTAGTGTCTTTTATTCTCATCCAGGCTGTTACAAAACCGTAAATTACAGTGTAGCAGCTTTCCCCCAGCATAAAGCAGGTATGGAAAGCAGGGCGACCCAGTCACAGTTTTTGCACGTGTAGCTTACAGAATCTTGTTAGCATTCTTCCCACTGGAATCAGATGTAAAATGGGCTTAGATTTCTGCCTGCATCTTTCTGACTTGATTTCAAACTTGCCTGTCCTCTTTTTTTTGTTTGGCTACCCATTTGAATTTTGTAAAGTGTTGAAGTTGTATCACGTTTCAGGTTGCCGCTGTCACCTTGGATTGTTAGCTATATGGTTCATAATGTAAAACTGTGTTAGAGACCACAATTGAGTTAGAAACATGTCAATAATGACTGCATTTACACTCTGATGCATTTTGAATATCATCCTTTCTCCTTGTCATGTCAGCTATTTAGACTACTTGTCCCTTCACACTCAGTGGTTGTTCCTTTGCTTATGTCCTGTTAGTGCTTTGACTGTGGATCCCTGATCTCTGACACTACCTTCTGGTTTGTATGATAACTCCTAGCTTGCAGGTCTGGTGTATTTTCATGGAAATGTCATGGCTTTGCTATTGGTTTCTGTTGCTTAAAAATCAAAACTTCACTCATTTTCTTTTGCTAAAATAAAGAGTACAACTAGAGGAACAAATGAGAAATTCCCTCTTAATATTTGGGAGAATGAGAAATGTTAACCAGTAAAATAAGTAAAGGTCCTTAATAAAATGAACAAGTTGTTGTGTTACAAGACATGGTTGTTGCACAAATTTTATTGCTCTTTAGTGGGTTACGGAAGTGACTACCTAAGCAATGACTGAAAGAATGACAGACAAGAGGAGGAAAACAGAGAATAGAGGTAAAGGACACCCCCTGCCGTTTGCTTCTTCCCATATATTTCCTCGTTTGTAGATTTCTCTTAATTTTCATCCTGCTCAGTATGCAGATAGCCATACATTGTGAGACATACAATACACAATCAGTAATGGCCAGACAGGGATATTGGTATCAGTAACCTCCTGGTGACCTGCATTAGCTCCAAGACCTTAAGAATATAATTTTCAGCATAGATACACAACTCCTTAAATGGTTCCAGAGTGGTAGCCGTGTTAGTTTGTATCAGCAAAAACAGCAAGGAGTCCCTGTGGCACCTTAGAGACTAACAAATGTATTTGAGCATAAGCTTTCGTGAGCTAATGAAGGGAAGTGTAGCCCACAAAAGCTTATGCCCAAATAAATGTGTTAGTCTTACTGGTGCCGCAAGAACTCCTCATTGTTTTAACTCCTTAAATGTGATCCATGCATACATCTTGTAATTATGATGATGATTTGTGGGTTAATGGCTTGCAGTAGAGAGCAGAGGGTGGCATGTGAGATAAATTATTATTCATATATCATACCCTGGGGATCCCTAAACAGTCCTATGCACCCCCTGTGCCTTCTGCCAGTTGGCATCATGGGGTCCCTTGGTCACAGAAGCTTATTCCAGTGCTTAAATATCCTTTAATTACAAAGTTTTTCCTAATATCTAACCTAAATCTCCCATGGTGCACATTTAGCCCATGACTTCTTGTCCTACCTTCAGTAGACATGGTGAACAACTGATCACAGTCCTTTTTATAACAGCCCTTAGCATGTTAGACTATCAGCCCCCCCATATCATCTTTTCTCAAGACTAAACATGCCCAGTTTTTTAAATCTTTCCTCACAATCAAGTTTCTGAATCTTTTGTCATGTTTGTTGCTCTCCTCTGGACTCTCTCCAGTTTGTCTATATCTTTCCTAAAGTGTGGCATCCAAAACGGGACACAGTACTCCAGATGAGGCCTCACCCGTGCTGTGTAGAGAAGGACAGTTGCCTCCCGTGTCTTATATATGACATTCCTATTAATGTAACCCAGAATGTTATCATTTTTCACAACTGCATCACACTGAGTCATATTCAATTTATGATCCACTATAACCTCCAAATCCTTTTCAGCAGTACTGCTTCCTAGACAGTTTGGTAGTTGTGTATTTGATTTTTCCTTTCTAAGTGAAGTACTTTGCACTTGTCTTTACTAAATTTCATCTTGTTAATTTCAGACAAATTCTCCAATTTGTCAAGATCATTTTGTATTCTACTCCTGTCTTCCAAAAGAAACCATCATCATCTATAAATTTTATAAGAAACTCTCTGCTCTGTTTTCAAAGTCATTTGTGAAAATATTGAATAGTACTGAACCCAGAACAGACCTCTGAGAGATTCCATAGATACATCCTCCCAGTTTGATAGTGAACCACTGATTACTACTCTATGAATGTTTTTTGGGTTTTTTTTCAACCAGTTATGTGCACCCACCTTATAGTAATTTAATCTAGACCACATTTTCCTAGTTTGCTTATGACAACGTAATTTTGGACTGTGTCAAAAGCCTTATTAAAATAAAGATATATCATGTCTACAGCTTTCCTCCATTTACTAGGCCACTAACCTTAGCAAAAAAAAAGAGATCAGGTTGGTTTGACATGATTTGTTCTAGACAAACCCACATCTTGGCTCTTACTTACTACCCTACTATCTACTAGATGCTTACAGCTTAATTGTTTAATGATTTGTTCCAATATCTTTCCAGGTATCCAAGTTAGACTGAACGATATATAATTTCTCAGGTTCTCTTTGTTTTCCTTTTTAAAGATAGGTACTATGTTTGCCCTTTTGCAGTCATCTGGGACCTCACCCATACTCCATGAGTTCTCAAAGATAATCACTAATGGCTCCAATATTGTTTCAACTATTTCCTTAAGTACACTAGGATGAATTTCATCAGGCTCAGCCGATTTTAATACATCTAACTTATAAATAGAGTTTAACCTGTTCTTTACCTGTTCTGGCTTGTGTTCCTTCCCCCTTGTTGTTAATATTAAGTATGTTAAGTATCTGGTCACCATTAATCTCTTTAGTAAAGACTGGAGCTAAATAGGCATTAAACACCACAATTTTCCTGATGTCATCTGTTATTAGCTCTCCTTCCCCATTAAGTAGTGGACCCACACTTTCCTTCCTATTTCTCTTGCTCCTAATATAGTTAAAGAACCTCTTATTATTACTTTTTTTTTTGACCCTTGCTAGGTATACTTCATTTTTGTTCCTTAGACTTTCTGATTCTATCCCTACCTATATGTGTTATTCTTTTGAACTCCTCTGAGTAATTTGCCCATGTTTCTGCTTTTTGTAGAATTTCTTTTTGATTTTTAGGTAATTAAAGAGTGTCTGATGGAGCCATATTAGCCTCTTAATGTTCTTTCTATCTTTTCTTTACATCAGAATAGTTTGTTGTTGTTGAATCTTTAATATTGTCTCTTGGAGAAACTGCCAGTTCCCCTGAACTCCTTTTTCCCTTAGATTTTCTTCCTATGGGAACTTACCTTCTAGTTCTCTGAGTTTGTTAAAGTCGGCTTTTTTTAAGTCCATTGGCCTTATTCTGCTGCTCTCATCCTTCCTTTTCTTAGAATTCTGCAATCTATCATTTCATATTCACTTTCACCCAAATTGGCTTCAGTCTTCAGATATGCAACTAGCTCCTCTCTGTTAGTCAGAATCAAGTTTAAAATGGTGACCCGCCCCCCCCCCCCCCAGTTAGTTCCTCTTCTCGTGTATATTTTGTTGCAGAACAGCACTGTAGTGTCATGGATTATTTTGGTGCTGATGCTTGTTGATGTATAATATTTTTATTTATATCCCCAAAGCCTGTTGAAGACAAATGAAAACTGGAACATTTTGTTCAAATGGAAACTTAAAATGGGAGGTATAGTTTCAAAGTGGAGCATTGGGAGGGGAGCTATGTGGCTCCCATCTAGAGACCAGCAGTGCCACTCTGGGAAGTAAAGAATAAGTGGGGGGCAGGAGAGCTGACCTAGAAAGAAAAAAAGAGGAAGGTGAAGTTATGGACCCTTAAGCTGTGCTGGGGGTTCTTTTTAGGAAAATTGTTGGATTGTCAGAGTCAATAAGATGTCATCCATGTACATCAAGATCTTCTATTCCAGAGTTCCTAGACTGATACCTCTCCTCAGGCAGTATACTGTCTGTCTGAAGAACTGGTAGAACTGAGGAAATCTGTGCCTTGTGCCTCTGCAACAGCTCTCTGGGTGGACTTCCTGCCCTGGTGGTATTTTCAACCCAAGTGATGCTGGCAGAGGAGAAATGTAGGAAAGAACATAAGGACAGATAGCAATGAGTTAAATAACTACTTGAAGGCAGTAGTAAAGGCTACTATATAGGGGCTTATACTTTTTCCAGAGTAGTGGGCAGAGGCAGGTTGGGGAACAGGAATGGTGTGGGGGTTACCAATGCACTGTTGTGCTTCAGCTATTCCCATCTGGTGGATGGTCCCTTGGGGGCCATTCCCAGCTGGTATACTTAGAGCAGCCCCTAGGCTGAGGCTATTCTGGCAGACCCATAATAAGGTAACTGCAACTCAGCTAAAGAGAGAATTATAGGACAGTTTACAATGCTCAAAAATGTTTTTATGAAGATACTTTAAACTGTCACTAGCAAGATGGGGATTATAACATGAGTGACTCTGTATGTAACTCTGTGTGTAGGTGTGAGTAATAAGCCCACTCACACACTAATACAATATATGGTAGAACCTCATTTACCTGGACCAGGGCCAGACTGGATAAACAAAAATTCAGATAATCTGGAGAATGAGCAAAGAACTTCAGCTCCAGGGGTGAGACTCGAGCTGTCAGCCCCGGCCGATGGGGCTCCTGCTGTCAGCCCCACAATTCCATCCAGCTCCCAAACATGCATCTACAAAATGGTGTGCTCTGCACAGCGTGACCTCACAGGCACCATACTTGTGATATCATGCCACATGGAAAGTCTCTAAAAAGTCATGCAAGTGTAGAATTGAATACACAAGGTTTTAATCAGGACTCACGATTACGTATGTAAAGAGAAGACTCTCTCTCTTTGCACAACTCAACAATTCAATAATTATTAACGAGACCACATGCCTTTGTGAATTTCTGGGAAATTATTCGATTAAGTGCACTGTAGATGGTTAAGATATCTCTTTGAGGTTAGCATTCCGATCAGTGTTCCCTCTAATTTTTCCCACCCATGTGTGGAATGAATTTTATGTGCACCAATATGGAGGTGATGTGTGACACATCACCTTCATATCAGTACACATAACAAAATTCATGTGGTGGGGATAGGGCTAAGGGGTGGGGAGTGTGGGAAGGGCTCAGGGCTGGGCTGGGTGCAGGGGTGTGAAGGCTCCGGCTGGGGGTGGCGCTCGGGGGTGGGTCCAGGGATGAGGAGCTTAGGGTGCAGGAGGGTGCTCAGTGGTTACAGCAGGGAGAAAGGACTTCCCTGAGCAGCAGCACCTGGGTTGGGGGGGAGAGGTGCCTCTCCCCACCATGGCACCTCTGGGCTGGGGATACAGGATAGATGCCCCTCCCCCAGCTGCAGCAGGTCTGGCCCGGGGGAGGGTGCTCCAGCCACAGCTGAGTCCGGGCCTGTCATGGTTCCCCTCCTACTCTGAACTCTGGGGTACAGATGTGGGGACCCACATAAAAGACCCCCTAAACTAAATTTTACTAACTTAGGTTCAAACTTTTCCAAGGTACAAATCACTGTCCTTGTCCTAGTATTGCTGCCAACACCAAGTGATTTACACAAACTATTCAGGGAAGGGTCACTTGGAATCCTTATCCCCCAAAAATATCCCTCCAAGCCCCTTAACCCCCTTTTGTGGGAGGCTTAAGAATAATATACTCATAGACTCTAGGACTGGAAGGGACCTTGAGAGGTCATCGAGTCCAGTCCCCTGCCCTCATGGCAGGACCAAATACTGTCTAAACCATCCCTGAAAAATATTTATCTAACCTACTCTTAAATATCTCCAGAGATGGAGATTCCACAACTTCCCTAGGCAATGTATTCCAGTGTTTAACTACCCTGACAGTTAGGAACTTTTTCCTAACGTCCAACCTAAATCTCCCTTGCTGCAGTTTAAGCCCATTGCTTCTTGTTCTATCATTGGAGGCTAAGGTGAACAAGTTTTCTCCCTCCTCCTGGTGACACCCTTTTAGATACCTGAAAACTGCTATCATGTCCCCTCTCAGTCTTCTCTTTTCCAAACTAAACAAACCCAATTCCTTCAGCCTTCCTTCATAGGTCATGTTCTCAAGACCTTTAATCATTCTTGTTGCTCTTCTCTGGACCCTCTCCAATTTCTCCACATCTTTCTTGAAATGAGGTGCCCAGAACTGGACACAATACTCCAGTTGAGGCCTAACCAGCGCAGAGTAAAGCGGAAGAATGACTTCTCGTGTCTTGTTTACAACACACCTGTTAATGCATCCCAGAATCACGTTTGCTTTTTTTGCAACAGTATCACACTGTTGACTCATATTAAGCTTGTGGTCTACTATGACCCCTAGATCTCTTTCTGCCATACTCCCTCCTAGACAGTCTCTTCCCATTCTGTATGTGTGAAACTGATTGTTCCTTCCTAGGTGGAGCACTTTGCATTTATCTTTATTGAACTTCATCCTGTTTACCTCAGACCATTTCTCCAATTTGTCCAGATCATTTTGAATTTTGACCCTATCCTCCAAAGCAGTTGCAATCCCTCCCAGTTTGGTATCGTCTGCAAACTTAATAAGCGTATTTTCTATGCCAACATCTAAATCGTTGATGAAGATATTGAACGGAACCGGTCCCAAAACAGACCCCTGTGAAACCCCACTTGTTATACCTTTCCAGCAGGATTGGGAGCCATTAACAACTACTCTCTGAGTACGGTTATTCAGCCAGTTATGCACCCACCTTATAGTAGCCCCATCTAAATTATACTTTCCTAGTTTATCTATAAGAATATCATGCGAGACTGTATCAAATGCCTTACTAAAGTCTAGGTATATCACATCCACCGCTTCTCCCTTATCCACAAGGCTCGTTATCCTATCAAAGAACTCTATCAGATTAGTTTGACACGATTTGTTCTTTACAAATCCATGCTGGCTATTCCCTATCACCTTCCCACCTTCCAAGTGTTTGCAGATGATTTCTTTATCTACCTGCCCCAGAAGTTAAACTAACTGGTCTGTAGTTTCCTGGGTTGTTTTTATTTCCCTTTTTATAGATGGGCACTATATTTGCCCCCTTCCAGTCTTCTGGAATCTCCCCCGTCTCCCATGATTTCCCAGAGATAATAGCTAGAGGCTCAGATACCTCTTCTATTAACTCCTTGAGTATTCTAGGATGCATTTCATCAAGCCCTGGTGACTTGCAGGCATCTAACTTTTCTAAGTGATTTTTTACTTGCTCTTTTTTTATTTTCTCTTCTAAACCTACCCTCTTCCTGTAAGCATTCACTATACTAGACATTCCTTCAGACTTCTCAGTGAAGACTGAAACAAAGAAGTCATTAAGCATCTCTGCCATTTCCAAGTCTCCCGTTACTGTTTCCCCCTCCTCATTGAGCAGTGGGCCTACCCTGTCTTTGGTCTTCCTCTTGCTTCTAATGTATTGATAAAAAGTCTTCTTGCTTCCCTTTATTCCCATAGCTAGTTTGAGTTCATTTTGTGCCTTTGCTTTTCTAATCTTGCCTCTGCATTCCTGTGTTATTTGCCTATATTCATCCTTTGTAATCTGACCTAGTTTCCATTTTTTATATGATGCCTTTTTATTTTGTAGGTCACGCAAGATCTCATGGTTAAGCCAAGGTGGTCTTTTGCCACATTTTCTATCTTTCCTAACCATCGGAATAACTTGCTTTTGGGCCCTTAATAGTGTCCCTTTGAAAAACTGCCAACTTTCCTCAGTTGTTTTTCCCCCCAGTCTTAATTCCCATAACAACCAATTGCCTTAGCAATGTGAGCACAGAGCAGACCCTTTGTCTTCAGGACACTGATATCAATCAGGTTCTTAAAAGAAGAATTTTATAATAAAGAAAAAAGTAAAAGAATCACACCTGCAAAATCAGGATGGAAGGTCACTTTATAGGGTAATAAAAAGATTTAAAACACAGAGGATTCCCCTCTGGGCTCAGCTTCACAGTTACAAGAACAGGAATAAATCTACCTCTGTAGCTCAGGAAAATTCACACAAGCCAAAACAAAAGGTAACTTAATGCATTTCCTTGCCCTACTCACAGTTTCTGTGGTTTTAGATGGATTAGTCCAGGTATATTTTTAGGAGATGTTGTACCTGCTTGGCTTATCTCTCCATCTGGAGAGGGAACAACAAAAGAGAACAACAAACAAATCCTTCTCCCCCCAGATTTGAAAGTATCTTCTTTCCTCATTGGTCCTTCTGGTCAGGTGCCAACTAGGTTATTTGAACTGCTTAACCCCTTACAGGTAAGGCAGTCCAGTACAGCTGCCAAGAAGGGATTTTATGCTACTGCATACATAAAGGTTGCTACCGTTCCCACTATATTCATGACAGGGCCACTCTGGCTGTGCCGCCCCACCAGGTCCAGGCGCCCCAGCCATGTCTGGGGCCAGCCCAGATGTGCCGCTCTGTCCGGCCCAGGCCACCCCTCCACAACTGCAGCTGGGCCCGATCCTGCCATGGCTGGGCCGGATCCTGCTGCATGTGGTCCTGGGCTGTTTGGGGCCGGCCCGGGCCATGTTCCAGTAGAGTGGGACTGGGGGAGGGGTGCCCTATGCAACGGCTTGTTGGGGGCCAGGCTAGGTGGGGATCAGGGGAGGGGCGCCCCTCCCCTGGCCGCAGCAGGTCTCCGAGAGGCTTCCTTGAGCGATTACTCAGTGGCAAATAGGCTGCCACATGGCCACGCAGCTTACAGGGGACTTGGATTTTGATACCATGCATCTACTAAAACTTCACATATGCAGATAAGATCAGTTAGCAGATAGCTATATAGAGTTCATGATATAGGTGAGTTAATCTAGTGTATTTCTACATGGAGAACTAAAAAAACGTGATTGTAGAATTGAATACATTGAATACACAAGGCATTCAAGGGTAGAAATGAATGGTCCGTGATGGAACAGAGCTATCTTTTTGTCTGTCGTCTAAAAATTTGTTGCATGCCTTACAAAAAATGTTACCACCCACACCTGATATTGAGCAAAACCCTTAGGCCTTTACTTATTCCTTTGTGAAGCAACCCTCCCTATTAAGAACTCTCCCTGCCCTAGGATCACAGGGGTTAGAAGCCATAGCTGCACTCAGGGCCGGCTCCAGCTTTTTTGCCGGCTCAAGCGGCGGAAAAAAAAGAAAGAAAAATGTGATTGCACTGCCCCCGAAGTGCCGACGAAGACTGAAGCGGAGCAATTGAGCTGCCACTGAAGTGCCGCCGAAGAGGAAGAGGGGGACTGGTGGACCCGCCTCCGAATTACCACCCAGACCCAGATGTGCCGCACCAACAACGGACAGACTGCCACCCCTTTCTATTGACCGCCCCAGGCAACTGCTTCCTTCGCTGGTGCCTGGAGCCAGCCCTGGCTGCACTGCTGGTGAGTTGAGAGCTATAATGTCTAACCTGCTCCGCAAAAGAAGACCTGCAGCCATTGTAATCAGCCAATGGAAATTTTAATTGAGTCAGGATTGAGTAAAAACTGAGTGAAGGCCCAAGGATTTGGCTAATTATTATTATACTTTACGCAATTTACATGGAAGAGAAACTGAACTGCAAGATGACCTTCAGGTTTGACAGTGCTTACTTGATGGTTTCTGGGCAGCACTAACATTCAGGTATTGCTTAATGTGTTGTGCCATTACTGTCACCCTGACTAACATCAGTTCCTCAACACCCGCACAGCTGTACTGCTCTCAGTCTCTGCCTTTCCTTGCAAGGCACAGTAAGGCTATCAAAATGAAGGAAATTTAAAGGAATCGCTGCACATAAAGAAAGCATCAGAAACCATTCCTGCTGGTTTGAAAACCTAAACCACTCCCATAAAACTTTAGAACCTATAATCTCCTCTATGAATTAGCCTTTCTTCAAGATACTGTGAAATTACACACTTATTACAATGCTCCATCATGCTGAGATTTTCTTTTGTAAATTCTCTTCTCTGCGTCATTTGCTTTTGTCTCTTTATCCTTATTTTTATACCCTTCTTTCTCTTCTCTCATTCTCTCTGTCCAACACTTTCTCCCTAGGATTTTATTCTTCTCCCTCCCTTTGTTCCTTTCCTCTTTGTGTCTGTTTCCTTCTCCTCCTATTCAATAAGTCAAAGACTTTGATACAAAAGCTAAAGATTGGATTCTGTGCCTGCTATGCTCCATCTTCCTGGTTTGTGGCACAGCCATAACAGTATAGCTATCAACAAAAGGACATGGGGATCTCTATGTGAAAAATCCGTGTGCAGGGGACAAGAAACTGCTAGTTGTGACTCAGAGTAGGGAAAAGGGGGTTAGCACTCAGACACCACAACCATGGGTGTGGAATAAGCGCCATAGCTAGACTGGAGGCAAGACACATCAAACAGGCAAATGTCCCAACCTCAGCTAGAAAATCCCACATTATTATTATTAATTACTTGTATTACATTAGAGCTGACAGGCTCCAAATGAGATCAGGTCCCATTATGTTAGGTGCTGTCCGTACTCATTGTAAAGATCTTACCACCTCAAAAAATAAATCAGACAAAAGATGAGACAAATTTTTATCCCCATTTAAACAGATGGGCAACTGAGGCACAGAGAAATTAAATTATTTGCCCAAAGTCAAACAGGAAGTTTGTAGTAATATAAGGAATTGAATGTAGATAACATAAGAACAGCCATACTGAGTCAGACCAGTGGTCCATGTTCCTCAGTATCCCGTCTTCCAACAGTGGCTGGTGCCAGATGGTTCAGAGGAAATGAACAGAACAAAGCATTTATCAACTGATCCATTCACTTGTCATCCAGGCCCAGCTTCTAGCACTCAGAAGTTTAGGGATACCCAGAGCATAGACTTGTGTCTCTGACCATCTTGGCTAATAGCTATTGATGGACCTATCTTCCATGCACTTCTCGTATTCTTTTTTGAGCTCAGTGATACTTCTGGCTTTCACAACATCCCCTGGCCATGAGTTCCACAGGTGGATTGTGCATTGTATGAAGAAGTACTTCCTTATGTTTGTTTTAAACCTGTTGCCTATTAATTTAATTGGGTAAGCCCTGATTCTTGTATTATGTTTAGGAGTAAATCACACTTTTTTCTTCACTTTTTCCGCACCATTAATCATTGTATAGACCTCTAGCACATCCCCCTCCTCAGCTGTCTCTTTTCCAAGCTGAACCGTTCCAGTCATTTTAATCTCTCCTCATATGGAAGCTGTTCCATACGCCTAATCATTTTTGTTGCCATTTTGTTGTTCCCTGTACTTTTTCCAATTCTAATATCTTCTGTTTGAGACGGAGTAACCAGAACTGCACGCAATATTCAGGGTGTGGGCTTACCATGGATTTATATAGCAGCATTATAATATTTACTGTCTTCTTATCTGTCTCTTTCCTAATGGTTCCTAATACACCTCTATCTCGATATAATGTGACCCAATATAACATGAATTCAGACAGAATGCTGTAAAGCAGTGCTCTGGGGGGGGGCAGGGCTGCGCACTCCAGTGGATGAAAGCAAGTTCAGTATAACGCGGTAAGAATTTTTGGCTCCCGAGGACAGTGTTATATCGAGGTAGAAATGTATTCTATTAGCTTTCTTGACTGCTGCTGTACAATGAATGGATGTTTTCAGAGAAATATCCACAATGACACCAAGATCTTTCTTGAGTGGTAGCAGCTAATTTAGACCCTATCATTTTGTATATGTAGTTGGGATTATGCTTTCCAATGTGCATTACTTTGCATTTAGCAACACTGAATTTCATCTGCCATTTTCTTGACCAGTCACCAGTTTTGTGAGTTCCTGTTGTAATTCTTTGCAGTCTTCTTTGGACTTAATCATCTTGAGTAATTTTGTATGATCTGCAAACTTTGTCACCTCACTGTCTACCCCCTTTTCCAAATAATTTATGAATACATTGAACAGCACTGGCCCCATTACAGATACCTGGGTGACCCTGCTATTTGCCTCTCTACTGCGAAAACTGACCATTTATTCCTACGCTTTATTTCCTATCTTTTAAGCAGTTACCGATCCATGAGGGCCTTCCCTCTTATACCATGACTGTTTAATTTGCTTAAGACCCTTTGATGAGGATTCTTGTCAAAGGCTTTTTGAAAGTCCAAGTATCACCCTTGTCTACATGTTTGTTGACACCCTCAAAGAATTCTAATAGATTGGTGAGGCAAGGTTTCCCTTTACAAAAGCTTTGCTGACTCTTCCCCAACATCTTGTGTTCATCTCTGATTTCCTGTGTCCCAGTCTAAAGCATCAACCACAAGACTAACCTTTTTCCTTATACATCTTGGGCTTTCCACAGTAGGCAACACCATTTGTGGGATGGCCAAGTTCTACCTACTTCTCTCCAGGCCTCTCCAATATGGCAGTCATGGAAGCCATGCTCACATGCAGAGATATAACATATAACAAGTTGTGTAAGAAGAAAATAGAGTGCAAGTGCATAAGTCTGCATTTGTACTGAGGAAGTCAGCAGACTACTAAAAAATTGAAAGGCCATGCACCCCTCACTACCCTAACTCCAATAGTTGTTACTGTGCCATCAACTTTCCCCCAATGTAGCAGGATATTAGTGTACAGAGGGGAATTCCACCAACATAATACTCATATGGGAGCATAGTTGGAGGGTGATTGATGCCATAGAAAGTGGCCTTCCCATTGGCCCTGCACCCACCTGTCTTAGCATTCTTTCTTCTCCCCCATATTTGCTGTGTGGACTTGGGATGATGGGATTTCCATTGCTTCAAGGGCCTCTGCTGCTGCTTCCTCCTCCCTTCTACCTGTTGTTGCTGGGATTTTCTCCATTCTGTCTGCATAAGCAGAGGGAAGCATGTGGGCCATAGAATGGACACAGGAGTGATGGAAATGCTGTAGAGTAGTATCTGAACTTAGTCCAGACCCCTGCTGTCAGGACATGTCTTCATGTGTGCCAAAAAACAGCAGCCAGCGAGTGGGCACAGGTTAAAAACGAAGTAAGAAGACTGCATTTCTTCCACTAATGTGAACCATAATCCAGTGATGCAAAGTGGGGGATGGGATCCATTGTAAAGCAATCTGGCCATTTTTAGGAATATATTCTACCCTGTTCTGTCTGTGCTGCTCCCACCAAAATCAAGAGTTTTGCATAGAAATCAGTGGCCGAATATGGCTTTGAATACATAACTATGTGAATGTTCTCAAAGACAAAGTGTACTATATTTAGTCTTGTACTTTTCCGCCATCAAAACCTCTCTTCTCAAATGTGTGCAAAATGCCCTCAGGAGACACACATTTTTGTATTTAAAAAAAGAAGGTAAGAAAAGTATACCCGGCGCTAAAGAAATCTCTGTCAAATGCATTTGTTTAATTCTTAAATTATGTGCAGGGTTTGAGTTGAAAGCAGTTAACGGGGGGATTCTCCTCTCTTTTCTGCTTTCTCTTGATTAACCCTCAGCCACCAAGGCACTGGCCAGTTTTCTAATAACTGGGAACAGAATTTGCAGGGCAGGTAATGGATGCTAATGTGAGAAATCATAGATGATTTTCAGCACCTGGGTGGAAACAGGCCGCCGGTCACCTGGGGACCGGGGTGGAATTCACCCATCTGAGCACTCTTCTCTGCTGCTGGACGTCCTCACTGATCTCCAGTATGTACTTCCCACACAACCCACTTCCCGGTTGGTGGTTCTCATTCTGATTTAAGGCTGTCAGTTCTTGAACCTGGGGGAGGTGAGGCAGTCAAAAGTGCATGACTAGGAGAGAACTGGAATGGAGACTCTTGCTGTCATTTTTGACCATGCCCACTCTATGGAAATACACGGTACCTTGAAGCTGTGATATTTATACCAGCTGAGGATCTGGCCCATTGTTTCTGCACTGGAGGAACACTAATATTACTATCTGGATAAATTGCAACTATATTGGTTTCAACCTTGAAAACAGAAGTCTTCTTGCCTAGAGATAAAACAATATAAGACTCGCTCTTCTTGTATAGCACTGCTCAAAGAGACTATTAAAAAATAGTGAGTCAGGTTAAGAAGCTTGATATCACTCTTGATCATGCCCTGGAATGGAAAACCGCCTCAGAAATACTTCATTCAACTGTGTAGTTTGTCTAAAGGAGCTTTGCCAATTTACATCACCTTAGGATCTGGCTGTGAATTTGCAGATCACCTGGGATAAGAGATCCTACTATGTGGATCCTCCTTAAAAGAGAGCACAATAGGGCTATGGATTTCATTGAGCTCCAAAGGTGCTTCCTGGCTTGGTAGACTGGGGGACTAAAGGGCTTCTATATCACCTGCCCGTCGCTATCCATCAAACTGCCCAAATACTGGGCTTTGTGTAAAGGGAGGATTTAGGACTATGAGCATGTGTAATCCCATCAATTTTAATTGCTATTCACATCGGAGTGAAGACTGTACCTTTCTGTTATGTGATTGATTCAAGGTACAGAATGTAAAAATAGTGTGGTGAATTATGGGATCGAGGAGGCTTAATTACAAAGCATAGTTTATGAGAGCAGTTTCTCATGTAGTTGACTGCTCTTGACATAATAGTGTCAAAAAACTAAAAACTTATTATCTGGGAACTGTGTCATAAACTGTTTTCTTGCCCTATGGTGAGTTGCCAAAGTCTATGTAATGAACCAGCAGAATCTAGCATAAATTAAGTAATCTTTCAATAATTATCTTTTTGGTACCAAAGTTAACATGTATTTTTAAAAATCTCTTGAAGATGTATTTCCAGGCACTCCGTGCATATCCACAATATCAACTGTACAAAATGAACTGTTTATTATTATAAGCTGTGGTTGTTTGATGGAGACTGTTCTCTTCAGAAACAGTTAAGTTCTTAGCAATGCAGCTGTGAAAAATATCTAGGTAATGTAGCATATTCTTGGGAAGTATTGGCAGAGCAGGCTGTTTAGGAGAGCAGATTATAATTCATTTTTTCAGAGTACATCTGTTTTAATTGCACTTGCAGATTTTGAAAGGGATAATTTGTTCTTTTGGGATTGTTTGTATACTTTCTTTTCAATATTTTGTTCATCACTTATGTAGAGAATAGCAAAAACAAAAAAAAACAAAAAAAAAAACAGACAAGTGAGTCCATGGTTGGTTTATTGCCGTATGTGAGAACACTTCTATTTCCACTTACATTTTTTGCTGTGATAGTGTTTGATCAGTTATTGTAGAAATCAAGTGTTCTTTCTGTGGTGCTGCAAGAGCCTAGTCTCAGCTTGCCTAATGCCTGATTTGAGTGAGCAAACTACATTCTTGATTAGCGAAAGCAGAACAGAAAAGTTAGGGATTTCATTTAGAGAAATCCAGTGGTATTAGCTAAAACCTTTCATATATTATGTATTCAGAAATAATGCAAGAAAAAAGAGTAGACTTCTGAGAAATAGCAGTTACTTAGTCAAGTGCAACCAAATAAGTTGTGGTGTTCTTTTGTGGAAGCAATCAAATGCCTCACATGGCTAGTCAGCTACAGAACTTCCTAATGAATGTAGAAAGGAGAATTACTGTACTTAATATCAATTTTGTTTGCTGAAGCTAGGATTCGCAGGATTGTCCTGGAGTCTCCAGGAATTAAAGATTAATCTTTTATTAAAGATTATGTCTTGTGATGAAACCTCGAGGAATATGTCCAACCAAAATTGGCAACCCTACCTGAAGCCCCCTTTTTTCCCCATCCTACCACCTGCAACAGCGAACAGAAGTAGATAGCAATATCCTAAGAAAGTGTGCATGTCTTGTGGGGAGGGGGAAACTACCTGAGAATGCTTCATTGGGTGATGAAGATGATGGAGCTGCCCTATAAACATACACTCATGTAGCCTTAACATTTCACCTGTCCTGTAATAGATTTCCTTTCCTCAGAGTGAGTTCCACTCACTAACACAAAGTCTCTGTAAACAAAACACTTTCAAAGTATTGGAGTTCAGGCAGAATTGCAAGATTCCAATACCGTAACAAGTCAATGCCTCAGCCCTCCATGCATATGTGGTAGAAAAACACCTCTTGTGCAGTGACCTTGACGAACAGTGGAGGTAGCTGTCCAGCATGATTGCTACAGTTACTGTGCCAGGACTTCTGCTAGATTTTTATGTCAGTAAGATGTACATAACAAGGTGCTACATGGATAGCCTTATGTGCAGTGGAGTATCTGAGACAAGGGGGGAAATGTAATCAGAGCTACTAGCTGGTTTATGTGGATCTCTCAATTTTAAGAAAGAGAAAAGGGTTGTGGGGAGGAAGAGGCCTGTTTTGGGTAAAATGAGGCTCTGTAATGACTATCCTATATTTCTCCCCCTTACAAGACTTTCATCCTCAAAATGAGGTAAACTGCCTATGCAACAGCCATGGTGGATTATAAAAGAGAGTAAGATTGTTCTATTAGCAAGACACCAGCTGCAGCATGTCCTGTAAAAGGTCTAATTCCTTCTTGCAGAACATTTGAGGAGTTCTGCAGATAATATCCTTCATTGCCTAGTTCTTATGTTTTAGGGCAGTGATCCAGATACCTTTAGTTGGCATCATGGCATCCAAACAAATGAGGAAGTATTTAAACAGTCAAAAAACACTTTCCAGCAGAGAAGATCAAGTGGGCTGACCAGCCTGGAATTTTGCACCTGTGATTTAAGAAGAGAAATCATCGCCCTAAAACAGATTCATTTACCAAAAGGAAAGAGAGTAGCTCCCATTGCCATGTATGTGGATTATTTTGGTTATATTAGGTCAGGGCTAGTGCTGGGCAGCTTTGGTGAATAGAAATCATTTATACTGAGCCTCTAGTCCCTATTATCTCTTCATTAGAGGTCTGCTCTCCTCTTCTCCTTCAGTGGCACCAAAACACTCTTCAATACCGCTGCCAAAATGTACATCAAGAGCTTAGCAGCATTCAGAAACCTATTTTGCAGGCTTCTGTGCACTTGCATGTGGAAGGGGTGCGGAATGTTTATTATAACATCCAATTCCAATGGCCTTGGAAAGTAAATGTTGTTAATTGGTTGTGCTCCCTAATATTATCCCCATTATCAGCAATATAACAAACTTAACTGCCTTGGCAACTATTTTACATGTGCTATCCTGTTAGGTCTTATTGAGGTGACCCCAACACAAACCATATCAATATAAGTAAAGTGCATTTCGTAAGAGACCTTTTTTCCTGCCTTGGTCTCTGCTTTCAACATGCTGGTTTCAAACTGTAAAGGCATAACATCAATCGTCATAGCAATTAAGAACTGTGGCTTAAGTACAAAGGGCAACACCATACGGTGTAAGATTTACTGTGTGTCACATTTGCAATCAAATCCCACATTGCTCCATAAATGATAGTAAAACGGCGACTGCTTTGAGAATCACAGCTTGAAATATAGGATTTAATACCAATAAAGGTGTCGAGTTTAATGTCCACAGACAGAGAATGCTGAAGACAAGGGGCATAGTAAAAAGCTTACAAATGATAGCTTATTGAGGTGGAAAGAGGTTATAAGTGGAACATGCATTAGTTTAGGACTTATCATTAATTTAGGCTCTCAAAATATGCTTATTACGGAAAATAGTGATAGTACAATTACTAAGAAACATTGCAGACTGATTCAAAAGGGCATTCAGTATTTTAGTTCTGTGCTAACAAATGGCAAAGGCAGTTTCATTTAAACAAATATAAACAAGAGGCCAAACTGTCAAAAGAGTTGTATGACATGGAATAGTCATGCAGCACATGCTATTGATCAGAATGGAGCCCTGAGAATTACTGGAATGAGGGGAAAGAAATGCTTGAAACTTTCAAGTCAGTACATGTCGGCTGTAAAAAGGCCATCAAGGCCCTAAAGCTGCATAGGCAGAGGGGCAGAATGTGAATTCAAAATGTATGAAAATGACAGGAGATGAAGCATCTGTTAGACCTCAGCTGCTCTGCTTGATCTCTTTTCACCTTGCAAACAGGAACACAATAATTTCATTAGACAGGGTTTCAGCATAGATGAACCAAGATGATCTCAGGTCTCAGGAATCTCCTTAGATTGTAAACTTTTCAGGGTAAGGGTTGCTTTTTGTGTGTGAATCATAGAATATCAGAGTTGGAAGGGGCCTCAAGAGGTCATATAGTCCAACCCCCTGCTCAAAGCAGGTCCAATCCCCCAACTAAATCATCCCAGCCAGGGCTTCGTCAAGCCTGACCTTAAAAACCTCTAAGGAAGGAGATTCCCCCACCTCCCTAGATAACCCATACCAGTGCTTTACCGCCCTCCTAGTGAAGAAGTTTTTCCTAATACCCAACCTAAACCTCCCCCATTGCAACTTGAAACCGTTACTCCTCATTCTGTCATCTGGTACCACTGAGAACAGTCTAGATCCATCCTCTTTGGAACCCCCTTTCACGTAGTTGAAAGCAGCTAAGCAAATCCCCCCTCATTCTTCTCTTCTGCAGACTAAATAATCCCAGTTCCCTCAGCCTCTCCTCATAAGTCATGTGCTCCAGCTCCCTAATCATTTTTGTTTTCTCCACTGGACTCTTTCCAATTTTTCCACATCCTTCTAGTAGTGTGGGGCCCAAAACTGGACACAGTACTCCAGATGCCGCCTCATCAACGTTGAATGGAGGGGAATGATCACATCCCTCGATCTGCTGGCAATGCCCCTACTTATACACCCCAAAATGCCATTAGCCTTCTTGGCAACAAGAGCACACTGTTGACTCATATCCAGCTTCTCGTCCACTGTAACCCCTGAGCGCATTGTGCTGAGCACATCGCCAATGCTAAACTAAAAAGAACTGTACCAGTCTAATATTTTGTAAGAAATCTAAAGAGATTAGAGAAGTTGAAAGAAAACAGAAGTCTTGACAATTTATCATGAAGACTGATGTTATTTACCACTATCCTTTGTCCATCATTCAAAAATGATCTCTGCTGTGATCTCCTATAGTGTCAGAAACCACGATGGGTATGGTCAGACCTAGTAGTTGGAGCTGTGGAAGTCAGACCTAGTGATCTGGAGTGAGAGCCAGAATCAGGAGTCCAGAGCGGGGTTGGAGCAAGGGTGGAGCAGGACTAAGAACAGGGTGGGAGCAAGGACAGGGCTGGAGCAGGCCTACCCTTGGGGAGTCTGTTGCCACTATCTGGCAGAAGAGGTTCAAAGCCCTGGAGTGACAATGACCAAATTGAGCTGCTGTTCCTCCTGTGAGGCTTATGTACCTAACCTGAGAGTCCCCAGTCCAGATCAGTTCCTGGCTTATGGATTGGCTGGAGCCTAGAACAGGAGTAACTCATCACCTTACACATAGGGCCATAGGGAAAATGGCACCCTGGGCAAATTTGTATTATGGCACCCTTGGTCCCCCCCTGCCTCCCCAAGTTCCTCACCCATCTCCCCATCACCCAGGCCCCTGCTGCCTCCCCATCCATCCCCCTAATGCTTCTGGCCCCTGCTGCCTCCTCACCCATCCCCCTTGGCCACCACTGCCTCCTCAGGCTCTTCTTCTCAGCACCTCTTGGCCCTGCCGCCTGCCCCTCGTTGCCCCGAGCTCTCTTATGCAGCCTCTCACCCCAGGGCCGCTCTGCTCCTTGCCTCTTGCCCACGTTGCCCCCGACCCTGGCACCCTAGGCATTTGCCATCCATAAGTCAACCATGCGTGATGGGCTCAGTCCTGTGCCATGACACCAGCTGGTTTGCATTGCTGAGGCATGAAATTGCAACCAGAAAGTTGTCCTAAAAGAAGAGCCAAGGATTTCCTCTGCCATATCCGCTTTCTTTATGAACCCATGCCCACCGCCTGCATCATCGTAGGGGGATGTCAAGAAAATGGGTGATGGCAGGGTGGGGAGGGGCAAAGATAATCTTCCTCAGCCCTCTAAAGTTTCAGCCCTGTTGAAGACACCATTGCTCCTTAGGGTTACCACCTGTCCAGGTTTTCCCAGAATCATCCCTTTTTTGAGGTACCTGTCCTGGTTAATCTGTACATGTAGCCAGTTGTCCAGTTTTATGGGCTCAGGATCATCCCAGATGTTCCATCTTTTTGTGCCTCAGAGGTAACAACCCTATTGCTCCTAAAAATTTGAAGAAGCACCAGGTGGGGCCCAGTAGAAATGCAGCTTGACTACCAGTTCATCTGAGGGTAGGGCTGAGAAAGAGACCAGGGACTAGGGAAAGACGTGTGAGGGTAAAGAAGGCATGAGGGCACATTAGTCTGGTGCTTACCAGTGATGAAAGCTCCAGTCCGGCTCCTCTCTCTCGTAAAACAATACTACAATAATCATCCAAGGATTGCTGTGTCAATGTTGTAAGCAGCAGCCCCTGATTCATCATTTATTCTGCAGCTTGTGTGTGATCATTTACATCAGTGCAAAGTGCGTGTAAAGTGCTACCTTCCAGATCTCAGTGGTATAAATGAGCACAACGGTCAGGGCAACAGTGAATCAGGCTGCTAGTGTTTTGAACCCTTACAGTAGATTTCTGTAGTACTTCTCTGTAAGGGCAGCTACCAAAAACCTCCTAGTTGGGCCCTGATTACATTTTCATATAGTAGCAATAATCCTGAATTTGTTCTGTGTTTGTACAGCACCTTGCACACTAGGTTCCTGATCCATGAGTGAGACTCTTAGGCACTATGATAATACAAATATGAATAAACAAGGAAGGACAGCATAACACTTTCATTCAAAGAATTACAGAGCAAGTTTGTTTTGCCAGAGAACACTATTGAAATAAGTGGCATTAGTGTAAGGAAATACTGATTATTTTTGTACTACAATTTCATGATGTTATTGGGTTGAGAGAGTTCCTCTGGCTCCTCTTTACTGAGTCTCCTCAATAAAAGAGGGCCAAAGCCGGTCAGCACCAGCCCTAATTGTTCCCACTAGGAGCTGAGCATGTTGCTTTCACATGCCCCAAATTCTTGCTGGCTATGTTTGTAAGGTACAAATTCAGAACCCAGCCAGGGATTTCTGATTGCCAGAAAAGATGCTTCTGGCCTTTGTTTCCATGACTTTTGATATTTTTGTCATAAGGAATCTATACTTTTCCTTTAAAATTATTATAAAAAACTATGTTCCCAAAAAACCCATAGTCCCATTTTCAGAACCTGTTTTGAAAAGTAAGTTTTGGAATTGGACTTAAGTTATTTAGGAGCTTTTGAAAGTTTCAACCTTAGCTATATTTTAAAACCTGCAATAATTTTCCAGTCAGAGGAAGCAATAGTGAGTAATGTAGGTGCCATTTCTCTCTTTTGCAATGCCTTTGGGGGCCATTTGGAATGCCTGAAATGGCTTGTCACTTAAGAATATTTTTTTGAAACTCAGATTCCCTGAATTCTTCTGTCTGTTCATAATGTACAAGGTGCATAAAGCTGGGAGTCTTCATCTCTACCGATGCATCCCACACAGTGTTTCTCAGATCCCCATGTTCTTAGATAATTCTCCTCCCTTGGTGTTCATACCTCAACTGCTAGAAGAGGGCCTCATCCTCCCTGATTGAACTAACCTCGTTATCTCTAGACTGATCCTTGCCTGCATATTTATACCTGCCTCTGGAAATTTCCATTACATGCGCCTGACGAAGTGGGTATTCACCCACGAAAGCTTATGCTCCATTACATCTATTAGCCTATAAGGTGCCACAGGACGCTTTGTTGCTTTTTAGATAATGCAGTGAATGTAGCATATTTTAACTAAGGGTGGAGAAAAGGCTCTCAACATTCAGAATAATGAGGTTTGTATTTTATCAGCTGCTCATATCACTAGGGGAGAGAAGACTGTGACAAATGGTGCTCCCAAGAGCACAGCTCAGATGAAGGATTTTTTCTTTTTAAGATCTTTTTATCCAGTCAGTCACTATGTACTAAAAGTATCACCATTTAAGACAGTCAGCCTGGAAAAGGGCAGATAGGAAGATTTTTCACACATTCTCTACAATCTCAATCCTTCAAAGTAGTTCAAAGTCTTTTCCCAATGTCATAATTTTGAATGCCTCTCAAGTCGTCGAGATGTTTTTATCTTTTTAATGTTTGTAGTTTTGTAAAAATGAAAAAAAATGTTTCCTTTAAGTAACAAAAACAACAAAATTCTGGTGACAGATTTAACTAATTGTTCATCTTACCTTTTTTCATGGACACTTTCCAGCTTTAAATCCTCAGCTGACTTTGAACACCACAAAGAGCATTTGTAGAATTTATCACTTTTGTCCAATAAAATGTTTATAATTTCTCTGACCTTTAATTTATCAGAGGAGCCTTCAGTTGGTTTGAAAACTTTCAGAGTCGTATATCCTGATTCTGTACACCATTTCCTTTCATTCCCAGAATAGAAATTGTTGCACCTGGCTTCTCTCTCTGATTAATTTCTAAACTCAGTAGAACACAGAAAAGGGACATCCTGCTTGTCTTATGTGCTCACAATGGGTTTTGGGCTAAATTTTCAAACTTAGGGGCCCTTAGCTGCACATGCAAAATATGTCTGGAGGTGCACCCCTGGGTAATTGTTTCAGTAAAATATACATTTGTACTCATAAAATTAGTGTTTATGTGCACAAAATGGATATGTACACATTTGGGTACATGTTCAAGAACTTACTCGGTTATGTATGCATACCTGACATTCATGTTTTGTTGGTATGACTTTGGTGCCTAAATTTGCCCCATTGACTTATGTCTGTTTTCTCTTAGAGACAAATCTTGTGCCTGTAAAAGAATACACTCATAGAGTAAGAACAACTAGTTGAGTTCTGCTGCTTAAGAGTACCTATGCTACAGAAAACCTATGCAGGGGAAAACTGTTCCCCATATGCATTTACTGAGAAGTGTTCCAAGCCGCAGTAGGAGATGATGGAGACACAGCAAGTAGATCCACTGCTAGAAAGATCATAGAATATTAGGGTTGGCAATCAAGAGATCATCTAGTCCAACCCCCTGCTTAAAGCAGGATCAATCCCCAAATGGTCCCCTCAAGGATTGAATTTACAACCCTGGATTTAGCAGGCTAATGCTCAAACCATTGAGCTGTCCCCCCAGGCTGTGTTGTGGTGGAGAAGCACAGGAGTGTGGACACTGCTGCAGCCCTGACTAGTTGCAAGAGTTAGTAACGATGTTAAGCTTGTGTATTGTCTGATATATGCCATATCCAGCTCAGTATTTATTCAACAGAACAGATTGAAAGTCAATTTTAAGGATCCCTCACTCTGTGCACATATTTTATTTTTTAAGCAAATGGCTCTTTGACTATTTAAATAAATAAATTAGTGCTGGGGGTGTTTGCACAGTTAATTGCTTGTAGGCTTGAATTCCTCCCCATCTATCTGAAGATGCACTTCCATTGCACCATCCATCTGAAAATCTCAGAGTGGTTCACAAAGGCTAATAGATTTGTCTTACAAAACCTTGTGAAGTAGAGAAATATTATCCTGGTTTTCAGATTAGGAAACTGAGGAACACAGAGAGATACAGGAAGGTTAACATTTCAAAAACTCTTCTGCCTCACTTGAGTGATCTACAGGGTCTGATTTTCGAAGATGCTGAGCTTTGAGTGCTCCTGCTTATGGTTCTTAAATTGTTGGGGACCATAGCTGCTCAGCAATGAGGGTATTTCTATACCGCAAAGAAAAACCTTTGGTGCTGAGTCTCAGACTCATGCTTGGGGTATGCCTGGGGGGGCTGTGGAGCTAAAAATAGCAGTGTAGACATTTGGGCTCAGGCTAAATGGGGGAGGATCTCGGAGCGCAGGCTCCAGGCCAAGCGGGAATGTCTACACTGTTATTTTTAGCTCCACAGCCTGAGACTTGTGAGTCCGAGTCAATCTGAGCACCAGAATCACAGGCCACTTTTGAAAATGTTGGCCCAAGGAGGTTGTGTCTGAGCCAAGAATAGAAACTCACATTTTCTGACTCATCCTGTGCATTAACCACAAGACCATATTTCCTGCTTTGGGGTTTCTTCCTTAAAAGACATTTCAACTGGAATATTTACATTTTGCTACTCAAACTTTTATGGCACTTTAGGACTGTGTCAGTCTGAGACCTTTGTGACTTCTTTGCAAGCAAACTGGGGGTATATTTGCTTTGGTTGGCAGTGGATTTAGTGTTGTGCTCACTCTAATCGAAGTTATTTGTTTCACTTGACGAAAGGATATTCTTTCAATATTTATTTTTAAAAAGAGGAAAATAAAAAACACAACAAACAAAAAAACCTGCCCCCAAATCTTTGCATTTAGTGCCCTGTATTAGAGGCTCTTCTCAGTAATCCTTTCCTGATTAAACTGCTCTCTCATGGGATAACCTTAGTGTAACATGTTACCTTAGAGTATCAAAAGTTCAAGGTCTCCCCCTTCCTAAGAGCAATAAACTCTAAAGATCTGCTTTAATTGCCTGTTAATGAGATGTAACTCCCTTGTGCCAGCTACCTGTATCACGGGGTAGGAAGCAGCTCCTTCAGAGCCACTGCTTCCTCTTTTACACAAGGAATGGGTGGGCTCTGCCTCCCTGTCATGTACAGGGCACTGCAGCAGTGCCAGCACCCCAAGGGACATATGCTGTGTCAGTGTGAGGCTGGTGCAGGAAAAATCTCCCCCCTTTTCTGAGTCACAGCCTGTTTCTAGGGCTGCTCCTGGTGTAAAACATACATAGGACATGTGGCAAAATCCCAATTTAGCCCTTTAGTGGCCTGGCAATGTATCTTTTCTACATATGCCTTCTTTTGTAGAGAACAATTTTAGAACCATTAATACCTGGAAATATTGTAAACGCTCTTCTGGTCAGTGCATTTTGGTAAATTTCTTTTCCAGATGGGTACCTGACTTCACTACATATCTTTGAAGAGACGTTTTGTATGTTTTCTGTGCTTGATCTGAACATGTGTTTTGTTGAGGGATGATGTTTTCTGGGAGTCCTGGATATGGCAACTGAGGTGAAGAGGAGGCCTAACACATTTGGACTTTGGGATATGGGAGCAGCAGGTTGGCAGAGAGTGAAGCAGAATGAGCTATTAAGCTCCCTCCATACTGCAGAGATTGTCAGCTTCTGACTCACTCTCCCCCTTGCACTGCTCTGTGTCCTGCTAGATGTTCTTCTGGGCTCCTTCCCTCAGTCCTTGAGAGTTACCGCTACTCCTGCCAAGTAATAGAGGGAAGCTTGGGAAAGAAGCAGCAGGAGCAATCTCCTAATGTCAGAGCAAAGGTCTGCCAGAGTACAAGAGAAGTGTCCTGGCTACTGCTACAGGGAAGCACAAAGGTTAGCAAGTGAAATTCCACTTTTCAGCCCTGTTGTTCTCACTCCCCTCATTCTACACAGTTGCTTTCCATTTACTTTTGAGAGGGGGGCTCCTCTTGACGAGATGCTGTGTGGGGAAGACACAGCTATTCAGCCCACTCCAATCTTCTTAAATGTGTTTGAAGCAGCTGCAGAGTGATTTGGAGCTGGAGGACCGGACCTGGGGGGTCTCCCACATCCCAGGTGGATGCCCTAATCACTGGAGCACAGAATCAGCCCCCCCCCCAGTCTTCATTCACTGGCCCAATGACTAAGTATTTATCCACAGTGGAATAACCATTGGGCCAAAGAGAGAGAATGAGTGGGAATGATCCTGTGGTCCAGTGGTTCAGGCACCAACCATGGAGGTGCATAACCCTGGGCCCAGTCCCATACTCCCATCTCATTTAGCCAGAATGGAACACTTCAACTGAAGACACTGAGGGACCCCACATCAGCATATCCCATAGCTCAGTGGTTTGAGCACTCACGTGAGAGATGGGAAGACCCTCCCCCTTTCAAATCCTTTCTCCAACTGTGGCAGAGAGAGGGGAATTTAACCTGGGTCTCCCATATCCTAGACAAGTGCTCTAACCATTGGGCTAAAAGTTATAGGGTGGGCACCACACTTCCTTCTCCTCCTCCAGCCGTTTTGTGTGGTGCGAGGCAGGTAGCTCACTCCCACAAGAAGCAGCTTAGGTGTCTAAGCTGCCTGACTCTAGGCAGTGGGTACCCGTTCACGGATTGCAAGCAGAGGTAGGCACCTCCCTGCAACCTGGACCTACGTGCCTATCTCCATGAGAGAGATGGAGCGTAGCACATGCCGCTCAGTTGATGTCTTCCATTAGCTAACTTAGCTGGCTCCCTGTGAAGCGTACTAGGTTTTATGGATCACACCCTAAGGTGCCTATCTCTCCCTACTCATTGTATAGGAGCCAGACATCTAACTTTGCTTTGTGGATCGCAGTATTGTTCCTGTGATTTTCCTAGGCCCCTAAAAGTTAGGTGCGGTGGTTCTCCGCTTTGCAACACCTGAGTCCCAACATCCTGCCTTGACTTACCAAAAAAAGATAAATAGGAAAAGTCTAACCATTCAGGATGGAATTCATCATAGTATAAAGTGTAAGACCTCTATGCATAACTTAAGCCTTTTGCAAGCCACTTAAGTGGTGCACGGGGCTTAGTACCAGAGCTCTGTATTTGGGTGTGTTTATCCTTTAGAGACCACATTGAAAGTTGCCTTTTGTGAAAGCCTTGCAGCAGTAATCAAAGACAAGGAATTAAAGTGATAGAGAACATCATATAAGGCTGCTGAATCTAAGAAGAGCAACTCTATGCAAACTCTACATTCTTAATCCAGTGCTCATACTATGCTGAGTGGCTTTGAAAGAATATAGCTAGCTAGATACAATCTATTTTGATATTTCAGGGTAAATGTTAGTAACTGTCCCAAAAGGTTTCATGCACAAAGAGTGAGTAACTAGCCATATATTTCCTACATCATAATTAGAAGTGAATGCCAGTGGGGGAGGGGACAAGAGCGGGCGAGCACATGTTCCCTAAAAAGGAAGTTTTATCAGGAAAAAAAGAACTTCCTGCTAATAAGATCAGCATCGCTTGCTGGTTTTCATTCAAAAAAGAACTTCAAGAATGTCGTGCACAAATTTAGACAGCTCAGAAAAAGGTATGTATAACTAGGGTTTCAGCCACTGAATCAAGGTTATTTTAAAATAAATCAGGTGCATCTCAGCTAGCCAAGAAAGATACATAATTAACGCTGAATGAGGCATTAACTCTAGAAAGCATTGCCTATAAGAGCTATGTGTTAAAATAATGCTGAGATGTTTATGAGAAAAACATCCCAAGAGGAATCAGAAGAAGTGTAGGGCCAGGGCCTCTGCTGCCATTTTGCCCCATACTGCTGGTGGATTGGGTTTGAGCACTGGACAAACCAGGTCAGAAGAGGATCACCTCAGTCACAGGGGAGTAGGGGATATTGCCAGAGGAAAGGGGATGCATGTGGTGTGCCCCTGCACTATGCCATACTCTGACTATAGTTTCTGATACTTCCATTAGGATCTGAAATAATTTGGCTCTTTATGCAGCTGCTTGTGCTTTCTGCTCTTCATTGTGTAGGAACAGCACAAATTTGGCCCTACTGATAATACTGTATATTTTAACCTGGAACTAGAACTAAAATCTCCAGTGAATTGTTCTCCCCCTCAAGAGCCTGATCAGAAGCCAACCAAAGGCAGTGGGAGCAGTTGATATACATTTTATTGTGTCCTCAAAGAAACAAAAACTCTCTCATTTAACAAAATGCTTTTTCCAGAGGCAAGACATTGATTGTTCTAAGGTTGGTAGATCACATTGTTGATATTCAGAACAGGGGTGGTCATAAGGCTAAGAAATAAGTTTGTGGTCACTGACTAGGCATTCTTTGTGTCACATGACTCTTAATTCAAACCTTTCTAACACCGATACAGCATGGTCAAATGGTCAGAGGTGGGATTAGGGGCTAGGAAATCCTCTGTTGTATACTCAGCTCTGCTATTGATTAGCTGTGTAGCTTTGACCATATTAATTCTTTCTGTGCTATGAAGGAGTAGAAGAGTTGATTCAGGGCTGAAAGTCAAACTATATTATATTTGTACCAATAATGTATTTGTTTACTTTTAAATTCAGCATACTAGATACTGCTGAATATTTGGGGTGACAAACTGTGCTATATTAATGTTACTGCAAGGAGAAAGAGACCCAACAGGGCTGAAGTCAAATGTTAATGAAAGGATTTCAGTTTATGTTTAAAAATACTATGTTTATACATATAATATATGTTATATGGGAGAGTTCTACCACTATGGAATTTTGGTACACACATTAATTCTTTAACTGATACCAATGAAGTTATCTCAGAATATGTAAGTCTAGTAGCTATATAGCATGGGATATGAGTAGGACTTTAAGAAGATACTGCAGAAAATTTCCAACATACACAGGTTCATGTATGAGGTGATCAGTAAAAATGTGAGTACTGCCCTGAAACCTACTTTATGCAATTTGTGTAGTCTTGAGAAGGGCTGTAATATGGTACTGGACTTTCATCGCTGTGAGGATCCTTGTAGCTGCATTTGTTATGCTACTGGGCCTAATTCTCATTTGCACTAAGGCCCATTTAAACCACTCTACAGTATACTGGGGCCTAAGTGTAAATGAAAATCAGGTTCTATTGTCTTTAAGTAAGAGAGTTAGGAAGCTCATTATAAAGACACAATATGTTAACAAGAAGATGATGGACATTTAATGAGCTTTAGAGAAAGGACAGCTTCAGTTAGACTATACTGCAGGCATGAAAAAAGAGAAGTAAGGCACATATTAACTGTATTTCAAAGAATCAGATATGACTGATCTAAAATCACTTCTTGATTCTGCGTTCTGGAAACAGAACATAGTTGTATCACTTATGCTTACACGAAGAAAGAAGTGATTAGCTAGCAAATGCAATGAATCCATCAACAGCACTTCAGTCTTTTTCCAAATTCAGTTTTGAAATATTGTACATGATGAAAAAAACCCAAAAAATGTCAATAAGAGGAGGAGAGAGACACAGAGAGACATCTGTGTATGCATCAAGAATTAACTTTGTTCTGCTGAGGTCTCACCAAGTGGGTATCATTAAAAGAGAATGTTCATACACACAAACACAAAATTCCATTAAGATCAGGATTGATCCTCTCAAAAAACACAAAAAACTCTAAGCTGAACAGCTAGTTCCTTTTCTGATAAACTGATCTTGACCACTTAAATATGAATTGAAGTCCTAAAGTATATTTCCATAAACATAATGTAGCCATTTATATATATATAGATAGATAGATAGATAGATAGATAGATTCATAGACTCTAGGACTGGAAGGGACCTCAAGAGGTCATCAAGTCCAGTCCCCTGCCCTCATGGCAGGACCAAATACTGTCCAGACCATCCCTGAAAAATATTTATCTAACCTACTCTTAAATATCTCCAGAGATGGAGATTCCACAACCTTCCCATGCAATTTATTCCAGTGTTTAATTACCCTGACAGTTAAGAACTTTTTCCTAATGTCCAACCTAAATCTCCCTTGCTGCAGTTTAAGCCTATTGCTTCTTGTTCTATCATTAGAGGCTAAGGTGAACAAGTTTTCTCCCTCCTCCTGATGACACCCTTTTAGATACCTGAAAACTGCTATCATGTCCCCTCTCAGTCTCCTCTTTTCCAAACTAAATAAACCCAATTCTTTCAGTCTTCCTTCATAGGTCATGTTCTCAAGACCTTTAATCATTCTTGTTGCTCTTCTCTGGACCCTCTCCAATTTCTCCACATCTTTCTTGAAATGCGGTGACCAGAACTGGACACAATACTCCAGTTGAGGCCTAACCAGCGCAGAGAAGAGCAGAAGAATGACTTCTCGTGTCTTGTTTACAACACGCCTGTTAATGCATCCCAGAATCACGTTTGCTTTTTTTGCAACAGTATCACACTGTTGATTCATATTTAGCTTGTGGTCCACTATGACCCCTAGATCTCTTTCTGCCATACTCCTTCCTAGACAGTCTCTTCCCATTCTGTATGTGTGAAACTGATTGTTCCTTCCTAAGTGGAGCACTTTGCATTTGTCTTTATTGAACTTCATCCGGTTTACCTCAGACCATTTCTCCAATTTTCCAGATCATTTTGAATTTTGACCCTGTCCTCCAAAGCAGTTGCAATCCCTCCCAGTTTGGTATCGTCCGCAAGCTTAATAAGTGTACTTTCTATGCCAACATCTACGTTATTGATGAAGATATTGAACAGAGCCGGTCCCAAAACAGACCCCTGTGGAACCCCACTTGTTATGCCTTTTCAGCAGGATTGGGAGCCATTAATAAGTACTCTCTGAGTACGGTTATCCAGCCAGTTATTCACCGACCTTATAGTAGCCCCATCTAAATTGTATTTGCCTAGTTTATCGATAAGGATATCATGCGAGACCGTATCAAATGCCTTACTAAAGTCTAGGTATGCCACATCCACCGCTTCTCCCTTATCCACAAGGCTCATTATCCTATCAAAGAAAGTTATCAGATTGGTTTGACATGATTTGTTCTTTACAAATCCATGCTGGCTATTTCCTATCACCTTCCCACCTTCCAAGTGTTTGCAGATGATTTCTTTAATTACTTGCTCCATTATCTTCCTTGGCACAGAAGTTAAACTAACTGGTCTGTATGAGGGAGAGTGTGTGTGTTAAGGAAAATAAGAAAAGAAATGTGATTGAACTTTTTTTTTTTCAGTTCCACATAACCATATAGTGCACATTCTGTCATTTAATTTTGGAAATGATTTCCAGCATAACCGAGTAGGTTGTAGCCCACAGAGCCTAATTTTCAGAGTTGCCTAGCAGTTGAAGTCAATAGAGACTGTTGGTGCTCTGGACCTCTTTAAATCGAGCCTCAGGTCTCTAAAGTTATGTGTCCAAAACACAGACACACCCAAAACTGAAGATTATTTTTGAAATCTCTGGTTTCATTCAATTCCCCTGTTTTGCAGAAAGAGACTGTAAAAAGCATTTAATCTTTAAATTAGTCTTACATTCAACCTCTTCCATTGTACTGTGCAGAGCATTACTCTGAATTTGTTCATATCTCTTGATTGGACTGCAGTAATATCTTGTGCTTGATTGTACTGTATTATAATTTTATTTTCCTTCCACAGTCACAGCCAAATTTTCTTTAAATTATGGCATTCCTCTTTTTGAAATCCTTGCATAGATGCAAGAATAAATATTAGGCAGGTTTTCTCGCCAGAATTTCAGAAGTTCCTATAAAAGAGGAAAGAACATGTTGGGTAAACCATCACAAATCAGTAGCAGTTTGACCTTGGATTAACACTGAGTGTAAAAACTAAAAACAGTACTTATATAACTAACAACATGTATAACAGAGTAGACAGAGCCCATACAGGCCAGAGGAACTAATAACAAACTCAGATATCTTTACAATAACATCTGACGGGCATGACTTGTCAGTTTGGAACTCATTAGATTTGATAAGACAAAAGGAAACTTGAAGGCGTGTGGAATCTAAAACCCTTCAGAGAATGTTACAGTAATTAAATATTACAATAATTGAGTCTAAGGCAGGGGTGGACAAACTTTCTGGCCCGAGGGCCACATCGGGGTTGCGCAACTGTATGGAGGCCTGGATAGGGAAGGCTGTGCCTCCCCAAACAGTCTGGCCTCTGCCCCCTCCCACTTCCCAGCCCTTGACTGCCCCCCCAGAACCTCCAACCCACCCTGCTCCTTGTCCCCTGACCACCCCCTCCTGGGACCCCCACCCCCTATCCAGCCCTCCCTGCCCCTGACTGCCCTGACCCCTATCCACACCCCCACCCCCTGACAGCTCCCCCAGGACTCCCACCCCCTATCCAACCACGCTCTGCTCCTCATCCCTGACCACTCCCTCCCGGGACTCCTCCACCTTTAACTGCCACCCGGGGATCCCACCCCTTATCCAACTTTCCCTGCTTCCTGTCCCCTGACTGCCCTCCTGACCCCTATTCACATCCCCGCTCCCTGACAGCCCCCCCAGGACTCCCACTCCCAACCCTCCCTGTTCCCCATCCCCTGACTGCCCCTCCAGAACCTCCACCCCATCCAACTGCCCCCACTTCCCTGACTGCCTGCCAGGACCCCCCACTCTCTTACCCACCCCACCCCCCACTGCTCACCCCCTTACCAACAGCAGGAGCTTGCAGCCGTGACACCTGGCCAGAGCCAGCTGCGCTCCTGACGCTGCCCAGCGGGAGCAGCCGGCCAGATTGCAGCCTGCGCGGTGGCATGGCTGCTGGGGAGGGGGAACAATGGGGGACAGGCCGGGGACTAGGCTCCACACCCGGGAGCTCAGGGGCTGGGTAGGATGGTCCCGCAGGCCATAGTTTGCCCACGTCCGGTCTAAGGTCTCAATCCTGATAGGGAGACCCATCCTATTGTAAGATTGGGGCCTAGGTGATAGAGCTAACAGACAAGTGGGAAGCCTATCATAGATACAAACGCTAGTGATTTTCTTCCCTAACTTTTTTTAAATGTGCCTTTAGTATCAAATTAGTAAAATACTTTAAACTGGGGCACCCAGTTCCATATGTGGGTGCTAAAATATGTATTTGAGCATCTAAGCAGTAATTTGAGTTATGAATTGTGAAGTGGGTGCCCTTTAGGCACTCATATTTTAAAAGGAGCTTACAATGTTTATTTCCTAAAAGCAAAATAAGTTTGTACAAACTACTAAAATTGAATTTTCATATAGAGAGAGAGTTTATACAGTAAATAATATTGATTTTTAAGTGAATACCAAATTTCTGGGATTAGATCTAGACTAGATTTTCATCTCAGGGACCTGGTTCAAATCCTAATTCACAAGAAAAAATAAGGCAGCTGTTTACATCTCAGTCTTTGTTCACATTTGTCTGCAGCTCAGTAGTATTGGGAAATTTGGCAAGTATGGCATGAAAGAGGCTCATTTCTTTTATAGCAGGCATGTGTGTTGGCAGAATCCTGAGGAAGCTTGAAAAGCATTTGCTGGCATTTTGCCTGGTATTAGCTGCTGCAATTAACACTTATTTTCATAAGCACCAAATTTGTCCACAAGTAATTATAAGTCACTACCACATGCTGTTGTGTAGTTTTACCCTTTTCTCCCTTAAATCCCCAATTAGTTGTAATATTCTTTTCACCCTTGAAAATATTTCTTTTCCTATTAATTTTGTCCTTTTTTACTTGGCTAAGATTAATTTATCCTCCTCCCTCTCCCATCTCTTTCTAGACTGGATGCCACAATGCTCAGAGAGGTATAATTCTAAATTTGATCTGAGGCTGGGAAGTAGCCCAGGAGTTCCTAAAGTTGGGAAAAAAACCCACCGTGGGACTAAAATGTGTCTATACTTACAGCATTAGGAGACCACCAAATGTGTATTGTTAAATAAATCATTAATATAGTGCCATAAATTTACCTGGAGCTTTACAGAGCGAGACGCTTTCCCTCCGGGTTTTATGATATGATGCTGAAAGTGATTGAGGTCAACTCACATTAGCACTTACACCTTTACTAACACCAGCTGCACTAATGTCACAGATCAGAAAATAACTTTGAGAAATACCCATGCTCTTACAGCTCCAGCTCAGTGGCTATCATTTATATTAGCAGTGCTGAACAGTCACATGGAAGTAACAGCAAAGTTTCCTCAGCAAAAACTGTCATTGTGTTTCTGGATGCTGAGGGTTATAAAGCAAGTTTAATCAGGAAATGTTATTCTGTGAGGTTGTTCACACTATTTCTAATAAGAAACCAACCTAAGACGAAAAAAATCTTTAAGAAACATTGCAGAAAATCAGCTTTTTTAACAGAACATATAACTGTGGGCCACCATTGTGTCAACTCTCATAAGCTAGACAGGGTCAAACCCAGTCAGTATTCAGAATGGAGATGTTCAAGAAAATCTAGCTTCCCTGACATAGGATGTGGTATGGATAATGTTAATTTAAGAAGCAGTTGAGTCTGTGCCATGCTCAGCAGTGAATTTCAAGCCTGGCCCATCTAGGTGCAGTGTCACTCCACCGCTGAGAGAGGGGATACAGGCTACTGGATGTGGGACAAGGCTACTCCCATCATGACAGAGGGGCTGTGAGGCCAAGTCTGAGCAGGCAGTGGGGCAGCCAGCACTCTTCTTCCTCACACTACTGTCTGCACTGATCAAATTGCATGATCAGGGCCTAAATCAGTACTGAATCAATGCCTGGATGAGGTATCAGAGGACACTGAGCAAGTAGTGGTGGAGCCATTTTTAGTTGTTATGGTACTTCCTGCTTGAGATATATAAATCCTGCTGACATGGCCAAAATTCAGTTTAGTTAGGAATATCCTGTCTTCCTAAAATTGCCACTGTAGTTTCAATGGGAAAACTTGTTCCACATTTCACCTTCTAAATAGAAATATTGTTGCCTGGTGTTTCTGGTGAATCACAAATATGGCATACCACCTCAGAAGTGGCCACATTTCTGTAGGGAATGAATGATCCCTGTATAATCAGGTTTTAGAACAATTTGAGAGCCACCTGCATCAAAGTAGCTAAAATATTATCAGTCACCAAAATATCTTGAATGCTTTATCAAAATGGTAATTAAATTCTAATAGTAAATTTGCGATGAAATGTAGCAGTTATTTAACAACACATAGCAACAATACGCAGAATGTGGGACTGGAGGAAGGGATAGTTCAGTGGTTTGAGCATTAGCCTGCTAAACCCCAGGGTTGTGAGTTCAATCTTTGAGGGGGGCCATTTAAGAAACTAGGGTAAAAATCTGTCTGGGGATTGTTCCTGCTGTGAGCAGGGAGTTGGACTAGATGAGGTCCCTTCCAACCCTAATTATTCTATGAATTGAAGAAAAACATCCATTTGAAACTACAGGGAAAAAGTGTGTAGACAGACTGTAACTGCACAGACAGGTATATAGCCAGAATAATGGTGAACATGCCAGCCCAAATTATCCAAAAAGCTCTGCAGCTAGAAACCATACTCATGGGTATACTTACATAAAGATAAGTTAAGCAGATCAACCATATGTTGTTGATCCCCTAGATGAGAAAAATATATCAACAGGGCAGCACCTTGATGTACTTTTCTCACAGAAGACAAGATTCCACTTGTAATGAACTCCATTGTAAGTACAGTATTTTGGATTAGATCTTGTAAGTTTTTCTGGCTCTGTAGCTCACAGCCTGACTAACATCCTGTGGTATACACACAGTGACTCTGTATTTCCTGATTTAGACTCATCCATTCTGGAATGGACTGTCATTTACTCTACAAGTCATTGGGGTGTTTTTTTACTGACACTATGAAAAAAAATATTATTGTCAGTGGAAAAGCTTTATTTAAAATATGGTCTTGGACTGGGCCTCTCACCTAAACTGGCAGGTGCTTAAAAAAATGTAAGCTGTATGTATGGTTTAGATGAGCAACTCAGCAATTTAAGGAACAATCCTGCAAGGTGCTAAGTGCACTCAACTGCTATTAAGCTGAATGCCTCCCCTGCAAGATGCTGACAACCTCAACCCCCATTTAGTGGTGTGGCCCCTTCAGTGAGCACCCGATGGGAATTGAGGGGGGTCAGCACTTTGCAGGACTGGTTCCTTAGTCATTCTATTCCAGATCTAAGCAATATATCCAGCTCAACTCTTTTATTTTATTTTTAAAGCAGCTTCCAGGTTAAGATGCTATTCAAGCTCATCTTTTAGATAAAGTATTTGCACTAAAAAATAACCCAAAAGCCTTGATTAGGAAAATATTTTTCTAAAGTCAGAACAAAAAAATCCACCCAAACTGTAGTTCAAAGGGAATTGCAGGCTCTGGCAGGATTGTGTCTTAAAGAGATTTGTAGGGCTATGCCTATAGCATTGTACTGTTGCTGTTGTTTTCACATTAGTATGGAAAATCATTTACTTCTGTAAAATGTTCAGATTGTTTAAAAAAATAGAGAGAATTTCAATACGATTTTTGATTAAAACAATGTTTTTCATTTGCAGCTACAGGTACCACATCATTGCACCACATTATGATTAGAAACAGGCAAAGTAGTTTGGAAAAAATAAAAACTGGCATAAACCTTAGCGGGCTCATGACAAGAGTAACTGGATGAAATTCTGTGGCAGTCCCTACCAAATTCACAGTCCATTTTGGTCAATTTCATGGTCCTAGGATTTTAAAATCATAAATTTCATGATTTCAGGTATTTAAATCTGAAATTTCACGGTGTTGTAATTGTAGGCATGCTGATCCAAAAAGGAGTTGTGCTGGGGGGAGGTTGCAAGGTTATTGTAGGGGGGGATTGCAGTACTGCTACCCTTACTTCTGCGCTGCTGCTGGTGGCAGAGTTGCTGTCAAAACTGGATGGCCAGAGAGTGGCAGCTGCTGGCTGGGAGCCAAGCTCTGAAGGCAGAGCTGCTGCCAGCAGCAGCACTGGAGGATAGCATGGTATGGTATTGCCAACCTAACTTCTGCACTGCTGTCTGCAGAGCTGGGCCCTTGGTCAGCAGCCCTTACTTCTGTGCTGCTGCTGGTGGGGTGCTGCCTTCAGAGCTGGGCGCCCGGCCAACAGCCACCACTCTCCAGCCACCCAGTTCTGAAAGTAGCACAGAAGTAAGGATGGCAATACTGCAACCCCCCTGCAACTCTCTTTTGGGTCAGGACCCCAAATTTGAGAAGCGCTGGTCTCCCCCATGAAATTTGTATAGAATAGGGTAAAAGCGCACAAAAGACCAGAATTCATGCGGGGAAACCAGATTTCATGATCTGTGATGTGTTTTTCATAGCTGTGAATTTGGTAGGGCCCTAGGCATAGGAGATCAGACTAGATGATCTAATGGTCCCTCTGGCATTAAAATCTATGAATCCTAAATCCTGAAAAAAGCAGAACTTGATTTTTTGGTTCAACAACCCCCTCCAGAAACCATCTACCTCTATGCTAAAGTCTTGGACCATATTTTAACTGGGAATTTATGGTAGGGTTGCTGATGTCTTCAAGCTTTGCAAGTTCCAGGGCTTCCATGGGGCAGAAGTGAGGTCACTAGATTCTGGGATGCATAACTCAAGGATGCACCAGAGCACCACAGATGGAATAGAACAGTTATCAATGAGAGACAAATAAAATGCTATATCCAGTTACCCATAAGCTCATGACAAAGGAATAATAGGCTAACTGGGGAGCAAAGAGCATTGGGATGCCTAAATCCCACTGCCATCCACAATTCCCCCCTTGTCCCCTCCCCACAACTTGGCTCCCGCCTAGCTCTGTATATGCTTAAATTCACATGGTGCCTAAATTTCTGTTGAAAAGGTTCACTAGGTGCCTAAGTTCCTGTCTCTGGGCAGGTACACTGCTACCCCACTATAGTAGTCTAGATGCCTATCTCACACCTAAGCTAGAGAATGATCCACAAGCCAGGGAAAGATAGGTATTGCTCCACTGATCTTGCTTATGGGGCCCAATCTGATAGGCATGCTCAGAGGCTTCTTACTGGATTGCCATCTTTTAAAATTGAGGTTACATTTTATCTCAATGGTTAGAGCATTCACCTGGAAAGTGAGAGACCCAGGTTCCATTTCCCCCTCTGTCTGACTCTGCTTTGTTAAGTCCTTGTTGAGGATTGGGTCCTCTGGCTTATTCTTAGAATCATAGAATATCAGGTTTGGAAGGGACCTCAGGAGGTCATCTAGTCCAAACCCGTGGTCAAAGCAGGACCAATACCCAACTAAATCATCCCAGCCAGGGCTTTGTCAAGCCTGATGTTAAAAACCTCTAAGGAAGGAAATTCCACCACCTCCCTAGGTAACCCATTCCAGTGTTTCACCACCCTCCTAGTGAAAAAGTTTTTTTCCTAATATCCAACCTAAACCTCCCCCATTGCAACTTGAAACCATTACTGCTTGTTCTGTCATCTGGTACCACTGAGAACAATCTAGATCCCTCCTCTTTGGAACCCCCTTTCAGGTAGTTGGAAGCAGCTATCAAATCCCCCCTCATTCTTCTCTTCTGCAGACTAAACAATCCCAGTTCCCTCAGCTTCTGCTCATAATTCATGTGCTCCAGCCCCCCTATCATTTTTGTTGCCCTCCCCTGGACTCTTTCCAATTTTTCCATGTCCTCCTTGTCGTGTGGGGCCCAAAACTGGACACAGTACTCCAGTTCAGACTTCAATAGTCTCTGTTCTCCTTTGAGGCAAAGGGGAAGTAAAAGTTCCAGGCCCACCAGAATTTTATTGGCTCTAATTCCCCATGTGTTATGAGCTTTCTTTTCTGAGAGTCTCTGGCTGGGGAACCTGACCCACCCACTCCACTGAGTTCCAGCTCACAGCCCTTGCTAGAAACAGCCAGAAATAAATCCTCCACAGTCCATCACTGTTCCCTGAGCTAGTTCCTACCTTTGCAGTCTTCTTCAGTTTCTTAGACTGCTTCTCTCACTTCAGTTAGCTGATATACTTGGCAGCTTCTCCCCCATCTGCTGAAGGAATCCTCTCACTAGGCTCCCTCAGTCTGTGTAACCAAATGCACCCCTGTATTACCACCCTACAAACTATTGGAATAATCTTTGTACAAAATATACCTTGTAAGGTATCATTTGAAAACTACCAACTGGATGGTCAATAATTTCATTGTGAAATGTGTTTAGCAACATTATATGTAAAGTTATGAATATAAGATGAAATCATGACTGAAGTGTGTTTACCAGACAAGTCTGGAAAGTGGGTAAACCCATTTCTCAAAGACAAAGGACAAGTTGATGGCCCTAGCCAGGTGTCATCATGTATCTAGTGGCCATTCTTTGGCATGGAAGTGGAGGAAGACAAGAGACGAACAGATCTGCATTTTAACAAGCAGATGAAAAGCAACAGCATAACATCTTTTCCCCACCAGCCTCCATGTCTCCTTGCTCTCAGCTGGAAAGAATTTTATCTAGAGGTCACTCTCAGGAAAATGCATTTCAAAAGGGTGACTGAACTATAAAAGTGAGGGGCAAAACAGTCCAAGTTATCCATCTCTGTCTTGTCACCAAAGAAGACAAAAGAAACAGCCTTTGGAGCAGATCCTGACCTGAGAGTTTGATCAACAGCGTACTGAAAACCTGTGATAAGAATTTCACCTTCAACCAAGTCTGCTTTATTCAGTTTAGTACTAGGAAGCATTTTATTTTATATTTTTCTTGTAACCATGTCTGACTTTAATGCCTTCAAACTTGTAATAATTTCAAATCAATTTGAAGTTAAATAAATTTGTTTGATTGTTTAATCAAAACTAACCCAGTGTGGTGAACAGTGTGAGTAGCTCCATTTAAGGCTGTTGTACCTTGACCCCTTAGAGGGGCAACTGACCTGATATATCTAGACTGTACAGAAGAGGGCTGGACAGTGCTAAGCACATCTTTTGGGGGAAAATCTGGAACTCGGAATGTGTTCCTGACAAAAGGAAGAAAGGAGAACAGCAGAATACGGACCCTGGACTTCAGAAAAGCAGACTTTGACTCCCTCAGGGAACTGATAGGAAGGATCCCCTGGGAGGCTAATATGAGGGGGAAAGGAGTCCATTAATGATCTGAATGATGGGAGGGATTGCACTCTCAGAAGTGTGTGGATGACACTAAGCTGGGGGAAGAGGTAGATACACTGGAGGGTAGAGATAGGGTCCAGAGTGACCTAAACAAATTGGAGGATTGGGCCAAAAGAAATCTGATGAGATTCAACAAGGACAAGTGCAGAGTCTTGCACTTGGGATGGAAGAATCCCATGCACTGCTACAGGCTGGGGGCCGGTCAGCTAAGCAGCAGTTCTGCAGAAAAGGACCAGGGGATTACAGTAGATGAGAAGCTGGATATGAGTCAACAGTGTGCTCTTGTTGCCAAGAAGGCTAATGGCATATTGGGCTGCATTAGTAGGAGCATTACCAGCAGATCGAGGGAAGTGGTTATTCCCCTTTATTCAGCACTGGTGAGGCCACATCTGGAGTATTGTGTTCAGTTTTGGGGGCCCCACTATAGAAAGGATGTGGACAAATTGGAGAGTGTCCAGTGGAGGGCAACATAATGGTTAGGGGGTTGGGGCATGTGACTTATGAGGAGAGGCTGAGGATACTGGGCTTATTTAGTCTGCAGAAGAGAAGAGTGAGGGGGGATTTGATAGGAGCCTTCAGCTACCTGAAGGGAGGTCCAAAGAGGATGGAGCTCGGCTGTTCTCAGTGGTGGCAGATGGCAGAACACTGGGCAATGGTTTCAAGTTGCAGAGGGGGAGGGCTAGGTTGGATATTAGGAAAAGCTGTTTCACTAGGAGGGTGGTGAAGCAGTCGAATGGGTTGCCTAGGGAGGTGGTGGAATCTCCATCCTTAGAGGTTTTTAAGGCCTGGCTTGACAAAGCCCTGGCTGGGATGATTTAGTTGGTGTTGGTCATGCTTTGAGCAGGGGGTTGGACTAGATGACCTCCTGAGGTCTGTTCCAACCCTAATCTTCTATGATTCTATGTTGGGGGCACTCTGCATGCAATAACCAAGGCTGGTGAAACACAGAGCGTGACTGGAGTGTGCAGGCAGGCTGCACTATACACAGACACTCCAAGTGTAACCTGCATGCTGTTAGGCTATTTGTGAGTGGCCCGGCATTGCAAAGGTTGCAGGGCAGGGGTGACACAGTCCCTCAGTGGTCTGGATTGCACCTCAAACTGTCATAGTCTGTTTGGTAACCTCCCTGCCTCCTGACCTGCAGCTCTTTTATCCCAGTCTGCTCTGGCTGGGACTGCAGGCAGTTGCTTTGTTTCATTATTTGGTAGCTGAGCCAGCATGGGGAATATAGGCCCTATGACAATCCTGCTCGGTCAGCTCCCTTACTCTCACATTTATAATTTTGTCCTTCCATTAAATTTGTAGTGTCTTCATCAGCCATGTGCAAGGGGCAGCCTCCAGTCTGTTTTGTTAGCCATTGTCATCAGCCAAGTCTATGCTCTGTACAGTAGCATGCTCAATACGATCACATGGTATAATCTGACCTTTACTTAGGTGTGGAGACCTCTGCTCGACCAGATGTTGTTCATCCTTCCAAACAGTGGTGTTTGCTTTTCCTAATCTCGTATTAATATCTTTATTGCAGCCCAGCTTCAAATGTCATCACACTGCCCAGATGGCAGATCTCTTCTGCCTTTTCAATTTCCTTTCTATCCACATGCACCTTTGCATCTGTTGTGCAGTTTTGTACCTTCATAATTTTGGTGTTTCCTGCATTTACTTTCAATACAACTTTTGCTACTTCCTGTTCCACCACTGATTTAAGGGCAATAATTCCATTCCATATTATTGTTAGTAAAGCAATGTAACTGGCAAAGTCAGGGTTGTGTAACTCATCTTCACTAACCTATTTTACACCTTTTATTGTCCTCTTCACACCCAGTCTATTGCTAATGCAAGGAAGATTGGTGATAATATACATTCTTGTCTAACTCCAGCCACAATATCAAACCACTCATCCAGGCCTGCATCCTTACTTCACATCTATTTTAATCACATAAACTGCTTGTGAGAAACAAGGCAGAGAGGTAATATCTTTTATTGGACCAACTTCTATTGGTTAAAGAGACAAGTTTTGAGCTTACACAGAGCTCATCTTCAAGTGTGGGTGGACCTGAAGAAGAGTTCTGTGTAAGCTCGAAAGCTTGTCTCTCTAACCAATAGAAGTTGGTCCAATAAAAGATATTACCCGCCCACTGAGTCTCTCTAATATCCTGGGACCGACCTGGGTACAACATGGCAATTTTCTGAAATAGTCTGGACAACCTTTAAAAATCTTAGGAGTTCATTGTATTAAAAATACAAATGTTTATGTATTATTGTGGGATTGTATGCAATGTTTCTAGGGTGGAGACATTACTAATGTAAATCCTGGGAAGTTTTATGAGCTTCAAAGGACTCTTAAGCACTGGGCCATATAAGAATGAACATTTGTGATAAACTAAATTGACTGGGTTTCCTGGGAAATACTTGGGAAGAGGAGAATGCAATTTTCCACCTCCAGACCCAGCCTTTTGAAGCTAGCCCTGAGGAGAAACCCATTATCTAAAAATTACCTATTCTTAGATCAAAGAGCCAGGTTGTACAAGGGAGTAACTCACAGGTTCATTGGGATTCTTGTTCTGAGAAAAAGGTAACCTTATTAGCAATCATGTGGGCTCATTTATTGTTTTAATGTTTACTCTGGAATGCGTTCTCTTTAAGAATAAATGTGCTTGCTTAGGAAAAGCTGTGTGGCACCTTATAACTGTGGGTGATTATGCCATTTATAGCCTCTGAAATGCAAGGCCTGTTTAGGCAGTCTGACTTGCTAGGGAATTCAATGTAGGCGGGCAACTGCGCAGCCAGGAAAAATCCCACTCAGAAGGGAGAGAGACGCAGGTCTCTGCTCAAGAGGTGATAGCTCAGGAGCTGGGACGCTAAAAGTGGGTGCCCTTGCTGGATCCTGAGGAGGAATATGAGTGCAAGTGCCCTGAACTGCCTGTTATGTTAATCAGTTTGTCTGGTATCCCATAGATTCTGTGGACACTATCGAATGCTTTCTTAAAGTTGATTAAGATGGGGTTTTGCCAAGCAGTATCTTTTTCAATGATCTGTCAGTGTGAGTCTCCGCTCACAACATGATTCACTTGACAGAACATATTGTCGGCCGCGTATGTGGCCCACAGTTGTAAATAGATTGAGAACCACTGGTCTATGTGGTTGACAGTCACATTGTTGATCTCAATGTGAGCTTGCAAATCCTTTTGTGCTGGAAGAGACAGCTGCCTACCTATAGGGTGTTTGTGCTACAGAGATTCAGGAGCCATTTACCATTATCAGTTTGGAGGCCTTCTGCTGCTGTGCCCATGACTCCTTCCCAAACAATAGAGTTGTTGCTGATTTGTTCATTGAAGTTGCCTACCATCAACTTGATGTCATAGTTAGGTATGTCATCCAACACTGGTTGCACCTGCTTGTAGAGTGTATTGTTTTCCCTGTCACCTGCTGCATTTGTTGGTGCATATACTTGGATTATTGTACACTTGGCACATCTTGTTTGCTCCTAAGCCAACAGGATCTTCGCTCTGATGTTATCCAGAATAATTCCAACAGCTCTTTCATACTTTCCTCCTCCTGAGTATAAGATTGTAGCACCATTAGACATCATCTTGCTTTACTGATACCAAGTATGCTTAAATGGTATTTTTCATGTCTCTTGTAACCTATACCAGCTTCCCCATACTATACAAAGTACGTACATTCCACGTGCCCACTGTTGTTACAGATTTGGTCATCAGGATTTGATGTCTCTATCTCAACTTCCTTTCACCTTTCACTGGGATCTCTTAGAATTGGATTTAGAGCTCCATATGCATCGACAGTTCTGAAGTTTGGGTTTAACTTAGGGGTGGGCAAACTTTTTGGCCTGAGAGCCACATCTGAGTGGGGAAATTGCATGCAAGGCCATGAATGTAGGGCTAGGATAGCGGTTGGGGTACCAGAGGGAGTGCAGTGTGTGGGAGGGGGTGTGGTGGGCAGGAAGGGGCTCAGGGCAGGAGACTGGAGGGCAGGAGGATGCGGAGTGCAGGAAGGGGCACAGGGCAGGGGGTTGGGGTGCAGGAGGGGTTCAGGTTGCAGGCTTCGGCCTGGCGCTGCTTAACTTGAGCAGCTCCAAGGTGGCAGTGGCGTGCAGCGGGGATAAGGCAGACTCCCTGCCTGCCCTGGCCCCTTGCCATTTCCAGAAGCGGCCAGCACCACGTCCCTGCGGCCCCTGGGGGCAGGGGGACAAAGGGCTCCATGCATTGCCCTTGCCTGTGGGTACCTCCCCCGAAGCTCCCATTGGCTGCGGTTCCCCATTCCCGGCCAATGGGAGCTGCGGGGGGGCGTTGCCTGCAGGCAAGGGTAGCGCACGGAGCCCTCTGCCCTTCCCCCCCCCCAAGGGGCTGCAGGGACATGGCCACTTCCAGGAGCAGCACAGGGCCTGTGGCGCCATGGAGGCGGCAATCCCGTGGGCCGGATCCAAAGCCCTGACAGGCCGGATCCGGCCTGCAGGCTGTAGTTCGCCCACGTCATTTAACTGAACTGTTTGTGTTCCAGTAAGACTTTACCTGAGTGGGTTGCAACACTCCCTGCAAAACCCTCCTTTTTTATCCAGGCTTGTGACCAGCACTGTTGCTTACAGTTTGAGAAGTAGAAGACCTCTGTCCAAATCCTTTCTCCCTATCAGGCAGGGGGAGAATTGAAACTGGGTCTCCCACATCCTGGGAGAGGGCTAATCACTGGGATAAAAATTATAGCATTTCTTGCTAAAAAATGGCTTAGGCATCTAAGCTGTCTGACTCCATTAGGACAGGTTCCTGTTCATGAATCGCTAAGCACAGATAAGTACCTCCCTACATTCTGACTTAGGTGGCAAACTCCATGAGAGAAGTAGAATTTAGGACACACCACTCTCCCATTGACTAAGTTAGGCAGCTCCCAACTTTTGTGGATCCCCTTCTTAGGCACCTAGCTCTCCCCTTTCACTGTAGAGGGAACCTTGGTGCCTAACTCTGACTTTGTCGATTCCATTGTTATTCTGGTGATTTTCTAGGCATTGCACTGCTGAGCTTTGTGGATCCAGGCCATACTAACCAAATCTTTGAAGGTTTGCACAGCATAAATTACAATATAATACAATAAGTTGTGAGACACCAAAACCAAGGTAAAAGAACTACAAACTACAACAGTTGGTCCTATTTTTGTAATTTAACTATATTGGTGAAACACCTCAGTATTCACCCAGGTCCGAGGGGACACTATCAGCATCAGGGATTGTGTTGGTTTCCCACAACAAAAGGGGGAACCTCCCTCCCTGTAAGCTAATGAATAACCCAGACCTTCTTGGCACATCATGGAAAAATGATCAACTGGCACAGAAATATTCCTAGCCACAGAACTTTAAAAAACAATATTTATTGAAATGTGAGGATGGCAATGGCTCTATGTGAGATCAGAATAAAATAATAACTTGTGCATGTGACCTGGCTGCAAACCTTTGTTATTAAAAAATAGAAGAGCCTACTGTAATGATGGTGTATAAACAGTATTGTTTATGACAGTTGCTGCAGCATTCCAGGTCAGCATTTCTGCAGCATACTGTCCAGAATGCAGTTAACAGGTAGGCCATTTTGTTTCATGGGAGGGGAGAGGAAGAGTTTGTGTACACAGGCCCCCTTCCTCTTTTACATCTCAAAGAGCACCCAAGAAACAACCTCTAACAAAAATGAGATAATACACCGATTTTATGAAAGGGAAATTGCCACTCAAGCCATATGTTTTAATGCTGGATACACACACACCAGGGCATCCATCCAGAGCACATTCATCTCTGCCAGAGCGGCAGGCATTCTGCCACAGGACCGCCGAGAGGATTCAGGCGGCCTGGGGCAAAGAGGGGGAGCTGCGATGCTTGTACTTACCTGGAGGCGGTCTGGGTCTTTGGCAGCATTTTGGTGGCTGGAGGCCCTTCAGTCGTTCCGCGTCTTAGGCAGCACTGAAGGGCCCCTGCTGCCGAAATGCCGCCGAAGACCCGAACCGCCGTGGGGCTCCTGCAGGGCCTGGGGCAAATTGCCCCACTTGCCCCCCCCCCTCGGGTAGCCCATTTCTGCCATGCTCAATACATGCACAGTTGTGACACAGACACACATCTCCACAGCACACAGTATACTTGCCACACCCACCCACAGACTACAGGACACACACCCCACCCCTAACACCCACGCACAGCACCCCCCAACTCATATGACATGCCCCGCACCCTCACACCACACTCCCTAACACACACAGTACACGTGACACACCGCACCCAGGATACATGCACACCACACACCCCAAACTGCACACAGGAAACTACATGACGCCCCTGCCCCAACCCCATACACACAGGCCTCCCCTCGTGCAGGCGGCATGGCGCCCTGGCCCGTGTGGGTGGAGGGAGGGGGATCCCACCCGTAGCTGTCAAGCTCCGGCCAGACCAAGACGTGTTGTTCTGGGATTGCAGCCCGCCGCTCTCACACACCCCGCTAGGGGACGCGGCCCCTTTAAGCGGGGGCCGGGCCGGGGCAGGGCGGGGCTCGCTCGCTCTAAACTTTGTAGAAGTTGGTGACTGAGGCTCGGCGCGGCCAGAGTCTCTCTCCCCCCCCCGTCCCCGTATGGGGCCGCCCCCCGGCAGAGCCCCCTGAGCCCGGCTATGGATTATCTCACCATCTTCACCAGCAAGAGCGGCCGCCTGCTGCGCGGCACCGCCAACCGCCTGTGGGGGGCCGCGCCCGGGGCCCCCCGCCAGGTCCGCTTCCTCGACTCCCTGCAGGAGTGGGGCCCGGGCCCAGCGTCCGCACCAGGTGCTGGCTCCGCGCGGGGGGGCAGTAACGAGGGAGCTGGGAGGAGGAACAGTGCAGTAAAGGGGGGGCTGTGTCCCGTGGGGGGAGAGTGCAGTAAAGGGGGGGCTGTGTCCCGTGGGGGGAGAGTGCAGTAAAGGGGGGGCTGTGTCCCGTGGGGGGAGAGTGCAGTAAAGGGGGGGCTGTGTCCCGTGGGGGAGAGTGCAATAAAGAGGAGGGGGGCTGTGTCCCGTGGGGGGGAGCGTGCAGTAAAGGGGGTGCATTATGTATTTGTGAGGAATATCAAATGTGCAGGAGGGGCTGTGTGTGGAGTATTGGGGTGGGGTCGTGGTGAGAAAGGTGGTGTTAATATGCCCCAAGGGAGACGGGTATTGGTTGGGTAAGGGAAGAGGCCCTACACCCGTGTCAGGGCAGATGGATTAGAGCAGGGAGTCAGTTTGTAGGCATCCTTTGCCCTCCCTGTGTGGGCTGGGGTTGAGACACAGACTGCAGCACCCAGCTGGTCTGTGTATAGTACATAGTAAATATATAAAGAGAGAGTAAATACAGAGCAGCAAAGAATCCTGTGGCACCTTATAGACTAAAAGACGTTTTTGAGCATAACCTTTTGTTGGTGAATACCCACTTCATCAGATGCATCTGTATTCACCCACGAAAAATCATGCTCCAAAATGTCTGTTAGTCTATAAGGTGCCACAGGATTTTTTTCTGCTTTTACAGATCCAGACTAACACAGCTGCTCCTCTGATACTTGATAGTAAATACGGAGTTAAGGTTGTCTGGTGATAGTTTTTGCCTTTCCAGAATGCTGAGTTCACCAAAACACAAACTTCTGAAAACCAGGAAATAGAGGTAAGGTAAACAGGGAGGCAGCCTTAACTCTGACCTTCCTGCCCACGTGTGCCACCCCCCTCTGGGAGCTGGCAATAGCCACTGGCAATTATGTGCATACACCAGCTGCATTTGCATTAGGTGTGCTATATTGAATGGGAGAGGACTAAGTTGGAGCAGCTTTAAAGAGTTTTAATTGTGATATGAAGAGATCTTGGGCTGAGTCTCCACCACCCTTATGTGTGTTCTCAAAGGAAAGGAGTATATATGTACCTTGAGGTTCTGGTCTGCATCATTTCAATAGAGAATTGTGTAGGTTGTAGCAGAGCACTAGGGTCGTCTTGGCTTGGGATTGTCAATAATGAGATGGGATGTGAGACCAGTCTGTGGTTGTACTGTTCGGTGGGTGAAAGTATAGGTTTAGGTGTGTGAGTGTGAAGGGTTTGTAAAAGGTTTTGAATTGATACTAAATTTTACAAGTGTGGTATTCTGTTGGGGAAGTGGGCTCAGTTTTGAGCGTAGGGGAAATGCTAGTAGTGTCTGCTTATTACCATTAAGAGGCAGAGTTGGGAGTGTGTATTATGGGCATATAGGTGCATGGCTCAAAGAAAGCGGAGTTAAGCTTATGTGGACATTACCTTAGCCTGGCTTTCAGAAGTTTTTTTTAAACAAAGTGATTGACAATATACCATCCACAATTAACATTACACAATAATCCTGTTCCTTTACATTTCAGGACTATGATTTTGGGGGTTCCTTGTTTTGAGGGTATGATATGTGTATTTGCCTCAGTTGTTGGTATTAGAGAAACTTCCCAAGCCCTCTTGTTAAGAGGAAGGTGTAAAACCACAAAAGGCCCCTTGTATTTTCTCCTGTGAGGTTTTTCAGGCAAGCAAAACCAATGCTTTGTTGTCAGCAATAACAAAGACTGCTGATAAAGGTAACAAAACCAGCATGATTGTTTTTCTTGACTATTTTCAGAATTAGACAGCTATACAGTTTCCTTATGAAACTCGTGCTCAGAGGAAGACTGATAGGGATTGAAGATACCTATGAGATCAAGATATATCTGGAGCTCAAGCTGCTGCAATATCACTTTCTTAACCTCCTCTCCTCCCAAAAGGAAAGCTTCAGATAAGTAGGTTAATACCCAAATGCCCATACTGAAAGATACCTTCCTTTGATATTTTCTTAACAATCTTTTGAAAGTCTGCTGACATGTTGCCATTACAAAAGGATATTAACAGTCCGTTCCAATAATGTGCCCCAAACCTCTCTTATTCACCACTTGCGAGGAGAGGGATCTTACTAGCTGCTTTAAGCCAATGAGAGAGAGAGTTCTCCTGTTGGCTTAACTACTCCAGCCCCTGCGAGCTGTCTTGCCAATATAGTGCTGTTCACACCAGTGCTAATGTCAGTTTCTCAGGGGTGTGATTTATTCCCATCCCTAAGCAACATAAGTTATGTCAATGTAAGTTGTAGTGTAGACATAGCCTTATTGTGCAAAATGGGGCTGGAGGAGAACTCAACCACTGAATCTTAAATATTTTATAACTTTCTGCTCTGGCAGTGCCTCTGACACTTCAGCAAAATCAGCCTGAATCATACTGACTGTTTCCCCCCCCTCCCCCATTAAATTGTGTGTCAGGGTACAGATGCTTATACTGTGACATTTTTGCTTTGTAACTGTTAAGGCTAGAGTTAATATAAGGTGGCTTGTGGAGGTAGGGGTGCTGCTGACAGCAATGAGGGATGGATGGTTCTTAATATGGGGGAGGAGTTCTGCATGCTTCCATGTGCCTAGGTTGGGAAACAGCATTCCCCAACTTGTGCACAACATGCTGCAGAGATTGCTCTGTACTCGTTATCCAATGGAATCTTCTAAACAAAAGGTCAGTGGATTGTAGACAGAGACAAGTTCTCTTCTGGCAGGTTTTAACTAACAGTCTTAGATCATGCCATATTGTTTCATATAATAGTAACGACAGCATTAAGAGAGAATTCCAACTTCCATTCTAGTTGGATATGGGCACTCAATTGCAAAGTTAGGGTCTGCTATTAAAGCCTAAGGCTCAGCCCTTTTTCAAAAAGATGATATTTAGGTGTTGCAATGCCTAACTGAGTGAGTGTGAATCTCATTTTCAAAAGGGATAGACTCCTAAATCACTTTTGAAAAGGAGATTTATGTCCCTAAATCAGTTAGGCAGGACAACACTGATGGTAGCAATGTCTAATAGTTTTTAAAAATCTGGGCCCAACTGCTCCAAATTTCAGTTGTGTGTGCATCCAGGGTCTTGGTTCAGGCCCATGTCTAATCTGCCCTCCAGTCTCTCCAGTTCACCTATAACTATCTCAGACTCTGTTAGGGTTTCCATTTCATATTTGGTCTCAGTCGAAATGTGGGATGTGTGTGGTTATTTAACGTATGAACAAACTTCTGTTAAGATAAGTATGGAAAAATTATTCTTCTATGTAATTCAGAAACACTGATCTCAGAACTCCAGTAAAACCTTGTAGATTTCATGGACTTAATATACTTAAATTTTAAATAACATATTTTGGTATGTTAAAGTTATAAGCATGTAACATTGGAGATTTCATGCTTCCATGTTAGTATTTTGCTATTTGACTTCCTGAGATGATTAGCTATTATGCAGTATATGTTTTCTGGTTCAGGGAGTCAGGCAAATATTTTCAGATTTCATACCTTAAATTTAAATCTTTGGCCACCTTGCTGTCGTATTTGAGGCTGTCCTAATGGTGAGAGAGAGATTTCTTTAGAAAATATTACTGTAGTATGTATTTGCTTCTGAACATATACCTACATATTTATATGCTGAGCAGTCTATTGTATTTCTAAATGTGGAGGACAGAGTTAAGATACTGAATTTGCTGCATGTCAGAAAGAACACTAGTTTAAACAGTCCATGTTGTTTGTTAATAGTCAGCTCACTGAAATTCAGACAAAATTTCTCCGTAAGTTAACAAGTTTGACAGAGGATAAAAGTACAAGAGTACTAGAAATAGCGACTGTGAGATGAAAACATGGCTTTGCCAGAGCTGCTAATCTCTTTGACATAGCTGGGTTATTACTGAATTTCCTTCCATGTTACAGAATACAGTTGTGTTTTTCATATATTATCACTTTGTTTCTTACTATTTTTAAAGCTGTTGATGTTTCATGAAAACTCAGAGGAAACACTCTAAGTAAAAGAAAGTTTGCTTTTTTCTAGAACAGGGGTTCTCAAACTGGGGACTGGGACCCCTCAGGGCGTCATGAGGTTATTACATGGGGGGGTCGTGAGCTGTCAGCCTCCCCCTCAAACCCTGCTTTGCCTCCAGCATTTATAATTGCCTTTAAATATGTAAAAAAGTGTGGTTTTTTTTAATTTATAAGGGGGTGGGAGGTCGCACACAGAGGCTTGCTGTGTGAAAGGGGTCACCCAGTACAAAAGTTTGAGAACCACTGTTCTGGAAACTTCAGCTAGTGCAAAATGCAGTCTTCAGTAAGCAAGCATTTAATGCATGGATTGATGTGATGTAATCTGTAATGGCTTCTAATTAAGGCTGACAAGCAATTAAAAAATTAATTGCATGATTAATTGTGCTGTTAAACAATAATAGAATAATAGGTATATAAATATTTTTGGACATTTCCACATTTTTCAAATATATTGATTTCAGTTACAACACAATACAAAGTGTACAGTGCTCACTTTATATTTATTATAAATATTTGCACTGTAAAGTAAGAGTATTTTTCAATTCACTTAATCTCTTTATCATGAAAGTTGAACTTACAAATGTACAATTATGTACAAAACTAACTGCATTCAAAAACAAAACAATGTAAAACTTTAGAGCCTACAAGTCCACACAGTCCTACTTCTTGTTCAGCCAATTGCTCAGATAAACAAGTTTGGTTACAATTTGCAGGAGATAATGCTGCCTGCTTCTTGTTTAAAATGTCACCTGAAAGTGTCACTGTTGTATCCTGCATTGCAAGATATTTACGTGCCAAATGTGCTAAAGAGTCATATGTCCCTCTGTGCTTCAACTACCATTTTAGGGGACGTGCATCCACTCGGATGATGGGTTCTGCTCGATAACAATCCAAAGCAATGCAGAAATGTTCATTTTCATCATCTGAATCAGATGCCACCAGGAGGTTGATTTTCTTTTTTGGTGGTTTGGGTTATATAGTTTCTGCATCGGAGTGTTGCTCTTTTAAGACTTCTGAAAGCATGAGCCACACCTCATTCCGATCAGATTTTGGAATGCACTTCAGATTCTTAAACCTTGGGTCAATTGTAGCTATGTTTTGAAATCTCACATTGGTACATTCTTTGTGTTTTGTCAATCTGTAGTGAAAGTGTTCTTAAAACGAACAAAAGGAGCACCCATGTCTGCCCGGGAGCCCCAGAGTGACCTCACCGAGGCCGGCTGGAGGAACCAGGAGACAGCAGCAGATGGTGCAGTACGGCTGCTAACCATCTTTGCTAACTTGCAAAGGCAAGGAGCTGCTGGTATGTAGCACTGCAGTACCACGTCTGCCAGCAGAACCCAGGAGACGTACAGTGACAGTGAGCTGTGCGGGCTCCATGCTTGCCGTGGTATGTTGTCTGCATGGGTAACCCAGGGAAAAAGCAAGAAACGATTTTTTGCCGTTGCTTTCAAGGGGCGGAGTGGGGCTGACAACATGTACCCAGAACCACCCGTGACAGTGTTTTTGCCCCGTCAGGCATTGGGAGCTCAACGCAGATTTCCAGTGGGCTGCGGGAACTGTGGGATAGCTACCCACAGTGCAAGGCTCCAGAAGTCGACACTAGCCTCGGTACTGTGGATGACCTGCGTCGACTTAATGGTCTTACATGGGGGGGCACACACTCAACTATATCAAATAGATTTCTATAATGTCGACTTATATTAAATCGACCTAATTTTGTAGTGTGGACATACCTACTGTGTTTAACAAACAAGCAGCTGCATTCTGCATTAGCTTCCATTTCTGAATGGACTTAAGGTGTATTCCTTGTAGAATTTATTGCAATAGTCTAATATCGTGGTGGTGAAAGGTGCAGATCTGAGGAAAAGGGTTGCCATGGGGAATGTGAAGCTGTCTTGGGGTGGATGTGTGTTTTTGTGTATGTGTTTGGGGGGGGAGGGCAGAGAGGTGCTTTTAAAAAATGTTCGATAACACAGTTAAAGCACCCTTAACACCTCATGTAGACAGTTTAAAATTATGACTTGTAATTTGTAGGGAATAATGAAGTTTTAAGGAGTGTTTCAAGCAGTTAACACACTTTTTAAAAGCAACTTTTTTGTTGTTGTCAAGATAGCCAAATAGCAGTGGTGACCAAGGCATTATCTAGAACTGGAGTGGGCAAACTTTTTGGCCTCAGGGCCACGTTGGGTTTCCAAAATTGTATGGAGGGCCAGTTTGGGGAGGTTGTGCCTCCCCAAAGAGCCTGGCATGGCCAGGCCAATGCCCCCTATCAGACCCCCACCTGCTTCTTGCCCCCGACAGCCCCCTCCCCCCATCCACACCCCCACTCCCTGTTTCCTGATCACCCCTAGACCCCCTGCCCCTGACAGCCCCCTATAGCCCCATCCAACCACCCCCCCATGTTCCCTGCCCTCTGATCACCCCGACCCCTATCCATACCCCTGACCACCACCTCGAACTCCCGTGCCCCTTTACTGCGCCAGGAGCACCAGGACAGGCAGCCATGCTGCCCGGCTGGAGCCAACCATGCCACCGCGCAGCACAGAGCACCAGGTCAGGCTGCAGCTCTGCAGCTGCGATGCCCCAGCAGCTTGCAGCCCTGCCACCCAGAGCGTTGCGCCAGCAGCGCAGTGAGGGGGAACAGCAGGGGAGGGGCCAAGGGTTCAGGGGCTGGGCAGGAGAGTCCCATGGGTCAGATGTAGCCCCTGGGCTGTAGTTGGCCCACCTCTGATCTAGTACAAGCTGGCAAAGACCAAGACATCAGATTTGAGAACCGAAGTTTCAACTAATGAGCATAAGCCTTTGATCAAGGGACCAGTATAATCTCAAACGTTTCTCCCAGTTGTTGTCTTCAATCTATCATCACTTCTGTTTTATCTGGGTTGAGTTTTAATCAGTCTGTCTTTTTTACCCACACCCTTTGGATCAGGTAACAGGGAGACATAATAATTTTAAAAGTCGTCAGTAGGCAGAAATATACCTTCTTACTAAACCCTTCTAATGGTTGTTATGATTACAACCCATGCAGTGTTTTAGGATCATTGCATTAAATTTATGAATTGATTGTGTTCCGGTCCATGGGGCAGGGGTTACCACAGCCCCTCCAAGAACTAAAAATTGTGTATGTTGGTTGGGGCGGGGTGGTGGACGGAGAGAGGGCGGCTAAGGTACATTGCTGAGATTGTAAATCACCCCTTGGATGGTTTGTATACGCTGGTTCAAACTGGGTTTTCCAGAGACAGAGAACTGGAAATAGATAAAATGATTTTAAATGGACTTCCTTTTGGTTCAGCAAACTTAAGAAGCTCCAACCTTTGCTGAAGGATTGACAAGACTTTGGCCTACCCAGGTCTCTGATTTCTGGTACATTTAGTATGCATGTTGATTTGTTTTTGTTTTGTCTGTGATGCTTTTACCCTAGTGTTCTAGGCAGAGAGAGAGCCCTGTGGTAACTTAACTATTGGTGTATATTGATCATAATCCATGGAGAGAAAGCAAAGCACAGGTGCTTGCTGTTAGGCACAGTGGCTTGCTGGGCCTAGAACAATGAATGATGAGGCTGTGTAGCCTTAAAATCCTTGTTTGGAAGGGAGTGGGACACAGGTCCCTTCCCAGAGATAAGTGATGGCTGGAGACTGACTGGGCACTCCTGGAGTGGACCACAGAAGGATGGATACGGGTGCAGTTACCCTGAAACTTACAGCTGTATATGCACGATAAGCTGAAAAAAGACAGTGACAGAGAGGAACCCATATTAGAGAGCCATTGGGAACAGAAGACAAATTCTCCAAAAATACCTTCCAGAAACTTTTCTAATACAGACAAAATAATTAAGCCACCTCTATCATCTGTTCCTACTCCTTTCTACTCATACAAGTCAAAGCAAATGCTTCTGACAGACATACTAATCAGCATGCGTACCTGGTCATTTTCCTTTGCCAGGAGATCAATCAGTGTAATCTCTGTGCTGTGACCAAATCAGAATCCATATTGACCAGTCTCAAAGTAGTATTCAGGTACTGAGTTGCTTCCTTAGAACTGTTTCCATAACTTGACACGGTTGACTGATTGTTCAATAAGTGGGTGGATTGTCAGCATCAGCAGCTGATTTCTTAAACAAAGAATTCACATTTGCTTCCTTCAAACCAACTGGCTTTCTCCTCTCCTTTCAAGAAGGCATTAACTGTCTCTTCCAGCAGGGGACTAGAACTTCCCACAAATCTTCATCAGATATTGGGTGAAAGCCTGGGTTGTGGAACAACTTCCTGCCAAGTTACTTTTGTAGAGTCTTCAGTTCCAGCAGTATGTCTCTAATCATGAGCATAAAGTTCAAGAAGTTCACAACAGTCAATGGAAACAGCTCATACAAAGTATTTGCATGTTATAGTCTATCAGGGAACTGGTTTTATCTGCCTTCAAATTGCAATTTTTATCTAGATTTAACATAGGTTACATGGATGAGAGCTGAATGACTATGAAGTGGTCTTGTCTGTACACTCACTTAGCGCTTTTTCTACATCACCCTCTGAGTTTCAACAGCTAAGCTTTTGTTAGAGTAGTGGTAGACAGTGTGTCCAAGGAGTTCCATGGTCTTTCAGTGTTTCTAGTACAGCTAACCACAGTGCAGTAGAAAATTTCAGATGTGAAATCAGAAAAGCTAAGTTGCATTAACCGCCTGTGCTGTCCAGTTGCATAAGTTAATAGCCTCCTCCTATTACTGTTCCTGCCTTAATATAAAGGAGAAATAACAGTACCATGCTGGGGGTGAGGGGAAGGGGGAAGAGAGGGATAAGCCATTGTAAGGGAAGCAAAGTCAGTTTTTCTCTCCAACCCCCAATAAATAGTACATCTTAAAGCAATGAGTTCGATTAACTGATGTAAGCCAGAAACATTAGGGCAAAGTGGGGAAAGTCAGATTCCAGTTGTTAGGTTACATTACTGTTCATACCTACAAGTCAGAGTTCTAACATGAGTTCTGAGTGGCACACTTTGGCAAGCAATCCAGCAAAAGTTCTGTACTTAAATGATTATTCCACTGTATGGCAAACGAGTCAAGACAAGATAATTTTTCCCCACGCCCAAGCCCCCAACTTCTAATGTAGTCCTAGTCAGCCTTGTGCTACCCTGGGGATACTGCTGCTATGCAATAACTGTACTGGCTTCTCTGTGTTAGTATTGCATGAAACAAAAGGGACTGGGGGTGGGGAGACACATACATGATGTTAGACAGACAGGTGGTGGTGAAAAGGGGAGGGCAGAATGTAAAGGGAGTGTAGTACAGAGTTACAAACACCTCAGGAATGGAGGAGGTTGTTTGTAACTCTGATATGTTCATAACTCTGAATAAAACATTATGATGGTTGTTTTTGGTTTTTTTTCTTTTTCAAAAGGTTGCAACTGAACATTGACTTAACACAGCTTTGAAACTTTACTATGAAGAAGAAAAATGCTGCTTTTAACCATCTTAATTTAAATTAAACAAGCCCAGAAACAGGTTTCTTACCTTGTCAAAGCTTTCCTTTTTTTAAACTTTCCCTTTATTTTTTGGGTGGTTTTATGTTTAACAGAGTGTTTGCCTTTTTTCCCTCTCTTTCCTGGTTGCGTACTTTTGGTTCCAAATGAGGCGTGTGTTTGACCAGACAGTTTGTAACTCTGGTCTTCATAACTCTGAGGTTCTACTGTATTAGAAATGTTATGGCTAGTCTCTAATGAAATGTATATATTCTCTGTGTCTGGGAAAGTGAATGTATACAGTTCTTAAAAGTTAATGGGTTGAACTGCTTGAGAAAGTAAGTACTAAAACACTTGATAAAGTGTGATAATGGTCTGCATTTAAAATAAATGTTTAAGTGACAGTTAACCTAAAGTCCAAAAGAGTAGAAATGCATATTTAAGTTATTCCAAACATTCACGTGGGCAGCATGCAGGATGTGAGTTAAGTAAATTCAGGTCTAATTATGGTAGTATCACATGGATTTAAACTTATAAGAGAGATGTGTATGTGTTTTCAAATAATTGTCTGTGACAGTGATTCTCAAAGCCAGTCCAATGCTTGTTCAGGGAAAGCCCCTGGCGGGCTGGGCTGATTTGTTTACCTGCCATGTCCACAGGTTCGGCCGATCACGGCTCCCACTGGCCGTGGTTCGCCGCTTCAGGCCAATAGGGGATGCAGGATGGGTAGCCAGCACATCCCTCGGCCCACGCCGCTTCCCACAGCCCCCTTTGGCCTGGAGTGGTGAACCATGGCCAGTGGGAGCCGTGATCGGCTGAACCTGCAGACGCAGCAGGTAAACAAACCAGTCCAGCAGAGGCTTTCCCTGAATAAGTGGCGGGCCGGCTTTGAGAACCACTGGTCTATGAAATGTTAATACGCTATATGTAGTGTAGAATATGTATGATCTTGGTCTGTTGTTCATTTTTATTACATTGAGTCTGCCCCCAGTATCTGTAGAGTAGATTGAGTAGTGATGCTGATAAGGTAACTAGAATTAACTTTTTAAAACGTCAGAAACTTTGTGAGTAGGGGAATATGTGCTCATGAACTTAGAGTTGTTTTGGTGACATAATTAATGTCATTTATACACTGAATATGCTTAGAAAATGAGGAATGTAAATACGGTGGGGCTTAACTACACCATGATTCAAATAGATGTGAGATAAGGTTTTTATGTGTAAGGTAAATGGGGCTATCTTCTCAAAATAGTGAGACTTTGGCTATGTCTACACTACACACCTTACAGCGGCACAGCTTTAACGTGGCAACTGCACGATTGTACGGTCTCCTGTATAGCCTCTATGCCGATGGCAGAGAGCTCTCCCATCGGCATAATTAAACCACCCCCGATGAGTAGCGGTAGCCATGTCAGTAGGAGAACATCTCCTGCCAACATAGTGCTGTCCAGACTGTTCGTAGGTGAAATTTTGTCAATCAGGGATGTGAAAAAACAAAAACAAAAACCCTGACTGACATTAAGTGCTACTGCAGACATAGCCTTGGTGTCTGGATGTGGTGTTGGCATGTTCACCAGCCACAGTTGTACATGCATTAGGATGTTGCATATGTGCCTGTATGTTGAGAGGGTATGGGGCTCCCTGTTAGTCCGGAAGATAGTTGATGATCCATTTATAAGACTGTGTCCATAACTTGGGCGGTAACCATGAGAGGCAATAATCATGGGGATTTAAGCTTGTTAACTATGTGTGTTAAATAATTTAGTGTACACTTAACTTTAAGTTTTACCTTGCTTTCTGCTTTTTTTTTTTTAAAGGGTATTTCCAAAGTTAGATTGTAAGTTACTGTCTATATCTGCAGCATAATCAAGATTTATGTGAAAAAAAAAATTTTTTTAGCTTTTTCCTATATATTTTATGACCTCATCACTAAACAACTCGGTGTATGTTCTCTAGTTTAGAAATATCATCTAGATATTGATCTAAATTTTATAACGCTCCTATTCAGACAATTAAAACCTAAATATACTCTGCTAGTTTTATCTGTAGTCTGTCTTGAACTCTGTCAAAGATGGGAATTAAAGTTAATAAACTCCAGAGTGTCTAAAGCAGTGGTCACGAACCCATAGATCGCGATCGACTGGTCGATCCTGGAGACTCTGCAAGTCGATCGTGATCTCTGGCTGCTAAACAGTCTGGTGGTGTAGCAGGGCTGCCACTAAGGCAGACTCCCTGCCTGCACTGGTCCCATGCCACTCCCGGAAGCAGCCAGCATTGCCCCGCGGCTCCAGTGTGTGTGTGTGTGTCTCTGTGCGCTGTTCCTCCCTGCAAGCACTGCCCCCACAGCTCCCATTGGCTAGGAATGGGGAACTGCCGCCAATGGGAGCTGCGGAGACGGTGCCTGTAGAGAGGGGCAGCGTGCAGAGCCACATGTTCCCACCGCCCCAACCCCACCCCAGGGGTGCATAGACCAACTGTGCCACCTGGGAGCTGCACGAGCTAAGTGCTGTCCAGTGGGAGCTTGCCCCCGACCCCCTAGTCCTGAGCCCCTTCCTACACCTCAACACTCTGCCCCAGCCTGGAGCTCCCTCCTGCACCCAAACTCCCTCCCAAAGCTTGCATCTCTCACCCCCTGCCCCAGGCTCAGCCCAGAGCCCCCTTCCGCACTCTGAACCCCACAGCGCAGAGCCCACACCCCCTCCCGAATCCCAACCACCTGCCCCAGCCTGGTGAGAGTGAGTGACAGAGTGAGGGGGGGATGGAGTAAGCGGGGCTGGGTTTCAGGGAAGGGGCGAGGCCTCTGGGAAGGGACGGGGCACATCCTGGGTTGCATTTAAATTCAAAAATTGATCTTGTGAGTAAAAAAAAGTTGGAGACCACTGGTCTAAAGATATAAAAATCACCTTTATTTCTAAAACAGTCACAAAACCATGAAAGCCCTTTTGAAAATCAGACCATTTCATTAGGTGCTCATATGACTAAGAGTCTAACCTTAGACTTCGCAGGGCAGTTAGCCTTTCAAAAAGAGAAGTGGCTCACACACAGTGGTCTGTGGACCACAGCTGGTTTCCAGAGATTTGGCTGGTCTGTTGGTGCTGTCTCTTTCTTCCAGCTGTAAGACCGTGAATAGACAACTGAAAATGTATATTGCTGTAGTTAGTACATAGATGTTACATGATTGCAAATAGAGGGGAGACAATGTGAGACAATCACTCCATTGAGTAGAGGTCAACGCTGTCAGAAAAAGCAGTTTCAGAGTTTATAATGCTGGTTAAAATGATTCTAACTTTAATATTTGGGTTTTTTTGGTTTTGTGTAATAGATTACACACATCTAATTGCTGCTGAGTGGAACTAATCTAGTAAAGCTTTAACTATCTATGCCTCCTCTATTTTATCAATAAGCAAATGACAGCAAGTTGCTTCATGTTAAGTAGTCATTTACGAAAACATTTTTGAAAGAAGACTTGGGTGTTTTTTTTTTTCTTTAGATAATTTAACTTTAAATGTAATAAAAATTATGCCCTAGACCAGTGGTTCTCAGCCAGGGGTGTGCTTACCCCTGGAGATATGCAGAGGTCTTCTGGGGTATATCAACTCATCTAGATATTTTTCTAGTTTTACAACAGGCTACATAAAAAGCACTTGTGATGTCAGTACAAAGTAAAAATTCATACAGCCAATAATTTGTTTATACTGCACTGTATGCTATACACTGACATGTCAGTGTAATTATATGGTAAAAATGAGAGCAATTTTTCAGTAATTGTACTTTTCCAGTCCATTTGTAGAATTTCATAATAAACTAAAAACCATATTAATACATTAAAGTTGAGAAAGTAAAGCCCAGTATTGTGTTTAGGGTTGAACTAGAGAAATTGTTGAGCGCTTTAATGGTGAAGAATAAAGTTATTAATGTGAGGGAAGAAATCTTTGTTTCCATGAGGCAGCGCTTTACAGAAAATAATTTTGAATTGTTCAGCCACTCGTGGTCAGATTTTTATGCAGAGCACGAAGTACTTCGGTGTTTGCATTTGGAGAAATGTGTTGGAGCTGTATGCATTTGTAGCAGGGGTGATAAGGTATAGGCTGTTAACATGGGATTTGACTGCTCTTTCTGTTCTAACGATTTATGCGGGGTGGGGGAAGCTGTGATGTACTACTTAGGCTGGACACCACTGTATTAAAACTATTTCCCTCAAGGTAGACTGCATTAAAACTTGTGTTTGATTAAGCATTGAAAGTGTTTCATGAGCTGCATCATTTGTCTTTGAAACACTTAGACTTAAGTATCAGAGGGGTAGCCGTGTTAGTCTGGATCTGTAAAAGCAGCAAAGAATCCTGTGGTGCCACAGGATTCTTTGCTACTGAGGGCTTGTCTACATCAGAAAGTTGCAGCGCTGGTGAGGGAGTTACAGCGCTGCAACTTTGAAGGTGTACACATCTGCAGGGCACCACCAGCGCTGCAACTCCCTGTTTGCAGCGCTGGCCGTACTCCCGTTTTGTCTCGGGTGTAGAGGATCCAGCGCTGGTGATCCAGCGCTGGTAATCCAATGTAGACAGTTACCAGCGCTTTTCTTGACCTCCATGGAAGGAGGAAGCCTCTGGTAATCAAGCTGGTTTCCTTTCCCGGTTTGCTCTCTCGGTCCCGGAGCCACCCAGCAAACCGCAGGGAAGGAGACCTGCTTGCTCGGGGTTCCGGGACCGAGAGAGCAAACCGGGAAAGGAGACCAGCTTCGCCGCGGTTTGCTCTCGCGTTTCCGGAGCCAGCCAGCAAACCGCAGGGAAGGAGACCTGCTTGCTCGGGGTTCCGGGACCGAGAGAGCAAACCGGGAACGCCGCGGTTTGCTCTCTCGGTCCCGGAGCCAGCCAGCAAACCGCAGGGAAGGAGACCTGCTTGCTCGGGGTTCCGGGACCGAGAGAGCAAACCGGGAACGCCGCGGTTTGCTCTCTCGGTCCCGGAGCCACCCAGCAAACCGCAGGGAAGGAGACCTGCTTGCTCGGGGTTCCGGGACCGAGAGAGCAAACCGGGAAAGGAAACCAGCTTCGCCGCGGTTTGCTCTCTCGGTCCCGGAACCCCGAGCAAGCAGGTCTCCTTCCCTGCAGTTTGCTGGCTGGCTCCGGGACCGAGAGAGCAAACCACGGCGTTCCCGGTTTGCTCTCTCGGTCCCGGAACCCCGAGCAAGCAGGTCTCCTTCCCTGCGGTTTGCTGGCTGGCTCCGGGACCGAGAGAGCAAACCGCGGCGTTCCCGGTTTGCTCTCTCGGTCCCGGAACCCCGAGCAAGCAGGTCTCCTTCCCTGCGGTTTGCTGGCTGGCTCCGGGACCGAGAGAGCAAACCGCGGCGTTCCCGGTTTGCTCTCTCGGTCCCGGAACCCCGAGCAAGCAGGTCTCCTTCCCTGCGGTTTGCTGGGTGGCTCCGGGACCGAGAGAGCAAACCGCGGCGAAGCTGGTTTCCTTTCCCGGTTTGCTCTCTCGTCCCGGAACCCCCCTTGAAGCCGCCCAACAGCGCTGCAGTGTGGCCACATCTAACACCACTTGCAGCGCTGGTTGCTGTAAGTGTGGCCACTCTGCAGCGCTGGCCCTATACAGCTGTACTAATACAGCTGTAACAACCAGCGCTGCAAAATTTTAGATGTAGACAATCTTGTTGCCATAGAGAGTAAGGTAGGGCATTGACTTCAACTGCTCCCTCTGGGCCTTTGTGATGTGAGCTGGGAGTATTCTGAGCAGCTGTGGTCTTTTAGCTGCTAGTACTCAAGGAGGGAGAAGAGAGTTGCTTTCTTCAAACTTTTTGAAACAAAATGTTTGGCTGTCAGGGAGAGAATGTTGTACTCCACCATCCTGCACCTGGCTTTCAGTGTGCTTGAACACTGAGCAATTTTAGCTGCTTGTCTTCAGGAAGCCTTTAATATGCTGTGATGTCAATTGTTTTAATTGTAAAAACAAACATACATCTAGCCTGACTGTTGTGGCTAAGGTAAGGAAACACTACAATAAAATTGCAACATTCTGATTGAAGGAATTTCTGGGAAATTTAACTATTGTCTTCCCCTGCAGTTAAACCATTTTGACTTAATTCTTGTGAGTTTCATTAGTCCCTTTCAAACTTACCACTATCCACACCATAAGAACTGACTTCTGTTTTGAGTAACTATTTTAACAGATTGTTGTAAATATGGGAATTTGTCCCAAGATTATTTCCTCTCCTAGAAGGTCCTTATTGCTAGTAAGCAAAACCTAGGAACATGACTAGGGAGAGTATATGTGTGTGTGTGGTGGTTTGTTTTTTTTGAGGGTTTTTTTGGGGGCGGGGGGCAGGGGGTTGTGGGCATTAAAAGACTGTGTATGACGTTGTCTTTGTATAAGCATTTTGATAAATTTCATCTCTGTTCAGTAGAGAAATGGTGGGGGGCAGCCAGTGACTGCAAAATTGGAAAAGAAACTAGAGAGATTTTTATCTAAGCTTCTAAATCACTGTTGGGGGAGTGGGGAGAGGATAGTGGAAATCACTTAAATGTATGCCAAAAGTTTTTTGGCACACTTTAAAAAATATTTACCTATTGTGTGTTCATTTCACTTTCTAACATATCCCTTTTCAATTTTCTGACCTAGTTGTGGCTGAGAATTGTAAGAATTTTGTACTTAATTGAAAACTTGATTGAAATATGTAACGATTATATAAACTGAAGATATGGAAATAATGCCTCAACACAATCAGTAGCATGCTGCAGTAGAACCTAGCTAACATTTTACAAATCCACAAATCTGATTCTCTCTGCTGCGAAGATAGATTTTTTTTCTTGTGAAAGATTTATAGCAGAGTGCCAGAGTCAAGTCTCATAATAGGAAGATACTCAGATACTTTTACAAACTATACCTCAGTATTCCTACTTGTGTAAAATTAAATTTATAATGGTCAAATAACAAAATACATTTTATGTTGGTAAATTATCAAGCTAAATAACACAAGACTTTTTTTTTTAGTACGCATTAGCAAAGTTCTAGTATACCTGCATTAAATTCCGTTTCTTTTGCTGGATCCCAGTAAAGCTGAAGACATTGCAGGGTGATGGTCATCAAAAAATATTCAGTGTTGCATTGGCCAAGGAACAATGCTTTAAGTGCATCTTGACAGTAAGATGAAATTTATATGCATAGGGAGGATGTGCTTTACATCTTATTCCTTTCTAACTAACATATATGGAGAAGAGGAGTCTTCTAGAGTTTTGATTATATGCACAACTTGTTTGAGATAAATACTTGTATATAAACCACTGTGTATTCTTTACACCTTTTTCACCTTAAAAGCTGTAACTTTTAATTGCATCTAGTCTCCAGAAGCTGTAAACAGGGTCTGGAGCAGACAGTAATGACAGACCCTGTGCAACATAGAACCAATTAAAGAGGATCTTTAGAAGCATTGCTTGTGCAGTTGATCTATCCTTGCCTCTCTTGGTTTTCACACTTCAACTGCTAGAACAGGGCCTCATCCTCCCTGATTGAACTGACCTCGTTATCTCTAGCTTGCTTGCTAGCATATATATACCTGCCCCTGGAAATTTCCACTACATGCATCTGAGGAAGTGGGTATTCACCCACGAAAGCTCATGCTCCAAAACGTCTGTTAGTCTATAAGGTGCCACAGGATTCTTTGCTGCTTATCCTTGCCTGATGAGGGAGATCAATCATTTTAGTCTTTCCTGCATTAATAGCATTCTGGATGATAGCAGGTACTTATGTAGTTAACTGATTCCCAGTTGTCTCAGTAGTTTATATTGGTCAGATCCTTAAAGCATAGCAGGGGAGCGAAGTCCCTGTTCCAGCAGCTGTCTGTCTGTCAGAGTGGAGAGTCTCAAGGAGCAAGCTGAATTAGATGTCTGCCCACGGGGCTGTAATCAGCAGCCTGTGACAGTACTGTGAGCAAGGAAAATGAATTTAACACGCTCCTTGCCTCAATTTTTTTCAGATACTGGCCAGAAGAAGAACCCAGACAAGAAAGATGGGCGACGAATGTCTTTTCAGAAGCCTAAAGGGACTATTGAATATACAGTAAGTTGCTGCTTAAATATTGTTTTTGTATGGTAATGTGCATAGTCTTGAAGTTTTTGATATGTAATGTAAACAAAGTAGCTTTGATTGCCTTTGTTCTCTTCAGTCTGTACTCTACTTCTGATAGTTGATTACCTTAATAGGAATTAAATAACTAGTACTCTTAATGTTTTCCAGGAGGGATATGAAGCATACTGCAACAGTGAAACTGTTTCTATGCAAGTTAAATTGATAGTTGAATAAATGTCAATCAATAGAATTCTCTCTTGAAGGCTAATTATTCAATAATTTACAGTACATAATGATGCTGAAAGTGATTTTATAGTTTAACAATCCACTGAATTCAGGAGAAATAATAAAGATAGGGTTAGGTTTGTCTTGGTGGTACCTTTCCAGCATTCTCCTACTAATTTCCATTGATCTGTACTTAACAGAGCTGTACTCAGAAGTATCTGAAAATGTATTTCCCCAGCAGCATCTGAAAATGGAGCCTTTCTCTGACTGTTATGTTCTTGAAATGACCCTCAAACTGTGCTGCAGTCAGTTTTTCACATTTCTGGTTACTAGGGGAAACTGAAGTGAGAAATATCTGTCTTGTGTTGTGTTTTAGGCTATATAATTACTGCATATGAATTTTCAATTAACATGTTGGAAAATCAGTCAAGTAGCTCCTGAACAGTTTTGAAGCTTGGTGATGAAATAAAAATAAATATTTTCTTCTCTAAAAATCTGTAAATAGGATATAAAGAGGTCTAGTAAAGAAAATTATGGATTTATACCGGAGTTAACTTTGTCACTTTTTTCTTATCTACTAATACAGATTGCCTTACCTTCAAGAAATATTGTGGGAGGAGTTGGGGAAGTGGGTTCTTTAGATTAGTTCCAAGCTAACTTTATTAGTCTGGTTTACACAGAAGACAAAACTTCTTACACTGTTTTGCTGTTGAATCTTTATTTTATTGAAATTGCAATGTAAATTTAATCTTTCATATGTTGAATTTTTAAAAATACAAGAAATAGACCATATTTTCTTTACCTTTAATATACATGCAACGTCATAAAAATTATAATTGCTTCCTAATATCACTGAAATAGCTGGAACAGATTATCAGATTCAACTTTTTAAACCTAAAGTATCAAACTGTCCTTGTACAATTAATAAAACCCTTCTAATACTGCATACAGATATTCTCTTATGATTTGTATACATTCAGTTACTCTGATGTGTGGTGAAACAAAATAGGGCAGTGTAACATGCTATTCTGTAGAATAGTTAATCGAGGGGATGTATTCTAGAAATAATTGTATTTTTGTGCCAAGTAAGCACACGGTTCTGTATTGCAATAGCTGAGATTTTTTTTTTGTATTTTTTTTGGTGGGAGGGGGGAGTTTGAAACTTGTGTGGCTTAAGAGTTTGGTTGCAGTAACATTTTATGCATTGTAGATGATCTCTCCAACAGTACTTACCACTTGATTTAGTGAAGGAATATAGTTCACATAATATGTCTTCCATTAAAGGGATCCCATTTGTGCATCTGCATCACATGTGTTTTGATTTGCTTAAGAGTTCAGTATTGGTTTAGTCATGCAGTGGTCTCCTTGGTGAAATTTTTCTGTTCACGTGTTCTATTGCATCAGGCTTATGAAAGCTTGCAGTAACATGTACACACATTATTGCAAGCTATCGTAAGTTACCATACCAACAACCCATGTGCACACATTGAATTATAGAGCTGTGCAGCCTTTGTATTCAACACATGCAGAACCCCAAATCCTACTGTATCACAGATGGAACCATGATGACCTGCTACCACCCCAGTAACACATGTATGTTCGTATTGCACAGATTGAAATACACTTAGATTTCTGATTGCTTCCCTCTTTTCTATATGTGTGAAGGATTGGGCCTGCTTTGTAGCGCCCTCTTCCAACTGGACCGAGGCTGATGCCTGCAGAGCTAGCTCTCTTCCTGAGGAAATCCTGCCTGGGGCCCTATCACAGAATCGAGTAGGGTAGTCTCCGGACCAGTTAATTACTGTGGGTTTTATTTCAAGCCTTCTTAATGAAAACAGGATCAGAGCTTCACAGCCTTTCCCCACAAAGCCTGTATGGGTTATGTTCCTTTTCCCCCCAAATCTATCCCTTACCCCATGAGTTTATCAACCAAAGTTCCTGGCTCTTACCTCAGAGACTTTTGTGCTAATAGGATTTTTCCCAGTCTCCCTTCTGTCCATCTGTCTCTTGGAGTTGCTCCTCCTAGCAGTTGCTCCAGCCTCTGGCTGGTATTGCTGCCTCCTCTCCCATATGCTTCTCCACCTTTTATGAGGATGAGCCAATTAAGTTACTGGTCTTTTTCCCAGGTGTAGTCGGTGGGGCTAATTAGTCAGCCAACTGCAGGCCTCTAACACCTGAAGAATACTATTTCTAATGCCTTCCTAACCCCATCCTCACTCCCCACCCTCAAAAAAAAGTGGTATCAATAATATATTTTGCTACATGCTATTTTACATCTTTTTGGAGGACACTTGGGCCCACTTGGGCCCTATCATTTCTTCCATCTGCGGATTGTTTACAACAGGGAAAGAGACTTAAAGTTTGTATTCTGTAAAACTCAGATGGTATCCTAGACTTTAGAATCATAGACTTTTAGGTCAGAAGGGACCATTATGATTGTCTAGTCTGATGTCCTGCACAACGCAGGCCACAGAATCTCACCCACCCACCCACTCCTATATCAAACCCCTAACGTATGTCTGAGCTATTGAAGTCCTCAAATCGTGCTTTAAAGACTTCAAGGTGCAGAGAATCCTCCAGCAAGCAACCCTTGCCCCACGCTGCAGAGTAAGGTGAAAACCCCACAGGGCCTCTGCCACTCTACCCTGGAGGAAAATTCCTTCTCGACCCCAAATATGGCCATCAGCTAATCCTGAGCATGTGGGCAAGACTCACCAGCAAGACACCCAGGAAAGAATTCTCTGTAGTAACTCAGATTCCACCGCAGTGAACAGCCTATCACAGGCCATTGGGCATATTTACTGCTAATAGTCAAAGATCAGTTAATTTCCAAAATTAGGCTATCCCATCATACCTTCCCCTCCATAAACTTATCAAGCTCCCTCTTTTGCCCCCACTGCTGCCCTTGGAAGGCTGTTCCAGAACTTCACTCCTCTGATGGCTAAAAACCTTCATCTAATTTCAAGTCTAAACTTCCTGATGACGAGTTTATATCCATTTGTTCTTGTGTCCACGTTGGTACTGAGCTTAAATAATTCCTCTCCCTCCCTGATATTTATCCCTCTGATATATTTATAGAGAGCAATCATATCTCCCCTCTGCCTTCTTTTGGTTAGGCTAAACAAGCCAAGCTCTTTGAGTCTCCTTTCATAAGACAAGTTTTCCATTCCTCGGATCATCCTAGTAGCCCTTCTCTGTACCTGTTCCAGTTTAAATTCATCCTTCTTAAACATAGGAGACCAGAACTGCACTCACTATTCCAGATGAGGTCTCCCCAGTGCCTTGTATAACAGTGCTAACACCTCCTTATTTTTACTGAAAATACTTTGCAAGATGCATCCCAGGATCTTATTAGCTTTTTTCACAGCCATATCACATTGACGGCTCATAGTCATCCTGTGATCAACCAATACTCCGAGGTCCTTCTCCTCCTCTGTTACTTCCAACTGATGCGACCCCAGCTTATAACAAAAATTCTTATTAATCCCTAAATGCATGACCTTGCACTTTTCACTATTAAATTTCATCCTATTACTATTACGCCAGTTTACTAGGTCATCCAGATCTTCCTGTACGATATCTCAGTCTTTCTCTGTATTGGCAATACCTCCCAGCTTTGTGTCATCTGCAAACTTTATTAGCACATTCCCACTTTTTGTGCTAAGGTCAGTAATGAAAAGATTAAATAAGATTGGTCCCCAAATCGATCACTGAGGAACTCCACTAATAACCTCCTTCCAGCCTGACAGTTCACCTTTCAGTATGATCTGTTGTAGTCTCCCCTTTAACCAGTCCCTTATCCACCTTTCAATTTTCATATTGATCCCCATCTTTTCCAATTTAGCTAATAATTCCCCATGTGGAACCGTATCAGATGCCTTACTGAAATCGAGGTAAATTAGATCTACTGCGTTTCCTTTGTCTAAAAGAATTGTTACCCTCTCTAAGAAGGAAATCAGGTTGGTTTGACACGATCTACCTTTTGTAAAACCATGTTATATTTTGTCCCAGTGACCACTGACCTCAATGTCCTTAACTACTTTCTCTTTCATTTTTTTTTCCCCAAGATCCTGCATACTACAGATGTCAAAATAACAGACTTGTAGTTACTCAGATCACTTTTTTTCTTTTCCTTAAAAGTAGGAACTGTTAGCAATTCTGCAGTCATACGGTAGAACACCGGAGTTTACAGATTTATTAAAAATTCTTGCTAATGGGCTTGCAATTTCATGTGCCAGTTCCTTTAATGTTCTTGGATGAAGATTATCTGGGCCCCCGAATTTAGTCCCATTAAGCTGTTCGAGTTTGGCTTCTACCTCAGATGTGGTAATATCTACCTCCCTATCCTCATTCCCATTCGTCAGCCTACCATTATCTCTAAGTTCCTCATTAGCCTCATTAAAGACTGAGGCAAAGTATTTGTTTAGATATTGGACCTTGCCTAGATTATCCTTAACCTCCACTCCATCCTCAGTGTTTAGCGTTCCTACATCTTCTTTCTTTGTTTGGTTTTCTTATTTATATGGCTATATATGGAGGAGGGATAGCTCAGTGGTTTGAGCATTGGCCTGCTAAACCTAGGGTTGTGAGTTCAATCCTTGAACTCTTAGGGCTCTGGGGCAAAATTGGTACTTGGCCCTCCTAGTGAAGGCAGGGTGCTAGACTCGATGACCTTTCAGGGTCCCTTCCAGTTCTGTGAGATAGGTATATCTCCATTTATTATTAACCTTTTACTATTGGTTTTAATTCCCTTTGCAGGTCCAACTCTTGATTGCTTTTGGCCTTTCTCACTTTATCCCTACATGTTCTGACCTCAATAAGGTAGCTTTCCTTGCTGATTCCTCCCATCTTCCACTCCTTGTAGTCTTCCTGCTTTTTCTTAATCTCCTCTCTGAGATGCTTGCTCATCCAGCTTGGTCTGCAAGTCCTGCCTATGATTTTTGTCCCCTTTCTTGGGATGCAGGCTTCTGATAGTTTCTGCAACTTTTGACTTGAAGTGATTCTAAGCCTTCTCTGCCTTTAGCTCCACAAGTTCTTCAGTCCAATCAACTTCCCTAACCAATTTCCTTAATTCTTTTAAGTTAACCCTTTTGAAATAAAAAACCCTAGTCACAGATCTTTTTTTGTTTATCTTTCCATTTAGTTTAAACTGAATTAGTTCATGATCGCTCAAACCAAAGTTGTCCCCTACAACCATTTCTTCTACGAGGTCCTCACTACTCACCAAAACCAAATCTAAAATGGCATCCCCTGTTGTTGGTGCAGCAACTGCTTGGTGAAAGAATCCATTATCTGTTGTATCCAGGAAAATCTGAGCCCTATTAGTATTAATAGCACTTGTCCTCCAGTCTATATCTGGGAAGTTAGTCTCCCATGATCACACAGCTCCCATTAGTATTTATTTCATTAAAAACATTAAAGAGGTCTCTATCCATATCCAGATCAGATCTCGGTAATCTGTAGCACACCACAAGTAATATCCCAAGGGAGGCTCTAGTAGCTTTCTTCCTCAATGTGATTTTTGCCCAATCAGACTCTGTCTTATCCATTCCATCCCTTCTTATTTCTTTATGGTCTACTTCATCATTGATATACAATACTACTCCACCACTGTTGCCTTTATTTCTGTCTTTCCTAAACAGCACATACCCTTCAATACTATTACACCATGTATCTGTTATCCCTACGATATCTGGTTTCACCTCCTGCACCAGTAACTCTAGTTCCTCCATTTTGTTACCTAGGCTCCACGCATTGGTGTACAAACATCTTAATTTTTACTGTTTGACTTTGCTCACATTCTTTGCCTGATTAGGCCCAGATATTCTACCACCAGTATCACCTATTGGACTGGTATCTAAACTACCATTCATCCTTATGTTCATTCTCCTACCCAGGGCTGTATCCTTTCTTCCTTTGTTTTCTTCCCTCTCAGTATTAAAATCTGGTGTTGAGATTACCTGGACATCTCACCCCAGTTGCTAGTTTAAAGCTCTCTTAATCAGTTGTGCCAGCCTCCATCCTAGAAATCTATTTCCCTCCCTACTCACGTGAAGTCTGTCCTGAGAGAACAGTCCTCTGTCTATGAATGCCTTTCAATGGCCATACATCCCAAAGCCCTACTTCATAGTACCACTGCCTGAGCCATCTGTTGATCGTCATAATCTTGTCAGACCTTTGTTGCCCTCTCTAGGAACAAGCAGAATCCCACCGAAGATCCACCTGAGCTATATTGTTCACATATGCATAGTCAGTGTATTTGATTCTAAAAACAGCAACAGTTCATAACAATAATTAGTTTTGGGGCAAATCTCAAAGTTAGACATAAAAAATCATAGCATACAACTTTTGGACCCTTTTGCCCTTTCTTCTGGTAATTAGCGTCAACTTGGAAAAACTCTCTCTTCATCTGTCAATTCACAAGGCAGTGCCAGGAGATACGATACTGGGGTCTTGTGTTAGTCATGCCTGTACTACTGTCTTGGATAGATAATTGGCTTTGCATGATACAAAGAAATCTGGTCTCATCAGAAGTCACTACTATTGTAAATATCAGGTTCTTTAATTGTAGGATTTTTCTCCTTTTCTAAATATAAATCATCTGAGAAACATAAAAGGATGCATCATCTGCTTTAAAACTCCCAATTACAGTGACTGTTCCTACCCAATTGTCTCTGAAACCTGATACATTGCTCTGTAAAATTTCCTGAAACTATGTTCTGGGTTCTGTTGCTTAATAGACTACTTCTAGTAGAGAGACAATGTGGGTGAGGTAATACCTTTTATTGGACCATTTCTGCTGACGAGAGAGACAGATCTCTTCTTTCAGGTCACCTTGTCTCTCTAATACCCTGGGATTAACATGGCTACAACAATACTGCATACCTACTTGTAGTAGGTAGCAGCGCTAAAACCACAGAGATCATTAAGTATGTTTTTTGAATAGCATTTTCATACTAATAATATCTTACGTATATGACTCCCACTACTGTAGTATCTGAGAGCTTCAATTTTTAATGCATTTATTTTCATGTGATTTGTGTTTAGGTTGCAGCATATAGTAAAGAGCTTTCACGTATTAGAATGATGCCTGATACATGATAAAAGCAACCATATTTTGGACATTCAAGTGCATCTGGAAAGAATTTTTGTTTGGCTGATTTATGTGCATGGTGGCTGGCTTATTTTAGGGGAGAGGATCAGGAGAAAGGACTAGGAATATAGGACTAATGGGCCAATATTTTTGTTTTGTAGAGATTTTTGCTAGTCTGTCATGGAGGCTCCAAAGAAGGCTTGTTTTAGGTAGCAGTTTTAAACATACTAGTATAAGCACCTCCGCTACATATTCCTCAGACTTTGATGCACCAAAAACTTTTATGCTTGATTTTTATTGTTAGATATGTATGCTAGACATATTTCTGGATACCTCATCCATCCAAAGGTCCCGTTCCTTCAAATTCCTACTGAATTTGGCAATCTCTTTTCTTCCTGCTTTCTGCCTCCCCCATTTCTTTTTCCCAGGAGATCAGGCTAACCTAGAAAAGGTGGATCTTCATGCTGACTTGCTTCAAATAGTTCACTTCTTGCATGACTTCCTAAGAGTCTGTTTTATCACTTTTATTCTATTGATGGTTCTTGTTTCATGACATTAAGTCTGGAAGAAATTAGACTTAAGAAGGTGTTTGAGAAGGTTGATAGATGCTGTGAGCCCGGTTGCTGGAGCGGCAATACTGAGAATGCTTAGTCAGAGCAAATGCTATAGTCCGGTGGGCACAGACAATCCCCGAAACTGGTGGTTTATTCTATAATCAGGTTTCACTAAACCAGTAACAAAACAGCTTCTGTACTGCCTTACTGGTTACCAAGAAGCCAAAATATCGTTCCCTTTAAGCTATGGAGCAGGGGTCTCAAACTCCTGGCCCATGGGCCATCTGTGGCCTGCCAGCTTCCCCAATGTGGCCCGCAGGGCTCCAGTAGTTTTGGGGCCGGATCTCTCCCTTGGCCCCATCTGCTGCCCTGGGTGCTCCCCCCTCTGGGGCCCCAGCAGCACAGTGGAGCTTAGCGGCATCTGCCTGCTCGCACGAGTGCCTGCCAGACCCTCCCTGCGGCCCGGGGTGGGGCTATGCCTCTGCACGCTGCCCCTGCCCTGAGCACCCCTGCGGCCAATGGGACGCTGTGGGTGTGGTGCCTGGAGGCAGACACATGTGGAGGCCCCCAAGCTTGCCCCACCTTGGAGCCCCAGGTGAGTGATGCATCCTCCCAGAGCCTGCACCCCCATCCTCTCCTGCCCCCAAACTCCCTCCCAGAGCCTGCACCCGGTCCTCATACCTCCTCCTGCCTCCAAACTCCTTTCTGGAGGCTGCACCCCCTTCCCACAAACCTCCATCCCCTACCCCAGACCAATTCCCCCACCTAAATTCTGTCCCAGAGCCTTAGGCAGGTGGGTGGTGGCATTTTTGGGGGGCGGGTTCTGGGCAGCATGGGTGATATTGGCCCGCTGGGAGGATTTGAGGACTGGCACAGACCCTAAGGTAAATTGAGTTTGAGACCCCTGCTATACAGCCTTTTGCTCACACTGAGACAGCCAATTCTAATATAGTGTTGGTTACTAACAGCCTTATTCACCATATATAAAGTTTTACCAATCCCAAAGATCGGGTATATTGCCCACCAGGTCAGTGAATGTTTCAGCTCTTGCCCAAGTACATACTTAGAGCCAGTCCTTATTAACTAAATCTAAGATTCATTAAAAGAATTGCTATGATTAAAGATCATTATACATACACGTATGAATGAAGTTCTTATGTCAATTTCATAGCAGATGGTGACGCAGCTGATTTTTGCAAAAATCTTTTCTGGAATCAATTTAAAAGGTTATAGTCCAGTTGGCAGTCCATGTGCAGAGAGCTTGTTCAAATTCTTCCATGAGAATTTTCAGGGTGGATCCAGAATAACCTGGAGACTTCAGTCTTGTGGGCTTCTACTTCCCCTATCAAAGTTTAAGCAGATCTGAGATAGTCTCAGGACTGATCCTTGCTTTCTTTATAGCTGAAGTTCAGCAGTGATCTCCGCAGGCCCTCCTGGGCTGAAGAGGCGTTCATGTATAATGTTGCTTTGAAGCTAATCTATTTTCTAGGCATACAAGGGTAACTAGTTGCATGAACCAGTTCGCAGGTAGTTTACTACAAACTTCAAACAGAAATGAAAACAATAATATTACACCACAAGTCCCATCTCTAAATAATATCATCTGCTTCTGATCTCTGAATCAATAGACTGTTTAGCATCTACAAGCTAATTAAATCACTTTTTTAAACTTCTAACAAGATATAGGTAAGCACAGACAAATATAATTAGTATTTAATTCTCTACTGATACAGGCCTACATGTCAAGGATTCTAGTCTATTTAATATGGCTTTGCTAGCTATCTACAAGGAGTGTCCCTGTTTACTATTTCATTGTTCTAATATGTCCTTACCGGTGGCTTTTAAGTCATCCAGCCTGCTGGTTACTTAACCCTCACTGGCTCAGCATCACAGAAGATTGTAAACTCTCAATAGCTTAAAGACGCCCTACACTTGAGTGTCTGAGGACCCTTGTCTTAATCCTTGTGGGTCTTCAAGTCCAGTCTTTGGCACACACTCATTTTGATGACCTGTCTACCAAATGTAAGAGTGAAAGTGCAAACTGAATATTTGATATGTCCCTTGTAATGGACCAATCAAGTAGCTTGCCTGTAAGTTTTTACTAAAACTTTTGATCATAACTACAGTAGTTCTTCACTTAACGTCCTCCCACTTAACATTGTTTCAAAGTTATGTCATTGCTGAATTAGGGAACATGCTCGTTTTAAAATGTCATCTGGTTGCCTGCTCTGTCCATTGCTTGTAAGATTCCATGGAAGAGCAGCGACTTTACAAGGGAGCATTGCACAAGTTCCTCTTCGCCTCCTTCCACTCCCTCCCAGTGCTTCCTTTACTGTCAAATAGCTGTTTGTCGTTGCTTAGGACTTTCTGGGAGGGAGGGGGAGGAGGAGGAAGAGCAGAGAAGTGCCATGTCTCTGCCCCCCTCTCCCCCCCCCCCCAGAAAGTCCTAAGCTCGAAGCACTGGGAGGGAGGGGGAGGATCAGGGAAGCGCCACGTCTCCGCTCCTGCCCCTCCCTCCCAGAAAGTTCTAAGCACCACCAAACAGCTGTTTAGTGGCGCTTAGGACTTTCGGGGGGAGCGGAGATGTGACGTGCTCCGGAGAGGAGGTGGAATGAGAAGAGGTGGGCCTGGAGTGGAGCTGGGACAGCAAGAGGCGGGCCTGGAGCATCCCCCGGGAAAGTTGGCACCTGTTCTTCTCAGGAGAATCTGCTGCTACTGCTGCGAAGGTGCTTTCTAGCGTCCTTGCCTGCAGCAGGCTGTGCCTGTGTCAAGTTTATCCAGGGGCACTTCCCAACCACAGTATGGTACTGTACAGTATATAATGCCTTTTGTCTGCCCCCCAAAAAATTCCTTGGGACCTAACCCCCTGCATTTACATTAAATCTTATGGGAAAATTGGATTCGTTTTCACTTAAAGTTGCATTTTTCAGGAACATAATTACAACATTGAGTGAGGAGTTATTGTACTGAAAATGGTTGCCAGTAGTTGCAGAAAACTTGTGCCTGGGTGCTCCACTCTGATAGCTCACTTGATGGCCTTTACTGAAATCAGTACCCTTAGGAAATCCTCACTGTGAGAGAAACTGGTATTCAGAAACATGTCGTCAAGCAATGAAGTGGCCAGTAGTGCCTCTCTTTTGACAAGTTTCACCTGTGTCTACCCTCAATGGTTGCATGGTATGGAAGATACCAACTGCAGGACTGTGTACTGGCAGCTAGCCTTACTCCTTTTGTGCTGGATGGGTGGTTGTTGTTTTTTTTTTCTTCCTTTTCCCCCTGCACTCTACCCCATGTGAGTGGATTGAGAGAATGTGGCTTCTACCGAGTACAGTTTTTTTTATGTTTTGGAGGGAGGAAAAGAGGAGAAGAGCGTCTAACACAGGGGTCGGCAACCTTTCAGAAGTGATGTGCCGAGTCTTCATTTATTCACTCTAATTTAAGGTTTCATGTGCCAGTAATACATTTTAACATTTTAAAAAGGTCTCTTTCTATAAGTCTATAATATATTAACTAAACTATTGTATGTAAAGTAAATAACATTTTTAAAATGTTTAAGAAGCTTCATTTAAAATTAAATTAAAATGCAGAGCCCCCTGGACCGGTGGTCAGGACCCGTCAGAGTGAGTGCCACTGAAAAACAGCTTGCTTGCCGCCTTTGGCACACGTACCATAGGTTGCCTAGCCCTGGTCTAACAGTTCATGTGCTCCATCTGATCACCAGCCGGAAGGTAGATATCTCCATGTTTTGTGGCTTGGTTCTCCACTGACTTGAATCTTTTGTAATTGCATCTATGCAAAGTGAGTGTAAAATGCTACCAGATTAGAACTTTACACTTGCTTGGATAGATATACACAACTACACAAGGTGCAAGGCAGTGGAGAATAAGGCCGAATACATTCACACAGCTGAAATGGAGCTAGTCTGGTGACTGACTAATAGATAGGAAAGCTAGGAGGAGAGCTTTTGGGAGTGTGACTTTTTGCTTTTAATTAAAATGAGAAAACAACCTTCTCAGAAAGGAGGAAGCAAAGCTCTGTGTTTGCTTGTTAATAGTCTGTGGTGTAGACCAGACTGAGTGGTCCTCAATTTGTTTTATAGGTTTATCCAATGTGCTTCTGTTTTAGTTGTGTTTAGGAACTTGGATATAAAAAGAGTGGTGAAAAGGAGTCAAACTTGCTCACTGAAAATCTTTTGATAACTCCAAAATGTTTTAGAACAATTGGCCTGCTCAGGACTGGCTTATAGTGAGATATTACTGTGTGCTGGAAATAGATGTTAGATTATGGTGGTACTTGCATGAAAATTGAATTACCCTGCAGTTTAAATAGTGTACTTTTTTGCTCATCTTAAATCACAGAAGTTGACTAATGGTACAAGTTTATCCAGTTTAGCAACTAACAATTGAGTTCTATTGTGTGTATGAACATTGTTAGATGAAAGCCAAAGCAACTTTACATAATGAATTTTAATGAATGTTAGTGTGTAGAGTTCTGGATACAACACTTTACTTTCTGAGTTGACTGTCAACTTATTGCCATGTCTGTAATGAACAATAAATTCCTGGCTCTTGTTATGTTCCTCTGTGGCATTTGGTTTTGTAATACTAATTAAAAAGTGACATTTGGAATAATGGAGTTCTTTACTTCTGCATAAACACATTCAAAAATGTCAACACCACCAAGGAATATTGAAATATTAAGATGTTCATGACTCTAGAAGTTTCCAAATGTCAGTTGAGCAGTTGGTTACAAAATAACTAAGTTCGCACATGGCAGAAAACATATGCATAAAAGCATCTAGATAATTAGCTTCTTGCAATCGACCTGTTATGTCAGTGTACGCACTGCAGCCTTGCTTCTGCCGACATAAGTGTCGTCCTGCACTGGCATAATAACCCCATCTCCACAAGAGGCATAAGCTTATTTTGTGTAGTTAGGCCAATGCAGTGTCCCTGTAGACACTGTTACGTTCTTGTGAATTTCACTGTTCGGCTAGACTGAACGTAGGTCGATTTCAGTTTACAGGGTAGATGTACCCTTAATTGCGTTCACATGGTAGAGTCACTTCCATGTTAGCCTTTTTTCTAAAGTAAAGAAATACTTTGGCTTCCAAAATTGCAGTTTAAGAGCATATGATTGTGATGTGTTCTCAGATATGTCAAAAATCATCCCTGAAGCTTCCACCTTTTGACTGAGTGTTTAAAAAATCAGAAATGGGAAATATGTGGCTAAACTAACTATCTTTTCTAAAGAAAAGCCACTCTGCTAATAGTACTTAGTGAAATTTTACTAGTAGTACCAGTTTCTTCCAGTCCCCTGGGATAAAAATTACGAGATGCAAGGGAGAACATCCTTCAAAGCTGCCTTTTCTATTCATCCTTTATGATCTGCCTGAAAGAATCTTCCAGCTCCTTATTGTAGCAAAAGATAATGAATTAAACCTCACAAACCTACTCCTTCTTCCTGGAAAGCCATATTTTCTTCTTCCTATGTCCAGTACTGCTTACAAAGTTTGTTTTACCCTGCCAAGACATTTAGGTTGCACCACAAACCATTAAAATACAGCACAGTTTACAAAACCAGGATAACTAGTGGAATCCATATTTACCGGGGGGAAGAGTGGAGAAACCAACTAATGCACAAGACTTATTACAGCAACTCACTTCTCTCTTCTATATATAATATATGGAGAAATGCGCACACCCATACAGGTATTTGAGACACATTAAATTATGGCTGCCGCTGTCTGAATTTTCTTACTCTCTTAAGACTCAGCTATTGCAGAGCTGAGTATCTGCAGCACCTGTTGAAGATTCTTTTCACTAGCTTCCATGTGCCCACCATGGAAAAAGCAATAGTCAAATGTTTGAATCTTTGTGTTACAGTACGTGCTGTTCTCATCTTCTGAAGTTACTTGATTTTTATTCCTGTTTCTACCAACTGCCTTGCTCTGAAATGTTCCCTGTTTGCTTGATCTACATTTATCACGTGTTTCATTTATGCTACACCACTTAAAGGGATGCTCAAACAAGTCGTTTCTGAATTTTAGATTATGGGTTATTTCTCTCTTGGTTTTTTTTTTTAAAGTTAAGAACAGAAATGTTACTTTTAGTTGAAAAGTGTGGGGTGGGGTTGTGTGTTTTTTGGGGTGTGGGGGGGGAGGAGAGGGGGGTTTGTAAGGCTGACCATTATACTATTTCATAACAGAAATCAAAGATTGGTCGTCATAATCTTTTTCCATTATCCAAGTAGAGTGAAAAGCAAACTGAAGTGAACACCGTAAAGAAACAATTCTAATTATTATTAGGCCGTGATCCTCTAAGACTATCCGTCTTTCTTTCCTCAGTGTACTGCTCCTTCATATACAGGAATAATTTGGAGATGATTTCTACACTGTCAACCTGTGTTTGCTGTTGTCACTCAATTGTTAACAAATAATTAATTAACAAAGATAATGCTTGTCCCTGAATAGATCCTTGTGGGATTCCAGCTGTTCTTGTCATTAAATGTATTCCTTTTGATGTACTTTAATAATGGCCTCAAAATGCTGTTATCTAGGTGGTATTAATGACACTTGGTGGGATGATTCCCATGACAGGAATGTTAGAATCAATGGCTTTAACCTAGTTAGAAAGGACCGAGTGCCCAAAAAAGGATGGGGAATGTAAAAAATGGTATTACCTGTTTCCGAGTTACTGATAACTCAGAAGAAAATAATCTTGAATACTTATTGATCAGTGTCTTAACAGATAAAGCACAAGATTTGATTCTGGTGTCTGCTACAGACCACCAAAGCATACTTGTGGAATAGGATTAGCATTTCCTTACACACCTGATTGTAATGTGTAAGAAAAATAGCTGTGAGATCATGGGGGACTCCAGTTTCAGTGACATGTACTGATAGCAGGAGACCTCTAGCTACCAGTACTAAAACATTCTTTGAATTTCAAATGTTATAGATGACAACTTCCTAACTAAGTGTTGCATTCAACATGGGAGAAAAGTCTATTTTAGACCTCATCTTGACAGCTAAAGAGGAACTGATCACCAAAATAAATTAATGGTAACTCTAGGTACAAGTGATTGACTTGATCACATTTATAATGTGCAAACAGAATAAAATCCAGACCAATGAGATATATAGAGATATAGATTATAGATACGTGCTTTAAAACGGACTGTTCACAAAGCTGAAAACAGTTGAAGCAAATCAGTTGGGCAGAAGAATTTAATCAGAAAAATGTGAGTGATAATTGGGAATCATTTAAGAACAATTTACTAGATCCTCTAAAAGCTACAATTGAGGAAGGAGACCATATTGATTCTTTTTTTTTTTTTTAAAAGACCTGATTTAGAGGGGCAGTGAAGGCAGCTATGACTTTTTAAAAAAAAAAAGTTACAAATGGAAGAAACGAGATATTGATAGTAATGAATATGAATCAGAAGCTAAGGGTTGTAGAAAATTGATAAGGGAAGCAAAGGGACACAAGGAAAAGTCTGTCACCTGCAGAGTTAAAAGCAATAAGGAAGGAGGAGTTTAAGGTGATTAGGAACAAAAAGAATCCTGACAATGGCATCAGTCCATTACTAGATGGAAACTGTAGAATTATCATTAGTAATACATAAAAGGCAGAAGTATTCAATAAATATTTCTGTTCTATATTGGAGGGGAGGGTGGGGGGCAGGTGTTATGTCATATACGACTACACTCATTCCATTCCACTAGTATTTCAGGAGGATATTAAACATCAGCTACTAAAATTGACACTCTCTTCTGAACACCCCTCCCCCCCCCGCATCCTGTCCAAATAACTTGCATCCAAGAGTTCTAAAAGAGCTGGCTGAGGAGCCTGTTGGATTTTTAATGTTGGCTTTTTTTCAATAAGTCTTGCAGCACTCAGCTCTTGGCACTATGCTATTTAACATTTTTTATTGATGAAATGGGAAGAAACTATAAAGTAATCACTGATAGTTTGCTGATGACACATTGCATGAGTGGTAAATAATGAAGAGGACAGATCACTGTTTCAGTGCAATCTGGATTGATTGGGAAGCTGAACGGAAGCAAAGAATGTGCATTTTAATCAGTTCAATGTAAATGTATACATTAGGAACAAAGAATGCAGGTCAAACTTCCAAGGTCACTTATTCTTAGTATAGACTCCCCCCCAATCATGTAAAAGATTTGGGGGCTGTGGGGGACAGCTGAACAGGAGTTTCTAGTGTGACTCTTTGGTGAAACGGGCTAATGCAGTCCTTGGATGCATAAATAGGGATATCTCAAGCAGGAGTAGAGGATATTTTATTTCTGTATTTGGCAGTGATGTGTCTGCTGATGGAATACTGAATCCAGTTCTGGTGTCAGCAGTTCAAGAAGAATGTTAAATTGGAGAATGTTCAGAAGAGAGCCACAAGAAAACATTAAAGGATTAAGGATAAGAAAACATGCTTTATAGTGACTGAATTCCTTGAGTCTATTTATTTAGCTTAATAAAGAAAAAGTTAAGGGGCGACTTGATTGCAATCTCTAAGTATCTTAATGGGGAACAAATATTTAATAATGAGCTCTTCAATCTAGCAGAGAAAGGTGTAACATGATTCAAGGGCTGGGAGTTGAAGCTAGACAAATTCAGACTGGAAAGAAGGTGTGCATTTTTAACAGTGAGAGTAATTAGCTATTGGAACAACTTACCCAGAGTCATGGTGAATTCTTCATCAGTGTCTATTTTAAAATCAAGATCAAATCTTTTTTTCTGAAGATCTGCTCTAGGAATTGTTTTAGGGAAGTTCAATGACCTGTGTTATACTGGAAGTCAGACTAGATGATCAGAACAGTCCCTCCTGCCCTTGAAATCTATGAACAATTTAATCTGACCACAGCTTTTCTTTATCAGTTTTAGAAGACTGAAATGAGCACCCCACACTCACCCTCTGAAATTCTGCTTAGATAGCAAGCACTCCACAGCTCATCCTATCTTTGCAAGCAGCTGCTAGACAGATTAAAAAAAAAAGATTCAAGAAGGACAAGTTTACACTTAAAATGTTGCGTTGGTGTAGCTGCATTGGTGCAGTAGTGCCACTGTAGTGCTTTAGTGAAGATGCCCTATGCTGGGAGAGAGCTCTCCCATCTGTGTTTTGTAATCCATCTTCATGAGAGACAGCAGCTATGTCAACAGGAGAAGTTCTCCTGCCAGTGTAGTGCTGTGTACAGAGGGGATTAGGTCAGTTATAACTACGTTGCTCAGGGGTGTAGATTTTTCATACCCCCGAGTGATGTAGTTATACCAATATCTGTCTGAAGTTTAGATCAGACCCAAGAAACCAACCCTAGGAAAACCTTCTTACCAATTCATGTTCAAGTCTTGGAGAGAAGTTAACTAACACACTGCCAAGGGATTACATTTAAAACTCTTATCATGATTTTGCTAGTCTCAAGTTAAAACAGCATTTTAATATTCCTGCAGTTTCTTCTGTTTATCTACAAGAGTTAAACCATGGAATCCTGGACAGGAGAAGGGGGGTAGTGGGCTAATCAGTGGGGTTTAATGGGATTTAAGATTCTTAACACTGGTTAATTGTCCTCTCAAGACCACTCCTTAAATGGCTGCTTCTGAGTAGCTGATTTAAATATTTTCCTTGGTTTCATAGGATGTAGTTCAGACTGCTTACTTTTCCAATTATATACTGGCTAATTATTTTGCTAATAATGAACAGGTTCACCTGCCCTGCAACAAAGCTATTTTGCCCATCTAGTTATGTAAGGATATTCTAAAGAATGGATTCACAATTTTTGGGAAACAATATACTTTGGTCTTAATTTACCAAGAGGAAATCACACTTCAGAGGTATAATCTCTGCTAAGTGCACCACAATAACATGCAGAAAAGGTTGTAATGGAAGTAAATTATTTTATCTTTTATGTTCAGTTATTTGTGTTCCCTTTTCCTTTTAAAAATAATAAAATGGCCATGGTTATTAACTAATTATTTTACTTAGTCTTGATCATGGTGTCCGTTAAGGTATTTAATTAAGCTCAAAAAAACAAACAACAAAAAAAAGCAGACCCTGTAACTGAATAGTGGGAGTCCACACCTCTGAGTTCACAGAGTTACAGTTAGTAAGAGCTGACCTATTATTTCTTATTTCTCTAAATTGATATATTTTTTGTAATTTTTAAAACAAAATTACTTGGCATCCAGCAGTTTACAACTATCCCTTTCAACCCCACATATCTTACACAAAAGGTAAGTCAAAACATAGTTCTTCTTACTTTGTATTTGTTGTAAATTATTTTCAACACTAATTATGAATTTATAGTTACAACGAAGGTCAAATTTATTTAGGCTTGGCAGAAAAAATTTGATTTTTTTATGTTTTATAATGTTTAGTAATATTGATGTATTGATGTTTTGTCTTTAAGCATGTTAACTTTTATCACTTTCAGTTGCACAAAACTATGGGGGTCAGACAATTACTTAATGATATGCTGAGATTAAAAAAGTAAAAAAAATTATAACTGTTAAAATACAAATTGTCAACATTTGCATATCCAAACACACAAAGTAAGTATCCTTAAATCAAACTCTAAATTCTCAAGCAGCATTTTTCTTTTTTATTATTGATGAAAATATTTTTTATGTGTGAGAGTACAGTAATGCCTCACTTAAGGTTGTAGTTATGTTCCTGAAAAATGCTACTTTAAGTGAAACAATGTTAAGCGAATCCAATTTCCTCATAAGAATTAATGTAAATGGAGAGGGTTAGGTTCTGAGAATTTTTTTTGCCAGACAAAAAACTATATATATCCACACAGACGCAGACACAATATAAGTTTTAAACAAACAACTTAATACACAGCAATGATGATTGTGAACCTTGGTTGAGGTGGTGAAGTCACAGGATGGAAGAGGGTGTGATATTTCCCAGGGAATGCCTTACTGCTAAATGATGAACTAGCACTTGCTGAGCCCTCAAGGGTTAACACATTGTTAATGTAGCCTCACACTGTACAAGGTACCATGAATGGAGGGAGAGGAGACAGCATGACAGAGAGAGGCACGCGCGCATGCATACACACACAAGTAAGAGAGAGAGATGTGCATTGCCCCTTTAAGTACATTGACCCCACTCTTAAGTATATTGCCTTTTTAAGTAGATCAGCAATTTTGAGGCAGCTGCTGCTGCCAGCAAGCTCCCTCCATCCTGATCGCTGTCATCTCCCCCCCCCCCAGCTCTGTGAAGATAAGGTACAGAAGTGGGGGGGCAGTAGTACATTAGCACCCCTCTTCCCCTTTCCTTCCCCCGCCCCGCAGAGCAAGCAGGAGGCTCCCAGGAGCAGCTCCAAGGCAGAGGGCAGGAGCAGCACATGGCAGCAAGGGGAGGGGCAGCTGAACTGCCCAGCAATTGATAGCCTGCTTGGCGGCGGCTGCACTGGGAACTCTAGGGGAGCTGATGGGGGGGGGGGAAGGGGGACTGCTCGTCCACCCTGGTTCCAAGCCCCCACGACTAGCTCCACCAGGCTGCTCTTTCTGCAAGCAGTGGACAAAGCAGGCGGCTGACAAACAATGTTATAAGGGAGCATTACGCAACTTTAAGCGAGCAGGTTCTCTAATTGATCAGCAACAAAACGATGTTGACCAGGACGACTTTAAGGGAGGAGTTACTGTATTGTGAAATTAGTGTTTACTGATAAATCTAATCATTCCAAGTCTAAATTAATTAAATGACACTTTTAAAAACAAGCTGTAAATATCTGTGTGCTAACTTAATCTTTCTGGTACAAATCCCTGTTTTCAGCTTTTCATCCCATCTATAAAAATGCTTTTAAAAAAAAATTTTAGAACTCAGATCAGTTTACTCTCGGTGCCATGTCTGAAGGAATTATAGAACATTCTGGATTTCCTTTGCTCATTTAAGGCATAGTCCTTTCAAATGTACATAGTAGTTTCCCTACAAAAGGAATTAGGGTTTACAAGAAGAATACAGTAGAACCTCAGAGTTATGAACTGACTGATCAACCATACACCTTATTTAGAGCCAGAAGTACGCAATCAGGCTGCAGCTGAGACAAAAAGAAATATAGTATTGTACTATGTTATACTAAACTACTTGGGAAAAAAAGGGAAAACTTAAAAAAAAAAATTGACAAGGTAAGGAAGCTGTATGCTTGTTTCACTTAAATTAAGATGGCTAAAAGCAGTGTTTTGGTTTTTTTTCATAGTAAAGTTTCAAAGCTGTATTAAATCAATGTTCAGTTGTAAACTTTTGAAAGAACAGCCATAATGTTTTCTTCAGAGTTACAAACATTTCAAAGTTACGAACAACCTCCATTCCTGAGGTCTTCGTAACTTTGAGGTTGTTCTATGCCAACATTTGGTAACAATCAGTCATCAGCTGTCTTGTAATGCATACACTTTTTGTTTTATAACTCTCTATCGTGATAGGAAGATGTACATCAAACTGAAATCTGTTTCCTGTAATAGTAATTATATTAATCTACTGATGCCTCTCAGAAACTAAGAAAGATTTTATTTGGAGGTGTTCTCCCTCAGTGAGGTTTCATTATCGTTATCCCTTTCTTTCTGTTACCCTACTCTTTCCTTATTTTTGAAGTCACTGGCTTGAAAAAATAACTTGTTCTAAAGTAATCTCTTCCTCCTACTTAATTCCCACTTCCAGTCGTAATGTTCAGTTTTTGTTCAAGATTTTTTTTTTTTACTTTAAATCACTGACTCACTAACTCCTGTTTCAATAGAAAACAGAAGGAAGAAAAGTCTTCCATAATAAAAGGTTGCATACACTACTAGTGGAAACCCCTCTTATGGTGAGGGGTGTAGAGAGGTAAATAACGAGCTGCATGAATCCAGTCTCGTAGGCTCTTGTGTTTCTTGCTGAGTTCCATTGGAGCAGAGGACAGAAGCTTTGGCCTTTGGGCTAGTGTCTGAACCTTCAGCTGTACATGTGTAAGATGACTCCTGTGGTTGCTTGGGAACACAAATGTAAGGCTGGTGACTTTGAAGGAACCATCATTTCAAGGAGCATACTTGCATGGCCCTTGATACTGGCCTATGCCCCACTACTCACTGTCAGTCTGTGTGCATGCATGTGTGCAGTATAATGTACCTAGTTAAAGTCGTCATGCACTGTGTATATTACTAACTTCATCAAAAGTTTTATAAATTCAAACTGCACATGATAAAACATCTGTTTCCACTTTTTTTAAACTTTTTTTTTCTTTCCATTGATACAGGTTGAATCAAGAGACACTCTAAACAGTATTGCCTTGAAATTTGATACGACACCGAATGAACTGGTTCAATTAAACAAATTTTTCTCTCGAGCAGTTGTTCCTGGACAGGTATTATCTATTGATTACCTCAACATAAACTGGGTTGGGTGGAAATAGAGGAAGATGTTCACAATGCTAGTCTGCCACTTCTACTGAAAACAATGGGATGCTTTTCTCTCAACTTATAAGACATCCAATCTTTTGAAGATATATTTAGGATTCTTCAGTTAGAGTTAGTGAACTCCAGACACCCAGCTGGATTACTCAGCTGAGTAACTGCTACCAATGGGAGTTAGTCACAGTCTAACCCAGTCTTTACTATCTCTCTTAAATTAAATTTGGAAAGACTGATAAAAGCAAGCATGTTTAGAATCGTAAGGTAACTTTTTCAGGTTCAAGACAAATTTATATTTTTGTAAATGGATATAGGATAAATATTGGGCACTAGTAGCATTTCTAAAGCTATAAGCATGACTTACTGCTACTGTTACTTCCAGCTGCTGCAGAAGCTAACTGTGCAACACCGTTCATGCCATTCCCAAGAGAATGGATCTGAGAAGCAAATAAATTTAGAGTAACCTAGTTTTTGGCATGCTTTGTAAAGGGTTGAATCAGGAAATAGATGACCAACTTTTTTTAATTGGGATGAATACACTGAATGTCTTCCCTAGCAATACATCTTATTGACTCTAAATAATAGATTATTAGCAATCTATGAAAAGGCCAGAGAAATGGTACACTTTGTGCAAGTATTCATAATTACAGCACTGGACAAGTTTGAATTGGTGTTTCTGGGCATGCTGTAAGTTTCTTATTTTATGGTCTTCTGTTTACTTGGGTAATATCTGCACTATTATTTATGCTAACAGTCAGCCTTAATATAGGTTTACAGAATTTTAAATATTTAAAGGCTCAAAAATTCATTCTGCCAGTATATATTTACTCGTTTAATGAATTGCTTTAAACAAGTTGTTAGTTTTATTGTACACTGTTTGACACATCATGATGGAAACCAATGGGGGATTCTTTTATATGGCATGTTTCTTGATATGTCAATGCATTCTTTTTCTCATGAACCTATTAATAGAGAAGATTTTATTAATACTGCTTGCTTTGCTAGAAAAGTGTTGACAGTAAAATTGGTAATTCACAACTAGAACTGTATTTTAAAAAAAATTCTAAAGTGTATATTCACTCCAGCAGAACAAATTTAATAAAATAACTTGAGACAACAAATCTGCATCAAAATGTCAATGAAACTCTTAATGTAACTGTTAACTACAATTACCTGTGTTCAATTTCTTTACAGATTTTATACGTTCCTGACCCAGAATATGTTTCTAGTGCAGAGAGCTCCCCATCTCTTAGTCCCATAAGTCCCTTGTCACCTATATCTTCAGAAGCTGAATTTGACAAGGCTACAGTAAGTGTAGGTATATGTGTTTCAAGGGCAATAACAATCTTCTCCATGTTTAATGAGATGTGTGCAGTAACTGATGGGAAAGAAAGGGTAGGAATAAATTATCGGTTTTTAGAATGCAGAGAGGGGTAAATAGTGGTGTCCCCCCAGGGTTCTGTACTTGGACCAGTACTGTTCAACATACTCATAAATGATCTGGAAAAGGGGGTAAACAGTGAAGTGACAGAATTTGCAGCTGATACAAAACTATTAAAGACAGTTAAGTCCAAAGCAGACTGCGAAAAGTTAGAAACGGATCTCATAAAACTGGATGACTGGGCAACAAAGTAGCAGATGAAATTCAGTGTTGATAAATGCAAAGTAATGTACTTTGGAAAACATAATCTCAACTATACATATACAATTATGGGGTCTAAATTAGCTGTTACCACTACCAAAGAGATCTTGGAATCATTGTGGATATTTCTCTGAAAACATTCACTCAATGTGCAGAGGTAGTAAAAAAAGTTAACAGAATGTTGGGAATCATTAAGAAATGGATAGAAAATAAAACAGAAAATATCATATTGCCTCTATATAAATCCATGGTACGCCCACATCTTGAATACTGTGTGCAGATGTGGTATCCCCATCTCAAAAAAAGATAGATTGGAATTAGAAAAGGTTTAGAAGAGAGCCACAAAAATGATTTGGGGGCATGGAACAGCTTCCCATATGAGGAGATATTAATAAGAGTGGCACTTTTCAGCTTGGAAAAGAGATGACTAATGGGGATATGATAGAAGTCTATAAAATCATGACTGATGTAGAGAAAGTAAATTAGGAAGTAGTAGTATTTATTTTCTCATAACACAAGAACTGGGGTCACCAAATTAAATTTAATAGGCAGCAGGTTTAAAACAAGTAATAGGAAGTATTTCTTCACACAATGCCCAGTCAACTTGTGGAACTCCTTGCCAGGGATATTGTGAAGGCTAAGACTACAACAGGGTTAAAAAAAGAAATAGATAAATTCATGGAGGATAGATCCACCAATGGCTATTAGCCAGGATGAGGTCTCTAGCCTTGGTTTTGCCAGAAGCTGGGAATGGGCGATGGATGGATCACTTGATGATTGTGTGTTCTGTTAATTCCCTCTGGGACACCTGGGATTGGCCACTGTTGGAAGACAGGATACTAGGCTAGATGGACCTTCGGTCTGTCCCAGTATGGCCCTTCTGATGTTCTTATATGCAATAATTGCTCCTGGGGGAATCCTGTGCAAAAAAACTTCAAAATTCTGGTGCAGAATTGCAAAATTCTGCATATTTTATTTGTCAAAATAATGCAATATAATCACACCAGTTTCACTTATTTTGGTAATTTATTTAAACTACCATATAGAAAGAAAATCAAAACTGTTCTTCTTTTCCTAAACACATGAAAGTAAAGTACTTGGTAACCAATACCTTGTATTCCAGTTATAATCCTGGATTTTCATTTAAATTACATTACATTACTTTGAATTTGGTTTTTGGCGTTCTGTAAAGTAGAATGTCACTTTACATTGTTCAGACTTCACACATGAAGGTCATACAGTTTTTTGCTAATTATTGTCCTTCATTTTTTTTTTTAAATGTCTAAGTAAAATAGATTCTGAGCTGTAATCTAACCTGATTGTGCCTCTCTGGCACAGGAAAAAAGGGAGGAAGCACATAGACCTTCCTAACTGAGGATTCCGTTACTGTCATTTACAATAAAGCTCCTTTACACCACTATGGCAAGGAGACTAAGAATGGGAAAAATAAACTAACAATGGGAACGTTAGCAGGCTGCCTGCCTAGTTGTTACATTTCTGCTCTACCTCGGGGACAGAGCCTGCTTTACACAGCCCTATGCCTCCAAGCCCGGGATGCAGCAGCAGCAAGCGAGAGTGATAGAGTGAGTGTCTCTCGTTCGCATGCAGACATGCGCCCAGTCCCACCCTTAACTCTCTCAGTGCTCAGCCTCCCTTCTCCTTCCCTACCCCCTCCCAGTGGTGATCTGCTCTCTGCTGCCAGTTGCTCCCAGCAGGTGTGCCCAAGCTGCCGGGGAAGAGGCATGTGTTCCCCACAGATTTCTTTGCTTCCCCCATTTTGGAGCCAAGAAATCTGTGGAAGGTATTAATTCCCCCAGGAGTAAATAATCTAAAAAAAAAACAACTAGTTTTGGTAGAGACACGAGTGACCTTATATTTGTTTTAATTAACTTTTTTTGGATTTTTATACTCAAGATATATGGGCAAGTTTAAAATCCTACATGTAATATTCCTAAACTGTGTTACCCAAAACAATTTTTAATTTCTTCAATATAATTATTTCTGGGGGAATTCTGAGAGACTGTGGAGGCGCAGAATTCATGTGTCCCGCAGAATTTTTTTTCTCTGCAGAAAATACATTTCTGGCCAAGAAGTGGTGCAGTTCCACCTTTCGCCCACCAGGGCCTGCTGTGGTGGCCAAACAGCCAGCAGCATTAAAACAGCCAGCTGTTCTGGTACCACAGCAGTCTCTGGGGAGCAGAAAATGGAACTGCAGCATTTATGGGGCAGAATGTATTTTCTGTGGGGGTGGGGGGAAATTCTGTGTGTGCTCAGTGCTGCAGCATTCCTGCAGGAGTATAAGTTCATCACAGCACCCTGCCCACAGAACCAGGTTAGACCAGAGTGGGGCACATAGGGCTGGTGTGGGGTCAAACACTGGGGTTCAGAGTGGGAGGGACATGGGGCCTGGGCTCAGGACCTAGTGAGGTGACAGTGTTATCCGGGGGACGGGCTGCAGGGACACATGAGATCGGGGAGGAGGAGGGACCCATGGAGATGAGGGGTGCGGGGATCGGGGCAGATGTGCCTGCCTGAATGGGAGAGGCTTGAGATCAGGCTCCCCAGCTCTCTAACAATCCTGACCCCCTGCCCCTCCCCCCAAAATAAACCTGTTCAATACTTTTCCCACCCACACCCAACAGCTCACCAGTTTCACTCCAGGCTCCTTCCCCCTCCCTCAACTCTTCCATTACCCCTGACTCCCCCAAGCCTTTTACACTGCTTTTGACAGGTGCAGGAAATACAGTTCTGTATCGTAATTTAAATGAATTACTCAAAATTCCATATTAATATGCCATCTAAGGAATCTTTGTCAAAAAAAAATAATTACTTGAATCTTTTTTTGGTCTGTATTGTTACAGACGTACTTGCTGACAGAGATTTTGAAATTATTTAACAAAATAATTGATACTAGCATGATTATATTGTATTATTTTGACAATCTGCAGTATTTTAAAATACTGTGTGTAGAATTCCCCTAGGAGTAAATATAGTACCGGTTTTTTTTGAGGTTTTTGTACTTCATTTGGTTCAGATAGAGACATATAGATCAGTTGAGTCACGTTCACTAACTGGTTCATGTATGGTTTGATCCACAGCTCATTGAAACTAATAATCTCTTCCATTTCTTTACATTTTTTCGGATGTCAGTAATATGTAAAGGCTGAAACTAGCTTGCCATTGAAAACCTAGTTTATAAGTATCCCTTTTCCACAGAATGTTAGTCACTGTTAAGCAGCATTGCTCCCTCAGCTTGACATCTAGACACCCAGTCGGTCTTCCTGTCACTTCAAATAATGTTCATCAGACCCAGGTCATGGACCGTCACAACTGTCTGTCCACTTTCCAAGACAGTGGATCCATATAGGCAATTCTCAAAGAAGAAAGTTACTGTGATTCTTCAAGGTGATTTGCCATATCAATACATGCTCACTGCTTGTGTTCCGTCTTCCTTGGAGTCTTTTTACAAAGGATTCATGACATAGTAGAAAGAATTTATGGATGGTTGGGACTACATCATTGTAATCTCTTAGAAGTCTGCATGACAAATCTGTCATGGTGAGTGGCATAAAACAGATGCTGTTGTCTAGAAGAGACTTCAAGATCACTTGATCACAGGTGTGCGTATTCTCCAGGGATGGTGTTCCATAAGATCAGTTCTCTCTAAAAAACAGCGTTTTTGTGGTAAAGGAACAGTATTTATTCTTTAAAAAATTCTCTGTTTAAAAATAAAAAAGCCTGAAACCACAGTTAAGAGAATCAGCCACTTCTCCACTATTGCACAACCTTTCTTAACTTTTGTATTGGTCACACGCATAACTTTAACCTCATGTATTTGAGAAAACAATATGCAAGAATTAAAAATTTCTAGTAGTTTATTTGAAATCTTGCTTTCATTTCCATTATCCAATACAACACCTTTATTTATTTTATTTTTAACACACACAGAAACACCACACCATGAATATTGCTGCACAACAGATCAGTAATGTAGCCTAAAGTACAAATGCTCAAGCTCTATGGACCTAAGTCTGCACCACCTTATACATAATTTGTAATACCAAATAGGTGAATCATTCAGTTTATTCATAAAATTTTTCATCTACTTAAACATATTGTACTAGGAAACTTATCAAAGTTTGACTTAAACTTAACGCAGGTAGGGACTATATTCCATTTGAAATCTTTAGTACATATTTAATAAAGACATAGAAATCAAAAATACATGTGCATGTTACCATCAGAAAACAAAGCAAAGTGGCAAAACTAAGATTTGGTGAATAGTTCTATTCTGATAATGAGTGATGAAGGATTATATAGTAGTGGGAACTGGCCAGTTTTCTTGGTAGCAACAGAAGCAGTTTTTAAATTTCTGAACCTTAATTTTTTCTAAAAGTGAAATTCTGGGACAAAGTTTCCAGTTGGCAAAACCTCAGTTTCTCCCGTGAATGTCGAAGCTCTGACCCTCTTCATCCTCCTCCTTAGCTTCCTATTACTACTCCTCTCTCTGGCTGCAGAGCCTCCTCCCAGTTATCAAATTCTTACGTCGCCTTACTCTTTTTTATGCAGTCATGAATGGTCTTCTCTAGGAAACTGAAAGTTCTGCAAAACTGTAAAACTAAGGAAAAATCTACAAAAAGACATTCCTAACTTTTCGAAGAATAACGTTTTAGAAAATTTAGAATAGAGAGATGAATTCAGCAGACAGATTGAGAAATAAATCACTCAAAAGTGAAAGAAAAAGAACTGTGTCCTACCCATCAGGACACACAACTGTAAAGCTAACTGTCAGAATGTCCTGTATGTGCTAAGAAACAGTTGTTATCTTACTTGTTTTTGAGAGGTTATTTGCTCATTCTGAACATGGAAGTCAAATGGTACTGTAATCACTAGGATTTGTTAAAAACAATTAGCTTATCCATGGTAAGTGGATTCTGTGATCATTTTGATTTTTTTTAACTGTGATTGCCAGTTAGAATGTCTGTATCTTATTCAGAAGGCTTAATTTAAAAATTAAGCAATATTTTAAAAGGGAGGGAGTGAATTTCCACGTGACTTGCACAGAATCACTCTTCAACGTTAGTGAATAAATCAGCCTACTTTTTAATTATATCAAGTACTTGCAGCTTTCTGCAAAGTTGTGATTTATATTGTACATACTAGTGATGTGTCTTTAAGCTAATATATTTGTATTCAAACATGCTTATGAGAACCTGCTTTGGGATTGCACTCTGCCCTTCCAGCACAAGGACACACAGTGTATGTGGGTTCCTATCTACCAATCTGATAAACCATTGCAAAAGAGGCTCTGACAAAGGCGGTATAGCTTCTGAAAACTTGAAATGCCACTTTGGATAATGTTGAATACCAGTTATGAATCTAGTACTTCAAGAGATCTTTCAGAGCAGCAGTTTTAAACTAATTATCAGAGAGGAGAAATGTCAGTAATTGGAAGCAATACAAAATTTTTCCACCAGTGTCTGCGTGCTTTGTACCCACCTTTCCTACAGTGTCTCATTTGGCCACTATCACTGTTTAATCTAGTTTTGCTTTGCTTGGGGAAAATGTGATCTAGAAATAACTATAAATGATTGAAAACAGTGTACGATATCTCTCTTGAGTTGGAGAGAACTGATACTGAGGGGGTTTTATACAGTGCCATAAAGATGCATGGCTTTTGGGGGTGGGGGAGGGGAGAGGAAGGGGAGAGAAGAATTCTGCCTTGAGAAACTTAGCCTGTGGGCTTGCCAACACTTGGTAGTTTTACAATTGCCATTCTAGAGTATTCTAAAGTAACTATGTATTTAGATATCCTTCCAACTGTAGACAAGCCCTAAAGTAAGGTGAAAAACCAAAATGAACTGACAGCTAGATAACCATCTGCCACACCTCTGTGCTATATGGTACCACTAGTTAAATGTAGTAGTAATGGAGATCTGACAATGGGATAGCAGAGAACCAAAATGAAGATGGAAGTCCTAGAGCAGGAGTAGGCAACCTATGGCACGTGTGCCAAAGGTGACACGTGAGCTGATTTTCAGTGGCACACTCGCTGCCTGGGTCCTGGCCACCAGTCCAGGGGGCTCTGCTTTTTATTTTAATTTTTAAGTGAAGCTTCTTATGCATATTAAAAACCTTATTTACTTTACAAGAATAGTTTAGTTATATATTAAAGACTTCTAGAAGGAGACCTTCTAAAAATGTTAAAATGTATTACTGGCATGTGAAACCTTAAATTAGAGTGAATAAACAAGACTCAGCACATCACTTCTGAAAGATTGCCGACCCCTGTCCTAGAGCATAAATATCCTGCTAGTCAGTGTAACTGAAAATAGCAGTTTTTTTCTGTCAAAAAATGTGTTTAAAACATGAGTATTTTCCAGTGTTTTGTTTTTTAGTTTTGTTTTAAGAGTAATGTAGCCTTGAAACAGAGTCCCCCATCATGTTTCTCTATATATGCCCTAAGAGATTGTCCTGGTGTAGGTCCTAAGCTGCCATTTTATTTAAAAAATTGTCCACTGTGGGGTTCCATGTTTTTATGTCAATCACTTCTGTAGCAGATGTGATTAGTTATTAAGACTTACACTGTCTTTTTCCTAACTGCAAGTGCTGCGACCTCAGACTAGGATCTGAAAGTCAAGCTTTGTTTTCACTGTTTTTTATATATAGATCCCATGAGCCAAACATATCTCTGGCTTACATCTGTGATCTCCCATTTTCTTCATTCGTGTTGCAGAAGAGTAACTGAGGGCAGAGTTTGGCCATACAATTATAACTTTATTTTGACATGGAAGTCAGAAGGAAATCATACACATAGTTTCTCCCTCACCTACCTTTTGTGCAACATGGGCATTTCAAATACTACACTGTCTGCTCTCATTGCCTGATAGTTATGGTCAGGTCTTCAGGTAGTAAAAGTCAACATAGCTTCACTGAAGTCAAGCGATGCTTCAGTGGAGCTATGCTGATTTCCATTAGTTGAGGATATTGGCCCTTTTATATCTGGTCTGTTTTTCAAATTAACGTATTGGGAGCCATGATTTCAGTTGTTTTTCTTGCCAAACGCTCTTGGAACGAAAAGTAGATGACTTCTAAACGTTGAACTAAAACTAGTGAAGCATACGTAAATGTACAGGGATCATAGTGTTCTTTTTTTGTACTCTGGAAAACAATGCCTTTCCTTTTGTAGGATCCAGATGGGCTCCAGCGAAAAGAGGCAGCTGCTTCACCAGCTTATGCATGTTTTCATCCTGCAAGAGTGGTATCATCCACATCAGAGGAGGAAGAAGCATTTACTGAAAAATTTCTCAAAATTAATTGCAAGTACATGACTTACGGCAAGGTACTTAAACTCCTCACTCTAACTCTTAAACCATTCTGTATGTTTTTAGATAAACTTTCAAGTTTTGTTTTTTTTGTAAAATGTGAAGTACAAGTAATTCACTTCACTGTAATAGACAGCTATTTATTTCATACATTTTTGCTAAGCATTCTCTCTAGATTCTCATACTCTTTAGCCTCGGCAAATCAAGAGAACTGATTTATAATGCAACTAGTTGTGACAGGTTGCCTTGTAGCAACATTGTAAGGTGACTGCACGTGCCTTAAGGACATATAGGTTGTATAACCCTCCCATACTAGCAGACCCTAAGGGTGGCTTCCTTGTTGGACTCTGATGACAGTATATATGTATTTAAAGACAAGTACATATTTCTTGTTGCCTCTAAGATTTAGGGTTTGTTTTTTGTTAGCATTATAAATAGTCTTTGCATCCACTGTGTGTGTGTGTGTGTGTGTGTGTGTGTGTGTGTGTAAAATATATTTAAAAAAATTTAAAATCTCATATGCAATGGCAGTATCCCAAGTATAGCAAAAAGTCCCTTGTATGGTTAGAGCATGTCTGAAGCAAATGTCCTGAAGTCTGATAAGCTTTAGCCCAGTTCACAAGCATTGGAGCTCTGTCCAAGTACACTGGAGGCAACTGATTGATCTACTAGGAACTGAGATCTTCCTCCAAAGCCTTCAGGTAAGTCCACTAATGAAGAATTCCATGTCACCAGAAATGTTTGGGTCTAGGAAGTGGATCAGCAAGTCCTGGGGAGTCTGAGGTGCTTTATGTCTTAATGGAGGCAACTCATTCAGCTTGCATTCAAAGTCTTTTTGGTTGTTTTCTCAGTATGCTCTTTCAGCTTGCTGGGCTATAGATAAAGCTTCTGTTAGTCTTCAATCCAGGCCTATACTAGGAGCACTTAGTTGATACAGCTATGTCAGTATAGTGTATTAGCAAAGCACTGTTAGTGTGAACTCAGCTGATGCAGACCAAACTGCACTTCTGCCAGTATATCTTTTTTTCCAGCAGTCCTTGAATGAAATAATGTACACTAGCAAATTTGGCCCAGTATAACTGCGTCTATATTAAGTACTATTGCCAGCACAGCTATGTTGGTGGCAGCTTGAACCTCCTCACATCCCTGAAAGACTTAGCTATGCTGGCAAAATTTTCATAGTGTGGACCTGTATTCAGCGTACCAAAAAAAAAAAAAGCTGTCTTTGCTCGTAATCCAGTGTGGTACACAGTGGGCTTACTTCATTCCTGGTCCTCCTCTCATAGGTGGGACTCTAAATTGATGGGCTATCTCTTTGAGCTCTTATTAGCTTTTCCTTGGGTTTCTCTAAAGTACATTTTTCGAATTGCCATACTCTCAGGTGGAGAACTGCAGGTGTTGGTTATGAACTTTCCATTCAAAAGGAAAAACACCCCTGCTTCTTTATTCAAGTTACTCCCTAAAGATCAGCCAGTTACCTTGCTATTCTTTATTTCTTTGATTCATGTAATAGAATAATAGAAAATTAGGATTGGAAGAGATCTCAGGAGGTCATCTAGTCCAACACCCTGCTCAAAACTGGACCAACCCCAACTAAATCATCCCAGACAGGGCTTTGTCACACTAGGCCTTAAAAACCTCTATGGATGGAGATTCCACCACCTCCCTTGGTAATCCATTCCAGTGCTTCACCACACTCCTTGTGAAATAGTGTTTCCTAATATCCAACCTAGACCTCTCCAATTGCAACTTGAGACCATGGCTTCTTGTTCTGTCATCTGCCACCACAGAACAGCCGAACTCCGTCCTCTTTGGAGCCTCTCTTCAGATAGTTGAAGGCTGACTTTTCTCTTCTGCAGACTAAATAAGCCCAGTTCCCTTAGCCTCTCCTCATAAGTCATGTGCCCCAGCTCCCTAATCATTTTCTTTGCCCTCTGCTGAACTCTCTCCAGATTTTCCACATCCTTTCTATAGTGGGGGCCCCAAAACTGGATGCAATCCTCCAAATGTGGCCTCACCAGTGCTGAACAGAGGGGAATAATCACTTCCTTCGATCTGTTGGCAGTGCTCCTACTAATGCAGCCTAATATGCCATTAACCTTCTTGGCAACAAGGGCATACTGTTGGCTCATATCCAGCTTCTCGTTCACTGTAATCCCCAGATCCTTTTCTACAGAACTGCTGCGTAGCAGCCTGTAGCAGTGCGTGGGATTCTTCCATCCTAAGTGCAGGACTTTAAACTTGTCCTTGTTGAACCTCATCAGATTTCTTTTAGCCCAATCCTCCAATTTGTCTAGGTCACTCTGGACCCTATCCCTACCCTCCATCGTATCTTCTTCTCCAACTCTCTCTTATAGACATATTTTTTTCTATTTTGAAAAGGATAAGGGCATTGTGATGGGGTACACAAATCCTACAGTGGGCCAGAAAGGGTTAAAGGATGGTACTGAGCACAGATAGCCCTGCAGAGCATGCTCCAACTGGAGGGAGAGGTTTGAATAGGGAGCAATCCAATTTAGAGGGGAGGAGTACAGACCTACCCTGAAGTCTTCTTCCAAAAGGGGCCAGAGAAGCTTCTCTGAGGGAAGAGAAGAATATGCTGAGCCTGGCTGGTGCTGATGGCCTGGTTTCTTTTTCATTTTTCCTTATCTGGGGCTAGAAGCTGAGGGAGGAAAGCAGTAGTAGGAAGTAGCCCAGAGAGGGTAACTCAGAGGCCAAACACTTTAACTCTCTTAGGTCTCTTGGTCAGGACCCGATGGAGTGGGTGGTCTTCAGGCTCCCCTGTCACTGTCCTCAAGAGAGTGGGTGGACTTTAATGAGTAGGCCATGCAGCCCACCAAAGTCCACGTTACAGGCATGTTTACAGAAACAATTCACGTGTTTGTGGTCATGTCTAAAAAGATCACTAGGTAATTGTCCTCTTATGAAGTTAATCCATCGTGAATAGGACTCTGTGACATCTTCAGCAGCCAGTGTGGCTGACCCCACGGCCAGCTAAGCAGCTAGCCCTGGGAACCGCTGCTCAGGTGTTCCTGGGGACAGCCACACTGGCTGCAGCTGGAGCGGCTCTACAACCAGTCTCTTGGGTGGCCTCGCAGCCAGCCATGCTAGCTGCTGCTGGGACAGCCCCAACGTCCAGTGCCAGCCTCATTGGCTGCTGTTCTGGTGTCCCCAGGCAGCTGGCCCTGAAGACCGTCTTGGAGTAGCCGCTGGCCCCCTGCTCCGCACCTCCCCACCCACAACACACTCACTCACAATCACTCTCTGGCAGAAGCAGCTGGGAAGCCCCTCAGGGCTCCCTCCCCTGCCACTGGTGCCATGGTCTCCTCCCCCAGGGTTCCCCCCCCCCCCCGCAGCCACTGGTGCCGCGGGCTCCTCCCCCAGGTGCTGCGGGCTCCCCCCAGGGGCACCACCCCTCCAATCATTCTCCATCCCCCCGCCCCCCAAGATTCTATTGAGGTCTTTATAGTATAGGTCATGAACAAGTCATTGGCCAGGATTTTTTGTTTTTTGCCCATAACCTGTCTGTGACTTTTACTAAAAATACCTGTGATTAAATCGTAGCCTTAATCATTAACTTTTCAAGCCTCCCGTTTATTTTGAAGTCTACGCTTCTAGATTTCTACGTTCTGCTCTTCGGTATTTTTACCCTAAATTCTAAACTCTCTCTTTTGGCATCTTGAAGCATTTCCTCCACCTCTACTTGACTGGGAAACCTTCAGAGTTGATAGGTGATTTGTTCTAATAAAACCTTTATTTCTCCATATTGAACCAGAATTCCCTTCTGTTGTCTAGGGGATGGAAGAGGGTCCCTTTCAGTAGTGCTGTCATAGTATAATTCCCCACTTTGAATCTTAGCGTTCAAAAGATGGGGTACCAGCATGAATTCCTCTAAGCTCAATTACCAGCTTAGTACTTGTAGCGCTGCCACCAACCAGGAATTCCAGTGCCTGGTACACTCCGGTCCCCCCAAAACCTTGCCCAGGGACTCCCAAGAAGACCCAGACCCTCTGGATCTTACGCAAGGACAGTAAACCCTTTCCCTCACGGTTGCCTCTCCCAGGCTTCCCCTCCCTGGGTTACCCTGGAAGATCACTGTGATTTCAAACTCCTTGAATCTTAAAACAGAGAGGAAAATGCACCTTCCCCTCTCCTTCTCTCTTCCCCTCCCAGATTCTCCCTGAGAGAGACAGTAATCCTAACACAGAGAGAAATTAGCCTCTCTCTCCCCCTTCCCTCCTTTCTCCCCACCAATTCCCTGGTGAATCTAGACCCCGTCCCCTGGGGTCTCACACCAGAATAAAAAAATAATCAGGTTCTTAAACAAGAAAAGCTTTTAATTAAAGAAAGAAAAAACAGTAAAAATTATCTCTGTAAATTTAGAATAGGTACAGGGTCTTTTAGCTATAGACCCTGGGAATATCCTCCCAGCCTAATATACAAGTACAAATTAAAATCCTTTCAGCAAATACACATTTGCAAATAAAGAAAACAACCATAAGCCTAACTCGCTTTATCTACCTAGTACTCACTATTCTGGACTTTATAAGAACCTGCATCGGAGAGATTGGAGAGAAACCTGGTTGCACGTCTGGTCCCTCTGAGCCCCAGAGTGAACAACCAAATTCTAACAGCACACACACAAAACTTCCTTCTCTCAAGATTTGAAAGTATCTTGTCCTCTAATTGGTCCTCTGGTGACAGCCAAGCTCACTGTTCTTGTTAACCCTTTCCAGGCAAAAGAGATATGAAGCACTTTTGTTCTATTAACTCTTACTTATCTGTTTGACAAGTGCCTAAGGGATTTAAGAGTACAAGTTAGCTAGACTTGTACTCCTAAATCCCTTAGGCACTACTGAAAGTCTCCCTCTTAGTCTTGTTCAGTGTGTTGCTCCACCAGAATTGCTTTTATGAACCTTTCTTATTGAATTAGAGTTTGGGTGGAGGTGTTGAAGAAATGGGTTGTTTGCATCCTCGCTAATGACATATCTAGATGTGTGTGCTTATCTAACTTAAAGTTTTTTGAGTGCTGGTCCCTACATGTATTCCACATGTACGTGTGCATGCATGCCGTGTGCCAGAGTCTGGGGATTCTAACAAGCTGTGTCCATAGGCCACCACATGTGCAGTAGCTCTCCTCGTGTAGGGGGACCCCCTCCCTATAGTCTGGAACTAAGCCCAGAGTCCCAGGTTCAAGAACATCTGTTGCTCATTTCCATTGCAAACACACGAAGCTCCTGAGCTTTGATTAAGGAAACGCCTGACAGGGAAGTCTGAGGCCATGCTCTGACCTGGGCTAGGGAGTCGTCATCCCTCCTGCCCCCTCCCAATATATTGGACCCATCAGATGAGCAATGTCCCTTTGAGCACGAGCTTAGGAGCAGAGTCTACAGCTGTTAAGCCTAAGGAATCCTCAATTAGTGTAATGACCCAACCATTCCCAGTCTCTGTTTAAACCTAAGTTAATTGTATCTAATTTGCATATTAATTTGAGTTCAGCAGTCTCTCTTTAGACTCTGTTTTTGAAGTTTTTTTGTTGCAAAATTGCCACCTTCAAGTCTGTCACTGAGTGGTTGGTTAGAGAGGTTGAAGTGTTCTCCCACTGGTTTTTGAATATTATGATTCCTGATGTCAGATTCTATTTCCCTGTGTTAAGTTCTCCTCACACCTTCTATGGGTCATCTCAATTATCACTTCAAAAGTTTTTTTTCTCCTGCTGACGATAGCTCATCTCGGTTGATTGGACTCTTCCAGTTGGTATGCATACTTTCACCTTTTCATGTTCTCTGTATGTATAAATATCTCCTGTCTTCCATTCTATGCATCTGAAGAAGTGAGCTGTAGCCCACGAAAGCTTATGCTGAAATCAATGTTAGTCTCTAAGGTGCCACAAGTACTCCTGTTCTTTTTGCGGATACAGACTAACATGGCTGCTACTCTGAATCTTCGTTTAATGTTGTAGGTATGTTCCTGAAAAATGCCACTTTAAGCAAATGCTGACTCAGGCAAGGGTTGGGGTTAGTGGTACAAATGTGGGGTTATTTTGAGCAGCAGTTCCCAAGATAAAACCCCCTTAAATAAAACTCCCCAGCATTTTACAAAATCACCTGGTGGTTCTAATATTTGTGTGTGCAGCTGGGATGGTCTGTATTTCTCACCTGGTGCATAGCATGGCACCCCCTTTGCAGGGAAGTATTGAAGTTACTCAGGATTAAGCTTGGAATTCAAAATTAGCATGTGAGTAACTGAAGCCAGAAAGTCAAATGTTGCACGTGCAGTAAAACTAGAGCTCTGTTAAAGTGCTTCCAGGCAGTCTGTCACAGTAACCTGGTGGAAGGAGATACGTTGTGCCTATTGAACCTGAACTGTTACAGCGGTTCTCTCAACAAAATTTTTGGTGGCCTCAGAGTATGGCCACCAACTCTTGCTGGTGGCCACTCTGACAATTTTTCCTAAAATTCCTAATTAACTTTAGGAAAAACAAATATGTACATTTACGTGTCCAAATCATTGTAATTTATTTATGTAGAGTTTTTTATAGTCTCAATAATAAAAATAACATACTGTTGTCTCTGTTGTTTATTAGACCTAAACAGAATTAGAAACAAATAAGGTGCTTTGTGTGTTCTTATTTTTGGTCTGTTTTCTTTTGAGGTTTTTTTAAGACTTGCCAGTTAGTCTGCTTTTGTGAAAATTGATATTTGTATGTTAATGCCACTTTTTATAGCAGCAGACTTGCTAATTAGCTAGCTAACTAGCTGAGAGGCAGAGAAAAGTTATATTAGCAAATATCACTTTTAAAAACAGACTCAGCCCTAGCAAGCTGGGGGGCAAATTAAGCTCTGGATGGGAAGGTGGGCAAGGAGGCAGCTGGGGCTGGGAATGATGGGGGGGAAGGGGTCAAGCGAGGCAGCGGGTGTTGGGGGATGGATGGGGAGGTCGAGAAGCAGCAGATGCAATGGAATGGGTGCATGAGGGGCCAGGGGCAGTGGGGTAGTAGTGAGCCCTGCATTCACGGACCACAGGTCTGCACTCTAACGACCGAAGCCTGGGGCCACAGAGGACATAACAGGGACAGGAGCAATTGGGGGGTGGGGTGTGGAATGGCGACTGCGGCGTCAGCACCTCCTGCTGCACAGCTGGGAACTGGGGTCCTGCAGCTGGAGCCTGAAACCCTGTGGCGAAGGAATGGAGCTCACCACCCGCCACTCCAGGGCTGAAGCCTGAATCCCAAGCCCCACTGCCTCTGGGAAGGTGGGGTACTCAGAGCAGCTGCCTGCTTCTCTGGCATTTGTGGTTCCAGAGAGGGGTAGGGCCATACCTAGGGTAGGGCCCAACCTCTGCCCCCCTTCCCGCTACACACACACCAGTCACTACATAGGAGGCTGTGGCCACACGAAAAGCCCCTGGTGGCCACATGTGGCAATGGTGACCGCATTTGAGAAACCTGTTCTTGGTAGTTTTCAGAGAATGTGTGTGTTCATGTTCCTTGCTCTCTGCTTGTGTTCATCAGGGGCCTCTTTCGAAGCTTTGCCTTGAGACCAAAATTTCTGGTTTAAGAATGATATATTAAAGTGCTCTAAAATCCACATGTAGATTCTAATTTTATTTTTGAAGTATTTTCAAGGCATTAATTAATTCGAGAAGATAAAATACTTGAGGTCAGAAGCAGTTAAGGTAAATGTAATTTTCCTGAACGATGGGAATCAGGTTGATCAAACAGAAGCAAGTCATTGGGATCACTTGATCAAGGGATTCCTAGTAAACAGTGTGCCTAACATGATCTGCTACTAGCATTTCCACATTCCCTAGCTCTGTACCAAAAGTTTTAAGAATATGATGGTCAGACCAGTTGGCAGGTAGGTGGGCAGGGAGCAGATGGAGAGAAGGGTTTGGAGCATTGCAGATAGTGTGGTGGTTGGGAGCATCCAGGATTTGGGGCTTGTCTCCTTTTCCAGCCCTTGCACCTGAGGTTTGTGCTCTGACTCAGCTGCAGAAGAGCCAGCACACGCCTCAATAACTATCCTGATTAGTTCAAATGCCAATTTTTTGAAAATCCAGTTTAATAGCTAGATCTTTGACAAAGGAACTGGGTGTCCAGAAAAATAGCTTTTCTGTGATAAGTCGACAAATATTGTCCTCAGAGACCCTTGCTGTCTGGGAACACTGAAGCACTTACAGAACAGAGTCATAAAGAGGAAAGCTGAGCACCTTCCCCTCCAGTGACATATTTGAGGGGAAAGGGAAGTGGATTCATTTTTACCTTTCTCCTCTCCTGCCTGATTTCTCCCCATCGCTTCTCCACCAGTCCAAGGGAGGAGGTTCTAGGGCTCCTTTTTCCTTTACTGTTCCTCTTCCCCCCCCCCCCCAGGGGGTAGGAAACAAGAAATACTCATTCCTCCATGCTGCATCCAGTAGTGGGGAATGGGGTCCAGGCTCACCTTTCTCTCCTGCTCCTGCAGTTTCTAGGGGAAAGCGGAAGGCCAGGGTAGTGCAGGAGAGTGTGGGGAAGAAAGGAGATGTGACAAACGAAATTCAGTACTGATAATGCAAAGTAATGCACTTTGGAGGGAAAAAATGTAACTGCTTACACTTTTTAGGATTCTAAATTAACGGTACTTCCACAGGTAAGGGGCTTGAGTGTCAATGAACACTTCTGCTCAATGAGGAGATGGAGTCAAATAATAAACAATATGATGGGATGTGTAAGGAATGAGATGGTGAATAATATGGAGAATACTATAGAGCATTTATATAAATCTGGGGTGTGGTCCTATATAGAATACTATATATAGTAATGGACACCCAGGTCTCAAAAGGGTTACTGCTATATTCAAGAAGTTTCAGAAAAGGAGAATGGGAATTATTGAGAAAGCAGAGGAAAAACTCCCATGAAGAGAAATTGAAAAAATTAGAAGTGTATCTTAGAAAGGAGGTGAATAAGAGGGGACATGATAAAAGAATTTAAAATAATGAACATAGAGAGCTTCAGTCACTCCTTGTCTCATTACACAAGAACAAGGTGACATTGAAATCAGAAGGTTACAAATTCAAAACCAATAAAAGAAAATGCTTTTTCACACAACATAGAATTAAACTGTTGTGCTCTCTGCCATAGGAAATTGATCTTAAGAACTGAAGATTCAAAAGGGGATTAGACACACTTATATTCACATCCAGAATATTAGAGTGTTAATGCTTAGAAATTTAGTGGAAGGAATATTACACCTCATGCTTCAGTGCTTAAGCCAATCTTCAATTACTAGAAATCAGGATGAGACGTAATATGGGAGTGTCACCACTCCACACCTGCATTTTTGTCTCATTCTTACACCTTGTTCTTGAGCGTTTGGTGCTGACCACTGGGTCAGACAGGATACTGGACTAGATAGATCTTTGGTCTGATCCAGTCTGATGATTCCACGCTTCTCACATGGAAGTAATTGTCTATAAGGAATATGCTTCATGGATAATTTTTATTTGTAAACTGCTCCTGGAGGAAATCTGCACCTCTATGTGTGCGCGCAGAATTCATGTCCCTGCAGATTTCTTTGCTTCCCTGCAGAAAAAGAGAAGCAAAGGGAAGCTGTACGAGTGGTCACAGAACCCTCCCCAGCAGTCATTTCAGGCACCTGGAGCAGCCGATGGAGAGGTAAATCACTGCGGAGGCACAGGATGGGACTGGGGACACCCCCAACCAGTGGCTCCTACCTTGCACCAGGCTCAGCTGCTAGTACAAGTTGGGGAGGACAGGACTTATTCTTCCCCTGCATGGAGCAGCCAGGGCAAGGTAAGATGCAGCCGCAGCCCCAGAAATCTCCTCGACTGCAGGAAGCTCCGCACTCCTCCACCTCCTCACTTCCTGCCCCCATCACTTCTCTCCTATGTCGGGGGAGGGATCCCTGTACAGGGAGCTGTTCCCCTGTCCACCTGACCCTCTCTCCCCCTGCCAAGACCTCTGCACCCAGAACGCCCACTGCACCTGTACCACTGCCAGCCCCCCAACCCACCCACATCTGGATCCCCACCCCTGCACCCAGAGGGCCTCTGCACTCAAACCTCCACCCCGATGAGACCCCTGACTTGTCCCCTGCACCTGGATCCCCACCCCGCTGAGCCACAACCAGCTTCATCCAGACCTCCACCCCACCAAGCCTCAGTCCCTCCGCTGAGCCCCAACTACCTTCACCTGTACCTCTCTGCAGAGTCCCATTTCCCTTGCACTCAACGCCCCCGTACCCAGATTGCCCCACACAACCCTCTCACACCACACGTGGTTTCCCTCCCCCATGCCCCACTAAGCCCCTCCCTATTTGGATCTTGCTGAGCTGAGCCTGCTTGCCCCACACCTGGATCAGAAGCCAGAGCTTGGTGGGTGAGTGTGAGACTGTCCCTCTTGCTTACTATCTTGGTGCACCTGGCGTGAAAGCATAGAGCCCTGGGGTGTTTCTGGGGCAGGCCTGACCCTTGCATTGTGTCAGGGTTGGGTGCAGCCTCACTGCCGAGTCTGTGTTGGGGGACGAGAGGGGAGCACTGCAGGATCATCTTGCACCTCTATGCAACCAGTGGCCTGTGCTCCCCACTGCCATGGTGGAACTTCCACATTTATTTATTGACAAATAAAATATGCAGAATTTTAAGATTGTGCACAGAATTTCTTTTATTATTGTTTGGTGCAGAATTCCCTCAGGAGTAGTAAATTGGGTATCTCTCACTTTCACTCACTCTCTCTCTCACACACATTTTATCAGTCAAGTTAATTAGGAGCAAGAACAGTCCAAGCCATTATTTGAGAGAGAGCTCCCATCATTCAAGGAGAACTAGCCAATCTAGAATTGGAAATTCTCATACTACAAACTGGCTAGATCCTCTGAATGCTCCCACATCTTTCTAGCCTGGTACTATAGACCCTCAGAATTTCATGAGTGCTCTACTTTGAGTTTTGCTTTCCACACCAGGCATGATATCCTGTTGCTGAAAGGAGGAACAAAGACCTGCATGCTTTGCAGTTCAGTAATCCAACCAGGTTAAGTTAACTTTTTGTCATATTTGCATCTCAGAATTTTTTTGTTCCTCCTATCAACCCTGTCACCTTTAGACAAAACTGTGATAGGATAGGATTTTTACAAACTGGGACCAAGAGCTGTTAATGTGTTAGAAAACTTCCTTTTCTGTCACTTGTCAACTTTCTCAGATAACTAATTGACTGGAAAATGGCCATAAGATATGAAAGAGAGATTGGGATGGGGAGGGTGTGATTGCAAAACCACCAGCACAGTTGGCAGCACACTATTTGATAGTTCAGTTTTATGCCTTTCAAGCCTTAACTTCTCTTGAGACTATGTTCTCATCACTAAGGTCTTCATTCATTGGTAGGGACACTAACAGCAGCAGTAAAAAAGTTTCCATGCGGTTCCTGATCACTGTTAGTAGTCTGTACATACCTATGGTCTCAAGTTCCATCAGTTTGGCACAGTCAGTGAATATTAAATTCACAGTAAGTTTATATTAACTATTTATACTTTGTGTATAATGTATATGAATTAGGGCCGTCAAACGATTACAAAAATTAATCCCGATTAATCAGTTCTAATCACACTGTTAATAATAGAATACCAATTGACATTTATTTTAAATATTGTTGGATGTTTTTCTACATATTTTCAAATATATTGATTTTTAGTTACAACAGAAAATACAAAGCATACAGTGCTCACATTATTTTTTACTACAAATATTTGCTCTGTAAAAGCATAAACAAAAGAAATAAAATGTTTCAATTCACCTCATACAAGTGCTGTAGTACGATCTGTTTATTGTGGAAATGCAACTTACATATGTAGATATTATTTTGGTTACATAACTGCCGTCAAAAACAAAACAATGTAAAACTTTAGAGCCTACATGTCCACTCAGTCCTATTTCTTGTTCAGCCAATTGCTAACACAAATAAATTTGTTTATATTTACAGGAGATAATTTATTTTATCTTTTGTACAGTACATATTTTAATTAAAAATGTGAGCACTGTACACTTTGTATTGTTGTACTTGAAATAAATATATTCGAAAATGTAGGAAAAAAACAAAAATATTTGTAATAAATTTCAATTGGTATTCTATTATTTTTTAACAGTGTGATTAAAGCTGATTTTTTTATCGCAATTAATTTTTTGAGTTAATTGGGTGAGTTAAAATGGGATTAATTGACCACCATAATATGAATCAAATGTGCATATAATAAAGTAAACTTAGTAGTATAGGTTAGAAATCTGGTTTGAAGAGGTTTGAAATCTGAATGAAGAGACTGTCAAATCAGGAACCATCAGCTATTAAGAAATCCATGATTACACAGGCTTCTTTAACTTGTGTTTAGTCTGTATGAAAAGGAATTTAATGGGAATGAGTGAGCTCTCCTAGTTTTGTATACAGAAGAGCTGTAAAGGTTTTGTGACAGTTGTGACAAAAGTAGCATCCTGAGGAGGAGTGGTTGTGCATTTTCTTTCACAGCACAGAATGCTTGTCGTGATCCCAGTAACACTACAAATTGGAAAGTCCGATGGAAGTATTAGTGATGTATTGGAGGGCCAATGTGTTCCTTTTCAACTACTGAAGCTCTCTGTCGTAGAGATAAGGAAGCTGCCACAAGTTAGTTTTTCTTCAGTGAAAGAAAGAAATAAACCCTGAAATCATTACAGGTCCATAGCTGAATCACAGCAAACAACTTGCCAACAAGACTTGTTAGTTTAAAATAAAACAAAAAAACTAGACCAGCTCTTGGTCAAGAATTATGAAATCATACCCTGTTTGTTTGTTTTTTTCCAGGGAGTCTGGACAGGTTTTCAGCTGTTCATATTGTGCTTAAACATAAGCCTAAGAACACTATGGAAGTTTATAATGCACATCTAAGGACTTCCAGGGATTTTTTATTCCCTTGTACTATCTCCTCAGGCCCTGTAATATGGGGTATTTGGCTGGAGTTAGAACTTAAATGACTGACTTACACTATTGGCATTTAGGAAGAAGCAGGAACATTTTTTCCCAAACTAAATGCTCACAAGCTTTTGGTATTGCAGCTGTAGGACTGGAAAACTTGTCTTCCAGTCACTTCAAGGACAACTACCTAAAGATACAGGTTGCCTTTAATCACCAAACTTATCTTTTTGATTTGTTCTGGGAAACCTCCAAGTACAATAAAACACCCTTTCTTTGAGTTTGTCCTTTCCCCAAGGATATTAACAGAATTTCATTTTGGCTGTAGGCCCATCAGCAGAAAGTGCATTTATAATCCAGTGTGCCTCAGAGATTATCTTATAAAAGCTAAGTCCTATCCAAGTTCTTCAAAACTGTTAGGGTTTATCCTTGAAATAAATTTATTCCTTCATACTTCTCTTTGGAGTAAATGGAGACAAACTGTTTTAACTATTGTGGTAATACTTGTAAATGTGAAAAACGTGTTTGTCAGTATGTGGCAAGGTGAACTATAGCAGAAGTAAACATACAGCTGATTCTTCACATGTACCCTTTTGGATACTGTTTTAGTCTCTAGGATTCCCTTAATCAACATAAAAATAGCTTGCAAAATTATTTCATCTTGGTGACTGAAATCTGTTTTTCATATTGGTGAGTGAAATAACACTTTGTATTTTTGTTTTTCACCATCATGTTAAAAAGTGTCACATGTAGGGTGGAGAGGGTTCTACCTGGCCTGGTAAACTTTCGTGAGTATCTTGAAAGTCATGCATCCGATGAAGTGGGTATTCACCCACGAAAGCTCATGCTCCACTACGTCTGTTAGTCTATAAGGTGCCACAGGATTCTTTGCTGCAACTATCTTGAAGTGTCTGCAAATCCATTACTGAGAGCATGTATATGTCTCTCCACTTTAAATAAAGCTAAGCAGTTTGTCAGTGTAGGCAATAACAGTAAAGATGACAACTGTTCACTAATGAAAAATGCTTTGCTTTTAGTGCTGGCATTTTGGGTCCTTCAACACTGTGTCCTTGATCCAGTAAGGAAGAGCTACATAGTAAACAGCCCAAGTAGAGATAAAGATCCAATCCTGGAAATGTGAAGGACCCAGTGCAGGCTATAGTAAACAAATCAGATTTTTTTTCTTTTAAGTGTTTGGAGTCATTTGCCCAAAGCCCTTTTGCTCATGAGGCTATATAGCCTCACTGTTCAGTGTTGATTGTCCTGAAGATGATGAAATGAGGCATGGCTGATGGAGAGCTTGGATTATATTGAAAGCCATAAAGTAGACTTGCTGGGCTTAAATTTTGGATTACCTTTTTCTTTTAAATCCTCACTCACTTCTGTATCTTTGCCAGCTTAATTTTTTAAGTAATTTTCTGTTCAGTGTTGACTAAGCTGCAAAGTTAGTCCCAAGCAATGAGTAACCATATCTAGTTAAGTCTCTACTCTCCTTAAGACCAGGATTTTAAGAATAGTATTTTAAGTTGTTGCATGTTTTGAGATTGTTTTTAAGAACTGTTGCCCCTCTGAATATCCTGATTCTGATGTTCCACTCCAGTGAGGACTTTCCTTTTTTTAGTTCTGTGATGGTAAACTTTGGCAAAAGACTTGTGACTGCTGTATGTGCACTTAAGTACTACAGCAATGTAAGCAGTATAAAATTCCTAGGTATGTTTTTAGCCGCCATCCAAGTAATTGCAGGATTTTCTGTCTTAGAGGCAGACTATGGAATGATCTAGATCTGATCTAAATGTTTAACTGTGGTTACTACTTAGAACCTCATAATACTGTGTTGGCCTTCTCTCTGAATCCAGAGTTTGGCTTCTGGTTCCTGGCACCCCAGGCACTTTGATCTTTGCCTTCTCTGCTCTGGACTCTGGCCACACTTAAAAATAAGTACATTAAAAATCCTTAGGATTAGGCTGCAGCAATATCCTTTGTGTAAATTGTCGGATGTTGAACTGCTAGAGGTGCTGCCTTTCAGAAAAGACTTAACCATTGGTAGTGATTGATGTACTTCCATGTTTTAAAAGAAGTGAGTGTTGAATAAAAGTGATGGAATATTTTAAACAGACTTGGTCTCTGTGCATTCTTGGTTCTATTGCCTTACTTTACTGGCAGAAAAGCCTTTATTCTCCCACAACTCTGGGTGCCTTGTGGTGCTAAGTAAAGTCTCTTCTGTCTCACATCAGTGGAATTATTATTAAAATTGCAGTTGCACAGTCTTTTTGTTGATTATGCAGGAATCTGAAAGAACACTACTCTTTGTATTATAGGTTGAGTTTACAGAACCTGTAGTTGGGAGGGGGGAAGTGGCAGGGGGAATGGTCTCGTAAATGGGGCAAATTTTAACTTCAGAATGCCACTTTTGCCCATCTAAATGCTCCACTTTATCACAAAAGATGTTAAATCCCTGAGTATGTAGTGTACCTGTGAACTATTAATTAAAAAAAAAATTGTCAAATTGAAATCTAATCACTTTAAAAAATAGAAGTATTTTTAAAGGTACTACGCCATCTCTTCCGTTTTCCCTACCAATGTTATTTACAACTCACTTTCCTATTTTTAAAATGTATGTATTTTTTTCCTGTTGTGTGGGTTAGTGGAAAACCCATACAGATGGGCAGAAGATGATGAATGGCTGGAGGAGAAATAGTGAAATTTAGCAATACATAAAATGTCAGGAAATATGGAAAGCAAAATCGAAAAATATTTTCTAATCTTTGTTATAGTAATCTTAGTTGTTTTGTTAGAAACTTTCAGAAAAGAAGTTTAGTTTATTAAACAGTTTCAGCACCTCACCTAGGAGCTGGCTGAATTTCAGTGGTGAAGGTTTGAGGCTCTTTGAGAATTTGTGATTTCAAAACAAATACACCAGAATATCTAAAATATCTAATGTAATCTGATGCATTAGTGACAACCATTACTCTTAGGTGTCTGTTTCTATTGATTTCTAAGAATTAAAAAGCTATCTTAATTATCTCTTGCATGCATTAAACAAAAGGGATATTAGTGTAACATTTTAAGTGAAGTTTATTTTGTAGTATGTTACTTTTAATAATGTAAATATTAATATCTTTTTACAAAATACAGCTTAAAGTATTTATTACATGAATGGTCTCTTTATAATTACCTGATTGATGGGTCAGTGGATTAGATCAAGCAGAGAGGTTTATGCCAGACATAAAGGGTATGTCAACACTGCAAAAGATGAACTATGACTTGGGCTCCTTTTATGGGGCAAAATCCCCCCTTGCGAGGTCTCTCAGAGCCCAAGACTGAACCCAAACATCTACGCACTCTAATATGCACTGCTGCAGGTCGTCTCTTGCAGTGTAGAGATACACCTCTACCCCAATATGACGTGACCTGATATAACACGAATTTGGCTATAACACAGTACAGCAGCACTCTGGCGGATCAAAGCAAGTTTGATATAACGTGGTAAGATTTTTTTTGGCTCCCGAGGACCGTGTTATATCGGGGTACCACTTAGTATGAGGGGAAGCGGAGGCAAATGGCTAGCGTAAAATGCTTTCTCTGGCTTGTCCAGTTCAGAGATAACTCTGAGAAGGGTCAAGCAGCAAACCTTTGAAACATTGACTCTTAAGGATCTGAGTAAGCTTCAGAAGAAACTTATGGTCACCATCTGTAGATGAACATCTCATTTCCGGGGTTTTGCTCAGCATGCTTGCTGGAATTCTTGAACACTCAACAGCTCAATTAATGTGTAGGGCCGTCAAGCAGGGAAGAGTTGAGATTTTTCTTCCTGAAAAGTGGGCAGCATTGGTTCACATCTACTTGAAGAAAGAAGGTATTATCTCCAACAGTAGGGACTAGTTTGGTTGCAGAGCACAAGAAGGTGTTGTGGCATTATCGTTGGCTAGCAAAGTTTACTTTAGTATGGACAAACCCCAGAAAAGATGCTATTCTCATAGGAAAGATGTTTTAAAGTAGATTTTCTTTAGTTGAAGAACTAAGGATAAACTAAAACTTGAAGGAAACCTTTATCATGTTTTTTCCCCCTCTCATTTTAGGGTGCGGTCAGTGGTGTGCTGCTAGTGACGCCAAATAATATAATGTTTGATCCACATAAATCTGATCCTATGGTCCAAGAGAACGGCTGCGAAGAGTATGGTATCATGTGTCCAATGGAAGAAGTGATGTCAGCTGCTCTGTATAAAGAAATTGTGGACAGCAAAATAAAGGATTCATTACCTGTGTAAGATAGACTAGTATTTGTAAAACCTGGCAAAAGGTTGTATAGCATCTGCATTAGTAACTATATAGTAAAACAGAGTAAACATTTTTGAGAATATCCAAGATTAACTTGGACAGACCTGGAAAACTGCTTTATTATTTTCATTTTCTTGGTTTATTATATGTTCTACGAACATCAAATTAATTTTATCTTCATCTCCTGGACATCATCAACTATTTAGAAAGTTAGCATTTGGCAATAGTTACTATATTTTTGCCCATATCTTATAATTGCTTTCCTATTCTAACTGTTTGTTTGATGGTGACCACTGCAAAACACAATAGTTTTGAAATAGCCCCAAATTCTTGAGTAATTTTAGATAGAGATCTTAGTTATATCCTCCATGCTTGACTTCCAAAGAAGAAAATGTGCCTCTTTATAAAAAAAAAAATGTATAAACAGGCCTGACTGTGGTGGGTTTCTTTTGTTTTTTTTGTTTTTTTTTAATAGTAACAGGAAAACAGTGAACAGCAAAGTAAAGGATTAATTATCCATATAAGTGCTGGAGCACTAGAAAAATGAGCAGGATCTTTCTCACCCTAATGTCAGTTAATGTGTAAAAGGAGTCTGAAGCTTAAGCAAAGAGCCTTTTTCCCATATGTTCATTATATAATAAGTATGAGGCTTTTTAGTTTTTGTTTTTATAAAGCTTTAAATAGTCTGTCTCGAAATTCCTTCCTCTCAATTTCTTCGGGTTTATTTTAGTCACTTGGTGTTATCCTACTAGTTCTCCAGTTGTCCATATTTTGATCCAAAACAGAATAAATGAGACCTGAGTATCTTAACATTAAAACAAGGAAAACTTTTTAAAGAATCAGGCTACTCTTAGAAATCATAAAACAAAAGGACACAAACACTTTACAGGATATCTTTTTAGGCTGTTTACTTCCTATGTGTAACTCTTTCAAAAGTGTCTTAGTAAAGAATTAACATAAATTCTTGTGTTGTAAGTCAAAGGTAAAGCAATACCGTGTCTTTGATAAATGCCAGATAACCAGATGATGTGGATCAAGATGCCATCTGTAACATCTGTTCAAATGTATTTTTTTCAAACAACATAGATTTTCAGAGAGAAAACTGTAGTTAGACTTTGGCTATGACTACACTACGGTGCTTACAGCTGCGCTGCTGTAGCAGTGCTAGTGCAGACGCTCTAAGCTGGCGGGAGAGCTCTTCTGTTGACTTAATTACTTTAGCCCCTGCCAACATAGCGCTGTCCATACGGTCAGTGTAACTTATGTATGTGCGGGTGTGTGTTCCAAGGCATATTAACTTTGAAATCCACTTCTTTATAAATCTACTGCAAAACAACATGCCAAAGATCCTGAGAAATCTGAGCTGTAAACTTTGGTTTCTCTGTCACAAGTTCTGTAAACCAAAGGAATGAAAATAGAAGTTTAGAATTTAAGGCTCACTCTGTTAGAGTAAATCAGGGTTTGTGCAGGAAGTCTGCAACTTAGCTGTCAAAAATTTAAGCCAAAAATTTCAAAACTGGATAATATAAAACTTGGCAACTTGCTTTCATCTTTATGGTGTCAAACTAAGTACCTACTAAAAATCAGGTGTGTACATACAGATATGGAGGCCTAACTTTAGGCAGTTGAGTTTGAATGTTTTGGTCTTAGAGTGCTAACATACTCAAAATTCATTAATGTTTGTGAGTAGAGCTGTGCAGGAAATGGTTTTCCTGTCCTGGGAAAATATTTGGGATTTAAAAAAAAAATTACTGCCCCTTTATTGAACAAGCCAGAAAATTCAGTTTGAGTCACTTAAAACATACTATATTTCAATTTTGACAACTTTAATTTAATTTTTTCCCCTCTAGTAGTCTTAAATTTAGAAACAAAGTAGCTTCGTATCAAGAAACTAGAATTAGGGGCCTCTTCAATTTCAGGTGTGTTGTTTTTTTTAAATGTTTCAAGTGAAGAAATTCATGAGTCATCCCATACCAGTGAACAGTCTTGGTTTCAACGAATCAGTGTTTTTTGACTGGAAAATTATTGGCCAAAACATTCCCAACCAGCTCTATTTGTAAGGCACTTGGATGTTGGGCAGAAGGGGAGCGGTATAAGTACTTACAACGAAATTTGCAGTTCAGTTCCCTTTATTCTCTACCTGCACCACCAGATGCTCCCTCTTTGCTCTGCAAGTTAAATGATAGGTTTCCAGAACCCAGGAAATACCCTTAGAATTTTGCCCAAGGAGATGTTCTGCAGCATGGTAAAATAAGGACGGTCAGGCTACACTGTTGCTGGTACGTTGAGATGGACTTGTCTAGCTCTGCTGCATTCTCTGTAGCTCCAAAATACTTTGAAAACCAACCAGAAACAGTGTCCTCTGGACAAACTGAATTATAGGTCTTATAATGACATAGAGGTGGTATAAAGAAGCTGTAAAAATGACCCAAAATATCTCATGAAAATTATCAGTCTCTATATAGTAAATTTAACTGTGCTGCATAATGGGGTGGAGAAAGGGAGAGTTGTGAAATCTCCCAGTAGATCTTTGTTGAGAAGTCCTGATATTTAGGAAAGTCTGGCTTCAGTTTCATCCTATTACTCCTAGTTCAGACCTCCTTATATCATTGTTAAAATTTCTTTCCCTTCTTAGTGTTTATTTGTACTACTGTGTCCATATCCCACCCCTAGTTAGAGAAAGCTATATGTATTTAACTCTTATTTTTTCCTAATGAGTTAATATCTCTAGCCCCTCAATCATTTTTATTTTTTTCTTTGATAAATAGGTGAGAGGTTCAGTGCCTAGTAATGAACTGCTGAGAACTGAATGCAGTATTTCAGTCTAGTCTCTTCATAGCCGAGTTAGATGGTGACTATCATCTCAATGCTGCTTTGTTTGCTGCCCAAAATCATTTCTGACTACATGTGAATCTTTGGTGTACTTTGTTGAATTTTCCAAAGCATTGCTATCTTCCAGGTTTCTCTGAAATGACTTTTATTTCATATTATTCAGAGTTGCACTTCATTTTTCTTCCTGTGCTTGACACCTAAGTCATATTAGTGTTTCTTCAGCCTCATGTTTTTACAACATTTCAAAATTTAAACTTATTTGTTTATAGCATATGTGGTACTATGGGTGTGCCCGGTGTTTTAGATGTACGCCACTACCTCGATATAACGCCACACGATATAACACACATTTGGATATAACGCAATAAAGCAGTTCTCCAGGGGGCGGGGCTGCGCACCTTGGTGGATCAAAACAAGTTCAATATAACACGGTTTCACCTATAACGAGGTAAGATTTTTTGGCTCACAAGGATAGTGTTATATCGGGGTAGAGGTGTAGTGACAACTGGAGGCAGTCCCTGAATCAGACAGCTGAAGCTCAGAAAGGCATGAAGAACTGAGTGATGATCCAGTCATTTTCCTAGTCATTTTAAGAAACTGGAGAAATCCTATCAGGTTTACTAGCCATTTAGCCTGAATGCAGTGTCATTGAATAGCATCGTGGACTAACAGAACTCCACATAAGACTAATAGGACATATTCTCAGTATGTTTATTAGGCCAGTATAATAATGATATACATATTTACACATAGCAAAAGTACCTTAAAAGAAATGTCTGTATAGGCTTGAGAAGATTTATCAGATATTGACTGTGGAATCTCAGTTCTTTTGTTACTGGTTCCCAAACTGCAGCTGGAAAGCTGATTTTTTTTTTCTTTTTCTTTGACTATTACATTAGTTTTTCCTAATGACTGAGCTCAGAATTACACATTTACAAAGTAAGATGACGTCAGAGGCATTTACATTCAGATCCACAACTCCTGGAGAGAGAACACTTTTAGTGTTCTATAGTGTATATGTTTTGTCACCTTACAAATTGTGGAATTAAAAAAGGAGTATATAAAAATTCACACCAGCCTTCTGTGAAACCCTTATGTGTCAGGTTGCTATCTTAATTGTAAACATTTAAATAGAACCCAAATCTCTGGCAGTTCCATTACTATAATGGCAATCCAAATGCTGCTGTGCTGTAGCTCCTGAAAAAGTCATATTTGTGATGTTGCAGCAGCATGAGACCCAAATTTAAAAAATCTTAATCTGGAGCTGTGGTAGCAGTAGCTAAATTAGATTAGCAAACTATTTAATTTGGTTAAATATAGCTTCTGATTGGCTTTCCTATTTCTAATTATTTCTGCTTCTGCAGATTCTCTCCTGATTATCTGTTTGAAGAATTGCTTTCCCCCTCCTTCTCATTTCAAAAACTCATTCAATTTTGTAAGTCAACAATAAAAATCTGAGACCTTACCCTAACTTTCTTTTTTGTAAGGAGATTAGAATTCACAAAAGTAAAGAGCACATGTCGGTGTGTGTAGTCTTGTGGCATCTTTTGATTTAGTTAAGCTCAGATATATGCTGACAGTTGCAAGGAATATATTTAGCAATATTTGTATTCCATACAGATTTTGGTGACTGAGCATTAAGATTCCTCAAATGCATTTCCTATCAGGGCAGTTACTAGAAAATTGAGGAAATTGTCAGATTAGGACATTACCATCCAAACACACTTTAATTCGTAGCTTACTACCTAGGCGTTCTAAGGCCATATCTACACTTACCAGGGATCGATGCTACTGCAATCAATGCAGTGGGGGTCGATTTAGTGCAGGGGTCTCAAACTCAAATGACCACAAGGGCCATGTGAGGGCTAGTTCATTGGCCCGAGGGCTGGATCACTGACACCCTCCCACTCACTGCCCCCGGCCCTGCCCCCAGTCCACCCCTTCCATGGGCCCCTGCCTCTTCCCACCCCTACCCTGCCCCCATTACAACCCCTTCCCTGAAGTCCTCACCCCAACTCTGCCCCCTCCCGGCCCCCAGAGGGTGCATAAGGGGTGAGGCGAGGGCTCAGGGCAGGGAGTTGAGGTGCAGCAGGGGGTTGGGGTGCAGGCAGGGGGCTCGGGCCACAGGGTTGGGATATGGGGTGCATCGGGGGGCTCAGGGCAGGAAGTTGGGGGGGCAGGGTGCAGGAGGCTCTGGGGTGGCTCTGCTTCAGGAAGTAGCTGGAACCATGTCCTTGCAGCCCCTGTGCGCTGCTTGCCGCACGCCGTGCCTCCAGGTACCTCCCACGAAACTCCCATTGGCTGCGGTTCCCCATTCCCGGCCAATGGGAGCTGCAGTGGGGCGGTGCCTGGAAGCCAGGGCAACACTCAGACGGAGCCCTCTGCTTCTCCTCCCCCGGCCACAGGGATGTGATGCCAGCCTCTTCAGGGAGCAGCATGGGGCTCAAGGGGGGCAATCCTGTGGCTGTAGTTTGCCCACCCCTGGCCTGGAGGTAGGCTGGCGGGGTGGGCACGAGCTGCTTGGTGGGCGCAGGAAATAGCCCTGCGGGCCATGCATTTGAGACCCCTGATTTAGCAGGTCTAATGAAGACCCGCTAAATCGACTGCAGAGAACTCTCTGGTTGACTCTGGTATTACACTGGAACAAGGGGAGTAAGGTAAGGACATCACCCGTCGACACAGCATGTTTTAGGCATTGCAGTAAGTTGACCTAAGCTACGTAGAATAGCGTGACTTCGGTCGACTTACCCTGGTAGAGTAGGCAAGGCCTTTAGTCTGAAATGCAAGCTGAAACTTAATTGCAACCTACTATCTTAGCAAATACTCAATATATACTTAAAGAGGAGGATACATGCACTGGTAATGAAATCTTAATTTTACTGGGAATTTAATTCATTAGATATATGTGTTGTGGGATAAAATGTACTGAAGATGTCTTTCAAATGGAAGGTGGGTTTTTTGCTTCTTTCCCCAGAGAACGGGAACTTAAAGCACAGACTTCCTAGAAGGCACTTTCTGGAACTTTTGTTTTGTTTACTTCTGACTGTAAAAAATACAAGTAAATACAATATATACTTATTGTCCCCATCTTCTCCCAGTACTCCATATCCTAGCACCACTTGTGCAAGTTTATTCTGAAACCTCTCACCATCAGGGTGGTAATACATAGTGTTGGTGTTATACCCAGTGAGTAAGAGGTCAGCTTTATACTTACTGAATGAGCTCGGCTTGTTTAGCCTAACCAAAAGAAGGTTGAGAGGGGATATGATTCCTCTTTACAAATATATCAGAGGGATAAATATTAGGGAGGGAGAGGAATTATTTAAGCTTAGTACCAATGTGGACACAAGAACAAATGGATATAAACTGGACACTAGGAAGTTTAGACTTTAAATTAGAGGAAGGTTTCTAATCATTAGAGGAGTGAAGTTCTGGAACAGCCTTCCAAGGGGAGTAGTGAGGGCAAAAGACATATCTGGCTTCAAGACTAAGCTTGATAAGTTTATGAAGGGGATGGTATGATGGGATAGCCTAATTTTGGCAATTAATTTGGCAATTGATCTTTGATTATTAGCAGGTAAATATTTCCAGTGGTCTGTGATGGGATGTTGGATGGGATGGGATCTGAGTTACTACAGAGAATTCTTTCCTGGGTGCTGGCTGGTGAGTCTTGCCTACATGCTCAGGGTTTAACTGGCAGAGCCCCTGGAAGTTTTTCGCTTTCCTCTGCAGCAAAGGTCACAGGTCACTTGCTGGAGGATTCTCTGCACCTTGAAGTCTTTAAACCACAATTTGAGGACTTTTGTAACTCAGATATAGGTTAGGGGTTTGTTACAGGAGTGGGTGGGTGAGATTCTGTGGCCTACATTGTGCAGGAGGTCAGACAAAGTCAGAAGGGACCATTATGATCATCTAAAGTCTATGAATCTTTGGGTCAGATCTAAATCGGCTATACTAGCAAATCCTACTAGTGTACCATTCCTTGAGTGACAAAAGCATATTATATCAGTATAACTGTCTATACTAGAGCCTTTGCTGGTATATGTGTTCCCTGCTCCCCATCCCACCCCCCGAACCTTTGCCTCCCCCAAAAAACCGCAACAACTGATGTTGTTAAACTGGCAAAAGATTCTGTTGTAGACCTGGCATTACAAAATATTCAAGTACAATTTATTTTAAGTGACCTTTACAATAATCATAAACAGGCTTAGAAACTGTCAATAAGACGGACTAAATGAGCTTCCAAAGATCCTTTTCAGCATTCATATCTCTGATTTCTTTTAGGGAAAAAAGTTCAATAAAAGGCACTTTGTGGTGATAACTTGGACTCTCCTTTGCTTAACAGAGATGTAGAACCATTATCTGTAAGGGACCTCTGCCATTTCAAGAAAATTACAGGAAGCAATACAGATGAAATGGATTCAAGGGTTCGGGATACAGGGAATGACAGTACCAGCACTGCCCCTCGGAGCACAGAGGAGTCTCTTTCGGAGGATGTGTTCACAGAATCGGAACTCTCTCCAATATGTGAGGAACTTGTTTCTTCAGATGAGCTTCGACAAGACAAATCTTCTGGTGCCTCATCAGAGTCTGTCCAAACGATAAATCAAACTAGCGCAGAATGTTTAACAATAATTTCAGACTCAACTGATGTTCCCAAGGACTTAAAATCTAGTGTTGACCTGCCTGTAAATGACAGTGGGTTTGTAACCCATGTTATGGGTTCAGAAACTGTTGAAATGGCAATACAGGAGGGAGAGGACACTGTAGGGGAAAAAGTTACAGATGCCCATCAACAATCTTTGCAAGATATGCAACCCAGGAAAGAATGGGGCACAGATGTAGATGTCGTCCTAGATCAAGATTCCACACTAGAGAAAACACACAAAAGAGAGAGTGTGATAAAGGAGGAATGTCTACCTTGTGAAGACATCAAAGACTCTCAAAAAAAAGAGACTATAACCAAGGGAAAACTAGTGAAAGAATTAACTCGAGATTCAGACATAGACGTTGAAGAGCTTCGTGAACTCTGGAAGATTCACACTATGCAACAAACCAAGCAGCAAAGAGAAAACATGCAGCAAGATTCACAAAAAGAAATTAAGCAAAAAATGGAGATTGCAGCAGATGGACAAGTTGAAGGTAAGTGAGTCAAGGTCTAAGGTTACAGAATAAAATAAACATGCAGGTTTTTTTCAACCATCCTATCACCCCCTCACCACAACAAAAAAAGTTTCTTCTTTTAAAAGTACTAAACTTTCAATGCATTTACTAACTATTGTAGATCATTCTTAGGAAAACTTCATCTGCCTGTATGTGCATACTGAAATTTCTCCCTGGCTTGTAGACAGAATATAATTCATACTACTTAGCCAATTTTGTGGACCTTTTACCAAGGAGAAGGGTTACTATTGGAGGAATTGCATAGAGGGAATGGGAGATGGATTTGCATTCTTCCAGTCACTGTCTCAGAGCTTGATTTTACAGTTGTGTTTAAACTTGATGAAGAATCAAATCAGCTGATATCATGAGGACTGTGGCTGATCGATCAATGTAGAACCCAAAACAAATTGTGATCCTTGGTATGTTGGTTAAGTGATTAAACTGTGGTCCCAGAAAGGCGCTCTATGTTTGGATGAATTTCACCCTTGCTACTGAACATATGCAGTATGGCTGAGTTAAATGAGAACTCTAACTTTTTGAGTTTCATAACCTTTTGATGACTTGAATCTTTATCTTAACATTACATCAACATATATTTTTCTGCATTTCACTTAGGCCATGTGTACACTGCCACTTATGTTGGCACAATGAATGTTGCTCGGGGTGTGAGAGCGCACATCCCTGAGCAATGTAAGTTTTGCCAGCATAAGTGGTAGCGTGCACAGCACTGTGTTGGCGGAAGAGCCTCTCCTGCCAAGATAGCTACTGCTGCTTGTTAGTGGTGTTTTGATATGTTGATGGGAGAGCTCTCTCACGTCAGCATAGAGTGACTACACGAGAGATCTTACAGCAGTGCAGCTGCATTGGTACAGCTGTTGCCTCTGTAAGGTCTCTAATGTGGACATGGCCTTACTCATATTTTGTCATTGCTTTATGCTTGATGCTAAAATAGAATAAGGTTAAACATACAAAAGCCTTTCCCAACACAGGAGCCAAATAAAGAATTAATTCTCAGATGTGGAAAATGAATTTTTAGTTTTCTGCACGTCTTCATTCCTGTAAAAGGTCAGTTCTTCTTCAGGTGCTTGCTCATGTTGATTCCATTCTAGGTGTCCATGTGCCCACGTGTTCATTCATCGGAGATTTTTGCCTTATCCATAGGGTCAGCTGTGGCACCCCCTTGAGTGCCATACTAATGTGTTGGTATATCAGGTACCACCAGCCCTATGCCTTCCGTTCCTTCTTACCGCCCATGGTAGTTAGTCAGAGCACCTTTTCTTGTATAGCAAAGTTTAGTGGTTTCATCTCTTCTGACTTCTAGCCCAAGGGCCTTGTAAATAGTTTGTTTATAGTAGTTAGTGTTAAATAGTTGTGAAGGGTAGTTAGAAGTTAGTCCCATTGGGAACTTCACCCCAGGTGGGGCATACCCCAGTCTCTGGGGTTTAAGCCCTGCTTGGATTACAACAGGCCTATGCCTCTTAGTGACCCTCACAGCAGTTGTCTCAGGTGCTTAGAGGAATCACATGTGAAGGACAAGTATCCTATCTGTAAAAACTTTCAACCCAGGACCCAGAAATAGTGTGATACCTGTTTGCGGGCTCTCCTCATGGAGCCTGCCGTCCAACCAGCTTCTGAGCCATCCTCACCAGACTCTACCTCTAGTATTTCAGTCTGTGTGTAGCTCACCTATGGCACTGGTGCCCAGGAAGAAGACCAAGAAGCACAGCTCCCTGGCACCAGGCAGGTCAGGCCATGGGGTACCAGGCAAAGGACCCAGTTTGGGCTGCCCCATCCACACTGGAGCCAAATGGATATTCCTCCCCAGTCGGGGCTCTTAGCCCCCCCAAAGGATCCACTGCTGACTCATGGGAGCGGTAGGGGACTCAGACCTGTGGTGGGATTGACAACTTCGCAGGCTCTCCCAGCACCTAGAGAGTAGAGGCCTCTGCCAGCACCACGTGTGCTGCAGGAAACAGCAAAGGCTTCCTACAAGGTCAAGCCAGCTGCCAAGACCCTCCACGGGCAGTTGAGCACCGCTGAGCTCCTGAGCCAAGGCAGCACTCTCCAACTCAGTGCCACAGATCTCCAGAGGGTTCAAGTACCTACATTCCCACCCACTTCCAGACTCACTGGTCATCTCTACATCCAGTGAGAAGGACAAGTAGGGGCACACCAGTTCAGTCCCCCAAAATGAAGAGGGCAAAAAACTGGACCTTTTCAGGAAGAAAATTTATTTGACAGCCAGCCTGCAATTCTGGGTGGTGAACCACCAGGCTCTCTTGGGCAGGTACAATTTTAACTTGTGGGACTCCCTCTGTAAATTCAAGGAGTCCCTCCCCCAAGATTTGGCCCAGGAATTTGGCACCCTAGTGGAGGAGGGTACCGCAGAAGTGAGGTGCTCTCTTCAAATGGCGTAGGTTGGGGCTGACTTGGCAGCTAGGGTGGTCACATGATGGTGGTCATGAGGTGCAGCTCCTGACTTCAGACTGCTGACCTGTCCCAAGAAATGCAGACCTCAATCCAGGACCTCCCGTTTGAGGGGAATGGACTCTTTGCAGAGCAGACAGATGCAAGGCTGCATGGGTTGAAGAATACTTGTGTCACCCTTTGCTCGCTCGGTCTGCATATGCCACAGTCTGCGAGGAAGCAGTTCCAGCCACCCTCGCCACTAAGGTCTTGGCAACCTAGACAGGGGTCAGCAAAGAGAAAGGATAGAGAGACAAGCTGTAGTCGTTGCTGCCCCTTCTCCTCCTGATCACCTGCGCCGCCTGGCTCGGCAAAGCATCCTGGGGGCCAGAAGCACTCATTTTGAAGGCGCTCTCCAGACCTTGTTCTTTCCTTGACAGTCTTCGTCCCTACTGTTCAGCCTGGTCGTGGGTCACCTTGGGCCGCTGGATGTTGGAGATAATAGCCTCGAGATACTCCCTGCAATTCTCTGCCATGTCTGACCTGATCTCCTATGTGAAAAACCACCTGCTCATCACGGCTCACATCTGCCTGCAGTTGTTGGGCCACATGGTTGTATGTACATACATGGTCAGTCATGCCTGGCTCTGTCTCCAGTCTCTGCGAGCATGACTGGCATCGGTCTACATCCCCAACAGGCACGACCTAGACCAAGTAGTCAGGGTGCCAGGTCACATCCGGTTGTCCCTGGATTAGTGGTTGGACCCCAGGTTGGTGCTGGAGGAAGTTCCTTTTGCAGCCCCTTCCCCGTTGCTGACCTTGGTCTCTTATGCTTTGGACTTGAACTGGGGAGCCCACCTGGGCAAGCTCAGCATGCAGGGCCGCTGTTTGCGGGACGATCTAGCCCTCCATATCAACATCAGGGAGCCCAGAGCGGTTTGCCTGGTCTACCAGACTTTCTTGCCCCACCTGAAGGGCAAGGTGGTGCAGGTCCTCATGGACAATACTGCTGCAATTCATTACATTAACAAGCAGGGCGAAGCCAGGTCGTCAGCCCTTTGCCCAGAAGTTCTCCGCCTTTGGGACTTTTGTGTGTGGCATTTTGTTCATCTGGTAGCTACGCACCTGCCCAGAACCAGGAGGTATTAGCAGATCACTTCAGCAGGACCTTCTTGTCTTTCCATGAGGAGGTGGTCAGTATAATCTTCCAGAAGTGGGGGATTCCCTAGGTTGACCTTTTTGTGTCCAGGCAGAACAGGAAATGCCGCATGTTCTGTTCGATCCTGGGGATGGACTTGACCTCCCTGTCAGACACATTTCTTATCCCAGGGACTCTTATTATGCCTTCCTACCATTGCCGTTGATTCACAGGGTCCTCGTGAAGATCAAACAGGACAGGGAGCAGGAGTTCTCACAACAAATTTTTTGGTGCCCTCAGAGTGTGGCCACTAACTCTGGCTGGTGGCCATGCTGACAATTTTTTCTAAAATATTTAACTTTAAGAAAAACAAATATGCACATATACATGTCTAAATCATTGTAATTTATTTATGTAGGGTTTTTTCAAACTCGGTAATAAAAATTGATGTCGCTGTTTACTGGACATGAATAGAATAGAAACACAAATAAGGTGCTTTGCATGTTCTTGCTTTTTTGTTAGGTTGTGCTTCTTTCTTTTCTAAGACTTGCTAGCTGGTAAGTTTTCTGCTGGGAAGTGATATTTGTATCTTTAATATCACTTTTCACAGCAGACTTACTCAGCTCTGGAACGCCCTGGGACAAATTAAGCCCTGGATGGGGAGGTGGGCAGGGAAGCAGTGGGGCCCAGGGACAATGCGGGGGGACAGGTAGGGGGTGGTGAGGCTGCAGCCAGAGCCTGCCACAGCATAGACAGAGCCAGAAGCCCCATGGCTAAAGCCTGCCTCCCCTACCCCTGGGGAAAGTGGAAAATTCACCAGCTGCCTGCACCTTCTGCGTTTGTGTTTCCGGAGGGGGACAGGGCCTAACCACTGCTGTCAGTTGTTTGAGAGGGGCCAGTTCTTTGCGCCCTCCCACCCCCATCGCAGCCCAGGAGGCTGTGGCCACAGAAAAAGGCCCTGATGGCTGCATTTGAGAAACACTGTACCTAATAGCCCTCATGTGGCCTCACCAGCACTGGTTCGGCACGCTGCTGGACCTTTCGGTAGCCGCCTTGCTGCAGCTGCCCCTTTGGTCAGATCTGCTGTCCCAGAACCATGACAGAGCCTTCTACTCCCGAGCCTGGTGGCACTACACTGGACAGCATAGCTAAATATGGACAAACGGGAATGCTTGGACCGGGTTCAGCAGGTCTTGTTGAGTAGCAGGAAACCGTCCACCAGAGCAGCTTACCTGGCCAAATGGGAAAGGTTCACATACTGAGGCTCGGAATGGTGTATCCGAGCTGAGCAGGCCTCTGCAGGAGATCTTGGATCATCTTCTGCACCTCAAACTCCAAGGTTTGTCCCTGTCATGAGTCAGGGTCCACCTGGCCACTATTTCGGCTTTCCGCCCTACATTCCATGACAATTCAGTCTTCGTTCACGACATGATGGCCCGGTTTTTGAAAGGTCTGGAGCATCTCTACCCGCACCTCTGGAATCCTGTCCCTCCTTGGGACCTGAATCTCGTGCTGTCAAGACTCCTGGGGCCTCTGTTTGAGCCTCTGGCTTCCTGATCTCTCCTGCTTCTCTCCTAGAAGGCTTTGTTCCTGGTTGCAATATTGTCAGCCCACAAGGTGTCCAAGAACAGGGCACTCACTTCAAAGCCGCCCTATTCCTTATTCTATAAGGATCAGGTCCAGCTGTGTCCAGAACTGATGTTTCTGCCCAAGATGGTTTCCCAGTTTCATACTGGCCAGGACACATACTTAATGGCTTTTTCCCAAAGCCTCATAAATCAGAAGAGCAATGCAAGTTGCGTGCCCTGGACGTCAGGAGGGCGCTGGCCTTCTACATTGACAGGACAGAGACATTCTGTAAGTTGACACAGCTGTTTGTTGCAGTGGCGGACAGAATGAAGCGTTGCCCAGTGTCTGCTCAAAGGTTTTTGTCCTGGATCACTGCCTGCATCCGTTACTGTTATGAATAGCACACTTGACTAGGGCATCATTAGTGGTCTTCCTGTCTCAGGTTCCAATCAAGGAGCTCTGTAGGGTCGCTACTTGGTAGTCTCTCCAAACATTCTCATCTCATTAAGTACTTACCCAGCAAGCTCAAAACAACGCTGGCTTTGGTGGAGCAGTGGTGCAAGATGCACAACTCGGAGCCGAACTCCATGGACGCTGCTTGTGAGTCACCTAGAATGGAATCGACAGAGCAAGCACTCGAAGAAGAAAAAACAGTTGCCTACCTTTTCATAACTAATGTTGTCTAGGATGTGTTGCTTATGTCCATTCCATTACCCGTCCTCCTGCCTCTCTGTCAGAATTGCCGACAAGAAGGAACTGAGAGGGCGTAGGACCAGCGGTGCCTGATACACTAACACATGAACATAGCACTCAAGGAGGCACCACAGCCAACCCTACGGATACCGCTAAGGCAAAAATCTCCGATCCCGCACAACGGTGCACGCACACTTAGAATAGAATGGACATGAACAACACATCTCAAAGAACAATAGTTATGAAAAGATAGGTATCCATTTTTTCTGTGTGATTTTAGTTGCAAGTTACTGCAACAATCTTTGATTGCAACTCAGATCCAAACTTGCAGTTTATCAAGAATTTAAAATATCTGAATATTTGGCATTATTTCTAAATACAATCTTTCATGATTTGTGGTTTTGTTTTAATTGTCTGGTCCTTTTATGGTGCACTAATGAAGATGAACCAATACTTTAAACCATGCACTATGTATCTGGTTTTTTAAAAAACACTCAGAATAGTACTTATATGAAACATAAACTCTGAATGAATGTTCACATACAAACCAGTCCCCCGTATATCATTAAAAGTACCAATATGTTTAATTACAATATATTTTTTGGCTGGCTGGACTTCATTTTCTATTTCAACATCTGGTGTGGTTAGCCGTTTGATCCAGTTCTGTAACTGCATTTTGAAAGGCCAACCCATTTAATTGTTGCATCATTCTGTGGTAGTAAGTTTGACTTTAATACCCTAAATTGCTATGGGAATTGTTATATTACACAATATGTCCTCTAGCTGGGTTTGGCAATTTTGGATTGTATCTTTAGTAAGATCATAGGGAAAAGTACTCTCATACCTATCTCATAGAACTGGAAAGGACCCTGAAAGGTCATCGAGTCCAGCCCCCGCCTTCACTAGCAGGACCAAGTACTGATTTTGCCCCACATCCCTAAGTGGCCCCCTCAAGGATTGAACTCACAAAAATTGAACTGGGTTTAGCAGGCCAATGCTCAAACCACTGAGCTATCCCTCCCCCGAAGTTGGCAAGTTACTGTGCAGCAAGCCAGGGTGTGAATCCCTACAGCTTATTGTTGTTACTAAAAGTCCCATTATTGCACTAGGCACCATTCAGAACCTTTTGAAAGGACATCACATATTTAATAACATTGTGAATGTACAGTTCAGTTAGCATAAAAATGCTTGTGGAAAAATATATAGACCGTCTACACTGCCACTGTCCAGCACTGAAGCATGGATCACTTGGGAGGGTGGGGGGAAGGATGGTGTTGTTTCACACTCTTGAGCAAGAATATTTCAGCGCTGTAAAGTGGCAGTGCAGATAAGGCCTAGATACAAAATTACTAAAGATAGTTAAGACCCAGGCAGACTGAGGAGAGCTACAAAAGGATCTCTCAAAACTAGGTGACTGGGCAACAAAATGGCAGAAGAAATTTAATGTTGATAAACGCAAAGTACACCGCTACCACGATGTAATGCGGTCATGGGAAGCCAAAAAGCCCTACTGCGTTATAAGTGAAACGCTGTTAAATCAGGGTAGTGGTGGCAGGGCTTCAGCGGTGATTTAAAGAGCCTGGGGCTACGGCCGTGGGGAGCCCCAGACCCTTTAAATCGCCGGCAGAGCCCCACTGCCGCAGCCCTGGGGTAGTGGCAGCAGGGCTGCAGCGGTGATTTAAAAGGCTCTGTGCTCCCCGCAATGGTAGCCCCGGGCTCTTTAAATCACCGCTGCTGCCCTGCCACCACTACCTCGATTTAACAGTGTTTCACTTATAATGCGGTAGGGCTTTTTGGCTCCCCACGACCGTGTTATATCGTGGTAGCGGTGTACTTTGCGCTTATCAACTTTAAATTTCATCTGCCATTTTGTTGCCCGGTCACCCAGTTTTGAGAGATACAGGTTAGAGCTGGAATGGCTTGCCACCCTCTGCACACACCTGCACCTTCTGAGTTATAGGCCACAGTTTAGGATCAGGACCTTAGCGTTTTTCATTCTTGTTTATTTTTTGTTTTGTTTTCCTAACTTGACTGTTCTTTTTGCTTTTTAAAGGCTTCCTTCTGAATCAACTTGAAGTGTTGTGGGATTTGGGGATTTAGTCTGTCTCAGAGGCTGTTTATTTTTGTTTGTTCACTGTCCCTTTAGCTAAACTTGGCAATTTATACCTAATCACTTATCCAGTGTTTAGGAACCTAACAGTTCCATTAGTTCATTAGAAATACTAGAGCAAAATATAGAGCTACTTCATCCTGTATGTTTTATAACTCTAAAATATTTGATAAACACAAAGCTAATTTTAGAAATGTAAATAAGTCTTAATTCTGCATTGATGAATGCAGAAATTGGTTTCTTGAAATGAAAAGTAACTAATACGCTTACATTCAGTACATAAGACTGACATAGGTCTAAATATATACGTTAATCTTTTCTTTTGTGAATATGTTTTTCCACTATATATTCTATGTCACTTTATTGCTATCTGGTCACATTTTGTAAATTGGGAAAATGGATTATTTATTTATTTATTTTTTTAAAAAGGGGTTGACGTGGAAGGGAGAGAATTCCAATCTCAGACTACAGGTAAAATGTCTCTTTGATGCACGTGACGGGTGTACCTGGCCCTTCGTAACCCCCTTGATAGAGGCTACCCAGTCCTACTACACCCCATCCAGGAAGGAGCAGCAAAGGTTGCTCTTCCAGGCCTTCCTAGAGAGGTCTTGTGGAAATAGCCAATCAGAGCCCAGCAGGTGCCGATTAAAAGAGCTGCAGGGGCTTCGTAGGGCGGTACCTGACTGGGACCAGAGGGGCGAGGAAGAGTGCTCCTCTCTGGTCAAAGGGGCTTGACTGGCTGCATTTACTGACCCTGGGAGAGAAGACCTGATAACTTTAACGATAAGGTAATGGGTGAAGGGGCCAGGTGGGAGGAGGCCCAGGGAAACAGCAGTAACTAATTAAAGGAAGAAGTGCATGGCTGCTGTTTATAAGGTCCTTGGGTTTGAACCCAGAGTGGTGAGCAGGCCTAGGTTCCCCTACCAGCCGCTGGTGAAGGGGCAAAGGCTCCTTTAGAAGGCCAAGCAAAGGGCTGAACTTAAAGGGCCCAGAGACTAGGCTGAAGGGTATGTAGTGTGAACTCTGAACTACCTCAGAAGTGTTCGTTTTTGACTGTGACTTGGCTGGAGGGCCAAGCTACTGAAGACCTGTATAGTGAGGTTGGCAACCTAAAGTGGATTTCACAGCAGGAAAAAGATTGCAGTATCGCACCCAGCTCCTAGGAAGCCCTCATGAGGTGAGTCATTCCCCTCCTCTCCCCATTACAGTGTATTTTCAAACATAACTGAAATTTCAGTATGTACTGTGGGATTGAGGTGGGGGGGAAGAAGTTAGAAGTAGTCAAATCTGTGTTTTATTCATAGTTTTTATTGTTCCATGTGTATAAGTCAGCTTAAATATGCGGAATAGTAACAAATCTTTGTAACGAAAGAAGAGTATTTGCAACTAATTTCGGCTGCATTGGATCAATCATCCTAATATGTAGTTGGTCAATTGTATGGTTCAGCTTGTGGAGTAGAACTTGATAGAACTACCTGCTTTTTTTCCCCTTTATCTGTGATAGGTTCTGCTCCTATGAAGGAGAAGAGAAGACATCGATTTCACAAATTCTTGTGTCTCAGAGTTGGAAAACCTATGAGAAAAACATTTGTGTCACAAGCAAGTGCATCAATGCAGCAGTATGCACAGAGAAATAAGAAACATGAGTACTGGTTTGCTGTTCCGCATGAAAGGTAAAGAGGGATTAGGTTGTCAGATAAATATTTTTCCCAGCATCATTGTAATCTAATTTACCTTCCTCTACGCTTCTCAGAATCATGTATAAGTAATTATACCTTCCTTGTAATAACACAAGAGGCAAATCTTGCCCTTCTTCCACAGCTGTGGAGAGTGTCAGATACAGAACAACAACATGGTTCTGCTCAAATCAGGTAAGAAATTGGAAAGCTTGTGCATGTGGAAATACAACTACATGCTGGGTGGGCAAGGGGAGGAGTAGATGGACCATGTGGATCCATTGCTACTTGGAGCTATTAACTATTGCATCTCCATAGTGTGAGGACACAAGATTAGCCAGGATAGGTGCAGGAGTTTTGCTAATGTGAGGAGAAGGGTTTTAGTTCTATGTACCTTGTACCAATGCTGGCATGCCCCATTCTTTCTACTTGGCACCTCTTTTAATTAACCAAACTGTGCTACTAGCTAACTTTAAAGACTACATCCTTGGTAGGCCAAGTGGCTGTCCGTCATGGCATATATCAGCATGGAGAGAGATTCAGATGGACTCATCTCCATCCTGTTGTGCGAGAGATGGGATCAAGGAGCAGGTTATTGGTAATGTAATGCTTGATGTGTACATGGCACTAGCATCTTACAGTGGGGAAGGATGTTAAATGTTGGAGGCTTAACTAAGCTTCTTGTAGACAAAGTGAATAACTTTCTATTTTAAATACTAGTTTCTTACAGTTGTTGCCAATTATTAATCGGCATTTATTAGCTAGCAGTCTTGAGACACCAGTTATTTTGAACTGACATGGCACTGACACTGCTCCCATGCATAGGCAGGTAGGATTGCGTGAGGAAGCTTTCATTGTCATGACCTATTCTGCCTTGTTCAAAGTGTTCAGTCTCTAGTGTTGTCTATTGAACATCCTTTCAAAAGCACTAAAATTCATTTAGAATAAAAGGTTAACTTAAAGTTTAAACTGAACACTGTTTAGTGGCCTTTGATCTCTGGAAACAGAGTTACAAGGAAGACATAGTTGGAATCTTATAAGAACTTGCTGATATGCAGCAAGTGTGATTTCTGATAATCTAGTATCAGTTTGGGCAGGGTTTCCTTTAAGGAGAATAAATTAAATACACTTCTGATACACACTTCATCTCTTTGGGCCTAATCTTGTTCTTTGTGCTGACTTAAAGTACATAAACTAGCCACAAGGGAGGGCCTCAAGGAAGAGGAGAGGGAGGATCCTGTTCCACACCATAAAGCCTCAGGGCTGCTATAATCCTCACGACTGTTGTGTTCCTGTCCATGGTGAAGTGTCATTGAAGTTGTGGTATTGCAAAGCCACTGGTACTATCCCCCAAACTTCCCTCAGTGACTGCACAGGGAACTCTCATAGAACACAGTTCTGTAGCACATGAGGGATAGTAACTTCTTGTGCAATCTTCTGGGATCGTGCTCTCCCAAACTGTGAAAACATTCCACTGTTTCTGTAAAGCCTATAGAAAAGAGAATAGGATTTGCCACTTAATTAACTACTACTACTAGACTAATCTGTCTGTCTTTCGGGATCTTGTTATATGCATATCTTCTGCTTTCTTTCTTTGTGCCAGCTAGTAATGCTCAGTAGAATATGAAAACACTCAGAAGTGGTTTAGGCCCAAAGTGTTAGGTTTTATCTGGGGCAGAATGAGGCAAGAGAGATGCAAACCTTTCTATCCATATTTGGTTTAAACCTCCCATGAGTCTGTTTAAGCAGTTCTTTTATATTTTTAGAGTTTGGATATTTCAGTGGTTGGTACTATATAAAAACTCTTAAAATGAGAGCTCAAACAGTATTATTGTACTACTGTATAAGAATAGAAAATTAAAGCTGACAGATTAAAGCTGGTCTATTTTCACTGTCCAAGTTTAGTGAAATACCAAAAGTAAACAATAGCATAGTTAACAGATTCTCAACCATGTTTGTTTCTATAATCTCAGATAGATAGTGGTAAAACACAAGGAAATTATGGAGGTTTTTTTACATGCGTGTGCAATCCTTGATAAAGTCAACAATGAATGTGTTTTGTTTTAATTTGTGTTATTACTTGATTTTGTTTTTCAGGACAGAACACTTGTATGCCTTCTTTATTCAGTGGAGCCCAGAGATGTATTCAGAGGATACTGGGGAGTCTATTAGAGAGCCTGGGTTTGTAGTGGTAAAGAAGAATGAAGAACCTGAAACTGGTGATTGCACTAATGAAGCTGCTTCTAGAGAGTGGGAGGTAAGGAAAAGCATTGTCAGGGGATCTTTTCTTAATTTTTTAATAATATTAAATGTATTGAATTATATTTTTGATACAAGGAAAGATGACTTAAATAAGTTGAAAACATATATAAAGTATTTCATATACTTAATACTTTTTATCAATTCATTAACTAGAATTATTCAGTTGTGTACTTTTTAATTTGTGCCACCCTAACACTTTTTACTGTAACGCATTAGTTTGGGCAACATTTCACCAATTACAAACCTGCCCGTTTTTTCCCATCTAGCAAGCTATATTTTGGAATACACTGTAGGAGATTTTCCCAAAAAACAAAAAATCAAAATTGAAAGAGGTGTAAATAGAGCAGAAAGTACTACCTTTGTACAAAATCCATTTTTTGATCAAAAGGCTTACCATTGTTTAAGGAAACTATACCAGAGTAGACTGTTTGAGTATGTATTAGGTGCACGTGCATAGAGCCCTGAAAATCTGCAGATATCCACTTTATATCCATGGATGTCCACGTCCACGGACCATATTTGTGCATCGCAGATCAGATGCGGATACAAATGTTGTATCCTCGCAGAGCTCTACACATTCAAAACCCTGTGTGTCACTGCACAAATCTCATAATGTAAATATAAGGTGCTGTGAGAAAATAAGTACACTGTAAGTGTGTATATATACAGAGGACCTTTTATAAATTGTAGGGAGTTTTGCTGGATTAACTGGGAAAACCTACTTTTTTCGATTTAATAATATGTAGAATGTTGTTTGGATTAATATTAAAATGTATTACTGATAGAATGCATATATGCTTCCTTATAATAAACGTATTACTCCCATGTGCATCAGTGTACATTGTGTGTCTATGGACACATTACATGTGCATACAGTTAACAGATTATCTGTGGTTTTTTTAAGTGTCCATATGGAGAAAAAAGTCGCTTGTAATTTTCGTGTGCAGTCAGTTTGTCTAAAATTGAAGTGTCATAGCAAATTATTCCATTTTAATATTGTGTACAAGAGTTCAATATTGTCATTTGAAGCAAACGTATATTATAGAAGTATCCATCAGCATCACTTAATTTGGGTCCATGTAACCATTACAAACTCACTGTCAATCTTGCATCAGGATCTGCTGTATTTTATTGTTGTATATTGGAGTGCCAAAAATCCATGTTAATTTTTTGATAATGCCCTTTTTAATTCTAAATACCTTAGACACGTTTTTAACAAGTTAGATTCACTTTAGGCTTAATATGGATGCCAGTTTTCTTCTCTGAAAACTTTTTATCCTGTTTGTTTTTAAATTTCTGAAATTAAGGATTATAAATGAGAACCCTGAGATCCATAATTTTATCAGAAGCAAACTACAAACCACTGCTTCTGCAGTATAATAGGTCTTGCCTGTAGATTTACAATGCTACGTTCAGAACTTTAGCTTAGCCTCGTACATGCATATGCTGCATAACATCAGGCTCTCGTTTTCAAACTTGTACCTCTGTTACATGGGTATATTGGTGTCCAAGTATTGTGCTGGTAACAAATTGCAAAAAAAAGCATGTGTGAGTAATAGACTGAAAGTTCCAAATTGTGCCTAGAAAATTGGGGCCCAGATTGAAAAGTGTTTAATATACTGTGCTCTAAATATAATGTTTTTGTCTTGGATTGGATAAAATTTCCAATATACCTAATTTCCTTTCAAAAGAAAAATGTTGCAAGCAAAGAATGTGGATAGGATTAGGAAATGGGTGTGGGAAGCTTCTTCTATATCAGTACATTTCCTAAAGAGACAAGTTCATACTGCAGTTAGCTGGAAAAATTTCTTTGGGACTATCAGGAAAAAGTCTAATGGGGAGAAAGTGCGATGTACAATATCTGCAACTACCACTGATTCTGTGATAGATCAGGGATGCTATCTCAAATTTGACTTCATTGCTTTGATCCATAGTATTGTACAGTATAAAGCATTAAAACATTCTTTAAGTGAAATAATTCAGCTGTATTATATTAAACACTGCACTGGCTTATAAGAAACTGAGTTACTAGTGTAGTGGTGCTTAGTTCCACTCATTTTTACATCAGTTAACTTTACAAATAGTTCTAGCATTGAGCATCACTACCAATTCACAATTAAAGGATGGCAGGTGACATTCAAAAAATGTCAGCTCTGTATGGGATATATTAGATCTGTTTCTCTGGTTTTTCCTGTGTGTGTGTCTGTGATGCACAGGAATCTACTGTTTAGGACTCACTGGTTTGGGATTACTTGTGTCTATTGCACCTATCGCTGTGGCAAAGCAGTGTAGAAAGTTTTTATTCATTTGGGTCTTAAGGCTTAATTCTTAAGGCCCATTTCTGTGAAGCCTACAGGAAATTAAAAAACCAAGGACATGTCTACACAGCCCTGTAGTTCTGACTAAGAGGAACACCAGTAGCAGTGTGCACCAAAGTGCTACACTGTAACTCCCCCATGTGGTTGCTGCATATGCAAACTTAAAGGTCCCATGTTTGTACTGATGTCCTTTTCAAAGAGGACTAATATGCCCTATGACAATTTTTATATTTCTTAGGTAAGAAATAAAACTCTGCTTCTGTGTCATGTTCTGAACAAATGCATATCTTAACATTATCTCTGTCCATCCTTCTCACCCCTTACTGCTGCCTTGTCATGAGAAGAGATCGTCCCATTTTAAATTAGTTTTCAAGTTCATCAGGGCAGCGATATTGGTTTTTATCTGTATTGTGATGAGCTTAGCATACTTCTGAGAGCAGCAATAATGCCATAAATCTATTACCCTTAGTAATAAGGAAAGTTTGAATTGAAATGGGGATTTTTTGTATCAATGTTTATAGGCATACATGCTTGTGATGGTGTTTATAGATACAAAACTGTTCCTGCATAGAGATTTTCCCTAAAAAGGTGCCTTACATTTGCATCTAAGCACAATCAGACTAGGCATGAGTCTAATATCTTCGATCAAGTAGTTGCATAGTTGCCACGGAAAGTACCTTCTCCCCCAGAGGTTCACAATGTAAACCTGGGTGTTTTCAGCTCTGTTGTACCTGTGGAGGCTAAGAGAGACTGAGTTAGCTATGTTCTAACCTTTGTATGGGTTTATAGACTCTAAAATATAGATTTCGGAGAGCCTGCTGAGTTCATGAAATAGGTGTTCATGTGTTTGCACTAGCCTTTGCTACTCTTAGATGTGATGCTTGTGTGGGCTCAAAGCCCCTTTGAGGCAATGAGTATTGGAGACTGAAAGAGTTTACTATAACCTGGAGCTGTGAAAACATGGATCACAGTGCCATAAAAACAGGAAAAGATACTCAATCAGTGCCTTCCAGATTTCTTCTGTGCTTGATTGCAAAGACTCTCGGAAGCTTGCAGAGAATAAATGTTAGCTCAAATTCTACCATAATCTTGAACACTTGGCTTAAGTGAAGTTAAGTAATTGGTTAATGCATGTTTTTTTGTATAAGCCTCTTCAAAATTGGCTAGTAACACATTCTTTAGGGCAGAGGTCTCAAACTCAATTTACCTTAGGGCCAGTGCCAGTCCTCAAATCCTCCCAGCAGGCCAATTCACTCATGCCACCCAGAACCCGCCCCCCAGAAAACTCTGTCCCTCCACCTGTGTAAGGCTCTGGGATGGAGTTTGGGTGGGGAGGAGGTCTGGGGTAGGAGATTGGAGTGCAGGCTCTGGGACGGAGTTTGGGGATGGGAGAGGGTGTGTAGGAAGGGGGTGCAGTGCTTACCTGGGGCTCCAAGGCGGGGCAGGGGGCCCCCACGTGCTTCTGTCCCCAGGCACCAACCCTGCAGCATCCCATTGGCCACAGGGGTGCTCGGGGCAGGGGCAGTGCGTGGAGCCACAGCCCTGCCCCACTCTGCTCCACCCCTGGGCCACAGGGAGGGACTGACAGCCACTGGAGTGAGCAGGCAGACACCGCTCAGCTCCGCTGTGCTGCCAGGGCCCCTGAGAGGAGAGTGCCTGGGGGTGGCAGATGGGGCCAAGGGAGAGACCCGGCCCCGAAACTCCTGGAACCCCATGGACCACATTGGGGAGGCTTGTGGGCTACAGATGGCCCACCGGCTGGGAGTTTGAGACCCCTGCTTTATGATGTTTTGTAGCATGCCTTCTTTTCTGATCTCTTGCTGTGGAGGTCAGATATTTCTCTACCATGTATTTATTGCCTTTTTCATAGGAAAAATATACTGTATTTCACTTAAAGCAGATAACTTTTATTCTGCGAGCAAGCTAAGTTCAGTTTATGAAAGAAAAAATAGAAGCAAAAGTGCTGTCCTTTACCTTTGATTCTTTAATGTTTAAGCGTTTATCTGCAAAAAAAAAAAAAAAAATGGTAACTACTACTTCTGCGAGTATTGTCCCTATAGGTACTCCACAGATGCACATGTACCTCTTGAGCCCTAGCTTGGAGATTTTCCACTGAGCAGTGTCAGTTTGGCCAGTGCATGTGCTCTGTACAACTTTGTGCTGCATTCTGAGGATATATAGGACTGTGCAGATGAACCTCCCTTGTTTCCTTCTTTATCTGAATGACCAACAAGAACAGTCTGAAGCAGAGAGGGGAAGGAGGGTGAGTAGTGGAGTACCGATAGGGGGACACATCTGGAAAAACCAGTTAGTGTACAAGGCATTTCTTCAAGTAGTGTCCCTATGGGTGCTCAATTTCAGGTAACTCCTAAGCAATAGCCTGATAGGATATTCCAATCAAGGGCTTGAGAGGCACCTGAAGTGGAGTACCCATAAGTACATATATCTTGAACAGGGGTTCTCAAACTGGGGATCAGGACCCCTCGGGGGTCATGAGGTAATTACATGGGAGTCGCGAGCTGTCAGCCTCTACCCCAAACCCCGCTTTGCCTCCAGCATTTATAATGGTGTTAAATATGTTTTTAAAGTGTTTTTAGTTTATTGAGGGGGGGTCACACTCAGAGGTTTGCTATGTGAAAGGGGTCACCAGTACAAAAGTTGGAGAATCACTGATCTTGAAGAATCAGTTACTGCTCAAGGTGAGTAACATTGTCTTACATGGAAGGCAGTACTAGGTTTGCTTTTTAAATATTAAAGTTAAAAAAAATGGTCTACTTAAAAGTTAATTTTACTTTTAATTCTAAATCAAAATCTCTCTATTCTGCCTTTTGTTGTGCTTGGGTTAACTGCTGCACCTGCATAAAGCCTCACTGACTTCAACGGGGCTTAGTGTAAGTGCAGCAATATACCCTCATGTAACAAGCCATAAGATTGGGGCACGTAGCAACTAGCAAAGTAGGGTCCTGGTCCATGACTGGGTCTCTTAAGTGCTATGATAATACAAATAATAAAGTTGTAATGGGTCCAGTACTGCTTGGAGCATTACAGGTATTGGAGAGCTGTCCGATTGATTTTTCTTTTTTATTACAAATGCCTTTATATTTATAAAAATGACTCTTGGAATTTCTGCATATCTGAAATCTGCATCCCAAACAAAAGGAAAACCTTACAACGAAAGGCTCCAGACTCAGATGGAGAATAAAAAGCTATTAGGAGTGAGCAGGGAGCCTACAGAAAATGGAAAATGATTGATCAGCAATGACAGTTAAATCTTGGAAGTTGTGAAATGTAGGAATAAAGTGAAAATTACTAAATGTAAGCTCCTGACAAGGAAATTAACTAAAAAAACTCTTATTTTAGATAGAGAATAAGAGAGGATGATGTTGGGCTGCTATGCAGTGTGGACAGGAAGGAGATGAAAGATAATTTTGGTATTGCCCAAAAGCTGTATGAATACTTTGCCTCTGTTTTCAATAAGGATGATAATATGGAACATGGGCATGAAGGCAGGACAGCTGATGGAAATAGAAATGGAAACAACCATCCGTCACACCTTCATGGCACCGCATATAGGTCCTGCTGACCCACTGCCTCCTTAGTTCCTTCTTACCATCAGTGACAGTCTTTGGAGCTGAGTGTCTCTCTTGCTTTGGCAAGCATTTCCCCTAGTGATTTCTGAATCTTCAACCTTGTCAAGGTTTTTTCCCTACTTTGAACTTTAGAGTTCAAGAAGTGGGGACCTGCATGATTACTTTTAAGCTTAATTACTAGCTTCAATTTGGTATGCTGTCACCAGCCAGAAGTTAGTGTCTGGCACACTTTCTGTTTCCCCAAAACCTTCCCTGGGGAGCCCAAGACCCAAACCCCTTGGGTCTTAAAACAAGGAGAAATTAACCATCCCCCTCCTTTTCCCCCCAGACTCTCCCCTCCCTGGGTTGCCTTGAGAGGCTTACACAGATCCAAACTGCTTGGATCTTAAAACAAAGAGGAATTAACCATCCCCCTCCTCTTCCCCCACCAATCCCTGGTGAGTTCAGACTCAATCCCTTGGATTCTAAAACAGGGAAAAATCAATCAGGTTCTTAAAAAGAAAGCTTTTAATTAAAGAAAGAAAAGGTAAAAATTATCTCTGTAAAATCAGGATGGAAAATGCTTTACAGGATACTGAGATTCATATAGACTAGAGGGACCCCCCCTCCTCAGCCTGAGACTCAAAATTACAGCAAACAGAGGTAAAAATCCTTTCAGCAAAAACACCATTTACAAGTTGAGGAAACAAACATAAGACTAATCCGCCTTGCCTGGCTATTACTTACTATTTTGAAACATGAAAGACTGATTCAGAAAGATTGGGAAAGCCTGGAATGATGTCCCGTCTCTCTCAGTCCCGAGAGCGAACAACGAACAACACAAAAAGCGCAAACAAAGACTTCCCTCCACCAAGATTTGGAAGTATCTTGTCCCCCTATTGGTCCTCTGGTCAAGTGTCAGCCAAGTTTACTGAGCTTCTTAACCCTTCACAGGTAAAAGAGACATTAACCGTTAACCATCTGTTTATGACAAACCTGCAAATAGTTTTTAGTTGTAGTTAGTTTGTGTTTGGGGGTTCCCTGCAACCCCAGTTCATTCCCTTCTTTGGGCTCAGGGCATGCCTTGACCCCAAGGGTTTAAACCGTGCAGGACCTGCCACAAGCCCATGCCAAAGGGCAATCCCCACGACTCCCGCCTTAAGTGCCTGCGAGAAGGACATCAACCAGATTGTTGTGGGATCTGCAAAAGGTTTTACCCTAGAACTAAAAAGGAAAGGGACTTCAGGCAGCCCTGTGTCCTCAACCAGCTACAGGCCAGCAGGACATGACACCTGACACCTTTGTGTGGGGCGCACTGGCCTCCGTTAGAGAAGCTGTCACACCGAGGAAGGACTCTTGGCACTGTCACTCCCCGGGGCGGAAGACCACGGCAGCAGCACGGCTCACACTCACCAGTACCTTACAGGAGGCACAAGAAAAACAACAGAGAGCACTTGTCCCCGGTGAGAGCAGCCACAGTGCTAGTGGTGTGCGTCCCGTGCAGGGGCACCCGGTGTCAGTCTTGTAGGAAACGGCACTGTTGACTTCAGGCCCGCAGAGGGGTCTGTCGAGTGTCAGGTGGAGGAGATGGAATTCCCTTCCACTCTGGACACATTCAAGGCAGCCACGTACCTGATTCTATGACAGCACCACACTCCCCCACCAGGCAGGATAGACCCCCGGTGCTGCAAGGCACGGCAGCATCCAGAGACAAGCCTGCAATGATATGGCACTGCTCACTGACTGCCGCACTGCCGTGGTCTCCTCATTCTGAGTCTCTATCATCAGACTCAGAGGCAGAAACCTATTACTCAAGGCGCAGCTGGCACTAGTTGAAATGGCATCTGTGGGCAGGAGGCAGGCCAAGCTGTCATCCAGTACCGGCATGGGATCTGAACCTCGTGCTCTGCAGTTTACTAGAACTCCCTTCAACCCTTAGCAACATGCTCACTCCTCTACCTTTCGTGGAAAGTAGCATTCCTGGTGTCTAGGAGGATATCTGAGATCAAAACCTTGACATCTGAACCCCCATATACAGTCTTCTACAAAGACAAAGTTCAGTTGTGGCCTCATCCAGCCTTCCTGCTAAAGGTGTTATCTCAGTTTCACATAAGTCAGTACATTTGCCTTCCAGTGTTTTACCCCAAGCCACACACCAACAGCCAGGAACAAAAACTCCATTCCCCTGGTGTGAGGTGGGCTTTGGCCTCCTTTATTGAAAGGACAAAACTGTTCTGGAAGTCTAACCAGCTATTCGTCGCCATAGTGAACAGGATGAAGGGTCTCCCTGTATGGTCCCAAAGAATTTCATTGTGGATCACATTTGGGCATGTTATGACCTGGCAAAAGTGCCAGCCCCTATGCGAACAGCTCATTCTACAAGGTCACAGGCCTCCTCAGCCACTTGCCTGGCACAAGTCCCTATACAGGAGATTTTCAGGGCAGCAAGTGAGTCCTCAGTCCACATGTTCACTTAGCATTATGCCATCGTCCAGCATGCCAGGGACGGTGCAGCTTTCAGCAGAGCTGCGCTTCAATCAGCGAATCTGTGAGCTCTGACCCCTCCTCCAGTGGTCTGCTTGGGAGTCACCTACTTGGAATAGACATGAGCAAGCACTTGAAGAAAAAAATAGATCCTACCTTCGTGTAACTTCTTTGAAATGTGTTGCTTATGTCAGTTCCAAGACCCACTCTCATTCTCCTATGTCAGAGCCTCCGGCACGAAGGAAAAGATTTCTTGCTAAAAGTGCATAGGTGACTAATGCCAAGAGACGGTTTGCGGTGAAAATCCCAGCCAGAGGAAGGTGCCTCCCTGCATCCTTGACTTAGGTCCCTATCTCCAAGAGAGGGCTGGAGCTTAGTGCATACCTCTCTGCTTGGCATCTGTCATTGACTATTTTAGGCAAGGAGTTGCCTAGCTTACTGGCTTTTGTGAATCCCGTTCTAAAGCACCTGTCTCTCTCCATTCATTATGTAGGGAACCTGGGCAATGATCTCAGGTATTGAAAAGTGATTTTTCTAATAATCTAAAAGTAAGACATTGTTGATGTTCAGCATCACCATGCTTAAGTTTCTCTGTGAATCTATTCAGTAGACACTACATTTCTCTTCATTCCTCACTCTAGGTCTGTAGGTGTGCAGTTATTCAGCAAAATGCGCTCCCTCTCGTATCTTATTTCTGTAAGTGTGATAAGGTCATAATGCCTTTTGACAAGTTAGATAATATTGCCCCAGAAAAGCACATGAAATCTGAAAGCAGCGGGCTTCTTTTGACAACAAATAAGTAACTGATACGCAACATTTTGCCAAACTTTGAGCTTGATGGTGATGTATAAACCACAAAAATCTCAGCGTAATTTTTTTTTTCATTTTATCTTTAGCTGTTATTTTGGCACTTTTGTTTATTTACTCCAATTTATAAGAATTTCATTTGCTGACAAATTGCTGACATTTTAGCATAAAATTCTCCTTAGAAATGTGTAGATACTGTCATGTACTATTATTGCATTACCTCTGTCACATCACTATCTTTTAAAAATGATCAGTGTTTAATCAGCAGTCAACATGTGCATTCACGGGCATGTTTTTAAAAGACTGATCTGCATTGGAGGATTAGATTCCTTTGTTCTTTGGACTCCAGTAGTTGTATCTGCACATGATCCATACTATCATTACTGCCAACTCAATCTCTGTAATGGCAGAGATATGAATTGCTGGGGTAGGTTTGGCAGAAAGTAATGTATACAGATGCAATAAGATATCATCTTTAATCCATGACTATTATTAAAAAAAAAATTGAACAAGCATTTCACTGTTCACATGGGTGGGCTTTTAGGAAGTTTGTTGCTCTTAGATGCAAATCAGACATTAATATTGCAAATTAAAAACATACAGTAACAAAATGTAAATATTTGTAACTAAAACTGCAATTAGCAGTGGTTGATCTTAACCCACTCATAGCTCTTTGCATCTCTAATGCTGAGTGCAGTTTGGGATTACATATGTAGTATGAGAATAGTTACAATCTCTACCTTTTATGCATTCTGTTATGGGGGAGCTGGTGCAACCCCGATATGTAGGTTGCCTGTTCCTTATTTTTCCATTCTAAAAGATTGACTTTTTTACAAGCTCTGACATCTCCATTGCTTGCAGCAGTCCTTTCAAATTTATCAGGAAGAAAGTCCTGGGGCTAGGAAAGAGCGAACACTCAATTTAATGAGACCGAAAAGGACCCGCAGAGTTATAAAACTGTTGAAAAGTTGTCATTTTCCTTCTCTTATCTGTGTCCCCAGGAAAACCTTGTCAGCAAGACAAAATAAATTAACATTTTGAAAAGCTGGGCATAATGCATCAGCTCTCACTGTACTGGGAATGACTGGCAGCAGTTGTAGTGGAACAGTGGGGGAGAGCCAGCCAAGCCATACTCCTCATCCCCAGCCACACCAATCACATCAGGGACATTGCATGGAGGCACCAAGTGTGGGGAGAAGACATCCTGTCCTTCCTCCACTCACTCAGTTTCTGGGGGATGGGAAGAGAGGGCCAGTGTCTACCCCACCATCCCTTGGATATACTACATGGCGCCAGTGGCGTATCCCACCTCTCTGGGATAAAAACCTGCTTCTACTGTCAGCTAATGAAGTTAGTGCTGTAGCTCAACTGATAGAAGTCTTGTGCAGTGCTGATTCAAGGTCCAGACCTTTATGGTGGTGCATGAATATTTTGAGGGTGGGTTGTATATAAAGCATTTGTTTATCTTTTTGTTTTTTAAAAACCACCCTAATTCTACCCCCTTGTTCATAGGTGTTATGATATAGATTCCAATTTTATGATTGCATACTATTTCTCTTCTCCCCTCCCTATCCCACTCTGTACACATAGGATCTAAGTTCCCTCTGAGCTGCATAGGCCATGGGGGCCTGGACTGGAGAGGAGAGAGGTAGGGGATATGTAGGGCTGTGGCAGGGAGAGGCGCCTCTTCCTCAGCCCCAGCCCCAGAACTGCCCACACCATAAACCTCTCCTCTCCGGCCCTACCCCAGAATTCACACCCCCCAGCCAGAGCCCTCAACTCCCTGCCCCAGCCCTGAGCCTCCTCCTGCACCCTAAACTCCTCATCTCCAGCCTCGCCACACATCACCTCCATATTGGTACACATAACAAAATTAATTCTGCACATGGATGTAAAAAATTAGAGGGAACATTGCTTAGGATCCCTGCCTCATTCATTGTACAGATTGGATACAAAAAGGGGCAGAATTAAAGTTGCCCAGGCAGCTGCAATCTGAATTTGCAATCAAATAATTGTTTTTTAAATATAGAACTGTAGAGCTGGAAGGAACCTCAAGATGTTATCTAGTCCATCTTCTGCATTGAGGCAGGATTAAGTATATCTAAACAATTGATGACTGGTGTTTGTCTAACTTGTTCTTAAAAACCTTCAGGAACAGACATTCTGCAACCTCCCTAGGTAACCTATTCCACCACTAAATTATCCTTACAGTTACAAAGTTCTTCCTAATATCCAACCTAAATCTCCCTTCTGCAGATTAAGCAGATTACTCCTTGTTCTACTCACAATGGATATGGAGAACAATTGATCACTGTCCTCTTTATAACAACCTCTATGTATTTGAAGACTTATGTCTCTCCTCCACCCCTCACCCCTCTTAGCCTTCTCTTCACTAAAGATTTCCTCTTCTTTCAACAGTTTTCTAAATTTCTTGTTTGTGTTGCTCTCTTCTGGATAGTCTCCAGTTTGTCCATATCTTTATTAAAATGTGTGACCAAAACTAGATACAGTACTCCAGCTGAGACCTCGCTAGTGCCAAAAGAAGTGGAACAATTACCTCTTGTATTTCACAGATGACATTCCTGAGACCCATCCCAGAGTGACACTTGCCTTTTATTTTTTTTCCAACAGCAGCTGAGTGACACATATTCAGTTTGTGGTCCATTATAATCCACAGGTCCTTTTATTCATTAGTATTGCCTAGACAGTAACTCCTTAATTATGCATTTAATTTTTCCTTCCTAAGTATAGTACTTTGCACTTAGCTTTATTGAATTTCATTTTATTGTTTTCAGAATATCTCTCCAATTTGTCAAGATCTTTTTGGAATTCTAAACCTGTCCTCTACAGTCCTTGCAACCCCTCCCAGTTTTGTCATCTGCAGACTTGATAAGCATATTCTCCATTCCAGCATCCAAGTTAATAATTTTGAATAACACAGGATTCCATTAGAAACATGCTCCTAGTTTGACAGCAAACCATAGATAACTACTCTGAGTATGGTCTTTCAACCAGTTCTGCACCCAGCTTATAGAAAGTAACTTCATCTAAAATATATTTCTCTAGTTTGCTTATGAAAATGCCACATGGAACTGTGTCTAAAGCCTTGTGAAAGTCCAGATATGTTATGTGCATTGCTTTCCTCCTATCTATGTGGCTGGTTACCCTGTCAAAGAAGGAGATTAGATTGTTTTGACATGAATTCATCTTGTAATGGCCAACATGGATTTGTCGCTTCACCTTACTATGCTCTAGATTTAAACAAATTGTTTAGTAACCTGTTCCAATATCTTTCTGGGTCTGAAAGTTGGACTGGTGGGTCTGTAATTGCTCAGGTTCTCCTTTTTTGAAGATAAGTACTGTGTTAGGAATAAATGGTCAGTTTTCATAATGGAAAGAGATACATAGTGGGGTCTCCCAAGGAGCTATAGTGGGAAAAGTACTGTTTTAACATGTTCAGAAATGATCCGGATAAAGAATGTGAATAATGAAGTGGGAACATTTGCAGATGATACTAAATTAATCAAGATACTTATGTCCAAAGCTGACTGCCAAGAATTAAACTGAGTGACTGAGCAACAAAATGGCAGATTAAATTCAATGTTGATAAATGTGAAGGAATGCACATTGGAGAACATAATCCCAACTATATGTATAAAATGATGGGGAGCAGTTACCTGGAGTTCTCTGAAAACATCTTGTTAATGTATAGCAACAGTCAAAGCTTACAGTGTTAGGAACCATTAAGAAAGGGATAGATATTAAGACAGAAAATATTATCATGCCACTATATACATCCATTGTATGCCCACACCTTGAATACTGCATGTGGTTCTGGTCACCCCATCTTAAAAAAAAAAGACATATTACAATTGTAAAAAGTACAGAGAAAAGCAGAAAAAGTGAGTAGGGGTATGGAACAGCTTCCATATGAGGAGAGATTAAAAAGACCAGGACTATTCAGCTTTGGAAAAGACACAGCTGAGAGGAGATATGATAGAGGTCTGTTAGGGTTCCCTCCCCACTCTGAACTTTGGGGTACAGATGTGGGGACCTGCATGAAAGACCCCCCTAAGCTTATATTTGACCAGCTTAGTTAAAAAATGTCCCCAAGGCACAAATTGCTTGCCGTGGGATTGTATTGCTGCCACCACCAAGTGAGTTAGATAAAGATTTAGGAAAAGGACCACTCGGAGTTTCTGTTTCCCTATAATATCTCTCCAAGCCCCTTCACTCCCTTTTCTGGGAAGGCTTGAGAATAATATACCAACCAAATAGGTAACCAAGGTGAGTACAGATCAGACCAGACCCTTTGGGTTTTTAAGACACTAAAACCCCAATTAGATTTTTAAAAACAGAATTTCATTTTAAAGAAAAAAGTAAAAGAAACACCTCTGTAAAATCAGGATGGAAGGTAATTTTACAGGGTAATAAGATTTAAAACACAGAGGATTCCCCTCTAGGCAAAACTTTAGTTACCCCTCCTCCTCCCCCCCAAAAAAAGGGTGGGGGAATAAACCTCCCTCTTAGCATAGGGAAAATTCACAAGCTAAAACAAAAGATAATTTAATTCATTTTCTTGCTATTGCTTACTATTTTTGTAATAGATGTATCATTTTAGTAGGAGCTGGATTACTTGCTTGGAGACTTTGTCTCAGAGAGAACAACACACAGAGCGTAAAGCAAAAACCTTTCCCCACAGTTTTTTTTCCCTTATTGGTTCTTTTGGTTAGGTGCCAACCAGGTTATTTGAGCTTCTTGACCCTTAACAGGTAAAAGAAGGATTTTATGCTACCCTAAGCTGTATGTTTATGACAAGGTCTAAAATCATGAATGGTGTGGAGAAAGTGAAAAAGGAAGTGTTGTTGTTTACCTCTTCACAGAGCACAAGAACCAAGGGCCACCCAATGAAATTAATAAGCAGCGGGTTTAAAGCAAACATAAAGAAGTACTACTTCACACAATGCACAGTCACCCTGTGGAACTTGCTGCCAGGAGGCCAAAAGTATAACAGGGTTCAAAAGAGAAGTTCAAAGAATCATAGGACTAGAAGGGACCTCAAGAGGTCATCTAGTCTAGACCCCTACACTCATGACAGGACTAACTTTAGTATTATCTAGACCATTCCTGACAGGTGTTTGTTTAACCTGCTCTTAAAAATCTCCAATGATGGCTGTTCCACAACCCCCTAGGCAATTTATTCCAGTGCTTAACTACCCTGACAGTTAGCAAGATTTTCCTAATGTCCAACCTAAACCTCTTTTGCTGCAATTTAAGCCCATTGCTTCTTGTCCTATCCTCAGAGGTTTAGAAGAACAATTCTTCTCTCTCTTGCTTGTAACCTGTTCTGTACTTGAAAACTATCATGTCCCCTCTCAATTTTCGTTTTCCAGACTAAATAAACCCATTTTTTTTCAATCTTCCCTCTTAGGTCATGTTTTCTAGACTAGTGGTTCTCAAATTTTTTTTTCACAGGCCACCAGAACATTGCTGAGGGTCTCAGCAGACCACTTAATGATCTTCCAAATGTCATTTATACCGTTAGCTAACTACTGTAAAGCGCTTTGGATAAAAGCGCTATATTAAAAAAAAGTAAAACTTTTTTGTTCTACAAATAAAAGTGCACAATTCATATTTTAATATCAGTAGTCTTATCTTTCCAATGTGATGGATGTGCTCTCTCCCCCCTGCCATACCAGCCCCCAGCTGGCGCTGGGAAGGATAGAGGTCTCTCTCCTGCCACAGACCTGAGGCTGGAAAGGAGAGCAATCTCTCCCCAGCAGCTACAGCTCTGGAGCTGGGGAAAGTCGCCTCTTTCTCTGGCCGCCGCAGCCCTGCACATCCCAAATTCCCCCACTTGCTCTTCTCACCTTGCTGCCCCCTTCCACCTACCCTCTATTCCCTCCCCCCCTCAAGGCCACCACCTCACTTTATATGTGCATCTTCTCCAGGGTCCAGGCAGCTAATTAGCGGAGCCACACCTGCACGGCTCCACTAATTAAGTGGGTGGCCCTTCGTTCTTTTGTGTGCAGCCGTCCAGGAGTGCACCTTAGAGGGAACTACCTGCAGACCACCTGAATGGAGCTTGCGGACCTCTATGAACAGTAAAATTGTATAGTGTGTGTGTGTGTGTAGAGAGACAGACAAAACCGTTCAGGAACCACTCATATGTAGTCATTTTTGGGATAGCATGTGTCAGTTTTATTAGTAGCTAATGAATAGCAATGTTAGCCTTCTCTCTCTTGCATATGGCATCTGCAGACCAACATGGTATAGATGGAATGGTAGGTCCATAAACCATTTGAAAGCCTCCTCTGTGATATTGTGGATATCATCCAATTCATTTTTGAATCCATATGTGAGGCACTGTGTTATGTGTTAGATGGTTTGGATATTCTCACCACAGTCAAACAGAGGGAAATCTTTGATTTTCTACTTGTGTATCAAGTAGCTGCATCTTCCATGGTTTTTTCAGATGCAGTTCAGTGTGGTCCAAAGTCTGCATGGCAGGTCAAAACCAGGAAGATGGCTTGTTGAGTCAGTAATAAGGTGCTTGTTTAGAACAGTAGATGAGGTTCAGGCACTTTGCCGCTCCCTGGTTGGATCCAGAGGCATGAGATGGTCACATGTGGTCCATAGGGCTTTTCAGGATTTCACGCATTTTGGGGATATATTATCCATAACCTGTTGGATTGGAAGTTCTGGGTACTCTTCAGCATGTGTAAATTCTCATGCTGCGACTATATCTCAGCAAATAGCTGGAGGTTCAGTGTTTGCTAATTCAGAAAGCTACGGTACAGGTGTTAATTTTAAAGTTCCCATGTTGATTCATATGGTCTGATTCAGCTGCCTATCTACAAGTTGCACAGTACTCTGAAATGGAGTACACCAGGGCCAAGGCCAATGTTCATAGCATCAGGGCTGTTGATTCTCAGCTTGTTCTTGCTAACTTATGTTGATGTGCATCTTTGCTTTAGAGGCTCATTTTTTGAGGTGGTCATGAAAGGTCAGTGTGCAGTCAAGAGTGACACTGAGATATGTTGGCTTTTCACATAATGCACAATTTCATCACAAGTGTTTTGTGTGATTTTATTGTCAAGGTGGAAAGTAAAGGTTACGAATGCTTGGATTTAGTCTCAGCCGCCACTTGTGGAAGTACTCCTCCATGATCTTAAGGTGAGATACTAGTTCTTCTTTGAGTGATTGCTCATGTAAGTTCCAATTAGGTGTGCATGCGCTGCGTGCACAGCAACTGGAAAGATTTTACCTTAGCAGAACCCATCAAGTCAGTCCAGGAGTCCCCTGGAGTGGTGCCCCCACGGTGCAGAATATATAGGGCCCTACCAATCCGCCGCCATCTCAATTCCTTCTTACCACCTGTGATAGTTAGCCGGAGTGCTCGTTATATTCCTTGCTTCGGCACGCCCTTTCTGTCTCTCGGCAGTTTTCATCTGTAAAGGGTTAGTAATAATGTTAGTTGTATACAGACTTTCATTTGAGGGTACTCCCCATTTCTCCCCTTCTCCCATGTTACTGGGGTATTCTAGGTTAAACTTTCTGCTTGAGGTGTTCAGGAGAGGCCCACCAAAAGGACAGCTGCAAGATCCACGGGGATTTCACCCCAGAACTTGGAAGGAGAGGGACCAGCACCTCAATATCCCTATGATGGAAGCTGCCCTCCATCCCCATTCAGATTTGGTCAGCCAAGCTGACGCCGAGCACCTCAAGGTCGGTATGGAGTGCTCTGGCACCATCATGGGATGGATCGGCACCGAGGAAGGACTCTGACAGAGACCCTGAGCACCAACAAAGTTCCCAGCATTGGGGTCCCTGCTGGGTGGTGGGCGGCACAGTTCACAAGGAGAAACAACCCTACGGCTTTTCCCCCACACCCAAACTGGCATGGAAGGAAGCTGGCACCATGAGACCCATGTCAGGCCAAGTAAACATGGCACTGACAGCCAGGGCTCCATCAACTTCTGCTCCACTATGGGACCAGTTGAGTCCAGGCCCTCGACGCTCCCCTATCCAGGAAGATAGAAGGCAACTGTAAATGTTCCCTATGCTGGAGATGTTCGAGGCAGCCAGAGACCTCATCGACTTCACAGTACTGCCTTCCCCTCCGAGGCATGACAGGGCTCTGAGCTCCGGCTTAGAAATCCTTGGTGCTGTCCAGAGGCAGGCCGGTAATGGTACCATGCCAATCACCATCCCCTTGGCTCCGGTCACTGGGACTTTTGGCCAACAGATGAACGGGGGAGCCGCAGCAGTCCCAGGTTCCCGGCACCACTCTCCAACATCAGTAGGCACTGCCTCTCTGTGGTCTTCCTACAGTGAGTCTTCCCAGTCGGAGGCGGAATCCTGTAGGTCAAGGAGTCTCCTGGAGTCATCTTCATCAGATCCCAGCTACATGCATGCGCTGCTGTTTGCGGATCTTGTTGAACAGTTCCATGTACTGAGCCATTGTGTCACCTGGTCTGTAGATGCTGTTGTGCTTGTTGCCAAACATGGGATTCCGGGAGTGTGATTTCCCCATGAAGCTTTGCATGAAATGCATGAGCAGGTTCCAGCAGTCATTGGCTACCACACATGGACAGTATTCTACCTCAACAGATATTCCCGGGCACTGGGCCCCATGGTAACAGTGCCAGCCTTCACCAAGAAGTCACAGTACTGGTATCGTGTACCCCAGCTCTATCTTGTTTGCCTTTGGCGTTTTGGAAAAAGCCTTTCAGTTTCACCATCAGGACGTCAAAGTTGGCATCTGCTATGAGGCACGGGCCGTTTTCAAAGAGAGCGAAACAGCTGAGGTGATATTCAGGCACAGCCAATGGTCCAGATCGAACAGAGAGACAGCAGTTCCATCTGGTGCTATGGCCAGAACAATGGCAGACTCCAGCCCAGTGGCTTTTCTGGACCTCCTGGGCATTCCACCAGGCCCAAAGCCAAGGGTTCTATTCAAGGAGGTCGGTGGACTTTCCATTCTGCGTGCCTCTGGCATCTTACTCAGTGCAGGACCAGCTGCACCATGCTGCTCCAGCTGCCGCATTGGCAGTGTCTGCATTGGCACCAGCTGCCACAGGGGAAGACCCAGCACTACATGACCCCCTCGATGCTAAGAAGGGTAGAAAGCACAACCTGCTCCCAGCTAGGGCCTCATCCTCATCCTCACCTGATGAGGTGGTGGTGGGAACTTTGACGACCCTTGCGTTGGAGGACAGCAGCTGCTGAGACAAGTGGCAAGAATCTGAGGATCCAGGTTGAAGAGGTCACTGAGACTGTGTATCTGATGGCAGATATTCTAGCACCCTCTGGTCCTTCTCGTGTCACCCTGCCACTGATAAAAAAAAACATTCAGGACATTACTAAGCTGTTGTGGCAGACTCCCACCTCCTTACCACCAACTGCAGAGAGGACGGAACAGAAATATTTTGTTCCCTCTAAGGGGTTCAAGCATTTTTATATGCATCCCCAGTGGACTCCTTATTTGTAGCGGTAGCAAATGAGGAATGCCAAGATCACCAGGGCTCATCACCAAAAAATTAGAATGCGAAGAAGCTGGACCTCTCTGGATGAAAAATTTACTCCTCCAGAGGACTCCAGCTCAGAATCTCAAACCACCAGGCGGTCCTTAGCAGATACAATTTTAACTCATGTGGGGCTATGGCAAAGTTTATAGAGTGTCTACCAGAGGACTTCAGAGCAGAGTTTTCCTCCTTGGTAGAGGACGGTAAGATGGTAGCCAGGGCATCATTCCAGACAGCCCTGGGCATGGCTGATTTGGCTGCCTGCACCATGGTCTCCAGGGTGGCCATGCGAAGGAGCTCCTGGCTACAAGCGTCAGGACTACCATATGAGGTCCAGGAAACTATAAGAACCTCCCATTTGAGAGTTCGACCTTCTTTTCAGAAAAAACTGACTCATGGTTTCATAGCCTCAAGAACTCAAGGGCCACCCTCAAGTCCCTTGGGCTACACACTCCGGCTACACAGCAGAGGCGCTTCAGGCCGCAGTCCCCGTCTCATTTCTAACACCTTAGAACAAGTAGGATTTTTCTAGGAAGCATAATAGGAACAATAGAAGGAGACCTCTTCCCCCTCATCGGCTCTGGGCAGACAAAGCAGTCCTCAGGCCAAAAGCAGAACTTTTGATGGTATGCCCAAGGCGATGCACCAGTCGGAACTCTGGGTCCATCCTCCTTTACCTTCTCTGCTGACTATCCCATTTCTACCCTGTGTGGGCCCAAATTACATCAGATTGCTGGGTACTCCACATGGTAGAAGGGGGATACTCCCTCCAGTTCACCTCCTCTTTCCACTCCCCCCTTCCCTGTCCCTCTTAAGGGACCTTCTCATGAGCAACTTCTCATGCAGGAGGTGCACATGCTCCTAATGGTGGGGGCAGTGGAAGAGGTTCCTCAGGAGCTGACGGGCAAGGGGTTTTATTCCCAGTATTTCCTAATACCGAAAGTCAAAGGTGGCCTAAGACCCCTCCTAGACCTGTGAAACATCAACAAGTTCATATAGAAATTGAAGTTCCACATGGTCTCTTTGGCCTCCATTATCCCTTTCTTGGATCCTGGGGACTCGTATCTGCCCTTGACTTGAAGGACACTTACTTTAATATTTCAAGTGGAAGTGCAAGTGATCTTCATAAGGGCTGCTTTTGACTATCTGGGCCTTCTACTGATCGTACAGAAATCAACTCTATCCCCTGTTCAGCAGATAAGGTTCATAGGGGTGGTATTGGACTCTACACAGACAAGAGCGTAGCTCCTGGAGTTGCATTTCCTGTCCCTGTGCAATGACATACAAAGTCTCAGGCAGTTCCCTGCCATTACAGCAAGGAGTTGCCTGAAGTTTCTGGGACACAAGGCAGCTTGTACCTGCGTAGTTCAGCACACCATACTGAGTCTCCGACCTCTTCAGGCATGGCTAGCTTTGGTGTATCGGCCTATCCGGGATGGTCTAGACAAAATTGTCACTCTAGCGTGACTGATTCTTGAGTTCCTCCTATGGTGTCTCAGCCTGCAAACGGTGTGTGCAGATGTCCCCTTTGCCAGACCACGGCCATCCTTCTCGCTGGTGACAGATGCATCAGCATTGGGAAGGGGGGCGCACCTGGGAGACCTCAAGACTCAGGGCTTCTGGTCCCAAGCATAGCTCTCACTTCACATCAGCATCAAAAAGCTGAGAGCAGTCCATCTAGCGTGTCAGACACTCCAAGACCATTTGGAAGGGAAATGGGTATTGGTCATGATGGACAATACAACAGCGATGTTTTATATAAACAGACGGGGGTGCATCCTCCTCTTCCTTGTGGCAGGAAGCCCTCAAACTGTGGGACTTCTGTATAGCTCACTCAATACACCTGAATTCTGGGAAGGTATGATGCCTCCAGAATGAGTTGGCAGGCAGGTCCTTTAAAAGCCATGAGTCATCCGTCCACCCAGATGTCCAGAATACCATCTTTCAGCAGTGGGAGGTTCCCCAGATAGATCTGTTCACCACGCAACACCACAGAAAATGTGTCTAGTTCTGCTCCTACTTGAATCACAGCCTGGGCTCCATCATGGATGTGTTCCCCCTTCTCTGGCAGGGACACCTTTTGTACACATTTTCACCCGTTTCTCTTTCACAAGGTACTGCTCAAGGTTCGAAAAGACAAAGCCTTGGTGATATTGACAGCTGCAGCCTGGCCCTGACAGCACTGGTACACATCCCTCTCCTGGAAATATCTGTGGAAAACCCAATCATTTTATCGCTGCTCCCAGACCTGATAACCCAGAGTTATCAGAGTCTGCATGTAGGGGTCTCAGTAAAGGGGTCTGGATGCTGAGGAAATGGGGCTTGGAGGGGTGGGGGTCTGGGTGCAGCTAGTTAGGGGTCTCACACACACACACACACACACACACACACACGGCCGTCCTTAGGATTTATGGTGCCCTACGCAGTATTATTAAACCGTTGCCCCTATGCCGGATGGCAGCCCAAGCTCACAGCCTGGTGGGGTAAGGGGAGGAGGGACTTGACAGCAAAGGATAATGAGATGCCCAGCCTGCCTCATGATGGCGGAGAGTCACAGTTCCCCGCAGAGACTTCCTTGCACTCTCCCTCATGCAGAATGGACATGAAGAAAGTACCTAATTAAAAGCACTAAAATTTGGGAATAAAAAATGTCAGTCACAGGTTTTTTGATATGCCCTGAAGTTTGTCAGAGATTTATTTGCAAAAACTTCATAGTAAGGGTGAGTCAGCTGTCCTGCTGAATACAACATTACATATAATGGAATACATGATGCAGCTCTTCTCTGTTTTACATTTTCTTCATCAGTATTTCTAAATTGAATTTATATTTTAAATGTACTCAAATTTTAAGCCAGCATTCCAGATTACTACATATTTAACTCACTGAAACAAAGACATTCTTTTAAATTAATCAGAGAGGTTTAGTGTGTTCATAACAATGTTCATTGCTTTTAGAAAAAGGGAACAGTAATTTACTTTGTGTGATCTCCATAACAAGAGACATGGTTATGAAATTTCACCAACTTTAAAAAAATACGTTTCCAAAGATTTTAGGTATAACAAGGATTTTGTCTTACTAAGGTACTGATTTTGCTGGAGGGTTCTTTTAAAACTAGTTTGTCGGATAGTCAGAAGTAAAGAAAGGGAACTCTTTGTCCAGCTATCTGGAAGAGAAGGACTGTTGTCCCTTTAAGGGCTCTCTTCAGTGGGGAGTGGGGGGAGAGGTGGTGAAGGGATGGACAGAAAGGACAGGAAGACTTGGAAGCACTTTTTTTTTTAACTATAGTAATTAAAATGTGTATTTTAGATAAGGGAGGTCTTTTGAAGGATTTATTTAAAGAACTATGTCTGAAGATCCACACATTTAAGGCTAAAGATGATTGTGCATCTAAAACTCAATGCAAGCATTTTTTAGAAATGTGATTCTATAATCTTCACCAGCTCACTAATGAAATATTTTTAAAGCAAATTTTAAACTAGGGTCCTGTAGACTGACATGTAATATTTACACAGAACATTAATGCACAACTGTTTATGTCAGTAAAGTCAGAAACTGACAGTATAAAAATTTATTTGGGCATAAGCTTTCGTGGACATCTGATGAAATGGGTTCTAGTCCACAAAAGCTTATGCCCAAATAATTTGTTAGTCTTTGAGGTGACACGAGTCTTTGAGGTGACACAAGGACTCGTCCTTGTTTTTGCTGATACAGACTAACAGGACTACCACTCTGAAACCTGTCAGTATATATCTTGGGGTTGGCAAATGCCTGTTAAATGGCTTTATTACCCCTTGAATGTCTCTTTAACAGTTTCAATGTTGTGTTAATAGGTCTGGCAGGCTGGAGGTTTTTTCACTTTTAACTACTAGATTCCCTCCCAAGGAAGACTCACCAGGCTAGAGCAGCCATCTGTGGGAGCCTGCAGGAAGGGTCAGAACAGGGATAGGAAAACAAGCGGTGGACACTAAGACCCAGTGGTGCCCCAAATTTTCAGGTGCCCTACGCAGCTGCCTATGTTGCCTATGCCTAAGGACGGCCCTGCACACACACGCACACACACTTCAGAAGTGCCAGGATTTTATATGTGGGATTTAATCCTGGCTCTGTTGAAGTCAATGGGAAGAATTCCATTGACTTCAGTATGGCTAGGATTTGACAGTTAAATTTTTCCTTCAAGATCGTACATGGTCCTCCTGTTATTTTTTCTCAAAATCAGTTTAGAATTTGATAAGATCAGTTTTTATATGCATAAACTTCAAGTTTGCGTGGCTGTTAGTGTACTTTACCAAGCAGAAAATGTGCGTGGCTGAAATGATTTACTGTAAAGTTTCTGATGTTAAAAAAGAGATCTTCGTAAGTTCTGGGACCAAGTAATAACTTTAATTATTCCAACATTTCTTTTTGTTACAGGGAATTTATAAAGCTACTGCAGTTTAAAATTCAGTGCAAAAATTCTGTTAAAGATAATGAAACTGGGAAAAATCCCTGTCCTGTATAGACAGAAATGCATTTTGCTGCAGTATAAATTAGTATTTTGAAATATTCTTATCAGCAGCTTTGATTTCTATATTTTAGTTTTGCTCTTGAGAAAACTAAAACAAAATTGTTCTGTCTCTTTAAGTTATTTAACCTTTTCAACAATCAGTACACTGCAACCAGTCTTGAACATAGGAAACCTTTCCTCCCTTGAACTTTCACCACTCAGGATGCATTCCAGTGATAGATAGCATTTACTGATTAGTCCTTCCCCCTGTCAGTCAAGTGTGTGTATCTAGCAAGCTCTTCTGTCACCATAGTGGGGTTCTGTCTGTGCTTGGAATTGATAGCAGGTAGAGAGAATGCTTTGAAACGGTCCTTATGTGATTTTTAGTTTTACATTTTATTTTGGAAAGGAGATGTCTCGTCTATGGTATGGCAAGAAGGGAAGAAAACACCAAGCAATTAATCATAAATACACTCTGGTAATTTTTAGTGAAGTATTTTCATTTCTATTATTCTTGACATTCTTGTGATGGTGTGATGCACAATCTAAGCTACAATTTTTAGAAATTTTAAATTTAGAATTAGTTTACAGGATGATAAACTTGAGATTTTTGGAGGGAGGACATGTTTTGTATATGCTGTCAGGCTAAACTGGACTACTGCATTCAATTAACTGCTTATGGCTAAAGCTTTTTAATTATTTGATTAGCATTACATACAGTAAAATCTGTTTAGGTTTTGTAAAATATTTAACATTTTGTGATCTAAGAGCTTTCCAGTAGCACATTTTGTTTTCTTATTTTATTTTAACAAACTGAATTTGTCTTGTGGATAAATAGTGTTAAATAATTGGTTTTAATAGGCGTCTTAAAATATCTGAATTTCTACTTTATTTTATATAACTTTCCAGAAGTTACTATAAAAGGTGCATGAATGCTAAGTACAGAGAATTTCTAAATCTCTGTAGACTCCCAAGATGGTTTTAACAATTAATAGTGAACTTTCTATGCTTTTTCTTCTGCTATATTTAAGAAAATACAGTGAAGAAAATCACTCTTCTCTGCTTATAAAGCTTTAGAAGGCATAGTGGAACACTGGGGGGGAAATATTCTCAATGAGATTTCCAAAAATGGTAATACCTTCGAGAGATTGAGTTCAGTGCTGTAGAATTGTTTGCATTATTAGAGTGTTTCATTCCCAACTCCAGTTATAACAAGCTCCCTGATGGAGAAAGACTTGTGACTTGTACCACTGTGGTGTTGCTTCTCGTTTTCTGATACGTGCTTATAACTTTTTTTACCTGCTATTAATTTCTAATCAGGCTGTAAACACAAATGAATGTGAAACTAGTTTGTATAGTATGACAAGGACTTGATTTGTAAATGTGTACTTTTAAATGTGTTTGAAGTCATAAATCTCTATTTTGTAGTAGAGGAAAAACGTAATATGAAAAGCCTAGTTTAGTGTGTCTCAAAAAGAGTGAAGATTATCACAAGATGATCTGTGAAAGTTCTGGAGAAATGTGAAGTCTATCAAAATACTCTTTATCAGTTTTTGTTTTTTTTTAAAGGTCAGTTTCTATACTGCTGTAACGCGATCAGAACCTACCTCTCGTTCTTGCCTCCTTTTCTCTGGCCAGTAGTGCCTGCAAATGCAGTTCTTTTCATGGAGGCGCACACACCTTTCATGGATATCCCCCCTTCTCTGTTAGGTGTGAGACTGCTTTTTTTTTTTTTTTTTGGTCTTCCATCAGGGTGACACTCGCAAGCACCCTCTGGCCGCTGGTTCTCTCAGCTGGTCTTCAGCAGCTCAGCCCTCCAGCCAAGCCGCACTTGCCTTCCCCCCTTCTGGGGTATAAAGTTCCAAGGTCTTATCACGGCACTGGTATTGGGCCATGGCTCTTAGGCTTCTTCCCGGAGGCACTGCCTTCTTCAACCACCTAGCCAGGACCCATCTTCATATTCAACTGGTGTCCTTTTCAGCAGCCCTCCCTAGGCTCAGTCAGCTACCAGACCAGCAGGGCCCATCTCAGTACCCTCATCTGGTCTGGCCAGGTTTTGTGCTCAGTAACCTGGGCTCAGCCTGCCCGTACTGACCTTTCAATGGCTCTGCTACTAGTCTGTCCAGCCAGCTAGGCACCTGGTCTTTGGTGGCCTTTGCTGGGCTCAGTTCTGTTTGGTGAGCTCTCTGCAGTGAGCTATGCGCGGTCCTGCTGTTTGTCTAGCCAGCCAGGCACCCCATCCTCCCTAGTCAAGCTCCACACAGGAACTGAAGGCTCTGCTCTGCTGCTTGCCTTTTATCTGGCCCCTTACGGATCACTCCAACAGCTCCTCTGACTGGCTGCTCTTCTGCGGCCACCGCAGGCTGCCTGGAGGACTTCTCAATGCTCTGTTCTGGGACAGGGTGATGCAGGACCATGAGGCCTCCAGTAGGGGATCTCTGGAAGTAGTCCACCCTTCCACAGTTGTATATCCTACATTTTCGAGATCACCATTCAAAATTTTTTGTTTGTTTAAGTTCAAGACCACCTATTTAGAAAAAATACTATTCAGTGTTGTGAGCACATCATACCTGAAGACCAACTCTGTGGCTAAGCCCATATCTAACTTCAGTTCTAAGGAAAATGGAGTTGCTCTGAGATATATTCTTTTGGTTTGGCCACCCTCACTTTTATTTATACGTGGAAAGGGAAAAAACATCAAAAGAGCAGCTTTCTTTTATTATATAAAAATGAATCAAGCTGGGGGTGGTCAAGCTGAGGAAGGATAATAACTCTCACAGACCAGTAGAAATATTTCTGAGGATGGTCTTTCTGATCTGGGGAGACTGAGGTGTGGATTGTTTTCTCCGGTGAAGTAGCATGAAGTTGATGAGCTTGGAAGGAGCATGGAACAGAGCATCAAGCTCTTCATACTGTACAATACAGAAGGAAATTGGGAAGTTCACAGAAATAGTGGCAGTGTCTAAACAGATACTACAAGAATTTTTGGTTTCATTAATGTTCTTGTGGAACTGGGATGAAAGCTCAGCTGACATGGACTAACTTAAATATTATAGATTTCCAAAATGATTATAATAGTAGAAGAATCTAAATAGAATAGTCTTACTTTCTTGTTGGACATGACTTTCAAGCATCTGCATGATGCAACTTAAAACTACTTAAGGTTATTTACCTGAAATGTTACTGTGGCAATTGTGATGGATCTGAACTGGAGGGGAAATCTTGCCAGCCTATCAGTTCTTGTTTCAAGAGAGATTGAGCACCTTAGCTAGGTCTTTTTGCCCCTGGATATGAAAAAAAGCATTATGTCAATATTTCAGGAAAACAGAAAACATCAGCCTCCCACTTTTTACAGCAAATTTAGATGTAACTTCTCCTTTGTTTTCTCCTTTTGTTCCTGTGGTATTATAACATAGTAGAAGATGTTAATAGTGTTAGCATGGGTAAAATGTATAAAACTACTCACTCCCCCAAAGCATTTTGTGTCAATACAACAGAACATACAGTGGGTGTGGTCTCTTTAGTTGGAGTGCTTTGCATAGCTGTAATTCTTTGCAGAGTTTCTGTGCAATCTAGCTTGAAAAAAATCAGCATGTTAGTTTAATGCCTGATTTGGGTTGGGGGGAGAGGTAGGGGAGTATTGGTATATTCTCAGTAAGAAGTTGTTATAAAATGTGGGAATAGTTTGAGATTTCTGTATTTTCATAGGTTTGTGAGATTTACAAAATATGATAATCCAACTAACAAATCAAGAATCCTGAACTAATGGTGGTTGCTTTTTGTGTACCTTTTTAGTATATTAAGTTATGAGCAAATAAGTAATTTTAACATTTAGGTATATCTTCTGTGCTTTCTGCTTCGGCCTGAAATATTTAGGAAAGTAATCTGTACATGACATTTTATCTAACCTCCAGCTCAAGCTTAATCTACGCTGCACACTTCTTTCAGCAATATTGAAAGTATGTATATGGGTATTCCCCCTCACATCCCCAGTTCCACCGCCAGCATAGGGTTGAGTAACAGTGTAGATGGTCAGGCATGGCTGAACTCTAATCTCAGGGTCCCTAGGCACACATGCAGGGTTCAGACCTATCTGACACATCCCCCTCCAAGTGTTGGAACCTTCCAAACATAATGTTGACTCTTCAGAGTCAAGGGTATGTAAACGCACCCCTTTCCCACAACTCTACTCCAAAGATGTGAAGCTTCTGGTTTACAGTCTGACCTCTTGAGGTCATGCAGCAGTTGTGAAGCAGTCGTCACGTGCACACACTTAGCACTAACACTTTTATGCTCTCTTTTGCTTAATCCTGTAAAGCATAGGAGAGTGCGTATTTTACCAGACATTGAAACCACAATGTCTCTCACTAGCTTACCCTTCACTTGGAAGCCCTTAGGGGATCATGTGTTTTCCATGAGACAAGCAGGATCCTCCACCCTCTTGCTTACCATGCCCTGCTGCAGCTCCCCTTTTCTTAATCTGCTGCTTAATGGCTCTGACCCCTAAAATCCCCCTCTTGAGTTCTTTCATAGACTCTTGTTGGGGTTATCTGCTTCTTTTGGTAACTTTCCATTGCTCCCAAACTGTCCTCCCTTCTGACAACACTAGGAAGTGTCCTCTCAGCTAGAATAAATGCGTTGTCCTAAGATATTTTACTTTGAATAGAAGATAGAGTGCTGATCACCTACCATTCTTTGGCCTGGCAGAGACATGACACAACCCTGTTAACTCCTGGTGTATCCACATACATATAGTCTTTCCATGGCACAGTAATTGCATGATACAATTAAATAAAATCATCCATAGTTCAGAAGTGGTACAGACAGAACCCCTAAATCATTATAGCATCATAGGTTGACAATGTTGTTGCAGTAGTAACTAGTATTACTGGTAATTTCTCCTCTCAGGATTTCTGAAAATGTCCTTGACTAATTTTTATAAATAAACTTAAAAATGTATACTAATACTGTCTTTTGGTATCTTTTTAAATCTTACTGGAATTAGATCATGGATTTTGACTATCTGCAGTCACTTTCCTTTTCTGTTATATTCAGGTATACTTTTCTCCTAGATAACCCATCACAACCATGTACGCTTTTCTCGGGGGGGCAATCTGAACTGTGGGACTGCTGAGCCCTCTGTCCCACCAACCTGAGATAGCCCTCTCACACTGTGATGGTGTGACAAGCTACAAAACTCTGGCAGGTACTGCACATTACAGACATCCCCAAGAAGGGACACAGCCACTTGAGTTACATGAATGCTTCTCTCAGCCACTTACGAACCAACTATAGAGAGGCTCCCCAGCCTTCCACCCCAGAACTGTACCCTCTTGACCTGGTCAGAAGCTGATCAGTATAAGTTCATTACTCAGTCTTCCACTCCCTCGGTGTGGAGAGGACATAACTAGTTTTTGCAACCTGAGCTGAGGTTTCCCAAGCACTTTAACCAAAACACACTCTTTTAGCTGAAATATAAAACAGATTTATTAACTACAAAAAGATAGCTTTTAAGTGACTATAAGTACTAAGCATAGAGATCAAAGTTGGTTACCTAAAAATAAAATTAAAGTTGCAATCTGAGTTCTATAAACTAAGCAGGATTTTAATCAAGCAGTGTCTCACCGTGTTAGATGGTACAAACGGGTCACAAATCTGGAAAACACAGGCTGGAACTCTCTTCCAACCTGGGACCACCCTCACCAGTTTAAAGTCTCTTGTCCTCTAGACATTTGTTTCATGTGTTGAGTTGTGGGGAGACTGAGGCCGAGTCATGATGTCACTTCCCCTCTTTATAGTTTCTTCCAACTTGCTGTAAAGATCTATACTTGTGACAAGGGAGGTCTGCCCCCATTGGTCAAGCATCTCTATTGTCTATATGCTCTCTGAGAAGTCTTCATTGTTCCTGGAATAGTTGATTCTCTTTAATGGACCATCAGCACATCTGGCTACTCTGTTGTAGTACCTGAAGGGCTGGTTGCGGGTGTTCCCAACTCTGTGTGTAGGGGTCTCAGACCTGATAACCCAACCTTACAACATATTTCAGTAACACGCATGTAGCAAATCTTCATAACTTCACCTATGATAATAGCACATTATGGGATGTTAATGTTCAACAGTTCAAGACTTTCAAGGGGCATACTATATACAAACATACAATAATTCTATAACAGTGGTGAATATGGGGGCTCCAGGGTGGTGTTTTGATGTACAGAGTGCCACAATGGTATAAACACCAGCATGGTAAATATGCAGTTTGTCCTTCAGACAGGTTTTTTGCTATCTTGTGTTACTCACCCGTTTACTGGACAAATCTTAACTGGATACAGTAGCAAACAATCTGTAACTTCCGGAGAATAAATTAAGATTCATGGGAAATAAATGAATCAGAGGTAACTATTGTAGACTGTCTTAAGTGTTGTGTAAAGAAGGCAGATGGTGGTCTACTGGCAATAGTTGCTTTGTATCCATGAGTTAATCTTTTCATTTTGGCTCTTTTCCCCCCTGTTAGCTTATTTTCTTCCAATAAACTTCTTTTAGTAGTATGATCTCACTCATTAGCACTCATACTAATTCTGCATTTCTGTACAAAATGACAAACTTCCTAGAAAACATCCTTTCCCAGCACTTAATATGGAAGGAGAAGCAGTAGCTCATAGTATTGTGCGCAAGCAGTTGTGGTACCAACAATTCTTGAAGATTCCCTCAAGAATCACTAATACGTTTTTGGTACTATTGCATCTGTGAACTAATTCAATCGTCCCTCTATAGTAGCTTTTTATTTAAATTTTATGTAATTTTAATATTTCTGATGGCTTCACCATAACCAAATTTTGTGTAAAATAAAAAAGTCAACATTTATAAAAGGCTTGATTCCAAAAGGTCCTGAGCCCTCATCCTGCAGAGCACATAAATATGTGTAATCCTGTTGACTTCAGTCTCACACAAATACTAACCGAGTAAATGCTCTGTTGGATTGGTACTGAGCATTCTGGCACCATTCAGGATTAAGCTGTTAATTTTCACTAATAAAAGTGTAACAGCCCTAAAAAGTAAATCTTTTTTTTTTTTTTTAATGCATCTTCTGTGGTCTGACTCCAGATCTAAAAATAAAGCTGGCCCTTATACAACATTAAGACATTAAGTAGGAGAGCACAGGAGAGTGTCATCTGCAGACACTTGCAAAAAAAGCAAGGGTTGGATGTCTGAGGCCATGTCTACATCTAAAATTTTGCAGCGCTGGTTGTTACAGCTGTATTAGTACAGCTGTATAGGGCCAGCGCTGCAGAGTGGCCACACTTACAGCAACCAGCGCTGCAAGTGGTGTTAGATGTGGCCACACTGCAGCGCTGTTGGGCGGCTTCAGGGGGGGTTCCGGGAACGAGAGAGCAAACCGGGAAAGGAGACCAGCTTCGCCGCGGTTTGCTCTCGCGTTCCCGGAGCCACCCAGCAAACCGCAGGGAAGGAGACCTGCTTGCTCGGGGTTCCGGGAACGAGAGAGCAAACCGGGAAAGGAGACCAGCTTCGCCGCGGTTTGCTCTCGCGTTCCCGGAGCCACCCAGCAAACCGCAGGGAAGGAGACCTGCTTGCTCGGGGTTCCGGGAACGAGAGAGCAAACCGGGAAAGGAGACCAGCTTTGCCGCGGTTTGCTCTCGCGTTCCCGGAGTCACCCAGCAAACCGCAGGGAAGGAGACCTGCTTGCTCGGGGTTCCGGGAACGAGAGAGCAAACCGGGAAAGGAGACCAGCTTGATTACCAGAGGCTTCCTCCTTCCACGGAGGTCAAGAAAAGCGCTGGTAAGTGTCTACATTGGATTACCAGCGCTGGATCCTCTACACCCGAGACAAAACGGGAGTACGGCCAGCGCTGCAAACAGGGAGTTGCAGCGCTGGTGGTGCCCTGCAGATGTGTACACCTTCAAAGTTGCAGCGCTGTAACTCCCTCACCAGCGCTGCAACTTTCTGATGTAGACAAGCCCTACGTATACTTTTATCTTTAAAATACCACTGCATGTCTCTTTTGCAAAACTATCAGTGGAACTATTCAATTTAATTGTGTAACCGAAATTTGTACAACAAATTATGGAGTATATATGCTATTATTGTGTAGTAACTTGCCTTCAGACAGGCAAGGGGGAAATTTTTTTCCCTTGTTACTCTAGGAGAAAGCCATCAAAAATTCCTGAAAATCAGTTAGATGGGACTGCAACGTTTTATGGGTATAGTAAGGTATTCTTAGGTTACTCGAGAGGCCTAGTGGAGTTCTTGTTTGTTTTGCTTTTTTGATGAAATATTAGAATAGGGAGTGTGGATGAACTGGGTGAGTGGAGTGTGATAAGTAAGTCATGGCTATACCACAAATTGAGACCTACAGTTAAGTGAACCTAAGCCCCAGTATAGACAACAGTAGGTTGATGGAAGAATTCTTCTGTAAATCTAGCTACCACCTCTCAAGGGGGCTGGATTTACTACAGAGATGGAAAACGCCCTTGTGTTGCCATACCTAATGTCTACAGTAAAGGGCCATAGCTGCATAGTGTAGTGTAGACAGGCTAAGATAGTTGACCTGTTCATGAATGAATCACTTGAAGATGGACGCAGTTTTATGTGTTGTTTAGAGCAGTGCTGCTTTGAGAGTAATTTACAGAGGTGGAGATTTTTAGCAGTCAGTTAACTGCAGCGCTTCTGAGGTGACTGTCCTCCAGAGATGAGACCTTGTTGGAAGGCCTGAATCTGCTCCTTTTTAACAGAATACCAGAATTGCCTCTCTAAGGCTACAGCTACACTAAAGAGCTTACAGCAGCTCAACTGCGCCAATGCTGCTGCACCGCTGTAAACTCTCTAGTGTAGCAGCTGTAAGCCGATGAGAGAGCTCTCCCGTCAACTTAATTAATCCACCTCCAGCAGGCAGTGGTAACTTAGGTCAGTGTAACGTTCGGCATTCAGGGGGTGGCTTATTCACGCCTCTAAGCAACTACTGGGATAAGTGGTAATGTAGGCATAGCCCCAGTGTGCAATACAACCCAAGAAGGAAATTTCTCTTGTAGCAGCGTAGTTTGCATTTTAGTAACTTAACATTCATATTTCCTGTTCTCTTCAGAGTCTCTTGAGTCTTATACAACATTGCCCTAAAAGTATGTGATACAGCACAACGTTACAAAAAGATAATTTGCCTTAATTGGCCCACCCTCTTACCATACTACTTAAGCATATACAACAAAGAGTATTTAAGCAGATGTCTTAACTTCTTAAGCACACAGAGGGTTCCTTTGACTACAGCGGAATCGCTACTCAGGTGTTTAAGTACTTTGCTAAATCAAAGCTGTCTATATCTGTAAGGAAGAAAAAAATAAATCAAATGAGAGAGCACTTGGTCTTAGATCTTGGCTATTCTTTTCAAAATGATTTGTAAATGCATATCTTATGAAAATGTTTGGTCTTATACATATCTATATTTTATAATATATAAGTATGTATTACATACGGCTGTTGATTAATCACAATTAAAATATTAATCTCAATTAATCAGTTTTAATTGCACTGTTAATAGAATACCAATTGAAATTTATTAAATATTTTGGATGTTTTTCTACATTTTCATATATATTGTATTCTGTGATGTAATTTGAAATCAGTGTATATTATTTTTATTACAACTATTTACATTGTAATAATGATAAACAAAAGAAATTGTATTTTTCAATATACCACAAACAAGTACTGTAGTGCAATCTTTGTCATGAAAGCACAACTTATAATTTTTTTTTTTTACATAACTGCACTCAAAAACAAAACAGTGTAAAACTTCAGAGCCTACAAGTCCATGGGCAGCAGGTTTAAAACAAATAAAAGGAAGTTCTTCACATAGCGCACAGTCAGGTTGTGGAACTCCTTGCCTGAGGAGGTTGTGAAGGCTAGGACTATAACAGGGTTTAAAAGAGAACTGGATAAATTCATGGAGGTTAAGTTCATTAATGGCTATTAGCCAGGATGGGTAAGGAATGGTGTCCCTAGCCTCTGTTTGTCAGAGGGTGATGATGAATGGCAGGAGAGAGATCACTTGATCATTACCTGTTAAGTTCACTCCTTTTGGGGCACCTGGCGTTGGCCACTGTTGGTAGACAGAATACTGGGCTGGATCGACCTTTGATCTGACCCAGTATGGCCATTCCTATGTTCTTGTGTTCACTCAGTCCTACTTCTTCAGCCACTCGCTAAGACAAACAAGTTTGTTTAGTTTTACACTTCTCACTTTCTGGTGACATTGTAAATAAGAACAGGCATTTGCATGGGACTTCTGTAGCTGGCGTTGTAAGTAGGGTGACCAGATATCCTGATTTTATAGGGACAGTCCCGATTTTTTGGTCTTTTTCTTATATAAGCTCCTATTACCACCAACCCCCGTCCCGATTTTTCACATTTGCTGTCTGGTCACCCTAGTTGTAAGGTATTTACGTGCCAGATATGCTAAACAATTGTATGTCCCTTCATGTCTTGGCCACCATTCCAGAGAACATGCTTCCATGCTGATGATACTCGTTAAAAAAAAATATTAATTACATTTGTGACTGAACTCCTTGGGGGGGAATTGTATATTCCTTGCTCTGTTTTATCTTCATTCTGCCATATATTTCATGTCCTCATAAAATATCAGGGTTGGAAGGGACCTCAGGAGATCATTTAATCCAACCCTCTGCTCAAAGCAGGACCAATCCCCAGACAGATTTTTGACCCAGATCAGTAAATAGCTCCCTCAAGGATTGAACTCTCAACCCTGGGTTTGATAGGCCAATGCTCAAACCATTGAGCTATCCCCCAATTTAGCAGTCTCTGATGGTGACCCAGCACACATTGTTCATTTTAAGAACACTTTTGCTGCAGATTTGACAGAACACAAAGAAGGTACCAATGTGAGATTTCTAAATATAGCTACAGCACTCCACCCAAGGTTTAAAGAATCTGAAGTGCCTTCCAAAATCTGAGAGGGATGAGGTTTGTCGTATGATTTCAGAAGTCTTAAAAGAACAACACTCTGATGCGGAAACTGCAGAACCTGAACCACCAAAAAAGAAAATCAGCCTTCTGCTGGTGGCATCTGACTCAGATAATGAAAATGAACATGTTGGTCAATCAGGCAGGATGAGGCCCTGTTCTAGCAGTTGAGGTGTGAAAACCTCCCTGATTGAACTAACCTCATTATCTGTAGCTTGCTTGCACATATATACCTGCCCCTGGAAATTTCCACTGCATGCATCTGAGGAAGTGGGTATTCACCCACAAAAGCTCATGCTCCAAAACGTCTGTTAGTCTATAAGGTGCTACAGGATTCTTTGCTGCTTTTACATAGAAACAGTTTGTCTCCCACTGAGACACTCTCCCCTGACATTACTAGTGCAATAGTCCCAGGGGCTTCAGGATTCAGGGAATGTGCTTTCTGTCAGGACTTTATGCCAATGTCTGATGGACACTCACGCTGTGTGAAGTGCCTTGGCGAGACACACGTCCCTGCCAAGTGTGTCCAGTGCACAAGCCTCAAAACCAGGGCTTGTCCTGACAGGAACCTGTGGCTGAAACTGCTTCTCATGCAGAAATCCCTGCAGCTGCCTCTGGAGACAGGCAATGGCAAACCTTCTCCCTCACGCTCCCCTGCCAAGGCAGAACAGATCGGGAGCATGGCTTCACCCTCTCTGGAGCAGAGGCAAGAAGCTCTGCAGCTGCCTGTGGAGCAGGGCAGTAAACCCGCTCCCTTGCCAGGTCAGAACCGACTGGGAGCCCGGCTTCACCCTCTCACATGAAGAGGCAGGAAACCCTAATGTCTCCTCTCAGAGACACTCAAGAGGGTAAATGATCTCCTGCAGAGTCTTTACCCTTGGTGCTGTCAGCGCTGAGAGCAGGCAACTCTGACTGCCCCTGCATTTTACAAGCAACTCTCACGGGGCTCTAAAGCAGAGACTCGACTTCCCGCAGCAGGAAGCTCTCCTTGGCACCAGTTTCTCCAGCAGTGATAATGGACCCGGTGCCGACAACAAGTTCCACCCCCGGCACTGAGCCTGCGTGCTACCCCCGAGCAGATTCAGACCCCCTGTGGGGCTCTCACAAACAGCTCTCGGCTCCTGCCAAAGTGAACCTAAAATCACTCTGGGCTGCCGCTCAGACTTCATGCTCTGCAGCACACCAGCCTAGGGAGCAGCAACAATTCCTGCATCAGCAGGATATCTCTGTGGCCTCTAGGCCTGACTCCGCTCTGGGACAGGGAGCACTCATTGTTTGAACAGCAGCGCTCCCCACGTGACCTGGATACTTTCACGGATAGTGAGAACAGCGCACAGCAGCAGGCAGAGTTCTCCCTGCCTGAGTCTTCCCCCCCCACCCCCCCACCGGAGCCTGTCAAACCTTAGTCCCAGATTTGGACCTTAGCGTCCAAAATATGGGGGTTAGCATGAAAACCTCCAAGCTTAGTTACCAGCTTGGACCTGGTACTTGCTGCCACCACCCAAAAAATTAGAGTGTTTTGGGGCACTCTGGTCCCCCTGAAAAACCTTCCTTGGGGACCCCAAGACCCAAATTCCTTGAGTCTCACAACAAAGGGAAATAATCTTTTTTCCCTTTCCCCCTCCAGGTGCTCCTGGAGAGATACACAGAAGCAACCTCCATGAATCTAAGCAGAGGGAATCCACCCTCTGTAATTCCAGTCCTGGAAACACAAGCACTTTCCTCTTCACCCAGAGGGAATGCAAAGTCAGGCGAACAAATCCAACACACACAGACCTCCCTCTGACTTCTTCCTCCCACCAATTCCCTGGTGAGTACAGACTCAATTTCCCTGAAGTTTCCCAGTAAAGAAAACTCCAACAGATCTTAAAAAGAAAGCTTTATATAAAAAAGAAAGAAAAATACATACAAATGGTCTCTCTGTATTAAGGTGACAAATACAGGGTCAATTGCTTAAAAGAATATTGAATAAACAGCCTTATTCAAAAAGAATACAATCAAAGCACTCCAGCAACTATAGACATGTAAATACATGATCTCTGTACTCACAACTTGGAAACAGAAGATTAGAGAGCAGGAAATAGAAATCACTCCTCATAGCTGAGAGAAAAGCAGGCAGACAGACAAAGACTCAGACACAAACTTCCCTCCACCCAGAGTTGAAAAAAAATCCTGTTTCCTGATTGGTCCTTTGGTCAGGTGCTTCAGGTGAAAGAGACATTAACCCTTAGCTATCTGTTTATGACAGAGCCATACATACCCCAAGACATGGGGCATCATAAGAATCAGCCTCAGTTTCCCTACTTTGTCCCTCAGTGGCCAGGACCCATGTTTTTCCTACCCGGTGTCCTGGCTTCAGCGGTACCCATGGTCAGCTCCTGCCACCACCTCTCCTTGTGCCCCTTCTACCAGACCGTCCTATGCCTAGATCCCCAGCTCTATCAACATCTAGAGTTCCTGAACCCCCTCGCCATCAGCTGCAGGAGTCGCCCTTATGCCTCCATCTCCGCAAAACATGGATGACTTTATGCAATTCCACAAACTTTTTAAGAGAATGGCACTCAGCCAGGACATCCCTTTGGAGGAAGTCCAGGAGACACACCATAGACTTCTCAAAATCCTCGAACCCTCTGCACCTTCAAGGATAGCACTACCCATAGAGAAAGCTCTCCTAGAACCAGCTGGTACTCTCTCGCAGACCCCTGCCTCCATTCCATCAACATGCAAGAAAGCTCAACATAAATACTACGTGCCTGCGAGGGACATTGATTTCTTATTTTCCCGCCCGCAACCCAATTCTATTGTGGTTGATGCAGCAACATACAGAACAAAGCAGCCACACTAACGGGCCACTCTGCAGGACAAGGACCTCAAACGTCTTGACCTCCTGGACTGCAAGGTTTATACTCTCCTACTTTGCAATTTAGAATTACTCCATCTGATGGTGTTGTTCTTTCATGGTTTCAATCCCATGACTTAGCCTGCTCAGAACAGATCCAACATGTCCTCTTGCACAGTAGAAAGGACTCCACTCTTAAGACTTACCTGAAAAAGTGGAAATGCTTCTCCATCTGGTGCTCCCACAGATGCCTAATACCCCAGACTGCAACCCTCCCTGACATCTTAGACTATCTTTTCGAACTAAAACAGGACACATTTTGACTCAGTTTTATCAGAGTACGCCTCACAACCCTTACCACCTTCCATAACACTCTGGACGACTATTCACTTTCACTCACCCCACCATGAAACGCTTCCTCACAGGCCTGCAAAATCTCTACCCTGAGATTCATTCACTAGTAGCCTCCTGGAGTCTCAACCTAGTTCTCTGCGCTCTTATGAAACCCCTTTTCGAGCGCCTGGCCACCTCATCCCTGCTTCACATGTCCAGGAAAGTGGTTTTCTTGGTTACCATAACATCAACAAGAAGGGTTGGTGAAATAAGCGCCCTGATGGCCTAACCTCCCTGTGCCATTTTCTCTCAAGCTTACCATACAAACCTGCCCCAAATTCCTCCCCAAGGTGGTGTCTACCTTCCACCTTAACCAGTCAATACACTTACCTATATTCCATCCCAACCCTCACATGACTCCACAGGAAGTTGCATCACATACCCTCGACTTCTGACGGGCTCGTGCATCCTATTTTGACAGAACTAAACCATTTTGTGAATCCCCTAGGCTTTTGTTTCTACTACCAAGAGGTCAAAGGGTGACGCTATCTCTAAGCAAAGACTCTCCAAGTGGATCTCCACCTGCATCAGATCCTACTATCAGACCCAGAATGTTCAACCACCAGAGGGTGTTAGGACTCATTTTACTAGAGCAATGTCAACATCCATTGTCTTTCTCCACAGCGTACCTGTTACAGACATATGCAAAGTGGCCATGTGGACATTTGACCACACATTTGCAAAACATTATGCTATCACATGGGATACCACTGCAGACACCGTAGACGGCCATATGGTACTTTAAACCTTTGTTCCTCACGCAACTCCAAAATCCCACCAACCATAATGGGTACTGCTTCACATTCACCTACAGTGGAGCACCCACAGGGACAGCACTCGAAGAAGAGAAAGTTACTCACCTTGCAGTAACTGAAGTTCTTTGAGATGTGTGTCCCTGTGGGTGCTCCACTCCCTGCCCTCCTCCCCTCTACTTTGGATTATTAGTATGATTTCTCCACGGTAGAGAAGAAACTGAGGAGGATGCGGGACGCACGCACTCAGGAAGATTCCAGCGAGACGAGAGATACCAACTGAGTGCATGCATCTCGACCAGGCACTGCTATCGAAAATCTCCAATCAGCGGTGCCAGGATGCACCGTCACCTACAATAGAGCACCCACAGGGACACATCTCGAAGAACTTCAGTTACTGCAAGGTGAGTAACTTTCTCATCTCTCAGCATGAGTGGTCTCTCCACCCAGAAGTGGTGCATGGACTTTTCCAAGTGTTAGGAACTCCCCAGGTAGACGTGTTCGCAACTCGGCAGAACTGTCACTGTCTCTGGTTCTGCCCCAGTAGGGGCTGGGGTGGGGGGGGGGCGGGGGCGGGCGATCTTCGATGCCTTCCTCTTGTCATGGTCAGACCAGTTTCTCTGTGCCTTTCCACCGTTCCTACTGATTGACAAGGTCCTGGAAAAGATAAAGACAGAGCAGGCCCAGGTCCTTCTGATTGCCCCGGCATGGCCCAGGCAGCATTGGTATGGGACCCTTATGGGCCTGGCGTCGTCCTGCTGTGGCTGTTGCTGTCCTGCCTAGACCTGAACTCTCAGGACCAGGGCCACCTCCTCCACCCTAGTCTAGCGGCACTCCATCTCAGGGAGTGGCTGCTCATAGGTTAGATAGGGAGGAAATGACGTGCTTGGAAGGGGATCAGTGCATCCTCCTAGAAAGCAGGCGGTCCTCCACACACCATGCCTACTTGGCAGAGTGATCTCGTTTTTCCAAATGGGCAGATGAGCGGGGTGATGTCATATTCTGGACTACCTCCTTCACCTGGAGCTCAGGGCCTGGCACCCTCGTCAGTCCAAGTGCACCTGGCAGCCATATTGGCCTTCCATCCGCCAGTGTAGGGCCACACAGTATTCTCCCATGCTATGACTGGCTGATTCCTTAAGGAGTTGGATCGTCTCTTCCTGTATATTAGGCCCCCAGTCCCACAGTGGGACCTAAACCTGGTGTTGGCCTGTCTCCCCCGTTTTAGCTGCTAGCAACGTGCTCCTGATCACACCTCTCGTGGAAGGTGGCCTTCCTGGTTGCGATCACGTCGGCTAGGCGGGTTTCGGAACTCAGAGCCCTGACCTCCGAGCCCCCGTACACAGTGCTTCATAAAGATATGGTCCAGCTCCGCCCACGCCCATTGTTCCTCCCGAAGGTGGTCTCCGCCTATAACATGGGTCAGGATATTTTTCTGCCGGTCCTGTGCCCCAAGCCTCATGCGTCCAGTGAGGAGCACCACCTCCCCACGCTGGATGTGAGATGGGCTCTGGCTGTTTACCTGGAGCAGACTAAGCCATTGAGAAAGTCCTCGCAACTGTTCATCGCCTTGGCTGAGCGCATGAAAGGTTGTCCAATCTCCACTCAGCAGCTCTCCAGCTGTATCACCTTGTGCATCCGTACCTGTTATGACCTGGCGGGAATCCCTCCGCCACCAGTTGTGAAGGTGCATCCGACTAGGGCACAGGCCTCATCGGCTGCCTTTTTGGCCCATGTCTCATTCAGGACATTTGTAAGGCTGTCACATGGTCTTCGGTTCACACGTTCACCTTGTATTATACGATCATCCCCCAGACCAGGGAGGACACTGGGTTCGGCAGGGCCGTTCTCCATCCCAAGAGTTTGTGAACTCCTTCCCACCTCCAACAGATATAGCTTGGAATCACCAATTGTGGAATACAAATGAGCAATCACTTGAAGAAGAAAAAACAGTTACCTTTTCCATAACTGATGTTCTTTGAGATGTGTTGCTCATGTCTATTCCACATCCTGCCCTCCTTCCTCTCTTTCGGAGTTGTCTGGCAAGAAGGAATTGAGGGTAGGGGGAGTGCGCAGTGCCCCTTATACTGCACTATGGAGGCGCCATTCCAGGGGTCACCAGGGTACTCCCCTACGGCACTGCTAGGGGAAAAACTTCCAGCACTGGTGCACGTGGCGAGCATGCACGCCTATTGTGGAATAGACATGAGCAATGCATCTTGAAGAACACTTATGGAAAAGGTAACTGTCTTTTGTTTTTTATACAGTGCAAATACTTGTAATAAAAAATAAATATAAAGTGAGCACTGTACACTTTGTATTCTGTCTTATAACTGAAATCAGTATATTTGAAAATGTAGAAACTATCCAAAAATATTTAAATAAATGGTATTCTATTATTATTTAACAGTGATTAATTGCATGATTAATTGTGATTAATTTTTAATTGCTTGACAGCCCTAATTATATATAAAACAATATTAATTTATTTATCGTGCAGAAAGACTAATTTCCCCAGCAAGCTCCCTTTGGAATCAGAAGTTTCATGAATATTGGGCCTGTAGTGGAATACATATTTAGGGGAAAACTGAAAATAACTCTCACAGAAAAAGGCACTGTTCAGATTTGCTTCACTGCAAATGATGTAAATAACCTTTCACAACAGTGTTCAGTTCATGAATAGTCCCTTTATTTTCTTCGTAGGCCTCTAGAAATGTCTTAAAATATTATTCGGTTTCTAATGAGAGTTTGAATGAGATGAACAAATTGATTGGGGAAAGTTCCAGATATGCAAACATTATTTAAGCTTGATAATTTTTAACCAAATATTATAGAACTAAAAGTGGATCTGATTGTGTTGGAGCTGGCTCTGCAAGAAAAAAAGTGTTTTATATCATCCAGTAAAAAGGCACACTGTTTTCATCAAGCATGTATGACTTCACTGTGGTCTAGAGCAAATTGTTCATCTTAATTCTTTCAATGGTCCCCTCAATAAGTAACCATCACAGGTTGCTTTTATCTTACTCTCACTATCACCATGTGCAGAGGATAGAAAAGCTTCTGTTTTTTTGACCAGTAAACTTGTACACTGGGTGATGCTATTGAAAGAGCAAGGTAATTAAATTGGCAGATTTATTTTTTAAAAGAACAGTCTAGTTCTGGAGTGCCTTCCAATTAAGTAAGGAAGATATATGTTCCAGTTCTGTGTCCACTTCGTGGGAATACAGCAATACCTACTGCTAGCTTTTTAGGTGCATTTTATCAAGAGGAAAAATATCCCATTTAGACAACTGTTTGTATCTTTTTGCCAAATATACCTTAACATTTCCATTTAAAAACAAAAAAAACCTCTTCTTACAGTTTGTCTAAGCCTGCAGACTCTTGCAGGCATAGCTGTATTGGTCAGCGATGTGATTTGTGACTGACATTGTTGTGCCAGCAAAAGCCTCTAGTTTAGACGCAGCTATTCTGGCAAAACCTGTGTTTTTGTTGGTATAAACCAGGGGTAGGCAACCTGTGGCACGCGTGCCGAAGGCGGCACACAAGCTGATTTTCAGTGGTACTCACACTGCCCGGGTCCTAGCCACCGGTTCAGAGGGTTCTGCATTTTAATTTAATTTTAAATGAAGCTTCTTAAACATTTTTAAAACCTTATTTACTTTACATACAACAATAGTTTAGTTATATATTATAGTCTTATAGAAAGAGACCATCTAAAAACATTAAAATGTATGACTGGCACACGGAACCTTAAATTAGAGTGAATAACTGTAGACTCGGCACACCACTTCAGAAAGAATGGTCTAAACTATTTCTCTTGGGGCTGGTGGGCAGGGAAGCTGGAATTAGCTATATTGGCAGAATTGCCCTTTTGCCAGCATGAAGTGCAGCCATGCTATGAGCACTTAGCCAGTAAAGCAAAGCTTTCTGAGGGTAGCCTGGCCTAACTGAACATTCTGACATTTTATAAATATCAGTTTGAAAAATATAAATTGAACACCTTGCTATTTGCCTTACATTGTGCTCCTTCCATCTGTTTGTTGTATCCGCCTGTTCTCTGAAGTCTTCTGCTTGAACTCTTCAGGGCGGGAACCAAATCTTAGTTATATTCATACAGTGCTTATTAGCACAATGGGGCTTAAGGCCTTTAGATGCTGTCACAATACAAGTAATGAATAACCAGCTTTACTGGCCTAGAATTCAATAACATCCTTTCTTAGTTTCAAATTCAAACTTAGGGCCTTTTTTCATCTCCACTACTAGGCCTCTAAAAAAGCAAGGGTTGCAAAAATCCTATTTATGCACACTTCTTTAATGTGGGGTGTTATGTTTGTTAGGCACAGCCCCAAATGCATGAATTAACACTGTGCCATGGCTGTGTACTTTTTGCATATTTTCTTCTTTTGAACTAGTGATGATGGAAACTAGCATTCTTTCTATCCAGTTCAGTAAGGTTTTTTTTTCTTTTCACCCCCTCCCCCCCAAAAAAAAAAAAAAAAGTCTGGATCCTTCTGTAGCCTGCCCTCAAGAGGAATTGGGGACATTAGTACTGTGTGCTTTGGTGCTTAGCTTTGGAACTAGGTTTATAACAGCATTTGCAATCTCTCTCCCCTTCTTTTTAAAGGAGGAGGGGCAGTCTCACCCATATTGTTTCTGAATTAATTTCTCAAAGTTATGATCTTATTTGGGCTCTCTCTTTTTTGGTTTTGCTTCTCCATGCTTACACAGTATCAAACCCCCTTTAACTGGATAACTGTTGTGATTTTAAGTATCGGTGGGTAGCCGTGTTAGTCTGGATCTGTAAAAGCAGCAAAGAATCCTGTGGCACCTTATAGACTAACAGACAGTTTGGAGCATGAGCTTTCGTGGGTGAATACATCTGATGAATACATCTGACATGCATGCATCTGAGGAAGTGGGTATTCACCTACGAAAGCTCATGCTCCAAAACGTCTGTTAGTCTATAAGGTGCCATAGGATTCTTTGCTGCTTTTGTTGTGATTTTGAGGTTAGGATGTGAGAAGGAGGTTTCATGCACTCTCCAGAAAAAAGGAAATGCTAAAAGGAGAGGGATTAAAGGTTGAAATCTAAGCTGTGGAGACACTAACAATAAATGAAGTGAGGAAGAGGAGATATAAATGTGGGAATGTAAAAGGCTCAAAGAAGGGGAGAGAGGATAGAATTTCAGCAAGAGAATTGGATTGATAGCTGGAAGAAGAAGTCAGTACAATCTCAATTTACTCCTCCTACCCTAATCTTGGAATCTCCCACCCTCCAAGTTGCAATGAGCTAAAGATTTAAATTTAAATCCTTACTGTCAAAGATTCTGGCCCCTTAGCCCTATATGATTCTTCTAAAATATGTACACAGTTGTATTTGCTTGAACAAGCAATTGGCTGCTGATACTACTTTGTCATCAAAACCCTTACAGCCTTTCCCCTAACCTCTTGCCTCAGACAAGAGCATAGGGCACCCATGCTTGGAGAGAAATCTTTAACACTCAGGACACTTTGGAAAATACATTTTGTGTTGGGGTGTTTGTATTCACTGCCCTCTTAGCAGTAATACAAATAAAATAACAAAACAAGAGTAAGTAGGGTTAACCAGTTAAGATAACATGATGTATCCTGTGCAATCATTTCTCTGTGGTTGAGGCATCCTTGTAGTATTGTTTCTGTTACTACAAATTGATTTGCATTTATACTGGACTCCTTTCAATGCACAATAATATGTTTCTTTACGTTCTGTTTGCTTTTGCGAACAAATAACTATAGTACCTCTAGGTCTCTTCAGGCAAAGGTACCATTGCACTAGACCTTCAGTAAGTCTTGTGTTTGAAATATTTTATAAAATTTAGACCTCTGGCTTGCAAAGAGATAATATGTTGTTATATTTGCACAAGGTATTTCTTAGCACGAATGTTCAAATATGGAGACCAACATTTTTCAGCTTGGGTGGTTTAAGCTAGGTACCTGAATAAACTGCCTGATTTGTTTTTTTCACAAGTTCTGAGTACCATTCAGTTCTATAGAAGTCACTGGGAATTATAGCTACTCAACACTTCTGAAAATCAGGCCATATATTAAGTACCTGACCTCTGGTACACAAGAGGGAAAATGTTGGTGATGGTTTCTGCCTTTTTACTTTTTTTTTTTTTTTTTTTTTAGTTTCTAGATTGTATGTTAAATATTTCTCAGAATAGCTTGATATAGGGAACTAAAGGAGAGGTGATCTGTCGGCATGTGAGCTACAAATGGAAGGTGATCTTTAATGCAAGTATAGTATAGTTGACATTTGGACCATGACAAAACCTTCACAGGAATGATGAAGTATAGTTTAAAGGGTAGATGAAGTTACATGCAGTAGGAAAAGAAGCAGTGCTGTATGCATGACAAGGAAGAAAGCAGTGAATCAAAAGAAAAAAATGAAAGTACTGAATGGAGTACAATAAATGCACAATGTCTGAGGAAAAGGCTTAAGAGGTAATATAACATCTTGGCATTCTTTAACTTAACAGCTACTTGCCTATCAATTAGAATTAAAAATTGATTGATAGTAATCTTTTCTAGCTCTACATCCCCAGGATTTTTGTGAAGGAATAATTAGTACTATTTAGGCTTCAGTTTTTCAGCTTTAAACCTCTCCTTAGGACAAGGTTGACTTAAACTATAGTTATTTGAATAGTAACTTATGCTTTACTGTTCTAAAAGACAAACTAAGTGCTTACCTGTAGTTGTGACATACCATAAGGGGCTTAAACCATTATCACATTGTGCAGTAAGTTTTCTTGTGCACATTTGTTTATTTTAGCAGCATAATTTTATGGACTGTCGTATCAGATTTCCTTTGTAGTCATATATTAGGACATTGAGATGTGCCAGATCTTTGGTGCCATTTGTGTATGAAATTCTATCTTCATTGTATTTACTCATCATAAGTCAAAAACATCCTACATGAACATCAAGTCCTTGCAGATGCAAATGTCTGTAACATTTTATTTTTTTCTTTTGTTGTCATTGCAAATCCTTCCCCCCATTACACTTCTCCATTTTTCTTTCTTACCCTCCTCCTTTTTTTTCCCCCCAACTATCAGTGGAATTATTTTCTTCCTGTCTCCATATTCAGGTAGTGTCAGTGGCTGAGTATCACCGCAGGATCGATGCTCTAAATAGTGAAGAACTGCGCACGCTCTGCAGACGCCTCAAGGTGCCCTCTTCGTAGTTAAATCCCTTCTCCAGAGACTAAAACATCTTTCTCTGTAGTGGCCTTGATCAGGGCAAGTCCCATATTTGGTGGGTTTGTCTTGGCTACAACACTAGAAGAACCTGCAGAAAATTCCTTTCTCTTGGATATGTATTTATACACTGATAAAAGAGTGCTGTAGCTTTGTGACAAAACAATTATTCCAGAATTTAAAATCAGAGGAATTTTCTGTCATCTTTGAAACTTTGTTCTCATTACTACATGGTTTCCAGGGTGATGAGGACTTGTGTTTTAATTTCTGTTCTGATGTGGTGGTTTCAGTTGGGTAGAAGCTTTCCTAAAAAGAATGCAAAAGAGGCTATGTTTACAAAATTAAATAAGGACTTACTCAGCTGTATGTATATTTTGAAGTCTTAAATTCTTATATAAAAAGATCCTACAAGTATTTCAAACTTTTTTGCAAATATTAAGCCTCACAACTTCCATATAAGGTAGATATGTGTTTTGCCCTTTAGTGGAGCTGGAATTAGAATGCTCAATCCCTAAAACAGCAGATCAGAACTAATTCTGTAGATTTATCGGATATTAATCTTGAATTGACTCTTGCATTCTCTTTAGGTATTTCTCTATTTACTTTGGCATATGCACGCTTTGGAATTGATGTGTACATTATGCCGAGTTTACTAATGAAAGCATATCTAAGAACTTTTTTGAAAACATGAAATAAGCTTAATTTAATATGTGTTTCTATGTATTTAGCTAATGAAATGGTTGGAAGTTTGGATTTTCATTTTGTTTCTGAGTAGCTTTTGCAAAAGGCTATACAGAGAAAAATGCTTTCATGGGTTTACTGCCTCTGCTTAATTTGGTAGTCAAAGTTCTGTCTTATTGATCTGTTATGCTGTCAAAATATTAGTTGACAGTGATAATGTTATAATACTTTCTGTAGTATGTGTTTAAGAGCTTTAGATTCTGACAAGAAAGTTAACTTGTTTACAAGTGCCTTATGAGTGGTGGTAATTGTATAAAATCAACAACACAGACAGCATATGTTTTGCATGTGGTAGTGTAATAAAAATTAAAGAACCAAATAGAGTATAAACATTTTATGATGCTCTTGAACAGCAGTTATGTTTTGTAGAATCTGTACTCAAACGTGCCCTTGACAGTGTGAAATTTGGGACTGAAGAGACCAAATGGCATATGCTGCATAAGTAGTGCTTAATATTTGTAATTGGAAGATATTGAATATATATACTTGGCTGATGCTTTGTGAAATTATATGCTAACAGATGCTTTTAGTCTGAGATAAATTCTAAGTTATGGAAAGCTTGAGCCTTCTTTGGTGCTCTCCTCAAAATGACTAAATAAAACAAATTTTCTCAATTTTAAGGATTAATGTTAATATTGTAATCAAGTTACTATGATACAAATATTCCTTACCTTCATATTTTATAAGATTATTTTTAAACATATAAAAAGTATCCTGTGATAGGCAGTAAATTTGATTTTTCTTAGCTGTTTAATGGATTATTAGAATTTATTTAACTTCTGGATTTTTACTGGTTGAAAAAGTGTTTCACATAGAATCTGAAAAATTGGAAAGTTGTCTTTTTATGTCAAAACTGTTCACCATCTAAAAACTTAGCATTTGGAAATAGCTGCCACAAATTGGTATCTGAAACACTGCAGTTTTTTCCCTGTATTTAGAATAGGAGATGTATGTGCTAAACCATATTTTGGCAAATGTTGACTTCAAGTGTTTTCTGATGGATGCATAGGGGCCAATCAAAAATCCAATGAAGTCCGTAAGGTTCTTTCCCATGACTTCAGGGAGCTTTGTCTCTGGCTCTTAGGATAACAATGACCCCTAGCTGTTGTTTAGCACTTTTCATCAGTAGAGCTCAAACCACTTTACAAAAGAGGTCAATATCATTAGTCACACTTTACAGATGGGGAAAGTGAGGCACAGAAGGGCAGTGACTTGCCCAAGGTCACCAAGTAGGTCACTGGCAGAGCTGGGAATAGAACCCACGGCTCCTGAGTCCCAGTCAAATTCTTTAAGCAACTAATACTCACTTACAAAGCCTGCTTTCAAATATTCTAATTGTGTATTAGAAGCTTGAAAAGTTTCACATCATAACTGCTTTAAAATTTATTTTCTTTGGGTATTGATTAAAATCTCTAGCTTTTGAGCGATGAGCATAAAGCACTTGAAATAAACGTTCTGCATTTAAAATGTATATAACTCAAATACCTTTTTATTACTAGTAGAAAAACAGTACATTTTGCACAGTGGTTGAGATCATGTACTTTGGCTTTTAATTGTAGTCAATTCTAAAAGTCCATATTCAACGCCGAACATGAAGGTGTGTGAAGAACCTTCTCCTAAATATTAGAGTACATGTGCAAGCAATAATTTCACTGTAATATTTAATATTGATAGGTTTACCACAAGAATCCGGGATCTCCACGTCAAATGCCTAATGTAACAAACATAATTCAAAATTCCAATAATTAAGTACAATCCTAAATGCAGTGAAGATGATACTTCCTCTGTAAGAGAATTATGAATGCTTAGCATACCTTCTGGAGTGCTTATTTATTTCCTCCTGCCTTGCAGATAACAAGGGAAGACATAAATCCAAAGCAGGCCACAAATATCAAAACAGACCTGGAGCCTGAAGCATTTCGGCCAAATCTTAGTGATCCTAGTGAATTGTTGCAGTCAGACCAAATTGAAAAGGTATGATTGTCAAATAAAACTGTTGATAGAAATAATATTGTTTGTGTTCTGTAAGTATCATAAACATCATGTAACAGGTTAAGTATATCAAATAAATAACAGGGACCTTGTTCTGAAGAGCGTATTAAAAAAAAATGTCGTTACTAAATGCATAAGAGAATCTTTGTTGTTTTGTTAACAGCTCACAAAGCACCTTCCTCCGCGAACTATTGGGTATCCATGGACTCTTGTCTACGGCACTGCAAAGCATGGCATGAGCTTGAAGACATTGTATCGAACTATGCTGGGGCTAGACACTCCTGTACTAATGGTTATCAAGGATAGTGATGGGCAGGTATGGAAATAATGGCCAAAAAAAATCAGAACTGCTGTTTAAAACAGACAAATGAACAGCTGAAACATAAGTGTGTTTTAGTAATAAAATTGCCTGTGTGAAGTGTATCCGTCTTCATGGTTATGTATTGGTGTTACAATTGTGTCATTGTGCGGGCTATTTTTGATAATGGCATTTTTCTGGGAAATGTTTAGATGAAGCAAATCCAATGTCAAGCCACAGCTGTTGCAAATCCTCTAACATTTTATTACTGAATAACATTTTAGTTTCTCTTAAATAAAAAATGAGAACCAGACAGCTCAGATCCTCAGATGATTGATAAGGCACAGAATTTGTGTCCCACCCAAAAATGAGGAAGATGAATAGTCGTTGCTATCTAAGAGTAGATAGCCAACTTGCTTGACATAGGTTACCTATCTCTGTAGAGTTCCTTAGTGACAGATATGCACATCTTAGCAACCGTTATCTTGAGGTTACAGTGTTGATTAGGCCATTTGCACATTTGATGTAAAAAGACATTTATAGTAGTTTCAGTGGTGAATAATCAATTCTTCGAGTGACAGTCTGTATGGATTCCACTTCTGGTGCACATGCAACCAGTACATACAGATTAAATTCTTTTGGCCAGGGGTGTTTGTTGGGGCCACCCCAACCCGTGATACTCTTGCAACCCCATCCCTCCACCCGAAGCCATAAGTGGTGGAACAGGCCCAGCTGTTCCTCAGTTCCTTCTTGTCTGCTGTGGAACCAAATAGAATCCCAGCAGTGTCTGCTTACTTGGCTCACTGCACAATTAGTTGTTAGGCTATCTTATTGTTCATTAGGTTGAGGAGTTAGTTTATAGTTTGCCTGTTGGCAAAAGATATATATTGTGGGGGGGGAGGAGAGAGACGGGAGGGGGAGATAGCTATAGATAGAGATTAGATATAGATATAATATCTACCTCATGTATCTATCTAGGTTAGGTTATGTATTAACCCTGGAATTGGCTGACACTAAATCTTGGGATTTAAAACTTATCTCTCTTGCAAATTGCCATGCCTCTTGGGATGGGACACTCTACGAACCTTTTCTGCCTACTTTAAGAGATGGTAACTACGGTTCTTCAAGATGTGCTGTTAGCACAGATTCCATGACCCCACATCTACAGAGTGCTCTAGCCTCTGGATTTTGCATTGATGAAGTAACTGAGGGATGGTTGAGGGTGTGAAAACATCGGGGCCGTGCCTGTGCCCTTGATATACACTGCTGGCCAAAAGAATCTGATCTCACACACCAGAAGTGGAATCCATGTGGGCAACGTACTTTAAAGAAACAGTTACTGTGTGGTAAGTAACTGTTCTTTTTGTAGTATTTGCTGTACTACATCTAGAACAGGAGTAGGCAATCTATGGCACGGGTGCCGAAGGTGGCACGCAAGGTGATTTTCAGTGACACTTACACTGCCCGGGTCCTGGCCACCGGTCCGGGGGGCTCTGCATTTTAATTTAGTTTTAAATGAAGCTTCTTAAACATTTTTTAAACCTTATTTACTTTACATACAGCAATAGTTTGGTTATATATTATAGACTTATAGAAAGAGACCTTCTAAAAATATTTAAATGTATTACTGGCATGTGTCATAAACAGATAGTTAAGGGTTAATGTCTCTTTTACCTGTAAAGGGTTAACAAACAGGGAACCAAACACATGACCAGGGTGCCAATCAGGAGACAAGATACTTTCAAATCTCAGTGGAGGGAAGCCTTTGTTTGTGTTTTTTGGGTTTTGTTTGTTCTATCTGGGCTCTGAGAATGACCACACGTACCTACAGGCTCTCTAATCTTCTATTCCAATTTTGTGAGTACAAAGGTAGAAAGGCGGTATAGTCTTTTTATTTGTTTTCCTTTATTTGCAAATCTGTAGTTTGCTGGAAGTATTTTAAATTGTATTTTGCTGGGAGGGGAGGCTTCTTTCTAGTTTTTATAAGCTGACAGACCCTGTAACTTTTTACCATCTAAATTGCAGAGATAAACTTTTATCTTTTTTCTTTCTTTTTATTAAAAGCTTTGCTTTTAAGACCTGTCTGATTTTTTTTTCTAGTTAAGGCTCAAAGGAACTGAGTCTGTGTACACCAGGGAATTGGTGGGGAGAAGGGAAAAGTGAATTTCCTCTTTGTTTTAGATTCACGGAGTTTGAATCTGGATTGCCTCTGGGTGAAGGGAAAAGAGGAGTGGGGAAGGTATCATTCCTCTCTGTGTGGTGATTCAAGGAGTTTGAATCACGGTGATCTACTAGTGTACCCAATGCGGAAAGGAGCTGGGAGGAAGAAAGGAGGGGGAAGGGAAATGGTTTATTCCCTTTTGTTATGAGACTCCAGGAATTCGGGTCTTGGGGTCCCAGGGAAGGTTTAGGGGAGACCAGAGTTTATCAGGCACTCTACTCTAAGTCCTGATTGGTGGCAGCACTACAGGATCTAAGCTGGTAATTAGGCTTAGGGGAATTCATGCTAGTACCCATATTTTGGACGCTAAGGTTCAGAATTGGGAATTATATTATGACAGCATGCAAAACCTTAAATTAGAGTGAATAAATGATGAGTCGGCACACCACTTCTGAAGGGTTGCCGACCCCTGTTCTAGAAGCTATGGTGTGCTTTCAAAACAGCATAGGTTTGGTTGATGGAGAGAGACATTTAAAAACTTAAATCCGGCTCGTGCAAACTGCAGCAAGTTCTTTCCCTACTGGTATGGGGTGCTAGCTTTTCTCTGTTCACAAATTATATTGAGATGTTCTGAAACAGAAACATAAAATCATACCGTTAGTTGATACAGCAGAACCTCAGACTTACGAACACCTCAGGAATGGAGCTTGTTTGTAACTCTGTAATGTTCATAACTCTGAACAAAACATTGACTGTTCTTTTAAAAGTTTACAACTGAACATTGACTTAATACAGCCTTGAAACTTTACTATGCAGAAGAAAATGCTGCTTTCCCTTTTTAATAGTTTAAGTTTAACACAGAACTATATTTTGGGTTTTTGGTTGGTTGGTTGGTTTTTTTTGGTCTCTGCTGCTGCCTGATTGTGTACTTCCAGTTCCAAATGAAGTGTGTGGTTGACTGGTCAGTTCATGACTCTGAGGTTCTACTGTAGTGTATTCACAAAAATGCCCAGCAAGGTAGTGTAAAGGCCCAGCAAAGATAACCTTATAGTTTGCACAAAGCAGCATTTTCTGTGCTGGAGGATTAACTGGAAGCAAGGAATGTGCAATGAAATGCACATCTTGTACTATACAAAAGATCTTATATGTTGCTTTGGAACTGGATGTAGTGCCAGCTCTGAGGGTATTTGTATATTTCTTAGCTACCAGAGTTGTGTTTTTTAAGGAATAGCCGAAGCACTAGAGAAGTTGTGCTTCAAAGACTGAGTCTGGCTGTAAATCAAGAAATAATTTTAAGTGTACTATGACTTCTTGCTAATATGTGTGGTAGGTGAAAATATATCTAAGATTAATGTTTAAACATGAGTCTTGTTACTTCTGTGAAAATACAATTTATAAAACTAAAAGTTATTAGTTTCTAATTATCAGGGTGAAAGTTCTGATTCATATCTCCCAGACTCCATGTGTGTGTTTACCTTAATATAGGTATTTTATTTAAGTTCATTTGAGGAATACTGCAGGTAGCTTTCCTAAACTGTGAAATGTTCCAGGACAAAGAAAATAACTTTTTAGTCCAAGTCTCTCATAATCACAAAATGCATGTCTGATTTCCTTCTCCTGCAGAGGGCTTACTTTAATTCTTGTCACTGTCAAAATGTTTACAGGAGAACTACAATGCAGTCTAGAAATATGTCTTAAAAATAGCGCTTTGCATTTTGCATGATACAGATATATAAAACAAAACAAACTTACAAAAAAAAAAGATATGTGATGTTCCAAAATCTCCTCCGATACAACATAAGAGAAGGGGGAGCATATGATTGTAATGTTGTACTATACAAACTATACTATATGTTGTAATGTTGTACTTATTAAAAGCTAAATTGTAGCGTTTAGCCACTAGCCTGCTTTAGGGGTAGTGGAGAGCAATATTACACCAGAAATTTTTTGTGGTGTAATATGGGCAACAAAAAATGGGCAACAGTGCAGATTGCATCTGGTATAGCCTGATCTTCTTGCTTGAGGTTGGCCTGAATTATAGAGCCATAGTTCACCTCCTCCCTATTCTTCCCTTCCCCATGGAGAGATGTGCACCAGGAGAATAATCCCTGCACTCCTCTGAACACAGACTGCAACTTCAGTGGCTTTTGTGTGAAGCACTAGATGTTTTTTTTTATTGCTCGCATGCTCCCCCTAAGTGCCTTCCCCTTTTCCCCCACTATTTGTAAGGTGCAGTTACAACCTGATCCTGCTTGGTGTTTTGTGAGCATGTTTCCTCCTACAATGTTTGGTGAAATAGTGCACAGGCATACTGGTGCAAAGGGATGCCACAGATATTGAAATAATCGAATTCCAAACCGTACAGAATTGGGCACAGAGCTACCCCGTGTCTGGAGGCACAGCAAAATATAATTAACTTGGTCCCTGAATAATAGTTGAGAAATCAAAAGAAATGAAGCAGAGTACCTGACCTGGACAACAAGGCTTATTGTTGTACCGGCTTTGTATGTTCTGACTGGGGTCCATGCTATTTAACATACAGTATCAAAAAAAGATGGACAGGAGCACTGATGTAGAGTAAGTTTTGTGAATGTTTATGTTCTTCTTCGAGTGATTGCTCATATCCATTCCAGTTAGGTGTACGCGCCGCGCGTGCACATTCGTCGGAAAACTTTTACCCTAGCAACTCAGTGGGCCGGCAGGTCGCCCCCTAGAGTGGCGCCACCATGGCGCTTGATATATACTCCTGCCGGCCCACCCGCTCCTCAGTTCCTTCTTACCGCCCGTGTCGGTCGTTGGAACAGTGGAGCGCGGCTTAGCTGACCTCCACTTCCCTAGCTACTCGTTTTTCTCGTATATAATTATGCAGTTATAACACTTTTATTTATATATTTGTATGGTTATACATGTTTTCTTTGCTAACATGGTTAGTTTAGTTAGCGGGGTTCAGGAAGTAGCCCCTTCCATGAGCCCAGTGCCGGAGCCATGCATGGCTCACCGGGTTAAAAGGGGCCCGGCCTGCCAGAAGCCGCGGCCGAAGAGAGATCTACATGACTCCTGTTTGAAGTGCCTCAGGGAATCACACTTGACAGATAAGTGCCCCATTTGCAAGGCTTTTAAGCCGAGAACAAAAAGGTGCGGGACTTCCACTTACCCCTCCACCTTGGGCGCCGAGCGATGTTCACGCGGCGGGCAGAAGCGCCTCCTCGGCACCGGACCCCGCCGGTACTACCAAGGCCTTTCGGCACCGACCGTCGCCGGCACCGATGTCGACTCGGCACCGCTCCCTTCTTCCGAGGTCGAGAGAGTCTACGATTCCTGCTGGTGCCTGGCGGCTCCCCGGCACACGCCGTGGTTGAGCCCCCTGCTCCCGCTGCTTCCGTGCCACCTGCATCGCAGCCAGAGAGCTCGCCTAAGTTGCGTTACCCGGCACCGACACCTGCAGAGGCACCGATGACTTCGGCTCCGTCGATTCCAGTCCCCCAGGACCATGGAATCCGGTGCCTGGCAGCTCCCCGGCTCGCGCCGTGGTAGAGCTTACTGCTCCTGCTGCTTCTGTGCCAACTGCACCACAGCTAGACAGCTCGTCTAAGATGGCTCGCCCGGCACCGACGACGTCGGCACCGTCGATCCCGGTCCCACGAGGGCCGTAGAATCCGGTGCCTGACGGCTCCCCGGCACGCGCCGTGGTTGAGCGTATTGCTCCTGCTGCTTCCGTGCCAGCGGCACCGCAGCCAGAGAGCTCGTCTAAGTCGGATCGCCCGGCGCCGACACCTGCTACGGCACCGATGACGTCGTCACCGTCGATCCCGGTCCCACAAGGGCCGTAGAATCCGGTGCCTGACGGCTCCCCGGCACGCGCCGTGGTTGAGCGTATTGCTCCTGCTGCTTCCGTGCCAGCGGCACCGCAGCCAGAGGGCTCGTCTAAGTCGGATCGCCCGGCACCGGCACCTGCTGCGGCACCGATGACGTCGGCACCGTCGATCCCGGTCCCACAAGGGCCGTAGAATCCGGTGCCTGACGGCTCCCCGGCACGCGCCGTGGTTGAGCTACTGCTCCTGCTGCTTCCGTGCCAACGGCACCGCAGCCAGAGAGCTCGTCTACGTCGGATCGTCCGGCACCGACACCTGCTGCGGCACCGATGACGTCGGCACCGTCGATCCCCGGTCCCGCAAGGGCCGTAGAATCCGGTGCCTGACGGCTCCCCGGCACGCGCCGTGGTCGAGCTAAGGCTCCGGCTGCTTCCGTGCCAACGGCACCGCAGCCAGAGGGCTAGTCTAAGTCGGATCGCCCGGCACCGACACCTGCTGCGGCACCGATGACGTCGGCACCGTCGATCCCGGTCCCGCAAGGGCCGTAGAATCCGGTGCCTGACGGCTCCCCGGCACGCGCCGTGGTTGAGCTCCTGCTCCGGCTGCTTCCATGCCAACGGCACCGCAGCCAGAGGGCTAGTCTAAGTCGGATTGCCCGGCACCGAAGCCTCTGAGGCACCGACAACATCGGCACCGTCGATTCCAGTCCCACAAGGGCTATCGAATCCGGTGTCCGACGGCTCCCCGGCACGCGCCGTGGTTGAGCGTATTACTCCCGCTGCTTCAGTGCTGACGGCACCGCAGCTAGACAGCTTATCTAACTCGGTTCGCCCGGCACCGGCACCTACCGAAGCTCTGATGACCTCGGTACCGTGGATCCCGGTCCCACGAGGGCCGTCGAATCCGGTGCCTGTTAGCTCTCCAGTACACACTGTGGTTGAGCCTGCTGTTCCCTTCACGCCGGAGATGTTACCAACGGCGAGGGCTCTCAGTGCCATGACAGAGTCAGTGCTGCCTGACCCGGGCACCGCCGGTACGGGTAATACAGTCTCTTCAGGGGACTGTCCCCTGTCAGTACAGCAGAGCGGCACCGTTCATGGTCACGGTCCCGCAGACACTCCAAGTCCTGTCGGCACGCCGGACACCACTGGCAGTCCCGGTGCTGTTTTCCTCGGTACTGGTCACACTCGCTGCACCGGTCGGTATCCCGTTCGCCGACCCGCTATCGGCACCGTTCCGACATCTGGCACCGGGGCAGGTACCTTGACTCCTGTAGCCTTTCTCCGAGCCTCGAGATCTCGGTCGACCTCCCGACACCGTGTGGGTCTGGATCTCGTTCCAGGTACCGATACGCCTCCCGATGCCGGTCCCCGGTGCCGAGTTGGGCAAGGTCCGAGTGAGTCAGAGGCTCTGCCCGTGCCTTCTCTTAGTACCCCCATGGCCGTCCGGACGCGCATCCGTGTCATCCCATATGCGCAGATTTTATGCTCAGGACCACGATCCTGATATGATGGCCAGCGGGCGCCAGCCCCGAAGCAGAAAGAGGCTTGGCGAATGCAAGGTGTACTCTGCAGGGGCCCTGCAGCTCTGGGTAGCAAAGCAACAAGCCTTGCTTAGCTGCGATACTTATAACACCTGGGTGAAGGAGTTTCTCCCTCAAAACTCCCACCTGGAGTTCGCTGCCGTCTTGGAGGACGGGGGAAAGAAGGTTCCCAGAGCGTCCCTCCAGGCCTCGTGGACGCAGCAGACTCTGCGGCCAGCACTCTGGCCTTGGGTGTCGCCATGAGGTGCATTTCATGGCTTCAGGTTTTAAACCTCCGGCCAGAGCTGCAGTATGCCATTCAGGATTTACCCTTTGTGGGTAAGGCATCTTCGCGGCAGAGACAGCCCCAGACTGCGAAGCCTGATGGACAATAGGGTCCTAATGCGTCTCAGCATGTATACGCCAGCGACCAAACGCAGGTCTTTATGGCCCCAGCCGCCATACTCTGTGCCTAGCCAGAGGCAGAACTCTGGAAAACGGCAAGGCCAAGGTGGTTGCAGACAAACGTCAAGCCCCCTAAAAAGCCGAAGTCAAGGTCCCTCGCAATTACCACTGGGACCAAAGACGGACCTTCCAAGGTTCGCCGGAGGGCGGTGTACCAGTCGCAGGACGGGATCCCGATCCCGCTTTCTCCTGGCATGGCCCCAGTTACTTTCAGATCGCTGGGTCCTGCGCACGATGGAGCATAGGTACCACCTTTAATTTGCTCCAGCCCTGTCCCCCTTCAGCGGACGAAAGGGGCAAGGGGTTTTACTCCCGTTATGCCCTAGTCCCCCACTCGAACACAGGTCTCAGACCTCCCTGGTCCTGCATGGACTCAACTGGTTTAGGATAAGGTTGAAGTTCTACATGGTATCCCTGGGAACCATTATTCCCTCCTTGCCTCCTGGGGGCTACTATGCCGCCCTGGATATGAAGGACGCGTACTTTCGCAGTGCCATCTTCCCTCCACACGGGAGATGCCTCCGCTTTATAGCCAGCGGTGAATACTCCCGGTTTACGGCCATAGTCGCCGCCTTCCGTCGCTGATGTCGGATATGCGTTTTTCCGTATCTGGACGATTCGCTTATCCGAGGAGACTCTGAGACACAAACCGCTCAGCCGTGGGCATCGTCACGGTCTTATTCACAGATCAAGGCCTGATGATTACTATAGAGCAATCCACTCTGGTTCCCACGCAGAGGTTGGGCTTCCTAGGGGCTATCCTGGTCTCCTACCTAGCCGGAGCCTGCTTATCACAACTGCGGTTTTAGGCGAGGGCAACAATCATCTGAGGTCTGAAGGCTTTCCCAACGACCTCAGCTCGCTCTTGTCTCAGTCTCCTGGGTCCATGGTTGCCCGCAAGTTTGTAACCAAACACGCCAAGCTCCGCCTCCGTCCTCTCCAAGTCCGGCCCACCTCGGCGTACCGCTTGGACAGGGAGCCAATGGTCATGGTAGTCACCGTTCCCTCGAACATCTTAGGCTCCCTAGAGTGGTGGCTAACTCCCTCCTTGGTGTGGACAGGGATGCGGTTTCATCCGCCCCAGCCCTCACTGCCCCTGACGGCGGACGCATCATCTCACTGCTCGAGTGCTCATGGTCGCCTCCGAGCTTAAGGCCTTTGGTCTTCTAAGAAGCTGGCATTCCTCGTTAATGCCCCAAAAATGAGAGTAGTCCGCCTGGCATGCCAGGGGTTCCAGCGGCAGCTGCGAGGTCGTTGTATCTCGGTGTTTACAGCCAACACAAGGGCCAGGTGCTTCATAAGTATTCAGGGGGGACATAGTCCTCCCCCCTTTTTTGTCAGGAGGCCATCCATTTCTGGGTCTTTTGCATGGCCCACTCGATGGAGCTGGCGACGTCCTTTCTCCCAGGCGTTCGGAACGTCTTAACTCTTTGACTCAGCAGGTTTTTCCTGTCTTACGAGTGATCACTCTGCCCCATATGAGGCGTCCCGCTTTCCGGAAGTGGAGATGTTTCCTCACACAGACCTGTTCGCTCACCGCGAGAGCAGGAAGTGCCAGGTGTTCTGCTCCTTCCAAGGTCTCTCCTCGGAATCGATCTTGGACGCATTCCTGATGCCGTGGAGAGGCCAACTGCATTATGCCTTCCCACTGTTCCCACTGGTTCATTAGGTCCTGCTCAAACTCCGCAGGGGCAGAGCGCGCATCATCATGATCACTCCAGAGTGGTCCAGGCAGCACTGGCATACCACGTTGCTCGGCCTGTCAGCCCAGACCTCATCACTCAGGGCAATGACAGACTTCGTCGCTCGGACCTGCAGCCTCTTCGCCTCACGGTAGCTCCTGCGTACCTGAGTCGGGGTGACAGGCAGCCTTCCACCTGGTCAACGTACCGGACCAGGTGGAAGCGTTTCCTCTACAGCTGCAGTACGCTCGATTTTGCTCCTGCTGAGGTCTCGATCCCCTCTATTTGGCCTGCCTCTGGCCTTCAGCGGCAGGACCTGGCGGTATCATCGCTGAGGATACTCTCGGCAGCCTTCTCTACCTTCCAGCAGGCTAAGATGGACGTTCAGTGTCCCACGCTCTATGGGTTCGAGGTCCCTCAAGGGCTTGGAGCGCTTGCACCCTCGGGTGCGCCGCCCAGCCCCGCCCTGGGACCTCAACCTAGTCTTGGCCAGACAGGTCTCTGAGAGCAGAGCTCTTACGGGGGTTCCGCCGTACACTAGGTTCCACAAAGACAAGGTGCAGTTATGACCGCACCCGGCTTTCCTCCCTAAGGTGTTTTGGCCTTTCATGTTACCCACAGCTCAACGCAATGGGCATAACCGTTGCACTCCTTGGACATCTGTGGAGTGCTCGCATTATATTGACAGAATCATTTCCTAAGGTGCCCCAGCTCTGCCCCGGTAGCGGGCCAAAGGGAGGGCTTGCTTGTTTTCCTCTCAGAGGATCTCATCTGGGGTGATGGCGGACATCCCCACTTGTTATGATTTGGCTCATATTTCCCTAAGCCACATCACTGTGCCTTCTACCAGGGCTCAGGCTTCATCTGCCGCCTTGCTGGCTCGTGTTTCTACCCACGAGATCTGTCGCGAAGCTCCATTGGTCCTCGGTCCATACCTTGCTTCGCAGTATGCCCTGGTTCAGCAGTCAAGAGAGGCTGTAGCCTCTGGCTCAGCAGTTTTATTCTGCCACATTTCACTCCGACCCCACCGCCTTTGTAAGGCTTGGGATTCACCTAACTGGAATGGATATGAGCAATCACTCGAAGAAGAAAAGACGGTTACTCACCTTTGTAACTGTTGTTCTTCGAGATGTGTTGCTCATATCCATTCCGCACCCGCCCTCCTTCCCCACTGTCGGAGTAGCCGGCAAGAAGGAACTGAGGAGCGGGTGGGCCGGCAGGAGTATATATCAAGCGCCATGGTGGCGCCACTCTAGGGGGCGACCTGCCGGCCCACTGAGTTGCTAGGGTAAAAGTTTTCCGACGAATGTGCACGCGCGGCGCGTACACCTAACTGGAATGGATATGAGCAACACATCTCGAAGAACAACAGTTACAAAGGTGAGTAACCGTCTTTTCTGCCAACTTCACTTCGTTCTTCTTGTGAGAAGTTACCCAGGTCTGTTTGTTAAGCCATTTGTAATCCCTATTTAGGGATCTGAAGGTACATTTCCTGTCTGTTAGTGATAGGAAATGACTGTACTACTTCTTAGTCCTGATGAACTTCGTAGTCTCTTCAATTTTGCTGCCTTCCAAAATTTTCCACTTTTTATTGTGTTTTAAAGAAGTGTCAAATTGAGCAGCTGAGTAAAGATCAGGTAAAAATAAAGCACCATATTGAACACCTCATGAATTCCTCTTTTGGCAGAAAATGTGCAAAATCCTCTTTGAGGTAGAGTTTGAGGTTAAATTATTTTTTTGTCCATTTATCTCAACATAGTAGAAAAATTCTGTATTAGAATAAAGCCCTGTCAATAGAAGTCTTAGAATCAGATGAGCCAAATCATCAGTATACAGGGGCTGTTTTCTTTCATCTGCTCAAACACTTCTGATATTGCGGTCAGACTGAATGGTAATAGACAGTCAATGAGGCCTGAGTGCAGGCCACCCCTTTTCCACCAGTATCTCTGAGGGGAAAATGAATGAGAATACTCCATTGACTAAACTTGTGGGAGAGAATATTATGTAAAGAAGGAATTAAGTTAATGAGCCTTTGGACAAAAATAACCAAAAAAGTATACTTTGGACAAAAATAAGCCAATAAAGTGTGTATATATAAAAGAGAGCCCTATTCCTGTCATAACTAAAAAAAAATTTTAGGCATATACGGTGCTACCCGTGAAATAGCTTGCTTACTTTCTGTGAATGACATATTACAGATTGCTGGCATCATCTGAGCTGATTCTGTTTGTATGAAACTGTTTGAATTTTGGAACAAGGAGGGGAATAGTTTTTCCAACTAATGCATTAAGTGGTAGTGGTTTTTTTTTTTTTAAAGACTTTAGAATCAACTTGATTAGCGAGTTTGATTATCGGCCAATACAGCTAAGGGCTTGTCTACATCACAAAGTTGCAGCGCTGGTGAGGGGGTTACAGCGCTGCAACTTAGGAGGTGTACACATCTGCAGGGCATCACCAGCGCTGCAACTCCCTGTTTGCAGCGCTGGCCGTACTCCCGTTTTGTCTCGGGTGTAGAGGATCCAGCACTGGTGATCCAGCGCTGGTAATCAAGTGTAGACACTTACCAGTGCTTTTCTTGACCTCCGTGGAATAAGCAGGGTATCCCAGCATACCTGAGGAAGCCTCTGGTAATCAAGCAGGTCTCCTTCCCCGGTTTGCTCTCGCGTTCCCCGAACCCCCGAGCAAGCAGGTCTCCTTCCCTGCGGTTTGCTCTCGCGTTCCCCGAACCCCCGTGCAAGCAGGTCTCCTTCCCTGCGGTTTGCAGGGGGGTTCGGGGAACGCGAGAGCAAACCGCGGCGAAGCTGGTCTCCTTCCCCGGTTTGCTCTCGCGTTCCCCGAACCCCCGTGCAAGCAGGTCTCCTTCCCTGCGGTTTGCAGGGGGGTTCGGGGAACGCGAGAGCAAACCGCGGCGAAGCTGGTCTCCTTCCCCGGTTTGCTCTCGCGTTCCCCGAACCCCCGTGCAAGCAGGTCTCCTTCCCTGTGGTTTGCTCTCGCGTTCCCCGAATCCCCGAGCAAGCAGGTCTCCTTCCCTGCGGTTTGCAGGGGGGTTCGGGGAACGCGAGAGCAAACCGCGGCGAAGCTGGTCTCCTTCCCCGGTTTGCTCTCGCGTTCCCCGAACCCCCGTGCAAGCAGGTCTCCTTCCCCGGTTTGCTCTCGCGTTCCCCGAACCCCCCTTGAAGCCGCCCAACAGCGCTGCAGTGTGGCCACATCTAACACCACTTGCAGCGCTGGTTGCTGTAAGTGTGGCCACTCTGCAGTGCTGGCCCTATACAGCTGTACTAATACAGCTGTAACAACCAGCGCTGCAAAATTGTAGATGTAGACATACCCTAAGATGGGTATCTGCCAGGTTTCTTCAGCAGACTGCCAATAATTTCGTGAACAAAATCTAACTCTTTGAATTGACTTGCACAAAATTAGTTTGTGTCCCCTTTAAGGAATAGAGGGAGGAAAAAATCAAAATTTTTAGAATCAGACTGGAAAAATTGGGTTATACTCTGTGAACCAATTGGGAGCATCTTCACTTTTTATGAATTTGAATTATCAGTTATCAAATCTCAATTGTCTTTCTCCCTTTACTTTTCTGACAAGTAACTCCTCCTGCTCTAAGACTACAGTAGAACCTCAAAGATATGAACACCAGAGTTAGGCTTATTGGACAACTGGACAGCATGTGGAACAGGAAATAATCAGGCAGCAGTGGAGACAAAAAAGCAGCAAATAAATATTGTACTGCCTCTGGGCTTTAGCCCTATGCCTCAGGGCATCAGTCACAGGTAGTTGGGGCTGCAGCTGAAAGTGAAGGGGAGGGGAGGAGGGATAACTCAGTGATTTGAGCATTGGCCTGCTAAACTCAGGGTTGTGAATTCAGTCCTTGATGGGGCCACTTAGGGATCTGGGGCAAAAATCAGTAGTTGATCCTGCTAGTGAAGGTAGGGGGCTAGACTCAGTGACCTTTAAGGGTCCCTTCCAGTTCTATGAGATATAGGCATATCTCCATACATCTATCTGGGTAAGTCTTTCAAAGTTGTTTATAAGGCAAAACTTGCTTTAAAAATATTACTGTAACCACAGTTTATAATCTATAAATCTTTGTTAAATTTATTTAACTTTAAAATAACTTTGAAATACATGTGACTGGCAGACATTTTCAATGGGAGTAAATGAGTGAATGTAATTGTCTTTTTTAAAATCTACTTGGAAGGATAGTATCATCTAGAAAGCTTTGAGAAATCACATTTAATATTCTTACAGTGAATAGCAAATATTTATCAAAGGAACAGTATTATAAATAGTCACTGCAGTTTTCCTTTTTAAATAAGGCTCCATACTATTTTTACGTAGCTGCTCCTCCAGTTGGGTTTCTTTCATTTCAGTTGTAAATCTAAACCACCTCAAAACAAGGTCTCTTTAGGAGATTCTCTGGGCAAGAAACACCAATGTTAAGACCTGGTAAAGTTCCTATTACAAGCTGTCCTGACCTGAAGAATATATGGTGGGTCTATTCTAAAGCTTTATTTTAATTAGAAAATTGTGTTCAGATCGTGCTTATATAATATCCCTTAAGGATTGAGTTCTCCAAGGGGATCAACAAGCATGTGGACTAGGGTGATCCAGTGGATATATTGCACTTAGATTTTCAGAAAGCCTTTGACAAGGTCCCTCACCAAAGGCTCTTAAGCAAAATAAGCTATCATGGGATAAGAGGGAAAGTCCTCTCATGGATCAGTAACTGGTTAAAAGATAGGAAACAAGAGGTAGAGATAAATAATAATTTTTCAGAATGGAGAGAGGTAAATTAATGGTGTCCCCCAGGTGTCTGTACTGGGACTCATACTATTTAACAAATTCATACATGATCTGGAAGTGAGGTGGCAACATTTGCAGATTATATAACAGGGTTCAAAACAGAACTAGATAAATTCATAGAGAAATGACTGTATTAGCCAAGATGGGCAGGGATGCAAAACTATGCTTTGAAGTGTCCTTAATCTCTTCCTCTGCTGAAATCACTGTTAGCCAGTCAGCTAACTCATTAACCAATCACTCAGTTAAATGTTTTGCTTTTTGGGAAACTAATACTTGTTTAATAGGGTTTGAGTATGCTGTCTACTAGCAATGACTGGTAATAACTAGCTGTGTGTGATGGTCTTAAACAGGCCTAATAACCATTTCAAACTCTTACAGTACCCAGGAAAAGGCCCAGAGCCTGGATGAAATTAGGCTCTGGCCTGGTCTACACTGGGGGGGGGGAAGCAATCTATGACACGCAACTTCAGCTACGAGAATAACATAGCTGAAGTCGACGTATCTTAGATGGACTTAAATTGACTCACTTCATGTCCTCACGGCGTGGGATCAACGGCTGCCACTTCCCCGTTGAGTCTGCTTCCGTCTCTCTCCTGGGTGGAGTTCCAGAGTCAACAGGGAGCATGTTCAAGGATCGATTTATCGCATCTAGACGAGATGTGATAGATCGATCCCCGATAGATCGATCACTACCTGCCGATCCGGTGGGTAGTGTAGACATCCCTCCGTTGCCAGGGTTGAGGCGATTGTACCATCCCCTTCAGATTGTACCGTCCCAGAATGAGGAGTTATGGAAAGAGCCACTTCTGTTCCAACAAGAAACTACCCTAATGGGAAGATGGCCTATAATAAGGGACCCATGAGGATGTATGTATTTGTAATTCAGTGTATATTAATGGTAGAGGAGAAAGTATGCAACAGGAAGCAGGGCCCAGAATCTTTTTGGACCTGGGAATTACCCCCCAAAACATTTGTATCTTGCTGTCTCTTCAACTGTTGTGCATATGATTTTAATTTTTAATTCTTGCACTTCTTATTCTAGGCTGATTAGTCAGCAAAGAATTGCTTGACAGTTGGTTCATGCCCCTCCTTTCCAAAATCCTCACAAAACAGCCTGCAATATCTCCGTTACAGGCGGTATCATTAGATCTTTTGAGGTTTCTGTGTTTATCCCAAAAGCAGATTTCAAATCTACCTACATCTAAAATGATAACAGTATGTCAGATACCCACGTAAAAGAAAAAGATTTCATTAGTAAAACTACAAAGGTTTTGTTGATGCAATGTAGATTGTGTAGCTTCAGCATTCTTCTTACACTTTCGTTCTCAACTTTTTCTTCTCTCCTATAGGTTTTTGGTGCACTAGCTTCTGAACCTTTTAAAGTGAGTGACTGCTTTTATGGCACTGGAGAGACCTTTCTGTTTACTTTCTCTCCAGATTTTGAGGTAAGGAGACACAACTCCTTTACATCCTATTTAACCATTCAGTATTACAGTATCAACAATATTGACTACAAGAAGCTATGTTTAAGGGGTGATAAAGACCCAGTTACACCTACCAAGAAAAAATATCTAGCGTTAAGGTAAGAGCAAAGGAATGAGAAGGGACATAGGAAGTGGGATGATACTTAAATTTAATGGTATAGTAAAGGCTGTGGCATTCCACATATGCTGCAGTTTGGCTAGGGGATATTTGGGGATACCAGTAAAGATGGAGTTGAAGTAATTGAGACAAAAATTAATGAAAAGATGGGTATGGATTTGGAAAGATTGATAGGCTAAACAAGTGTACGTAGGCATTATTTTAGAGGTGAATTTGTTCACTGGAACTGATCCATTTGCTCTTTAAATATCTGTATAATCAAGAGCTGTGGATTTTCTCACTGACGCTAGAATCATGGGAGACTTCTGGGTCAGGAGTAGTGTGATAACACTTGGAATTCACAAAATTCAATTTTTCAAATATTTAACTTGCTATTCTCTACTTTCATTAGGTCTTCAAATGGACAGGAGACAATATGTTTTTTATTAAAGGAGACATGGACTCTCTAGCTTTTGGTGGGGGAGGGTAAGTCACGATTCATACTGTTATTCTTTGTGAAGAATTAATTACAATGGTCTTTGTTTAATGTTGTGTACACACAGTAAAACTGGTATTAATTTTAATTTTAGAAATCTCAAGGCCCAAGAAGCTTTAATGCTAATTATAGATATATGTATGTATCTATCAATTGTCCGATTTAAGAAAACCATTTAACACTCGTTGTAAACTCCAGTTTGTACATTTATTAGACTGTTTTGCATTCCTTTGCATTGCTTCAGCAATGGAAGACACAGAAAGTTTTATCTCGGATAGGTCAAGATACCTTTACATGTCCTGACTGACAGCATACTTGCTTTGTCTGAAACTGATACAAGATGTTAACATTAAAAAAAAAAAAATAATGACTAGCAAGACAATTGAAATATATAGTAAATTGCCTAAAATTATAAAAAATGTTGTTTTTGGCAGAACAGAGAATTGAACCTAGGTTTGCAGAGTCCCAGGTTAGTGTCCTAACGCTAGTACTCTGACAAATATGTCCCAAGAAATACTTTGTCAGAAAAATCTGTTTCCAATAAACCTAGGACATGAATACTTGAAAGCCTTGAAATGGTATTCCATAATCTTTATTTTTTTCCCCCAATGGAGCACCCATATTTTCAACTTACTTCTATATATTTTTAAATCACTCTCTGCTCTTCTAGTGCAGACATTTTGTTCTAAATTACTAGAGTATTCTTCCATAAAAGAAGAGCAGCGGCCGGTGTGGCTGGCCCCAGGGATAGGGCCGCTCCAGCAGTGGCTGGTGCAGCTGCCTGCAGGGCTGCCTGAGCGGCTGGCTGGACAGCCGCTCCAGCTGTGGCTTAGCAGCCCTAGGATCAGCCACACTGGCCATTGCAGAAGTCAGAGGTCACAGGAAGTGACAGAATCCGTGACTTCTGTGACAAACACGGAGCCCTATTTATAATTCTAACAACTCTAACTGCATTTGTTAGGTTAACTTTGTTCTTCTTCGTGAATTATTTTTATGTAACTTCTCTATGTTCCAGGGGTGAATTTGCTCTTTGGCTTGATGGGGATCTCTACCACGGAAGAAGTCACTCTTGTAAAACATTTGGGAATCACACACTTTCTAAGAGGGAAGACTTCATTATCCAAGACATTGAAATCTGGGCTTTTGAATAAGTGTATATGTGTCTCTGCAGGCTATTGTCCCAAACCTGACATGAATCAGTGCAGCTCTAAAAGCCCTAGAAGCAATAGAATACAGTATTTTTATACTATAGTTTTAAAGTTATCTTCATGGTGATCCAGATACAATTTTGAAATAGTATATTTAAAGTTGTCATACTTTATTGTATGCTTAAGATATTTCTATAAGTCTAGGCCACATGGGCTGAAACTGAATGTCAGTTAAGTTAATCTTGCTGTTGTGGGGCCAGCCTCCCAAATTATCTGTCCTTTAGTCTACCCCTTTGTCTCTTCAGTTCCCTGAAACATCTGTCTAGATCCCTTCAGGACTGCTTTGTTATATCTCAGTTAAGATTATTTTTCTATTAAAACTGTATCTCTGAATGGAGCTCCCCCTTCAGGGCCTGTATAAGAGGAAAGTTTTGAGTGTGATGATTTGGCAGCAACGCTGCAAACACTGGTCCAGACCACTGATTGATTCACATGGTGCTGCTGCTAGACAAGAAGTTTAGCATTCTGTATTGGAGCATACCATTACCTTAGTCCTAGTTAGAAAATTCATCCAAATTCAGTTGTGCCACTTGTTTTATTAATGTCCAATTTAGAAAACACATGTCAGTTACATCATAGTAAAAGTTCTACTTGTGTGCTGATCATATTAAAGGGTATTTTGCACATGCTGTTAATGATCTGCAGGTTTGGGACAAATGAGGACAGCATTGAGCTATGTGATTAAAAACATAAAATAGCAAGGGAATGTGATAGTTCCACTGGGTTTAATGGATAAATCAAGTAAAATTCAGTGAACAAATTTGTAGCTGTAGTAGGGCATTATGCATACAGACTATGAAATTGATGCATTTTTCTTCAACATAAAGTGTCAGATATATACTGTTCTATAGATATACTGTTGTAGCCTTGTAGCACATCAACTCTAAGAACATAGCTTATTCCTGTCCAAAAGAAAAAAATAGTTGTGATGTTTTTGAGTGGATTTATGTTGTAAACTACAGTTAGCACCAGCTCTGATAAAATGGGGTAATGTACTATAGGTAGCCAATATTGTAACTCAGTAGACTTGTGGAATATGCAAATTTACTGTCATGTGACCTCAAAAAATGACAGGCTAGAATACAGTGCCGGTAGTTCTTGTTCACTTTTGTAGGAAAACTGATAAGCCATTGTGGCAATAACAGCTCAAAGCTTCTATTCTATGTTATGCAAAAAAATTGCTGTTATAAGTGTGACAGTGACTGACTTTGTGCTGAAATTTCAGCTGTTCCAGATAAACATTGTATATTATCTTGTAAATTAATGTTTAAAAGTAGTTTTGTTATAGAAAAGTGTTGATTAACGGGTTGCTTATAGCACTTTAAATTATTCTAGAAATGGAATAAAAGCCAAATGGGTTGGCTTAAATAGATGTAGTTGTATAGTATTTCAGTATATTTAGTTCTTTGAAAAGTTTTAAAAACTTATCTGAGGAAAGATTACTGCTGTGGTAATGAAAAAGGGCAGATGCTCTATGTATAATATGCTAATACGCAATATGAATAGAAATACAGGGCCCCATTTCCTGTCTCTATGTATAGCTCTTTACCCTTGTTAGAGCTTAGTACAGTATGTAGATTAAATGTTTACAAAAATAAGGAACTGTAAATATATTAAATTGCTTTTCTCCCCATTGATCTTCCACAGCAGTATTATTGTCTTTGTGGAGTTAAGACTGACTATAAACAATCCTGTAATGGATTTCAAGTACTATAAGGTCATAGTGATACATATATAGCAAATAAATCTAAATACATGTAAAATTAAATTTGAGTTTGAATTTATTTAGCGAAATGGTCAATTATTGCTATTTTCACAGTAACTTCCTGAATGTAGGACCTTCTCTATACCACTTTTTTATTTTGGTATATTATGATGATCTACAATGTAACTAAATAGTTTCTTCCAGTTTTTGGAACTGGGGGAAGAGTAAATATTTATAAACTTACATACCAGTATCATATAACTTTCAGTGTATGATACTGAGAGTGAAGAGCAGTTTTTTAGATTTCTTTTGTATTTACCTTAAGCAGTATATGTAACACATCTCATCAAAACACTGTCAATTCCTGCTCTCCTGAGAGTTCAGGTGCTGCATTCTACGTCACTTTTTCCTTCTGCTGTATAATCTCTGATCCTTTAATTGTAGAATTAGACTTCTGATTTAAGTATAACTAATTTAAATTTGGAATAATTGACTTTGAGGACATGTATTGATATAAAATTGTGTATATTCTTCCAGTGATAAGTAGGTCTGTCTCTTTCTCTCTTGTACTTTAGGGCTGTGTTATTCTCCTGGGAATTTAGCACCTTCTTGAATGGAGGCTCCACTTTGAGGCCAAATTCCCAAGCATTAACAATTTTATGTTCAGAAAATATAAGCTACATCAAAAAGGCCTTGACACAAAATTCAAAGTACCTTGAGTTTATGGGAGCGTTAGTGGCTAGTTAAAGTCTCCCCAGAGGCATTTAATGATCGGAAAACAACAACATTCTGTAACAGGATATAACACAAGATTTGTCTAAATACAAAGTTGAACCTATTTAATTAAACTGGTGCACACCTATGTATGGACACATTTGTATCAGTTTGAAACTGGTTAATTGATATAAATCAGGTTTGAATTTGAGTGTGCACACAGTTGCTCAGACTTCAGATAAATTGTTTAAAATAATGTCTTTAACTAAAGGTGTTATTTTAAACAGTTTAAAATCTGTGCAGCTGTGTGTTGACCACACCGAAGAGATCTTTGTTCTGACCTTTAAATGTCTCCTTGCTTCAGTCTCACCAGGAATTTTACAGGATATAGTTCCCTTCCACCTTACTGCCAAGAACCTCATTGCTCCAGTGATTGCAAGAAACTGAGGCTTGACACAGACCGAAGAGAGAATCCATTTTATAGATTGGATTTTGAATGAGTCTAGTGCCAGATCTAAATCTGTATCATGTCTCAATATTATTAACTCAGTGCACTGAGTCGATGTTTGATCAGATTTACATTGCATCAAGAATTCCAGGTCTTATCAGCTATATAAACATCTGATTTTAAATGCTGCTTTCTCACTGAATGTTAGTATGGTCCTTACTCAATTTATAAATCTCGATAAAGGTCCTGTTCTTTCACATGTAGTCTTCACTTATGCTCATTTGTTGATTCCCAGTGAAGCAGATCTGCAAATGAAAAGCCTTTGGGATCAGAGAAGGAACTCAGTCTGTGGGGAACATGGATCACAAAACTGAAAGAGCAACTGTCTGGGATGGGGGAAGGGGGCAGAGAGGCATGAAATTACATGCATCAGGAAGAAACTTGTATAATTAAAATACATCTCAAGCCAATAAAACCTTTAATAGAAGATAGATATGTAAGTATATTTTCATGCTGTTATTGTACTGTCACTCTTCACACTTGGGGCTAAAAGGTTTTGATGTTAAGTATCTGGGCAGTAACTCTTGTAGGCATCTATAAAGTTGAAGAAAACATAAAATGGAGAGGGAGGGAATTTTTGAAAGAAATTGAGTGTTAGTAACAAGGAAATCAACTATTCAGCTATTTTATAGCAAAACTTAGATAACCTATTGATTACTCAAATATTTATTGCCCCATTATTTAAAATGAGTTTCATAAGGGAGTAACAGTAAAAAAAAAAAAAAAAAAAATACATTGGAACAACCAGAGATTTTGGGGGTGGTTTTCAAGAGGATTTTTGTTTGGTATTTAATATTGAGAAAGAATCATTTCCCATATTTCAGCTAGTCTTTGTGGATTAAAGTCACTGCAATACAGAGGATCCACATTAACCATCTCCATCCCAGTTTGTCTCAAGGACATTTGGTAAATAAATATGTCACAAGAGAAAAAAAGAAAAAAAACAATTTAAGGACTTGCATGATACTGAGGACTTTTTATGGTGCCCTTCATGCTGGTGTGAATAGGGCAAGTAACATTAACCATGAGAGAGCATTCACTGTATTCAGTAATACGAGTTTATTAAAGTAGCTTTATTGACACAGTGTTTAGGGTCTCTGAATTCTAAAACTCTGATGAAATGTAAAAGTAGATTATTTTTGAGTGCTGTATACGGATGTTATGTGTTCGGTTGATTTGGGTGGTTGCCGCTGTGGGAGTTTATTAATGGTATTTGAAATCAGTTGTGGCTTTTATCCGAGATAACAGGTAAACATCTAAATAGGATATTATGGGGGGGGAAATAGAAGTCTGTGTTGAATTGAAATGGTGAGAACCAAAGAACAAAATAGTAAAGATGATAGTGATCACTGTTACTGCTGGAGGTGTGTGCAGCCAAAGGTGCCAACTTAGCAATTCAGTTCTTCTTCCTGCTTAGGTCCGCATATACCTTAGGCCAGGTCCACACTACAGCGTTAAATCGATTTAATGCTGTAACCGTCCACACTACAAGGCACTTAAAATCGATTTTAAGGGGTCTTAAAATCAATTTCTATACTCCAGCTAAACAAAAGGAGTAACCCTAAAATCGATATTACTAAATCGATTTAGGGTTAGTGTGGACAGATATTGAAGTTATTGGTCCTATTCTTTTACTGAGCTACCCAGAGTGCACTGCTCTGGAAATCGATGGTACCCTGGGACCATGGACGCACACCACCGAAGTAATGTGCCCTAGTGTGGACGCATAAAATCGATTTTATAAAACCTGTTTTATAAAATCGATTTAACTAATATCGATTTAAAGCTGTAGTGTGGACGTAGGCTTAGAAAGGGTACTTCAGCCTGCTTCCAGATTAGGGGTGGAGGCAGAACCAGACCTGTCAGTCACTGGCAGCAGGGGAATGCCGCACTCCCTGTAGTTCCCTCCAGTTTTCTCTACCTCCTTAGTGGCCCATGGCTGAGCCAGCCCTCCTTGCTGCAGAACTTTTTAGAGGAGATCCCAAACATTAGTTAAGATTTTTAGGCTAATACTTTGGCTCGAGGCCATGATGGTCCAATTCCCAGCAGTGTCACTATGCTGTGTTTGCCTTTTGAGGAGATCACCCCTCACTCCGTTTCCCCTTTGGAGGCATTTCCAGTAGCTGGTGCCTTGCAGGCTTTAGGGACCGAGCCATGATCAGAGAAGCTAGGGCTGTCTCTCTTCTCCATCCCTTTTATCGAGTGACTCGTGGCGGGGAGGTTGGTGTCTCTGGGGGTAGGATACTGTTTCCAATACTGCTTAGATGGCTGGGTTTGGCTCAGCCCCCCCCAGCTACAAAGGAGCGTGGCAAAATTGGAACTGCTTGCTGTGGGGCAGGAATCCCCATTTCTTATGAGGACATTGAAACCAAGAGGGCAGTGCATCAGCTTGAAGATCCTGCCTGAGTCCCTATAGGCTGCACTAGCAGCTACGGCTCTGACAGCAGAACTCAGTCACTTCTCTTCCTTGTGAGTCATGGATGGAGACCACCAGACATAGCACAGATGTTGTCCATAATAGAGATTATGGTAAGGGACCTTCAGGCCTAGCTTCCTCCCTACCAGCTCTATAACAGGCACCTCCACATACACTCCAGGGCATGCCTTATGAGATCACAGGAGAAATGCAGACCCATCTAGCCCATGTGGTTTCCATGCAATTGAGAGGGGAAGAGCTCCTGTGGAGCCCATCCTGGACTGAAGATAAATGGGGCTGTTTTCCCTGGTGCTTCAGGAATCAGTTGTTCTTCAAGAAGTGTCCTTGTGGGTGCACCACTTTTGGTGTCTTGGTGTACTTCTAATCAGAGATATGTAGTAGGAGTGCCCCCAGCCAGTTCATGCAGCTCTGAGTGGTTACCCCGCGTGCACAGCCAACAGTTCCTTCTCTGCCGCCTTTGGCGTCGGTCGGAACAACAGTAGCACCCTCACAACTTTAGATACTTCTATTATTTCAGTTCTTTCCCATGTAATACCCTCTCTTCCTTTTATATTTTAAAAACTTTTTTGTTTCCTAATCCTCCCATTTCCCCCGCCTCAAGCAGGTAACTTCCAATGACAGACGAGGCATAACAAAGGGATTATTCCTATTCTTGCTTTCAACATAGCCTCTCAGAGATCCCTGGCTCTCCAGGTTTCAAATGCTGTCTCACTTGCAGACTGTCTATATCGGTCTCTGACAGCCACGCACAGTGTGTCCGGTGCCTGGGGGATACACATAGATATCAAAAGTGTCCCCACTGCAAAAAAATGACAGCTAGGACAAGGAAGGCTTGAGATCTCCAGTTGAAACTCCTGACAATGGAGAAATCCCTCAGACCAGCCGCCAACCCGGAGTCCAGGACACCTTTGGGCCAACAGCTTCCTCAGACATGGGATCCTCCTCCAAAATGGCTACTAAGGACTCTGTTCCTAAAAAAAAAAAAAAGAAAAGAAAAGAAAAGCCACAGAAAAGCAGTCTCTTCATCGCAGCAAGATTTGCCTCAGAAAAAGTGATCTCCAACCACAAAGTCTGCCCCGGTACTGACGGCACCGAGAACGTCGGACCGCGAGGCACCAGGAATGTCCAGTACCGAGACGTCCTGAGGAGCTTAATACCCGGTGTTTCTCCATCAGCTAAGCTTGCACTACTCATTAATGCAGCCATTATGGACCCTGCAAAAATTGTCTGGCAGACACCAGCCACAGCTCCACCTTGTATAGGTGACAAGACAAGAAGTTACTATATACCAGCTAAGGTGGCTGAGTTTTTGTTCACCCACATTACCCCAAACTCATTGGTGGTAGAAGCAGTTAATCAAAAGGGGAAGCATCGTCAGTCGAGAACCACCCCTTAGGATAAGGACTGGAAAAGGCTAGACCTTTTTGGAAGGAAAGCCTACTCATTGGCTACCTTCCAACTCCACATAGCCAACTACTCAGACTTACTAGCCAAATTACATAGACAACATGTTTTCCCAGATGTCAGCCTTTTTTAAACATCTTCCAGAAGACAAAAAAGAGCAATACAAGGCCAACATTGCAGGAGGTTCCCTCATTGCCAGAATGGCCCTGGAGGCTTCTCTTGATTCTGCTGACATGGCAGCACGATGTATCACTATGTCTGTAGTCTTGTGTAGGGCTTCCTGGTTCTGTATTTCCAGGTTTCCCAGAAAAGTTCAAGCAATCATAGAGGACCTACCTTTTGAAGGCCAAAAATTGTTTGCAGAGAGCGCAGACATGTCCTTGCATACCTTGAAGGATTCCCAGGCAACATTAAAGAGACTTGGAATCTCTGTTCCTGTGAACAAAAAGAAACCAGGCAGATTCCATAATCCAACGAATCTGGATTGCCCCATACACCCAGTCTCAAAGACACTATGACCAGCGCCACAAACAAAGGCAGAGGAGACGCCAACAAACACAAGATCAGTCATCTACGTCTCAGGCATCTACTTCAAGGCAAATGTTTTGAAGCATTAGTCGAGGACATGAGAACCCCAGATTCTCCAATCCCAGAGTTGCAGCAAATCTCCAGCCCATTTGGTGGCCGCCTCTCACCATTCAACCCAGTCTGGAAAACCGTTACCACAGACAAATGGGTTATGGAAATTATCCAGAAAGGCTACTCAGTCCCTTTTATCTCTATTCCACCTACCCACCCCCTTCCCGTCCCTCTTCAGGGACCCCTCTCATGTGCACCTGCTGGATCAGGAAATAAACCATCTCCTACAATTAGGTGCCATAAAACTTGTACCAGCTCAACACGGGCAGAGGGTTTTACTCACATTACTTTCTCACTCAGAAGAAAACAGGTGGGTGGGGGCCCATTCTCGAATTGCAAAAACTAAACAAGCTCGTGAGACAGAATGTTTTAAGACTCTAGCAACTATAATTCTGGCATTGGAGAAAGGAGATTGGCTCTTGGCCCTCAACCTGCAATACACTTATTTTCATGTTACCATCTGTCTCCACTTAGACGACTGCCTTTTGAAAGCACCAACATACCAGGCAGCAATCGACTCCACTCACACCACTATAACCGTGTTTACGGACTTAGGGTTACAAATCTACCTTCAGGAATCCACTTGGACACCCACCCAACAGTTGGATTTTATAGGGGCACACCTTGACCATCTCACAGCAACAGCACAACTATCCCAACAGTGCTTTCTTACCTTAACAAATCTAATTACAACAGTAAGAGTCAGCCCACAAGTGTACGCCAGAACGTGTTTACAATTCCTGGGGCACATGGCGGCTATGACGTTTGTCATGAAACATGCCAGGCTCCACCTGAGGTGCCTCCTCACTGTCTCTATTCCACACAGGCACTCACTCAACAGACATCTTACAATGCCCAGCAGGGTAAAAAACTTGCTCACATGGTGGATACAGTATACAAATGTTTTTTTCAGGTATCCCCTTCCAACAAAAACCTCCAACCTTAACAGTCACCACAGATGCCTCTCTGGTGGGATGGGGAGGGCACACTTGTGTGACAATACCATCCAAGGTCACTAGCCCCCAGTGGAGTCCAATCCCCACATAAATCAACTGGAGCTAAGGGACGCCCAAAAGGCCTGCCAGCGCTTTCTCCCTCTAATCCGCAAAAGACTGTCCAGATTCTCATGGACATCTTGGCAACGATGTTTTATGTAAATTGCCAAGGAGGGGCCCTATCTTATCTCCTCTGTGCAGAAGCAGTCACCTCTGCCAGTGGTGCATCTCCAACAACATAGACATCATAGCATTTTACCTGCCCGGACGCCAGAATGTAACAGCAGACCAACTAAGCAGGAACTTTTCACAAACCCACAAGCGGGAGATAGATCCTGGAATACTAAAAACTATATTCAAACAATGGGGATTCCTCTCAATAGATCTCTTTGCCATGGCCCACAATGTCAAGTGCCCACAATGCTGCTCCAGGGCTGGACTGGGCCACGCCTTTCTGGGAGACTGCTTCCTTGTGAAATGGGAGGCTGCACTACTGTATGCCTTTTTTCCCCACTTCCCCCCCTGAATCCCTCTATTGAGCCATGTCCTTCACAAGATCAAGCAAGACAAATCCAGGGTCATCCTCCATTGCACCAACATGGCCCAGACAAACGTGATTTCCATACCTGAAACAGATGGCTGTGAGACAACCACAAACCTTTCCCTTGTGCCCCATCTGCTGATGCAGGATGCCTCCATCACCCCAACATTTCAGTGCCCCATCTCAAGGCCTGTCTAATCTATGGATGACAGGACTTGAGACAGACTGTTCTAAGGAAGTACAAGACATGCTACTGAACAGTCAGCGGCTGACCACATGAAAGACACACGCACAAGTGGAAACGATTCTGTACTTGATGCCAGGACAAGCAGATTATTCCACAGTCGGCCCCACTACCCATAATCCTAGACTACTTATTGACACTCAAAAAATCTGGCCTATCTACTAGCTCACTCAGAGTGCATCTAGCAGCCATCACCTCCTTCCAATCTGATGATGTCACCATCTTCGCTCATGCACTGATTAAACACTTCCTAAGGGCATAGAGAACACGTAGTCCACACTACAGGACCCGACCCCCATGTGGGATCCCAATCTTGTTCTCCGTGCCCTGCTTGTTGTTGCACCTATCCATGAAGGTCACCTTCCTGGTAGCTATCATGTCAGCAGGAAGGGTCGGAGAGCAGAGTGCCCTAATGGCACACCCATCTTATACCACATTGTTCAAAGACAATGTAATCCTATGATCACAACCTAAATTCATAGCCAAGGTCACCTCCCCCTTCCATCTCAACCAGCCCATTTACTTACCTGTATTTTTCCCTAAATCACATGCTGACAACAGGGAGGCCTCCCTTCACCCGCTGGACCTCCACAAAGTGCTAGCGGTTTATATAGAAAGAACAAAAACATTTATAAAGTCATCCAGACTGTATCCACAACAGAATGTTCCCATAGTCAAACAGTCTCTGCTTGGAGATGATCTAAATGGATATCTACATATATCCAATTATGTTATCAAACCTATAAGCTGCAAGCTCCGTCTGGACTTTTCACACACTCCACTAGAGCACTATCCACATCTGTAGCCTTTCTCATAATGTACCCATCATGGGCATTTCTAAAGCAGCTACATGGGCATCCGCCCATCCCTTTATCAAACACTATGCATTAGAACAACAATCAGCTGCAGATGCTCAGTTTGGACTCTTGGTGCTTTCCTCCTTACATAAATCAACTCTGAAGGCCCTCCCTTCCACTGAGGGGCACTACTTTACAGCTACCTAAAGTGGAGCACCCACAGGGACACTCCGAGAAGGAGGAGGCGACGACAACTCATCTTGTGCTGTAATGGAGGTTCTTCAAGAGGGTTGACCCTGTGGGTTCTCCACTACTCACCCTCTCTCTTCTTCAGAGTTTCACGTCGATCCTCTGGGGTAGAGAAGGAACTGGGGAATGGTTGGCTGTGCGTGTGGGTAACCGGAGTGGCGTAAATGGCTACTGCACGCACACAGCCAACCTGGGCATGGCTACTAAAAATCTTCGATTATAAGCGCAGGGCATCAAGACATCTAAAGTGGAGCATTCACAGGGACAGCCATCTCGAAGAACTTCAGTTACTGCACAAGGTGAGTAACTTTCTCTTCTACCTGTAGAAGATTCTTACCTGAAAGAGCAGCCTGCTGACTATACAGGTCCTTCATAGACAACTAAGTCCAGGCAGGCATTGTCTCAACCTATTTTAAGCATGAAAAGTGAAGGCAACAGAAATAAAGTATGAAACATCTGACATACTAAATACCCCCATATGCTTTTATAAGCACTGCTAACATGGATAGGCAGGATTGTAAGTATGCTTCCTGTCAATCTAAAAAATTCCTTGGGCTAAGAACTTCTCCCTAGAAAAGGAGGGGGGAGGGGATGTAGGTCTCAGATCTGTTTCCTGTAGGCATAGGAGGCTTTTGGTTCTTCAGATGAGATGGTCAGAAAAATCAGTTCCTAGCTATCCACTTGGCAAAGCTGGATGAGGGCTCTGCTATATATGTCTTCCCCCTTCTTCAACCGCTCCTCAGAACAGTATTTTGGATGTCTCTATCTCACAGAGGAGGTCTGCTATTGTAAGATCAACCCTCTATCTGAGGCACGTTTAAAATGAATACTTGGATGAAGTGATCAGTGTTCCCATAGACTCCAAAAGAGAAGTCAACAAATAGAACTTATTTTGCTGTCCAGTCCAAATTCCATAATTTAACTACCTTATTAAACTAGTGGAACATAGCCTTGTGTTCCCCCAGGAGGGCTTTATTTTAGATGTATGAGTGTCTGTCAAGGTATTATTTCCACTTTGAACTTTAGCGTCCAGAAAGTGGGGACCTGCATGCACCCTTCTAAGCTTAATTCCTAGCTTAGATCTGATAATGCTGCCACCAACCAAAAATATAGTGTTTTGGTACACTTTCTGTCCCCCAAAACCTTCCCTGAGGGACCCAAGACCCAAATCCCTTGGGTCTTAAAACAGAGAGGAATTAACCATTCCCCCTCCCTTCCCCCTCCCAGACTTTCCCTGAGATATACACTGATCCAAACTCCTTGGATCCTAAAACAGAGAGGAATTAACCTTCCCCCCGTCCTTCTTTCCCACTCCCAGACTTTCCCTGAGAGAGACACTGATCCAAACTCCTTGGATCCTAAAACAGAGGAATTAACCTTTTCCCCCCCTTCTCTCCCCCCACCACTCCCTGGTGAGTTCAGACCCAATCCCCTTGAGTCTTACACAAGGAAAAAAATCAATCAGGTTCTGAAAAAAGAGAGCTTTTAATTAACGAAAGAAAAAATAAAAATTCTCTGTAAAATCAAGATGGAAAATGTTTACAGGGTCTTCAGCTTATGTAGACTAGAGGGATTCCCTCCCCCCTAGCCTAAGATACAAGTTACAGCAAACAGAGGTAAAATATCCTTCCAGCAAAATACACATTTGCAAATAAAGATAACTACCATGAAGACTAATCCGCCTTCTATCTAGTACTTACTGTTTTGAACATGAGAGACTTTCAGAAAGATTGGAGACAGATCTGATTGCACTTCTGGTCCCTCTTAGCTCTAAGAGCGAACAAAGAACAAAACAAACAGCACAAAGAGAGACTTCCCTCCACCAAGATTTGAAAGTATCTTGTCCTCCGATTGGTCCTTTGGTCAGGTGTCTGCCAGGTTCACTGAGCTTGTTAACCCTTTACAGGTAAAAGAGACATTAACCCTTAACTATCTGTTTATGATAGTGTCCAAGTAAAAAAAAAAAAAAAGTCAAGTTTCTGTAGTGTCATGTGTTCTGCAGATTAAAAAAAAGATACCAACATTAAATGCTTTTTTAGAACATCAATCCTGTCCCAACCTTGCAAGGTCATAGAGCACAACCACTGAGCCTGTACTGGAGATATTATTATACTTCCTGTCCATTAGAATAGGCTTCCTAATGGCTGTTCTTGCCAGTCAAATGAAGTGGAGTGTTTTTTTTTTAAGTTGGTAGCTTTCTCTAACAATAATCAGTATTGTAATTATCATTCCGACAGGTAGTCCTTACTACTGTAATAGTATTTATTCCCCGAGTACATTTGTGACGGAGATTCCATGGGGGCCAGCTGTGGTCACTCAGTTAGGGTGAACTGCAAAGAGTGGGGCAGACAATCCCCAAAAAGCAGGTGGATATTTTCAATACTTAGATTTACCAGACCAGCACAAAACAGCTTCTTTATTACCTTACTCCTTACTCAGAAGTCCAAACAACACAGTTCCCTTAAAGAGATCCAGCCTCAAGCCTCCATCCAGGTACCTAAGCCAAATATTATGATTTCTGAAAATCTTATTTAATCATATAAAAGAAAAGGTTCTACCAATCCCAAAGGATCAGACACATTACCTCCTAGGTTAATGAATGTTTCAGATCTTACCCAAATATATGCTACAGCCAATTCTTATTAACTAAACTAAAATTTATTTAAAAATAAAGAGTATGGTTAAAAGATTAATATACATACAGACATGAGTTCAGTTCACTAAGGTTCAGATTCATAGCACAGACGGTGAGCTTTGTAGTTGCAAAGAGTTATTTCAGAAATAGTTCATAGATTATAGTGCAATGTTCAGATATATTCAGGGTGTATCAGCATAACTGAGACCTGAGTCTTGCTATTCAAACTTCCCCCAATAAAGGTTAAGCAGATATAAGATGACAGAATCAGGACCCAAGGCTCTTTTACATAATTTCATGTCCTCTTTGACAAGTTGGGAGTTTTTCTGGGAATAAAAGGTAATTAGGATGACTTTGAAGGAGCTCCATCACCGGTACTTAGCTATACGAATTAACATGAAGGCAGTTTGCTTGTTTCTCCACCATTCACAGATGACTTACTATACATTTCAAAGAGAAATTAATACAGAGATATCCTATGCCAGGATATTGTTTTGATCTCTGAATTAGTAGAATACAACGGAGACAGGGACTGTTGATTATTGTTAACCCTACTCATATATATGTAAATACACAAAAACACAAACATCATCTTCCCACATGTCTTTTGAAGGTTATTTATTTTGCAGGATGTTTAACTCTTTCTGGCCATGTGTTACAACATTCAGAAATACTTCACCTTTGTTAAACAGCAAAATCCAGTACATAGGTGCTGGAACTGAGGGTGCTGCCACACCCCCAGCTTGAAGTGGTTTCCCTTATATACAGGGTTTATAGTTTGGTTCAATGGCTCTCAGTCCCTGGTCCTTAGGAGCACTACCCAGGAGATCAATGCTGCTGCAATTGATGCAGCAGGGATGGTTTAGCGGGTCTAGTGAAGTCCTGCTAAATGGATAGCAGAGCACTCTCCAGTTGACACCAGTACTCCAGCTTTCTGAGAAGAGTAAGTGAAATTGACCAGAGAGCATCTCCTGTTGACTCAATACTGTGTAGACACTGGGGTAAGTTGACCTAAGCTACATTGACTCCAGCTACATATATACTACTGTGTGTGCGTGTGTGTGGAGTAGCATAACTTAGGTTGATTTATCCCTGCAGTGAAAATAAGCCCTCAGTCTTCGGGCAGGTTAGTCATGTCTCCATCAATTAATAACTGCACCTAACTGCATATTAGTCATCCAGTCCTAGCCAATGTAATTTCCTTTCTTTTGGCAGAAACTTTCTCCATGCCATAGTGTCCAGGGGACGGTGTAAAAGATATGTAAATATAACCTATCTTGTTTTGGGTGTCCTATTTAAAGAATGATCCTGCTTCCCAGCTTGAATATACACTGCTATGAAAATCCCATTACAACAGATCTGTGGACCTTAGCACAAGGATGAGTATCTAACAGGGTAGCAGCTTGGAGCAGGGGAAGTTCACATTTTAAAATGGCCTGTTAATGTATCAGACAATATGTGAATGAACACGCTTCTCTTCTAAGTAGGGGTGGAAAAAATAAGCAAGCATGGTACTCAAATTAGTATTTTATTTGTCATTCAGGTATTGTACTTTGACAGCCTTTTAAAGGACAACAGGCAAATGACTTAATAATTAAATAGGTATAGCGGTATTTATATGAAGAACCACGGAGGGTAATACATACAGCATTTCATATTACAATATTTATCTGCAAATTAGAGCCTGGTCCTGCAGCTCTTATTTGCATGAGTAGTCGCATTGTCACCAAAAAAGCTATTGGATCAGACCTGCAATGTAATATGTTTTTATCTTGGCTAACTTCACAATCAGTTACCTTGCTTACAATGTTAATATTGTTTTAGAACAAGATGTACTGTAGGAGCATATTATTTGGTTCTTGAATTATTTGCCTGTAAAAAAAATTTGAGGTCTGTTTTATTTGCTTACAAAAAATATGCCTACCAGGAAGTTCAAACTGGAGTATTTGTGTTTTAATGCTAAATTAACAGTTCTTGGTTTACAAAATTGAGGCAAAATGTACGGATACCCTTTTCTTCTTCAAGAAGATGTTTGATCTTTCAGTTTGAAAGAAACTTATCAAAGGAAATAATTTGGGTTCTCATTTTTAACTGTATGTAAATTGTTTGCCCAAACTTTTTTCCTCCTAAATGAATATTTTCTTCTGGCAATAGTATATACTATGTGAATTTTACAAAGTAATAGTCTTGAGAAGCTGTTATCTTTATAATCCAGTATGCGTTGTACACAATATAGAAATCTATACTATAGTACAGCATAGAAGTAAGGTACATAGTGTAGAAACACCACTTAAAACTTACATTGCTGAATTCTGCAACCTTTACCCACATTGAACATTCCTTGGACTGAAATTGTGCCATTGACTTCATTGGAACAACCTAACATGAATAAGGGTTGTAGAATTAGGCCCACATTCTGTAGAATGGGGTAGGCAACCTATGGCACGCATGCTGAAGGTGGCACATGAGCTGATTTTCAGTGGCACTCACACTGCCCGGGTCCTGGCCACTGGTCCGGGAGGCTCTGCATTTTAATTTAATTTTAAATGAAGCTTCTTAAACATTTTAAAACCCTTATTTACTTTACATAAGACAATAGTTTAGTTGTATATTATAGATTTATAGAAAGAGACCTTCTAAAAACCTTAAAATGTATTACTGGCACACAAATCCTTAAATCAGAGTGAATAAATGAAGACTTGGCACACCACTTCTGAAAGATTGCCAACCCCTGCTGTAGAACATCTTATGAAACACAGGCTTTCTGAATAAACAGAGGATGTATTCTGTTCGTTTAATTAGGAAAAATATTGCTCATGTATTCCTCACTCACGGAAGTAGGCTCTGTCTACTGGAAAATGCTCCTACCATTCATTACTACTCCTGCATCTTGATCTTGTAAACGGGTGCATTACAGAAAATGTACAAGTGTCTAGCACCATATGCTTAATTTCAGGAACAAGTAGAGAATATGTGCTGTATGTTAATTTCCCTTTATTGCTATAGATGTATTGATTAGGAAATCATTTCTATATACTAATATGCAGTAATTTTCATGAACTTCCATATCCTCTATGCATTCAAGTCTTGCTTTGTTTTTAGTATTTTTCTGTAGGGGATGTATGCCACCATTCCATCCGTTTCTCGGTCTTAAATATAAAGCCCTCTTTGTGCAAGTTTTATCTTACTTTATGTATGAAATGTAAGGGAAAACATCACAGATACAGTGCTTACCATTAAAACATCAACATTTGTCATTTAGTTACTACAGCATGGTAGTGTCTGCAGTAGTATTTTGCTATACTTAGAATGGGGAATAACTGGTATATTCTTTACCTTAGTTGTAAATGCAGATGACTGTACATTCAAATTCTATTTGTATGCCCTTAGATAGATTTTTAGTGACTTAATTATGAAATGTAGGACAAGACTGAAGGGTCATTTTAATAGATTGCGCATTCAAGTTCATATTCTCAGTTGGTTCCTGATCCAACCCACTTTATAACTCCAAAAATCTCATCTAAGTTAATTTAGGGTGGAGGAAGTCTTGTATGTGAAAGCAACTCAGGGTTGGGATTGAGGTGGAGCTGTCTCTGCTGCCATTATGCTTTTACATTTATTTTGGTGCATTCAATACATATATTCACTTCAGTTCTTCCACATCCATCCTTGTCTGAGTGGTAAATAACTTTATAATGCTGCAAACTCTGTTGGTAAATGGCACAATACAAAGGGGATAGAAAAAGGATGATTGGTATCGCAGGAGTAATTATAAAGCATCTGACTCCCTAGAATTAATGTAAGTATCTGTCTGACTGCATGGTAAATGCCTATATTCAAAACATTGACTATTTAATGGTGCAGTAACCGGTAGCAATGGAAAAATTTGATGTATTTTAAGTTTACCATAATGGGTGGTTGTACATTTATTTCAATAAAGTGATTATGACATGATCATCCCTGCCTTGCCATAGCATTTCTCCCTCAAAGTCCACCAGCCCATGTTTCCTAGCTCTCATGAGAATCCCAACAACCTTGTCTGAAATATGGACGTATCTGTCAAAGAGTTCCCCAAAGGTGACTTGGATCTTTCCATCACGCCTCAGCCGAGCCATTGTTGCAATGATAAAGCACATATCTCTTATCTCCCGGTGAATGTGATTCTCTGCTCTCCTGGCCCTTTCAGCAGTTTTAGTCCCCTCTTTAGGACGACCATAGCCCTTATCTCCTTTGTGCAGGCGTGTCGACTGGGCCAGGTGGTAGTCAAATTCCTCACTGAAAGGATTCAGCTTCTGCGTTATCACATGCTGGTCTGCCCATTGCTGCCATCTGCCCTTCAGAGCATTAACAGGACTGTATTTCCTGTGGGCCTTGCTGCTTGGTTCTTCTGTAAACCTGCTTGTACTAAAAGAAACAAAGATAGGGCTTGATTTTTTTTTTTCATTTCACCACTTTTAGGGGCTCATTTTTACTGTTTTCTTTTTTAAGACTCAACTTTTTCCAGTCCAGAGTACTAACCCACTAGGTGGCATATTTTTACTAATTGTAAGGTTAGTTCTTCAGTGTAGGCATATTCAATTTATCAGTTGTGTATTTAAAAGCCACACCATTCATTGCTAGGCTGATCTTGCGTAAAACATCAACTTATACACTGGATCTCAATTTTGTTAGCCACATTTTCTGCCCAGCATTAACCCACTCTGGAGAGGTAATTACATTCATGCTTTTGCACCCACAATTTACTTGCTCATTTAGCTATCCTCCTTGTTTCTGTCAGTTCATCAGGGGCCTAGAAATTGAAGTGCAATTATTGGCACTTCAAATTTAATTTAAGTGGCAAATATTGCACCCACCGCTATTCATGATTGAAAGAACGGGGCCACTGTCTGAAAATCTGTGCCTTACAGTCCATTTTGATTTAACTAATATAACAGGGTGCATAAGTATAAGACAAATACTGCCCCATACAACAGGAAAATACTTACTTTTCATTGGTGTAAGCCCCAAATAAAATATGTGACCCAACATTTTTAGCTCATTTAAAGATTTTCAAAGGCCCAAAGGGCAGGAAGGTGTTGTCCTGACTACACTCTAATCCCATTCAACCTTGAGCCTGCTAAAAATATCCATGGCTACAATGTCATTCATAGGTATTGGGCCACATCATGAGATGCAGTTATATTGCAGAGTGCAAATCAGGACAAATGTGCAAAATGGTTTAAATTCTTGATGCTGTTACTACTCTGAGGGCAACTTTAACCTACCACGCTGCAATGGCCCAATGGGACCACAATGCAACCAAGTTTCCCAGCCACAAGCGCTTCTCTTCAGCCATACCCCTGCCCCTGCTCTGCTGGTAATGGAGAGAAAGGGTGATTGGTGTAAAAGCCCCTATCTCACTTCTTTGCCACTGGAGGACACCTGATCTCCCTGGGCCAGTTAGGTTGATTTTTAAAGTCAGTTGCACCAGTGATGTGTAAAGCACAGGACAGTCATGGCCATAATGATGTAAAGCACTATTTTGCTTCCCTCTGTTTTGCAATCATGGAATATTTTGTGTGTGTGTGTGTGTGTGTGTGTGTGTGTGTGTGTGTGTGTGTGTGTGTGTAAGATGAAGGTCTGGAAGAAGAGTGTTACAATATTACATTGCAGTACTATCAGCAAACCAGCTGTGCAGCTTGTTGTCCGGTCAGCAGAGAGAAATTGGTGAGCTTTTGACTGAGTTATTGTTCTGTTGTCCTGTTTGGAGGCGAGTTCCCCCACATAAAACGTGCAGGGAATTTGGTTTCTGAAACTTGCAGATCTCAGAAGATCCACAAAGGGCCCTAACCCTTTACACAGCATCCTGCCCAGCCCTGGCCCCCATCGGGTTCCTTGGCTGGCCACTTCCCCAACTCAATAAAGAAGGTATGTTGTGGAGGGAAAACTGAGGTAAGTTAATGCTGACTGAGTCTAAAGTAATTTATACTGATGGTTTCAATGGGGCTAAAGGGTAAACACCATAGAGGGTGTGTCTATACAGCAACTAGACACCCACAACTGACCATGCCAGACGACTCAGGCTTGGGTTCACAGGGCTCAGGCTGCAGGACTGTTTCATTGCTGCATAGACTTCCAGGCCTGGGCTGGCGCCTGAGCTCTGGGAACCTCCCACCTCAGAGTCGCAGAGCCCGGGCTCCAGCTTGAGCCTCGAAGTCTATACAGCAATGAAACAGCCTGAGCCCCACGAGCCAGTGGGTTTTCTTTGCTGTGTAGACATACCCTGAAAGTGGTTTTCCCTTACTCATATGCTTAGCTTGCTTCCTTCCTACTCCCTGTGGAGCTCTGCAAAACTCCTGTAACAGGAATTTCCTGGGATCAGGAGAAGTGAAGGAGGCAGCATAGTTGAACTGCATTCTCTGATCGTTCTTTTATTTACTTTGTCTCCTACATTTTCTGTTCCCATGTAGCTCTTTAATCCTCTGTTCTAACCAAATACTGTTATTGCCTTCCCATTCTAATCTTCTCCCTAGCTGCCTAGATTATCACCACTTTATTTCACATTTACTTTTTACTCTCAAACCCTACATGGCTAGGGATAATCTAATTCTCACTTTGCCTCTAATACATGCATCATACAGTTTAAACCCTTCCTGCTTTTCACATTTCTGTTTTGCCTCACTGTCTACTTTCTTGCGGCGTTAACCAGTAAATACACTGACTTCCAGTTTATTTTTTCAGATTAGTCTCTCCCTGTCTCATATGTTGTCAGCTGCTTGAGGCAGAAAACATGTAATCTTCTGTGTTTGTACAGCTCCTATCACAATGGATCCCCGATCCAAACTGGGACTCAGGACACTACCATGTTATAAGTAGTAATAATAATAATAATAATAATGCATTTTTGCAAGAATGCATTCTGTATTTCTAAGGGGATATTGTCCTTTGCACGATCTGTGCTGTCAATTTCCGTTGTTTCTTCGGGTGCTTAATGCATGAGAACTTCCATGCTCTTTTCTTCTGTGTGGCAGTTTTCATTACTCATGCACCACCAGTTTTGTTTCTAGGTACAAACTAAATATTATCATCCCAGAATGTTGAATTTGCATGCAGTTTGCATGCAGTCTGATTCCAGCTAGAGTTACAGCTGGCATGGATGTGGGTGCTGATGTGAGAAATAATTACTGGGACGGTGTGTTCTCACTGAAACCTTGAAGGGAAACAGAAGACTGCCTTATTTAAAACCAAACAAAACCAAAAAGTAAGTTTGTGGTTGTTAAAGCAAAACTGAATGATTAACAAAAATATCAGGTTTTATATGTTCTGAGAATATAAATTTAAAATGAAATATGACTGTTTTAAAAAATATATAATCGCACTATATATGCGAAAAATTATTCTTTCCAAGCAGATTTCAGTAAGGCAGACAGCTGTAAGTAATATAAAAGGTATTATTTTACCCTCAGTATGTATGGTTAATCTTCTGTTCTCTCAGGTAACTGCACTAAGATTTGACATATAAGATATTCGAGATATTCAGGCAACCCCAGTAGAAAGATAGTTACTTCCTTGCTAGTTACATTTTATTTTTAGTAAGCAGTTCAATTTAATTTGGTTTGGTTCCAGGTCACATTATTAGTTGCAGATAACACCCCTTGCAAATTTATTCTCTTTCCACCCTGTTTGTGAATTGCCAACATACTGATCCTGATTTCTGAGCCTGTACAATTCACTTTATTTGTATTCTCTAATTATTATGGGTGATCAGTTCTCAGCCTCTATTTGAGAACTCTTTCATATTGGCTATTAGCCATTCATTATTTGTGGGATGCGATTAGTCATCTGTATAACATGGTATTGGTCTGTCCCCTGATTGGATGACTGAAACAGAAGAAAGATGAACAGTAAATAAGACCCTTCTGGTTTGAATTTTCAGAGCTCTGTTTGTGCTAAAATTTGTGAAATATGAACACTTTCTGTGAATAGCTGCTGATGTTTATAGATAACTAATGATGTGACCCCAGGGATAGCAGTGGAGCAGAGTCCATCTGTTTGTTTGCAGATGGATTGATATATCTGTTTTGGCATTATTCCTCCAGCTCTACTGCCAGGGCTCTTGTTACTGACATGGTGATTCGGATACAGTATGAACACGCTGGCCCTGATTCTCCACAGGCCTGGTGCCTGGTGGAGCTTTTTTTACATCCAGGCTAAGTGTGTTTAAAGTGGGTGTAAAATCCTGCTATTCTGATTTGATAGGTTTTGCATTCAGTCTGCTCTTACTTGGCACAGGTGTAGATGACAGCACACGATGCGAGACAGTGGAGACATGGCTCCTGATAGGAAAGGGAAATACGGGGCCAGCTGGCTCCCTTACTCAGTGAAACCTGCAACAGGAGGAAAACTCTACAAGGATCCACTCATTGATTTTCTCCCTCATTGAATAATCACAGTAGTCCCTTCTGGCCTTAGAGGCTATGAATCTATGAACGTTCTTCCAATAGAGGGGGCGGGGGTTGTCTTATTGAATAAATAGCGAGGCACTGCAATGCTGAACCCCAAACTGATTTAGGAGCCTAAATATTTTCAGAATGGACTTAAGCACTTAGGAACCTAAATCCTACTGACCGTCAATGGGATTTTGACTCTTAAATCGTGAAATTCCTTTTGAAAATGAGCTTTAGGCTCCTAAATCAGTTGGATATTAGCATGCTACATTTAGCAATGCATCAATAGCTTTACAAATCTGGGCCTAAATTCTTAGGCTGGGATTTTCAAAGAGGCTTCAGGGAGTTCAGTGCCCAGCTACCATGGGACGTTTAATGGATTTGGGTACCTAAGAGTTAATGTTGCAAAAGTGCCCAACTCATTTAGGAGTCTAAGTCCCATGACTTTCAATGGGACTTAGGCTCCTAAGTGAGTTGTACACTTTGGAAAATTCTAGCCTAAATCCTGCAGGCTCTCTTGCAAATCCCAGCCTTAGATGCTGAATTTGAAAGTGATGTCAAAAATAAGCTGAAGCTAAGAATTACCTCCAGAATCTTGAATAATCTAGGCCAGTGATACTCAGACTGAGGCTTGTGAGCCACAAGAGGGTCTTCAATGTATCTCGTGCAACTCTTCACAGCACATGATATTAAACCCCTGTGTGATTTAATTATTAACCAATCTCAGTTATTAACCTATCAGAATGCTTTTACTATGTTAGTAACCAACTCTGGTTGATAGGATGATAATACTTGATCAGGACATGGGCGGTGGGTGGAGCCCCCCTTTGGGGAGGCTAGCTCAGCTCCACCCCTTCCGCCCATATGCCTCTGCTCCTGCAGCTGAACCACCAAGACGCCATGCCCCCCAGGGCCGTCCAAAGCCCCAAGTGCCCCCACACACACCTGCCCGGAGGAGTCCCAGGCCAACTGCAGCCACTCCACACCTCTCCTTCCCTTCCCTCCTCAGACCTCAAGCAGTGCGGGGAAAAGTGTCTCTCAGGTCTGGAAGAAACTTTTGATATGTCCCATGTAGGTTCCGGGGTGGCTGAGGAGGTGGTATTTGCTACTCAGCTTCTACTCAGACTCCAGGGAGATTACTGATGAATTCGGGAAGCTGAATAACGCATACTTCCTCCTCAGCTGCACTGGAACCTTCATGGGGCACAATAAAACTTCCCCCCCAAAACCCTGCAACTGGGAGTCCAGCAGCCGCGGCACCCTGGCCTATTATACCTGCTGCCCATGGATCAGTCATTTTGCTGTGAGATATTCTCTCTCTCTCTCCACACACACACACATCTATTTACTCGCTCTCATTTTTATATATATATATATATATATATATATATATATATATATATATATATATATATATAATTTGTGTGTGTGTGTAGAGAGAGAGAGAATATCTCTCAGCAAAATGACTGATCCATGAGCATTATATATATATGAATGAGAGCGAGAGAGTAAATGAAACAATGAATTCACACTACTGTGGGTCTTTGGGTCATGTTGATCTCTAATTTGGCTCCTGAACAACTGAGGTCTGAGTACCACTGATCTAGGAAATATTTTCTCTTTTCCCTCTCTTCCTTTTTCCAGGTAGTTTCTATTGCTATCCTACAGGTGGCAAGGAGGCTTATACACATCTGTTAATTTTTTTCTTTTTAAGGTTTGCAAACAAGTCTAGCTTGCTTTATGTCTATATGCAGTGCTCTTCAGGTAAGGCAAATGTTTACAGTAGTATTTACTTTGTAGGAAGTACACTTTTAAATATATAAAATCAATTTCCCTCTTGCAGTCTCTGGTATATGGATAATTTGTTTTCCTGAAATCAAAGGGACTAAGCTACAACCCAACTGTTTGCAGCCTTTTCTGCAAAGTTTGCTACGTGGGAGACCTTGTGAGGAGCTGTTAGACATCAGGGCATGTCTATTCCTCTTGGAGCTACCTCTGTAGGCCAAATCCTGTTTGTATTGAAATGAATGAAAGTTCTCCACCGATTGCAATATCTGGATTTTAATCCCCTGATTATTTTGGTAGCACATGGAGTCAAAAATTAACATACAATTTTTGTTTGTAATCTTCAGACAGGAACCCTTACAAGGACATATTACTTAAAGTTCAGTTTGATGCTAAGATTTAGACTTACTGTTTAATTCATTGTAGGAGAGGTATGTTTTTCATAATAATTCTTTCCACGTATATTTAAAATGAAAGTTAAATACGCTGCAATTCTTAACCTAAATAACAGATTGTGCTCTCTGTTTTCCTCACACCATGTTGCAGACATAAGGGAACCGCCTACACATCAGATTGTTTCTGAAGGATAAAACATTGTTTTGTAAGATTTGATTATAGTGATTTTTCTGACATGCCAGGGATTTCACACTTGACAATTCATACTTGGTGTTAAATTCTGTTGAGAAATGATACCAAAGTATAGTGTATTTCTTGACTAACTAAATAATCAGACCAGTTCCATATCTGAGTTATAACCACAGATGTTTGCAGCAAATGACTAGATTCCTAGACCCAAAGGGACCATTGTAATCATCCATCTATAACACAGACCATAGAATTTCCCCTAAATAATTCCTAGAGCAGATCTGTTAGAAAAACATCCATTTTTGAATGAAAAATTGTCAGAGAGGGAGAATCCATCATCATCTTTGGTAAATTGTTCCAGTGGTTCATTACCATCACTGTTAAAAATGTATGCCTTATTTCCAGTCTGAATTTGTCTAGTTTCAGCTTCCAGCCATCACGACCCCCAAATCTTTTCCTCATTGTGTGTGAGCATATATGCAAGAGAGTGGGAGTCAAATCTCAGTTTCAAAGGAGTCTCAACTCAGCCTCCATTTTTGTGCATACAGGTTTGCATCCAAAATGACTGTGCTAAAAATATGCACAAACACATGTATGCAGGTGATATACCAGGGGTAGGCAACCTATGGCACGCGTGCCAAAGGCGGCACGCGAGCTGATTTTCAATGGCACTATCACTGCCTGGGTCGTGGCCACTGTTCTGGGGGGCTCTGCATTTTAATTTAATTTTAAATGAAACTTTAAACATTTAAAAAATATTATTTACTTTAAATACAACATTAGTTTAGTTATATATTATAGACTTATAGAAAGAGACCTTCTAAAAACATTAAAATGTATTACTGGCACGCGAAACCTTAAATTAGAGTGAATAAATGAAGACTCGGCACCCCACTTCTGAAAGGTTGCTGTACCTTGCGATTAAGTGCATGCATATGTATCAGTGCTGGAAAAATTAACATGTGAATGGTTGCAAGTGTGTACAACTCTGCATCAAGGAATCTACTTTTTAAAATATTGTCCTAGTCATGTCTTTCCTTCTAACATCAATCATCTGTTAGACTCAGGTGGGTGTATTCCAAATTATAAATGTCCTGTGACTGGAGGTTAGAAGGCGAACTTTGGTAGACCTTGACCCTTCCAATCTTTTCCTTGTTTATTTCTATTAAAGTTTGGAATGCTGTTCATCGCAAATAATTTATTCAATGAATTTAGCCAATTTCTCTGTTGATCTTTATCCACAGAGTGAGTTCAATTTTTAGCAATCTATTCAAGATTCAAACTTTTTTATCACATGATTTATGTAGATATGTTTCAGCCTATGACTGAACTGTTTATCACAATAATCAATATGAGTATTTTGCTCATGCTGTGCGAGTAAGGATCTAAGTCTCATGATATTACCTTTGTGAGTCTGAAGTTATCAAATCAGGGGTGGAAATGGGGGGCTACCTTTTCTTAAAACTCGATAGTCTCCCTTTGGCCCTTATCCAGCTACTAAAAATTTGGCTTCCCATTTTCTCCTCTCCCTCCTGGAAACCCTCAGGGACTAACAACCATTTTGGTGCACTCTAATAAAGTGTTTGTTCACTTACAGTGATGGCATGGGTCGTTTAATCCTCATAATGTGGTCAGATTCTACTTGCTGGAGTCTGCCTTCTACCTCGCCCCCATAACCACTGTCGTCCATATCCAGGTTGTCACTGCGACATTTATGTAGCTCCAACTCTGGGACTTTATCCTCTTGTTCCATCTGTTTCCAACCCTTGGTTAGCTCAGTCACCAGATTTGAGCACTTCCTCTGCCTTGTAGGAGACATTTTGTCACCAAGGATTTTGTCAAAATTACTTGACTCTTCCTTGCACCCGCAGATCTCTGGGCTCCCATTATCCTTCTCGTATCTATCACTGAGGAGGCTAATGTAATTTCCTCTTTCATAGACTTTACTTACAACGGTTTTGGTCACCTCTTTGCTTTTAATGTTAAGCTTTCTGAGAGCTTCATCAGATTCACTTGAATCTTTTTCTACATCCCTTTTAGCCACTGCCTCCTTCCCTGAGGATTTTTCCTCACTCTTTTCTTGGTTGCTCTTAGTAGAAACTGGCCATCTTGATAATAGCCTTTCTTTTGGTGGCTCGGCTGGTGGTTCTTCTGCATTGGGCATCCATCCTGGGGGCTCTTGGGCTTGCTTTGTGTTGTGGTCACTTGCCCACTGTTGCCAGCCTCGTGCCAAGCTGATTACTAGGCTGGCAGTTCGGATCTTTTTGATGGCCCTTTTTGCAGGTGTAGCTTTTTGGCTTTCTTCTGGAGGCATGTTGCTGTCTGCTGCTGCTGCTTCTCTATCTCTTGTGGTAACCACCTGGTGAATGAATATCCTAGACTGACTAACTTCCAGAGGAGAGAGCTACAGGGATTTAAATAGAAACAGGAGGAGTTTGTGATATTGGAAACTATGTGAAGCATTTCTCACAGATATAGTGCCTCTACTCTGACAGTGTTCTTTTTTTAATACCCCAGGGCTTGCATTTTATCTCAGCAGATGGACACTGCATAAAGTAAACAAGGATGACACAGACTGCCTACTTTTTTTTTTTTTTTTTTTTTAAAGTTGAGAGCACCTGGAGTTTTTTTCTCTGCCTAACGGCAGGGAAGTTAACGTTCTGCAGGAGAATTCACAAGTGTTTGGGTTTTTTTCAGGTTAGGCTAGGTTAAGCATAAGAAGGTTAGGATGACAGATAGTGAAGTCCAAAAGAAATTAGAATTAGCCAGATTCAAAGCTGAAGAGAGAGACAAAATGAACATGATAGACAGATGGCCTTAAGGCACTTGGAGTTGGAGGCACAAACAGCCAGAGAAGAGACTGCCTACAAGAGAGCTATGGAAGCAGAAAGAGCCAGAGAGGAGGCTGCCCTTAAGAGAGCTATGGAGGACCAGAAGCATGAACAGGAGGAGAGGGAAAGAGAGAGGAAGCATGACCTCACTGTTATGAAATTGAAAAGACAGAACCCTTCAGCAGCTGGCTCCACTTCCCCAAAAATAGGAGTGACTATGTCCGCAGTATGATGAATCCAGTGATATTGCTGCATATTTCATCATCTTTGAAAGACTGTGCACCCTCCATGCTATCCCTGATGAGCACAAGATGACCACATTTGGTAGCAAAATTGACTGGAAGAGCTCTGGACATATTCAATAAGATGCCTATTGATGATGCTTCTGACTATGGTAAATTTAAGGATTTGGTTTTAAAACAATCTCAGATTACCCCTGAAACATACAGAGTAAAATTTACTTAGTCCAGCCCCTCTCTTAAAGGCTCTAATGTGTCTTATGTAAACCAGGTGAAGGATCTGTTAGATAAATGAGTCAAAGGAAGGGATGTAATTAGCTCTGATGGAATGTGTAATTTGGTTGTACAGGAGCAGGTCCTGACTATGACCAATGATGATGTAAAACCGTGGTTATGGGTTAAGAAAATGGACTCAGCAGAAAGTCTTGCTTCTTATGCTGATCAACATGAGAAGTCCCAGAACTCCAGAGAGGCGGGGAAAATCGGAACAAAACAGGTGGAGGTAGCAGAGAGGAACAACCCTGGTCGCAGTTTGGGCAGATACCAGAAGGGACACCCCGAGACCACACCATACCACCGGGGGCAGCCCACGACCCCACCTACACCCCAAGGAAAACCCCAGACATCTTACTGTCCCACCACATCACTCTTCAGCAACCCACCTTGTCCCACTGACCAGTCAGCTGGTCGATGTTTTAAATATAATGAGCTGAGGTATGTAAAGGCCAACTGTCTGAAGAAACCCAATAGAATACAGTTCATTGCACCGGGGTCCCACCAAAAGTCCTCAGGTCCAGATGCCTCCCAGGTACCCTCAGAGCAAAGGGAAACTGTGAGTGTGGGTGAGAGGAAGGTTACAGTGTGGAGGGACACTGGAGCCCAAGTGTCAGCTATCCACCAATCCTTAGTGGACCTCAATTTAATCAACCCAGAGGTCCAAGTGATGTTTCAACCCTTCAAGTCAACTTCTTTTGACTTGCCTACAGCCAAGTTACCTGTCCAGTACAAGGGCTGCTGAGGAATGTGGATTTTTGCAGTCTATGATGATTATCCCATTCCCATGCTGCTGGGGGAAGACTTGGCCAACCATCTGAAACTAGCCAAGCAGGTGGGATTGGTCTCCCACAGTGAGGCTAAGTAAGCCATCACACCTAGCTCTGTTCCTGAGCCTTCTACCAGGGCCCTGTCTGTGTTACCAGAGACCCAGATAGAGGTGATAGAACCGGACTCCATGCCAATGTCTTTGACAGCAGTAGTAGAACCAGGTGCAGAGACCCAGCCAGAGCCAGTCCCAGAACAGGAACTGGCAGAGCAACCAGCACCAGAACCATTGCCAGCACTGAATCCAGCGCTTGCAAACCCATCTACAACTTAAATGCCAGAGGACACCACTGAGCCTGCACTGGCAGCAGTAAATAAACCTACGCAAGAGGCTCAGCCAGAGCCTGAAATACAGCATAGTGCACCAGCAGAGAGCGGTTCACAGTCAATGGAAACAACTCCATCACCTACATCGTTTCCAGAGGGATCAAACCCAAATCCCCAATCCAGTGAGGAACTGATGTCTCAGCATCAAGGGAACAGTTCCAGGCCGAACAGGAAGCAGATGAAAGCCTCCAGGGAGCTTGGACGGTGGCACAGAGCAACCCACCACCTCTCAGATCCTCTAATTGATCCCAGTTTGTTGTGGAAAGAGGACTTTTATACAATGAAATTCTTTCTGGTGGGCTCCAGGAAGACTGGCATCCTCAAAGACAGTTGGTAGTTCCAACAAAGTACCGGATAAAGTGGCCATGCTGGGGTGAACAGGACCAAAGACCGTTTGGGGAAGTCCTTCCACTGGGAGGGAATGGGAAGGATATTTCTACCTATGTCTGGTCTTGTGAAGTGTGCCAAAGAGTGGGAAAACCCTAAGACCAGGTCAAAGCCCCTCTCCATCCACTTGTCATAATTGGGGTTCCATTTCAGCGAGTAGCTGTGGATATTCTGGGTCCTTTTCCAAAAAAGACACCCAGAGGAAAGCAGTACCTACTGACTTTCATGGATTTTGCCACCTGGTGGCCAGAGGCAGTAGTTCTCATCAACACGAGGGTTAAAAGTACGTGTCAGGCACTAACAGACATTTTTTCCAGGGTAGGTTGGCCATCTGTCATCCTTACAGATTCAGGAACAAATTTCCTGGCAGGGACCATGAAAAGCCTTTGGGAAGCTCACGTGGTGAACCACTTGGTTGCCACCCCTTACCACCATCAAACCAATGGCCTGGTGGAGAAGTTTAATGGAACTTTGGAGGCCATGATACATAAATTCGTAAATGAGCACTCCAACAATTGAGTCCTAGTGTTGCAGCAGTTGCTCTTTGCCTACAGGGCTGTACCACATCCCAGTTTAGGGTTTTCACCCTTTGAACTTGTGTATGGCCGCGAGGTTAAGGGGCCATTACAGTTGGTGAAGCAGCAATGAGAGGGGTTTACACCTTCTCCAGGAACTAACATTCTGGACTTTGTAAACAACCTACAAAACACCCTCCAAACCTCTTTAGCTCTTGCTAGAGAAAATCTAAAAGGTGCTCAGGAAGAGCAAAAAGCCTGGTATGATAAACAAGCCAGAGAGCATTCCTTCAAGTAGGGGACCAGGTCATGGTCTTGAAGGCACTCCAGGCCCATAAGATGGAAGCATCGAGCAAAAGGCTATTCACAGTCCAAGAGCTGTTAACTATCTCATAGCATCCCCCACCTCAAACCTAAGGCCTAAACTGTACCATGTTAATTCTCTAAAGCCCTTTTATTCCAGAGAATTAAAGGTTTGTCAGTTTACTGCCCAGGGAGGTGATGACGCTGAGTGGTCTGAAGGTGTCTACTACGAAGGAAAAAGTGAACCTCTCAATGACCCTTGGACATATGCAGTGACAGCAGATCAAGGAGTTGTGCACTATCTTTGCACTGATGATCTCAGCCCCCCAGGACAGACCGAACGCACATACTGCTTCACTGACACAGGTAATGCTCACCCAATTAGAGTTCAACCTTACCGGGTGGCTCCTCAAGCCAAAACTGCTATAGAAAGGGAGATCCAGGACATGCTACAGATGGGGGTAACCCACCCCTCTAACAGTGCATGGGCATCTCCAGTGTTCTAGTTCCTAAACTGGATGGGGAAATACGCTTTTGCATGGACTACCGTAAGCTAAATGCTGTGACTTGCCCAGGTAACTATCCAATGCCATGCACAGATGAGCTATTGGAGAAACTGGGATGTAACCAGTTCATCTCTACATTAAACTTAACCAAGGGATACTGGCAAGTACCGCTAGATGAATCCGCCAAGGAAAGGTCAGCCTTTATCACCCATGTAGAGCTGAATGAAGTTAATGTGCTCCCTTTCAGACTGTGAAATGCACCCGCCACCTTCCAAAAACTTCTAGATAGTCTCCTAGCATGATTGGGAGAATCTGCAGTTGCCTACCTTGATGATGTGGCCATCTTTTCTGATTCATGGGCAGAACACCTGGAACATCTCCAGAAGGTCTTTGAGCACATAAGGGAGGCAGAACTAACTGTTGAGGCTAAAAAGTGTCAAATGGGCCTAAACAGAGTGACTTACCTTGGACACCAGGTGGGTCAAGGAACTATCAATCCCCTACAGGCCAAAGTGAGTGCTATCCAAAAGTGGCCTGTCTCAAAGTCAAAGAAAGAGGTCCAAGCCTTCTTAGGCTTGGCCAGATATTACAGGCAATTTGTACCACACTACAGCCAAATTGCCGCCCCACTGACAGACCTAACCAGAAAGAAACAGCCAAATGCAGTTCAGTGGACTGAAGAGTGGTAGAAGGCCTTTAACTAGCTTAGAGTGACACTCATGTCTGACCCTGTACTAAGGGCCCCAGACTTTGACAAACCTTTCCTAGTAACCAACAATGCATCTGAGAAGGAAGGACCAGATCAAGAATACCATCCTGTCACGTTTCTCAGCAAAAAACTGTCTGAGAGGGAAAGCCACTGGTAAATCTGCCAAAAAAGGAATGTTACGCCATTGTATATGCCCTGGAAAAGCTACACCCCTATGTTTGGTGATGGTGTTTCCACCTGCAAACCTACCAAGCTGTGCTGAAGTGGCTTCATACCATCAAGGACAATAACAAAAAAACTTCTCCAGTGGAGTTTAGCTCTCCAAGATTTTGATTTTGAAATACAACACATTTCAGGAGCTTCTAACAAAGTAGATGATGCAGTGTCCCATGAAAGTTTCCCAGAATCAACTAGTTAAAATCATCCTTGAAATGTGGAAAATACTGTTAGGTTTTATATAATCAGTAGTATATCTAAAGGTGCATGTGTCTTATTAATTCTGCCTTCTCCTAGAGTTCCAGGAAGAAATCACAGCCAGTGTGGAGTAGGCTGTCCAGCACCATCTGTGATTTGGGGGGCGTATCATAAATATACAGCTAAGGGTAGCATAAAATCCCTCCTTTACCTGTAAAGGCTTAATCCCTCCTTTACCTGTAAAGGGTTAAGAAGCTTAAATAACCTGGTTGCACCTGACTAAAAAGACCAATAAGGGGAGAAGATGCTTTCAAATCTGTAGGGGAAGGTTTTTGTTTTGTGTTCCTTTGTACTATCCGGGTCAGCGAGGAACCAGGGCAGGGAAAATACATCTCCCTAAGCCATAGCTGAACTAAGCATCTAATCTTACAGAAATAGTAAGTAATAGCAAGGAAATGCGTTAGATTATCTTTTGTTTTAGCTTGTGAATTTTTCCTGTGCTAAGAGGGAGGTTTATCCCTGTTTTTATAACTTTAAAGTTTTTGCCTGGAGGGGAAATCCTCTGTGTTTTTGAATCTCTTTTGTTAACCTTACAGGGTATCTTCCACCCTGATTTTACAGAGGTGATTCCTTTACCTTTTCTTTAAATAAAACTTTTTTAAAGAATCCGATTGATTTTCAGCATCCTAAAGACCCAGGGTATTGTGATCTGTGCTCACTTTGTAACCAGTTGGTTAGGATATTATTCTCAAGCCTTCCCAGGAAAGGGGGTGTAAGGGCTTGGGTGGATATTTTTGGGTAAGAGAGGGCTCCAGGTGGCACTCCCTGAATGTTTGTTAAATCACTTGGTGGTGGCAGCATACCATCCAAGGACAAGGGATTTGTGCCTTGGGGAAGTTTTAACCTAAGCTGGTAGAAATAAGCTTAAGGAGGCTTTCATGCAGGTCCCCACATCTGTACCCCAGAGTTCAGAGTGGGGAGGAAATCCTGAGAATGGCTATGTGCTCAAATGGTACCTCTATTATTGGAAGGGGTATCAAAGGGGCCCGCAAGCGTAGGCGAGGGCTATGTAGCTGACACTCCAGATAAGAGGTGCGCTATCGCCAGACATCTTTGTGTACTCCTGGCCAGAACCACCTCCACAGGATCCGTGCCTGGATTTTCTCTACCCCAGGTGTCCTCCAAACAGATGACTGTCGGTGAGGCTCAATATGGGTTTGTGTTTTTGTGGCACCAGTAGTTGTATTTCTTGCTCCTGTATTTGAACCACCTGGTACAGACCTTCACTATAAAGTAAGGTCCTGGACCCCAGACCCTCCCATTCACGGGTATCCCATCTATCTTGGCTGCCTCTTTCCTGGCGTTATCATATCTGGGGTCTTCCGTCTGGTCCCGCCTGAAAGTCTCTCTCCCGGGACCAGATGGAGGACTGCCCAAGCTCCCAGGGGCCGGCTTCTGCTTCTTCCAACTGCTTGCTGCCATCATGACTAGGGCTGGCCTCCAGCTCACCTTCTGTGGTGGTAGTTTCTCTGTTGGCTGCTCGTGTCCATCTACCTCCTGGGGCGGTCTTCTGGCCCTGGATCAGGATCTGGGTTCCCAAGGCCTCCACAGCCTTCCTCTCTTTTTTTTGGTCTTCCAGGTCTTTCGGGGGGCTGAGAACAGATCCTGAGAAAGGGGGTTCCAAAGAGGATGGATCTAGACTGTTCTCAGTGGTACCTGATGACAGAACAAGGAGTAATAGTCTCAAGTTCCAGTGGGGGAGGTTTAGGTTGGATATTAGGAAAACTTTTCCACTAGGAGGGTGGTGAAGCACTGAAATGGGTTACCTAGGGAGGTGGTGGAATCTCCTTCCTTACAGGTTTTTAAGGTCAGGCTTGACAAAGCCCAGGCTGGGATGATTTAGCTTACCCGATATGAGGTACAAGCACTGTAGTCTCTGCTCCATTTATCTTTACCGGCCTGGTGTAGTTATGTGGGGCTAATGCAATCCCCACAGGATGGATAAGGGAGCACAGGACCTCCAAATCCCCCAAGTTACATTGCATAGGCTGCTTGGTGCTGGGACACTGCTGCTATGTGTCCCCACTCCCCACATGCAAAACATCTATAATTGCTTCTAGTCACTCTATCATGTGGGTTTAGTCCCAGGGTTCCCCCCCACTCAGGCCAATCCCTTCCTTCTGGGGTCCCTGCTGGTTTTCATCCTCCCCCTCCTCCTTCCACCTAGGACTCCCCGGGGATTTGGCCACCCAACCTTCCAGGGTTGGGGTCGGGTGCTTGCCTTGGATAGTTGGGTCAATTCCCTGGCTGTCATCCATCTTTCTACCAGCCTGATCATTTCATCTTAGATGGACGGATTCTTTTGGCCTACCCATTTGTTGAGGTCTGGCTGCAGTCCCTGGGTGTAATAGTCCATTACCAGGGTCTCCAAAATCTCCTCCAGGCTGCATGCCTTGGGCTGTAACCACTTCTGCACAAGGTGTATGAGATCGAATAGCTTGGACCTTGGCGGTTTGTTCTCCTGGTTCTTCCACTCATGGAGCCTCTGGGCCTGTACCGCTGCTGCCACCCTGATCATGCTAGGATCTCTGCCTTCAGCCAGGGATAGTCAATGGCGTCCATGGCAGGCAGGTCAAAGTAGGCCTTCTGAGCCTTCCTGCACAAAAAAGGGATGAGACTGCTGACCCACTGCTCCTGGGGCCATGCCTCATGCTGAGCAGTCCTTTCGAATGAGAGGAGATAAGCATCTGTCATCTTTGGCAGACAACCAGCAGCCCTCAGAGTTTGCATCCCGTCAGCCCCCCAGGCCTGGGTGGTGAAGATCTTCAGCTGGTCAACTACCTCTTGCAAGAGGGCATGATCTTGGGTTGCCTGGCCGAATAGTAATTGATTGGTTTCTTGCTGTAGCCACATAGACTCCTTTTGAACCATTGCCTGAACCCAGGTGGCCTCCTACTGGGCTGCTGTGACTTGCACCAGCGCTGTCACCACCTCCTCCATTGTGTTACAAAACAAAAAAAACCAAACCCCAGTGTACTTTCTTTTTTTAACCTTTCTTCCATCACACTGTGAATGATGATCCCACTTTTAAGACCAGGTGTGACAAAGCTCTGACCTAGTCTCAGTGGGTCCTGCGCTTCCAGGTGGATTACGCTACCTCAGAGGCTCACTGTGACCCTCTGCATAGCCCTTCTCTCTCTAGAGGCAAGGTTCATGGCCTACTAGCCATTTTCATCATAAGCGAGCAAGGGAGGTGAGGAGAAACTACACTCCCTTGCACAGTCTCTGTACTCTCCTGGTCTCCATGAGTAATCGAGGAAGGAGTGGGGGAGTCCGGTCCTATCCTCTATTCCAGACCCTAATAGTAGCAGGTATTGGTAGCTTTTACCTGGGCCACTTCCCCACAGCAGCCCCAACTTCCTCAATATTTTCTTTACCCTTACTTCTGGGCCTCCTTCCTTTTTCCTGATAAGGTTTGTACTGCTCAGTTTCACCAGCAGTGCAGCTTCCTCCTACAGCTCCTGACATGCACGCCCACCTGACTAACTGGGAGGCTTTTAACTAGCTTCAGCCAGCCCCTGATTGGCTTCAGGTGTCCCAATCAACCTGGCTGTCTTCCCTGCTTTCTGGAAGGATTGTTATTGGCCCCAGGTGTCTTAATTGACCTGGAGCAACTGCCATTTGCTTAGCCTGCTTACAGGGATTTGTTTAGCCTCCCACTACTTTCCTATAGCCATCTGACCTTGTCCTGTCACAGTACTCTTTGCCTTATTTTTCTAGAAGAATCTAACATTTTTATATGTGGTGCTACTACTAATAATTAAGACTATGTTTTAGTCATGGGTATTTTTAATAAATGTTGTGGACAGGTCACGGGCAGTAAACAAAAATACATGGCCAGTAACCTGTCCATGACTTGTACTATATACCCCAGACTAAATCTTGGGGGAGGGAGATGGCTTGGGGGCATTATGAGTGCAGAGTGGGTTGGGTGGTGGCGTGCGGCCTAGGATCCCCACTGGTGCTGGGGAGAGGGGGGTTGGTGGGGCTGGCGGGATCCCTATCTGGCTCTGTGCCTCCCCAGAAGTGGCGACATCCCCCTTCTTCAGCTCCTAGGTGGAAGTGTGGCCAGACAGCTATGTGTGCTGCCTCTGCCCCGAGTGTTGGCTCCGCAGCTCCTATTGGCCAGGAACAGTGGCCAATGGAACCTGCAGGGGTGGTGCCTGCAGGAAGGGGCAGCCCCAGGCCCCAGCATGCCAAGTGCGTGCTTGGTGTGGCAAGCCGCGGGAGCGCTCTGCCAGCGCCTCGAGAGCAGCAGGCAGGCTGCCTTCCGCGGCTTGCCTGCAGAGGGTCCGCTGGTCCCCCGGCTTCGGTGGACCTCCCACAGGCAAACTGCCAGAGGCAGCCTGCCTGCCGTGCTTGGGGCAGCAAAATCCTTAGAGCCTCCCCTGCCTGCAGGCAGAGGCAGTGTGCAGAGCTGCCTGGCCACACCTCTGCCTAGGAGCTGATGGAGGGGGATGTCACTGCTTCCAGGGAGTCCCCTGAATTAAGTGCCATCCAAAGGCCTCACCCCATCCTGTGCCCCAAACCCCTGCGCCCCCACACCCAAACTCCCTCTGCTGCTGGAATGGGGGCATGGTGGCCCAAGACTGCCCCAGCAGCGGCCGGTGCAACTGGCCCAAAGGCCACCTGAGCTGCTCAGGCAGCCCTTGGGCCAGGCACATCAGCCACTGCAGAAGTCATGTAAAGTCACAGAATCCGTGACCTCCGTGGCCAACTCACAGCTTTACTAAAAATTAATACTTTACATTTATATACTAGGTTATGTCTACACTACGGGATTATTCCAGTTTTACAGAAACCAGTTTTTTAAAACAGATTGTATAAAGTCAAGGGCACGCAGCCATACTAAGCACATTAATTCAGTGGTGCATCCATGTAGCGAGGCTAGCATCAATTTCCTGAGCAGTCTCCCCCGCCCATTGGAATGCTGGGTTGAGATCCCAGTGCCTGATGGGGCAAAAAACATGCCTTTGGTGCTTCTGGGTACAGCCTCACCTCTCCCTCCATGAAAGCAGCAGCAGCCAACTGTTTCGCGCCTTTTTTCCTGGGTGAACTGTGCAGATGCCATTCCACGGCAAGCATGGACGTTTTAAACACCTCACGCATTCTTGTGCAGTCAATGCTGAACTGGGACCTGCAAAGTCAGGCAAGGAGGCGGCGGCTACAGCAGAGCGGCGATGAGAGTGATGAGTACATGGACACAGAATTCTGTCAAACTGCGGGCCCCTGCACTTTGGAGATCCTGCTGGTAATGGGGCAGGTTCTAGCCATTGAACACCGATTTTGGGCCCGGGAAACAAGCACAGACTGGTGGGACCGCATAGTGTTGCAGGTGTGGGACAATTCCCAGTGGCTGCGAAACTTTCGCATGCGTAAGGGCACTTTCATGGAACTTTGTGACTTGCTTTCCCCTGCCCTGAAGTGCCAGAATACAAAGATGAGAGCAGCCCTCACAGTTGAGAAGTGAGTGGCAATAACCCTCTGGAAGCTTGCAGCACCAGACAGCTACCGGTCAGTCAGAAATCAATTTGGAGTGGGAAAATCTACTGTGGGGACTGCTGTGATGCAAGTAGCCAAAGCAATCTCTGTGAGAGTAAGGGGAAGACCGTTATGGTGGGGTGGGAGGCTGAGGCAAATCACCTGGCCACTGATTACGCACAGCCAGACACCAGGAAGCAGTGCGCATTAGAGAAGCTTTGAAAACCAGTTTCATCACTGGCCAGGGTACAGTGTGACTGTTGTGTTTGCTTCTCCTTGATGAAACCGCCCCCCTTGATGGACTCATTCCCTGTAAGCCACACTCACCCCCCTTCAATCACAGCTTGCTTTCTAAGGAAATAAAGTCACTCTCTTTTAAAAATCATGTATTCTTTATCACTTAATTATAAAAAGAGAGAGAGAACTGACAAGGTAGCCTGGGTGGGGTTTGGGAGGAGAATAGTAGGGAAGGAAAAGGCCACTAAAAAAATTTCATAATAATGAGAGCCTTTTGGTTGGGCTGTCCACTGGGGTGGAGTGGGTGGGTGCATGTAGCCTACCCCCACGAGTTCTTACTTATCTGGCGGGTGAGGAGACTAAGAAACATGGTGAGGGGGGAGGGTGGTTATACAGGGGCTGCAGTGGCACTCTGTGATCCTGCTGCCGTTCCTGAAGCTCCCCCATACGCCGGAGCATGTCAGTTTGATCACGCAGCAGCCCCAGAGTTGCATCCCACCACCGCTGATCTTCCTGCCGCCACTTCTCATCTCGAGCGTCCCTCCTGTCCTCATGTTGGTCCCTCCTGTCCTCATGGTCACTGGCATCTTTCCTGTACTTTGCTACCATGTCCTTCCACTCATTCAGATGAGCTCTTTCATTGCGAGTCTCTTTCATGATTTCCAAAAACATTTCTTCTCGCGTCTTTTTTTTCTGCCGCCTTATCTGAGAGAGCCTTCGGGACGGAGTAGGGAGGCTTGAAAAATTTGCAGCTGCATGGGGGAGGGAAAAAAGGGAGAGAAGTATTTAAAAAGATACATTTTAGAGAACAATGGTCATACTCTGTCACGGTGAACAACACTATTCACCTTACATAGCACATGTGTTTTCACTACAAGGTCGCATTTTGCATCTTAATATTGAGTTCCTGCGGCTTTGGTGTTACAGATCACAGACACATGTCCGGGCAGCAGAATTCGGCTTGCATGCGGCCATGGTAAGCCATTGTCTTTCATCTTCTGCAGCCTTCATCTATCCAGCGCCCTCCTTTCCCAAATAGCAAGCAAAGCCCGTTGAGTGCTGCTTCTTTCCTGTTAATGTGCAGCAGCAGAAACCACCCCGTGGCTGGTATCATGGACGGTCACTGCTAAACACCCTCCTTCCCCCCCCCCCCGCACCGCGTGGCTGGTAGCAGGAAAGATCCCTGCTAGCCAAATGTGGAAAAGCTCGGTGCCAATCGCGCCCCCTCTCCCCCCACTTGGCTACCTGCAAGGAAGGATTTCTTTTAAGCCACAGGCAAACAGCCCAGTAGGAATGGCCATCTCTGTCTCCTTACTTAAATTCCTGAATTTCAACCAGGTTACCATGAACGATATCACTCTCCTGAGGATACCGCAGCGAGATAAAGAACGGATGTTGCTTGAATGCCAGCAATCACCGGGACCATACGCAGCTAGGCTTTGTCATGCAATGATATCAGATTACTTGCCATATGCATGGCGTGATCAAGTGTCCTACCATGGAGGACGGAATAAAGCAGCGCTGCCCAGAAACCTTCTGCAAAGGCTTTTGGAGTATCTCCAGGAGAGCTTCATGGAGATGTCCCTGGAGGATTTCCACTCCATCCCCAGACATGTTAACAGACTTTTACCATGAATGCATCCCAAGTCCTCAGGGCAAATTAATCATTAAAAAAATGCTTGCTTTTAAACCATGTCTTATATTTACAAGGTACATTCACCAAAGGTCACTTCCATGGCTTCATTGTCTGGGATAGTTGCTTGGGAGGGTAATTCCGTCAGAGTGAGAAAAAGCTCCTGGCTGTTGGGGAAAACGGAGTGCTGTGTGCTCTCTACAAGTTCGTCCTTCTCTTCCTCCTCATCTTCCCCATCCGCAGAATCCTCAGCCATGGTTGTGATTACCACCCCCATCTCAGAATCCACGGACAGGAGTGGGGTAGTGGTGGCGGGCCCCCCTAGAATTGCATGCAGCTCAGCATAGAAGCGGCATGTTTTTGGCCCTGCCTCGGACTTTCCATTTGCTTCTTTGGTTTTCTGGTAGGGTTGTCTGAGCTCCTTAACTTTCACACGGCACTGTACTGAGTCCCTGGTGTGGCCTTTCTGCATCATGGCCTTGGACATTTTTTCAAATGTTTTTTCATTTCATCTTTTGGAATGGAATTCTGTTAGCACAGAATCCTCTCCCCATACAGCAATCAGATCCAGTACCTCTCGTGCAGTCCATGCTGGAGCTCTTTTTCGATTCTCAGGAAACTGCATTGTTATCTGTGCTGATGAGTTCTGCGTGGTCACCTGTGCTGGTAAGCTCTCCACTATGGCCATACAGGAAATGAAATTCAAAAGTTCGGAGGTCTTTTCCTGTCTACCTGGCCAGTGTATCTGAGTTCAGATGGCTTTCCAGAGCAGTCACAATGGTGCACTGTGGGATAGCTCCCGGAAACCAATACTGTCGAATTGCGGCCACACTAACGCTAATCCGACATGGTAATATCGATTTCAGTGCTACTCCCCTCGTCGGGGAGGAGTACAGAAATCAGTTTTAAGAGCTTTTTATATCGATATAAAGGGCTTCGTTGTGTGGAGGGGTGCAGCATAAAATCAGTTTAACGCTACTAAATTTGGTATAAACGCGTAGTGTAGACCAGGCTGTATCCTTAGCCTGAAAACCCCCAAAGTGGTTATGTTTAAGTGTTTCTTTTTTAAAAAAAAAATCCACTTTGCTTCTATTTTGGTCTTAAATTACATATTAAAGACTTCCTCCACACCTTCAGTTCTTCCGTTTTCCTAGCTAAACAACTTGACTTCTCCCAATTAATTGAATCTCATGCCTGTCATCTCAGCTACCTTTTCAACACCACTGACTCACTCTTCAAATCTTCCCCCACCTCCTCCCTTTGCTTCTCTCACTGCAAGGCTATCGCCAATTGAAAAATGACAAAATGCAACATGATCTTCCCTTACTTTCCCCTCTCTTACAACTCACTCCTCTTTCTCCTTATCACAGACGCAGAAGTTTATCATCTGCTTTCCTCCTTAACCTCTCCATTTGCCAGTGATCCTATCCAATCCCATCCCATCTCTTGAGCTTCTTTGTGCCCACTTTCAACTTCTCCCTTATTCTGTTCCTCAACCTCCCATTCTCTTCTGTTTTTTTCCCTTCACAATACCAACGTGCTTTACTGTCTCTCATCTTAAAAAAAAGTCCTTGACCGCACTTGTCTCCCCAATTACAGCTCCATCTCTCTTCTCTATTTAATCTCTAAACTCAATGATTGCAGACAGCACATTCAATATCTGTTTTTTCTTTCCTCCAATTCCATTCTAGACCCTCTCTTCTGCCCCTTGCACCCCATTGAAACCACTTAACTAAAGTCTCTAATGAAAACTTCCTATCTAAAGCTCCAAACCAGTACTCCACCTTCATCTTCCTTTATCTGCTTCATTTTCCATACTCCTCTTGAAAACTTGTCTTGTGTGATGATGTCCTCTCCTGATTCTCCTCCTACTTCTCTAATTGCTCCTTCAGCTTGAGGGTTCTATAGTGCTCCTTCCGTCTTCCCTTCTCTTCTCTTTCTACAGCTTATCTCTGGCTAATTTCATCCACTAACACAAATTGAATTACTGCCTCTATGCTGACAGTTCACAGATCTGCCTCTCTACTCCAGACCTGTCTTTTTCTGTCCAAACTAAAGTCTCAGCCTGTCTCTTTGACATCTCCTCATGCATATCTGGCTATCAACTCAGCATGGTTAAAGCAGAACTCCTAATCTTCCCCTCAACACTACTTCCTTTCTTGATCACTCTGAACATCACCAACATTCTGCCTGTCACTCAGGCCCTTAACCGGAGTGGTCCGCTTTGACTTGGACCTCTTTCTAGGTTTTGTAAAAGCAGAAAAGAGTCCCGTGGCACCTTATAGACTAACAGATGTATTGGAGCATGAGCTTTCATGGGTGAATACCCACTTCGTCGGATACATGTAGTGGAAATTTCCAGAGGCAGGTATAAATATGCAAGCAAGAATCAGGCAATGGAATTTAGGCATCTCAATTCTGTTGAAAGTAGATGTCTTGGATGAAGTGTTCTACCAGGTTTATTTTTGTTATATATTATTTAGGTATCTTGAACCCAATCCTGCAACTATTCTCTCATGAGTAAAGTTCGGGAACAGTCACACTGAAATTGATAGCACTGTGAATAAGGATTACTCTTGTGACAAAGGGTTGCAGGTTCAGGACCGTATTAAATAACCTTAAATTTAAATAATGTATTTAATTTTTCTAGAAACAATTACCTTGGTTTATGGGTTTCATTTTTTCCCTACTCTTAAATTAAAAAAAGTGAAACAAATCAATGAAACTAAGCAGCAGCCAGAAAAACTTGTTCAATCTACTGTCAAATCAGTTCTGCACTGCAATGTGTGAAATGAAGAATTTGTATTTAACTCATTATTTTAAAATTGCAGTTATAGCTTGTAAGGTATGTCTGTGACTTGTATAGTGTGGACAGAGTTTAAAATAATCATCCTGGTGATGCATATGTTAAATATGATTAACATTAGTCTGTGTTGTCTAGAAAGGATCAGATAGTGGTTTATTTTATATGATGTGCTGAATGATAAATTAGACTTTGAAAGGTGCAAATCATGACAGGTTACGTGCTTTGTAGAATTAGGGCCTCTATGAAATAAATTAAATCATTTGCTGTGGTGAGGCACTTCTAGTGCTCTATTTCCTCCTTCCAAGCTGTGTCAACATGTTCAGAATTTGTAAAAATGTCTGCGCCTTGTCTATACTATACACTTCTCACCATTGCTACCACCAGTGGTAAATTATCCATTTTCTTTCTGGCATGGATGTTGCCTGTCGCAATAGCAGCTTCTGCTACTGTTACAATTTCTAAGGTAAGAGACAGGCTCAAATCAAAACTTTGCTTCTGGAAGAGAAATAATTAGTTCAATGTGGGATAGAACTTGAAGTAGGTGTGACAATAAGTGGACTGATAAAGGTGTACTGGAGAAAATAACAGCTATGGACTCATTGTGGTCCACAGCCTTAATCTGTGACTGCTGGACTGCCCAAATGTAGATAGGAGCAAAACATGCAAAGTTATTTGCAAATATTGGGTTTGAAATTCAGATGAATTAATTTGTCATGTTTTTGTGGGGTTGTCTGTGAACATTTGAAAGATTGACTTTCACTGGCAAAATGGGTCTCGCAAAGTGAATTTTGAAGCCTTATGCCCATAGATAGCCCTGAAATGAGAGAGCTATGCAGAGAAAGTTAGTATGGTGTTTTAGCAGGAGATCAAAATAACTGGATACATTTATTCTTCTAACATTCACTTTAATTTCACAGCAGTATTGCAAAGTTCCAACTGAATTTGTATTCTTTCTGTACACAGTTTCCCCAACTGTATCTGTATCTTGCCAGGTGTTTTCCAATACTGAGAGTCGCTTTGCTCACTTGGGTAACATGAAAGATCGTATATACACTGACATTTAAGTTGAGGATATTTTAGGAGTTTTGGAATTGTGGAATAGGGCTGGTGTCTTATTGTAATTAGAGTTGAGGGTCAGTTTGTCTGGGGAAGATACTCAGACGAGGTAGTAATGGCAGAAGGTAATGGGACCATGGGTGCCTGCTGTCACTGTTATATTTTAATGCTCCATTGATTTCAGTCATAAATGTTGCTATTTAATGAGAGATATCATATTATCCTTCGACCTACATACACGCTTTTCCTGGATTTTAGTCTCCTTTGACATTTGAGGACAAGCTTTCTCTGGTTCTGGAGGACTGTTGTTGGTTTTGAATTGCTGCTTCTTATTTAATACCTTGGACTTCCTGATTCCAAAAAGTCACCTAGGACAAATAGATATTTTATCAGTGTCAGATGTATTTGCTGAGTCCTTCCAGGTGGATTTTGCTCTGTGTCTAATGACGTTATTATTTATTTTTTACTTTATTTCCTGTTTCATCATGTGGAATATTAAGAGATTATGGGGCACCTATTTGCCAGTGGTAGAGTTTTTTAGGATCCTTTCTGTTTTATTTATCTCCAGCAGTACAAACTAGGCAATCCTCAACTTGTCACATGATGTCATTTTAAAAGGAGACTTATTTCTTTCATTCTATGCTTTACCTTGCCAAACATATTGCACATAAACTATTCAGGGATTTTTGATGTCTTTAAACAGGAAATTTCATTTTCAGGCCAATTGTAGGCGGAAAATGTAAAATCTTGTTCTTAGAATTCAGCGATGAAGAATAAGGACGAATCTTTCTTAATAGCTAAGTATAACCAGCTGCTACAATCAACAGGAATCTGGAAGGTAAGACCTTCAGATTTCTTTTCATCATGAAACTGTTAAGTATGTTGTATCAGATCATTACAACACTCCCACCGATTGCCTGAAACTTTTTCAACTGATTAGAGTTCTCTATTTTCCTAGTTTTTTGTTTGTTTGTTTGTTTTTTTAGGGTTCACATCAAACATATCACTTCCAAGAACAGTAACAGTGTTTCATTTGATATACAAATTTGGGAAAGTCCAGCATTCTAGAGTTCTAAAATAGGAATTTTAGGAAACATATTACTGCTATTCCTTTGTATAAAATCCTTTCCATGTGTTAACAGTGAAGCTTTATCATTCTGGTTGACATAGTGTTGCCTTAATAAATTCTTTTATGTTTCTATCCTATACAAAGCCATAGGGTTTCCATCATTCTGCACTTTAATTTCAATCTTGCATTTAATTATGCTTAATTTCAGGATGCAGCTATGAGAGATGACCTCTCATCCATGACCTGCCGAAAGAGTTACACTCTTTGGGAGTTACTTTTTGGGGGATATATATCTGTAACAGAACACCAGGACAAAGTGCATTTGAACCAGAGGTAAAATGTTTTTTGTTGGATCTGTGAAGGGATTTAAATCTCCTCATCTATTAGAAGCTGTAGCTGATCAATTTTAGAGCACGCTATAAGATTCATAAAAAGGTTCTAAACGTTTCTCACCATAACAGAAGTTATTTAAATACCAACCAACCAAAGGAGAAATAGCTTACTAGACCATGAGAGAAATAAAGAGCAGAATCCTTCATGAGATTCATGGTATGTATTGGCAGGGAGGGAGAGAGATCTGGCTTGTTAGGGATGAGAGATGCCCTGCAGGGAAGAGGAACTCCTGACCAGGTCCAAGATTCACAGAATAAACTATCCATCAATCTCTCTTTCATATCTTAGGGACTTTATATGATCCTCATTACTGTAGTATCTCAGCACCTCACAGTCTATTTATCCTCACAACACCCTTGTCAAGTATAGAATAGGGCAGTGTGGAAAGCAACAATTCCATTTTATGGAAAATTTTGTGGTTTGGGGATTTGGTTTTGCCAAATGTAGAATGAAATCAAGACCTCACCAAAAAAAAATTTGTGAAAATGAGAGAGACTGATAGGCCCACCACTGCAGAATAGCCAAAAGCTGGCGGTTAGGACAGTACCTTGGGTCCCAAGTCCCAAGCTAGTGTTTCAAACAGTCTGTCTTGCTGGCCCAACGAATATTTAATAACTTCTACAAACTTGAAGGGCTCCAAAATGAGATTGTGAGAAAAACAGAGAATGACTCGCTAGCCCAATGGTTAGGACACTGGCTGAAAATTTTGTGAAAATCAATACATTTCTGTAAAACATTTCTGTTTTGACAAAACAGCATTTTCTGAAGGAAGAAAACGTTGGCAAAATGTTTTCAATCAGTTCTAGCAGGGCAATATTATTATCCTCATTTTACAGATAGGGAAATGAGTAGGGCCTTACTAAATTCACAGCCATGAAAAATGCGTCACAGACCATGAAATCTGATCTCCCTCCATGAAATCTGGTCTTTTGTGTGCTTTTACCCTATACCATACAGATTTCCTGGGGGAGACCAATGTTTTTCATATTGGGGGGGGGGTCCTACCCCAAAGGGAGTTTTAGGGGGTCACAAAGTTATTTTAGGGGGATCGTGGTATTACGACCCTTACTTCTGTGCTGCCTTCAGAGCTGGGCAGCTAGACAGCAGCAGCTGTTGGCTGAGTGCACAGCTCTAAAGGCAGCGCCCCACCACCAGCAGCGCAGAAGTGAGGGTGGCAATACCATACCATGCCACCCTTATTTCTGCACTGGTGCCTTCAGATCTGGGTGGCTGGAGAGAGGCAGCTGCTGAGTGAGGGCCCAGCTCTGCAGGTGGTAAGGATGGCAATACCATACCATGCCAACCTTACATCTGTGCTGCTGGCGGTGGCTCTGCCTTCAGAGCTGAGCTTTTGGCCAGCAGCTGCCTCTCGCCAGCTGGCCAGCTCTGAAGGCAGTGCTGTTGCCAGCAGCAGCACAGGAGTAAGAGTAGCAGTACCACAATTCTTCTCACTACAATAACTTTGCGACCCCCCCCCCCCCCACTCCTTTTGGGTCAGGACCCCTCCAATCACAACACCATGAAATTTCAGATTTAAATAGCTGAAATCATGAAATGTATGATTTTTAAAATTCTGTGACTGCGAAATTGACCAAAATGGACCGTGAATTTGGTCGGACCCTAGAAATGAGGCACAGAGAGATTCAGTGTCACACAGGAAGGCAGTAGAAGAGACAGGTATTGAAGCCAGATCCCCTGAGTTCTAGTCTAGTGCCTTAAACACAAGTCCATCCTTTATCTGAATATTCGTACAAAGTGAACACAAATGGGAAACAAGTTCATATGAAAATGTGAATGAATATTTGCAGAATATTGTTTGCATTATTTGCTCAGTTCTGTTTGCAATAAAAAGGACTCTCTGGGGTCGCTGTTCATTGCAAAAATGTAGCCTTGGTAAATTGCTTGCAAATATATTGCCTTTCAGTATTACATTTACCATGTTTTCTTCATAAATACATTATTTTAATTTTTTCCAATTAGAAGATGGTCTGACATTACATTATGACCACTTATTTATGTAGTTCCTACTTGTTAGCATATCTTAGCTTGCAGAAGAACAGGTCAGTCTTAGAGAATTCTTTTGTGGCTGCAGCATGTGAAACTGTGATCTTATTGGCTGCTGATGAACACTGTTGCTGAGCAGATCACTCTGATGGAAAGGAAGTAAAATCTCTACAGATGCTCTAAGCTGCAATTTGAGATGGGCAGGAATTCGATCAGAATGACTTCTTAGAGAGAGTCTGGAATTAGCTATATAGCTGCAAGACTTATTGGTTATATGATAAACCTACCTCAAATATTTATGGGAAAGAAATGATGACAAATATTTTATTAAAGAAATCTAATGAGAAAAATGTTACAACAGCTAGAGAAATAGTTTAATCAGCTCCATTATCTTCCAAGTATTAATTAATAATGACAACTTTACTGTGCATTATAACATTCTATTTCCTTTAAATTAAAATCAGCAGCACATTTTCTGCTTATCAGTGCTTCTTAAATTTCAAGACTGTCTTTTAGGATATAAAAGCATGAGAGAGATAAATATCAGCCTCAAAAAATGCTCATTTCAGAGGCAGTAGCTTCTGATGATTTAAAATGTAGCACTTATGTTTTATATAAAAGAAAAGATTGGTTATCTTTTATAATACTATTTTAAATGGCATTTCCTTCCAGTTATTACTGGACATGCTTCACTTTAATTTTTCACCTGCATTGTTTTTATTGACTTTCAGAAATATTTCAACTTTGATTTAATATACAGTGTAAAGCGCAAGTAAACATTACTCCCCACAACACAGACACACATATAACTATCAGTTTTTCATGTGGCCCTTAAAAATTTGTGATTTTTATCACAATTCTTACAATTTTGGTATTTTCTTAAAGCCTCAGCTCTTGCAATCATGTGATTATGAGAGAATCTTAGCTTTTATTTTCTTTTGGTTACGGAAGAAAGTTTGAAGACATGAACCATAGAAGGTCAAAATCTGGACGACAAAAATAAAAAAGAACCCAACATTTCTTAATTTTTTAATTGTCATGATTTTAAAGTTAATCACATGATTTTGGGGGGTCAGACTCATGATTTCTGAAGGTTTGAGGTTGGCAGTAGTGCTAGTAAGATAAATAGACAAAGTCCTTAGTATCTGTTTCATTATTCTGTTGTACTTGCTTATAATTATTGAAGGAAATACCTTGAATACTGAAGTAATCTATTTATTTAGTAATCTAATGCAACTTTAAAGTTTTTAAGGGCCGTCATTCTACCTATTCTATGGTATTACATATTCATAAAAGTTCAAAGACTGTAAAGAGGCCTATTAGTTGTGGGAAGTTTTGATGGCATCTTTGCCAACTTAACAGAAGGCCCAAATTCATCTGTCTTTGTCTTCAAGGAAATCACACAGAAGGGATGAATTTGACCCTTTGTATCACAGAAAGGCAGAACATGACTTATTCAGGAAAGAGAAGAATGAGTAGCAGAAATTTCCCTTCTAACCCAAACAATGACAGGCTTGACACTGTATCCTGAATTTGCAGACAGCCATTGAGGGATGTAGAACTTCTCTCAACTGATACTTCTGACTGTTTCCTCTCTCTGACTGGCAATCTACTTCACGAAGTGACACTGGTACACTCGAGGCTTAAGCTGCAGCTGTTGATTCTTGACCTGCAGGAAATGCAAACTTAGTCTCCTGGGTGTTGTCAACTCTATCAACTGCCCCCCATCACATTCCACTGCAATGGGCAAGGCATACTGTTGTTTATTATTTCTTATTTAACCACTAACTGCTTTAACAGTCTAGAGTTGTGTTATTGTTAGAAAAGGTAGCCTCCTAACTTGGTATTTCTTCAACTGAGTGAGAAGTGCCATGGTCATACTATGACAGCAATGCTGCTATACAAAGCTGCTTATGTGAGTTCAGCTGACATTAGATGTCAAGAAGTGAATGATGAGAATTCTCAATAGAGCAGGTGGTATTTACACTGGCATATGGATATTTCCAAAGCTCACAACGGTACTCTAACCTTCAAGGAATACAGAGCTGGGATGACTGAGGGTCTTTTGGGGATAACCTTGATTAAAATTTACAAGAAAGAATTAGATTAAGACCTAATGTTACCTCCTTTTTAGGTGAGCTACTTTAATTAACCAGCCTCAAATGCATCTAAATGCTGTAGTAAATAATAGCACACACCAATCCAAAATTTTAACTGTATAATTTCTTTCAAGGAAGGGCAGGAAATACAAGGAAAGTCCGTTGAGGTCTTCTCCCCATAGAAATTATTTGAAAATACTTGAAGACAAGGCGGCTGAGGTAAAATATTTTATTGGACCAGAAGTTGATCCAATTTTATTGGTCCAGCTTCTGCTCCAATAAAAGATATTACCTCACTACCCTTGTCATTCTAATATCCTGGTACCAACATAATTATAACACTGCAAACAATATTGAGAATACTTGTCACATTGAAATTTGGTCCTTTTCAAAGATAAAAAAGGGTTTACCTTATTGCCCAGGAATAAGTCATCTCTGGCAGCAGCAGCCAGAAAGTAAATTATACTGGGAGCAGCAGGTAGATCTTTTTAGGTTGGTGAGATAATGTTAATGAAGTTTCCCAAGAGACTGCTCAGCAAACACTGGGCATACTGGTTTAATTCAATCCATGAGTTAGTTGTTAAAATCTTTGATACCAGACAATACAATGGAACACTGTTTTCTTGACTGAATTGAGAAACTAGCAGTTTCTGGCATTTACCTCATAGGTTGTAGCAACCAGATCAGCACAGAAACCTGGAAGAGATGGTCACCTAGAGGCAAATTTTTGAAGGTTTCTGAGTTTTTGGTGCCCACCATAAGCCAGAGATGTGGATCACCCCAGAGCCCACTGATGTGCATAAGAATTTGCTGGGTTCAATCTTTACTGACCAAGGCCTGTGATGGGGTGTACAAACACCTCACTGGGCAACAAGGGGTTAAGGAACTGCTTTGGGCTCAGCCAGCCCCACCCTGCCACATCTGTAGGAAATACTCCAACTGGAGAAGGAGTTAAAAGGCAGAGGAGCAGATCATTTAGGGGCAATCCAGGGAAGAGAGCAGACCTGCAGTGCCAGGGAAAGCTGAGCAAAAGGCAGAATCTCTCCCCAACTAACTCTTCCGCAGGGAAGGGAGGACCTGCTACAGAAACAGTTTGAGAGGGAAGCATTCCCTGCCCCCTCTCATATGGACTCTGAGTTTTGTTAATTCCCCTTTATTTTGTTTGGCCTACTCCAGCAGGGATAAGCCCTAGGACTCAGTTGACCCAGGAAGGTGGGCCACACCGTGGGAGGAGGCAGTTGCTGCTCAAGAGAGGAAGTTACCACGCTACATGCAGCTGCCAGAAGGTGCCTTGTGGTGAGGTGGGCACTCTTCATGTTACCTTAAACCAGATGGCGACTTCGGGTCGACAATCACAGGAGGGTGATAGGAAATGGCCCATGGAGGGCAACTTTGAGCAGCCTTGACTGTCAGAGAACTGATAGCCCTCAAAGGATCTTGGGTCAGACCCTTGGGGAATGGGAGGGGGGCGCTAGGCTTCATTACCAACAACACCTCTGTGCATCATGGGCCCAAGCCCTGACCATTAGGCTATGCCAACCAACCCGTGAGTGAGGACCATCACCAGGTCACGCAGCTACTCAATCAAATAGCAGAGACTAAAACTCAGGAAATCCTGGCTCCTTACTCAGTATGTTCAGAGCCTACTGTTCCTCAAGTTCCAGAGTGGTAGCCGTGTTAGTCTGTATCTGCTAAAACAACGAGGAGTCCTTGTGACACCTTAGAGACTAACACATTTATTTGGGCATAAGCTTTTGAGAGCTTATGCCCAAATAAATGTGTTAGTCTCTAAGATGCCACAAGTACTCCTCGTTGTTTTTGTTCCTCAAGTGTTGATACACCCTGACACTACTTAGCTTGTCAGCCTATCTGATAGGATCACAGCACAAGGTGCTATGGCTGAAACAGTGGGTGATTAAAATGCTGTTATACACTACTTTCAGAATATGCCCTTCAACTTTCTAGGACCCTTCTGTAAGAGAGAGTCCAAGGCAACATGCTGGCTCAACAAGAAAAAACAAGAGGAAGAAGCAGCACAAGACGAAGGCTAAATAGTGCTATTGCCATTGCCTTTAGTGGAGACAGTGGTCGCGGCAGTGGAAACTCCTGCATTCTCACTGGTAATCTGTTCTTTCTGTGGAACCTATAGATGGATTTGGTCCTTAGGGCATAACATGGTCATCCTATATAAAAACAGCAGGCGAAATTAAGATAGACCTAAGCAGTTGGTTTATTCTTCTCCTTTCCTCAGCAAGGAGAATAGGGGAACCACAACGAATATTTTTGCCTAAATTTCTTCACTATGATTAAAATTGGCCTTTATTTCTCTTTTTTCACAAACTGATTTATACACACCCAGCTGTATCTAAGAAGTTACCTGTCATAAACAGATAGTCAAGGGTTAATGGAACAGAAGTACTTCATGTATCTTTTGCTTGTAAAGGGGTAACAAGTTCAGTGAGCCTGGCTGTCACCTGACCAGAGGACCAATCAGGGGACAGGATACTTTCAAATCTTGAGGGAGGGAAGTTTGTGTGTGTGCTGTCAGTTTTTGGTGGTTGTTCTCTCTGGGTTCTGAGAGTGACCAGACGTGCAACCAGGTTTCTCTCCAATCTCCCTGATACAGGTTCTTATAGATTCAAAATAGTAAGTACTAGGTGATATGGCGAGTTAGGCTTATGTTTGTTTTCTTTATTTGCAAATGTGTATTTGGCTGGGAGGAGTTCAAATGTGTATTTGGCTGGAAGGAGTTCAAATTTTTTTTTTGCTGAAACGATTTTAATTTGTACTTGTATAGTTAGGCTGGGAGGGTATTCCCAGTGTCTAATTAAAAGTTTCTTGTTTAAGAACCTGATTGTTTTTTTTATTCTGGTGTGAGACCCCAGGGGATGGGGTCTGGATTCACCAGGGAATTGGTGGGGAGAAAGGAGGGAAGTGGGAGAGAGCGGCTAATTTCTCTCTGTGTTAGAATTACTGTCTCTCTCAGGGAGAGTCTGGGAGGGGGGAAGGTGCATTTTCCTCTCTGTTTAAGATTCAAGGAGTTTGAATCACAGTGATCTTCCAGGGTAACCCAGGGAGGGGAAGCCTGGGAGAGGCAACGGTGAGGGAAAGGGTTTACTTTCCTTGTGTTAAGATCCAGAGGGTCTGGGTCTTGGGGGTCCCTGGGCAAGGTTTTGGGGGGACCAGAGTGTACCAGGCACTGGAATTCCTGGTTGGTGGCAGCGCTACAAGTACTAAGCTGGTAATTGAGCTTAGAGGAATTCATGCTGGTACCCCATCTTTTGGACGCTAAGGTTCAGAGTGGGGAATTATACCATGACATTACCTAAGACGGAAATAGAAGCAGAATGGGAAATCTTAACTGTTATGAGATAAAAGGGGGGCAGGGATGGCAGGGGCAGGTGGAGAGGGGTCCCTGCCATGAACTCTTAAAGGTTTGAAGGGGTTAGATGGACTGTGGCACATTGAAGTTTTGCCTGGAGTGGCAGATTGATTTGAGTGGCCTCTTTGCTGTTAACTCCCTTTTCTAAATCAACAACAAACACAGCAAACAAGCCCATAGTCCAAACTTAGGGGTCCTGTTTGCCGTGTGTGTTTGCAAGGGCAGAAAAGAGCAAGAAGACCCTTTGTGCCCCGTGCAGCATCCAGGCATAATTGCAGAACCTATGAAAGACACGGGACAAAGCGAAGGATAGGATCATGGTCTTTCTCCCCTTACCCCTGGCACACAAGAGTGAATCTGATGCACCCTCAGATGCTGGGACACTATAGGAAGCAGCATTCTTCCCGGAGCTCTCCACAGGACAGCACAGCTCTGCAATGCCCCATTGTGAGGCTTATTGCTCTAAAGGTATGTGCTGGGGCTTTTTTTTGTTTTTAATAAAAGGAATTAAGTTTGTCCTGCATGACTTGGTCTTTATAAATCAGCCTTACCTATTTTTCATGGTTCCATTACTAACAATGGGTGAAATCCTGGCCCCACTGAAGTCAATTGCAAAACTCCCATTGACTTCAGTAGGGCCAGGCTATCACCCAAGATGTTTAGTATTTGTCTTTTATTATTTGTTTCCCTATATTCTAGATAAAGAAGTTAAACATACATTATGGGGTGGTAAATACTGGTCAGAATCATGCCTATTTCCTTTATTTTAAATCTATTTCCTTAAATTTGTTTAAGTACTACAGTTGCTTTACTCCAATCTTCCAGGATTTCCTATTGGCCATGTTTATTTTAAAATAAGTTATCGGTGGTTCAGGAGGACAGATGACTAATTCTTTAGCATCCTAGGATGTGTCATAAGGATGAGCTGTTTTGTATGTATTAATATTTGACAAATATCTTTTCTATCCTTTAGCAGTACTTATTTTTGGTAATTGTCACTTGAAATTGTTTCTTGCTGTTTATTAGAAAGAGGCCAAGATGTAGGAACTCCCAGATTTTAAGGGAGCTCAGATCCAAATCTGGATCCAAATTTGTGGCTCTGCTGTTCAAAGAAATAATAGTATTTTCTGTGTAAAAATAACGAGATGTCCTTTCTTTTACATATATATAAGAGAAGAAAGATAAAATAGTTTTGTTTTAATGAACAAAGTAATTGAAATATAGTGAAAAATATTCATATAGTGGCAGATTCTGACACCCTGTCCCATGCTACCTGATGCAAGTAAGAGTTATTAGAGTCTCATCCATTGAAAGAGTGATATGTAAGTCTTGACACTTGCTTTTTGCCCAGTTAAGTGCCAGTTGGTTAAATTGTGTGATCAGAACTAGAAGATGTGAATGAATGTGCACAAAACCACAGATAACAGACTTGATGAGTTGTGTAGAGTGGAATAGAATTTAGCGCTGTTGACTGTTAATTGCATGGGGGAGGGTGTTAAAGGACTGAAGTGGTGATTTCACACTTCAGAATGTTTGTTAATGTAATAAACACTATATGAGCATCAGTGGCGGATTAGTCACTGGGCCGACAGGGCCTGTGGACAGGGGCACTGGCCAACTGGAGGCCGTAAAAAAAAAAAAATCCACTGCTGGGTGGCAGAAGCCCAGAGCCCTGGCTGATGGGCAGGCAGTAGTGCTAGGCAGGTGGAGGGGATGGGGGGAAGCCCTCATGCCCTGGCAGAAGCCGGGAAGTGGAGGAGCCCCAGCGTGCCCCGACCCTGTCCCAGCAGAAGCCGCGGGGCAGCAAGGTAAGTCCCTGTACCTGACTCCACTCTCCAGCAGAAGGGCCAGGCAGGCAGGGCAGGAGAGGCCTCAGCTCCCCGACCCTGGTCCCACGTAGAAGTGCAGGGGATGGCGAGGGAAGCCCCACCCCTGCTGCAGCCCTGGGACTGAAGGAGCTCTGACTACCTGCTGCTGCCTCAGGACTCGGGAGCTCTCACTCCCTGCTGTGGCCCAGGGCCATTGCCGGGGGACAGAGCTTTTTTCAATCTTGGGGCCACGGGGGGGGGGGGGGGGACAAAGGAGCAAGCAGGTTGCAGGGCTGCAGTGTGGGGGAGAATGGAGAAGGACCTGGGTGGAACAGTGGCGGGGACCAGGGAAGGGGCAGAAAGGGCTGGCATTGTGGGCGGGGCAGCAGGTGGAAGGAGTCAGGAGGGGCCCCCCACTTGCTCTGGCCAGAGCCCCAGGAATCCTTAATCTGCCTCTGATTAAGCGCAAAAATAAGGCTGTGTATATGGTCACTATTTTGTTCAGGCCTGGCCGTACTGTGAAAGTGATAGATTCTACCATGTCAGTGTAACAGTAAGGCCTTTCCATTTCATGGTTAAAACCGCTGCTGACCTGACAGTGCCCAAAAATAACAATGAAAACAAAAACGAAGTGACACTGAGAATTAAAGAGACTTAATTCCTAAGTGCCTAAAACCCCAATCCAGCAGAGACTTGTGCCGATGCTTAACTTCTCTGCTGAGTTCAATTGCTGGCTTTCACTTTAACAATAATTAAGTTTCCAACTTGAAAGAGCATCTTTCAGATGTAACTGCCTCTCTTGCTGACTTGGCAGCTAGCAGAGAGAGCTTGGTGTCTGACGATGGAAGGTGCTCCATGTGAGAGTCTTTCTTGTAAAATGATCTGCTGAATTAAAAAGTTGCAGTGTGTTTGCCACAGGAAGAACTGCCATTACTCCTAGAAAGTCTCTTCTAGTTTCTCTCCATGAGCAGGAGAGGAGATTAAGATAGAGAGGGGAAAAAAACACCGCACTGGATAGCAGAGTCCTTACCTTTGTTCCTGGCTTATCCCTGAATTAGATTAATCCTTAAAGCTGCTTTTACAGCTCGTTTCCCCCTTCCTTTTTTATTTCTCTTTTTGAGGATCTATTTATTTCCTGCTGATCTTGCTAGGAATAAAATTTAAAAATTGTGAAGAAAAATCTATGCCTCTCCAGGTTCCCATCTTTACAGAACTGCTGATGGGATTTTTTCTCTGAACAGGAGAAAAGCAGTTGGGCAAGCTCAGCATAGATTATCAACTATTTCTAATTAGTGCCTAGAAGCCCTAATCAGAACCAGAGCCCTACTGGCAGCTACAGTCCCATTAGAAGAGCTAGGAATAGAATCCAATTCTCTTGGGTTCCAGTCCAGGGCCCTATCTGCTGCCTCTCATCTATAATATGTTACTTTAAAACATTGTAAACAAAGGAGGAAAAAAGTGAGTCAGTGAGAAATTGCCCCCTTTAAAGACTCGTAGGGTTAACCCTAGGTACACAGATAGTGCAGGAAGAAACAAAGATAATGGTCCTTTCTGATATGGTTATCTCAGTTGTGGCTCATGTGTGCCACACTCCAAGCACAGCTGCCTCTTCCTGTTGAGCTTCATCTACCTCCTGGACAAGACTGATTGTGGCAACACAGATCAGACTAGCAGATATGTACACAGAATTAAGTGATTTCTGCCTTTCAGATGTGACTGCTCTGCATTTTAAAGGGACAAGGCAGGTGAGGTAATATCTTTCATTGGACCGAGGTCTGTTGGTAGAAGGTAAAACAACACTGAAAAATTCATTTTAAATATATTTTCATGATGGCAAATAATTCTTTCATACTCGCTTCTCCCTCCTCCCCCGTAGTTTAATTCCTTCTTGATAGGCAGTTGATGTGTGAATTCACAAGTTAATTTTCTCAGTCATACAACAATCAGTATATTTCCTATGTTTAACCTGCTCAGGTACATCTATATTCTTAGACCATTACAGCATTTTAAAAGAATAGATAATCTTCTGCTATGCCTGGCTGTGCTTAAATAGAACTGCTGACCTCAGAGCCAGCATAGATAGGCTTCTTTTATAGGAATAAATAAATTACTCCTGGAGTTGGGGTGATGTCAAGTTTATTCCAAATTCTTCTGCAAGTGGAGAGTTGGACATAACTGAGAGATCAGCAGACATGAGGTTAATGAGGTCACATCGTCAGGGTTTGGTCTAGGTTTATTATAACATGCGTAAAACGTCAAGTCTGTTCCTGACATGGAATGTTCAGAGCATATGCTAATAGCTATAGCTTCCCAGTACTGATAGGTTTGGAAACCTGAAACCATCTTTAGTCAGCCTTCGTCTTGCTGCTTGACACTGCTAGATGACATACCATGCCCTTACATGTGAAACCACTTAGGCAACCTTCCTTTAAATTAATTCCAAACCTGTCTGTCAAGGAGCAAGATTTACTAATGGAATTGGTCCTTTAAATCAGAAGCTGTACAGTCTATGCAAAAAGGTTATCAAAGAAGTTGCAAGTAGCTAATCAGTGGCTTTTAAAAACTGATTTATCCTCCCATTTAGTTATATATTCAGCTTCTGTTCACACTATGTAAAATACTATATTCATGGAACTAATAACAGTAGTGGGAGGAAAGGCCTATTAGATCTTTTAGTCCACCAGTTCTCTCTGCCCATCTGCAAAATGGGGACAATATCACCCCTTTACTCCACAGGTGTTTTGTTAAGATTAATTAAAGTTTGGGTAGCACTTGCATATAATGTGATGAGAGCCATAGAAAAGCCCATGAAGGAACTAATAATTCTTCAGAACTCAATTTGAATAGGCTGCTGTAAAGGCATGGATGAGGATAAAATAAAATATTCAATAGTTGCTCACTCTGCACTCAGGCAGGGTCCTGTCGAGAAAATAGTATGTGATCATGTAATTAAAGACTGCCATAACTCATATACATATTAACGTTTAACAGGCCACCTTAAGTCTGACCTTTCCTAACTTTGAGTGTGTGACTTTGCAACCTTAATAACTTCTTTTAACCCAATTTGTGTGTAATAAAAGTATCCTGGTGGCACAGTTCCTCCAAAACACACGTTCTTATGTTTTATTTTTCTATAATGGACTAGGCTGTTTGACAGGTCAGACAAATTTTAAATGCAGGTCAGGGTTACTTTAATGAAGGCAATAAATCAGTGGATCAGGGTTATATTTTGCAACTGATTTAAATCTTATTGTATATTGTCTGCAGAGATAAAGTTAAATGTAATTATTGTTGTACTTCAATGGCTCCTTCATATCAATATTTCCATCTCCTGAGATGCTTATCTGAATTGCTCTTTAGTACTCCTGTGAATAAAGTTAATTGCTTCCAAGAGGTCTATAAAGAAAATGGTCATTCAAGTCAGAGTGTGTGTTTAAAATGGTGCCGTAAGCTTCGAAGCATTTCATTGGAATCTTAAACTAAGATGCAAAGGTTAAGCGTCAACAGACTTCTGACTTGCATTTTCCTCCAGGGGAAACTGATCCCGAAGCCCTGCCAATGCACATTGCTATATAAAAAAGTGAGCAACGTGTGGTGATGACAGATCAACCTATGGGAGTCCCAGCCCAAAACTTGTGAATCCAACCCTGGACTTTCCTGGCTGATGTAAGAGAGTCATGAGCAACTAGTGCCACTCATGACAACATAATAGCTTATGCCTCATTCTGAGAAGGAATCCTGCCTTCCTTCTTCAAATATGCAATCATAGAATATCAGGGTTGGAAGGGACCTCAGGAGGTCATCTAGTCCAATCCCCTGCTCAAAGCAGGACCAATCCCCAACTAAATCATCCCAGCCAGGGCTTTGTCAAGCCTGACCAATAATTTAACCAACACTGAAGAAACCCAACTTGGAACACTGGTTTTAACCAACTATCTCCGAGTTTCAAACCTTTTTATTCCTGAGCACACTCCTAGAGAAGACCAAGGTTGGTTACAAGTGTATCTAATTAAAGCATATCAAATATTCTAGACCTAGCAAAACTTGGATTCAGGTCAAGATAAGGGATAGAAACTGCTTTAATGGCATGATGGATAATCTCTTCCTGTCAAAGGATGTTAGGCAGACATTAAGTCATACCTCCTTAATCTCTCTGCAGTGTTTGACACTGTTGACCATGAGATAATACTGTTCCACGTGAGAGTTGGGGGTCCAGAGAAGTACACTAAAATACTTTAAGTCCTTCCTGGAAGGATGTATCCAGTGAGAAGTAATGGGAAACTGAACCTCCACCACTGGATCCCTCACTTATGGAGTCCCACAAGGATCAATTCTCTCTCTGGTCCCACTCAACCCCTACATGCAGCCATTAGGTGAACTGGTCAGATGACATGAACTCAAATATGCCGTGTTGTAGCCATAGCTCTCCCACGATATTAGAGAGACAAGGTGGATGAGATCTTTTATTGGACTAACTTCTGTTAGTGAGAGAGAGACACTTTTGAGGTTACAAAGAACTCTGTCCAACAGAAGCTAGTCTAATAAAAGATAGAACCTTACCCACCTTGTCTGTCTAATGAACTCAAGTGTCAGCAATATGCAGATGAGACACAGCTCTACCTATCCTTCACCACGTACAACCACCCATTAGCATCAAGAGAGCCCAGTGCTAGATGAGGTCAGCTCATGCATGAAGAATAGTTGGATGAAGCTGAACTCAACTACATAGAGGTGATGCTGGTAGGCAGAGGAAAGCACTTTGAAGTGTTTGCAGTCATGGTGGAGTTTCCTTTGGTTAAAGGTGCACACCAACAGCTGTTCAGTCAGTCTGTAGTTTAGGGGTGCTCCTGGATTCCCCATTCTCTATGCTCTCAAATAGCAGCATCTACATGTAATGTTTTCAACCATCCCTACTTGTCTAAAAGACTCCATCCCAACCTGGTGGATGATGACCTGGCCTCAGTTATACATGCCTTTGTCATCTCCTGTCTTGGATTACAGCAATGTGATATACCTCGGAATCAAGTCATTAGCCCTTAAGAAACTCCAGCTAGTACGGAACTCTGCAGCTCATCTCCTCTGTAACACAGGCTACTGTGAGCACATCCAAAAATTGTCCTCTGCTCATTATACTGGCTTCCTATAGAATGTTGAGTCCAGTTCAGTGTCTTTCTCTTCAAGACACTCAATAGTATGGACCCAACATATAAAACTCTGATAAAATAGAACCTTTTACCATAACAACAAAATGTGTGCAGGAGAGCTTTTTGCAGGGCTGGCCCCAAACTAAATCAAATTCCCATAAGAACTAAGAACCATCACAAACATCCCTACCTTTCGCTCCAAGTACAAAGGATGCTTCTTTGACTTGCCTTCTCTAACATAAACGCAGAACAACATGTATGTTTTAAAAGAAGCCAGACAAAATGGTCAGTGCAATTCAGGGTATCTTGGGTATCAGGGTAACGTCAGTAAGATTGTTCCACTTAACACTGTTGTGCAACTGAGAGCAGAATTTCACCCACGAAATAATGCTGTAATCCATTAAAAAAAAACAAACAGGGGAAAGCTTTTATGCCTCCCTGCAAGAAAAGGCAGTAGACACAGTTGAGCTGCAGGCAGAGGATGACTTCATCCTCAGCAACAGGGACCATGAAATTGGACCCACAGTCAGATTTGAGCACAGTTGCATTACTTTAATGGTATTTGTGTCTGCTCTGGTATTTGTGTCTGCATAGGCATAGCTAAAGCTTGTGGATTGGCACATAGTGCTATTGCTTCCTTGGCAGTGGCACAGATTCCAGAATTACTAGCACCAGCTGCAGTCTATACATTCTGTCCCTGACTCAACTGATGTTATTTTAGAGTTATGGAGGAGGACACTGATAAATCCACATTCATGCTAATATATGCTATAATTCCGGATCCTCAACTGGTATAAATGACTGAAGACTGGTCCACCATATTGTTCTTTGGGATAAGTGACTAGTGCTGTTTCTCACAGATTTTTCGTTGGCTGCTGTACCTGTATAAAAGGCTGCAATGCATTTTCCTTTCTAAGACACTACTTGACCTGCTCTCTCTCCAACTTTTTCAGGGGCATTTTGCCTTTGGTCTGGAACAGTTTGAGAGTCTCTGTGTTTATGGAGAGCTGGCTGATCCCATGGTGCTGGCTGTTCCCTAAACCTGCTAAATCAGGTGCCCAAAATTTTCCTGTCATGCTCCCTCCCTGCCTGTCCCCAGTAATGGAATCTGTTGGAGCCCCCTGACCCCCAATTACTGCACAGTTGACTCAGCAGAGGAGCTTGGGCTGAAGGCAGAGCCAGGGGCAGAACTGCAGATGTGGGAGAAGAGCTGGTCTCGGGGCAGCCAGGGAGTGATGGAAGAGATGGGCTGGATCCAGAGTCAGGAGCAGAGCCAGGGCTGGGGCCAGGAGCTGGGTAAGGTGCCTTCTGGCCGGTTTTTACCTGGACAGTCTGTTATTTGGCTTCTGTGACTGGGTGCCATTTAGGGTTGCCAGATAACCAGTTTTTGACCGGAAATTCCAGTCAAAAAGGGAACCTGGCAGTGTCCAGTCAGATGCAAGATTGGACACCAGAAGCCTGGTTACTGCGGGGTGAGGGAGGGGGCAGCACTGAGTCATTAGCCTGTGCCAGCCCCTGCTCAGCTGGGGCCACCTCTTACTTTCAAGCAGGCTCCTTGTTGGGCTGCAGCAGCTCCCGGCCCAGCCCCAGAGCAGAGGGAGCCCAGCTGGAGATGATCCAATGAGTGATTGGGGGGTGGGGAGAGGAGTAGTGAGTGGATGTCTTGGTCTAGCCTAGGGGGCAGTGAAAAGTCCCGCCACTGACTGAGCCGAGTCCATTGTCAGGGAGCATATATGTACTGGCTAGCAGCACCTTGGACTTCGTTTGCCTGGGAGCTGGAGACTATGTTTCTCTTCGACAATAAACCTGTCCGACATGCCTTCGTACCTTACTAGAGTCTGTGATCATTGGGGGTTCTCTCGGGGTCTGCTGTGTTAGCTGTCTGCGCAGAGCTGGGGCAGCACACAGAGGGAACACACACACACAGCCGATTGATATCAACATTGAACAGATCAGAGCACCACAATGGTAGCATCTGACAACACCCCCTATGGTGGGGAGTGGGGTGCACTCCACTGTTTGGGGATCACTGTGCTAAATATAAATAAAAATTTTTTATTAAATTAAATATTTTCCAAATATTACATTTCCGTAGATCTATTTGATCATCTTCAATAAAAAGCTTAAAATACAAAATTGAAATATAATTGCTCCATATATACATACATATATATGCAGTCAGTCTCTCTATGTATAGCTATTTCTATATTTGTAGCACCACCACTACTTTAGCTTTCCAAACACTTTTCATTATAAGCCCCTGTTTTCAGTTGTTTCAAACTTTGAATGTTTGAGCTGAAATTTCTCCTGCTGGGTGTCTGCCTCAGGATGACAATTATTTTTGAAAGTTACAGCAAAAAGGGTCCAGCCAGTTCTGAGACCAGGATGAAAGAAAAACCCATTATTTTACTCATGTTAAAATTCTTTCAACTGTGGTGTTTTTTTGAGAAGTTCTAGTAGCTATTTGCTCTGGACAAGGGATTTGAAATTTGACATGTAAAATCACCTTGGTTTCAGGGATGTGCCTGGTGGAATCCAGGGAAAAGGAGCCCCACTGGGTGCTGGATAGGAGCGGGGTGTGTGTAGGACAGGTGGGAGTGGGGGGGAGAGAGGAGTAGGGATTGGTGGATGGATAGGACAGTGACAGGCTGGGGCAGAAAAAGCTATAACTCCTGGAATATATTTCCCTCCAAAACCTGTACGTAGACCCAGGAATCTTCAATCTCTGTTTCTCTGCTTCAGCAAATAGCTATGAAACCTGCTGGCAAAGTGTGTCTCTTCTCCTGGCTAGTGACCGGGCCATATAGAGGATAACAGATTACTACTGCTAACAGTTACTCCATTAGCTAAAGTGGTATAGATCTGTGCTGTAGATCTCAAGGTCAGAACCCTGTTGATGACACAAATTAGGGTGGGGGGTGATCAGTATGGTGCCACATCAGTGGATCTCAACCTTTCCAGACTACTGTACCCCTTTCAGGAGGCTGATTTGTCTTGTGTACCCCTAAGTTATACCTCACTTAAACTACTTGCTTACAAAATCGGACATAAAAAAGTCACAGCACACTATTACTGAACAATTGTCACTTCCTAATTTGTACCATATAGTTATAAAATAAATTGATTGGAATGTAACTATTGTACTTACATTTTGACACTTGAGCCTGTTTTTGACTTGTGAGCCTTGTGTGAAGCCTGAGCTCTGCTGCCCAGGGCTGAAGCATATAACTTAGCTTCATGGAGCCCCCGTAGCCCCAGGCAGTTGACCAGCTTGTCACTCCCTAAAGCTGGCCCTGCCCTTGCAGTCCCCTCTAAACCAGGCCTGTGACCACGTTGGGGGCTGCAACCCACAGGTTGAGAAACACTTATCTAGATGAGTTGATGTATCCCCTGGAAGACCTCTGAGTGTACCCCGAAGTATATGCATACCCGTGATTGAGAACTCCTGTTCCACATGATGGTATTTCTGTCCTTTTTAGTTTAGGTTTTGTTTTTTTTAAACAGTGGCTACTGCAAAGAAGACCAGTTGCAAAGAAAGTCCTGCTCAGCCCCTACAGCCTCAAAATGTAGATAAAATATTTGGAGAATTTACAATTTGCAGAACTATAAGTCCCTAGTGAGCACATGCAAACTGAGACTTTTCAGAGGTTTATTAAGTGGCCCCATTTGGGTGGATTTTCACAGGGGCAGCAAAAGGCACACCCTGACAAAAAGGTGATCCTTTTCATCCCAAATTTCAAGTTGTTGCTCCAAACTAAGGGAGGCACTACACCTTCTCAACAAACTGCTTATACACTTTTTTAAAGATTAGTGAAACAATGTGTTTTCGCTTAACTGTCTTCTCGGAAACAGCTAATCTGTTTTAGCTGGAACTTCCCCCAGAAAATTCTGCCTGAGACAGACACCCACCATAGAAAATGTAAGCCTGAATGGTTGAAGTTTGGCAAAGTTATAAGCAACTGAAAACAGATTATTTTAATGGGAAGTATCAAGTATTTAAGTATAGCCAGCACTACCAGCTCCTCCGTTACTATATATTATAAAAAAGCAGACACAAAACCACAAATTCTCAGGGAACATACAGACAAGTCTAAGTAATTTCTTAGCATACATATTTTTATACAGTTTATTGTATATAGTTACTCAAAAGATAATAACAAAATGTTTAAGTACATCAGAAGCAGGAAGTCTGCTAAACAACCAGTGAGGCCCCTGAACGATCGAGATACAAAAGGAACACTTAAAGACAATAAAGTCATTGCGGAGAAACTAAATGAATTCTTTGCTTGTCTTCATGGCTGAGGATGTTAGGGAGTTTCCAAAACCTGAGCTGTCCTTTGTAGGTGACAAATCTGAGGAATTGTCACAGATTGACTAGAGGTTTTGGAATTAATTGATAAACTTAACAGTAACAAGTCACTGGGATCAGATGGCATTCACCCAAGAGTTCTGAAAGAACTCAAATGTGAAATTGCGGAACTATTATCTATGGTTTGTAACCTGTCCTTTAAATCAGCTTCTGTACCCAATGACTGGAAGATAGTAAGTGTAACTCCAATATTTAAAAAGTACTACTAGGACCTGCAAAAGGGGCAGTGTTCAGTCTGTTGTATCATACAAAAGGGAGAAAGGAAGCCCTGCTTCGGGAAGTAAAGAACAATTCAGCCTGGGGAGGAAGGAACTCTTGATTCCCTGCTACAGACGGTACTTAGTAGCTGCTTAATTAGGAAGCCATTTGCAGAGAGAAATTGCAGCAGCTTTGTTGATTTGGCACATTGCTATGCGTCAGCAGAAGGTGCTCTTTCTCTTGGCTATCTGCATATTTCACACATTAATACAGGGCAATATTTGTTTTGCTTATTGGTGTAGACTCTGATTTCTGACCAAAGAATGGGAGGACTTTTATTTTGGGTGCCAGGCCAAATCCCTTTACCAGCCGAGGGAGGACCCTCCAGAGGAGACAAAATGGGGCCCAGAGTGGAAACTGAGGCATGGATGTTTCCAGACGTCAGAATGGTAAGCTGCAGCCCTAGATAGAGTTTTAGAGTGTGCCCTAGAGGCTTGATTCTAAAGCGTGTAATACTCAAATAAGTGGTGATTGTGTGTGTGAGTGTACACTGATTTCACCATCTTCAACAAAGGTAGCAGGTTGCATTTGCCATGTGTGAGTCTATTATATATATATATATAGGTCTTGTAACTTGTACACTTAGATTTTGGATGAAAAATTCCCCTACACTTTATATATTTCTCTTAACAAAAAGCTACCAAACCCCATTGAATTAACCCTTAAAATGAAGAGTCTGTAGCATTTTCTTCATGAATCCATTTGTGCTTTAAAAAAGACTGCCATTGTTTGTTAACGCCACAAGGAATTTCTGCCCCCCTACCCCCCCCCCCCCCGTCTTGAGAACATCTTTCAGTGAAAAGCATTTTATTCCCAGTTGTTCACTATTTATGCACCCAGATTTGCCCATTATTAAGACTATTAGCATCAAGTTGGAAAGTGGAATTTCACTTACTCTCTAATGGAAGATGTTTCAGTTAAACTGAGTGTAAATATAACACAGATATGACTAGAATCCAAATCATTTATGATTGGGAATGATTTCCCAATGGCATCACATGAGCGGACACTCATTTTACAGTGCAATTTTACTTTAGGTTACAACAAGCACAAAGGACTGAACTGCCCCACCAAGAGTTCAGAAATCTTAATTAAAATCAAACTGCCTGAAGGTGCTTGCTCAGCATATTGGCATTTTATCCTACCAGTGCATCCTCACAGAGCTGATTGAAAAGCCCATTTTATTTCTCCCTTCCCCCTCTCCTCCCAAAAAAAATTCCCAATGAGAAATTTTCATTTGAAATTTTTTCAGTAAAATTTGCAACTAAACAAATTCATATCTTTTTATTTTGATTTTTTTAAACAAATGTTTTTGAATTTCTTTTTTCCTTTTCTCTCTTTTTTTTTCCTGAAGGTACCAAGCACAACCTTAAAATTACACATGTGTTTTGCTGGGTAGGGGTCCAAGTTAACATCTACAGGTAGTTTTAATGTTTTTTCTAATTTACTCGAGATACTAAGATTTGTTTCTTTTACTGGATTATGTTTAGGGTTTTTGTTTTTGGGGGTTTATGAATTTAATCTTTGGGATTATTTTTAGCAAATTTTGATGTCTAAAAATTGTTTATATAGATGTCTAAAAATTGGGATTTTTTTCAGGGCCCACTTTCTTTGCATATACTGTAGTGAGTAATGTGTATGTATAATATATGCATATTGTGTACATTACTCATTACAGTAGTATATACTGTATACACGGTAATGAGTCATCTCTTTGTAATGTTCCCTAGTGTGATTTAAAATAGTACCATTTCAAACAATTACATTCAAGTGCATTAGGGAACCTTTAGTGCGTATCAGAGATGTCTAACCAATTAACGCAAAACATGTTAGAACTCTTTAGTAATCACACCCCTGTTAGTCAAGCCTTAGATACAAGTAACCATTTTGAATGTTTTTCTGGTGTGTGTTGTATAAACACAGATTTCATTTTCTTTCGTTCTGGGGGTGTTTTATCAGTGTATCAGTGAAAACTGAAAACCACAAGCCCTGATAAACTTGAACAGCTTGATGGGACAAAATCGGAGGGCCCGGACAATCTCCATCCGAGGATATTAAAGGAACTGGCGCGTGAAATTGCGAACCCGTTAGCGATAATTTTTAAGCAGCCGATAAACTCGGGGGTTGTGCTGTACGACTGGAGGATTGCTAACTTAGTCCCTATTTTTAAGAAAGGGAATAAAAGTGATCCGGGTAATTATAGGCCTGTTAGCTTGACGTCTGTAGTATGTAAGGTCTTGGAAAAAATTTTAAGGGAGAAATTAGTCAAAGACATAGAGGTCAATGGTAATTGGGACGAATTGCAACATGGATTTACTAAAGGTAGATCGTGCCAAACCAATCTGATCTCCTTCTTTGAGAAGGTGATGGATTACTTAGATAAAGGAAATGCGGTAGATCTAATTTACCTCGATTTCAGTAAGGCGTTTGACACGGTTCCGTATGGGGAACTGTTAGTTAAATTGGAAAAGATGGGGATGAATATGAAAGTTGTAAGGTGGATAAGGAATTGGTTAAAGGGGAGACTCCAGCGGGTCGTATTGAAGGGTGAACTGTCAGGCTGGAAGGAGGTTACTAGTGGAGTCCCTCAAGGATCGGTTTTGGGACCGATCTTATTTAACCTTTTTATTACTGACCTTGGCACAAAGAGCGGGAATGTGCTAATAAAGTTTGCGGATGACACAAAGTTGGGGGGTATTGCTAACACAGAGAAGGACAGGGATACTATTCAGGAAGATCTGGACCACCTTGTAAACTAGAGTAAGAGTAATAGGATGAAATACAATAGTGAAAAGTGCAAAGTCATGCACTTAGGGATTAATAATAAGAATTTTAGATATACGTTGGGGACACATCAGTTGGAAGCGACGGAGGAGGAGAAGGACCTTGGGGTATTGGTCGATAGCAGGATGACTATGAGCCGCCAATGTGATACGGCTGTTAAAAAAGCAAATGCGATTTTAGGATGCATTAGGCGAGGTATTTCCAGCAGGGATAAGGAGGTGTTAGTACCGTTTATATAAGGCGCTGGTGAGACCCCATCTGGAATATTGTGTGCAGTTCTGGTGTCCCATGTTCAAGAAGGATGAATTCAAACTGGAACAGGTCCAGAGACGGGCTACTAGGATGATCCGAGGAATGGAAAACCTGCCTTATGAAAGGAGACTCAAGAGCTTGGCTTGTTTAGCCTGGCCAAAAGAAGGCTGCGGGGGAATATGCTTGTTCTATATAAATATATCAGGGGCGTTAACGTTAGGGAGGGAGAAGAATTATTTAAGTTTAGTTCTAATGTAGGCACGAGGACGAATGGGTACAAACTGGATATTAGGAAGTTTAGACTTGAAATTAGACGAAGGTTTCTAACCATTAGGGGAGTGAAGTTTTGGAACAGCCTTCCGAGGGAAGTAGTGGGGGCAAAAGACTTATCTGGCTTCAAGACTAAGCTTGATAAATATATGGAGAGGATGTTATGATAGGATAGTTTAATTTGGGCAATTGATCTTGGATTATCACCAGATAGGTCTGCTCAATTGTCTGCAGGGAGATGTTGGATGGGATGGGAACTGAGTTACTGCAGAGAATTCCTTCTTGGGTGCTGGCTGGTGAGTCTTGCCCACATGCTCAGGGTTTAGCTGATCGCCATATTTGGGGTCGGGAAGGAATTTTCCTCCAGGGCAGATTGGCAGGGGCCCTGGAGGTTTTTCGCCTTCCTCTGCAGCGTGGGGCATGGGTCGCTTGCTGGTGGATTCTCTGCAGTTTGAGGTCTTCAAACCAGTTTTGAGGATTTCAATAACTCAGTCCTGGATTAGGGATTGTATAAAAGTGGATGGGTAGGGTTCTGTGGCCTGCCTTGTGCAGGAGGTCAGACTAGATGATCATATTGGTCCCTTCTGACCTATGAGTCTATGATAATGTTTCTGTTGCTGTAAAGATATAGCATAATTTACAGAAAAACTAAAACTAACTCATGGGATCTATAGGTGTGGGACTCTTAATTTAGATTAATAGCAATTGAGAAACATTGTGCTGGATATTCCTCTGTTCACTTTTCCTTCTAGTTGCTACTGTACTGTACTGTACTGTATCTTGGATAGTGAGGTGTCTGTAGCACAACTCTTTAGATACCTGTAGGGTCATTCCTGTTTTAGAATTTAGATGATACCTAAGCGCAGTTGCTGAAAGTTTCTGTCTCCACAAGCATGTTCTTGTAAAGTGCCACATATAAAAATACAAGGGCGCTGCTCTCTTCTGCAATACAAGTAGAACTAATATTGTCAAAAGTATCAGCAATAGAGTTATGGGAATAACTTATTTTTTGGTCTGCTGGAAATTCTGAAAAGTGTAAAAAAAAAAAAAAAAAAAAAAATTTGGGTTGGCCTGAAAATATATTTTTTTAATTCTTTATTAATTGAAAAGTTTAAAAAAAATTTAATGTCAAATTAAATGTTTTATGTGACCCAAAATGAAACATTTCATTTATATTTTGAATGTTACATTTTTAAAAAATAAAATTGAAGGAAATTTTGAAATGCAGTCACTGAAAACTCAAAATGTTTTGTTCAGAAAACATCAAAACAAAGTGATTGAGCTTTTTTGGATTTTTCTTTGTGTTTTTTTTCACACACACAATTAGATGGAACCAACACAAATAATAAAACATTTCAGTATTGCTGAACCTACATTTTTCACCAAAAAATGTTTCAGATGAAAAATTTCTCCTAGCTCTAATAATCAAACAATTTTTTTCTCTTTACTTCCAAGTACAATCTGAAAGTTTCTAAAAGGCAGGGCACTCTACCAACAAAGTGCTTAATTGTAGAAAGACTTAGCTTCTATTGGTGTGAGATGAAGTAGCAAGCTTCAAGGACAACTCAGTATATAAATTAACTCTTGGTGTTTATACAGGGTTTGTATGATTAGTCTTGTGACCTTTTGATAATATACCTTCAAAAATTATCTGTGATTAAGCCAGGAGTAGAATAATCTTCAGGTTTTCTATCCAGACTTGCACAGACAGATTTTCTTATGGAAGGGATTGTTAGAAAAGGTTTAAAAGAGGCCTTTTAATTAGGCTCCAGTAGGATCCACACAGACCCTTGTGCCTATGTACCCTTCATTGAAATCAGTGGGACCTTGCATGAATGCAAGTGTCCAGGGTGTGGCTCAGACTGCAGTTCAAAGTCTCGGTTTGCCCTTTGCTAAATTTTATTTTTAATATAATCTACAGCTTGGAGTATATCTTTTAAAATGTTTTTTTTTTGGTCCAGTTCCAATTTATCAGAGCAGCCTTTTTTTTCCATGTATGGCCACAGTGTGTTAATCATTCTCAATAACCCCAGGAGGAGCTAATGTACTTCCCATTTTCTAGCTCATACTGACATCTGGTGGAATCCTGCTCTGAAAAAGAACAAAGTACTCCGGTGACTTTCAGGGAAGAGAGCTAGCCATTCTGTCATCCTGACGCTGCTACTTTCTTTTGCTTCTCATTGTACTTCTTAATTTGCTTCTTAAACAACTTTAACAACAGAATGTCAGCACATCATGTACGTAATTAACATTCTCTGGGCCAAATTGTGTCTGACTTCGTGTGAGTGCACAAAGATGGGCAGAGGAAACACAAAGTTGCTCCTTCTCATTATCTGTACAGTGGACATAGGCACTGTGCTGGGCTGGCATTGGCAATGCTGCTAGCCTCTTGTGACAGGGCCCGCTGCCTCCTGCACACCGCCTCACAACCACAGATGACTTTTTGGCATGCTGCCTTTGTTTCCCCCTGTACAGGGTCCCTTGAGAACTGCACACAGAGTTCTCTCCCAGGCTATGTTTACACTACACACCTACGGCAGCGTGTAGGGTATGTGTAGCTACTTGCTGCAGTGAAAATCAGGTTGCATCCACATTGCAGTGTGTAGCTATAGATGTCCATGAAAGAATCTGGCAGAGCCTCTGCCTTTCACCTCCCAGTGGTGGGGAGGCAGCAGGACACAATGCTGCTAAAAAATAGAAGTGGGGGGCCCCCGTAGGTGCATACTCACAGGTTTCAGGTATGTCTTTACTCATCTCATCCAAGCAGTCCCACACCACCTATACTGCTATTTATACCCATGCTACGGGGGCTAGCTGTGTCTATACTGGCTACCAGAAGGGGTGTTCAGTATGGAGATACCCTGGGCTACCACCACTGTTGCTTGGGGCTGGGTTAACAACAGAAATGGTTTACAACAATCATCAGGGTCCTAAAATAAAGTCCCTTACCACAACACAAAACTTCAGTCTTAGCTCTGGCATCTTCTATCACAACCAGAGCTGCTCTTCTTACATGGCCAATCCTCTCAGCTCTTCCTATATGGCTCTGGCCTTTAGGTCCAAACCCAGTCGTGGCTTCCCACAGGTGTCTCCTGCTCACTGGCTTCTGGCTTCCAATGCCAAGGTCTTCCCAGCAGAAGTGTTTCTCACTCCCTGGCATTTCCTCTCTCTCTCTGTCAGCCAGTTTTGTGCCCTTCCAGCTCTACTCTCAATGAAACTCCCTCAAACCTTTTAAAGTCCAGGTGCAGCCCTGCTCCCTTTACTGGCCCAGCTCTGGCACTGGAGAGCTGGACTTACTTAAATCATAGGAGCCAGCCACCTTGTGACGCCTCTCAAAAGATTGCAGAGGAGTGGGTAGGTGCAGGGGCCATCAACACAGTCCTCTATCTACCAGTTCACAGTGCCAGCTCATTGCGGACGCACTGCACCCTGTAGATGCTGGTACTACAATGACTGAAGGCAAAACCCTTTTATTTGTCAAAAAATGTTAATTCTTGAAAACCAAAACTGTCCATGAAACAGGGTTGGATTTGACAAATTTCCAGACTCAGAAATTTAAGGAAAAAAGTTTTGAAATTGTTGAAACATCCTGTTTGGACATTTTCAGACTGAACAGTTCAAAGTTTTCTAGTCAAAACAACTTTTCCTTTTGAAAGTTTTGTAAATTTCAACTTTAAAATGTTTAAAAAGAATAAAAGGTTATAATCCAAGAGAAACATCTTAAAAATTGTCAAAATGAAACATTTTGAATCACCCGAACTGAACTTTTTGGGGGATTTTTATTTTGAGCACAGCACTAGCTCACAACATTGGACTATGTAAAATGTTGTGTTACTGAGAGACTAAATAGTGATTAGAACACTGGGTTATCCTTTACTCTGGGTGTTGCACTGTGTTAATCAGATCTCTGGCACCCGCAGGATCTAAATGGGAAAAAAATGGTTGAAGTGCACTGCCTGAGAATAAACAGGCGTCTGGAACGGAGAGCTGCCATCTTGTGTGGAGGAGTGAGACTGCAACAAAACAGGCTAAACCTGTAAGATTTTTTCTTACACAGTATCATATCTACAGAAACCTTTAGTACAGATAAGCTGTATTTTAATAACAGGCTCAGTTCTTTGACTATATTTTTGTTTTGTTTTTAACTAATGCAAATGTTTACATGAAGGACTGTTTAATGTTGCAAAATAACCATTTTAGCAGGGGTTGTTTGTGAGATCTGTTTTTTATTGATGGTGGTTAAATTTGTCACAGAATCATTGAGGTTAGAAATGACATAGTAGCAGTACATAGCATGTACATAGTGCTTTGCATGGAACAGTTTTCCAACTTTAACTAGTGAATGGATAGGCCTGTTAGGTCATCCTCTGCATGCCACTGCAGGATTTTTTTTTTTTTAATTAGAGCTCTGTTTATTTTCCTCCTTTGTCTGGTTAATTTTTGTTCTATTTCAGAAGGGGGATTGGAATATCTGGCTTCTTGCATTCCATGGGCTTTAAGTGTTGTAAGGTTGTTACTGTAAGTAAAGAATCAAATATATAGTTTGTGTAGATTAAGACATACAGATATTTATGTCCTTCCAGTAACTCTCATGAGTGGAATAGGCCTATTGACAAAACCTGTCCACTGGGAAATGACTGAGACAACTACATTCATTTCATATAACTTACCATACCATAAGCTCATCTGATATTAAATGACACCCTAAATCAGCGGTTTTCAACCTTTTTTCCATTTGCAGACCCCCTACAAAATTTCAAATGGAGGTGTAGACCTCTTTGGAAATCTTAGACATGGTCTGAAGACCCCCAGAGGTCCATGGACCACAGGTTGAAAACCACTGTTCTTTGGCAATGACAATCTTTTTCAGACCCCTTAGACATAGTCTGGGTCTACAGACAACAGGCTGAAAACCATTGCCCTAAATAAATACATTCTATGAAGGTATTGCAGGATAGGTTTCTGAAGTCATAGAACATAGCAAAAGAAGTACTGTGTCAAGAACATATACTTATATTCTCATTTGTAGCTCCAGAATCTGCAGAGATTATAGGAGCAGTTCCTATAGTAATGGTTTGTCCATTAATTATAGGTCTGATTCTGTACCATTAAAACCAATTGGCATTTCAAGCATTAACTTCATTGGAAGCAGAATCAGGAGCATTGTCTTTCAGGCCCTGTTTTGTTTGTCTGTGTGGTCCTGGTTGCTAAGGTGGTTGGTGATGGGACAGAAGTCCTTTGACTTCTGTCACTAGTTCAAAGTGAGTCAAGGTCATCTGACAGTTCGGTAAATTGTACAGAATGAGTTTTGATCTCTGTCCAATTCCCCGTGAACATGTCACATTAAGAGGCCAGTCTCACTTATCTGTATGTTAGTGAAATGAAATAATCATTGGAATGCCTTGTTCATGACTAGTCATGTTTGTTGGCTGCTCACCTGTACTGAGAGAGAATCCCAGCTGAGGGTATGGCTTGAAAGGTACCTACTACATACCTAACCTGTTTATCTCTTAGTGAAGCCTACTTTCCTTCTGAAAATCCCACTCTGACTGGGAATGGTGCTAGTACCCCTTCAGTTATCTTACCGCTGCATGAACAGCCTGGGGATCTGTGTATGATAAGCCCCTGAAGGAAATGGTCAGGGGGAACAACTGGGATCACTGTTCTTGTCTTATTTCCGTTGTCGACAAACTTCTACCTTTCTGCCCTTCCTCTCTGCTGATGCTAATAGTCAATGAACCAGATAGAAAAGAGGGTTCCTGCTTTGGCCTGCTGAATCTGCCTCTCCTAAGATCTAGTACTATATGGTCAACAACAGACAGGCACCTTAAACAAACCAGCTATAGCCATCTGAGAAAAATTAACTTACAAGTATTACCTTCTAGGAAAGCCATGCAACAAGGCCCTGATTGTGAGGTCTTGCACATGGCTCTCAGCAGGTCACTTGCTTTCCTACCAGAGGCAATAGTAGATGCTAGAACTATAAAGCAGAGCAGAGTGTTAAAATCTGGCCCAGTAACTCATTGTGCAGACACCTGCATGTTGTACGTGTACCCAACTGCTGGGTCGCACAGGCTTCTAAGCCATCTGGGTATGGATAGCATTAGTCACTCTTCCTAGCTCTGGGGATACTTGGGCTCAGGCTTCTTATCTGACACTCTTCCATAAGACATGGAGTGTCACCACTCGACCAGGGTAAATCCCTAAATCAATATCTCCTCCACCCCCTATCACTTGCACACACACCCTCATAGTCCCACTAAGGCTGTGGATGCTCTGGGCTTCTAGTTTAACCCCTCTGGGGACAACGTGGCAGGAAAGCAAGGAATGCAGGCTCAGCAAAGGAATTTCTTAACCCCAGCACTTTACTTGCAAAAGCACTCAAGAGTTACAGATCTTTGAAAAATGACAAAAGTCCTGAAATTCACCTTCCTCTAGCCTGAGCTCATCCCTTCTGTATGTCCCATGGTTGGCTGCTTTTCTGGCTGGGCAGAGTCCCTCCTGCCCTCTTTTTCCCTTGTATGTCTTGCTTACCAAGTGGCTATGGTCCTTCAAGAAGGTGTTAAACCCCGATCCTGGGCATAGTGGCTGGGTGGAATGCAATTCAGTAAACGGCTTTGAGCAAATTTAGACATGTATTCATCACATAATACAAAATTGAGTTCACAATTTGATACAGATATGTCCCACTCCCAACCCTGAGACTGGAAGAAAATGAGCATGGTTACCTATTTCTTTCCTCTTTCTTTAGCTGCATGTTCCAGATGATGCACATTTCTTTAAATATATGGATAAAAGAATAAAATATAATCTGGCTTTTGATATGTTAAACAAGATAAATAATTTTTATCTGTTGTGTTTGCAGAACTGAATCTCTTAAAATGCAGAATATATTTAAGAGATAAGCTGCAATAGATTATCTGGCATGTGGTTATACAGGAATATTTTGGGTAGGGCTAAAAAATAGCAGCCATGCCATTAGTCAACTTTCTTTTCAGTACCCTATCAGATCCGCGTACTTATCACCATAGACAGCCACCTACCTCTTAAGCAAACACAATTTGAACTAACTTTCTGTACTCTCCACCTGGCCAATTCATTAATTTTCTGCGCACACTGCAATGGTTCTATGAACACCCTGCTGCTGCTACTATAAATGTACAGAGTGTTCACATGTAAAAAGTCTGTTGCACTGCTTGATCCCTGCTTTAGAAACAGGATGATATGAGCAGCAGTAAATCTACTTTGGTTACTGACTAACTGTGACAGTGTTTGACCTCCTGCTGTTTGTCCTGGAAATTAGCTTGGTTCTCCAGTGCGCTCTCGTCTGGTGACCCCCGCCACCATCATGTCCACTCCAGGAAGTGCTTTATCCCAAAGAACGCAGCATTCTCTGCAGTACACAGTCCTCTGGCTGCGTCACACTCTGTTCTCCATCCTTCCAGGGAAACCATAGTCCACTGTCCAGCCACTTCCTCAGTGGTGAATGGGGGCAGAGGGGACCCAGGCCCACCCACTACTCCAGGTCCCGGCCCAGGGACCCTGTAGATGACAGTCACGTGCTGCGACCCTTCTAGTCCCACAGTCTATTTCCCTGTGCCATTTCCCCATAGCCCCAGCACTTTCTCCGCCCTTGTCTCAGGGCTCCAGCATGTCAGCAGTCAGACGGGAGCTCACTCTAACTCCCGTGATCCTGCCCAGCACTGGTCTGTCCAAGGTGCTAGCTTCCCACTGTCTGCAAGGCAGCCAGTTGTCGTCGTCGTTGTCGTCGTCGTCCTCCGCCGCCTCCTCCTCTTCCTCCCTCCCTAAGCTCCAGGAACTGACTGACCTGCTCTGCCGTGCGGCTTTCTTTTTATATGGGCCTGCTCCTCATAGACCTCTCCAATTGGCTGCCTACTTTGCAGCCTCCTTAGGGTTCTGTTAACCCTTTATGTGGGGCAGATGCCCTATCACACTAATCCGTAAACTAGTTCTAGTTCAATTTCACTTACATATATTAGACCAGATAAATTATCACACAGATGCATGAGTTTGAAGTGTCCCAGTTTAATATTAAATGATACCAGAATGACAGAAGATGAGAGAAGAGAATGAGAGTAGCCTCTTGTAATGTATTACCAAAACAATCAGTAAGAGAAAATCCTTTCACAAACTGATTAAGAAAAAAAAAGACTATGCTTGAACTGAAAAAGAAGGTGATACGCTCAGCATTTTCTCCATTCTTCCCTCCTCTGGCCCCCTTTTGATTTCAAAGCATGGAGTTGGCATACTCATTTCCATGCCCCTGCCCCAAGATTACAGCACTGCTTGTGCTGCCAGATACAGGAGACACATCGCCTGCTGGTCTATATTGACAGAACAATTCCATTGACTTTCATGGAGCTGTGGCAACAGAATGTTTGGCCCACACTGTTCAGTTCCATAAAATATTCTTTGGTATCAGTTGTAGCCTAGTGGGCCAGCTTACCTGTATTGTATTCATTGCTTTATTATATTAAGTAGTATATATTCTGTATATTGCCTATATACAGAAACCTGTAGGAGAACACTTCAACCTCCCTGGCCATGCTATAGCAGACCTTAAGGTGGCCATCCTGCAGCAAAAAAACTTCAGGACCAGACTTCAAAGAGAAACTGCTGAGCTTCAGTTCATCTGCAAATTTGACACCATCAGCTCAGGATTAAACAAAAGACTGTGAATGGCTTGCCAACTACAAAACCAGTTTCTCCTCCCTTGGTTTTCACACCTCAACTGCTAGAACAGGGCCTCATCCTCCCTGATTGAACTACCTCATTATCCCTAGCTTGCCTGCATATATATATCTGCCCCTGGAAATTTCCACTACATGCATCTGACGAAGTGGGTATTCACCCACGAAAGCGCATGCTCCAAAGCGTCTGTTAGTCTATAAGGTGCCACAGGATTCTTTGCTGCTTTTACAGATCCAGACTAACATGGCTACCCCTCTGATACTCTAGCATCCGGACAGAACCTCCAATCGCAAAGGTGCCATGACAGCAAATTGACGTGTATGCTAATAGGGTAACAACATACACATACTAACCTATAGAAAATGGACACCTTAAGGGGAGGAAATACAAATAAGGGCCTCTATTGAATATGCATTGGTCATGGCAGCATCAGTGTAACCTACTATAAAAGTAACATCCCAGGGGCAGCAGATAGGTTGGAGAGCTATAGACTTTGGGAGGGGCCAGAATAATGGCCGCTGGGGAAGATGAGGACAAAGATGGTGATGAGAAAGATAATGGTTAATATGAAAGATAAGGGTGTAAGTATGGATGTCCAAATGTACTTTCTGTATTATCTAGGGTGACCAGACAGCAAGTGTGAAAAATCGGGATAGAGATTGGGGGGTAATAGGAGCCTATATAAGAAGACCCAAAAATCAGGACTGTCCCTATAAAATAGGGACATCGGGTCACCCTGTATTATCTCTATTTGCCTTGTTGAGTTTAAGTGTGTGTATAACGTTGTTAAATTATTAATAAATATATATATAGAAGGAGAGTTCCTATAGTGTGAGTGTTGCACCTGTGCATATCAGGGTTCCCAAATTATATGATAATTTTACAATAATCTTACTGGGCCTGATCTTGGGACAAGAACCCATTCATCCTCAAGTTACAATTGTATATATCCAAGTTTGGGTCGGGCTACACAATAACATTCAAGTAATGACATGATTAGTGTCATGGAGTCTCTGGACGATGCTCTGGAACTGCTCTCCATAAAGCCAGTCAGGACTTTGGGGAGCCTCCTCTCCCCTGGAGCAGACTTTTTCAGGGCAAGAAGCTCGCATGTCTTCACTTCCTGGGTCTCTCCTTGGAGCATTCAGCATCCTCTGCCCCTCTGTGCGCTTCCCAGAGCGAGTCCGCCCCAGTGGGGTCCTGGGGAAGCCACCAGGTTCTGCACCCCCACTTTGCAGTCAGACATGACTCTCAGCCAGCCAGTAAAACAGAGGTTTATTCGATGACAGGAACACGGTCTAAAACAGAGCTTGTAGGTACCGTGAACCAGACCCCTCGGCCAGGTCCATTCTGGGGGGCAGTGAGCCAGACCCCCACGTCTGCAATTCACTCCTCGTCCCCAGCAAGCTCCAGACTGAAAACCCCTCCAGCCCCTCCTCCTCTGCTCAGTTCCTTTCCCAGGCCAGGTGGTCACCTGACCTCTTTGTCTCCAACACCTTCAGCTGGCACCTTTGCAGAGGAGGAGCCCAGGCCATCAGTTGCTAGGAGACAGAGTGCCAGGCATTTAGGTGCACTGGCCCTTTGCTCTGTAGCAATCACACACCCTTATTCCACCACCTGGATACTTAAGAACTGCATAAGGGACACTGAGGCACCAACACAGTATTCAGAAAAAACATTAAGAACGGTCCCAGTTCATCACACTTAGCAACTATTGTAGACCCACCTGTTGGAAAGATGAGCTCTTCACACTTTATGCAGTTTAATTCCTCTTCCCTTAGGGATCATGGCACTGCACTGGCAACTAAACTACTATGATAATATTGTGCATCTGGCTGTATTTCAATTTAAAAAAACAAGCAACTAACGAAAAGCCTAACAAAGTAATATTAAATGATAATCAAAGAAAGGAGGAGGAGTTTTCTACCCAGGACCCTTAGATCTCAATTTTCAAACCTGTATCTCTTAAATTAGGCTTTAAACACATATTTAGGCAGCCAAATAAAATTGATTTGATTTTCAAAGGGGTTGAGCACCCCGGACTTCAGTTTGATTTATGGGTGCTCAGTGCTTCTAATGTAATTCCGTACCCCATCATGTGTTCTGCCACTGATGGGCTACTGTGGCAGAGCTGTATATACAGCTGCACACTCATAATCTTGAGTAGACGCGGATCATGGAATAGATAGATCATGGAATCTAGGGTGAAATAAATGGGGTGCAGAGTTGAAAATTCCTGGTATATTTCCACTCCTGTAAATTTTGCTATTCATACATGCACGCCTAATGTTGCAATGACTCTCTGTGAAGGCTGAATCAAACTTCCTTCAAAGCAGTTAATGTTACTCCCATTGTTTAATAGGCATTTCCATTGAGCAAGTTAAGTTTACCCACCCTATGCCTTCCCACCACTCCCAACCATGTTGTCCAGCCTGGGTTTTAGGCCTTGGCAGTGAATAGTTCTGTTATCAGGCTATCGAGCTGGCCCTTTATGAATGTGCTTTTGAAAACGTATATGCAACAAATCACATTTTCCCTAGGGCTGAAATAATGTGCAATCTTAATTTATTGCATTCAGTAACTAAACAAATTCTTCCTTGTGTACTGGAATTGCCACCCATCAGCTCTGTAAAGACTGTCTCTGTAGTATCACTCCAGAAAGATGGAGATAAATCTTTCAGTAATTAGTGCACACACTGTTATTACTGCCTATACAGTGCTGGCTGCAAAAATAAATCTCCATGATTCTTTGTTATAATTTCTTGTTTTTACTCTGACAGCTAATGTACTCAGTGTTCTCTGAGGAAAATCAGTATTGTTGCTCTCATACTTCCAGGGTTAATGGCATCTCAGTTCCTCTATGTCCCCTCAAGGTCAGGGCTCATATATCCAGCTGTTACCTCTCTGTGCATTAACCTGCATTTCTCTCCCTCTGGACCAGTTTCAGGGCTGCAGTCCCCTGCAATTCACTGTACTTATCCCTGCAGGTTGGACTTTAGTCCAGTGCCTGAAGTTTCACTCTCTCCCAAGGGCTATAGACAGTGCTTACCAGTTACCAGCAGTTTTCACAAAGCATGGTACATTTATTTTGGGAAAAAAGCTTTACAGAGAAATCATATCATAAAAAAACAGCCAGTCTGCTCACATGCTACACTTATCAGATGTCATCCATCTTCCACATGGAGACTCCAGCAGGTTCCAGAGTCCTTCAAACTCTTCTAGGAGTGTTTGCCATCTTGGTTAGAATCTCAAGTCAGGTTGTGGATCAACTGAAGGACCCTGAGTCAGTTCAGGCTGACACTGTATACAGTTTGGGGTCTTTGTCCCCAGGCCTTCTGAAAGAGATAAAAACCAGTCAATGCCCCCTTGCCCAGGGGGTGAAGCTTCTAAGCCTGGGTGTCTGCATAACTGGCATTGGGCTTCTGCAGTAATCACCATCACTCCCAGTGATTTCATATTCCACAGGAAACCCACCCAGTGAGCCAGGAACACAAAGAGACACACAACACTTATTGACACAAAAGTCTATGAGTATCCTATATCCCATAGCATCTGTATAGTCTGTGCCATAGCATCTGTATAGTAGTCTGTGATGTTTTCTATGTATCCGAAGTATCAGATCTCTGGCTTCTCCCTGCTGGAACAGAAACAATTAACGTTTTTGCCCAAGTAAAGTTGTAAGGGGGGAGGAGGAGAATGAGTCACATGTATTCTTTCATAAAAAAAAAATGAGAAGTTTCTCAGTTCCCCAGAGTTCCCAACGCTGACTTATCTCCTTTTGCTATGAGCAATATCTCATCTATGACACACAGATGAGCTGTTGTAGTGCCATCCAATTGAGTGTGGATGTGTACACACATACTACCCGGATCCTTTTTTCTATCTTGACAGAATGTGGAATAAGCCTGGGGGATAGTGAAAGAGAATTGTGAATTTGAGAATCAAAGTAAATTTGGAGCATTTCTTGTAATGAAAAAGATTTTGGCTATATGGCATATTACCTCTTCTTCCTTTCTCTTGTTCTCTGCTCCAACTCCTGAAAGCTCTTTCCTATGCCTCAGCTCTCTATGATTTTCCAAGTGTCCTTCAATTGTTGAATGCTAATAGTACTGGTCAGTTAACTCTCTAATCAGGATCAAATTCTGACAATTTGTTATGTAAAGAGAATGTCACATTCCAAGGGCAGAAGGGATCATTGTGACATTCTAGTCTGATTTTATGTAGAACACAGGCCACTCTCATATAAAAAACACCTGCAACTGTAGAGAAACTTTCAGGCTAGTGTGGGTGAATTGTTTTTCTTAAACTGTAGAGAAAAAAACAGATCTAGTCCTGATCTGACTTAAAAGTTGTAATGTCTGGTTTTTTTTTTAATGTGAATTTTAAACATGACTGCACTGGGTATGTTCATATGAGTGAGGCCATCAGGAGTTGACCACCCATGTATGTTATCTAGTAGTGAATAATCGAGCAGAGGAGTAAATTCTAAGAAATGAATATTCTCACTTAAGTGAGAGACAGGAAATCTCTGAGGAGAGACGGCAATAAGTATATCACACAAATCATCATTGTTATGAAAGAATATGGTTTATTGGCTAAAAATCCAAGATAGCTATGAAATACATCTGCTATCTGTATTTATAGTTACGCTTTTCCATTGACTTAACTTTGTGACTTTCAATTTGAGTAAAACACCCATCAGTTTCAACAGAAATCTTACTCAGACAAGGACTTTTGAACTTGACCCGTCTCAGAAGAGGAATGGCTGTAGTTATTTTGGCCTGAATACAGTCACTCTGCAGTTGCAGGTGTTTCTCATATGGGAATGAAGAAAAGTGATTTCCTTACAGCTACTCTGGGTGGACTTCATATGTATAGAATATAATCTCCCATTCAGCCTGCTTAACCCTTTGATCTCTCCTCCACACGGGTTAGTCACAGTATGTCAGGCAAAGAGGCACTTGTTTTTTTTAAATAATAGGACACTGTGCGAGTGTTATAACTAGGAATCCTGATGGAACAGGAGCAGTTGCAAGTCTACTGATTAAAGGTGAACAGCCACAAATATGTTCAGTCCTACTTTCTAAAAAGGATCTTTTGAATAGATAGAAAAGGGCTATTCAATAGTACATGTAAACAGGGAGCAACACGTTTCTTCCCTTTCATGAGTTACCTTTGATCCATATCCCTGTAACAGAGTTACAGTGTGGACGTTTGGTTCTACTGTGTATGGTTCAATGTCACTTGAAGGTGCTCTGCAGTAGATATGTTAGGTCATTTGAAATGTAACTTTTGTTACCAGCTTATTTATTTATTTTTTCTGCATAGTTTTGTGTTGCTGTTAACCTAAAATGATTTAAGTTTGAACCCTTCTTCTAAGAGATTGTATAACTTATTACTGGAGTATATTTCCTGTATAGTCTGAAGACATAAGGATCCTGGTACACTCAGTAAGGCCTAAATAAAGCCTGTTTTATAGGTAGCATGACAATATGTTCTGTTTTAGCGGGACATTCCCCTTTTTAAGCCCTGTCCTGGATGTCCCGACTTTTTTGGCAAAATTGGGTATTTGTCCCATTTGCTCTGGCCAGCCAGTGGGAGGGAGGCTCAAATTGGTAGCCCCAGGGCTGAGCCTCATGCAGGGGGGAGGTGTTGGGTAATCCCCGTGCAGGGGAAGGGTGTGGGGAGGGGCGGGGCTTGGGCTGTCAGCTGCAGCCCTGGGAGGCAGGGCTGAGGCAGGCCCTGCATGTGGGGGTGGGGCTCAGGCCAGCTCCATGCAGTGTCCTATTTTCCCTTTGGAAATATGGTCACCCTATTTGTAGCTAGAGTCGCCAGCTGAGACTTCCTCAATGAGAAAATATATAATCTGTTTGGATACTTCAGTGAGGAATGTGATATAAATGCCTAGATAAATAGAGGCTTGCAGTGTTGTTGTGGCCATGTTGACCTGAAGGAGATGCTTGTCTCTTTCACCAATGGAAGTTGGTCCAATAAAAGATATTTCCTCACCCACCTTGTCTTTCTTAGATATCCAGGCTTTGAAGGAGGATCCCAGGACAAGAGGCTTTTAGGCACAGATGGGCTGTGACTGTGAGAGCTGTAAACAGAATGGAAGAAATTCATAAGAAACTTGAAAGCAGAACAACAGGGGTTGTTTGGCTTTTGGAAATTGAGATGAAGAGATCAGAGCTGGAACTCTAGTCTGCTCTTACTTAGGTCTAACTAAGGGAGTTGATTATATGTGACCCGAAGTTCTCAGGGCTCAGAGAGGGCTCTCTGAAGTGCTTGACCTGCAGTGAGTAAGGCAAGGAAATGGTTTCTTAAACTAGAGGGCAGAAGCGGCATAGATACCAAGGTGAAACAATTTCTGCTTGACTGTATTTACTACCTTAGATTAGACGTTTGTCAGGAATACATAGTGGAGCTGCACCCATTTACAGGAACCTGGTTCAGTCTCTGTGCACATGAAAAATATGTGAACATCACTTAAGGATTCAGATATGACAGGCAGCACATTTCTGGGCTTTTGCTCCATATCTCAGGTAGCTGAAAGCCAAGTGACCACAACCACCTGAGAAATGCAGTAATCCTCTAGAAATATACAGCTTGGAGTTTTAATGCTAATATGATCTGAAAAATGCTGTTCTAGATTTGTCCCTAGAATGAACCCCACTGATGCAGTCCTCATGGGGTGACGTTCACTGCCTTTCTCACATTCATGATGTTGTGGGAGTTGAGATCAGCTACGGATCTTTAGTCATCAGACCATATATTTAAGTGTGAGGAGGCTGCAGGCAGGGCATTCTCAGTGGATGGTACTGCACTCTAAAACTGGCTTCCTCAGGCCTGAAAAAGCCTAATCTTTAGTGCACAGTGCACGATCCATAACTTTTTTCAGGCAGTTATCTTAGCAGAGGCTTGAATAGGTGGGGAGTGTTTCCTTTACCTTTTGCTTTTTGATTAGGACAAAAATTGTGACCAAAATTTGACAGAAATAGGAACAAAAAGTTCAGCACCTAAGGGCTGGTCTACACTGGGGCGGGGAGGGGTATCGATCTAAAATACGCAACTTCAGCTATGTGAATAGCGTAGCTGAAGCTGAAGTATCTTAGATCGATTTACCTCGGGTCCTCACGGCACGGGATCAATGTCTGTGGCTCTCCGTGTTGACTCCGCTACCGCCGCTCGCTCTGGTGGAGTTCCAGAGTTGACAGAAGTGCGTTTGGGGATTGATATATCGTGTCTAGATGAGATGCAATATATTGATCCCCCAAAAATTGATCGCTACCTGCCAATACGGTGGGTAGTCTGGATGTACCCTAAATTACAGCCTAGCTTTCAGAAATGCTGAGCACTCACAGGTAGAGAATGGAGAAACATTTTCTATTCCGGGGGGGGGGGGGGGGAGGAGGCTGCAATATTCACTTCTGCCACCATGTGGAGCTGTGTGAAGCCATAAGTGGGCACTTCCAGTTCTAGCATCAATTGCAGGCTTCTAAGATGGCTTCCTGTAGCAATTACTTCTGGTTTCTCCAGGTCTAGACTGCTGAGGAGTTATTCCCCTGAGGTATAAGAGTGCCCCACTCTTTATTTCTATAAAATAAGTGGCAGGTCAGTGGAGGAAACGGTCTCTGCAGTGTGCATTTAGCAGCAGTAAGGTCTGCTCGCCTTCTCTAGGAGATTCCTAATTAACTCCATGGAAAGAAATTAGTATAAATTAGCACAATCTGCTGGGTTAATCCTTCAGCTTCTCTTCTGTTTGGGGATTTCCTCTTCCACAGTGGTGGGTTTCTACGTCCCATTGACCTGAAGCCAAAATTGGTTGGGATTTGGATCTGAGATTTGGTTCAGGCCCATTTCTAATCATGGCTTTTATTTTTAAATTTCCTCTGACTCATTAAATATTAGACACAGTCAGTGACTAAAAGCACCATTGGTTCCAGGCTTCTTGACTCAAGGCTATGTTCTGTTAATGCATGCATTTAATATGAGCTAAAGGTGACGTCCTCTGCCAGTTGAGCTAGAGGAGTAGTTTCTGGAGTTGAGGGGCTGTGGCAGCAGGGTTCCACCGGCGATTTAAAGGGTCTGGGGCTCCCAGCAGCAGCCGGAGACCTGGGCCCTTTAAATCACCACTGGAGACCTGCCACCGCTACCCCGGAGCTGTGGCAGCGAGGCTTGGGTGTTGATTTAAAGGGTTTGGGGCTCTGGCTGCTGCGGGGTGCCCCAGGCCCTTTAAATCCCCACTGGAGACCTGCTGCCCCTACCCTGGAGCTGTGGCAGCGGGGCTCCACTGGCGATTTAAAGGGTCTGGGGCTCCCCGCAGTGGCTGGACCCTGGAGCTCTTCAAATCACTGCCGGAACCCTGCCACCCCTACCCCAATATAACGGGGTTTCAGCTATAACGCGGTAGGAATATTTGGCTCCCCTTGACCATGATATTGCTGGGTAGAGGTATAAATGCCTGTTGATCACTTTAACACTGACATAGATATACTACAGTCTTCTTTGTTGAGCTCCTCAGTCACAACAAACTCTGCCATATTGTATTATGCCCTGAAGCCAGTGAAATATACGCATCTAGATAGAAGAGGGTTTCTCTTCCAAGTTTTATTTCATAGTGAAAGATGCTAAAAAAAATTCTGCCTTCAAGACCTTGCAGTGTTTAAAATCAGTGGGATCTTTCCATTTAAATCAGAGAGAGCCATTAGCTTCTGAGCTGCCATATTGTGCCTCGGAATCCAGTGGTTTTAGAAATGGCTTCATAGTTCTCATGTTTGCAGCATTCCTGCAACATCCATTGTACGTCTCTTGAAGAATGCTGGCATTTTCCAGATTGCCAGCCAAATAAGTACTTTGCTGTATGTAGCTTCATTTATAGATGGAGATCTTTGCTTCTGAAAGAACCCTGTTTTGTACTGCAATTTCAAAAGGAGAGATTTCCTCATGGAGAGTTTGATCACTTAGGGAGCTGATCGTGATAAAGTGTACCATAAAAGGTGTGTTTGTAAAGCTGAACTAAAGCATATCAAAAATTGTTTTTCATTTGTGTGTACCTAAGAAACAAATTTGTTCGTTACAAAGTTTTACCAAGTTGTCACTGGGTGTTTGTAGCACATTTTGTTCTTGGGTGAGAATAGGTCCAGGTATATCAGATGAATGCATTTTCTGAAGTGCCATCTTGGCTGGTTCAAAATGTTTAGAGCATTCTTGGGAAAATTCCAAAAAAATTGTGCAATAATCTACCCTAGTCTACTACAAGTGGAGAGGCACTTGAATACCAAGTGAAAGTTATTTTGCATTTCTTTGTCTTACAGTCCCACACAGGGGATGGTTTAAAGCAGGAGCATTTCATTAAACTTTTGCCATAATCAAAACAGCCCAAACAGCTTGCACAAGCCCACTGCTGTGGGAGTCTTACAGGAGCACACTTCAGCCTGCTCATCAAAGCTATGTCCTTTATGCCTTTAGCAGAGCTACTGTGCTTGAAAAGAACAGGATTCAGGAAAATAATCCTGGCATTGCAGCTGGTTCTTAAACAAAAAGATGAAGTCCCTACCCCAAATAGCTTACAATCTAAGATCCTGATTATTTAAGTGACTCAGCGTGGGAAGAACCTGCACCTACCTGGAGCCCCTTGAAGTGAATGATATACTGCTTGGGTGAAGGGACATCTTGTTTGTGCTTGAAAAATGTGTAACCAGATGCTAGCAATAGTACAGCGCACCAGTGTTAACGAATATGGTCACTATAAAGATCCACCCAAAACACCTGAGTCCTGTTTACACTAGGGCTTAAAACCAATGCAGCTGCAGTCGTACTGGAAGTCAGATATGGGCACTTGCAGGAAGGAAGATTCAATGACGTTGTTGTATTCATTTATTGGTAATGAAAACTTACCCTCAGCCACATTTTCAAATATTCAGAAATAATATCAATTTTTGGTGTTTTGGCCTTCCAGTCTCAACCCCATCACACTCCTCATCCAAAAAACTCACACTCCGAAACGCCAGCGTAAAACTAACCCTAAATCTCCAACCATTGTTGCTTACAGTCTAGTGCAATTTATATTGTACTCCCATTAAATTGGTCCCCCTGTTCCCTTCTATTTTGTACAGAGGTAAAACTTGTTAGGTGCTCAAAAAGTGAGGAAGTAGCAAAGAAGACATTGTCTCTAGTAAGGACTGCTCACTTGATCCTAGGTGCATGAGTAGCAACAGAGAAGACTCTTTGGCTAGTCTCCCAGCAGAAGCTATATAGATGTTGCAGTTATGGATAGAGTGGAAGCACAAGTGAACAGGAAGGGGGTTGGAGAAAGTGGCCTAGAAATTTGGGGAGGGTTCTGAGTTACTACAGAGTTCTCTCCCAGGTGTCTGGCTGGTGGGTCTTTCTCCTTTGCTCAGGGGCTAAGTAAGCCATATTTGGGGTCAGGAAGGAATTTTACCCCGGGTCAGATTGGCAGAGACGTTGGGCTTTTTTGTCTTCCTCTGCAGCATGATGCACAGATCACTTGCAGGTTTAAATTAGTGTAAATGATGGATTCTCTGTAACTTGAAGTCTTGAAACCATGATTGAAGGCTTCAGTAACTCAGTCAGAGGTTAGGGGTGTATTACAAGCGTAAATGGGTGAGGTTCTGTGTCCTGCAATGTGCAGGAGGTCAGACAAGATTATCACGATGGTCTCTTCTGGCCTTAAACTCTATGAGGTATAAAAGGGACGGACCATATTCTGACATGAGGGAAATTACTACCATAAAGATGATATGCAAGTCACAGGAAAAACTACAGCAAGACTCCATGCATTTGATCGCATTTTCACTCCACAGAATTCCTTGACTAGATTGTCCTGTTTAACTTAGAATTCCTTTCCAAGAACAATATTGAATGCTAAGGGTATGAAGTGATCTTGCGAAGGGAGAGAATCAAAAGGAGAAAAGCAGATGCCAAGAAAAATAGATATAAACATTTATTTGGGATGGAAGACATAAAAAGTTGGCTATACATATATGTCTTATGGAATCTTGTAAAACACGCCTTAACTGTGATACACTCCATAGGCTTAAACTTGTATCTTGTATAGTATGTCTCTCCATTTACTTACATGGCCCTTGTCACTGTAGAAACTGAGTGCCTCACAATCATGAATGGATTTCCTCTTTGCAAAACCCTTGTGATGTAGGGAAGTATTATCTCCATTTTACATATGGGGATCTGAGTCAGAGGAGAGATTAAATGACTTGCCCATGGTCAGGTAGAGAGTCTATGGCCCAGCTCAGAACAGGTCTCCTGTGTCCCAGGCTGGTACTTTTTGAGACCATCCTTACTTGCTTAGATTGCTTGTGCTTATATTAATAGTTAGAGCTGTGGAAGATGGAGGTTCCATTTTGTGAAGGATTTGAAAATTTTGCTTTGTTCTGACTTGGAAAGAACTCAACATTTTGAAATTCTCACACAAAGGAAAACTCAAAAAAATATTTGGGGGTCAATCAAAATGTGTCATTTTGATTTCAGGCTTTTTGTATTGTAATATAATCAAAATGTAATACAAAATCAATTTCAAAATGGAAAGTCATTTTGAAACAAAAATAAATGAAATGTGTCTTTCTGAAAACGTCAATGGGACTTCTGGCATTGTTGAAGCTTTCTTCTGGTTTCCTTCGTAAACAAAATTCTGGTGGAATCCACCTGGTTTTGCAAAGCATATTGATATAAATGGAACTGCATATTCCAATGGAATATGGGTCCATCAAAGCTTCTTTGCCCAGCTCTTCTAATCATCCTTTTAGCCATTTGTTCTGCACTCTCAGATCTACTTAATCCCTCTACTTGCTGACAACATACCACTGTGCTGTGCTTTGATTGTGGAGGTCATAGTATCTCTTGCACTCTGTCATGCAGCCTCCAAATGCCCAAAACTACTCAGACAAAAGAGGCATTAGCTATAGGAAAGCAATCTGAAATGCATCACATTTTTGTTTTGAAAAATGTGCGTGTGGTTAAAATAGTTAGAAGGAAATTATTTTAATGGAAATAAATAGCTGCATTTAGGTAATCTTACATGAAGAATAGAGTTAAGAGTCTATAGTCTTATTTTTAGAGAGTTCAATATATGATTGTGAGATGGCCTTGATTAGCTCGGTAGTTCATCTTAGTTAACTTTCTGTGGCAGAAATCAGCCTGTAGATGTCCCCCAACACATGTTGTGCTATGCCTAATAGTTCTGCTGAAAGCAACTATCGTCTGTAAATTACCAGCAGCTCAAGTTAAAAAGAACAGGGGAGATGAAAAGCTGCCCAGGAATGGTTATTCTGTGGGAGGATAGTGGAGGGTAATGACAGAGTGAAGAGCATCTCAGACCCAGGGAAATATGAGCTAAACAAAAGCTGATAAGAGAAATAGGAGTGAGAGTCTTAAAGGAGAGTAGTTCACTGAAGATGTCAAAAAAAGGGAGCCAGAAAGTGACACACTTCATGGTGAATTTTAGATATGGGAATGAGAGATTCTCCCCTGACTGAGAGTTGCAGAAGTGACCCTAGTGCAATAGTACGGGATGAAAAGAAAGCAGTGCTGCCTTGGTAAAATGACAAGCTTGTGAATATGTGGCTTCCATGGTAAACCTTGGCAGTTTAGGGGGCAGGATAATATCTCAGCCACTTGAAATCACATTGAGATGACTCTTGGTGACCTTTATTGGTATAATTAATTACTGAAGTAACTCCACTGACGTTAAAGGGCTTGCACCCGGGATGAACTTGGTTCTGTGTTTACTAGTGCCATTTGAAAAATGGAAAATGTTCATAAACACGTTGGAATTCTATATAGGTGTTTGGTTCAACCATTTCAATCCCGAACTGTTCTCTGCTAATAAGCATTCTGGTTTTGGTTCACATAAATGTTTGATAAATGGCTGCTGTTCATATAAATATTCATATTCCCATGGAAACAAGTGTATTTGTGCATGATTGAATATTCACTGGTCATTGTTAGTTATCGGTCTGGTATTTTTCATTTTGTTATTCAACTTTTAAAAAGTTGCAATTTGGGAGCAGAAACAATATCAGATGATCTGTCACACATCACAGATAAGCAATAGTCAAAACAAACAGATTATGAACAATCCCTGGACTGAAATTTCTTATTCCACACTGTATTATAATATTACTTAACTTCTATTGGTTATCCTAGTGCTTTTTATCCGCAGATCTCAGAGCAGTTTGCAAAGGAGGTATTATCCCCATCTTCCAGGGAAACTCAGGGATGGTGGTGAAATGACTTGTCCAAAGTCACCCAGTAAATACGAAGACATAATTAATGTGTGAGTAGGAATCGAGATCTCTCTCTCTCTCTCTCTCTGTTACTTACACACACACACACACACACACACACACACACACACACACACACACACACACACACGGATTCAGTTGAACTGTTAATTGAAGAGAAACCATTCTAGAATATATTACATGTATTTGCTTCTAAAAGTCAGTTTGTGGTGAGAAAACCACAAAAAGTTATATTAATAAAAATGCCATTTTTATCTCTCTGTTATAGGTTATATGTTTAATTTTTAAACTTAGCTTTGCCATGTTATTTAAGTAATGGGCAAATCAACTCTGCTGAGTAAAATGTTTAGTAAAAAGCATGGTGCACTTTCTTACAGTGTCTTTAGCATTCCAATGGTTTTGCTCCAAGATCTGAAGTAAATTGTTCATTCTGTGGATGAGATGAGGTGAAGAAGCTTTTTGTAAGCCCCCTGTCCTTACCTCTCTGAGAAAGTGTAAATGGACTCTGTTGCTTGTAGAGTGAACCCCAACCTAAAGGAGTGTTAAAATTTACACTATTGAGCTTGTGAGAAATTGAACCAGTTGCACACATGGGACTTAATTATTGAAAAGTATGGTGCCAGAACATTCATAACACGATAAACACATGCAACATGGTCTCATGCTGCAGAATGATTGATAGAGTTTTTTGTATTGTTGTGCTTTTCGGTTGCTTTTTTCTGACACAAGCCTGTAGCTGGTTTGAATAGGAAATGTGAGGACGGGGAAGAAGACTCAAGCAGCTTGAACTGCTGGTTGCTTCAGTGAGATTGAGGGAGAAAAGGGCAGCTCATGTGTAGTTTTAAGTTAGCTCTGAAAAAGCATCTAATAGTGTGTATACTGCAGCAAAAAAACCGAGGTTGAGGCTCTCAGCATCCAGGGCAATTGACAGAGGCTCGAGCTACAGAGCTAAGAACAGCAGTGGAGACGTTCAGGCTCTGAAACCCAGCACGGTGGGTGGGTCTCAGAGGCAGGGCTCTGGCTGAAGGCCAAATGCCTACACTGTGCTTTTTAGCCCTGTGTTGTGAGCCCAAGTCAGTTGAGCTCTCATGTTAGTTTTTTTGCAATGTAGACAGAGACTGAGAGGAGTGTGTGAGCAGTACAGTTATTCAGTAAACATTCTGAATGAAATATTTAACTTGTCTTGACTTATTTATGTATTGTTATCCCCCAATAATAATTAATGACTGTGTAGGGGGGTGGGGAGGGGAGTGGTGGTGGGGAGGAGGTGTGATAAAGACTGATCTTAATGATGAATTCATTTTGGTATTGAGGGGTTAGGAGAAGCAGGATGTGGACACAACATCCCTCCCCACTGGGTAGGGCGCAGAGTAAGGGAATGTATTCTGCTGTGGAACAATCCACAGCGTTGGGAAAGTTTAGCTTTCATAATCTCCCCTGTGTCATTGGTGATGGTTTGAGCCTACTGATCTCACTAGACCTGAAATACAGTTCCCTGTGGTCTGTTGGCTCCCTAGCACTACCTGGGCCTACAATATCTTTGGTGTAGGGAAAGGTTTGATTTCAGTGGAGCCAGGATTTCATCCTTCTGGTAAGGAGTAGAAGATGCGACTCTTTCCCCTTGCACGGAAACAGTGGCAACTGAAGAGTGAAGAGGTCATATGTATTGGGTTTTATGGAGTTGGAGAGAAGAGAGTGATTCCATGTTGGTTTAACTCCCCTTCTTCTGACAAAATTTTGGGACAATAAGACTTTCTGTCCATTTCTCTCCCTTCTGTAGAGAGAACAATGATCTTGCTAATGAAATTAGATTACATTGTGTTGAACTGAACATCCTAAATACTTTGTCAGAGGAACGTCTCTTTGGTTTATGTGCCTGGTAGTCCCAAGTTGTAACAGCTTTAGGTCTAGGTGTATACATTATATTTCAAAGAGAACGTACTTAATATAAAACATCATCCACGTTATTCAGAAACTAGAAGTGTCTTTGTAGAATAGACTGGCTGAAACTCCTCTTCCTAATGGAGCTGTTTAAATGATAAAATTCTTATGGAAACTTGAGCCCTGTATTGGGAAACTGTAATGTCTCATTGATGACTAAGCCAACTAAACAGCTTTTTTTTTTTAAACAAAGAATAACACATGTATATTGTTTATACCAGCTGAAGATCTGACCCAAACTGGTGTTGCTCCACTGAAGTCAATGGAGCTCCATGTCTTGCCCCTTGTTTGTATCCTGTACCATCTGAGGGATATTCATGAGAATTCCAGCTTGGAGCTAGACTGTAGGCAGTAGGAATTTCAACTATAGCAGTAGGATTTCCTTGTGGGTTTCTCTCAGAAAAATACATTTTCCTTTCATTGGGATATGGGTGAAACTTGCACTTTGAAGCTGCCTTGGTAGACTACAGGAGAAAGTTTTTCTAGATCAGAGCTGGCAAAAGTGTTTGAAGTATTTCATGGGGGGAAGCATGCCCTCTTCCTGGAGCATTGCTCTTACCACGCTGCATGCAGTAACAGGCCAGACTGTGATTGGCCCTGGGGGGATGCACAACAGGAAGAGGCCCCAAGGAGTCCCTTGAATATTGTGCTTTACACAGAGGCCTGCCACCACATGGTTGAGGAGTGCAGACCCTGCTAGTGTCCCCATATATGCTTCCTGTCCAAACGAGGGTAGGAAAAGGCAGGGTGAGGGCACTACAACTCTCACCACAGGACAAGATGCAGAATAGGGGAGCATATTTCAATCTCTCCACCGGTGTGTGGCAGTGTGCTATCCAGGGTACCCCTCTTCTTCCTAAATGCCAAATTCTTTATGGGGACTCTGGCTGTAGCATGACCCAATCCCATCCTCTCCAGCCAGTCTGAGAGTTCTAGAAGGCTAAAATAGTTGAGCTTGAGTGGCTAGCCTCAGTATTGAATAATGTAAAATGTAATACACAGTTGATGAGGTTTGAAAACATGTAACTAAATTTCTGGTTACTTGATGAAATCACTGTGATTTCTGTTGTATTCTGTGGTATAGAGGGAAAAACTGCACAGGCTTTAATTCCAGATGACAGCCTTTCTCTCCGTTTATCACAATATCAATTTACAGAAGGTTGTAATACTTAGAAAAATGCTAATTATTCACAATCATCACATTGTATTACATGTTGGCCACCCACTATAAACATTACACTACAGATTCTGAGGGGAAGCTAGAAAGTAAACTTTGCTTTTTACGTAAACACTCATCATCAATCTTGCTATTTTTTTCAAAGTCTCCACACCAATGCTTGACTGAGTACCTAAATTATACGGTTTGAAGGCTAGGCTGAACATTTTTTAGTACAGATAAACAATATTCTTCAAAGTAAACACTGCTACACAACATATGCAAGCTTAGAAATGTACTATTTTAATGATTACCACTGAATAAAATATAGTCCCTGATACTCCTCTGTTTACATTGATGTAACTTCATTAATTTAGATGGAATTACTCCTGATTCCTACTGGTGTAAGTGGGAGAAACTGGGGGCCTGATACGCCTATAACTGTATTTGATTTCTTACTTGGCCTATTATGAAGAGAGGGGTTGTAATTGCATGTCTGGATCTTAAACAGCCCCAAAATTTGGGAGTGTTTCTATGTGGGGGTTTGATTTGAGGCTCTTTCTGTTCACATGTATTCTGTTTCCTCTTGCATATGTAGCCACGAAACTGTGATGCCTCCAAAGAGGCACAGGAGGCACGTGCCTAGAGGGCACTGGCATATAGGGAAGCCTAAAAGTTACAAGTGAAAACCATGAAGGTCAGCTCTGGGGTGGGGACAGGGGGAGAGGCACTAAAGATGCTGTGCCTAGGGGCACATAAGGTGTAAATCCAGCCCTGGGTGCCTCTAAAGATTGTGTGCTGTACCATGTTACAGACACCTTACTCGCTTGAGTTATCCTATAGCAATATTTGCTCACCAGTGTGAAGAAGGAACCCCCAATCTGGCCCTAAGCACAGTTCTTGTGTGGACAATTCAGCAACTGTTTTGTTCTTAGGGTTCAATTAAAACTTTTGAGAGAAAACACACATTATGTTCTGTCTCATGGAGCCTTTGCTCTTGTTTTGTTCTCTTACTCTAACTTACGGTTGCTCTGACAGTATCTGTGTGCTCTTTGTGTCTGGAAGAACACACTGCTCCTCATTAATTTAAACCAGTGTCACTAGAATTTCTGAAATAAATGGTATCACAGTTTGTATCCTCCCAGCCTGCTTTCCTAACATGACTTCTTCATGACAAGTGTTGCACAGCAGAAGCCAGTGTGGAACACACTTCTGAGAAGAATAACAGTTTGAAATGAAAAATTACAAGAGAACAAAGAGTTTGTCTTTGTGGAAAAGATAACTGTGTGAACCCCCCCTTTAAAAGAGAGGAAAGTGCGTTGGTGAGGTTAGGTCAGCAGGCACATGTTTTAAATTAGTGGTTTCTAAACAAGGAAGTGACAATTATTTGTTATGATTATTTTTCAAATAATCACATCTGTACGTAATTACCACATATGCTCCAGTGTGTGCATTTCTCACTAGGAAGAATTCAACGGGAATAGTTTGGGGTGTTAAATTTTCAGTCCGCCTTTATTGGGCGCACACGTTCAATACAGTGTAGTGTTAAAAGTTATAGATAAAATTCCTTAGAGCTGGAGTTGAGCCCACTCTTTATCTGTTGTGTTTACAAAGAATGGGAATGAATCCCACACACACACCCCTCGTGATATGAGTTTCTTTCGTTCCCAAAGATCCTAACTTCTGATTGGATCAAATATTGTCTGTTTTCTTTTTGCAAAACTAGTTGTTTTATGCAATAAACCAACTGCACATGGGGCTGTACAACATGCTAGCATGATGGACAAAAGGGGGCTGGCCAGGCCAAACCTGCATGGTGCTGCAACCCCTTGTGCCAGAGTGGGGAACTGGTCCCAGCCTCACAGAGAGTAGTTGTTGGAGCCTCCACTCTGGGGTGAATTTTTTGTTTTATTTCTCTTTATGCACTGACTTTTGTTTTATTTCATGTTATCTTGCATTTGTGAAAAACACAGGGCTGTTATCACAGTAGACAAGCAACTCAGTGTGAGCTCCCATTGCGATGCCGTGGCAAAAAAGGCTAATGCAATCCTCAGATGTATACACAGGAGAGGAGGGAGTTGGGTTTCCCTCTGCCTATGCCAGACAAATTCAATTTGGAAATAAGGCACAATATTTTAACAATGAGGGTGGTTAGCAGTTGGAACAAACTACCAAGGGAAGCAGTGAATTCTCCTCCATCTCTTGATGTCTTCACATCAAGACTGGATGCTTTTCTGCAGGTTATGTTTTGTGAAACAGTTACTGGGCTCAATACAGGAGTAAATGGGTGAAATTTAAGGGCCTGTGATATACAGGAGGTCAGACTGAATGATCTAATGATCCCTTCTGGCCTTAAGCTCTGTGAATTATAGGTTCTTTTCACATCATTTTCTATCATGCCCAGCAAATGTATTATTTTTTCCTACAGTATAATTTCTAAGGCTGTGCCTAGTCTAGTTTTAAGTGTCCCAAATAGAGCTGATGAATACTATCAAAAAGTATTTTAGCATTCATTTGAATAAAAATAATGAATTCTCTTTGACACTATTCACAATCTCTCTGATGATTCTTGTCTCAAATTCCATTCACAAGACTGTTAGCAGAAAGGGGAATTGGAAGTATATATTTATATTAGTGTTTGCACCAGAGGTGTTTGTGCATTCATCTTGAAAATTTTTGAGTTTAGGCATTATTCAAGGACCATGGAAAAAATAACATGGGCTTTAGGTGACTGATCACATAGCACAAACAGTAAATTGGGACTCCTCAAAGCGGTAGCAATGTACAGTTCAGGGGCAACCAACAAGCTGAGATGTTTGCAGGGCTGGCTCCAGCTTTTTTGCTCCCAAAGTGGCGAAAAAAAAAAAGACAAAAAAGAAAGAACCGACTGAGCTGCCGCTGAAAGCGGAGCTATTGACCTACCACTGAAGTGCCGCTGAAGAAGGACAGAAGGACCCACCGCCAAATTGCTGCCACAGGCTGGGATGTGCCGCCCCAGTAATGTACAGAGTGCCGCCCCTTTCTATTGGTCGCCTCAGGTACCTGCTTCCTTTGCTGGACTATTCATTTGCATGGACTCTTCATAACATTCTGAATAAATAACAAATCTGTACAAATCAAACTCTGTTTGTGGATAGCTGTCAACCAAAAGAGAGGCTACATTTGTCCAAATAGCTTCTTGAGCTCAGGCCCCAGCAACAGGCCTTCTAACTCTTCCATTGGAAGACAATCCCATAACCTCACAAATCATGTTGTCAGCAGGTTATTACTGATTTCAACCTAACTTTTGCATTTCTTAATTTTTGAGAGATGATAAACTTTCTTTTCTCCCAAAAGCAACCCTGGTCTTTCTTCCTAGCCTTCTAGTCTCTTTTCTGATAGTTTGCTGTATAATCTTTCCTGCACAGCTTTGTAGCTTGTACAGAAAGGACTCTGAAGCATTTTCATCATTTGATCACATAACAGAGATATTTGGTGAGATTCTGAGAATACTTTCAGCTCCAGTGCGGGCTAATGTGTTTTAAGTTATCCTTGTGCCTATTGATTCTGGGCTGCTATGAGTGGAGGGAGGCTGTCTAAATTACCTGGCTGCACCTGCCTATTGGAAACAATGCTGCCCAGAATCTCCACAGTGCTGCATGCAGCGGCCTTCCACCCCCCACATCAGAGCTTTTGAGGTGGTTCTTGAAATATAGGGTGCCGCTGTCATCCTTCAGTTCCTGTGCTGTGTGAGCTCTTCCCCAGCTGGATCTGGGTTTCAGAACTTCTCTGAGCCATTTTGGCCCTTTTACCCATCTTAAAGGGGTTGGAATGGGACTGAGAATTTTCCCCATTGTTTTGTGGTCTGCATCCACTCCTGTTCATGGTTAGAAAATACCTGTGACAGCTACAGATATTGTCTCGATGGAAAAGTTTTGGGGTAGTGATCAGTGGATGCACTCATCCTTGCTTTGGTGATTGTCCTATGATTGCTGTTTACTGCCAGGGCATGTGATGCTTGTCCATTTGGGGAGTTCTGAATGTTGCAGTTCAGGGTTATCTGCACCTTTATTCACTCTTTTGGTCTCTCTGAGTTTACCCTTTACCCTTGCGCCTTTACTTCTCTCTGGGTGGAATCCCTTGATTCTCCCACTCCCATTCTGAGTTACTGGGCTACAGCAACCTGTGCACCAATCATGACTACTCAGCAAAGGATACGAGAAACAGAGAAATGTAGGGCTGGAAGGGACCTCGCAAGGTCATCTGATTCAGACCCCTGTGCTGAGGCAGAACCAAGTATATCTAATAGAAGGTTTTTAACACACTAAACAGTCTATATGCAAGTCTCTTATCTGAAGGCATAGGTAGGCTTATTTTACCCCAGATCCCCAAACTCTGGAGTCCACATTAGCTCAAAATTTCTTGTCTTCCTATAGTGAGATGGAGTGGCCTCCCTCCGGACTCGAGAGCAAGAGACCACTACACTCCCCCTGGTGGTCAGAAGTACTAGGGTGAGACAAGAGTAGAAAGGGAGGATCCTGCAGCTCAGTTGAGCAGGAGCAGGGAAGGAAACAGACAGTTCTATTCTGCTGCAGAACTCAAGTGCAGTTGAACTTGTGCTGTGTAGCACTCTGCCCCTGGAGGAGACCAACCCTGGAGCGAAGTTGCTGGGACTGCTGTCCACTGTGTACCCCAAGGAGACAAAGGACCCATGGATTATGGAACCTCCCACCCAGACTGTGCCGGAGCAGGGGTCAGTGTGTTTCAATAGGATCCCCGCTGACCCAGGGGCAGAATCATTTGCCACTGTTAGGTCCCTGGCCTGGGACCTGGTGGAGTAGGGTGGGCCCGGGTCCACCTACCCTGTGCTGCCAACCCCACCCCTGGGATGGCAGCCAATTTACCCTTAGGTCAGAAGGTCTGTGCATTACTTGTGTCTTGCCTCAGCCAGCACACTGTGGGCACAGACTGTGTGTTTGTGGGCTGCCTTAGACGGGTTAGAGTAAAGACTGCTTGTGCTCTGCCCAGCCCAGAGGGCCAGAGCTCACTTACAGACTGATAAATACTGTCTGCCCCAGACACAAGGCTGTGGGCTAAAGATGGTTTATGCTCTGCCCTGCTTAGAGGGCCAGAGCCCTAGACTCTTGATTAAGGCAGCCCTAGCCTGGAGACTCTGGGCTAAGGACTGATTACTGCTCTGCACCGCTGGAGAGGCTAGATCTCCAGACTGTTAATGGTGGTTTGCCTCTGCCACGAGGCTCTGAGCTATAGACTGCTTGTTCTCTCCTGATCAGTGGCTCACCAGGAGGGCAGGGATAGACTTCCAAGCAGTTGTTTCTGCATTGTCTCAGGTGTTTGCAGAGCAGTTGTCACCAGGAGTCATCATTCACCCTTCCTGCCTCCCTGCAGCTATCCGCTCCTTGAATTAACCCCTTGTATACATATAGTAAACAGCACAATAACAATCAGACAGAACATATAACATTCATATATTGTTACAGCGCAACCACACATTCTTCACATCCAGGGGCAGCTCCAGGCCCTAGCACGCCAAGTGCGTGCTTGGGGCGGCGAAATGTCTAGAGCTGTCCCTGTTCACATCTCCCCAAATTAAACATGAATGTAACTCAGAGACCTAGGAGAGTTCACATGTACCCTCCTGGCCCCCCTTTACTCTCTAGTCAGCTTTGGGGATTGAAGCTGGGACCTTATCTTGTCACTTCCTCCTCCTATTCATCTAGTAGAGTGTGAGATGGATGGTGAGCTCTCTTTCATTAAGGTGCCAACTGCCTAGGCTGCACCTGTGGGTTTTCCTTAAGGTTGCATAGGACTCACTGCTTTGATCAGTCCAGATGGACAGGACTGTCCTGGCTCCTTGCAGAGCTGGCCTTACCCAAGCATTAACCCCTGGTTTCTTATGACGTAGTGTCAGGTGGGACAGAGATTTGCACCCCACCCCAGCTTTTACATGTCCTCCCAGAGTGTGTCTTCTATGCCTGGGCTATGTGTATCTGAGGAAACCATTTCACTTCTCAGGGGTGAATTCTCAGAGCCAGATTCATCTCTTTGTCCCACCTCCTTTCCTATGGCAAAGCCCTGGTTTCCATGATAAGGGGAGGTTGTGAACTTGCCTTCTGAGTTTGGACTCTGGGTGCCTGCCCTGGAGCTAGTTGCTTCACTCATCCCAGCACGTATGAAACAAGTGTCCCCTCCCCCATCCCCTGATCTATTTGCATTTTCATTCGGCATGGGATGGTGAGACACGCTGAGGGAAAATCACTCCCCCCATCTTTGCAGCTGCATTGTTTGTATTTTCACAAGCAATATTCAGCTGTGACAAGATATCAGAGTCTGTCTCGATCTTTCTGCTCCCACCTTCACTTAAATGGGTGGCAGAACCAGAACTGTGGTAAAAATTTACAACATAATTTCCTAATCTATCCCAGGGATTAGGACCCTACCAAATTCACAGTCCTGAAAAATGCATCAGGGACTGTGAAATCTGGTCTTCTCCCGTGAAATCTCAGCTTTTGTGTGCTTTTACCCTATACTATACCGATTTCACAGAGGAGACCAGCATTTCTTAAATTGGGGGTCCTGACCCAAAAGGGAATTGCTGGGGGTTTGCAAGGTTATTTTAGGGGGGTTGTAGTATTGCCAACCTTACTTCTGCACTGCCTTCAGAGCTGGGCAGCCGGAGAGCAGCAGCTGTTGGCCAGTTCTTCTTCGAGTGATTGCTCATATCCATTCCAGTTAGGTGTACGCGCCGCGCGTGCACATTCGTCGGAAAACTTTTACCCTAGCAACTCAGTGGGCCGGCAGGTCGCCCCCTAGAGTGGCGCCACCATGGCGCTCCATATATACTCCTGCCGGCCCACCCGCTCCTCAGTTCCTTCTTACCGCCCGTGTCGGTCGTTGGAACAGTGGAGCGCGGCTTAGCTGACCTCCACTTCCCTAGCTACTCGTTTTCTCGTATATAATTATGCAGTTATAACCCTTTTATATATATATTTGTATGGTTATACGTGTTTTCTTTGCTAACATGGTTAGTTTAGTTAGCGGGGTTCAGGAAGTAGCCCCTTCCATGAGCCCAGTGCCGGAGCCATGCATGGCTCACCGGGTTTTAAAAAGGGCCCGGCCTGCCAGAAGCCGCGGCCGAAGAGAGATCTACATGTCTCCTGTTTGAAGTGCCTCAGGGAAGCACACTTGACAGATAAGTGCCCCATTTGCAAGGCTTTTAAGCCGAGAACAAAAAGGTGCGGGACTTTCACTTACCCCTTCACCGTGGGCGCCGAGCGATGTTCAAGCGGCGGGCAGAAGCGCCTCCTCGGCACCGGACCCCGCCGTTACTACCAAGGCCTTTCGGCACCGACCGTCGCCGGCACCGTTGTCGACTCGGCACCGCTCCCTTCTTCCGAGGTCGAGAGAGCCTACGATTCCTGCTGGTGCCTGGAGGCTCCCCGGCACGCGCCGTGGTTGAGCCCCCTGCTCCCGCTGCTTCCGTGCCACCTGCATCGCAGCCAGAGAGCTCGCCTAAGTTGCGTTACCCGGCACCGACACCTGCAGAGGCACCGATGACTTCGGCTCCGTCGATTCCAGTCCCCCAGGACCACGGAATCCGGTGCCTGGCAGCTCCCCGGCTCGCGCCGTGGTAGAGCTTACTGCTCCTACTGCTTCTGTGCCAACTGCACCACAGCTAGAGAGCTCGTCTAAGATGGCTCGCCCGGCACCGACGACGTCGGCACCGTCGATCCCGGTCCCACGAGGGCCGTAGAATCCGGTGCCTGACGGCTCCCCGGCGCGCGCCGTGGTTGAGCTACTGCTCCTGCTGCTTCCGTGCCAGCGGCACCGCAGCCAGAGAGCTCGTCTAAGTCGGATCGCCCGGCGCCGACACCTGCTACGGCACCGATGACGTCGTCACCGTCGATCCCGGTCCCACAAGGGCCGTAGAATCCGGTGCCTGACGGCTCCCCGGCACGCGCCGTGGTTGAGCGTATTGCTCCTGCTGCTTCCGTGCCAGCGGCACCGCAGCCAGAGGGCTCGTCTAAGTCGGATCGCCCGGCACTGGCACCTGCTGCGGCACCGATGACGTCGGCACCATCGATCCCGGTCCCGCAAGGGCCGTAGAATCCGGTGCCTGACGGCTCCCCGGCACGCGCCGTGGTTGAGCTACTGCTCCTGCTGCTTCCGTGCCAACGGCACCGCAGCCAGAGAGCTCGTCTACGTCGGATCGCCCGGCACCGACACCTGCTGCGGCACCGATGACGTCGGCACTGTTGATCCCCGGTCCCGCAAGGGCCGTAGAATCCGGTGCCTGACGGCTCCCCGGCACGCGCCGTGGTCGAGCTAATGCTCCGGCTGCTTCCGTGCCAACGGCACCGCAGCCAGAGGGCTAGTCTAAGTCGGATCGCCCGGCACCGACACCTGCTGCGGCACCGATGACGTCGGCACCGTCGATCCCGGTCCCGCAAGGGCCGTAGAATCCGGTGCCTGACGGCTCCCCGGCACGCGCCGTGGTTGAGCTCCTGCTCCGGCTGCTTCCATGCCAATGGCACCGCAGCCAGAGGGCTAGTCTAAGTCGGATTGCCCGGCACTGACGCCTCTGAGGCACCGACAACATCGGCACCGTCGATTCCAGTCCCACAAGGGCTATCGAATCCGGTGCCCGACGGCTCCCCGGCACGCGCCATGGTTGAGCGTATTACTCCCGCTGCTTCAGTGCTGACGGCACCGCAGCCAGACAGCTTATCTAACTCGGTTCGCCCGGCGCCGACACCTATCGAAGCTCTGATGACCTCGGTACCGTGGATCCCGGTCCCACGAGGGCCGTCGAATCCGGTGCCTGACAGCTCCCCAGTACGCACTGTGGTTGAGCCTGCTGTTCCCTTCACGCCGGAGATGTTACCAACGGCGAGGGCTCTCAGTGCCATGACAGAGTCAGTGCTGCCTGTCCCGGGCACCGCCGGTACGGGTAATACAGTCTCTTCAGGGGACTGTCCCCTGTCAGCACAGCAGAGCGGCACCGTTCATGATCACGGTCCCGCAGACACTCCAAGTCCTGTCGGCACGCCGGACACCACTGGCAGTCCCAGTGCTGTTTTCCTCGGTACTGGTCACACTCGCTGCACCGGTCGGTATCCCGTTCGCCGACCCGCTATCGGCACCGTTCCGACCTCTGGCACCGGGGCAGGTACCTTGACTCCTGTAGCCCTTCTCCGAGCCTCGAGATCTCGGTCGACCTCCCGACACCGTTCTGGTTGCGGGTCTGGATCTCATTCCAGGTACCGTTACGCCTCCCTATGCCGGTCCCCGGTGCCGAGTTGGGCAAGGTCCGAGTGAGTCAGAGACTCTGCCTGTGCCTTCTTTTAGTACCTCCATGGCCGTCCGGACACGCATCCGTGTCATCCCATATGCGCAGATTTTATGCTCAGGACCACGATCCTGATATGATGGCCAGCGGGCGCCAGCCCCGAAGCAGAAAGAGGCTTGGCGAATGAACAGGCTTGGCCGCCAGGTGTACTCTGCAGGGGCCCTGCAGCTCGGGGTAGCAAAGCAACAGGCCTTGCTTAGCTGCGATAATTATAGCACCTGAGTGAAGGAGTTTCTCCCTCAAAACTTCCACCTGGAGTTCGCTGCCGTCTTGGAGGACGGGGGGAAAGAAGGTTCCCAGAGTGTCCCTCCAGGCCTCGTTGGACGCAGCAGACTCTGCGGCCGGCACTCTGGCCTTGAGTGTCGCCGTGAGGTGCATTTCATGGCTTCAGGTTTTAAACCTCCGGCCGGAGCTGCGGTATGCCATTCAGGATTTACCCTTTGTTGGTAAAGGCATCTTCGCGGCAGAGACAGCCCCAGACTGCGAAGTCTGGTGGGCAATAGGGTCCTAATGCGTCTCAGCATGTATACGCCAGCGACAAAACGCAGGCCTTTCTGGCCCCAGCCGCCATACTCTGTGCCTAGCCAGAAGCAGAACTCTGGCAAACGGCAGGGCCAAGGTGGTCGCAGACGAACGTCAGGACCCCTAAAGAGCCAAAGTCAAGGTCCCTCGCAATTACCACTGGGACCAAAGACGGACCTTCCAAGGTTCACCTGAGGGCGGTGTACCAGTCGCAGGACGGGATCCCGATCCCGCTTTCTCCTGGCATGGCCCCAGTTACTTTCAGATCGCTGGGTCCTGCGCACGATGGAGCATAGGTACCACCTTGAATTTGCTCCAGCCCTGTCCCACTTCAGCGGACGAAAGGGGTAAGGGGTTTTACCCCCGTTATGCCCTAGTCCCCCACTCGAACACAGGTCTCAGACCTTCTTGGTCCTGCACGGACCCAACCGGGTTAGGATAAGGTTGGAATTCTGCATGGTATCCCTGGGAATCATTATTCCATCCTTGCCTCCTGGGGGCTACTGTGCCGCCCTGGATATGAAGGACGCGTACTTTCGCAACGCCATCTTCCCTCCGCACGGGAGATGCCTCCGCTCTATAGCCGACTGTCAATACTCCCGGTTTACGGCCATAGTCGCCGCCTACCGTCGCTGATGTCGGATATGCGTTTTTCCGTATCTGGACGATTCGCTTATCCACGGAGACTCTGAGACACAAACCACTCAGCGCGTGGGCATCGCCACGGTCTTATTCACAGGTCAAGGCCTGCTGTTTATTATAGAGCAATCCACTCTGGTTCCCACGCAGAGGTTGGGCTCCCTAGGGGCTATCCTGGTCTCCTACCTAGCCGGAGCCTGCTTATCGCAACTGAGATTTTAGGTGATGGCAACAATCATCTGAGGTCTGAAGGCTTTCCCAACGACCTCAGCTCGTTCTTGTCTCAGTCTCCTGGGTCCATGGTTGCCCGCAAGTTTGTAACCAAACACGCCAAGCTCCGCCTCCGTCCTCTCCAAGTCCGGCTCACTGCCCCTGACGGCGGACGCCTCATCTCTCTGCTCGAGTGTTCATAGTCACCTCTGAGCTTAAGGCCTTTGGTCTTCTAGGGAGCTGGCATTCCTCCTCAATGCCCCAAAAATTGAGAGTAGTCCGCCTGGCATGCCAGGGGTTCCAGCGGCAGCTGCGAGGCCGTTGTATCTCGGTGTTTACAGCCAACACAACGACCAGGTGCTTCATAAGTATTCAGGGGGGACATAGTCCCCCCCCCCTTTTTTGTCAGGAGGCCATCCATTTCCGGGTCTTTGGCATGGCCCACTCGATGGAGCTGGCGACGTCCTTTCTCCCAGGCGTTTGGAACGTCCTAACTCTTTGCCTCAGCAGGTCTTTCCGGCCTTACGAGTGATCACTCTGCCCCATGTGAGGCGTCCCGCTTTCCGGAAGTGGAGATGTTTCCTCACACAGACCTGTTCGCTCACCGCGAGAGCAGGAAATGCCAGGTGTTCTGCTCCTTCCAAGGTCTCTCCTCGGAATCGATCTTGGACGCATTCCTGATGCCGTGGAAAGGCCAACTGCATTATGCCTTCCCACTGTTCCCACTGGTTCATTAGGTCCTGCTCAAACTCCGCAGGGGCAGAGCGTGCATCATCATGATCACTCCAGAATGGTCCAGGCAGCGCTGACATACCACGTTACTCGGCCTGTCAGCCCAGACCTCATCACTCAGGGCAACGACAGGCTTCGTCACTCGGACCTGCAGCCTCTTCGCCTCACGGTGGCTGCTGCGTACCTGAGTCGGGGTGACAGGCAGCCTTCCACCTGGTCGATGTACCGGGCCAGGTAGAGGCGTTTCTTTTACAGCTGCAATACGCTCGATCTTGCTCCTGCTGAGGTCTCGATCCCCTCTGTTTGGCCTGCCTCTGGCCTTCAGCGGCAGGACCTGGCGGTATCAGCGCTGAGGATACACTCGGCAGCCATCTCTACCTTCCAGCAGGCTGAGATGGACGTTCAGTGTTCTCACGCTCTATGGGTTCGAGGTCCCTCAAGGGCTTGGAGCGCTTGCACCCTCGGGTGCGCCGCCCAGCCCCGACCTGGGACCTCAACCTAGTCTTGGCCAGACGGGTCTCTGATATCAGAGCTCTTACGGGGGTTCCGCCGTACACTAGGTTTCACAATGACAAGGTGCAGTTATGACCGCACCCGGCTTTCCTCCCTAAGGTGGTTTTGGCTTTTCATGTTACCCACAGTTCAACGCAATGGGCACAACCGTTGCACTCCTTGGACATCTGTGGAGTGCTCGCATTATATTGTGCTGACAGAACCATTTCCTAAGGTGCCCCAGCTCTATCCCGGTAGTGGGCCAAAGGGAGGGCTTGCTTGTTCTCCTCTCAGAGGATCTCATCTGGGGTGATGGCGGACATCCCCACTTGTTATGATTTGGCTCATATTTCCACAAGCCACATCAACGTGCATTCTACCAGGGCTCAGGCTTCATCTGCCGCCTTGCTGGCTCGTGTTTCTACCAACGAGATCTGTCGCGAAGCTCCATTGGTCCTCGGTCCATACCTTTGCTTCGCAGTATGCCCTGGTTCAGCAGTCAAGAGAGGCTGTAGCCTCTGGCTCAGCAGTTTTATTCTGCCACATTTCACTCCGACCCCACCGCCTTTGTAAGGCTTGGGATTCACGTAACTGGAATGGATATGAGCAATCACTCGAAGAAGAAAAGACGGTTACTCACCTTTGTAACTGTTGTTCTTCGAGATGTGTTGCTCATATCCATTCCACACCCGCCCTCCTTCCCCACTGTCGGAGTAGCCGGCAAGAAGGAACTGAGGAGCGGGTGGGCCGGCAGGAGTATATATGGAGCGCCATGGTGGCGCCACTCTAGGGGGCGACCTGCCGGCCCACTGAGTTGCTAGGGTAAAAGTTTTCCGACGAATGTGCACGCGCGGCGCGTACACCTAACTGGAATGGATATGAGCAACACATCTCGAAGAACAACAGTTACAAAGGTGAGTAACCGTCTTTTGTACAGCTCCAAAGGCAGTGCCCCGCCAGCAGCAGCAATACCGTACCAGGCCACCCTTATTTCTGCACTGCTGCCTTCAAAGCTGGGCAGCTGGAGAGTGGAGACTGAAGACCCAGCTCTGCAGGCAGCAGCGCAGAAGTAGAGGTGATAATACCATACCGTGCAACCCTTATTTCTGTGCTGCTGCTGGCAGCAGCTCTGCCTTCAGAGCTGGGATCCTGGCCATCAGCCGCTGCTCTCCAACTGCCCAGCTCTGAAGGCAGCGCCACCAGCAGCAGCAGCACAGAAGTAAGGGTAGCAGTATTGCAACCCCCCCGCCACAATAACCTTGTAGCCACCCCCAACGCCTTTTTTAGTCAGGACCCCAACAATTACAACACCATGACATTTTAGATTTAAATAGCTGAATTCATGAAATTTATGACTTTCAAAATCCTGGACCATGAATTTGGTAGGGACTTGCCAAGGATATATCAAAGCGAATATAGACTGTCAATAGGAATGTCATCTAGTATTCCCACCACCAATTTCCAGGACCCCTTCTGTTTTCATTAGGAATTTGGGCTACAGGCACAGCAAATGGTTTGGCATTGGAATCTTCTCCCACATCTCTGCCTGCCGCCCCCGATGAGATCTCACCACATAGGGTTTTACCATGGAGTGAGCAGTTCCATTGTCCCTCTACCTCAGAAATGTTTCCCCATTAACTTCCAGTCGCACTGGGGATCAAGTTGTCTGTATCCATGAGAGTTTAGCAAGATATATGTGCACATGTCTAGAAGGATTGAACTCACCAGTTTGTATGTTGTATGCCACAGATGAGTTGGCTGTGTAACTTTCTCCCTCCGGAAACCAAATAATATGTTTAGCTCCATACAGGTGAGGTGAAGGCTGCCCCTTTGGCTGGGCAGTAAGTTACCCACGATGACTCGCTGCCACCCCCCTGCCACCAGAGCAGCCTGCCTACATCTGCCTTGTCTCCTGGTAGTTAAAACACCCAAGATCTGTGGAATTTCTTGGACCCACCTGCTATCCTCATACTCACAAGCCAGCCAGCCTGCACTACTGAGATGTTTTGCCTTCTGATACCTTACCCACATTCTAGAATGATGTGAATACACATAAAACTTTTCAAACTCGACCATTTCATGCAGCTTGTTTAAAACAGTAAGTCCTGATCCTTTGCCCCATTTGTGGCGGTAATCCCTCAGCTGATTTCTCACTTCCATATAAGTTATCCCCCTGTGCTTTTGAATCCCCTAAAGATATTTTCCATAAGCTTTAGGAGTCAGTTCAAATTTAAATTTCTCACTTCCAGGAAAGGGGTGAGAAAACAGGCAGTCTTCAGGATCTATTTGATTTAAGTCACAAGCCTTCCCAAAGATAGTGAGATCCCTCCCTTCCCCCTGTGAAACTGGGCCAACAATTTATCCTCTTCTTCCTGCTGTGTTGGCATTCCATCTTCTATCCCCCGTTTACTTGATTACTAGGTCCGAGGTTACTGGTTTCTCTGTTGTGTGAGGTCCAGATCATGTTGTCACTGTGCCTCCTCATGTTGGTGCTGCTTTGCCTAGTCCACAGGTTTTCTCCTTCAGATGCAGTCTTTGAAAGAGAAACTGCAGCTTTTCCCTTTCAAACATCAGCATGGCCTCAGACATCTGTGATCTTTTCAGGGATCCTTCCTGTCCTGTGAATGAAGGATGTTAGAAGGCAGAAGGTTCTGGGAGCGAACTGCTGGCTAGATAAATGGTTTAGGGTGAAGGGTTTGGGCTTAGTGGTACATTGATTTATTTGCTATGGGGAGAGAGAGCTGAACGTCTGGAGGGCATCCACCTCAGTAGAAGAGGAACCAATTTTCTAGGGGGAAAATGGCTAAGCTAGTCAGGAGAGTGTTAAACTAACAACAAATGGGGCACGTGTAAAAGGGAGGAAATTAACACTTGCTTGGCACAAATTTAAGATTGAGAACAAAATTAATGAAGGCATCAAAGAATGTGAAGAGAAGACATTAATTGCCTATACACCAATGTTAGGAGCCTGGGTAATAAGAGGAACTGTAATTACTAATTTGCCCTAGCCTGTGTTACTGAAATCCAGTGGGACCGTTAGTATGGTTGGAATGTTAATCTATTTAGGAAGGAGCAAGTGGTCAAAAGGGAAAGGAGAGTGGCAATCTGTCAAAAATGGTATTCCTTGTATTTGAGTCACTGACAGGTCAGAAGCAAATGATCTTGAATGACTAGGGATTAGTTTTCTAACAGATAAAACACAAGATGGGGTATTAGTTGATGTCTGCTACAAACCACCATATCACATTACAAAACAGAATGACTATCTCCTTGGTATTTAAAAAAAAGCTGAGTTATCATGAGGGACTTCAGTCTGAGTGACGTGCTGGAGGTCTGACGCTGTCAATACTAAAGCTTCTTCAGAATTTCTAATTATTATACTTGAGAATTTCCTAACTCAAAAAGTATTGCATGGGGGAATTCTATATTAGATCCCATCCTGACTGATGAATAGCAATTGATCACAGAATGAAAAATTAGTGGCAGGTTTGGTGCAAGTGACTATGATTTGATTATTCGTTTTGCATGTAATAAATGTAAAGTCCAAACTGATAATATATGTACTTAGTGCTTTAAAAGGGACATTGAAACAAACCTAAAAACAGGGCCCAGGGCACAATATGGATTCAAGTTTCTGACAGATTTAAAAGGAGTTTAGGGAGAAGGTGGATGTTGGTGAAATATGAAAGCAGTTAAGCAAAATTTTTTTTGTTTCCTGATGAAAATCCCACACTAGAAGAATTCAGAAGCTTCATTGACTTTAGGCACAAAAAATAGATGCAACTCATACTTTAGAAGTCATTGTAATCTATGCCAAAATAGCACAAGTTTTTTCCAATAGTCAGTTAATAATAACAATGTTAATTTTATTTATACAAATGTCAACAATAAAATCAAGATGAATTTTTACAGCTCTCTGGATGTTGTCTTTACAGGAGTAGCATACCACCCCCCACCCCCCACATCCTCTTTATAACTGGAGCAACTATTTAATATTAATGCTTCCTGTGGTGGTTGGCACTCCATGTTTAGTCCCCCACTTACTGGAATATTAGGTCCCTGATTGTTATTAGATCCCAAAGCTGAAAAAAATTATTAGATCAGCTGGAAGAGGGAATTTAAACAGAAAAATGTGAATGATAATTGGGAACTGTTTAAGAATTTTTGGGCACCTGGCAAAAGGCCACAGTTGAGATATCTATCTATCTAGATACATATATGGAAATAGTAGTTGTCAATAAAAAAACAGAAAAGGCAGAATCATTCAATAAATATTTCTGTTATGTATTTGGGAAGAAGCCAGATAACCTATTAGTATCATGTGGTGATGAAATACTTTCCATTCCAACAGTAACTCAGGAGGATATTAAACAGCAGCTAATAAAGTTAGACTTTTTAAATCATGTTCAGATAACTTTCATCTAAGAGTCTTAAAGAGGTAGCTGAGGAGCTCCGTGGATCGTTAATGTTGATTCTCTCCCCACCTTCAGTAAATCTTGAAACACTGGGGAAGTTCCAGACATCTGAAAGAAGGCTAATATTGTTGTGGAAATATTTCAAAAGAGCAAATGGAATGACCTGGGTAACTTTAAGCCTGTCAGCCTGACTTCAGTCCAAGGCAAAATAATGGAATAGCTGATAAGGAACTTGATTAATCGAGAATTAAAGGAGGGTAGTATAAGTAATGCCAATCAACATGAGTTTATGGAAACTAACTTCATATCTTTTTATGATTTGATTATGGGGTTGATTGATGAAGGGAATAATGATGATATAATATACTTAGACTTCTGTAAGGCATTGGACTTGGTACCATATGGCATTTTGATTAAGAAATTAGAAAGATACAAAATGAACATGGCACATGTTAAATGGATTAAAAAGTGACTGATCTGCTTCAAAATGTAACTGTAAATGGGGAATCACCATCGAACAGGTGTGTTTCTAGTGGGGTACTGCAGGGATTTGTTCTCGACCCTGTGCTATATAAAATATAATAGCTTTTTACCAATGACCTGGAAGAAAATATGAAATTACTGATCAGATTTGCGGATGACACAGCCTGGGAAAGTGCTAAATAATGAAGACAGGTCAATGATACAGAGTGATCTGGATCACTTGGTAAGTTGGGCTCAAGCAAACAATATGTGTATTATATTGTCATATATTGGGGAATCAAGAATGCAGGATATACTTATGTAGGGACTCTGTCCTGGATAGAAGTGACTCTGAAAAAAATTTGGTGGTCGTGGTGGATAATCAGCTGAACGTAGCTCCCAGTGTGGCCAAAAGAGCTAGTGAAATCCTTAGATGTATAAACAATATTAGGTAGGAGCAAAGAGGTTATATTATTTCTGTATTTGGAACTGATGTGAGTGACTGTCCAGTTCTGATGTCAACAATTCAAGAATGTTGAAAAATTTGAGAAGATTCAGAGGAGAGCCATGAGAATGACAGAAGAATTAGAAAAGATGGGTGATTTAATCACAGTCTGTAACAGGGGTCTCAAACTCAAATGACCACAAGGGCCACATGAGGACTAGTACATTGGCCTGACACCCCCCCACCCCGCCACCACCATTTGCCCCGCCCCCACTCCACCCCTTCCATAAGGCCCTGCCCCTGCCCAGCCTCTTCACACCCCTTCCCTGCCCCAATTCCAACCCCTTCCCTGAAATCCCCACCCCAACTCCGCCCCCTCCCTGCCTCCACGAGGTGCAGGAGGGGTGTGGGGTGTGCCAGGGGCTCAGGGCAGGGATTTGGGGTGTGGGGTGCAGGAGGGTTGAAGGGTTATGGGCAGGGGGTTAGGGTGCATCAGGGGGCTCAGGGCAGGGGGTTGGGGTGCAGGAGGGATGCTGGTGCGGCAGGGGTTCAAGGCAGGGGGTAGGGGTGCAGGGTGTAGCGGGTGCAGGGTGTGGGGTGCAGCAGGGGGCTCGGCACTGGGTTGGGGTGAAGGAGGGATGAGGTGGGGGCTCAGCAGTGGGTTGGGGTGCAGGAGAGATGCAGGGTGCAGCAGAGGGTCAGGGCTCAGGAGGGGTGCAGGGTGTGGTGCAGGCTCAGGGCAGGGAGTTTGGCTGCAGGAGGAGTTCGGGGGCCAGGCTCTGGCCCAACATGCACTGGGTGCAGGGCAGGCTCCTTGCCTGCCCTGCCCTGCCCCTGCACCGCTTCGGGAAGCCAACGGAACCTGGGGAAGGAGGGGTGCAGGGGTGTGTGTGGCTGTTTTACTATGGGTTTTCTACTGGCGGGGAACTAGCTAACATTTTGGGTTTGGGCCCAAAATGCAACGTCCAAAAATTTCCCTTCTCAGCAGACATTACAGGGGGTTTTAACTCCTTGTATCTGTACATGGATATTGTAGAACACCAGTTTGTGGGGGACTTTTCTGTTCCCCTGTTACGCTGCATCCCTGTCCAAGGAAGGAACAATGAGTTTGTTACCATCACCGATGATAAACCTCATTACGTTCCTGTTAGTAAACACCACATCGACACCATTACCATTGAAATAAAGACAGATCAGAACAGACATGTCTCATTTCGCTTCGGCAAGGTGATCATCAAGCTGCATTTGCGACCGCGGAGAGAGCGAGGTTTCTAAAAAGCAAAAAAAACACTATTATGACGATCCTAAAAAATTATGGCGACCCCACCATCTACAGGAACTATTACAAAGCCCAGGCTGGATACGCCCTTCCTGGATATCATGGGGCCCCCGTGATGTATGGGGCTGGTGTGGGTGGAATATTTCGTAGCCTCTTTCGAAAAGCTGTACTGCTTTTGAGGAGGGGGCTAGAGATTATTAAGCCCCACGTAAAAACCGCCACTCAAAACATAGCTAAAGATGTGGTAGGTCATGTCTCCCATGCTGTTCTGGAGAAGGTGGGGAATACAGCTTCACAGGAAGGATCGGGGCTGATGTACATTAAAAGGAGGAAGAAAAGAAAGAGAAATACGTCATACCCGCGATGCACACGTCCCCCAAAACCTTTTAAAAGAAGGGCTTTGACACGCAGGGCCGGCCATAAACGAAAGTCCAAGAAGCAGCCTGGGCAAAAGAGGAGACGCGCTCTGCCTGGTAAAAGAGACATATTTTAATCAATATGGCTTTTGTTCACTGCGGGTCTGAAGAGCGCACCAAATCCGAACTAGACTTGTTTCAAATAGCCCCTACGCAGACCAGCATCGAGAAAAGCATTTACATTGAGGTACCACCTCTATCGGCCGTTACGGAGTCTGCCCCCATTGACTTTTTTATAGCAGGGAATGGCACGTGTCTTATCAACGGATCCTTACACGAAAAAGAATTTTTTAGATGTGTTCCCTTGTGATTGGCTCCCTGGAAGCAAGCTGTCTCAGAGGCCCGTAGGTTTGGTGTTGAACACGCATCCACACAACCAACCGGGTGAACACTGGCTCGCCCTGTATCTGGCGGAGCATAACTGTGGAGAGTTTTTTGACTCATATGGGCAACCCCCGAACAGCGTGTTGTTTCCTAAAAGCATTATGAAATTTTTAAACAAAAATGCCACAGACATGGTGTTTCACAATAGACAATTACAAGACCCCCGCTCCGTTGCCTGTGGCTATCACTGCGTGTTTTTTTTACATCATCGTAGCAAGGGTTTATCTTTTGATCGGATTTTAAAATTGTATTCTGGTGACTTAGTGCAAAATGACCGGATGGTGATAAATTTTGTAAAAAATAAATTTAAATTTTTGGGCAGGCCTAGCCTTGCTCAAAACATGTTTCAACAAGCCCAGACATGTGTATCTTGTAATGATTTTTATAGCCATGTTACCCAATAAAGCACCCCAGGTTAGGGGTTTAAAGAAATTGATGTTTGTTTGTTTTTTTAAATGACCAATTGAAAAAATTACACAGATTTTTAAAAAAAAATCTAGAAATGTTTTATTTAAAGCAAAACATTACAAGTTTTAAAATTTTTAGAATGTGAAAAACGTTACACACTGAGCCATTGGGCTCTTTTAGCCAATCTTTTTTTTTTTTTATAGGGCAAAAAAGGGGTCACGGATTCCTGATCTACCCCGGTGTCAGCAGTCGAGGCCTTGAGGCGTTCCAAAAGGTCTCTGTTGGCTGCATTGCCCATGACAGAAGATGGTACGTTCAGTTCCGCCATGGCATTCATAAACACATCCCATCCTTTAGGTACACATTTGCTAGGTACAGAGCGAGTTTGGGTGACAGCCCTGACTAAGTCAAGCATGTTAGAACCATTAACAACAGAGCCTTTGTACACAAAAGACCCTTTATCGTTCCATGAAGAGAGATTTTTATCCTGCCCCAGTTTATTTAGCAATACTATTGCATTTTTTTTTATAATGCTTATTCACATTATCCAGCACCTCCTGAGTAACAGAGTCTGAGTTCTTTGGTGTTTCTGGGGGTTTGGCAGTTACGCTTTGTTCCTGTTCCGGTTCCGGTTCCGGTTCCTGTTCCGGTAGAAACAGACTTATTTTCCCTTTATCCGCATCGCTTTGCTTCATGTACGTTAGGTACCTTTGAAGCACGGCGCTGTAAAGTTTAGCCTTTTCGTATTTGGCCAGGTCAGTTCTTTGAAGAACAGACTTCATTTCAGCGTCCAGTAAGCGAGTTGCTGTTGTTCTGATATTTTCCTCTGCTGGAGGGGGAGCCCTTAATTGCTCCAACTTGTGGCTGGGCACCAGGTACATTTTTTCTGCATACTCCATTATCGATTAGTTAAAAGCCCTGTTATCAGAGGGATAGCAAAACTTAACAGAGGCCCAATAAACCCCCCAGACTGCTTTACCAGATGCTTTTTTCTTTTAAGTGAAACGCTCTTATTACACAAAGTTTTGTAAGCGTGTGTTTCTTTTTCAACACACGCACTTGATTTTGTGTTAAAGGTATGTTTCCTTTGAAGGTATTGAGCGCTATTTCTGAGATGGCCACTACTAGATCGTCAGAGGCCGAACACAGAATAGCCTTCCTTTGCTGCGGGGACGATTTGCTAAGTAATTTTAAAAGGCCCAGGTTTCTCTTCACGCAGCTAGACATGTTTTCAGTCAGCAGTCCCAGCTGTTAAAAAGGGACCTGCCGATAAGTCATTTCTTTTTATATCTAGCTGTTGTTTTTTTAAAAGTATAAACCACTGGCCAGTCTGGAGGGAAAAGACCGGTTCTTAGTCTATAAGCTTCCAGTGTGGAAGCATTTAAATCCACCACCAGGTAGCCATAAGGTCTTTTGGTAGCATCCTCAAAAGCTTCTAGAAAGAATTGAGCTTTGCCAGGGTACATTTGCCGAGCGAGCGTAGCGATTTGTAATTTATCCCTGGCGGTTTTGAACAGAACCATGTACTTTGTGTTTAGGTTAATTGTGCGACTCTTTTTTTCCCTGACAAAATACATTCTGAACTATATACATAATGCTCAGGTTTCTGTGATGCACGTACTTGGTAAAAGCTTTCTCGATTTCATCGCTTTCACAAGCAGAGTTCATCAGATAATCTATGATAACCATATTTACTTTATTAGTAGGAAACAAACTGTCATCATCCAAAGCATCTGGCAACCCCTCCATAAAATTGATAAAGGGATATTTACAGAGCGGTTCTTTATACAGAGGTTGCCAACAACTATAACACCACACGATATTCTCAGGCATAACAGATAGTGTTTGTTTGGCATTATTCAACACATTTTTTATAAAGTAACTTTTTCCGCAGTTGCTAGGCCCCGCAAGAATTGCAGAAAAGGGGTGTTTCCACCTCGTATCCATTTTTTCAAAAGCTGTAGGGCAGGGTTTTAAAACCTTTTCCTAGGACCCTCTTGTTATAAACCACTTTTTGTGTTTTTTTAAGGGTTTTTGTTTCTTACGATAGAGGGCTGCTGCACCTCTATCTTTTTTGAGGTGGTTTCGTTATCTCGCAGACCCATGCAGTAGTCCAGGACTAGATCTTTTAAACTGTCAAAGTTGATTTTTTCACAGTTTGCTACATTTAGGGTAATACCTTTGACTTTTATACAGGCCTTTCCTCCAGACAGCTTATACCCATACGTTTTTGGGCCTGCCGACACAAACTCGGTGATGTGTTGATCTGGCGGGAGCTCACTTGTGAGCTCCCCTAAATAATCCCCCAGAGGGGGATTCCAGGCACCCTCCCTTTTCACAAATATCACTGAGTCAGTGTCGTGGTACAGGCACCGCTCTTGCAAACCGTCTAGCAGACTGTATAATTCTAAGCGGGCATAAGCGGTGGTGAAACAGGCTATGACAACATTGGTATTGCCAGAGACAGAGTACCGTTCTTTTGCATGCTTCCAAGACACGCACGCTGTTTCATCATCGATAAACTCGCAGGATGAAACCTTGTAATTGGGGGAAAATAGGTACTGCAAGAGTTCGTCAGGGTCTCTCACGATGCTGGTGTTGGGTAGGTTGGTTCTTTGGCCGAATTTACCCCACAGAGAATTTTAAAACAGTTTAGCGATTTGGCGTTTAGCAGGGTTTGATCCGATCTCATGTTGGCGTAAACGCACGCCTTCTTTCTGGTAGAAATCGCTAATGTCCTTATTTTGTTTTTCCTCGTTGGTGCACCAACTGGGATACCCTGAAGCCTCTTGTTTCTGGCGGAGGTGTAATTTTATGTACTCTGAAAAGAGTTTATTAGATTTTTCATTAAAATGCCAGATTTCATAGATTTTAGCCACCACGTACCCCTTCACTATAGCCGCGTTCAATTCCGCCGTGCACCAAGTCCCCAGGATGGCCCGCTCCTCGTCAGTATGGGTGCATATCTCCCGCTGCTCGGTTTCCGCACAGGGTTGGCATAGCGGGAACATAAGCTTGCCACCCACTCTGACGGGTAACAATGGAAAAAAGAGACCTCGTGGGGGGTAAACTTTAACTTTTGCAATTCCAAAATAATTTGCCAGGGGTCCAAATTTGTCATAAAGTATATCGGGGTGTCCGATAGGGTATTCTTTGGTTTTGTTTACGAAAGGGTACAGGCTGGTAAAATCATAATAGTGGATTTCTTCCCCGGGGTTAGGCTTGTAATACAGGCGGATAGCGTTTGTTCTCCCCCCAAAAAGAGCATCTCTAGGCACAAGAGGCTGGGGTAACTGGGCTCGGTTTAAAAAGTCTGCCAACTCCCTGTCTGTTTCTTTCATCACCTCCCACTCGTGCTCCCAAAGAGTCCTCACTACAAAACCAAGTCGTTTCAGATAGTCAGCTTTGAGCTCCGTCTTATAATAAAGAAACCCAAAAGATGTCCCCATCATAGGATTTTGTGCTTTTTCACAATAACAGGTGACACAGCCGTGGAAAAAACATCCATTAAATTCAAAGGCTGTGCGTACCCCATCCACATCGGCATAACCGTCTAAAAAGTAGGGGCCTACCTGTAGTTCCCCACCCTGTAAAGCATGCCGTATTTGTATATTTTCTTTGTAAGAGATATACAACAGCCACTGAATAGATGGGGTTGAATATCTCTTTTTCTGCCTGTGATAGTTGTCTGGAGGAAGAAGAGCTACTGTGTTAGGCTCCAAAAACATAAACCTGTACATAGCCATGCAAACAGATGCCAGTGTTATGTACTGGAATGGATCTATGCACAATTTTACTTCGGTGAATTTACCAGGTTCATTCTCTACTACATCTCCCTTCTCCGTCATTTTCATAATCTCTTTTCTGTACAGAATACAAGCCTGTCTCAAAATTTTGACATCCTGCTGACAGTAATAAGCGAGCTCTTCCTGCAAGTCAAACACCTCAGAACTGTGGTCCTGATACCAGTCGAGAAACTCTGTTTTCTCCCTGGGCATCATGCTTTCTACACCATAGTGTGCCACACTGGGCATAGGTCCCACATAATTTTGATTTTTTACAGTGTTAAAAAAAATGTGGAAAATAACCTTTGCACCCTTCAAATCCCAATGCCTACGGTAGCTTGCTAAGCTTCATAGGCAAGAAGTTTAAAGAGTCTATAAAACAAATCCCCAGGGCCTTCACGTCCACGTACATTAGTTTACTACCCTGAGTGATCAGTTCTATGCACATCTTTTCCTTCAGTAACTGCCTAACGATGAAGTACGCATCATAACCTTTGGAATTGTGCGCTAGGAACGTGTAGTCGTGAAACTCTTTGCCGATAAAGGTCTTAACAAAGACAGACAGACACTCATCGCCCTTAAATTCCCAGGATTTTTCTGGATTTAAGGACATAGCAAAAATGTAATTGGGAGTGTGCAACCCAGTCTCCTGCATGCATTCAAAATCATAAAAAATATACTTTTCTGAGGATTCAGGCTTTCTAAGGCTATCCATAAAACAAAAGTGACTGTCTACATCACCAACAATCAAACCCTGATACTGCTTACATCGCCTCCCTTTACACTTATGCCGCTTGTTCACGTAAGACTGACACTTATCACACACAGTTTTAGACAGGCATTCAACTTGGTTTTTTGATGCACAGTTGACATGTCTGTCTAAACATTCTTTGGATTGACAATACAGTCTACAGCTAGGACACCGCAGCTGCACGCCCACGCTGTCTGAGCACGTTACACTCAAGCAGAGGCGGCAACGATACCTACAAGAGTGGTCGTGGCTGTACACCGTGTGGCAAAACTCACAATAATTTTTCGCTCCGAACAACTTTTTCGCATCCAGAACTCCATAGTAATGCTCATCGTGCAACAGGATGAAATAAGTCTTGGGGTACGTGAGACCTCCTGTTTTAAAAATGCCCCAGCCACCTTTTTCCGTATACAGCACCACGTGTATGTTCACTCCTAAATGCTGTTCAAACTTTGCTACGTCACTGACCAGAATCTTTTCTTGATCTGACCACCCCAGTTTCTCATACAACTTTCTCGCCTCCGCTAACAATTCCGTGTCCATAGGTTTACGATCGGACATGATGGCCAAAAGGCCACCCGCAAAACACAGATTGGTACCGGTGTAAGTCAGGTCTACCAAACACTGTCTTTTTTTATGAATAATTTGACTACTAAGGATAGAATTTAAAACTCTACGAGTGCCTCCACCCCTGTTCTTTACATCTGTCACAACAAGGCGCAATGTCCCATCGAGATGCAACTCTCTATTGCTCTGTAGCAGCTTTGAGGTCTGATTTAAGAAATCCTCAGCAGATAGCTCATCTCTAGTTCTTCTGACTGAAAACAAAGGGTTAGCTAAATTACGGCTCTCTAAACGTAACTGAACGTAATCATCAGGGCCTACCCTATCATTAACATCATCGAGCACCAATTGTATTCCCTGGTGTATGGCTTCAACAACCTGCTGAGCTGAATTTACTTGCTCAAGATTCACAAAATGAAATTCCTCACAATATACCGACCCCCCAAATCTAGGTAATTCACGTTGCCAACTTCTCACTCTTTCCATATACACCTCTGCATTTTCAGGGTTACTTGGGGGTTCCTCTATGGGATCATTAGCGGGATCTTCTACATCAGATGCTATTTGGGAGTCAAACTCTGAGAAGCCTCCATGAGGGTCATTGGAGGTAGAATGGGGCCAGTCTAGAGAGCCCTCTGGGGAATTTGCTAAACCAGAGTCTGATTCCATCTCCCCATTTTCAGAGAAGCCAGTCTGACAGCCTCCAGTAGGAGGCATCTCTCTTTGTTTTTTTTCCCTCATTACCTCTTTAGCCCTTTTTAAGATTTTTACAGCCACCCTGGCCTGAAACTTTTTGGCAGCCATCTGTTTATCCCTCAAGCGCTGTCCCCCCTTTTGTTTACACATAAGCTGATGTGTACCCTGGAGGGTGCCCCTTTTACCCAGGCCCCTTTCCACAACTAGTCATGCCTGCTCAGAGACACCCTGTCTTTTAACATTGCTCTGAACAAAGCATCATATTTTTCCCAAGTCTTTCTAGAAGGCCGTTCTTTTAGACTCCCCGAGGATACAGCATCCATCACTTTTCTGATGGAAGCATCAAACTCTTCCCAAACACTAGAACTTGGGGGAGCTGTGGCGACCTTATGGTTTTGGGAGAATGTTTTGTCAGTGCTCGGTGTTTTATTCACAACCCCTAGAGCGCATGCTCCGGGTTTGTGAACGTGGGCATTTTCTTTCACAGTTTTCTCAGGGCTTGCTGTGGCGGTGGCCGCTGAGGAACTGGAATTGTGTTTGTGTGGTTGCAACACCTTGGCATCGCAGAAGCTTCTAGTCCGTGGTTTTTTATATGGAGCCCATACACCACATGCTCCAGGTTTGCGCACCTTCAGAACCCCTAGAGTGCGTGCTCTGGGTTTGTGAACGTGGGCATTTTCGCTCACAGTTTTCTCAGGGCTTGGTGTGGCTGTAGCCGCTGAGCAACTGGCGTTGTGTTTGTGTGGTTGCTTTTTACCAGAGTCTTTTGTTTTGTCCTTGGGTTTCACGTATATGAGGTCTGGGCTGCCCGGATGCTTCATCTGCACTTCAGTGCTGTTTTGCGTTGTTAAAGGTCTCAAAGCAGATTTTTGGTTCTTTGGTGGTTCTTCTGGAGGAGGTGTGCTTGTAGCGCTGACTACAGCATTTTCAGAAAGGTTGCCCATGCCTGTGAGGGGAAAAAAAACATAACAACAGTTTACAAAAACTGAATTTTACCATCTCTCTCTCACCCACACCTATGTATTTACTTAAAATACAAAACCTCATAGAACAACTAAACTAATAAGCAAAATATATTTACTAGGCTTCATCCGTCCATCAGTCACTGATGCTGGTGAATTTTCCTTTTCAGCTGTCTCCTCTCTTTTTCTTTTGAGTTTGTTTTCCCTCTGGTCATGTTTTGACAGTACCGTGGAGCAAACACATAAAACCATCTTGTAAAACTTAGATTATATATATTCATTCAGCAGTGTGTTTTTCTATTTAAAAAATCATAGCTTTACAACAAAATAATCCATTTCTGGCCCTACAATAAACATCTTATTTTGCAAAATAAAAACCCAAAACTGCTTTTTAAAAATCCATTATGCACAGTGAAAACCAAATACTTTTTAAAAAAACCTATGCCTTATACACACAGCTTTATATCACACACTTTTCAAAAGCCCACATGCATTTAAAAACCAGTTGCAAAACAACCCCCCCTGCATTTAAAAGCCCATGTGTTTGGGCCTTTTCCCCTCAAAGCCCATTTTTAAACACACACCACATTATGTACAGTAACAAAAAAACCTGTTTAAAACAAACCAAATACTTTTTTAAAAAAACCTATGCCTTCACAAATCCCCCTTGCCTCCCCACCCCAGCTTTATAACACACACACCAAATCATGCTTGCAGCCACACACACTTTTCAAAAGCCCACACGCATTTAAAAACCAGTTGCAACCCCCCCCCCCCCCCGCATTTAAAAGCCCATGTGTTTGGGCCTTTTCCCCTCAAAGCCCATTTTTAAACACACACCACATTATGTACAGTAACAAAAAAACCTGTTTAAAACAAACCAAATATATTTTTTTAAAAACCTATGCCTTCACAAATCCCCCTTGCCTCCCCCCCCATCCCAGCTTTATAACACACACACCAAATCATGCTTGCAGCCACACACACTTTTCAAAAACCACATGCATTTTAAAAACCAGTTGTAAAAAAAAAAAAGTTACCTTTCACTATGGGATAAAGTGTTCCTGGAACATGATTGTTCTGTACCCCCCTATGTGTGTGTGGGCCTTCAGGTTAAAAACAAGCAAACATGTTAGCATTACCACCAAATCCCTATACTTTTTTTAAATTAACAGTATTAAGCTAGCTATAGTTAAAATGGTTTTTACCTTGGCCTGGTGGTAAAATGCAGTTTGAAGTTACTGGTTCCATGCTAAAACAGATCACACTGCAATAAGCATAGGCACCATTATTTACTAAAGACAGCATGGGCAAAAAGTGGCATTAGTTTCAGAGTTAGAGACAGCAAGCTTACCTCTTTTTGCAGTCCAGCAGTTATGTAAAAAGATTTTCTGTTAAAAGGACAGACTGCAGCATACCTAAGGTTTTTATACCCTCTTAGCCCCATTGTTTCAACATAGTTGCTAACAGGTTAATTTAATCACCACAGCTCTCAAATAATAGATTCTGCAGAACACCTTTTTGTATCTCTGTTGTGGGAACCATGCTATATACACAATAGGGCTTCCTCCACCCCTGTAAGTTAAAATACATTTGTGGCTTTCTTACAGTATTAAACAGTACCCCATTTCCAAGTGCAGGCTCCCCTTTTGCAATATCAGTTAATGTCTTGGGGTTGGTTGTTTCTTTCATGCTTAAAGTTTGGGGGGTGGGGTGTTTTTCTAGCAAGAATGACTCATAGCATTCCACCAACTCCTGGGTCCTTTAAACTGCCCAATAGTGCTCCACCTTTACCCCAGGGGGTTACATTTAAACTGTCCAATAGCATTCCACCAACTCCTGGGTCTTTTAAACTGCCCAATAGTGCTTCACCATTACCCCTGGGTTACATTTAAACTGTCCAATAGCGTTCCTAAGGTTTTATTTCATATTAATCAGAACTCACCATCCAACTCACCAATCAATTGTAACCCTATAAGAACAAAGGTAAGTAATTGCAAACTTTCTGGCTATTCAGTGAGGGTGGGGTGTGTGCTTAAACCTATTTATTTCAACAAGCAGGATAGCTCAGTGGCTTAAGTAATGGCTTGGTAAACCCAAGGTTGGGAGTTCAATCCCTGAGAGAGCCACTTAGGGACGTGGGATGAAAAAAAACAACAATATTTGGTCCTGCTGGTAAAAGCAGCTCTCCATAAGAACTGTATTATACTCAAACATGTCTGAACTATCCTGTTTGGTTTTTAGGATTTTTTCCCCTCCCACAACATGCATTTCAGCTTTTTGCTATAAATGAATGTCTTTTACACACACACACACACACACACACACACACACACACACACACACACAAACTAATTCTCACAAAAACTATTTATTTATTTTAAAAAGACATACAACTCCTTAAAAACAAACCAAGATGCTTCATTAAAACTTAAGGGCCAAAAGCCTTCTAACAAAACACAGATAGTCACAAAAGCCTCCCTCTTTTTTTTTTAATTTACAGCTACCAAGTTTTATATCACATGTTTGCACCCTCACCATTCTCTAACTTAATCCTTTTAGATTTCTTACAAATAGTCTTTTTCTTAAGCAGGGTTCTGTAACTTCTTGTGCGAACTAGACGGTCAATATAACATTGTAAGCAGGCATCTTCCGGCTTAGTCATTTTCTTTAAAACACGGTCAGGGTCTCCACTGAATTGCACAGCATTTATCAAAGTCACCCCTTGTGCTAAATGTTCTTGGGTTAGGCACAGACATTGCATAGCATAACCTATGGCAATAACAGTGTTTAGTAAGCTTTCCAAACACAGCTCAGCACACAGGGCCCGGAGCTTGCAGTTTATATCCACTGAAGTCCAAGTCACACAGTCATGGTGCCGTTGGGCTGGCGCATCTATGACACAGCCCTCACAATCTTCAAAAAGCTTTTCCCTAAGGCAGTGTTTAAGGACAGCATAAACAGCAACGCGTACAATAATCCGCATAACTTTTTTACGCTCACGACGTGGCACTGGCTCAGACAGTTCTATGCCTAGCCTCCTCCTAAACTCTTCAAACCCATCATCCTCGGAGCCCTCTTCAACAATTTGTATTGGTGTTGAGCAAAAACATGGTGGGCCCGGTTCATCTTCGCTGCTTGATGCAACGCTGTCCAGTGGCTCTGGGTCCTCTAGAAAGGCATCATTGAGCTGCTAAAAGATTTTTCAAAAAAGAAACAGTGTAAGTACCTCAGCTGCTGGTTTTTTTTTTTAATTTACACAACTCCCCCGGTTCCTAGTCTCATCACCCCCCGCACCGCCGTTTCTTAATCGTTCATTTACCTGAGTGCCATCTTTTCCATTTGCCTTGTCCACCGGTGACTCTCCCAAGTGGCGATCTGAGGGGGTGGACAAAGAGAGGCCATCAGGCTCTTTGGGATGTCTCACAAGAGTTTCAGGGTTGGATTCCGGCGTATCCAACAATGGCTGTGCCAAAGGGCTCCCCGCGGTCACAACCTCCTCCTCCTCAGAACTGTCGCTGATGTAACGTTTTCTCCGTGGATGGTCAAAGACTCTCAGGGGTAAAACAAAGTCCGAAGTTCTAACGGGGGTGGTAAAGGAGTCCATGTTTTCCTCTGAGCAGCCTTTCCACGCTTTCTAAAACACATGTCCTTGGTAAGAAAAATGGCCTACTCTGTTCGGCGCTGGTACTTATGGGGTATTGGTGCTGCACTCGGGTTGGCGGAGGGCCTTGGGAGGAGTTCTTAGAGGGGTCACCCCGGTTGGTCAAAATCTCCTCTCGGGGTGGTCCTTTCGGGAGGAAACCCCTCCTGATTGGTAGAGGGTGGTGGGAGGAGTTCTTAGAGGGGTCACATGACCCACCTCTAGGCGGGGTCACCCACCCCCAGAAGTCACCCTGATTGGTCAAATCTCCTCTCGGGGTGGTCCGTTCGGGAGGAAACCCCTCCTGATTGGTAGAGGGTGGTGGGAGGAGTTCTTAGAGGGGTCACATGACCCACTTCTAGATAGGTCACCCGCCCCCAGAAGTTGCCCTGATTGGTCAAATCTCCTCTTGGGGTGGTCCTTTTGGGAGGAAACCCCTCCTGATTGGTAGAGGGTGGTGGGAGGAGTTCTTAGAGGGATCACATGACCCACTTTGCTTCCGGTCATGTGGCCATCTTGACCCCGGAAGTAATACCCCCATAGGGTGGGACTTCTGGTGATAGGTGGGAGGGACTAGAGGGGTCGAGGGGCGGGGTTAGGGGCGGGGTTAGGGTTTGATTGATGGTAGGGCCCTTATACTACTGACATGCTCTAATTCAAACAGTAATTAATTCAGGAAAGTCCTATGACCTATGTTATGCAGGATATCAGACCAGATGATCACAGGGGCTATTCTAGCCTTAGAATTTATGAATCTATGAAAACGATGTCGGAACAAGAGTTGCCTCTTGGGAGGGAAACAAAACATCCTGGGTGAACCTTGGTGTTCCCTAATCTGACTACCAGGCATTTTATGAGTAACACACAACCCCACAATGTAACTAAGGTACCTATTACAGTAAGAGAGAATTATCTGTATGATTTGATCTTGAACCATCAGGTTTTTTCCTTTGGGCAAACTGTAATTTGTTAAATCACTATGGCTAGTTACTTTTTCCTTAAAGACGGAATCTGAAATTGATTGTGTACTATGCTTTCTTGTTTCTTTCATACATGTCTCTGCCCAGCCAGGCCTAGTAATAATAGACTAATCATAATTATTCTAATCATATAGTACCTGATGCATCTTGATTTTTTTTTCTTTAGAGCAAATTTACAGCACATAATATTGTAAATGACTGGGCATTTCGTTTGTAAAAGATCTCTTGAGTTTCTCTTAGGGTTCACATTGGTAAGGTGATTGCCATTCCAAAATGGTGCCTAATATATACTACTCCATGTTTCCAAAAGAAAATAATTTTGTGTATTTATTGACAAATGTTGGCTTCTTGTTGGTTCCCAATAGCATTTATTAATGCAATATAACACACTTTTAGGGCCAAAATCTACCCTTGGATGACCTGGTATGTCTCCTATTGCCTTTATGAGCAGCATAAGTGTTTCTAAGCGTGCAATTTGGCTAACACTGGCAAAACCTTTCAAAAATTAAAGTAGTTAATTTACTTTTGGGCACTGTCATCGCTTCTGTATCTGTAGCCATGGTGTAGCCTCTGTGTGTGTGTGTTTTGCAGAGCTGTACTGCACCAGCAACTAGTTGTCACTGCCACTGTACCTATGGAGTGCCAAGGCAGACAGAATGCCTTTGTGAGCACCAGGAGAGGCACGCTCAGATGTGGCTCCTTCTTCTTTTTAGAGGTGTAGTCCATGTTTCTGATGGCATTGGCTTCCAACCACCATGAGTGTGAGCGTGCATGTGTGTGAGACAGAGGAGACTAAGAAGCGCCTTTTTTGGGGGGGACGGGATGATTCTCAGTAATATAAAGAGGCTTCATTGTTCACCTTCCTTCCCCCATAAAACTATCTTCATGAGGATCTCTTCTAATAAACATTTTGGGCTAAAAGCATCTCTGTGTCATATTGTTTTTACAGGACTTCTCTTTGAATGTAAATATGTTCCAAAAAAGAGCTTTTCTCAAGGGTATGAATGCATCTAAAGTATATGAAAACCCTCCATTGAAGTTTTCTAGGAAGCTGAAAATCTGTGTTAGATATTCAAATATTCTGCTATAGAGTGTTTTATTACCCTACATATGCACAAATGTAAACCCTTAAAAGATTACTATAGTTACTTCTATCATTTATTTTTATTTTCAGATATTGGGTCTTGAATTGTTCCGAATTGTAGCCATTTGCAAATACTTCGAAGTATGAATCTATGGGATTATTGTGCTTCCCAAAAATAACAGTCCTGCTGCCAACACTGTTTATGAAAGACTGGATGCTATTAAAATTGGAATTTATCAGTTTTATGTTTACTCTGACAGTTTTACATTAGGAGTTGGGAAATATTCTTTTAATTTCACTCATTTTTATCTACCTGTTTGGCTGAACTTTCCTAACTTTCACATAACCACCAATAATATTGCTGATATGAGCATCTTTTCCTTATAAATCTTTGCAAGAATGAGTCTGTGCATATATTCAGTGTGACCGGGTGGGGTAGGTAATCTGTTTTATTGGACCAACTTCTATTGGTGGGAGAAAATAAACGATATTCCCTCACTCACCTTGTTTCTCTCATATCCTGGGACTAACATGACTACAACACTGCATATATTCAATGTTTCATTTTAAGTGCCACCTTGTGACTGATTGTGGGTACTGCAGCTGTAAATTTACAATATTCTCTACATTCTGTGAGATGATGATGATATAAATGAGTAGTAACATGGCAATGTGTGTTCAGCATTAGTAAAAAGCTCAGTTCTAACACATTCACTTCCATATTTCAGTACATCTCACCTTAAATCTGAACCCAACTGCTACACTTTTTAATATCCACTTTCTCTTTCTTGACACAGAGTACCTGTATTGCAGAAGGCCCTGAAGGCATAATGCTCAGCGGCCTAGAAGTTGACAGATCTGTAGAACTCTAGGGAAATCTCTCCTCAGCACAAACTAGTAGACTGATCGGGAAGATGACGGATGATGTAGTAGATTAATAGGTAAGATGATGGAAAAAAATTACTATATTGGATCAGACCATTAGCCAAACTGAATAATCTTCCTTGATTTTTCATTCACATTTCATTTCAATTAGAAGTTTCCATAAAGTTGTTGCAATTTCATGAATTTTCGGAATTAAAAAGATGGGGAAACCCTGTCAAAAACATTGCTATGAATATTTCAGCTTGTTCTTGGGTGAAACAAATTTCTTTTATTTGTTCTACATTTACTAGCCATTCATTTATATTAGTGTCCCCTTGTTTTTTATAATATGGAAAGTGTAAAAAAGGATGGACTGATCAGGAGTTTGTATTTTTTAGGGTACTTAAATGTCTATAATTAGGATCTGTATGTAAGATCTTTATATCACATCAACATATGTTTAAATCAGGATGCTAACATAGCTTCAACTAACAAACCACAAACTCCTCTGAGTTTCTTGGCTCAGTGCCAGAAATACTAAAACAGATGAGTCCTTCTTCTTAAGTTAGGCCGGAGTCATGCCACCTACCAGTAATGGCTCACACGGTAGCTTTGTACCCTGTGCTATGTCAGTGATCTGGGATGTCATTCATAGAAGGTGTGATGTCTGAGAACTGATGGCACAGTACCAACCACTCAGTGTTTTGCTTGCTGTAATAATATCATTCCTGAAGTGGTGCTTTGGTGGTAAGACTTCTGAGAATAACAACAAAAACAAAGCCGCTCCCTCAGTGCGTAAAGAATGGAGCTGAAAAATAAATACTTGGCCATGCACAGAGCTGCTACTAACCTTAGCACTGGATATGCTCCCTCAAAGCTCCTATCTTTGGTTTGTTAGCCAAACTCCTCCTGACATGAGCATGTTTTTGGTGTATTTCTGTCTTACAGCCCTTGTTTATGTCAGTTTTGATGTAGCTGCTATGTTTAAAATCAAAATCAGCCTTGTTTTACAATCCCTGCATTGCCAGTGGAATCTGAGCAGTGTACGCATTCCATTGGCAATGTTGTTTCTCTCTCTAGTCACTGTCACACTTAATTTAACTTGATTTTTACATTTGTTGTAAAATGGCAGCCACAAAAGTAAAGAAGAATCTGATTGGTCACTGTAATACCTTTACCACAACGATTTGAGAGACAGCATGTGGATATTAATCAACTAATAACCAGAAACCTTGCTTCGCTGATGGTACTCAGCGGATTCATAACCTGAGGTGGTATGGCTGTAGGCCATGTTAATAATTGTCCAATCCAGTAGGTTCGCTGCAGCTCAGTGTGTTGCCTTAGAAGAATGTATGTTTTGGATGGGTTGCAGCTCTCTGGCTGTGAGGGGCTGAGAATGCTGAGCAGTTGGGCAGGAAGGAAAGGGCTGTTTTGTTTAGAAGCGGATGGAAGGGAATGGGCAAGCCTCAGAATTTAGCCATAGAAAGAGGCATGTCCAGCCCTACCAGCTAGAGGGGCATTGGACATGGGGCTTTAAATACAATTAAAAGGTTTTATTTTCTGGTAAAACACACTTTTTAAACTTCTTGAACAGTTGTTAGGTTTAAAACAAATTTTAACGTCTGTCTGTCTGATGGGTAAACTCTCAAGAGTTCTGCTTTCTGTTCATAGCTCCTCTGAGAAGATTTATCATTTTGTTTCCCTTTAGTAACATATTCTGTTTCCTTACAGCTTACCTTGAGTATTGCTTTTATTATCATGCTCTGACTGCCCTTCAGTTTGCAGCAGGAGGGGTGGACAGAGACCTGCATTGGCATTTGACCAATTAGAAGGCTGATTGAAATTAATGATAGCTCAAAATAACTACTACTTTTTAACAAGGAAAGTAAAGAAGTCTGTAAAATGAGGAAGTAAGTGAGACTTGTAAAGAGGCAAACTACTGACTGACTGACTTCATTTTGACTTTATCAGGTAGTGGCTGCATGACTGGGCCCATGTACTGTAGCGGTAGGTAGATCTACTCAAGGTATCTATAACAGCCCCATTATAGTAACTAAACACAAAACAAAGATCACTTTTTTTTTCCTTTGGCTGGAGTCTCTGCTTTCTTGGTCACAGAGTTGTCTTTATTTTCCACATAAATTAGGAACCTCTTTGATATCACATATTTGGCTTTGTCAAAGTTAGACTCAGGACTCACAGTTTATCAGACCACTCTGTTTTATTAGCACAGTGCTCTGCTAATAACATCCAGATAATGTGAGCACCATGCAAGACACAAACTATCTTATTTATACAGATAAAAGAGCAGGAATTAGACAAAGGGACAAAGAAAGCAAAACAGTAAAATTCACCTGGGGCACAGCATGCATATCCTACTTCCTTACTAACTCTTATCGATCTAAGGCTAATACTTCACCAATTGCCCTTAAACGGTGCAATTGTTCTATGTTAATGTCTGTATTCCTGACACCTGGATTGCAGCATTCAAACAATTTTGCTTAAAGGTACAGACAACATTTCTTTAATCCTTTCTATTTTCACAATATAATTCATTCTACTTTTACAATCCCTCCTTTTGGTCAAGCACATGCCATGACCAACAGTTACTGGGTTCCACAAATTAACCGTTCCTTATCTCTTTGTTCATCAGCGATATTCAAAATCATCATATTAGCACTCTGTTTTGGGGCAGTCACCTGAGTGACACAATTCTGGATACAACAGGAGATTAACTGAAAGCATACAAAAATCACTAAGATTCCAAACTGGATAGTTAGGGCTCCCTGAAACAACCAGTTTCCTATGCCAGAGAAATTGAACAGGTTACTTAGCCACTTCCATAAAGAACTCGACTCTACTTGGGGAAGATATGCGATTTGTTCTAAGTGGCTAGTGCGATCTATTACCTCATTGGTATCGTCAGGTATAAACAGACAACATTGTTTTCCAATGAGAGCACAGGTCCCTCCTTTGGCCGCCAGCACTATGTCTAATGCCTGACTGTTCTGGAGGGCCACCTGTCGGATCACCCCTGTTTCTTTGGCCAGGGCTCTTAAACTTTCTCTGGTTTTATTTGCCATTATTTTAACTGCTGCTTGTAACCTCAGGAGCCTTTTTGCCTGGTGTATTACTCCCCCAAGTGGGATAAAGGAACTGCCAATAGCCTCTTCCCAAGTGTCATTACTGTTCCATATTGTGTTAAATGGACAAGGTCTTCCAGTGAGGTCTGGGGAATTGAGTGGGATAGCCAGGACAGGAACACCAGTTTGAGAGTGGGCTGGGATGTGGCTGCAGACCCAGCAGTTAGAAATAATAAGGGTCTGAGCTATCCACACTTGCTGCTGGATAAAAGAATTGTCATAGTGGACTCCCCAGACCTTAAGACACCAGCAGTTGAGGAACAGGCACCACCAGAGGTGCATGTTGGAGGCAAGGCCCTTCTGGTTCTGACAATCTCAACTGAGGAAACCACAGTCACAGTTTTATGTCCACCAGGCAGCAGGCGCTAGGCTCACTACTGCTTCTTCTTCGGCCTTGCTTTAGGTTGTCGTCTGCTTCTGGCAACCCTTATAAGAACGTAGATTGTAAGGTATTGCAGGCTGTTCCTCTACATCTTCTTCTGGAGTCACAATTGACTCTGCGTGGTCCTGAGGTGGTGATTGGTTCACTGAGGGTAGTGCATTTTTACACAGCGAAGCATGTATCCACTCTGAGATGCCAGACAGTTTAACAGCCATCAGGGTAGTACGCAGTGTCTGGTGATTCTTTGATGTTCTTTAAGTCTCTTTACTACTTCTTCCTTGACTCTGGCTATAACAATGGCCTTCACACCTTTATCTTTTCCTGATGCATACATTCCTCATTCACACAAATAGATTGAGAATACAAACAGTAGTATTTTATATCGAGCAAAAAAGCATTGCAAATTAAACCTTACTAAGTTTTACAATTAATAATCAAGACAATTTACATTGAGACCCAGGCCTTCAATGTTTCTCTAATTTACTTAACATAGACACAATAAAGAATCCTGTCTCTTACTACCTAAATCTTAAAACAAAGAGTTAGAGAGGACCCAATTTGTAATGCATATGGGAAAACAGAATCTTATAGTCTCAGGGGGTCATTTCTTTCTGCTATTTAAAAAAGGTGGCTAGCAGGATGAAATCAAATTATACTTTAATTCTTATGGGACATTATAAAATCCTGCTCCTACATATCCCCCTTTTGACACTAAGATTATTAATCGCCAGTGTCACTTCTTATTTAGTCCACATAATAGAAAATACTGGGAGGTGATCTGGGCCTGTGGCTTTAGCTTTGCATACATTTGTTTTATCCACCAGCACATTTTAAACATTTCAATTAAACACATACAATTTAAAACCAAAAACAATTAGGGGTAGTAACATTAGTATGCCAGTAGTTGTGGGAGACCATCCAGAAAATATGTTATGTCAATGTCAATGGTAAGCTGTTGTGTTTTTCTGCAGTGGCAATTCTTAACATGTCCCCATTTGCGTGTATAATATGAATGGTCCAGTTTTCTACAATTATTTTTTTTTTTTGGAACTATGTTATCTTTTTACCTTTTAACAGATGATTGGTAACTGTTTGCCATTCAGTGCCAAGATTGATAGAGAACTCAGCTAAATCAGTGCTTACAGTAAGCTGAGACTCTTTTGTTGTTGTTGTTGTTGTGGCAAATAGTAAATGTGATTATTGGTAAACACAGTACTTATATTACATTTACATTTGTCTTCTGGTGGGTTGCTAACACTTTTTAAACACTTTTCCCCAAGAATTAACACACACACATAGCCCATTATACAGTACTTTGGATTATCTGAAAGACAAAAATAACATTTTCTACCCCTTTTGGGGTGGCATTGATTATTACTTAAAAGATTCCTTTCTTTTACAAATACCCTTGCTGATTGCAGGCAAAACAGAGGAATTACCCCCATATTTTCTTGTGTTTTTTGTTCTATAGGCAGGCCAGGCTTTAATGGGTTCTACTTTTTAAGGGTTATGCGGAAATTATTCCACTGTTCAGTTATTAAATTCATGAGGTGGTGTACCTCAAATTTTTCCTCTTATATAGCAGACCAAGTTTGTAATGTTTTTCCTGCTGTGTTAAGCTTTAAGTTTATTCACAGGTAATAGCTGAGAAGCATCATTACCATATTACTTTAAAGGATTTTTCGAAAAATCATACACACTACAAGTTGTTACAGGGGTACTTACTAACATTAAAGTTATTTTAATGTTTAATATTAACAGTAACATTAGCATCAAATCTATTAAAGGTATCTTGTTATACCATGCCTATTATGTAGGCAATTTGTTTGCTGACCAAGTATGTTCTTTATTTGCAGCTTCTTTTGTGCTGGCAGTTCTCACCTTTCTTTATCAGTTAGGTAATTTGCATCAATACAGGCTTGGCTTTTGGATTCAAAGCCATCAGCAGAGCTCAGAGACTCTGGGCTTGTCTACATCACAAAGTTGCTGTGGTGGTGAGGGGGTTACAGCGCTGCAACTTAGGAGGTGTACACATCTGCAGGGCATCACCAGCGCTGCAACTCCCTGTTTGCAGCGCTGGCCGTACTCCCGTTTTGTCTCGGGTGTAGAGGATCCAGCGCTGGTGATCCAGCGCTGGTAATGAAGTGTAGACACTTACCAGCGCTTTTCTTGACCTCCGTGGAATAAGCAGGTATCCCAGCATACCTGAGGATACCTCTCTGGTAATCAAGCAGGTCTCCTTCCCCGCGGTTTGCTCCGGTGTTCTCCGAATCCCCCCCCCAAGCGGGTCTCCTTCCCCGCGGTTTGCTCTCGTGTTCCCCGAACCCCCGTGCAAGCAGGTCTCCTTCCCCGCGGTGTGCTCTCGCGTTCCCCGAACCCCTGTGCAAGCAGGTCTCCTTCCCTGCGGTGTGCTCTCGCGTTCCCCGAACCCCCGTGCAAGCAGGTCTCCTTCCCCGCGGTTTGCAGGGGGGGTCGGGGAACGCGAGAGCAAACCGTGGGGAAGGAGACCTGCTTGCACGGGGGTTCGGGGAACCCGAGAGCAAACCGCGGGGAAGGAGATCTGCTTGCAGGGGGGTTCGGGGAACACTGGAGCAAACCGGGGAAGGAGACCTGCTTCCCTGCGGTTTGCTCTCGCGTTCCCCGAACCCCCCTTGAAGCCGCCCAACAGCGCTGCAGTGTGGCCACATCTAACACCACTTGCAGCGCTGGTTGCTGTAAGTGTGGCCACTCTGCAGCGCTGGCCCTATACAGATGTACTAATACAGCTGTAACAACCAGCGCTGCAAAATTGTAGATGTAGATATACCCACTGTCTTAACACACAGGGATCTGAAAAAGAAAACACAGCCTATTGCGGCTCTTTTTGGAGCCCTAACAGGATTTTAATTCAGCAGCACGTTTCATTTGCATTTCTTTTACCCCTTTCTACAATATACACGGCACACGTCCTAGGGAAAATGCACATTCCTTCTATACTATAACTTTTAAAAAACATTAGCCATATTAATTTTTACATAAGGTGTAACTGTTTCTTTTGTTCTTACAGAGTTTTCATGTACCCTTATCAAAGTGACAGTCTGATTACACAAAGCCATTTTAAGGCTCAGTGTTTTTAACATTGCTTCTTTTTGTTTTGGGCACCTCACCTCTGCTGTTGCTTCAGAGGGTCACTGTTAATTTCTTATTCTTTCATTACAGCTCTTATCTGCTATTGTTACAAAAACAAAAACAAACCAAACAAACAAAAAGACTCCAGAATCTCTACCTATTCTCCTGATTTTGACTGCCCTATTGCAGCCATGACTTGGTCTTTATTTAAAAACATTTTAATTTTGTAAAGAATCAAGTTACCCCTTAAGGGTTAAATGCTAAATCCCAAACAACACTAATTACCTGTATCTTGCAAAAAAAAAAAAAGGTCTGTCAGTTTTGCAACTTTGAATTAAAGAGTCAAATGAATTTGTAGTGATATTAAAAACAAAAACAATATCAATTTATCTTACACCTACAAAACAGAAGTTTTACAAACCAGATGTGCTGGTTTAGATTCTTAGAACTTTACATATTTTCACAGAAAAATAGATATATACACATTTTCTTTTCCTTAACATTCCTTTACACTGCTTTGTTTTTACATAGCTGTATATATATTTGGATTATTTACAGGCATTCTTCTGGAAAAGGGCCCATTTTCCCTTCAGAATGGCTGCAAAGAAACCAAGAATTCTCTCTCTTTAACATGGTCCTTTTTTAACATTTTCACAAAGAACTGCTTAATGCTCTCCAGCCTCTGTAGAGTTAACTTTTCACTCATTTTCCTTAAATCACTTGTTTATGTCCCAAAATGACATCTTTATCACCTCAGATTTCACCATTTTAAGTATTGTTCCAGGGGTTCATGCCTGCACTTACTGCTTTTCTTACTCCTGACACTATTCCCTTAGGGCTTCCAACCTGTTTCTTTATCTGTTGCTTGCCTGCTTGTCTGGGCCCGATCCTGATTTTTCCAATGAACCGTTTGTGAGTGATATTGTGGTCATTTCACAATTTTGAAAGAAATGTTCAAGGAAAAGGACCAGGAAGGGTGGGAGCTAGTTGAGGAGCCCACCCTTCTTGCTGAATTGGTAGTGGAACACTAAAGAATCAGTTTTTGAGGCAGACAACAAAGGGGAACAGAACAAGGGGCTTTTTGTCCTTTTTACAATGAGATGGGAGTATGAAAGGGGTTGGATCGATCCGGGGTTTGGAGAACGGGGTAAAGGGGAGCGCTCGGTCTGGTGGTGGGAGAGAAGGCTTTTAATAAAGCTTTTAACTTATTATTTGAATAATTGAGAGAGGCAAGTTTTGATTTTGTCCACCTACGATTTGCCTCTTCCCACCACTGCATGAAACAATTAACCTCTCCTTTAGCCAATTTAGTTTTAGGTTGGCCGAGTTTGTCTTTTAAGACGTCCACTCAGTCTTTGTTCCAAGATTTTAACAGTGGCCACTGAGTTTTGGGATCACCCTGAGTTAGCCTAGAACATTTTTCCAGAAATTTACGGGAGTCTGGACCCTTTTTACAGGAGTCCGGACCCATCCTAAATACATAAAATGAGCTGGCTTTCATTTAGGGTGCTGTTCCGACTTAGACGTCTGGTTACCAGTACAGGAGGACTTCACACACCAATCTCACAAGAAGGAAATTCAGGTTCGACAGAGCGATGCCCACTGCAACACACAAAAGGAGCCCACAGGCTACTGCCTCAATTGCCCTTGCTTTCACACCAGGGGTTTTACCCAAAGTGCGGTTCAGCTGTGATTGTGCAGATTCCACTCACTCAGACCGCGGGGACAGGAACCCCTTGGTCGGCCGATCCCCAGACAGAGAAGGCACCCAGACTCAAACACTCCACAAGAGGACAGATAGACACAGGGACAGGACAGTCCTCAGTCTGGACAAACACAGAAATAATTACCTGACCAGATTCCTGATGTCAGATCTCGGGATCCCTACCAGAACAGAGTGGGAACCAACAGGTTCTATGGCGTAGACTTCACTGTGGTCGTGCGCCTTTCCGCCCTAGTGGAGGACCGCTCGGTCCAAATGCCCAGGTGCCGGCTGCCACGGTCATCCTACAAAAACAGTCAGGAATCACAGGGCTCCAGTGAAGACGGTTGCCATCTCGGTGGGATCTCCAAATTGTCAAAGTTAGACTCAGGACTCACAGTTTATCAGACCACTCTGTTTTATTAGCACAGCGCTCTGCTAATAACATCCAGATAATGTGAGCACCATGCAAGACACAAACTATCTTATTTATACAGATAAAAGAGCAGGAATTAGACAAAGGGACAAAGAAAGCAAAACAGTAAAATTCACCCGGGGCACAGCATGCATATCCTACTTCCTTACTAACTCTTATCGATCTAAGGCTAATACTTCACCAATTGCCCTTAAACGGTGCAATTGTTCTATGTTAATGTCTGTATTCCTGACACCTGGATTGCAGCATTCAAACAATTTTGCTTAAAGGTACAGAAAGCATTTCTTTAATACTTTCTATTTTCACAATATAATTCATTCTACTTTCACAGCTTTGTTAACCTGCAGTTACCTGAACAGATAAAACCCCATATCCTTGCCACAAGAAGACTGAACAAAGTTGATGTTTTTGTAGGAGCCTTGATTTTTTCCCATTTCCTGAATTTTTAGAAATGATAACTTCATTGAGCTGCTCATGTTATTTGCTTTGGCTACTAAATATTTCATTCTGCATTTTTGCCTCCATGTGTCTGCAGAATTTAACTTCACAAATATGTTGTTTGCTTTATTCTTCCTTAAATCCATGGCCCTCTTTATCTCCATGTAATAATTACATAGGCTTTCCTTTTATTATTGGTCTTTTGGCAGTTGTAGAAGAGCTCTTAAAATACTCTCTCTCTCTTTTCAATTTGTCTCTCAATATTTCTACCCATGAATCCAAAATTTAATTCCTTTACTGTATTTTTTTATAACTCTCCACACCAGGGGTTCTCAAACTGGGAGTCGGGAACCCTCAGGAGGTCATGAGTTCATTACATGGGGGGGGTCGCAAGCTGTCAACTTCCACCCCAAACCCCGCTTGCCTCCAGCATTTATAATGGTGTTAAATATATTTAAAAAGTGTTTTTAATGTATAAGGGAGGTCGCACACAGAGGCTTGCAATGTGAAAGGGGTGGCCAGTGAAAAAGTTTGAGACCCACTGCTCCACACTATCCTGGCTTTGATACTTATAGTTCTCCTGTCTCTGAAGATTGTAAACAAGATCATTTTGTGAATGTGTTAGGTAATAAAGCAAGTGCTCACTTACCTCTCCAACACCCGAGGTTGTGCGGAGTTGGAATATGGGCCCACAATTCTGTCAGAGACCAGACACAAATGCGTTGATCAACGGGCACACACTACCCCAAAAGCTTTAGAATAAGTGTGGCCCCTTTATTAGGGGTGGGCATCAATATTTATACACAGAAGTAAACAAAGTGATTAACAAAAGATAATGGTCATGCATAATCAATCAAGATTTTACAGGAAGAGCAAGTTTAAGAAGTAAATGCATAGAGATAAAAGGCTAATGGCTACTTGAGGAAGGGGGTGTCATGAGTAGTTTGCAGGTCAGTGCTTTGTTCAAAAAAAGGTTCAGAAAGGATTATGCAGAGACGGCCAGTCTGGGTGTTTTTTGGCTCCAAAGTTTACCAAAAGTTTAGACCCAACATTCCTCCATTTGTAGCTTTGAGATAACTATTAATCAAAAAGCTACACCCTATTTCAAGATCTCAAGGGCCGCTTGGCAATTTCAGCCTGGGCCAATTCGAAGAGAGTAAGGCTTTTAGCTGAAGTGGGAAAAGAATAAACTGACTTACATGAGTTTATGAGGGAGGGGACACACTGAATACAGCAACACAGTATTATAAGGACTACCATGGCCCCAACAACACCCACCAAGAGGGTTTTAACCCACCCAAATCCGGGCAACCAATTCCATAAGGCTCCCCACCAATCATAAGGTGGCTGGCCAGAGGAGTAGTTTTTAGCCATTTCCCTTAGGTGTTTGGTACGTTGAAAAGTGTCAGAGTAGGTGTCATTTACAAAAACACAGCATTCTTCATTTATGAGGGCGCAAGTTCCTCCCTGGGCTGCTAACATCATATCTAAAGCCATTCTGTTTTGCAAAGCCAACTGGCGCAGCTGGGACATTTTCCCGGCCTGGTTCTCAAATAGGGTTGCAGTTTCATTGGTCAAAGATTCTAATAGTCCCTGTAGACGGATGATAGCACCCTTCAAGCTAGTGTGACCAGCCCACCGCTGCCAGGACAAACCATCACGGAGATTAATATCTCTGTCAGTTTCACGGATGTTACGAACGTGGGGAAAATGAGGGGGGGTGAGGGAGATCCGAGAAGGCGGTGCTAGCCATGCCAAATAACATGACCCTGCCCAATCAGGGGAGAGGAAATAATAAGCCTTGGGCCCGCACACCCAGTATGTTCCATATAATGCGTTTTGGATATTCCATTTCTCAAAGTAGGAGGTAACCCACCGCCCGTTGTACCACTGTTCCCCTGGTAACGCAGAGGGGTCGTTGTGTGAACTGCAGAGGCACAATTTGGTAGTGTTGTCCTCAAAGGGCAGTGTAGTACTGCTTGAGCAGTTGTAGAAGGCAATTGTGTATCCTTTAACAATTAGTTGGACACCCTCGAGCTCTGAGCAGGGCTTTTTAAAAACTGACTCTGAAAACCTGCCCCTCCATGAAAAAGTTGAAAAGGTTGGATCGGGGTGAGGGATCCACATATGGGATAAGTGGGATGCGCAAGGCTTGAAGCCAAGATTTTTACTAAAGGCGGTGCCATTAAAATATATGTTGCATTTACTTGTTCCCACAAAAGTTGACCCTTTTTCTTTAACAAAACACAGTGATCCTGTTTGATTGGTTACCCTGAGATATTTGTTAATTGGCACTTCTGTTTTGTCCCATGTAAGATTGGGTTGGACTGGATCTTTTATTTTAGTCGGTGGCATCCAAGTCATATTAGCAGTGGTTAGGGGAATGGGTGTGAAGGGGAGTCCCTGTGCTGCATTTACTGGAAATTGAGTACATACCCAGCAATTACTTCTATTTCCTAAAATACGAGTTTTAACCTCATGGGAATATCTAATAAAAGCATTATCTTCATAAGCAGAAAATAAACTGAAAAAGCATAAAAAACATACAGTTGTCAGAATAAAGGGTCCTCTCATTTTTTTCGAGTTAATTTAAGTCTAATGTCTGAGAGAGGTAAGCTGGTCCACTGGTCGAAGGCAGTGTCCTCAGTGGTGACAAGAGCTGCTGGTCCGTCACTGTGGTCCACTACGGCTGGCTTGACGTGGGAGTGGTGGATCCAAGATTTGCGTCCTTCCAGGAACACTGCAGTCTGGGTTGTCAAAAGAACCTGGTGGGGTCCAGTAAACCTTGGCTGGAGGGTGTCGTCACGAACGAACTTTTTGGCCCAGACGAAGTCCCCTGGTTGGAACGGGTGGATTTGTTCCTCCAGCGGCACGGTCTGGGAAAACTGCGAGGCTTTCCAAAGGGTACGGAGGCGAGCCTGTAGGGACAGAAACTGACACGCAGTCATATGATCCCCTCCCAATAGTGAAACATCAGCACGTGGTAGCGCCCCGCCTTTGAAAGGGGGGTGTCCATAGAGCAGTTCAAAGGGGGATAATCCCAATGCGCGGGTTGGGCGAGTACGAAGGTGAAACAGGACCAAGGGAAGTACCTGAGGCCACTTTAATCCTGTTTCCTGACAGTATTTAGCCAATGTAAACTTAAGTTCCCTATTCATACGCTCAACTTTCCCGCTAGACTGGGGGTGGTAGGGTGTATGAAAGGAGTGTGAAATGCCCAGTCTTGTTTTAAATGGCCAAGGACATGACCAGTAAAGTGAGGTCCGCGATCTGAGTCGAGCACAAGAGGGATGCCAAAACGGGGTACAATATCTCTAAGGAGAATCTTCGCCACTGTGGCAGCAGTACAATTAGCAGTAGGAAAAGCTTCGACCCAGGAAGTCAGAGGGCAAACCAAAACAAGGAGGTGCTTTTTTTCAAAAGCCTTTGGCATATCTGCAAAATCAATTTGAAGATGTTGAAATGGAGCAGCAGGCGGAGGTTTTCCACCCTTAATTTTGTTAAGAGGTGGAGCAGGTCCATTACGCTGACATGTGCTGCATGCTTTCACTATTGATAGGCAATAGGGTTGAATGCCTGGAGCATACCAAAAGCGAGCGATAGTGTCCACGAGGGCGTGCGTGCCGTAGTGACCCCCTTTATCATGGTGCCAGCGAACTGCCACAGGGTATGTGGAGCGAGGGAGGCAGGCTCGGCCATCTGGCATAAGCCAGGTCCCTTTGACCAGAGTGGCCCCGAGGCTTTCCCATGATTTTAGTTCAGCAGCGGGTACTGGTACGGGGTGCGGTGGAGTAAAGGAGGAGGTTGCAATAGCCAATGTGGGCATGGCTAAAGGTAAGGTGGCAGCCTTCTTGGCGGAGGCGTCAGCCAGGGCATTCCCACGGGTAACGGGGCTGCTATCTTTAGTATGGGCCCGGCAGTGAACTACAGCCAGGACGGAGGGTTTTTGGAGGGCGTCCAAAAGCTTGTGGATGAGGGGGAGGTGCTGAATGGGTTTACCGGCAGCTGTCTGGAAACCTCGAAACTTCCAGAGGTGGATATGACAATGCACAACTCCAAAAGCATATTTGCTATCAGTAAAAATGGTAACGGTCTTACCAGCGGCCAACTGGCAAGCTCGGGCCAGGGCATAGAGTTCAGCGGCTTGGGCTCCCCAGTTGCCTGGCAGTGAGGCGGCCTCTTGAATGTCCCATTCAGAGGTGACAGCATAACCAGTGAAACGCTTGCCATCAACATAGAAGGAGCTTCCGTCCGAGAAGAGGATGCAATCGGGGTTGTCCAGTGGCACGTCAAACAGGTTGTCTCTTATCTGTAAGATGCTGGAAACTACTTCCACACAGTCGTGCTGGTCCTGGGGGACTGGCAGGTCAGGAAGCAAGGTAGCTGGATTAAGGGGTCCACACCTTTTAAAAATTAGGTTAGTGTCTTCTAAGAGTTCGGCCTCTAGCTGTTGCTGACGATGGGCCGAAAAGACTTGGGTTGTGCCCCTACGCAGAAGGGCTGACAAGGCATGAGAGGTTCAAACCGTGGTAAAATGACCCAGGGTTAGGCTCTTTGCCTTTGTGATCAGCAGGGCAGCTGCTGCCAGAGTCCGGGTGCAGGATGGGGTTCCCTGAGCGACAGGGTCGATTTGCTGAGAGTAAAAAGCAAGCGGGAAATGGTGGGGCCCGCTCAGCTGGGTAAGGACACCACTAGCAATTCCGCCCCTCTCGTGGACAAAAAGGTGAAAGGGTTTGCTGTAATTGGGGGGGCGGAGAGACATGGAGGAGGCCACACTGTCCTTGAGTAACTGAAAGGCTTGAATAGTGTCCGGGGACCACTGCAAAGGGTCAGGAGCAAGGTTAGCAGTGAGTCGGTGGAGCGGTTTGCTTAACTCCCCGCAGGACGGCAACCAGGGGCGACAGAAGCCAATTAATCCTAAGAAACCTCGAAGTTGTTTCTTGGTGTTCGGTAGAGGGCAGTTTTGAATAGTCTTTATGCGGGCTGGGTCCATCTGTCTTCCTTCTGGGGTTAACAGGAAGCCCAGATATCGGACCTTCTGTGAGACCCACTGAATCTTTTTAGGGTCTACCTTGTGGCCTCTGGTGTGTAGGTATAATAAAAGTGCCTTACCATCGATGCGGAGGGCAGCTTCTTCGCGATTACCTAATAGGATGTCATCTACGTATAGGACCAATGTGGATCCCTGCGGACTGGTGAAACCTTCCAAGTCGTGGCGGAGGCACTGGCTGAAAATCGTGGGGCTGTCTCTGTAGCCTTGAGGAAGTCGTTGCCAGACATAACTTTGTCCCTCCCAGGTGAAACCAAAGAGATACTGAGAGTCTGGGTGCACAGGAATGCTGAAAAAAGCTGATTTTAAGTCAATAACAGTGAACCATTCAGCATCCCAGGGGATTTGGCTGATGATAGTAGCTGGGTCAGGAACTACTGCATGAAGAGGGACCACATACTGATTAACAACTCGTAGATTCTGTACAAAGCGCCAACGAACAGGGTCTCCGTCCTTTTTAGGAGGCTTTTTGACAGGCAGTATAGGGGTGTTACAGGGAGTGCGCTGAGGGCGGACTAGCTTTTGTGCAATGAATCCCTCAATAATGGGGCGGATGCCCTCCCGGGCTTCCAGCGACAGGGGGTATTGAGGGACTGACGGGGGGGTTAAGGAAGGCTTTACCTGAATCCTTACAGGCTCTGCCGAAAGGAGCAGGCCAACATCAGTGTCAGAAATTCCCCAGAGGGTTGAAGGCAAGTCAGTGAGGTCAGGGGAGAGAGAGGGGGGTGTTTTCCAATTACCCTGAGTAGGGGCCGAATCTCCTAACACTGTCATCAATAATCCTACCCCTTCAGGAGTGCAGGTTAAAGTAGCCTCAAGCTTACAGAGTAAATCCCGGCCCATCAAAGGGATCGGACAAGCTGGGGAAAAAAGAAAACGGTGAGAAAAACATTTATCAGCATAAATAACATTCAAAGGCAAAGTGAGTTCCAGAGACTGTGGGTTGCCCTCCACCCCAGTCGCAGTTTTAACCTCAGAGGATAGCCAGGGAGAGGGGGCATGATTTAAAAGAGAGAAAGTAGCCCCAGTATCAATGAGGAAAGAGACAGGCAGTCCCTGGACTGAAAGGGTTAAACGAGGCTCTTCGCTGGGAGGAGAGAAAGTGAGAAAGGAGCCGGCTAAAGACATTAAGGAAATAAGACCATCACATTGTTTGCCTTCGCCCCCGGGGTACCGTCATTGAGGAGGCTGAGTTTGCTGCGGCTGCTGCTGTTTTCCATAGTTGATCCAGGCCTGGGGGATGGGCTGAGCTGGTGGTGCAGGGGTGTATTCCTCACTTGTGTAAGCATCTGCGGATGCAGCCAGACCTTCTGGGCGTCCCCAGGGGCATTCACGTTTAAAGTGACCAGGCTGTCCGCACTGAAAACAATTTCCTGATGGCTGGGGTCGCCAGGACCCTCTTCCCCGGGCACCCTGGAATCCCCTGCCACGGCCACGGCCTTTGCCTCGAACACCACCGTGAAAAGCTAAAGCCATCAGCTTATATTCTTCCTTTTTCTCTTTCTTTTTACTACTTTCCCTTTCTTTCTCCCAGGCAAAATCAGCTACTTTCAACACTGAAGTGACTGACTCACCTCCCCAACCAGGGCGAAACTTTAAGAAGTAATCCCTTACAGGGGGCACCGACTGATTCACAAAAAATGAAATAAGAGTAGGGTGGTCTGCTTCTCTCTCAGGATCCATCTGAGTGAACATTCGGGCCCCCTCCAATAGCCTCGACCAGAACTTTCTGGGCGGCTCATCAGATTCCTGCCGAATCTGCATGAACTTAGCCTGATTAGGCGAGCGGCGAGCCATTTCCTTGAGTCTCTCTAACAATCGCTCTCTATCTGTTCGCAGCTGAGTCAGCCTTAGCTGAGTTCAGTCTAGGGGATTCCAGCCAGCGGCCAGATCCCGCCTATCCATCCAAGTAACATTAGCTGCATTGCTATCTCCCCATGTCCTTTCTGCCATCCACAATCTACTACGTTCTTCTCCAGTCAAAACTCTACTTAACAACTGATCCACATCCGTATAAGTAGGATTATAACTTAAAAACAATCTTTCTAGAAGTTCTATGATCTTTCGGGGATTTTTCCCAAAAGACCCTGACAACTGTCCCCACTCTTTCAAATCCCATTCTAGCCATCCTTTATATTCCACAATACTAGCATGTTGCAATCGTCCATCATTGCTCATATAAGGTTGATCGTGCACCTGTAAAGGCATCTCTATAACCATACTTTTATTATTCGCAAGAGATTTGACAGAGACATCCTCTAGGCTATCCTCAGGGGGGGGGGCATGCACCCTGCTGTACCTGCTTGGACCTAAGCCTAGTAACTACTCCTCCCAAGGTTGGCCCCTCCAATTCCTCCTCATCCTTCTGCACAAATTCCAATCTGGGATCCTGCAGATTCCCCTCTGCTACAAGGAGAGAGTTCCCCTGCGGAGGAATAGGGGCAGGTGCAGAGGGGACCAGCTGACGAGTCAAAACACGCCGTGGTCTACACCCTTCATCGAAATAACCTGGAGGGGGTTCACTCTCGGGAGAGTACCTGACTGCCATAATTTTTAAAGATTTCCACAGCTCTGCTGCTGTGTCCCAACAAAACCAGTAACATAACTGTCCCGGATGGTCTTTTTCGATCTGGCTCTTTACTCCTCTTAAGGCAGCCTGCTCGAAAGAGCCATACGAAGGCCACCTCATCTCCGAGTCGGCCAATACCGCGGTATACCCAGTCCAATTCCTTACACATAGTGTGTACAACTTCTTCCTAGACATTCCTGTCTGTACTGGGAGTTTCCCTTCATTCCATAACTTATTTACAATCCCCAACGGACTCTCAAGAGGCACGCTAGTCCCTTGACCCATGGTGTCTGACAGGAGCCCTCCAACTGGCGTTTACCCTGCTGTCCAATACACGACCCCTCAATATTGAATTGGCTAGGAGAAATCTCCTGTGGCGCCTTGCCAATTCATATATGAGTGGTCTGACCACTGGACAGAGGTACCGCACCAGAAGGAATCCCGGACGAGCCCCCAAATTGTTAGGTAATAAAGCAAGTCCTCACTTACCTCTCCAACACCCGAGGTTGTGCGGAGTTGGAATATGGGCCCACAATTCTGTCAGAGACCAGACACAAATGCGTTGATCAACGGGCACACACTACCCCAAAAGCTTTAGAATAAGTGTGGCCCCTTTATTAGGGGTGGGCATCAATATTTATACACAGAAGTAAACAAAGTGATTAACAAAAGATAATGGTCATGCATAATCAATCAAGATTTTACAGGAAGAGCAAGTTTAAGAAGTAAATGCATAGAGATAAAAGGCTAATGGCTACTTGAGGAAGGGGGTGTCATGAGTAGTTTGCAGGTCAGTGCTTTGTTCAAAAAAAGGTTCAGAAAGGATTATGCAGAGACGGCCAGTCTGGGTGTTTTTTGGCTCCAAAGTTTACCAAAAGTTTAGACCCAACAAATGCTTGCTCCAAGTGTCCACCTTACTTCCAAGTTTTCTCTTATTTCCTCCCTGTTTTTCAAATCTAAATCTAAAATTACATTATCCCTGGTTGGTTTCTCTAGTTTCTGGAACAAGAGATTATTTTCCACACAATTCAAGAATTTGCGGTCTCATTTTTTTATTGTGTAGGAAATTAGGATTTGCCACATCAGATCAGAGGATTTGTCTATCAAACCTCTGTGTGTGGCCTATTTTTCTTGATGGTTTAGAAGATGAAAACTGCTACAATGCAACTAGCTAATTGTTTAGCATTGTGCAGGGGAGTCAGGGAGAGGGGAAAGGTGGAATCCTCCAGCAATCATCTTGTGTCCTGAGGTGTGAGATTTGGTTACCCTGATCATGGCAGCACTGACTACAGAGGTCATTGCAGCTCAACAGTGGGCCTAGGTGAATGAGATAATGCTAAGCTTTTCAGAATGCAGCTTCTGAGGTGATTTTTGGTTGTTATTCAGTTCAGGAAGAGGGCAGACTAATTGTTTCTCTAATTCATTAAATTGAATATCTATAGTACTGATCTTCATGTATTGCATTTAGGGCTCAATTCTCCCCTATGTAAAATATCCCGGATAGGGTAGATATAACTCCCTGTGTTCTCAGTGGCAGTGGTTCTCAACCTTTCCAGAGTACTGTACCCTTTGCAGGAGTCTGATTTGTCTTGTTTGCCCCCAAGTTTCACCTCACTTAAAAACTCCTTGCTTAGAAAATCAGCCATAAAAATACAAAAGTGTCACAGCACATTATTACTGAGAAATTGCTAATATTCTCATTTTGCCATATAGTGATAACATAAAACAATTGGAATCTAAATACTGTACTCACATTTCAGTGTATGGTGTATATAGAGCAGTATAAACACATCCATTGTCGGTATGACATTTTAGTGCTTTTTATGAAACCTGTTTTAAAACTAGGCAAATATCTAGATGAGTTGATGTACCTTCTTAAAGACCTCTGAGTATCCCCAGGGTTACACATACCAACTGGTTGAGAACCACTGTCCTACGGAATACTTGAGGCTGGAATTCCTGTTCTTTTTTTTCTTTTCTTTAAGTTTTGGATCTTAGGGGAATTGCAAGAGGCATGGAACATCCATTCTATCACTTAGTCCTTAGAGAGCACTGCTCCCACAGGAGTACATTTCTAAGGCTCACCTGAGACCTCACAAAGGGAATTCTTAAGGCACGATATATAGAATGTTAATTCCGCCTCTGGCTTTCCCTGTGGGTTTTGAGTGGAGAGAACTGGAAAAGGAACCCGCAGTTTAACACTTGATGTAGTGGGCAAGAGGGAACCAGGGGAGACATTTGCGGAACACAGTGGCATTGTCTGATCAATGGATAACTTTAGCACAGCTGTGTTTTGGATTGACAGAGGGAAGTGATCTGGGAATCAGGGAATGCTAGAGAAGAGGTTACAGTACTTAAGGCAGGAGATGAGACAGGAATGAACAAACATTCTGGTTGTCAGGACAGAGGAGGAGGAAATGGCAGGACTTGGTAGCAGCCTGGATGTGTGGGGACAGGGAGAGGAAGTGTGCAAGGCTGAGTGAATGAGGAGAAGTTGATTGTCTACAGCAGTGGATGAAGGAAAGAGGACAGCATCGTGTTATGGTCAGGATGCAACTTGGGAATCAAGAGATCTGGGATCAGTTCCTGGCCCTGGTGCGGACTTCCTGTGTGACCTGCATCAAGTCACTAATCTCTTTGTGGGCTTCAGTTCCCTTCCTGTAAAATTATTCACTTTGTCTTGTGTCTTACTATATGATTATTAAGCCCCTAGCACAATGGGGTCCTCAATCTTCTTTGTGTTCACCAGGCGCTACTGTGATATTTCAACCCCCAAAACCCCTGCATTAAAAGAATGTTAATGTTGCAATATCGAGCACTCAAAAAGTAGGAAAAATCAGAATTAACATTGCCTGGACAACCTCAATTTGCCCCCTCATGGGTAAGCATTGAGATACAGTTTTAAATTACAGCAACTCTTCACTTAAAGTCATCCTGATTAACGTTGTTTTGTTGTTACGTTGCTGATCAATTAGAGAACATGCTCTTTTAAAGTTGTGCAATGCTCCCTTATAACATCGTTTGACAGCCACCTGCTTTGTTCACTGTTGCAGGAAGAGCAGCCTATTGGAGCTAGCTGGTGGAGGCTTGAAACCAGGGTGGACCGGCAGCCCCCCCATCAGCTCCCCTGAGTTCCTTGTGGGGCAGCCAATTGACTATCAATTGCCAGCAGTTCAGCTGTCCCTCCCCCCCCCCCACCATATTCTGCTCCTGCCCTCTGCCTTGGAGCTGCTCTTCAGAGCCTCCTGCTTGCTGGGCAAGGAGGGGGAGGAAAAGAGGGTCTAATGTCAGGGTGTCCCCCTCCCCCCTGCTCCTGCACCCCACTTACCCCATTTCCAAAGAGCAGTGGGGACACACAACAGGGCTCAGGATGGAGGGAGCTTGCTGGCAGCAGCTTCTGTCTCAACTTGCTGATCAATTTAAAAAGACAATGTACTTAGAGTGGGGTCAGCTCACAGGAACTGAACAAAGATCCTCAGAATCCTATTTCAGAGCCTTAACCACAAGATCATCCTGTATCTCAAATTAACCCTCACTGCAGGACTGTCTTTTTTATTTGTTCTGTAAAGGTCTTGGCACCCTTTAGCTTCTGAATTGATCATAAATAATAGAAATACAACACCTCCTCCCCCTATGAGTTATTACTGCTATTGCATAATAATAGTATTTCACTGTAACAAAATGTATGTTGCTTCTGCATGATCAGCAACTATAGAAACCTCACTCCAGGTAACTACTGAGAGGTGCATATTTCAGGACCTGAATGAAAAACAAGTTATAACCAACAAACATCTTTTTTTTTAAAAGTCTTCTCTTTGTTAAGAATGTGACTAACAGTTCTCAGTGCAGGAATTCCCAACAGATGGTTACCATTTCAGCATCAGATGGCAACAAGCACCATAAATAAGCAATTACAGAGCTTTTTTGATACAGAACCAACTGAATAGACTGGCAGACTCTAGTAATTTCTCCCAAATTAGACACACCTGGCCCACCAGAAGGTGTTGCAAGTTATATGGTGGAGGTGTGTGCTGAAAATATATTCTTTGTGCCACCAGCCACTTCTTGAGGTCAAAGGCCTTCAGTCAAATGGCAGAATACTTAAAAATTACCTTTTTGTTTTACATTCTCAATTTAATGAAATGTTGTAAACTGACCAGTAAAATAATTTAAGAAATGCTTAAATAGGCCAGATTGTGTTGTTTTCATCTGACATTTCCAAAATATTTCACCACCTTTTCAGGAATACTTGACAGCATGTGCTTTTTCTGCAGCTCTGTCTTAGGACCTCAGCTTAGGACTGACTGCCTTGGTAAGGGATCTGACTTGGATCTGTAATGTATCCGACTGGACTTGTAAACTGGCACTTTGCCTCTATCTCTTTTTTCCTAATTTATTTACTTGCTGCATAGTAAACTCCAAGTGGCTGGAGCCAGTGGGAGTTTACAAACACTGGGGACAGAACAGTAGGGATGCTGTGGATGGTTCTGAAAATGGGGACAATCCAGGCTTTTGGGGCCTCACGTTCACCATAGATAGGTATTTAAATAGCCAAAAAGTGCAGTTAGACTAACTTGGTTCCCCACTCCCAAATTCTTAGGGCTCATAAATCCAGATAGGAGAGTTCTGTATTGGGGATGCACAATAAAGTTGGCTAAGGGATATGTTTTGTTTAACTTGGCCATTGAAATGGCTAATTCTTGTCTCACGTGGCTGATGTTGTGGTTGTTTAATCCTGACAGACAGCATGGCCAAGACAATATTTTTTTCTAGCGTGGCTACTTTCATATGTTTAGGATCAGATTTCATTTTCATGAAAATCAAATTCAGAAGAACTCTCTGTGTATAAATGATACAAACTTAGACAGCTGATATCTGTACTTTTTCATTTCCCTTTTCCAAATTATATTTGACTTACTTATTTTATGTTACTATATAAAATAGCCTTTTACGCTGAATACATGGCAGAGAGATGCGTCAAATTGAATGCAGTAAACATTGCAATGTAATTGCTTTGGTTTGAGATTTGGGAATTAGTTATATTTAAGTGGACTGGATTTCAAGACATGATTCATGGAGTTGCATGCTTTTGTCTGTTCACTGGAACAACCTCAATAACACAGTAAATTTGTGCTTAGTACATTGTAACTCAATTTGCTCGTTATTTTCTCAAAAAAATCAAATGTATCTGTATACATGTTTTTACTGTTGAAACAAAATAATGCAGTAGGTGGTCAGGCATTCGCCTCATCTTAGTTCTAGGAAGATGCTTAAACACAAATAGAGAAAATTTAAAAGAAACTAACCAAGCAGTATTATACTGCAACATATTTCCAAACCCATCTTTCACCCCTCTTCCAAAGAAGCCCAACCAACCAAAAAATCCTCTACAGAAACAATATGCCTCTATTTCTCCTTAATCTTTTAAACTCCACTACACTGCTTGCTACTTTTGTCTTTCATGCTTTTCTTTCAACCCAGCATTTTCTTTGCAATAAGATAAAGTATTTGATTTCTGTTCTCAGGATTAAACATTTTGAGATTGTGTGATTTCAAGGCACAGATGATGTTAGCCATTTTGTGATGTGATTAAGTGCCATGATATTGCAGAGCCAGGGGTTTAACCATGAATGCCTGCACTTCCTGATGCAGAGAAGATAGTGCTGTTGAAAGAAAAGCATTTGGAAATCCCCATTAAGGGAGAAGGGATTAAGAAGCAATTGGAGATTTGTTCTTTGAATGAGGTGCAGTTAATGGTGCATATAAATTGAAAGAATCTGCAGTGCTTTAGTTTGCTGCTTAAGTCACCAGTTTTCTCATAAAACAGGTTGAATGAGTAGGGGGAAAAGAAACTTATATTGCCTCTGCAGCAGTCCACATTGATAAAGATAATTGGGAATGGCAGCTTTAGACAGGTGTCAGGCATTGCTGGGGTGTCTTGTATTGAATGACAGGTGACAAATCTGTCTGGTGAAATCTGGTGAATTATGATCACAGAACTACAGCAAAGAGATAAGTAACAATCATGCAAGGTCTAAATTGTGTGCACTCTTTTTTTTTTTTTTTAACCTGGTAGCAGATGCCGTGTCTGACTGGCAAAAAGCACCGTTTGTTCTGTTTCCATTTCAACGATGGTAAATTAGTAATCTAGCAAATTTGCATGATTAACTATGGAACTGGACTGTTATAGCAGCAGCAAGTGAGACATTGCTGGTTTGCATACCTATCAAATGTAATTAGACAAACATCTTGTCCCACTTATATTTTATCAGAGTGACCCTTCTGCTTCATAAATGATGTCAGCTGTATCACCATATTTGGTCCACTTCTCCCACAACTGTGTCTGTGCTTGTTTGTGTGGTGCTCCCTCTATGACCAGAATGCTCTTCCTGAGCTGTTCTCCAAAGCTGCTACACTCTCCCCATTTAAATCTTTTCTGAAGATCCACTTCCTCTAAGAATCCTACAAGAAAGTACTTGCCTAAATTATCTAGATTAATACATTTATATATATATTTAATCATGAATGAACTGAACTGCTGATACATAGGCTGCGAAGGGTTAGAGGACCACATCGGCACTGAATGTGAAGAAGAGAGTTAGTCTGGTGAAAAGATGACAGCTGAATTGTGATGGGGAGAGGAGGATTTAGTATATTTAGCTAACTAAAAGAAAACCATATAATTATGAAAATAAGCCTATCATCACTCAAGATGACCCAGCATGTATGTTATACGTTTGTCCCTCATTCTTTGCCTGTGATTGTCTGGCTAGATTATGTAATCTTCAAGGCAGTGATTGTGTTTCCTCTGTGTTTTGGATGTCACCATGATCTGGGGCCCAGATCTGCAAGGCTATAGCATGGGTGGACCAGTAGACCTGAGTGGAGCTCCATTTAAGTCATAAAGGGCTCTGCATAGGTCCAGGGGTTTGCCCACATGGAACAGATTGGAAGATCATGGCCTTAATAATGATGAGAGGTACCAGGAGTTTGGACTTTAAAGAGGAAAATGTGGTGAGGGGAAAAAGGTATCAGAGATCCCCATGAAGTAAGCTCTTCCTTTCTTGTGTTCCTATATCCCATCAAGCCTCATTTCCTCTGCTCTTCCCTTGGATTCTCTTCTCCCTTCTTGAACACCACATTTCACCTAGCCCTGAACTTTAGGTTTTCTCCTTTTGGCTTCTCCGCCAAAAATACCCTCTCCTCCCCTAACTAACTAGGTAGCTAACATGCATTACCTATTTTACTCTAAAATCCTAGTGGAGATACATCACTGTTGTTTTTTCCCCATCTCTGTATCTAGATGAAGTCAACTCTATAACTCCGTCAGTGGTTGATCTTGCTTATCCTAACTAGCAGTAAAAGCCACAACACCTTACCTCACTAGGATTTTACCAGTGGAACAGCTAATGCGCATTAGTTATCCTGCAGAGGAAGGCACACTACAACTGCTCTAACTCCACTTCCATATGCTGCGCAGCTTTACCGCATTATATCCAAATTCGTGTTATATCGGGGTAGAGGTGTAACTAGCAGTTGAAAGCCCATGCTGTCACACAGGTGGCAGTTAGGCCAAGTAATCTACCATCTGTACAGTCTCTTTCATACAGCCAATGAAACTGTTACAAACAAATAACTTAAGAATAAGAGTGATGATTGGTTGAGTTGCCTCTGATGTCACAAAGGCCTAAGGCCTAAGGCCTAAGACTCTTGGCATGGCATAGATACATGCCTTACTGTAGCTGTACACTGCATAAGTGTAATTCATAAAGTCAAAATGGTGGATAACTTAAAAATTAGACAGTAACAGACCATGGATCCCAGTGATGATTGAACCTGGTGATATTCTGAACAAAAAGTTCTCAACCATGTTTGTAGCTGTTGCCATAGCTTCACACTGACAATATATATTCCAGACTTCAGAGTGACAATCCTGGAAATTTATTATATAGAGAATATACCTACTGCTCTAAAAAAATGGGTGCAGGAAAAATGGGTGGACTAGGACTCATTTTCAAAAAGCTAGCAGTGTCCCAACAATACCTTGAAACTCCAATGAAGGAAAGAATAGCATTGCTTAATTTTATGAGCAGTGTAACGTGCAGTAAATATGAAGAAGTACCAGATATAGTAAACACTCTAGATATAGACTTTAACTTTAATTTTTTTGTCTTGCCTCCCATTCTCCCATGAAAGAATGAAATAAAATTCTGGCACCAAGTATTACAGTTATACCGATAAAGAGCTCTTGTTTAAAAATGTGGAACTAATAAGTATATGCTAAATGGCATAATTCAGTCATCTTGCTTAAATTACATCCATTCCCTGACTCTATCTGCTTACACTGTAAACTCTTTGTCTACAGGCCTAGACAAGACAATCAGCCACATCGTAAGAAAAACTGATATGATGCCAACTGACCCTGCCCTTAGAGTATTCCTTAAGCATAGAAGACTCCTATAGTGGCATAGACCCACCACAGTAGCGCCTATGCTGGCTCCTGTGTAGATTGTAGTCTCTGGCCAGCCCCAGGAGCAGATGGCACAAAGCCACATTTACCTTCCTCCACCTCCTAAGCTGAGCTCTGCCTGGCTGAAATGCAGCCCCTGATAATAATACCTGGTTCCGATATAGTGTTTTTCATCAGTAGATCTTAAAGCATTTTAGAAAGAAAGTCAGAAATAAATGGTCGAAAGATAAAAGTTCCTCTGATCAGTATTAAAGTGTCTTGGCAAATAACATCCCCTCTTGTGAGGCTGCAGGCAAGGCACACTACAGGAATGAAAATCAATAGAAATGGAACTAATCTATCCACTCGGCAACCTGTGATGGGAACAGGCGTTAACATCTGCTTTTGACTGTGTTGCTGTAAGGAAAGTGATGCACTGTGGGTTTGACACCTTGGATCAAGCTCTTACAAAGGACCCTGTAATAGTCACCAAATTCATTCTTGAACTTCATGGTATGATACAAAGGTGCCAACTTTCTAATGTGCTCAACCTCCTCCACTTCCGGCTCTGCCCCAGGGCCCACCCCCACTCCATCCCTTCCCCAAACCGCCACCTTGGCCACGTCCAGACTAGGGTATTAAAATCGATTTTAGATACGCAACTTCAGCTACGTGAATAACGTAGCTGAAGTCGAATTTCTAAAATCGAGGTACTCACCAGTCTAGACGGCGCGGCATCGATGTCCGCGGCTCTCCGTGTTGATTCCGGGACTCCATCAACCCGAACGGAGTTCCGGAATCGATGTAAGCGCGCTCGGGGATCGATACATCGCGTCCAGACTAGACGCGATATTGATCCCCGAGCAATCGATTTTAACCCGCCGATGCCGTGGGTTAGTCTGGACGTGGGCCTTGCCCCCCACTCCACCTCTGCCTTGCCTGTTCCTGTCCCGTTCCACTCACTCCCCCAAGCGTGCCCCACCTCGCTCCTTCCTCTTCCCTCAGTGCCTCCTGCATGCCACAGAACAGCTGATCTGCGGCAGGCAGGAGGCATTAGTAGGGAGGGCAAGGCACTGATCAGTAGGGCACGCTGCTTGGCTGGGGGGAGGAGGGGAACTAACTGCTGGTGGGTGTTCAGCACCCACCATTTTTTTCCTGTGGGTGCTCCAGCCCTGGAGCACCCATTGAATCAGCGCTCATGGCATGATATGATTGTTGTGGGACAAGATGACAACAAAGAGGTCAGTATCAGTATTCACATTTTACGGATGGCGAAACTGAGTCACAAAGAGGCAGATGACTTCTCCAAAGTCATCCAGTAGGCCAATGGCAGAGCTAATAATAAAAACCAGGATTCCCAAGTCCCAGCCTAGTTCTCTGTCCACTAGGCCATACTGTTTCCCACGGGCTGAAAGCCAAAGTCAAATTGTCTGTTTTCCACCTAATGTACTGATGGTGCTAGTCAGATCCCTTTGGCTAATTTATAACTTTTAATAAATACAAATAATTGTGCAAACAGCACATTTCCAAAATAGTGGGCAGTAAAATGTGTGAAGATTCCAATAATAGCTATTCTGTTGCGTAATTTTGTTTTTTTTTAAATGTATTGTCCTTCTCTGCCAAATGTAGTTGATTACCGTAGTATTAAACACATTTTGGAAAACCAGTAATAACAGAATCCTTAGATGCTGCTCAAAAACAACAAACGAGTCCCTTTAAAACTTTCCCAATTAATTATCTCTTGTCAGATTTTAATCTACTAGGATTTTTTAATAGTGTTGTTATTTCATGTGCAATAATGGAAGTCTGGCAATAGATATGTTTGTATTCTAACCTTTTTTGGCAATAATATTTTCTTACTTGAGGAACTGCAGTAAATTCCCTCCCTCTCTCTCATGGAGACAGGGATGAAGTCACAGCATCATGGGCAGTCTCTTAGATTACAAATCCATTTGTAAGTTATTATTTATACGGAAACTGCATGCATTTTGTTTTCAACAGGGAAGGGCAGGCAGAAGGAATTTCCTCCGAGAAAGAAAAAAGACGAGTAAGGCATCTTTGTTTTAATTAAGCAACAAGTACCACAGCTGCGGTGACACAACTTATGTTGTAAATACATGTGAAATAATCATAGTAATTAAAATGAAATAGCGGTAATATGGGACCCAGTTTACTTAAAGATTTATTGTAGTGCCTTACTGCTGTCTGGTGTCCACCTGTCCAGGCAGTGAGTTCCTTAAAGTTTAATGAAATATTATTAACAGCAGGAATTCTTGACTGATGTCAAATTGATCCCAGCTTTTGCTGCTAAAGCATCTCCTGTAATACAGAGTAAGACTTGCAATGAGCACCTCTAGTTGTGCATAGAAGTCCAAGAATGATATTTTGATTGTATTTTCCAACTCTGGCCTGAGCCATAAATCTTACCATACTGAGCTCTGTAAATCTGCAAGATAATTCAAAGAAATTACTGCTATATTCAGGCAAGTGTTTTCTCCCCTGCGGCACTATATTGAATTTAGTGTTGAAAGGTGTGGGATTGACAACTTGACCTCAGCAACACTCCCCTGTCAGGCCTCAAGACTTCCCCTTATTTATCTGAAAGTTTACAGAAAGAACATCAGAAACAATTTTTGTTTCTGAGAGACAAATTCATGGTATTTAATGCAGGTGCCTAGCTGCTTTTTCAAAACAACTGGTTGGTGTACCTTGCCCTGCTGATGCTACCAGTGTGCTGATGGGTGTTTGCAGCACTTTTTTATAGACCTTCACAGCACATATACTGTAACTCGTTGTATAGGACATAGAGTTGATTCCTTGTAGACTGAGAATTTTGAGTACAGTTCTCTGCAAATCCCATCCCTATGTTTCTGTGCCTTTAATAACAGGAGTGGCTCTTCAATGTCTGCCCACATGACAGAGAGACACCCATTACCCTCCTCTCCCATAGATCAGAACTCACTGGTGTCTCCATATTCAGTATGATGTTTGGACCAAGATGCAGCTGACAATGGATGTTTCTGATGTGTCCTTATAATTTTATCTGAAACATCATCAGTTTGGGGTAGCAGAATGCTGCAGTAGCCTCACCTGGAGTACAGTCCTGGCCTAAAACTTTTTTTCAGGAGATCCTTTCAGCAGGTGTAACAACCATCCACAACTCACTCAAGAAGCATCTGCATTTTTGGTATCATGTATGGTTCTTGAGTATGACCCAGAGCCTTCTTGGCTTTCTGATGAGGGTTCAAGAGCAGTGAAGGAACATTTTTGGATTTGTCTCCTAGTGGTTATAGTGGTAGCTGGATACCATACCCTATTGTGACAGATTTCTTTTGAAAATTCCCAAGACTAAAACTAGATGAGTCTTCAGAGTGCCCAGGAGCTCTGGTGGCTAGAGCATGTTCAGAACTTCTGGACCACCAAATCTCAGGTTTGAAAATTCCCTGAAGTTTAAGTGTTTCCATGTTAACTATGATTTGTATTAAAATGGTGCTGTGAGACCCCAGATAAGATTGGGGCCCAGATGTGCTATACTTTGATATAGTCCCTGCCCTGAAGGCAAGGCAGACAAAGGGTGGTGGTGGGGAAATTGAGGCAGAGAGAGGTGAAGTGACTTTCTCAAGGTCACACAGCAAATCAGTGGCAGTGCCAGGAACCCAGATCTCCTGACTCCTAGTCCAATGCTGGGTCTAACTCCTAGTCCAATGCTAGGAACATTGCTCCTCCTTCAATAACTGAATGCTCCAATTCTATGTTATATGCCCCTTTGACAATTGCCTTACATGTGATTTACTCAGGAATCCTGTGGCAGACCTAGCAATGGAATTCAAGCCTTCCCATTCCTGTGGTTAAAGCACAAGACCATGCTCCATCCCACTAGCACAAGAGCTTTGTAAAATAAGAGAATAGGAGATGAACATGCATACATAAAAAAATATAAATGCATAAGGATTAGAGGTGTGTAAAACTGCCCAGATAACTGACCCACAAATAAGACCTTAACCAAATCTAATTCAGACTGAACCTGGTAGATCGAATTTGATGGTTCAAAATACCTTCAGATAATACAAATGAGTAGAGGTGAAATTTTTCATTTCCATGTGGCAGCTCCACTTCTTGGCTGTAGATGGGGTCAAAAGTAGAAATGCCAAACACTGCCAAGATCTGCTTCCATGATATGTTCACACCAATCAGAAGCAGAAAGTGATGGGATTATTCTGCACAGATTAAAATGATACCTGAGGTCATTCATACGTACAGGAGGCAACACTGTGACCAATATGGGCACGGTTGCAGAAACAAGATATTAATTGAATTTATTGAGAGATTTATGGTTAAAGCCAGAGATGAAAAATCCTACTCAGAATATTATTATTCTTATGCTCCTGTGGACAGTCCATAGATGCTCCTGTGAGAACATCCCCAAAAGGTGTAGCAACGTGATTTGTTGCAAGCTATATAAATTATAGTACTGACATATTTTTTTTAATATACTCTTCCCCACTCTTTATTTCTGTTGCTGAATACAATGACTGTTTTTTTCTTATGGAAACTTTGTCAGACAGCACAAATATTAAGTGGAATGTGAAATATAATGAAAATATAATTTAGTTATGCTTGGCACCAGTGGGTTAAAGAATATCAAGCAGTATCAGCAAGAGATTTTCCTTTTCTGATGGAACATGATATGGTTGTACAAGAAGGTATGGTAGGAATATTTTGAAATAACTAGATTGGCTACAGCACTTTAATTACAGATTTGATTTGAAAATAGTGTATTTTTAAATTAAGTTTGTGCCTATTTTTAACAACTTCATGTGCCTTTATCTCTGTTTAATGAATCAGAAGTTTTATAGGCATGGGTTATGTACTACAACATATTTATTGCTGAAACTCAGCAGATTCCCTGCCAAATAACATCCCTAGTTGTTATAAGTGCCAATAAATAACAGATATGCTTTTTCACTGACTTTTTCTCCACTGTTTGGATCACTGAAAACTTCATAAGGTGAATATAGTTATCCACTCCAAGTGGAGGTCTCATTAGCTAGAATCCAGATGTTTGCTACTTCAGACCAGCATATCTTAATATTTTAGTAACATCAAATAGAGCTTTGATGTGTGACTCTTCACCGTTTTCCACTTTGTGTAGTAATTTATGCTTGACAAACCCATATTTGAATATGCAGATTAACTGCATATATAAATAAATACTTATCCACTGAACTCTGGTCTCCAATTAACTTTTTGTCTGCAGAAAGAGGGTTTGTGCACACAAATGTAGGTGCATACGTGCTCAGATGAGTTGGGGTATTTTGCATGTTAATCTCAGAGTTTCGAAGATTTGGCCTTGTAAGAATAGCAAATGCATAAACTTAGGCTAGTGCTACATTGCACTTGAAAAATTAAACATATGTATCAGGAAATTCTAAAGTTGCAGTTCAGGTCCCAAATTTGTCTTGTTTATCATCAGCATATTTTGTTAACCTTACGCTTTTTCATTTCCTACTTTTGTGTGCTTGATTTCTCACGCATGCTGTGTGATCACTTAATTCCTTCCTTAGAGAAGGAGAAAGGAGATGAGAAAAGCATAACTGAAGTGCTCAAAAGATGCCTCATTTCTGCTTAATGTGATCAAGGGCTTGTCAACATGGTGAGCTAGTATGCACCAAGCTGGTGCGTGACAGATTCACACATTGGCATGCTAACATGCTAACTCACAATGGAGGCAAGCCTTTAGAAGCACGTCACATTGCTAATTCCTTTTACTAGTGCATCCTTAACTTATTAAGTTTATGGAACTCTTAGCAGTTCACATTTCTTCAGCTGTAGATTGATCTTGTTTTATCACTGAGGATTATAATCCTACAAATTTAAAGTTTCTATTTTCAGCTGTTTTTGAGTTATTTGACCACAGAATTTAGGAAAATATTTTGTCATACCTGCATAGTATTATTATTTATTAACAATCTGAATTATAACAGCACCCATGATGTACTGGGCAAGGATGAAGATGTAGTCCCTGCCTGAAGAACATTTTCTAATGCAAAAAATGTCTGCATCAGTTTTATTCAAAATGAGACCAAATATAGAATTATAGGACTGGAAGGGACCTCAAGAGGTCATCTAGTCCAGTCCCCTGCACTCATGGGAGGACAAAGTATTATCTAGACAATCACTGACAGGTGTTTGTCTAACCTACTTAAAAATCTCCAGTGATGAAGATTCCACAACCTCCCCGAGCAATTTATTCCAGTGCTTAACATGGAAATATTTAGACTAAAAGAAAGCTTTTTCAGAAAGTTACTAGCAAAAGAGAAAGAGGTTTAGTATGGAAACATCTCTTCAAAATCAAGTGCTATAATTAACTACTAAAAGGTTGAGCCTTCTAAATATCAGATTTAATAACATGTGGGATTATTTAGCATTTTAAGGGCCTGATCCAAAGCCCACTGAGATCAGTGGAAAGAATGCCATTGATGTCACTGGGCTTTGGATAATGCCCTAAGAGGGTAAACTAGCATCTGGATTTTTGTTGCATGTCTGCCATTATGTTTGGTATTCCTTCATTTTGAACCTTCAAATTGATATCCACATCACTGCTCAGAATGTCACCACCACTTGCATTTACTTCAAGGGATTGGTAGGGAGCTGAGAAGTACTAAGACAATCAGCAGTTTTCACTACCTTAGGTTGTGGTTTGCCCAGAGCACTAGGTGGTTCTTTCCTCTATGTACACCGGGTATGCCTGTCTTTGCAACATGTGGTAAATTGAGTGCTTTGCAAAGGCTTTTTGTCTAATACCTCCACAAGTATGTTTAGAGCTTTTCCCCTATAAGTATTCACCTTTTTAATTGTTTGTTGTTGCAAGCCTAAAGTCTACAAATAGAATATAATGTAACTATAGCTTCTGGTCTTTCATCTGTGCTGATGGGAATCACCATGTAGACTGTTTTATTACCGAACTTGTGGTCTTGTTTGGGGAAGATGGTTATCGGCAGTAATGTGACACCAGGGTCAGTAAGTGAACAGCTCCACTGAATGTCGGTCAGAGATCTGGTTTCTTCAAACCAAGAATACCCAAGAAAACATTTTTGCTAACATTGTGGTCATTGTAAATCACAACCCTGAAGTTTCAATGTTTAAAAACATGTACGTGGGGATTTGCAATAATCACAAAGCAAGATTTTTCTCCTAATCACTATAATAATTAATCTGTTCATTCTGGAGAGCCCAGCCTTTTATTCCAGAAAGATCCATGTTCTGTCCTGCAGGTGTTCTGTCTTGCTCTGTTCCCTTTCTTCGCTCTGGCATCCACTGCCACAGGTTCTTACTTAGGACTTCCCTGGTGTGGGGAAGTTTGCCCAAACTGCTATAACGTTGGCTGGGTCAGAGACTTAGGAAGCCTCAACTCATTGTTTAGTCTCAACTTCTCCTCTTTTTCCCTCTCTCCTGGGTTGCGGCCTGGGTGAAGGGAGTCGTACTTTTTTAGGCACTCTCCTAGCTTGGACAGTCATATATTCTGCTCTCCCTGGGGATCCTGCAGATCAGCAGGGAAGCAGATAGTGGAGCAACCAGAACTACTATCTTTCCTCCAGAAGGTGGACAGTGGGGAAACTGGTGAGGTGAGCAGCTGCAGCGGGGAAGGGACATTAATGGCTCTGAGCACTCCCAATTCACACTAGTACTGCCCCTCTTGGGTCTGCAGGGAAGTGGTGGGAAACCACTGGAGAGGAAATCCCAGGTTGTTAAAGGTATTTGTGTGTTGCTGCGTTCAGCTTTGTGACGCCTAGTTGATTTAGGAGCCTAAATCTTATTTTCAAACAGGATTTAGGAACTTTGGAACCTAAATCGCATTGATAGCTGATAGGATATAGGCTCCTAAGTGCCTAAATTACTTTTAAAAATGAAATTTAGGCTCCTAAATCAGTTAGGAATTGCAACATCAAGTGCCGTAACACCTAAATACCTTTAAAAATCCTGGCCTTAGTGAAGTGACCCCTGTCTTCTCCATGTAGTGACAGGGCAGATCCAGACTCTGCACTTTAACAGTCACGGAGTGAGGTGCAAGGGACACATTTTCAATTCATTATCAGATCTACATTTTCTTCTTAACATAGTCTCCCTTAAGGTTCACAGATTGGACACCATTGATTTATGCAATCAAGTTATTGGCATCTTGATCACTTTTTCATTGGTTAGCTTGCCAGAAGCCAAGCAGGCATTGTTTTTTTAGGAGACATTTGTAGTTATGAAAAACAGGTAAGAGGTTGTAAACATCAGCAATTAAGATAATTATACTTCACAATAGAATTCAAAATCCAGATCCGTGTTAGTGTTTGTTAGAGTTAGAAAATGAATGTTATGAAAAAACATGTATTATTGTTAACATTCACAATCACTGGTTAGTATTTTAGACTGTTATAAAAAGGCAGTCAGCAGTGAACCAGCTGAGCATCGGACAGCGGAAGCTAACAGAGGGCGTTTGTCTGGGAGTTCACCTGGGGAGAGCCCACTGAGGCTTTCATCTTGCAGGCTTCTCTGAATACTTATTGCAATAGCTAAGGATGCTCTTAGAAGGAAGGTAATTTGGAAGGTGAGTGATTGACTGTTGTGAGCTGCACAGGATGTGCCATGTTTGTCTTTCTTCCACAGGACAAAATCGACTTTGTCTGTACAAAGTGCAAGCTTGTCTCCATATTGGAAGAGAAGGTTCGAGGTCTGGAGAAACAAGTATCGACCATGCGTTGCATAAGAGAAAATGAAGATTTCCTGGACAGACGTCAGGATATGCTTTTGCGGGCACAACATTCTGAAGAATCAGAGCAGGCTGCGCAATGGGGACAGAGGGATGGTGAAGAAATTTGGCAGCATGTGACCTCTAGAAGAAGAAAGAGGAGCATCCATGTACCAGCAACGGAGACACAGGTGAGCAACCATTTTCATATTCTTTCCCCAGGTACTAATGCGGAGAGTGTATAGATGATACATCTGAGGGAAGGGAGCAGAAAGACACTCCACTGACTGGCAGACATGAGATGCACTGTCCTAGGGATGGGGGTTCCACGACCACCGCTCACAAGAGGAGGAGGAGGGTGGTGGTGGTCGGGGGCTCCCTCCTCAGGGGGACTGAGTCATCTATCTGCCGGCCCGACTGGGAAAACTAAGAGGTCTGCTTCTTGCCAGGAGCTAGGATTCACAATGTGATGGAGAGACTGCCAAAACTCATCAAGCCCTTGGATTGCTGCCCCTTCCTGCTTCTCCACGTGGGCACCAATGATCCTGCCAAGAATGACCTTGAATGGATTGCTGCAGACTACGTGGCTCTAGGAAGAAGGATAAAGGAGTTTGAGTTGCAAATGGTGTTCTCATCCATTCTCTCTGTGCAAGGAAAAGGCTGGGGTAGAGACCGTCGAATAGTGGAAGTCAATGAATGGCTACGCAGGTGGTTTTAGAGAGAAGGCTTTGGATTCTTTGACCATGGGATGGTGTTCCAGGAAGGAGGAATGCTAGGCAGAGATGGGCTCCACCTAATAAAGAGAGGGAAGAGCATCTTTGCAAGCAGGCTGACTAACCTAGTAAGGAGGGCTTTAAACTAGGTTCATTGGGGGGAGGAGACCAAAGCCCTAAGATAAGTGGGGAAATGGGATACCAGGAGGAAGCACGAGAAGGAGAGCACAAGAGGGGAGGACTCCTGTCTCATATTGAGAAAATGGGACAATCAGCGAATTATCTTAAGTGCCAATATACAAATGCAAGAAGCCTGGGAAACAAGTAGGGAGAACTGGAAGTTCTGGCACAATCAAGGAACTATGATGTGATTGGAATAACAGAGACTTGGTGGGATAACTTACATTCTGTCATGGATGGATAAAAAACTGTTCAGGAAGGACAGGCGGCAGAAAAGTTGGGGGAGTTGCACTGAATGTAAGAGAGCAGTATGATTGCTCAGAGCTCTGGTATGAAACTACAGAAAAAATGGAGAGTCTCTGGATTAAGTTTAGAGGTGTGAGCAACAAGGGTGATGTCGTGGTGGGAGTCTGCTATAGACTATCAGACCAGGGGGATGAGGTGGATGAGGCTTTCTTCTGGTAACTAACAGAAGTTGCTAGATTGCAGGCCGTGGTTCTCATGGGAGACTTTAATCACAGGAAGGGAACCTCAGGAGATCATCTAATCTAACTCCTGCTCAAAGCAGGACCAATCCTCAGACAGATTTTTGCCTCAGATCCCTAAATGGCCCCCTCAAGGATTAAACTCACAAACCTGGGTTTAGCAGGTGAAAGTTCAAACCACTGAGCTATCTCACCCCATATCTACTGGGAGAGCAATACAGCGGTGCACAGATAATCAAGGAAGTTTTTGGAATATGTAGGGGACAATTTCCTGTTGCAAGTGCTGGAGGAACCAACTAAGGGCAGAACTCTTCTTGACCTGCTGCTCACAAACTGGGAAGAATTAGTAGGGGAAGCAAAAGTGGGTGAGAATCTGGGAGGAAGTGACCATGAGATGGTCGAGTTCAGGATCCTGACACAAGAAAGAAAGAGGAGCAGCAGAATACAGACCCTGGACTTCAGAAAAGCAGACTTTGGCTCCCTCAGGGGACTGATGGGCAGGATCCCCTGGGAGAATAAAATGAGAGGCAAAGTAGTCCAGGAGACCTAGCTGTAAGAATTCTTACTGAGGTTGCAGGAACAAACCATCCTGATGTGTAGAAAGAATAGTAAATATGGCAGGTGACCAGCTTGGCTTAACAGTGAAATTCTTGCTGATTTTGAACACAAAAAAGAAACTTACAAGAAGTGGAAGATTGGACAAATGACTAGGGAGGAATATAAAAATATTGCTCAGGCATGCAGGATTGAAATCGGGAAGGCCAAATCACACTTGGAGTTGCAGCTAGCAAGAGATGTTAAGAGTAACAAGAAGGGTTTCTTCAGGTATGCTAGCAACAAGAAGAAAGTCAAGGAAAGTCAGGGCCCCTTACAGAAAAAGGGAGGCAACCTAATGACAGAGGATGTGGAAAAAGCTAATGTACTCAATGCTTTGTTTGCCTCTGTCTTCACAAACAAGGTCAGCTCGCAGACTGCTGCGCTGGGCAGCACAGCATGGGGAGGAGGTGACCAGCCCTCTGTGGAGGAAGAAGTGGTTAGGGACTATTTAGAAAAGCTGGCTGAGCACAAATCCATGGGACCGGATGTGCTGCATCCGAGGGTGCTAAAGGAGTTGGCGGATGTGATTGCAGAGCCGTTGGCCATTATCTTTGAAAACTTATGGCGATCGGGGGAGGTTCCGGATGACTGGAAAAAGGCTAATGTAGTGCCCATCTTTAAAAAAAGGAAGGTTGGACTAGATGACCTCCTGAGTCCCCTTCCAATCCTGATATTCTATGATTCTATTCTATTTCGAATAGAAATGTCTGAATATAGTTAAGTATTTTTCTTTTTCAAGTATCCTCTGCATATTTCCACTCTTGGGATATGCATTGATCAGGGTTGTTGAATGGTGCAGTGTTCTACTAGAAGTGCCTAGTCAATTGCTCACTCACCCCTCTTCATCTCCTCTCTCAGTCACTGAGCACGTTCTGAGGGCATGTCTATGAAGGGGGATGTGGTAGCAGTTACCACCTCAGGGTCCTTCCAACTGTTGATACAGATGGATATGATTATTCTATGGATCAAGATTCTTCAGATAGTTATAGTGTCTTGTTCCTTGTTTTGTAGATGGTGTTAGATATATTTTAATGTTAGTGTTGTTCTTATGGATGAATCTGAAGAGCAGAAAGCATGGAATTAAGAGAGATGTGTCATGTTCATCAGTATCCAAGATTTGGATGCCTATGCTCGCTGCCTAAAGTGCTTAGTAGGACAATCTCCTTCCAATTGTTCGATCTGCAGCACTTTCATACCACGAGCCAGAAAGCAGAGGCAGAATAGCTGTCTTTCTACAACAAAGGGTAAATCCTGAATGGCATACCGCAGCTCCGGCCGGAGGTTTAAAACCTGAAGCCATGAAATGCACCTCACGGCGACACTCAAGGCCAGAGTGCCGGCCGCAGAGTCTGCTGCGTCCAACGAGGCCTGGAGGGACGCTCTGGGAACCTTCTTTCCCCCCGTCCTCCAAGACGGCAGCGAACTCCAGGTGGAAGTTTTGAGGGAGAAACTCCTTCACTCAGGTGCTATAATTCCCGCTTTTTGTGCCAAGGTCAGTAATAAAAAGGTTAAATAAGATTGGTTCCAAAACCGATCCTTGAGGAACTCCACTAGTAACCTCCTTCCAGCCTGATGGTTCACCCTTCAGTACGACCCGTTGTAGTTTCCCCTTTAACCAGTTCCTTATCCACCTTTCAATTTTCATATTGATCCCCATCTTTTCCAATTTAACTAATAATTCCCCATGTGGAAACGTGTCAAATGCCTTACTGAAATCAAGGTAAATTAGGTCTACTGCATTTCCTTTGTCTAAATAATCTGTCACCTTCTCAAAGAAGGAGATCAGGTTGGTTTGGCACGATCTACACTTAGAAAAACCATGTTGTAATTTGTCCCAATTACCATTGACCTCAATGTCCTTAACTACTTTCTCCTTCAAAATTTTTTCCAAGACCTTACATACTACAGATGTCAAACTAACAGGCCTATAGTTACTTGGATCACTTTTTTCCCCTTTCTTAAAAATAGGAACTACGTTAGCAGTTCTCCAGTCGTACGGTACAACCCCTGAGTTTACCGATTCATTAAAAATTCTCGCTAATGGGCTTGCATGTGTGTTTTGTTTTGTTTGATCAGTAATCTGCTTTTTTCTGTTTGCTGTCCCTTATAATCACTTAAAATCTCCCTTTTGTAGTTAATAAACTTGTTTTTGTTCATTATAAAACCGAGTTTGTGCAATTTATAACTGGGGGGGGGGGAGAATTTGTGCATATCTTCCTCCACATTGAGGGAGGAGGTAAATTTATGAGCTTACGTTGTATAGATTTCTCTACAGTGCAAGACAATATTATTTTGAGTCTACTTTACAGAGGGGAGCTACACTTCAGTCCTGTGCAATTTCCTAGGTACGTCTTCCCATAAAGATCTGTTTGCAGACTCTGTTTGATTCTATAGCTGGTGCATCCCTCCTGGTGGGTGTGTGCTGCCCGAGGCCAGAGACCCTGATTCAGCAAAACAGGAAGAGGGAGCCCAGGCTAGTGGAGCAGGCAGGCTCAGTGAAACCCCAGTACATCAGATGGCACTCTGGAAAGGGGGTCCAACCCGTTCAGTGACCACAGGTTGCTCGTGGCCATGGGGAAATGGAAGCTGAAGGGAACTCAAACCACACTTTTCTAATGATTTGATGGTCTAGCCCTTGCAGATGAAAGTCTTGAACATGAGCAAATCAATGATTTGTGGGATGGTTTCCAGTCTTCTATTATGGATACTACTAACTAAGTGCTAGGGAAAAGGTGCCTCAGTCCTAAACATCAATGTCAGCAGACCCTGTATGTCATAGATAAACAATGCGCAGCTCACTTAAACAGGAATAATCAAGAATACTGATTCCCCGAATGCCTTGAGTAATGCAGCTTTAAAGCAGGACCATGAGATGTTTTGGGCAAATAAGTCTCAATTCCTGGAAGCTGCATCAGCCAGAGATGACTATGGCTCTGTCTATAAAGAATTGTGCACCATAAAGCCAGTCCACGAAATAAATCCTCACTTGTCAAAGATGGACGTGGAAACATGCTGAACACAAAGGCGGAAAGTTTGAGTAGATGGAAGGAACACTTTCAAAAGCTTCTTAACTACCTCATCAGAGCTGCAGATCCACAGCACCAGGAGGATGAGAAGAAGTCCAGTGACTATGTAGAGAGAGAAGTCCAATGACCATGTAGAGACCATGTAGAAGTGCGTGCAATGTACAGGATGTCACTGTCAAGGAGGTTCGAAGCCCAGCCTCTAAGCTTATGAATGACTCTGCTGCTGGTATTTGTGGTATAGGTGTTGAGATGATCAAGCATGCTGGGAATTCCATCTTGAAGTAGTTGTCCTATATTATCAACAAAGTATGGATTCATGAGAAACTACCTGATGATTAGTGCTGTGGGCTTATTCTCCCCCTTTGGAAAGGGAAGGATATGCTGTAGTGTGTTCCAGTCACCATGGATCACTTTGCTTTCCATTCTAAACAAACTGCTTATGCTGGTTCTTTTTGAGCATGTTAAGCCTGCCATAAGGAATCTGTGCTGACTGCAGCATGCTCGGTTTATTCCCTGGCTGGTGAACCATGGAACAGATTTTTACCAATAGACAAATTATCAAAAAAGCCTAAGAGTTTCGGCTCAGGAAGGATAAGATGTATATAGCCTTTATTGATTTAAAAGCTGCCTTTGACTCTATTGATCATCACTCGCTTTGGCTGTGCTTGCAAGCTGCTGGTGTGCCTGGCAAGCGCCTCAACTTTCTTGTAGAAATGCGTCATCAGAGTGAGAGCTGTGTCTGCTTAGGTTCTAGGATGTCCCACTGGTTTGAATATAAAGTGGCCTCCATTCAATCTATTCAATACCATCATTGTCTGAATGATGGAAGCCATCACTAACTACATACAGAAGGTGGTACTGGATGACTTCTGCATAACAGATCTGGACTATGTGGATTACATGGCTATGTTTGCATCCTCACAAACTAATCTCATCAATGCCCTGAATATATTTACAGAAGAAGCAAGTTTGGACTTCATATCAATTGAAAGAAGACCAAACTGTTGAAAGTGGCTGATGGACCTTTACATTTACTTATTATAATTGATGGACAAGAAGTTGAATTTGTCAATTCATTTGAGTATCTTGGCTCCAATGTCACCAAGGAGGGAGGTGCGTTGCTGACACAAGCGACTGAATGCTGGGTCAGGTGGCTTGACCATCTGCTCAGTATGCTGCAGTCCATATTAGCCCACCAGCTTTTTCTATTTGATCCAACAAAAGCTGGATGGAAAAGTCCCTGCAGATGGCCTCTCACATGCTGTTTATGGCTTCCAACATCACTGTCTCAGCCTTCACCTAGAACAGGCCGTAACATTGGCAGGAGAACAGGTTCTCTGGAATCTGGTGATCTAAAGCGTGTACTTTATGCTCCACAAGCAGGAGAATGAATGAATGTAGGAGTGGATACTCAGTCTCTAACAGATGTTCCTCCTCAGCTGAGGGACAGAGCTTATATATGCTTTCCTGCTTTTTCCTGTATTGGTGAAAGAGGTGGAAAAAATCAGACAGGACGTGGCAAGGTTGATACTGATTGCCCCAGTGTGGCCGAGAGAATAATGATACATAGACTTGCTCTTTCTTTCCAAAGGAAACTACAGATGCTTACCAGTGTTGACAGACCTTCTGATGCAACAACAAAGAAACGTGTACCATCCAGACCTGTTGTTCATCACATCTGACAGCATGGGCAATATGACTCCAATGAAGTTGGAGAAGTCTTTCTCTACAGATATTCAACATGTTCTACTTAATGTTAAAAGGAAATCAACTAGAAAATGTTATGAGTTAAAATGAAAATGATTTTCACTACGGGTATCTGATAGGGGTATAAATCCTGGGTCAGCCTCATTCCATTTAAATTAGAATATTTGCTATATTTAAGCATAAGAGTTAATCTATTTCATCACTAAAGATATATGTAGCTGCAATAACAACTTCTCATTTAAAGGTATGGTAAATCAGTATTCCCACCTAATATTGTTAAAAAGTTTTTTAAAGAGTTACTAAATTTGTACCTACCAGTGAGAGATCCTGTTGCACCATGGGACTTGAACTTAGTGCTGCCACAACTTATGTCTCCACTCTTCAATCCCTTATCTTTGTGTTTCTTATTTCATTTTTCAATTGACTGCTTTTATTATAGCAATAACATCAGCTAAGAAGATTAGTGTTTCATGCCTTAATGGCTGACGCTCCATTTATGACTTTTATAAGGACAAAGTAGTTCGTCCACATCCTAGATTCAGACCAAAAATCATTTTTAAGTACCATGTGAATCAATCCATTGTTTTTTTCCAGACCTCATTCAAGTAAGGGTGAATCAAAATTGCATTGTTTGGAAGCAAAAGAGTTTGTTATCATTCTATTTGGATAGGATTAAGGACTTTAGATCTGAGCATAACTTGTTTGTTTCATATGCTGGTGACTGTAAAGGAAATCATATTTTAGCACAAACATTACTGAGATAGGCCGGAGAGTGTATAATAGAAAGTTATGTGTGCATCATGATCTCCCCATCTTCAGCTGAGAGTACATTCTAGTAGAGTGATGGAAGTCTTGGTGACATGTCTGAGACATGTTCCACTACTAGACATTTGCAGAGCAGCCAAATGGATTTCAATACACATTAAACTAAATATTATCTGTTAGATATTGCAGTCTGGTCAGATGCAGTTTGGTAGATCAGTGCTTCTGTCTTTGTTTAGTTAGGACTCCTTACCCTTAATCTGAATTAATATGTATGTTACTGACTAAAATATCCCAATAGTAGTGAATATGCAGAGGACACTGAAAGTTATGAAGGTTTCTTTACCTGTAACTGAGGTTCTTTGAGATGGACTCTGCATATTCATACTCCCCACCTTCCTTCCCCTCTTTTGAGGAGTTCTATTTTCTACTGGCTTGGTATTAGTGGTGCAGAGAATGGAGACAGTAACCACTGCTGTGGCCCATTTTATATACACCCTCAGAATGCGCTCAGAGGCTGGGGCTGGGGGTGCAGGGCTGTATGTGAAGAATCTTGATTATGGTTAAGTGACCTTCATTTCTTGATGAACAAAAAATTAGTCTATGCTTATTTTATTCGGAACTGATTTAGAAATGAATAATTCAATATTAAATGACAGAAAGGTAAATATATGGATTTTATCTCTGTTTATACTGATATGCACATATATGTACATTATAGTTTGTAAATACATACATATATAAATATATATGTGTGTATGTGTGTAATTTGAGTCTATTTCAAATCCAGCACAATAGAACCATCTTCAAATTTTGATCTTTTCACAGTTATTTGGTTTAGATCAGTTTTCAGTTGATGGGAATAACTTCTTGTGTTTAAACCAACACTTTAAAAATATATACCTATATATAAAGTTGTTTTCATTTTGTACGGTTTTAAATGGACCCATTTTCAATTTACATTGAAATGGTAGTAAAAATATTTTGAAAACCTGTTTTCTGGTCTACGGTTTCCTATAACACTTTCGATAGTGTTTTTTTTGATAAGTGTAACAAACATTCACATTTTGAAATTTTTTGTTTTTGATTTAATTTTTTTAAAATATTTCAACCAACTCTAGTCTCTAGGTGTCTCTGACAAACATCAATAATATCAACATATTCAAAAGCACATTCTCCCTCCTGCTAATAGTTACAATTAACCAGACAGAGAATTGGGACAAAAATCAAGGGTTCATTATCACCTCCACTCCTCCCCTCAAAACTTTACCAATATATATATATACTCATATATTACAATGATGGGAATGGTTTAAGAAGTTTGATGGGTAGATTAGATGTTAGGTCAGTGTTTCTGACATTTTTTTTCTCCCTTTCAGATACATTAAGTGACAAGAAATAAAATTGTGTAAAGTGAAGGATGTGACATTTGAAAATATGTATTCCCAATGAGCTCCCTCATGACTAAACATTGGCATAGGCTCAAAAACAAAGTTTTTATTCCATCAAAAATCAATCTCAACTTGTGGATATGAAATGGGACCTTTGGGAAGTGAGGAAATGTTTAACACAAAAACAGTCTAGTGAAGGATTTAAAAATGATGTACATTAAACCATATTCTGAGCTGGTTAAGATTCTCTCCCAGATTATGTGCCTTTGATCTCCATTGGTGATACTGAAGTGGGACAATGCACTCTCTGATCGTGGGATGGCATACTCTATGAAAACTGATGCTGAATAGACATTTGACACATCCTAGATTTGTGTTTGTTCTGAGGATGGTTGCTGTAATGAAAGCCTTCTGTTCTCACTTTGAATATGGCCTAACATTGGCAAGCTCTGATATTTACATGATCTGATGTTGACATGCTCCAGGATTATTAATCTGATACATCTGTGTTTGAGTTTTATACACATACACATGCATCCTGAGGATGAAGGATGTGTTGGGCTTTTTTATTTTTTTTTTTAAAAAGCCAAATATACTAGCCTGAGGGGTAATCTGTTTTGATGGTCATTCCTCTGCTTCCCATATTAGACTCGTTGGGGGTAGAACAAACAGCGGATACGCTGCATGACTTTTAGTGGTATGGCTGTAGCGACACAGCCATGTTGCTAAAAGCTGTTTAGTGTAGATATACCCTGTAGTGAGGCGGTGTGGCTCCCCTCCAGCCCAGAGGAGGAAGAGCCCAGCTGGAGGCCAGAGTGGGCTGAGCTAAAGAGCTCTGAGCCCGCCCCTTAAAGGGTCAGAGGCCCTCAGAGTTCAGTCAGGGCCCAGCAGCCGGAGCGAGCAGACATCCCTCAGGGAGCTCGAGACTGGGAATCTCCTGCGACCCAAGGCAGCCGCCCAGACTGGCCAGAGCTCCCGTTTGCTGGCTACCTGGAAGAGCTGCCGGAGCTCCCCCGCATCTGCTACCCGGAGAAGCCGCCAGAGCGCCCCCGCGCCTGCTACCCGGAGAAGCCGCCCGAGTGCCCCTACGCCTGCTACCCAGAGGAGCTGCCAGAGCTACCCTGGGCCGACTATCCGGAGGAGTTGCTGGACCTACCACCCAGCCGCGGCAGCAACAAGCCCATGCTCCTGGACCCTGCAGAGGCTGACGTCAGGACCCAGGTAGGCCCCGAGGGGGAGTACGGAAGTAGCCCAGGGGCAGCCGACCCCAGTCTGGCTGCAGCCTTACCGGAGCCTATGTTGGTGTGTTGCGGCCAGGATCCCCACTGACTGAGCAGCGGATTGTTAGCTGCTGCTAGGGCCCCGGGCTGGTACGCAGTGGAGTGGGAGGGTCTGCATTCCCCCTGCTACCCATCCGGGGTGGCAGACTCCCCCTCTCCCTGGCCAGAGGAGGCCGAACCTGGTTATTGTTGCTCAGCCCTGCCCAAGGGCCTGAGCTTCCTGACTCAGTGTTTGCTGCCCCGCACTGACCTAGGGCCAGGGCCTTAACTGTTATTGTTGCTCAGCCCTGCCGAAGGACCTGAGACCCTTGCCCCCACAGGGCTGGCGATTGCCATGAGGACTGCCAGGCTATTTCCCGGACCCATCGGTGTGTAGTGAGTCAGTGTGGCTCCCCTCCTCCCTCCAGAGAGGGTCGAGCCCCAGCTGCACTCATGTACACATGGTACCAGAAGTGGGAGATCAAACCCTTGCGCCCTGTGAGAAGAGGCCAGAGAGGAAAATCTACCCCAAAGAACCATGCAGATGGAGCGCTTGTTTCAGCTGCTGGCGGAGAACCAGGACCGGCAGCAGACCGCCCAGCTACAGCAGCAGCAGCAGGCAGCTGCCGAGCTCCAACAGCAGTAACAGCGGGATGCCACCCAACTCCAGCAGCAGCAGCAGCATGCCGCCCAGCTAGAACAGCAGCAGCAGCAGCTTATTCAGCAGCTTGGAGTCCAGCTGCAGCAGCTGGTGACCGCATTGCCACACCCCATAGAACCATCAGCAGGGGATGGTGCTGGGACACCACGCTCTGCTGCCCCACTGCGACTAACAAAGATGGGCCCCGACCATGACCTCGAGGCGTTCCTGGTAACGTTCGAACAGGTGGCCCTCGTCGCTGGGTGGCCCTGAGACCAATGGGCCACCCTTCTGGCCCCGTACCTGACCGGGACTGCCCAGACGGCATGCTGGGGGCTGGTGATAGAAGAAGCCAGGAATTATGGCCGAGTAAAGGCCATTATCTTGGATGCCCTGGATGTCAGCTCCGAGACTTTTCGGCAGCAGTTCTGGAGCCAGACGTATCCTTCGGGGGCCCGACCTTGGCTGGTGGCCCAAGCCCTGAAGGAGGCGTGTCGGCAATGGCTACAGCCAGAAACGAGGACAGCAGAGGAGGTCACCGAACAAGTTGTCCTGGAACAGTTTGTGCACCCTCTACCAGCCCAAGGATGGGCCTAGGTGCTCTGCCACTGGCCAGCAACATTGGCTGTGGTCGTCTTGCTAATGGAGGACTTTCTTGCGGCCAAAACGTCCGTGGGGCCACCTTCCGGCCTCCAAATCCCGGACTCAAACGCCCTAACTCCGACAGAAAGAGAGACGCACTGACTGGGCCACTAAACCCTGGCTGCGGGCAGGACTCCCATCCGGGCCCTCAGTCCCGGTGCCCGGATCCGGCCCCTCGGTCCGGAACAGCACCCTCCGGGCCGGGGACCCCAAGGGCCCATTGGAGTCCCCTCAGAAGTCCCAGGGGAGCCCCCTCCGGGGGCGGCCGCCCTGAGCTTGGACCCTGTTTCCGTTGTGGGCAGACTGGACACCTGCAGCGGGACTGCACAGAAACGGACTGCAGCTTCAGGCAGGTCTGTGCAGGGGACACCCGGGCTTGGCTACCACAGGCCCCCAAGATTACGGTCCCGGTAGTCGTCAGGGACCAGGCCACCCAGCCTTTGATTGACTCTGGCTGCAGCCAGACATTAATCCGCCAGACCTTGGGACCCCCGGCAGACCCCTGCCTGGGAACAATAAACCTGCAATGCATCCATGGGGACGTCCGGTCCTACCCTAGTGCTTGCGTCCCATTGACAATCGCTGGCATCACCCAACGACTCGTGGTTGGCTTAGCCCCTTGACTGGCATACTCGGTGATCCTGGGGAGGGGCTAGCCCACCTTCGAGGACGTCCTCCGGTCAACACTGGCGCTGGATTAAGTGGATGGGACCCCGGGGACTGAAGCGGAGAGCAAGGAAACCGATAATCCTCGGCTGGAGCCCGCTGTCGAACCCCTCCTTCATACTGATTTTTGTCGGGACCAGAGGGCTGATCCTACCCTTAGCCGGGCCTATGAACAGCTCGTGGCAGTCGATGGGGCCATCATCGACCCCCAGCGTGCAACCCAGTGGCCCCACTTCGAACTGCGCTGGGACTGTCTCTACAGGATTGACCATGACGCCCGCATGCAGGAACCCCAAACGCAGCTGCTGGTGCCCTGGTGCCACCGGCTGGCTGTGATGAAGCTGGCCCATGATATCCCGGCGGCCGGACATCTAGCCATGAGAAGATCCTTGCTTGGATCTTGACATGGTTTTTCTGGCCTGGTATTTACCAGGAAGTGAAGAGCTATTTTGTAACTCCTGCCTGGAGTGCCAGTTAGCCGCCCTGCCACAAGTGCCCAAGGTACCCCTGGTCCCCATGCCTATCATAGAGGTGCCATTTGAACGGGTGGCCATGGACTTGGTAGGCTCGCTCCCAAAAAGTGCTTCCTGTTTCCAGTATGTCCTGGTCATCGTGGACTATGCCACCCGTTTCCCCGAGGCCATTTCATTGTGGAGTACCACTGCCCGGACCATCGCGGGGGAACTGGTGAAGGTCTTTGCTCAATTGTCTATTAGGGATGGTCTAGACAGTATTTGGTCCTGCAATGAGGGCAGGGGACTGGACTCGATGACCTCTCGAGGTCCCTTCCAGTCCTTGAGTCTATGGCCTCGTCCAGACTAGGGGAGGAAAATCGATCTTAGATACGCAACTTCAGCTACGTGAATAACGTAGCTGAAGTCGAATATCTAAGATCGAATTACTCACCCGTCCAGACGGCGCGGGATCGATGTCCGCGGCTCTCCGTGTCGATTCCGGAACTCCGTTCGGGTTGATGGAGTTCCGGAATCGATGTAAGCGCGCTCGGGGATCGATATATCGCGTCTAGACTAGACACGATATATCGATCCCCGAGCAATCGATTTTAACCCGCCGATACGGCGGGGTAGTCTGGACGTGTGGGCTATGAGTGGGTCTGCCCCGGGAGATCCTAACAGATCAAGGCACCAATTTTACCTCCCGGTTGCTACAGCAGGTCTGTGAGCTCCTGGGGCTTAAACAGCTATGCACCTCCGTGTACCACCCGCAGACGGACAGGCTGGTGGAACGATTCAATCGGACCCTCAAGGAGATGCTGCGGAAGTTCCCCCTGGAGGAGCTATGCAGATGGGACCAGTTGCTCCCGCCCCTGCAGCTAGCTGTCCAGGAGGTCCCTCAGTCATCGACCAAGTTTTCCCCGTTTGAACTATTATACGAGCGCCTTCCACGGGGCCTGTTGGACCTAATGCGGGAAACCTGGGAACAGTTCCCTCCCCAACCCAGGGACTCCTGAAGTATGTCCTCCAGCTGCAGGAGTATTTTGCGCAGGCTGGGGCCCGTGGAAACTTAAAGACTGCACAGGACCGACGGGCGGACCTACAACCAGGAGGCGTAGGTGCGTGACTTTGAAGCCGGGGATCGGGTCCTGCTCCTCCTGCCCTCGAGCGAGTCGAAGTTACTGGCCCGTTGGCAGGAACACTACGAGGTACCTCGGAGGGTTGGGCCCATCTTGTATGAAATTCACCAACTGGACAAATGCAAAAAGACCCAGCGATATCATGTGAACTTGTTGAAGCCCTGGCGTGACCAAGAAGGCCTGCTAATCAATCCTTACCTGCCCGAGTCGGAAGTGGGTCCCCATGCACCCCAGACAGAGGATCTCGCTGCACCCCTGCTCGGCGACACCCTTACGGAAGAGCAGCGCAAGCAGGCCAATTGTCTCCTGCAGGCTTTCCGGGGAAACTTCACTGCTCTACCAGGGTACACGACCCTGCCCTATCATTTGATCCAGACCAAGTTAGGGAAGGTTATCCAGGAAACAACCAGGCCACTGCCGTACAGGATGCACCAAGAGGTCGAGGAAGAGGTGCAGGCCATGTTGGCCTTAGGAGTCATTGAGTCGTCCCAGAGTGAGTGGCGCAGCCCAGTGGTCCTGGTATCCAAGCCCGACGGCACCCACCGGTTTTGTATAGACTTCCGGACGGTGAATGCTATCTCCAGGTTTGATGCCTACCCGATGCCCTGCGTGGACGAGCTGCTGGGCCACCTAGGGGAAGCCTGGTTCATTACCATCCTTGACCTCAGTAAAGGATACTGGCAGATCCCACTCGATGATGCCTCGAAGGAAAAGATGGCGTTCGCCACTCTGATGGGACTCTACCAGTTCACACAGATGCCTTTTGGACTCTATGGGGCTCCGGTGACCTTCCAGCGGCTAATGGACCACCTACTATGGCCCCACCGGGACTATGCGGCCGCGTATTTGGACGATGTCGTAGTCTATAGCCGCCACTGGGAAGACCACCTGGATCGGATAGCTGCAGTCCTGAGGTCCCTGCGACAGGCGGGGCTGACGGCCAACCCAAAAAAATGCCACATCGCATGGCAGGAGACTACGTATCTCAGTTATACTATTGGGGGAGGATGAGGGAAACCCCTTGTTGGGAAAGTGCAAGCCTTGGAGGCCTGCCTGACGCCAACTACGAAACGCCACGTCCGACAGTTCCTGGGCCTTGTCGAGTACTATCGGCAGTTCATCCTCCAATTTGCCTCCATCGCAGAGCCCCTAACTGGACTATTGACAAAAAACAGCCCCCGGCAGGTATGGTGGTCCCTGGAATGTGAAGAGGCCTTCCGGACGCTCCACGTGTGTCTCTGTCAAGAGCCAGTCTTATATAACTCCGACTTCAACCGGAGGTTCATCCTCCAGACGGGCACCTCAGAGGTAGGGTTGGGGGCTGTCCTGTCCCAGGAGGTTGATGGAAGGGACCACCTGGTTCTATACCACAGCTGAAAGTTATTTCCTTGGGAGAAGAACTACGCCGTGGTGGAGAAAGAAGCACTGGCCATAAAGTGGGCATGTGACGCCCTCCGCTTCTACCTCCTCGGGGCTCCGTTCATGCTGGTCACGGACCATGCCTCCCTCCGACGGTTGATGAAAATGAAAAACAATAATGACTGACTAATGCGCTGGTGTCTGGCCTTACAACAGTATGCATTTACCATCCAGCAGAGAGCGGTTAAGTAACAAGCAAACGTGGACTTCATGTCCCACCTAGGGGGGATAGAGCACCTGGCCCCGACGAGCAGGCACCAGACTTGGGGGGGGAGGTGTAGCGAGGCGGTGTGGCTCCCCTCCAGCCCAGAGGAGGAAGAGCCCAGCCAGAGGCCAGAGTGGGCAGAGCTAAAGAGCTCTAAGCCCATCCCTCAAAGGGTCAGGCGCCGACCCAGAACTATAAAGGCCGGCCCTCAGAGCTCAGTCAGGGCCCAGCAGCTGGAGCGAGCAGACGTCCCTCAGGGAGCTCGAGACTGGGAACCTCCTGCAACCCAAGACAGCAGCCCAGACTGGCTGGAGCTCCCCCGTGCCCGCTACCTGGAGGAGCTGCCGGAGCTCCCCCGCGCCCGCTACCTGGAGGAGTCACCAGAGCTCCCCCACGCCTGCTACCTGGAGGAGCCGCCAGAGCTACCCTGGGCCAACTATCCGGAGGAGTTGCCGGACCTACCACCCAGCCCTGGCTGCGACGAGCCCATGCTCCTGGACCCTGCAGAGGCCGACATCAGGCCAGTAAATTATTTGGCCAGTAAAAGTTCAGTGCTGAACACCTGACTGTATCTGCCAGGTTTTAAAATTGTTACAATCATAGTTATTAGGCTGCTACATAAAGAAAAGAAATGGGATTATCTCTGCTACTAACAAAATTGTCTTGGATGCATCACCCCCGACCCCAGTTACCATTGCCCTAAACTGTTTTATAATCCTGGTAATTAGTGCCCACAACTTCATGGCTGATAGGACATGTGAAGCATTGCACTTTTAGGTACAGGAAGTCCTCATCCTTATGACACAATTCATTCCTCACAATTGCATTGTAAATTGAAATGTAAATCGAAACTGCTTTTCCCATAGGAATCAATGGTATGAAGGGAGATTGGTTCCTGAACCAAGGCTTGATATACTATTTTCACCACAATAACCCACCTTTTTGTACTAAATAAATTATAGATGACTAATATTGCAACATCAGTGCATTTACTGTACACTGTATTTTGTAAACAACATTTAGATAAACACATAAACTTACACATGCTGCTCAGAATGCTGGCAACGCAGGCTCAGAAAGCAAGGGAGAATGGTACACATGCTGAGCTTCAGCCAATCACTGTTCAAGCTTTGTGATTGGCTAAGCCCGAAAACTCCCTGTACATTCAAAAAAAATTTCACACTGTGTCACCCTAAGTATATTGACCTAAGGACTAGCCTCTCACTGAGGTGGAGTTATTAGGTCAATATAGTGGGCAACTTACATCGACGGGAGCACTATTGTAGTGTAAACACTTACATAGTTAGGTCAACATAAGCTGCCTTACGTTGACTTAACTCTGTAGTGTAGAACAAGCCAAAGTAGCTTCTTTAGCAACTGTAGTATGCTCTTATCTGCTTTTGTTTATCACTAGAGGGGGACAAAGACACAATTTAGCATTAGTTACACCAGCAGCAACCAAGTTCAAGACTATAGTTTTGCTCTGTGTTGACAACTAACTTATTTTGTAGAAACACATTGAGCGTGGTTTTGAGTGAAAGATCACAGAAGATTAAGCACCAGATTGTTTTATGAAATACTAAAAAAGAATTCTGAAACTTTTCTGAGTCACCATCATATTAACACTTAGCCAAAATCATACATGGGAGAATAGCAAAAATAAAATAAAATAAAATAAAATAAAATAAAATAAAAAGTTATATCAGTCAAAGACATTACAATATTTGCATGAGCATGCTGCAAAAAACAGAAGCTAAAATACTGATTGACCTAATTTCTATCAGTTGATTATTCCACCCCATACTGTGTTAGATAGAAATCCTATCCGACGATCGCCAGTCTAAGTAAATGAAATTCTCTCTATCATACCAACAACACATTGTCCTTGTCCTTTTAATACTTATGGTTATTGCACTTATTGTCTTCCCATCAATATTTGTTATGAGATTATTAATATTGTAATTATCTATTGAATTAAAATTATATTAATTGAAGTGAAAATAATTCTTTATTAAACAGAGAGATAGAGAGATTAGGGTCAGACAGCAGCTGAACTGACTCACACAGCAAGTTTTGCAAGCTTTCTGTAGGGTAAAGAAAGGATGGGACCCCAATTATTGGGAAATAAGGAGACAGAGAAATTCTTGTGACCCCACCACACCCATTCTGAGACACAGCCACGATCACCACCACTTCAAAGTCACCTAAATTTAAACGCACTTAGCTCTAATTTTAAAACATTTACCTTTGATTCATTCCCTATTGTGATCCAGTTAGCCTAAGAGGTAGTGCTATATTAAAACACCTGGGATTTGTCAAAAATATTCTTTTATCCAGTGGTTTAGTTTGATCAATCCAATATGTTCAACAGCTAAAGTTACATATGAATTGTAAATTGTTTTTGGCCAAAACCAGGTTCAGCTTCCCATACCTTAAAAGTGGAAGGACTTTAAATAGGTGTGCGTTAGAACCAAAGACATTAAAAACATTTTTTTTTCAAGTAGAGATGAGCTGGTCAGGTTACATCAGTTTGTATAGTTTTACTGGCAGGGCTGGTAGCTCCACCTATCATCAAAAATGCTTGACAGTTCCCATAAGACTCTGTTTTCTGTTGCTTATAATTTTGTCAAATTTTAACTATTTGGACTTAAATTTTCCATGCTGGGTATCCATCTCAGGCTGAATGTTTTGAAAAATTTCAGTCAAAATAGGACCTTGAAATCTGGGAGAGGGTGAGCTTTGTGTCAAGATTGTGCCTTTTGCCATCCCCATTAAAAAACAGCCCAAATCTGGCCAAATTATAAAAAGTCTGAATTAGGATGGCCCAAGATCTCAGCCTGTTTTGGGGCTCACAGTGGGAGCTGTCCCCCTCCCCAGGGCTGAGAGCTCAAGCTGTGAGCCTAGTGCTAGGCTCAGTTTCATAGCAAGGAGCCTATCAGCAGTGAAATTGACATTCTTGTTAGTTTCTCAGCTGCTATTATTTCATATTTGGTCTCTGGCCTCTGCCCTCAGCCCTGGAGCTAGGTGCTCCATCTGTGAGGTCTCGGTCGCTGTTAGGGTCCCACACTCCGGCTGTCAGTGCTCCACAATGTCCCATGTCAGTCGATGCAAGAATTCCTGGTGAGGATGCAAATGACTGGCAGAAGGAGGGTAGTGTGGACACTAACAGCCAATTCAATTACTGTGGCGGCTGTCAGTCATCCTAATTTAGGTCGACCTAATTTTGTAGTGTAGACAAGCCCTTAATAAGTAGTGGATGCTCATGCCTTTAATGCTGTCTCTCCTGAGTTTAAACCCTACTATTGACCCAAGCAGGGTCATTATCATACTGGCACCCAAGTTTTTCAATTGTACATTTACTTTTACCCAGCTTAGGCTGAGTGAGGAGTAGGCTTGAGACCTACAAAATTAAAAGCAAGCTGTTCTTATGGCTTGAGTTTACAGGGTATCTCCTCTAACTGGTAGCTCTCAAATACATTTATCATTTATGTGGACTAACAACTAGAAGGGATTAAAAATTCCGCGTTGTCCCCCCTAGTATGGCTTACACTGGCATGAGTCCAGGTGCATTGTGGGAATCTCTCTCAAAATTTTAGGGCACGTCTTTGCTCAGAGGGACCTATTTATTTCTTGTCTTATTGTTTCTGTGGAACTGTGTTTCCAGAGCCATCTCCGAGTACTCTGCATCTAGGTACCCCAAATCTCTCTCATTATTTTTCTTTTTCTGCTGTTTGAATCTTTTGCCATAATCTTATTCATTGCAATAGGGAACTGTCATGCAGCTGTGCATGTATGCGCCTGTGCATGCACACACACACACATGCCACTCTCTGAAGTTGTATTGAGGAGAGATTTTAACGTCATGTTGACATTTGAAAATGTCAGTGTTTAAGTCTGTACTGCATCATACATATATAAAACCAAAGTTTTATTTTCTAGGATGGACTGGGGGGATATACTTAGCATTTGTCTAGAGAGGCAAGCGTCTCTTCCCAGAACATAGCAATTCTGTCCCATGTTTGTTTGCAAAACGTTTTTAAAATTGGCTTATAACAGCTAAGTCATCTCACAGTGCTGTTGTTTTTTTAAAAATATAAAAGTGCATATTGTCAAGACAAATGCAAGAGCAATGTTATCTACAATCTGATTTGGATAAAAGCACTGCAAGGATACATTTCAAATTAAATTAAAAACTTGATCAACATTCCAAGAAATTTAAAGCTAATATATTAAAATAAGTAAATCAATCATGGCAACAGAAATAAAATATAAATACCATGAACAAAGTTTGTGTTCACTTTCCATTAAAAGGAGACCAACTTTGTTATAATATTAAAAATGATATTTTAAAATTAACATTCATGATCTAATCAAAAATGAAAAAAGCAAGATAATGCCAAGATAAGGCTGTACTATCTCACCCTGTTGTTTCAAGTCTCTTGGAGTAGTGAGTGATTTTGTATAAATTTATGATGTGATGCCCTATGTGTAATAGAGTGAGGATAGGCTGGGAATTGCAGACATATGTTGAATTTCCTTGGTTGGTTATTTTGTTGGACTCTCAAAGCCTACATTTCAGACTGAATGCTAATGTTTGGCATGAAGATTTAACACTTTCCATCGTTTGGATAATTGTGCTCCTAACTGTATGTGTCTCAATCATTCGCACACCTTAATATGCAATGAGTGTCAAAACCCAAAACAAAGTAAAGGGTACCAAAATATCTGTTATACAAGAAACGTAAAATGCAGTAGGGTTCATTATTTTAGAGCAAATAAACGTCTATAACCTCAGTTATATGATTCTTTATTAATTCTGTAAATTTTCAACAATAAAAGTGAAGGGACACCACATTTGTGTGGAATATAGAGGCCTTTGGCACTGAAATGAGGTACACTTGAGAGTATGCCTGCCTAACTACCTCACTGTTAGTAACTGCACTCTTTGATTTGTATGTGCACAATTTGTGCATGCAGTGTGAGGGACCAGTTTGAAAATCTGGTTCAAAGATTTTGTTTGGTAGTGAAAGCATACAGAGATAGAATGCGGAAGAAGAGGAAGTCTAAGAACATCTTCCCTCCTTAATGTGACTTTTGTTTGTCTAACTTCTGGCTTCATGCCTCTTTTGCACTGTTCCTGGTGCTTGAAATAACTTGCAATTTCCTGGGCCCCAAGCGTCCTCCATCTCCATGAAAACAACGAGGAGTCTGGTGGCACCTTAAAGACTAACAGATGTATTTGGGCATAAGCTTTTGTGGGTCAAAACCCCACTTCTCCATCTCCATGTTAAATCTCCCATTCAATGTAACCTAGCCTGCCATTGTTCAACAGCTGCAACTGTCTGCTCCCACCTTCATGCCTCATTTGTAAACTTACGCATTGGACTGATACTATGTGGTTCCACTTTCAGAGCTCTGCACGAAAGGGTTCATTTATTGCTCTTACTAGCCTAGTCTGTGCTTGAGAGGGGGAGGTGTTGCACTGCTTGAACAGATGTTCCACACGGTCACTATACCTGGGAAAGGAATACTTCCTCTAGAGGCCTTGTGGAAGGGAGGCATGCGGGGAGATGAACCCCAGCCCAGCACTCCCCCAGTGCCCTTCTATTTCCCAATGCTGGGACCCAAGTGGTACCTGCATGTAAAGTGATACTAATTGTCACTTGAAGAGTCATCATTAGCCAACCATTAGTCACAGAGGCATCTGAAATATTGTTATTTTTCTCCTGTAGGTAAAATAGGAGATACGTCCGGTACTGGTTGGCAAATGCTGAATTCTTAGTGACGACTGTAGCTCTGTTATGTGAGGAGATTTTTGGAGCTTCTGTTTCAGTTGGTGCTCTTAATTCCTGATCCATTTATATTACAGAGGTGGAGCCCTGAGCCTATACGGAGCCTGCCCCCGTGGTTCCCTTCACAGAACTGGAGCTTTTGAGCCTCTCTGTCATGACTATTCAATCCACTCGCTGCTGAGTGAATTCTCTCTGGCACTAAATGAAGATCAGGTGTCCATGCTGATTATATCTGATTTATCAGTTGCCCTCAGAAGCACAGATCACGCAGTCTTCGTCCCTAGTGTCTCTGTCATGAACAAATACTCAGGGCCAGCGCTTCCATTTAGGCGACCTAGGCTGTCGCCAAGGGTGCCAGGATTTGAGAGGGCGGCAATTTGTGGGTCCTTCCACACTCTGGGTCATCGTCGGCAATTCTGTGGCGAGTCCTTCACTCGCTCCGGGACCTGCCGCCAAAGTGCCCCGAAGACTGGGAGCGTGGAAGGATCCCCCCTGCTGCAGAATTGCCACCAACGACTGGGAGCGCGGAAGGACCCCCGCCTAGGGCGCCAAAAACCCTGGCGCCGCTCCTGCAAATACCCAATTAGCAGAAGAGCCTTTAGTCTCAGCATTTCCTTCTCATCATCTCTGTAAATCAGGAGCTACAGTAGGTCTAGCAGTGCTAGGCCCAGCTCTTTATTAGTTACAATCATTCTATAGGTTTTTTTAATGTAGAGATCTTGTTATTTAGTGACTAAGGGCTTGTCTACACTATAGGTTACGTCGGTATAACTTATGTCGCTCAGAAGTGTGGATAAGCCACCCTCCCAAGCAACGCAAGTTACACTGACCTAAGCGCAGGTCTTATAGCTATGGCCTTTTGTGGAGGTGGTTTTGTTATGCTGATGGGAGAACCCTCTTTCGTTGGCATAGAGCATCTTCACCAGACCCACTATAGCAGTGCTGTAGCACTTCTAGTGCAGACTAGCCCTACATTTAATAAGAATGAGCCTTTAGGAGCTTTATTTTTCCACTGAGTGGGCCAGATCCTTAGCTCATGTAAGTTGACCTCGCTTCATTGCATTCAATGGAGATACAGTGATTTGCACCAACCCTGGTTCTTTGATGCTGTATGTGTAGCTGCTGTAATGTGCTAATGCTGTTACTGATTTGCTGGCCGATAATAGACCCATACTTAAGCTCAGTGAGCAACAAAAGAAATAACTGGTGTATTAACTATTTGCCAGATTTATGTATTAAAGTGCTGTTTGGCAGAAGTACAAACAAAAGGGTCCAGCTGCTAATGTATGGTCTGACAGCATCCTCCAATGGGTCCACCAAATCTGGTAGTCATTTTAAATTTCAAAGGCTGAAGTGTGCCACAGTGGGAATAAAAATATATTCTCTTCTGCTAAGACTAATAGCATGGATTGTTGTCAACAGGGGGCTGAGAAACAGGATTAAATGTTCAGTTTCCTTCAGATCAATGGAATAAATTTTAAACTTTTATACAAAAATCACCAAAGCAGATGGTGATGGTGATTAAAAAGTCCACACTTTGAATTTAACCATAAATTATTTTGGACACCTGCAAAACTGAATTATTAGCCAACTGATATAAGTGGAATAACTATCCATCATACTACTCTTTAGGAAATGGAAAGACAGCCATAGCAGACAGACTGATTTTTAGACACGGTAAAATGGCAGCATATGAGCAATTAACTTACAAAATACAAGACATGATTGAATTAGCACCACATGGGTGGAGTTTTGTTGAATTAAGGATGCAGCAGATGTGAGACTTGTGAGCTCTTTATAAAATGAGAGAAGAATAAAAGACAAGTGCAGTTTTGGGCAGGTCGGGAGTTGGTATGATGGGGGTGTTTTACTACTGTTATTAGCCTTGGCAAGTCGTCTTGTTTTCAGGTGTGAAGACTGGTTTATTGGCAATATACAAGATCGATCAGAAGCAGGTGCAAGTCCCAGCAGATTTCTGTGGACAGTCATTTAAATTACTGAAATGTGCATAACTGGCAAGGGCCAGATTGAGTCAAGCCTCTCCATAGGGAGTGCAAGGAGGCCCTGACCCAGGAGCAGAACAAAATTACAACAGTGTGCTCGAAAGTGCAGAAGTGACCCGTACCTGCTGATAGCAGGGGGACAGAGTGAGGGCAGCGCTTCTGCAGACAGATGTTACTGAACATGCTCAGTCCACGTAAATACAAGCCAAGCTGCAAATCTGGGGAGGAGGGCATTATGTCACATGACCACCCCATGTGCTGCCTCAGCCAAAGTGCAAGGGCTGCACAAAGCTAATGCTCACAATTACATGAGCCTCTCCAAAAGGAGAAGGAAGGAAATGAGGAGTTAATGCTGCACCCACTGAATGGATGGTGCTTCAGCCATTCCCAGACGACTGAAGGTATTCTGCATGCCTGTGGCACAATGCAGGTGCTTCAGCTAGAACACTGCATCTCAGGCCATAAGCTTGAGTATATTGAGCCACAGGCACCTGTAAGTCAACATGCTGGTGGCCCTATCCTCCTGCTGTTGATGTCATTGTAAATTTTGCCATTGATGCGAATGGAAGAAGGGGTAGATCCTGGTTTATTGAATCAATGATTTTTAATGTAACTACAAAAATGCTTGAAATTTGACCGCTGATGCAATATCTGAGCAACTTGAAATTGTATTCATTTTTGTCCCTCTTTATGCTATATAAATTATGTTAAAAATTCAAGGTAAGGGGATCTGTGGATATCCTTGTAAGAATCTTATGAAATATTTTTGTTCCTCTTTACAAGCACTACAGATAATCATATTGGACTCAGTGTGACCACTCACAATGCCTAATATTAAGCATGTGCATATCTTTGCAGCATACAGTGTAGTTATAGCCATGCTGGTGCCAAGGATATTAGAGATATATCTTTTGCAGGACTGTGGCTTTAGTAATTGTAATGAAAGGTGCAGTTTACCTTTCAATGGACAAATTGCCACCACTTCCATTGAGTGCCATTATAATGAAAGACCAAGCCACTAAAAGCACACAGCACTAATCAAATCAGACTTGTGTTAGGGCTGTTATGTACACAGAATCAGAATCAGAACAATGCAGCACTAATGTGATCGTGCTGCTGTTATAAGCAAAGCTGACCCCATGCTGATGCAATGGAGAGTTTTGTACTGGAGCAGACTGCCAATAATTTAGTTGCCATAAAAACGTGAAGCGTTTATTAAGGGGTTACTTAAAACTGTAATCTTACACCTTAGAGATTATATTTCATCTAGTTAGACTGGTTTTGTATTAAGCGAGTAATTGTTCTCTCTGTTTATTTTAACCAACTTTGCTTTGCCAGTAAAGTTTAGAAAATGTCTGACTTATTTCTTGAGAAGAATCTTTATGGCACAGATTTATCAGGGAAACATTTTACTGCAACACAGTTTTGTCACTCTACCTTAAACATCTGCTTAAAACTGCCCCTTCATTTTTTCTGCTTAACCAAAACTACCTGATGCATGGTGTTTTAAAACCGCTAGTGCTGGTTGACTGTCCAGGAAAATTAGACTTTGATAATAGAAAAGTATGACTTTGCATCCGAAATAGCTGCCTTCAGCAAATACTCAGCATTTCATGTCTTTCATACACTTTCCAATACTTCCAGATAGTAATTCCTTTTTATTTTTTGGTTATTTTTAAAGAAAGCAAACTGAGTTTTGAAATATGTCTTTCTTCTGTGCTTCTGTTTCTCCTTGGAAGATGGGCATTGGTAGAGAGGATTTCAGTTGCAAATTGTATACTTGCAATATTTGTTGCTATTTGGACAGTAAGATCTATGGGACATAGGTTGTCTTTTACTGTAATGGTTGTACAGTGCCTAATACAATGGTATCCTGATCCTGACTGGAGCTTCTGAGCACAACTGTAATACAAATAACAGCAAAGAATCCTGTGGCACCTTATAGACTAACAGACGTTTTGGAGCATGAGCTTTCGTGGGTGAATACCCACTTCCTCAGATGCATGACATGCATCTGAGGAAGTGGGTATTCACCCACGAAAGCTCATGCTCCAAAACGTCTGTTAGTCTATAAGGTGCCACAGGATTCTTTGCTGCTTTTACAGATCCAGACTAACACGGCTACCCTCTGATACTTGATAAAAATAACAATTTCTACTGTGTTATATTGGTTCATATCCTAAGAAAGATATTACCACATTTTGCTAAGCACAGCCTTTGAATATTTTGCTTTTTTTTCTTTATAACAAAATTACATGTTTTCAGCCAAAGCTTGAAAAGAAATACTGTCCCTGTCTGTTGCATCAACCAGTTGGTTTTTATCTTTTATGAAGATAGCCATCTCCTTGGGGCTGGGATTGTATTTTTGTTAAGTGTTTGTACCATGCCTAGCATGGTGGGACTGGGGCCCCAAGGCAGTACTGCAATAGAAATAATAACTAAACAACGCGGATACAGTATCCTCTAACTGGACATGGGAAGTCCTGTGAGTTTAACAGTTCTGAATAGATGAATAGAACAAAGAGGAAGGTAAATTTGAAGTTTTTCATTTTCATTTTTCTAACTGGGAAATCCTTGAGTTTTCCAGTGGTATAACTGCCACCAGCAGCCTGTGCTCAGCAAACTCTTCAAATTTGTTTTCATGGAACATCTACTGTGCCAAAAAAACTCGAAAAAACTTAATCACAACAACATGACACTTAAGGGAAAATATAGCACAAAAGATTCTGGAGTTTACATTTGCCACTATGCTATATTATAGTAACAGTATGATTTGCTTTTATCCAAGTAGGCTAAATGACATCATTATTATTGCACTGTGTGAGAAAGAAGTAGGTTTAACTTGGAAATGGCATTTCCAACAACATCTTATCAGTCCTATTTATGAAAGTATTAATATTACCTTGGGGAAAAAAATTGAACTGAAATCCTGAAAAATGTGTTTTATATTATGAACTTCCATAAGCCATAGACGCTAAGCAGCATTAGCATTTGGCACAAATGTTTTCTCTCTGAAATCTGTTTATGGCAGAGGAACAAAATTTTGTTTATCATATTTTCTCAGTTCTCAGATTTCTATATTATTGATTGATACATTTAAGGCATCTGTGTGCCGTGTGTGTGCATGTATGTATAGATATATGTAGACAGACTTCAATAATTCAATCGTTTAATCACATACTGAGCCCAAGGACCCTGCAGGAGGTTAGCTAGAAACATAAGAAATTAAATGGTCTTGATTTAAGTTGACCCCAAAAGAACAGCATGTGCCATTTTTCAAAACTTACAGAAGGACTCTTCTCAGTTTTCTTGGGGAGTTCCTTGGACCTACTCTCCAATTCTGTCCAGACTGAACCACAGGTGGTAATTGTTTGTGCACATTTTGGCATCCTCAGTGCCCTCATTCACATTTTCAAAAACATTTTATTTAGCTTTGTATTACAGTTTGCTTCCTCTATAGAAAGGCCTTCTCTAAATGTGTTAAATCAGTGCTTGTTGTTGAACTGAATGTCTCAGGCCTATGGTGCAAAAGTCTTTCATTTTTTTGTTCTCAGAATAGGAAGTTAAGGTTTTTAAGAAGAGAATGTTATCTGGATGTTTTAATTGAAGTTGACTGGTTTTATAAATAAGCCAGAGCAGCAAAAATGCTTGAGACATGATTGATGGGAAACATAAAATAACTCTCTCCTAAAAAGATCTTCGGTAAATTAATGTGACTGTGTAAATTAGAGTGAGACACTGACTGTGTAAATTAGAGCATGACACAGAGATGCAAATAGCTGGAATGGAGAGGAATGCAGGGTGCACACTAGACAATAGCAGAACTAGCATTGAGACATGCTGTCCTTTGAGCCTTAGAATTTCTGCTGGGACTTCCACTTCAGTGTGGTTTGTTTTTTATCCTGTTTCCCTCTTCCCCCCTCATTTGTGATACTAAGGAAACGAAATAAGGGTAGATTTAGGAACAGAAATTCTACTGAAAATCAATGTGGTCTGTGCTCCTAAATCCCTCTAGGTGCTTTTGGAAAATCCTTTCAAATTAATATCCTCATTTCCCTTAGTCTGTTAACTGGCACACACAAGCTTGAGTATTGCCTGTGTTGATGATATCCATGGTTACTGTGTGCTGAACTCTAGAAAAGTTTGTATTCAGATTTGCACTCTGTGGCTGTGGTCAGTCTAATTTTAACTTCAGATTTCTGACTAGATCCTGCAAAGAACTGTTCTCTTCAAGTGGAGTGTGGCTGACTAGGGTGACCAGATGCCTTGATTTTATAGGGATATCCCACCCTCTGTCCCGATTTTTCACACTTGCTGTCTGGTCACCCTATGACTGGCATCTCGGAGGAAGTGCTCAGCACCCGACAGCTTCTTGCTGTTAAAGGACCCCCTTTTCTTTTCCACTGATTTTCACCTTGATCTCAATCGGTTTCCAAAACTTCACTTCTTAAATCTCTTATGCTTTTCCTACTAGTGGAGATGTTTATTCAGCTCAGGTTTAATGGTATATGAGATGGGAGGTCAATGCTTATGTCACGTATGGGGAAAAGTGCTTGATTATATTTCTGCTGGAAATAGCTATTATTGATGATTTAAGAGATCTGCCCTCTGGTGAGCTCAAGTATCATGTTTCCATGTGTTTTTCATGCTTGTTACTTGACATCTATCTGTGAAAGTAAAACCACGTTCTTCACCCTACTAACACATTTCTGCATATACTGTAATATGCAGGCTTGGGGAATTGGCATAAGAAAGGAATCACAAGAATCAAAGGTTCATTGTTTCCCCTATGGCCATACTATTGGACCAGGAACATCCATTTGCAGGAAATACATTTAAAATTTATCGAATTACAGTAAAAACTGCACTCATGTTTTATTATCATTAGAGGTTAAAGGACTGTTTCCACTTAAGAGCTAAATAGCTTAATGCTGTCACAGATATAAATGAAGGGTGGGAATTTCAAAAATGCCTATGGGACTTAGGCGCACAAACATCATTTGATTTTTTTACAGGACTTGTTATCCTAAGTCAGTTGCTTTTGAAAATCTCACACTAAAGTCCTTTTTGTGTGATTAATTTTTATCCCTGTGCAAAATCTTACCTAAAACAGTGTGATCCTGGAAGGTTCTGACCTTTCTGATCCAAGAAAACACTTACTGTAGCTTCAAGCATGTGAGTCGTTCTACTGCAGTCAATGAGACTACTCGAGTTTAAAGTTAACTATGCGTTTAAGTGCTCCGCTGGATCAAGGCCAGAGTGCTCAGCACCTTGCAAGATCAAGGTTATAGTGAGGTACTACCCGTACACATACTGTGATCAAAAGACTTTCTGAAAAGTTGGCCCCTGTGAAGGGTTGGTAACTCAGACACAAGAAAGCTGAGATACCATTCTCACACTACATCATTAGAATGAGCACAGGGCCAGCTCTAGGTTTTTTGCTGCCCCAAAAAACCTCTGGGGGCGCAATTGCCGAAGCAAAAAAATAAAATAAAAATGCCGCCTCTGAAATTGTGTCGCCCCAAGCACGTGCTTGGTTTGCTGGTGCCTAGAGCTGGCCCTGACTGAGCACATACATGGAGTAACCAGAACAAAAATAATGTGCACAACAGAGAGAGAGAGAGAGATAGATTTTGGATTTCAGTACCTATTTCTATCCCTAGTGCAACAAGAAAGGGCCCTTAGTTCTCAAGGTGCCGTCTGCATCTCATGCCAGTGCTCCTGTGACGTGTTGGGGATTCACTCAAACCAGTGAGAGGTTCTGTCTCTGCTTCCCTGTAGCCTTCTGTGCCTTTAGGCTATTCCGCTTTGTCTCAGACCATAATGCCAGTAGTACACCTCAGCATAAAGGTCTCCTCCTGAGCTTCCAACAGTCCAGCGACTCCTTGCAGGGTGACCGCAACAGCCCTTTTAATCCTGAGTCTCCCCCAAACCGTCTCCCTGTAGCATCCAGTCCCTCCTACTGGACGCTTATAGAGGTGACACTAAGTTTGCTGCCTCCTCCAAAGAGCCTCTACGTGCAACAGATTGTTAGCTTAACTGGAGTTATACACTCCACCTTAATACACTGCCCGGAGATGGCTGTTAGTAAAACTGAGAATAAGTTTATTAACAAAAAACATAGATTTAAGTGATTTCAAGTAAGAGTGAAAGACACATAATCAAAAATAACAATCTATTGTCTAAAATTTAATTCTAGCAAGATATAGCTTTATCTAGCTCCCTTTCACACTCCCACCAAGTTGTCAGCATTCTCCAACTAGTTTTAGCAGGAGGATCCCTCTTTCAGAGATACAAAGCATTGGCTTTTTTTGTTCTCCGAGGTGATGGATAACCCCAAGTCTCTTTGTAGCTTCTTATATCCTCCAAAGTTTATTGTCCTAGTGGTTAGAGCCATGAAGACCTGTTAGGAATCAGTCCCAGTGTCTCCCACTGAGCCAACATGATGTTACTCCTTTTGCCCCTGGAGCTTTCAAATGCAGATGTTTCTCCTACAAATTCTGCTGCAAATGTCCCTGGCTTCTTCCTGTTATATTTGCATGGGAAATGGCTGTCTCACCCCTTTTTTGGGAAGGATAGTCCTTAGTCTGTTTACAGACTCCAAAACATAATATTGGAGAGTGCCATAATTTCATGTGCAGCATTTTTACATACATTTCATGGTGCTAGTAGTCACCAGCATGTTGTTAGTTTTCAAATGATATATTAAAAGACACCTTTTAAGTAAATACCATGACAACAGGGTGTTGGGACACTCAAGGCATGTGTCAGGGCTGATGTAAGGTACAGTAAGGAGTGCCTTCTGCCAGTTGGTACTGAGGGGCTTCCAGAGTCACAGCTCCCTAGAAAAGATCCCAAGTCTTCCAACAACTCTCTATTAAAGCTCAGCTTGGAAATCCTTGACCAACTTCACAGAGCTCCCATTGAAACTCAGCATCATTTGGCAACCCTGTTTGACACTTTTGGTATTCTTGAACTAGCTATGTAAGCCCCAGTGTCCATTTTCTAGTAACTCAGTAGAAACAATTGGTATAGATTAACTGATATTATCAGAGGCCCAGTTTATGGTAGAGAAATTGCATTCCTGTGGCATGCAAAATACTGACTTCATTCCCTCCGACTTTGAGTTAGGAATCAAAAATACAGATGTGAACACTGTTTGATGCCTATAGTGTTCCCCCTACCCCCTTCATTAGCTGAGATTTACCCTCCACTTCCTGTCTTCTATTTTAATTTCTGAACATTGGAAGAGTGATTATTTTTAGTATCTCAAGTGCAAATGTAATAAAGTCAACATTGCTGATTTAAAAAAGTAAAAAAGATTCTCAGCTGAAAGGTTAACAGCAGCATGTATCCTTACCTGCAACAACTTAAGGAGAAAGAAAAATGGAATGAGAAATAGAGATCTGTAAGAAGCATTGGCAAAGATTTGCTGTAAATTTATAGTACCGTTATCACCTCTATTTAGGTCATGTAGAAGAGCCAAAGAAAATGGAGGGAGCTGGGGATTTGCAGTTAAAGTATAATTTATATTATTAATGCGTCTTCTCATTTGAGAATCTATTGAAAACCCGATTTATCTATTATGGATCACATGTATTTTGCTTATGTTCAGAAAGGTTAGCAAAGAGGTTCTTATTACAAACTTTATTCATAGCCAAAGTTCATTTTTAATGTAAAACAAAGATTATATTGTTTTTGGCTCTTTGTGAATTATTTGTAGATGCACTAAACAGTGTGAAAGCAAGACTTGAGAGGTCAATAGATATAACAGATATTGAAAGTAAAATTCCTATTAGCTGATGCCAACAAATAAAAAATGCAAAATATATCCCCAAAAGAGAAGACAACTTTATGTTTACAGCATAAAATCCATGTAAAATCCTTCATGGAAGTGAAGGTAACATGAGAGACTGAAAAAGATCTGCTGGATGACAACCTCCAACATCATTTCTTGTCTATCACTGTTTTTTTCTATGAGAATTCTTGAGGTCTGATTACCTTAGTATCTGGGTCTTTGAGTAAAAATTTAAAAACATACAATTCAGAAGTGGACATTCATAGTGAAGTGACAGCAGGAATATCCTAGGAACTTTTAAATAGGCTGATAAGGCATCATGTAAGAAGCAGTTTCTTAAGAAACCAGGTCTCAGACCATTTATGAATTTAATGATTTATAATCAGCACCCTTTGAAGTACACATGGGAAAAAATGAATAGCTAGTGACATGTGTACTCAGGACAACCTATAGCACCCAACAGGCAAACAGCCACCTTCTGACCTAGCTACAGGTAGTAGTTAAAGCCTAGTTACAGCTTCAGGACAGTCCAAGTTTAGCACTAAATAATGAGCATGGAAATAATCCTGCCTGAAAGTGACAAAGGCTTGGATGATTTATAAAGACTACATTAGAGAGGAAGATCTCTAATGCAGTGGTGTTTTAAGTGTGTTGGTCCCAGGATATTAGAGAGACAAGATAGATGAGATAATATCTTTTATTGGACCAACTTCTGGTGGTAAGAGAGACAAGCTTTCGAGCTACACAGATCTCTTCTTCAGGGCAAGAAGCTTGAAAGCTTGTCTCTTTTGTTGGTTCAACAAAAGCTATCCTCTCACCCACCTCATCTTTCTAAACTTTTGGATGGCAGTTGATGTGATGGTGAAGAGAGCACAACAGTTGAAGAACCAACACAGTCCTATGGCCCTGTCATTCAAAAACAATGTTTCCTTGCCAGCTTGCCCCACTTTTAGAAATTGTAGCTTTAATTGTTACATCATTCAGGTGGACCCTCCTCTGATCATGCTATCAGACAAACACCGGTTTTGTTTTACATTGTTTTATTATCTTTGTCCATTGATTTGTGGAAAGTTCCAAGAGTCAGGCACCACACGTCCCTTTGGGCTAAATTACAGTGCAGTCCATAGAAGGTAGAGCTATCCTGGGGAGAGAAGATTATGGCTGATGGCAATACAGTCTTTGCAGTGGAAACAGTAATGAGGAAAAGCTTTCACTATAACTGTGCTCCTCCAGAGCTTATTGGTGGGTGGCATCTGGTGCATATGTGGTTGTGATGATGTCCCTTCCTTCATCTCCTGTCCTTTTAAAGGCCTTTGCTAGCTCTGCAGATACTGCTGCCTGGAACTCCAGAGCTGCTGCAGCTAAATTATGGTGGCTTTCTGCAAAGGTAGACTTGTGAGGAAGAAATTGCCTGTGCCCACTTTCCTCTAAATTTGAAGAGATGATTAATTTGCTTCTGTGTTTTGTGCAGAATTGAGCACACTGTCAATACTTAATACATTAATAATAGAAGCTACAGCATAACTGATCTCACTAAGTGGAGACCTGTTGCTTCTCTGTGATGCTATATTTAAACTTACATTGTTACTTTTGATCTTGTTTTCAACTGAAATCTTTTCATTTTACTTTGTGGGTATTTTCAGGCTCTGTCTTACCTTGACTAACATTGTCTTTATTTAAACCTAATGTATGTTCTTGATTTAATATTGAATTATATGCTTGCTTGTTCTCCAAGCTCCAGAACTGTTGGGGTGCTGTCAACACCAACCTTCAAAATGAATTCCTTTGGATAGCCTATCTTAAACTGCTGGGCCCATCAAAGTTTGCCCTGGTGGAGGGTTGTCTTGCTGATTCAATGTCTGTGTTTAAAGCACGACTTTAATTTTGTTTTCTTAATGGCTTCCACTTATTGAGTTACTGTTTTCTTTGTAAATCACCTTGGGAGGCCATATGAAAGTCTGTGGTTATAGAGAGACATATTGTATGCAAGGATCTGAAACTGTAAAGGTATTATTTACCCTCCTGTATCTTAAAAAGTATTCTGTAAAATGCAATTGTACAGGCTCTTATTCCATACCTCAGAATAAAAATTAAAGTTTAGAATAGCCAAGAAATCAAAATGTAAAGGGTTTACGTATGCCCACCACCTCATTTAGTATATATTCTCATATGTTCAGTATTAATTTGTACCCATACTGAGCAAAAATAGCCCTCGTTGTAGTGAACAGTATACTTTGGAAGTAATAGAAAAACCACAGAAGTAAAATTTTGGGTTGACCTGCATAAGTCACTTGTGATTTATCCACTCATGGGTAACCTAACCTTTCCAAATGACAGTCAATGAAACCTTTATGACAACCCACACTACCCCAGTTCCTCTAATTTTCTTTCTTTGCTGATTTGCTTTTCATTACTCTTCCCTGTGCCAAACCATGATAATATCCTAATGCTGCAGAATGCTGGGGGAGAGGGAACTACTTGAACCTAAGAATATCTGTCCGCTACATGATAAAAGATTTCTTTGAGGAACAAATTGAAAGACAAGCCAGTAAAATATAATGGACAATTTCTTTTCTCGGATACACCCATACAATTTAATTGAACTGAGTCATCTTGGATGTAAGTTAGAAGATAATTTTGCCCATTATTGACCCAAAAGATTAATATTGTGCAGACTTCAACATCAAATTGTATTTCAGAGAGTATTGTGGGAATATGTGTAATAAACACCCCTAACTCTTGATAATTACCAAAGCTGAGTGTGGCTCTCTAGTGGCACAGTGGCAGCCCATCTGCTGGTGGGGAACACAAGATTTATCCAGAGGGAGAGACCAGTCCTGAAGAGTCCCCACTATATCAAGCTTTTCCCCCTTATTTATACATTATTAATACAATGACATGTCCCTTAAAGAAAACTTGTCAAGCAAACAGTTCCAATGGGCAAGCAAGAGGCTCCTTCTGATTATTGATTAACCAGGTGTGGGTTTTTCCAAAGTCTACAGCCTTGAGACCCCAATAGACATTCCTGGGGCATATCAGCAACTTCAACACAATTCTTATCAGAAAGGACATGGGGTCAAGCTGCCCTTTCTGTGGCACCCTAAACCCCACTCCCCTCCTGCCTTGGTCAAGCTGCATGGCCACTTTACAGCCTGCTGACTAGGTTGCTTTTTAACAATAAGCCATAGTGGTTTTAGGCACTATACTAGTTTGCCAAAGTCTCCCCGTCCATGTGCATGTCTCAATCTTGTGTTAAAGAAATGAAGAGAAATATAATCCAATCACGTTCTGATGTTTCTTAGAGGTGGGAATAGAAAGAAGACTCATATTTCTTCAGCTATTTTTATAGTCCAAAAACACCCCAACACCAACCCTCTGTCATCCCTATATTAAGGATGGGCAAACTATTGGTTTGGATAAAATAATAACTGACCTGGACCTTTGCCCTGTACCCAAACAAAACTGAAGATGTGGCTTTCAAGAGAGAGGATACGAAAATTATTTATAAGTCAAATTTTTAAAAATTATTTTGGGTGTGTCTGTACTTCTTGCTTTCACTTGGGATCTGACATAATGCCACTGTGGCTGTTCTTGTATCATATCCAGCCAGAGCCAAACCAGGAAAACTCCAGTCTTGTGAGATTTGTAGCTTGCTCTTCATGCTACCATGACAAGGTTATGTCTACATTACAGCTGGGAGTGAGTTTCCCAGCCTGGGTAGACAGTCTTGTGCTAGCTTTGCTCAATCTAGTGATCTAAAAATAGCAGTGTGGATGTTGCGGTTCTGGTAGAGACTCAGGGTAGCCACCCAAGCTCAGATGCAAGAGGCTGGGTGAGCTTGCGAGCCTGAGCTGCCCCCAAGATGCAACATTCATGCTGCTATGTTTAGCACACTAGCACAAGCCTGGGTGGTGCGCTACCAGCTGCAATGTAGACATACCCAAAGACAGGTTCTTACTTGGATGGCAGCAAAACTCTCAACTCTCCTGAGCCAGAGTTCAGAGCTCCCTCTATGAGGTTGCAAGAGGGGTTGCAGAGACTGGGGCCATTTGAGGTTGAAATGCTAGGGAGTGGGAACATCAGGAGCAGGAGCCTGAGGCTAGTTACAAACAGGACAAAGCCCACAACTGATGTATGTTTCTAGCAGATAAAGGTATATCATGATCCAGTAGCTGAAAGTTGAAGCTAGGTAAATTCAGACAGAAAACAGGGGTTATATTTGTTACAATGAGGGTAATAAGTGGTTCCAATGGTTAACCGTGGGTCACGGTGGATTCTCCTGTCACTGGCAATTTTAAAATGAAGATTGGATGTTTTTCTAAAGGTATGTGCTAGGAATTATTTGGGGAAAGTTCTATGACCTGTGTTATATAGAAGTCAGACTAGAAGATCATAGTGGTCCTGTCTGGCCTTTGAATCTGTGAAACTGTGATTATCTATGAATTGATGGATTTCTGCTCTGAAAAGTGACTACACTATATAAACAATAGCATCTTATTGAACTGAGCTGCTCCTTGTGTGCACTCACTGGTGTACCTGCTTATTCTGGGCTAAACTGTGCCACTTTGAGAGCAGGGAGAATGGAGTTATATGTCAGGATGCAAAGTGGCTTGGTTCCCTTTTGACTGCATTGACTTCCTGAGAGGTTCAATAACATCACCCCTCTTCCTCTTTTCTGTTCATAATTTTTTTTTGGCATGTGGTGCAGTCCTGCGGTCACAGAAGGATAGTCCTTGCACTACTTGAGTGGATGGACTGCAGTTGTCCCTCGTTCTTGGACAGGACTGCATGTGGCTGGCAAGCCTTTTGTATCCTCTCACTCCTTCCACACAGACAGGGGTGGCTCCAGGCCCCAGCACGCCAAGCTCGTGCTTGTGGCGGCAAGCCGCAGGGGGCGCTCTGCCAGTCTCCAGGAGGGCGGCAGGCAGGCTGCCTTTGGTGGCATGCCTGCAGAGGGTCTGCTGGTCCCGTGGCTGCGATGGACCTCTTGCAGGCGTGCCTGCGGGAGGTCCACCGGAGCCATGGGACCGGCAACCGGCAGAGCGCCCCTCACAGCATGACGTCTTGCTTGGGGCGGTGAAATGTCTAGAGCCATCCCTGCACACAGCCATGCAAGGGTCAATGACAACTGGTCTTTTATTGAGAAGAAAATATTTGTAATTCTTTGCCATTACATTGACGGTTCAGAGCCAATACTGCTGAGAGAGAGCAGGCTATATTCCAGTCTGGCTTGCAAACCTAAGTTCTGTTATCACCTACATCTGTACTTTCTAGATGTATCAGGGTTGGATTAGGTGCAACAGATGGAAGAATTTAGCCTTAGGAATAATTGCTGCTGGTGGTGATATGTGGGCTTGCTTAATTGCCAGATCCCTTGGGTGAATTTGGAGGGATGAAAGTAAAATCCGTATGCCTTATTGTTCACTCTATTATTATTTATTTGTTTTAACACCTACTATGTGCTAGATGCTCTCCAAACACTTAAGGAGGATGGCCCCTGCTGTGAGGAGCTATAGTCAAAGGATAAAGAAGTAGACAGCAGTTGGGAAAGGGGACTATGTTGAGTTTTTATGCTGGTGTTGTTATAATGAAAGCAATGTAAAACTGCAACTCTTTTTAGTTGTAAATTGAGCATCTATGAGCTGGATATCTTGGAGACAATAAACATTAAGCCTCGCCATACAGTTCTTGCAGAGACCCTTTGCAGAGTAGGATCTCACTTCAAGATGCTAGGGTTTTATTCTAATCTCAAACCTGGATTACTGTACATTCAATTTAAGCAAAAATAACTGATACGGATATGAAATTCTCCTGAACTGTTGTGCTATTAGAGGTAGCAGAAACTTGGCTAGACTGTAGATTAAGGGGCCAGTACAGGATAACACTGGAAAGCACAAGTGATTTATTAAACTGCTTCTGGGAAATATCTTAAAACCAGCTAATGAACATTGGGAAATTATTCTGGTGTTTAAGTATGCCCTCCTCCCCATTTATTATCCTCTTGCTGGTATTTTTATTCCTTTTCTCCCGCTACTAAATTAGTAAATTACAAGAAACTGTCATTCATTTATGTATTTTTATCAGTGCAGAATGACATCATTTTACTTTCATTGCTCGTACTCACTGTGATTGAGCTTCTTTATATCTGTTTAGTGTCTTATTAAAGATATGGATCATCTTGTTCTTTATTGCAATAAAGTATCATTTTTAGTGCTAATTAGACACACGCGACTGTTTTCAGTGCTATTTTAAAGACAATATTAACAAGTCTTTTTTCAGAAACAGATTGATTAAAACCTAAACCAAGCAAACACAAGCAAAAACAAAGAAACAAAAAATAAAACAAACAAAAAAATCAAAACCAAAAACCAAGCACAACCCCCCCACCCAAATACAATTCCCTGCCACCTTTCTATTGCCTTTAGGAAAACAATTTCAGAAGTCCTGTAAGTGCTACATTTTGCCTGTTCCATTTGAGGATCTGAAATAACTTTAAAACAATTTAGATAACTCAGAAACAATTAAGCCTGCAGCAAGGGAGTGACTTGCTCTGTGTTACAGAACAAGTCACTACTGGGTTCAGGAATATAATTCAGGAATCCTGACTCTCGATCCCTTGCTCTAACCACTAGGCATGATTTCTCCTCCATTGGGTGTACGGTACTTATGAATTTCTATGTATTTGTTTTAAATTCTACTCTTTTTTTTTTTTAGAGATTGAATTGAGGCTATTGAGTTCTTTTTAAGTATCAGAGGAGTAGCCGTGTTAGTCTGGATCTGTAAAAAGCCACAAAGAATCCTGTGGCACCTTAAAGACTAACAGATGTATTGGAGCATAAGCTTTTGTGGCTGAATACCCGCTTTGTCAGATGTGACAAAAGCTTATGTGCCAAAATGTCTGTTAGTCTATAAGATGCCACAGGACTCTTTGTTGAGTTCTTTTTAGTCATTATTCTGTCATGTACATTTACAAATGGACAGTGTACATTACTAGATATTCTGTTACCCATAAAATGGAAATATGACTTCAATGATCATCATACAAAGAAACTAGATTTTCAAGGCACCATCCAAACAACTGCTTTTGTTTGGCATTGGTGAAAATTGGCTTCAGTGCAAAGGATTTTCCTTTATAATCTGTAACCTAGTACTCGGAAAAGTAGCAAAAATATCAAAATAAAGAGTTGCATCCTGGCACTAACCAGCTGGGCATAATATGGTTGCAAAAGAAAGACCTATACCATATATATCACTGAATGAGGCTGCTTTCAATATACTTTGAAACCATGGTAAAATTAAAAGATAATAATCATTCTTTGTATCCCTCAGGTGTGTTTTGATGTTTCCAACGTTCTGCAAATTAGTTTTTTAGGCTATATCTACACTACTGCGGGATCGACGCTGCTGCGATCAATGCACCGGGGGTGATTTAGCAAGTCTAGGGAAGACCTTCTAAATCAACAGCAGAGTGCTCTTCGGTCGACTCTGGTACTCCACTGGGAACAAGAGGCGTAAGGTAAGTCAATGAGAGAGTACCTGGGTATCACCAGCAGGCATGACAGAAAATCAGATCGATCATGTCTGCATTAGCAAGAAGTTCAGAAGATCCTTGCAGGACGTTAGAGTTAGAAGAGGAGCAGACGCGGCGTCCGACCATCACTTAGTAGTGGCCAGGTTGAAGCTGAAGCTGAAAAAGAACTGGATAGACGCATCAGACAGAAGAGTGAAGTACAACGTCAGCCTTCTGAAGGACCATAAGACCAAGGAAGATTTTGGAATGATGCTGAAGAGTAAGTTTTCAGTATTACAGGATCGGTCTGAGGAAGAGGAAGACAGTGTACTAAACAGATGGCAGAAAGTGAGAGAGACACTTAGGTCAGTATGCCAGGAAGTGCTTGGAATTAAGAAACACCAGCAGAAAGAGTGGATCACAGCAGAGACCTTGATCAAGATAGAAGACAGAAAGAAGAAGAAGGCAGCAGTCAATAACAGCAGGACTAGAGCAGCAAAGGCCAAAGCTCAAAAAGAGTATGCTGAAGCCCATAGAGCAGTGAAGAGGAATATCAGGAAGGACAAGAGAGTATGCGGATGAACTGGCAGCAGAAGCGGAGCAGGCAGCATACAGCGGTAATATGAAACAGCTGTATGATACTACCAAGCGACTGTCTGGAAAGTTCAGCAAGCCAGAACGTCCTGTTAAAGACAAGCAGGGAAAGTCTATAACAGGAATAGAACAACAGATGAACAGATGGGCGGAGCACTTTGAGGAACTCGTGAACAGACCAGCACCACCAAATCCACCAGATATCAACCCAGCCAACGAGGACCTCCCAATTAATTGCTATAAACCAACCACAGATGAGATCAGAAAAGCCATCACCATCATGAAGAATAGGAAGGCGGCTGGACCTGATGACATCCCAGCAGAGGCCCTGAAAGCAGACCTGGATGCTTCAGTGGAAATGCTGTATCCCCTCTTTGAGAAGATATGGGAAGAAGAAGTGATTCCGGTAGACTGGAAAGAGGGATATCTCATCAAAATCCCCAAGAAAGGAGATCTTAGCAACTGTGCCAATTATAGAGGAATCACACTCCTGTCGGTGCCAGGGAAGGTCTTCAACCAAGTCCTCTTAGAGAGAATGAAAGATGCCATTGATCCACAGCTACGAGATGAACAGGCAGGTTTCCGGCAGAATAGATCATGTACGGACCAGATAGCAAAGCTTCGCATCATAGTGGAGCAGTCTGTGGTGTGGAACTCCTTGTTGTACATTAACTTTGTTGATTATGAGAAAGCGTTCGATAGCATGGATCGAGAGACCCTCTGGAAGCTCCTTCGGCACTACGGCATCCCAGCAAAGGTGGTCAACCTGATCAAGAAGTCATATGACGGTATACACTGTAGAGTGATCCATGGAGGACAGCTTACTAACAGCTTCCAGGTGCAAACTGGAGTCAGGAAAGGATGCTTGTTGTCACCACTTCTTTCTCCTTGTCATCGATTGGATTATGAAGACATCCGCTTACGAGCGTAGGAACGGAATCCAGTGGACGTTGTGGACCCAGCTTGATGACCTGGACTTTGCTGACAACCTTGCACTCCTTTCGCACAGTAAACAGCAGATGCAAGAGAAGATCAACGTAGTGGCAGCCACATCATCACAGGTTGGCCTCAACATTCACAAGGACAAGACCAAGATCCTTAGGAGTAACTCCATCAGCAATGACCCAGTCACACTGAATGGAAGCCCCCTGGAAGATGTGCAGTCCTTCACCTACCTAGGTAGCATCATCGACCAGCAGGGTGGCACAGACGCAGACATCAAAGTAAGGATTGGTAAGGCAAGAGCAGCCTTCTTACAGCTCAAGAACATCTGGAGCTCTAGAGAGCTGTCTTTGGCAATAAAAATTTGACTGTTCAACTCCAATGTGAAATCATTCCTACTGTATGGAGCTGAAACCTGGAGGACAACCAAAACAACCATAAGTAAGATCCAGACCTTCATTAATAGCTGCCTCAGGAGGATTCTCCAGATCCGCTGGCCAGACACCATCAGTAACATCCACCTCTTGGAGAGGACCTGTCAACTCCCAGCAGAGGAAGAAATCAGAAGGAGAAGGTGGGGTTGGATAGGACATATACTACGTAAGCAGCCAACTAACATCACCAGACAGGCACTGCAGTGGAACTCCCAAGGCAAGCGGAAAAGAGGCTGTCCAAGAAACACCTGGCGATGCGACCTTCAGGCTAATAGCAAAAAAATGGGCTATACCTGGAACCAGCTAGAGCGAATGGCCCAGGATAGAGGACTCTGGAGATCTGTGGCTGGCGCCCATACCCCGATTGGGGTGACGGGCATGAGTGAGTGAGTGACGTCGACTAGTAGTGTAACTTAGATCGGCTTCCTGCAGTAGTGTAGACATGGCCTTATTTTATGTGTTAGAAGTTGGATGGAAGCACTGGTGATACAGTGGGCAAAATGCATTGTTTGTGACTGGTGACCCCTACATACAGTACTATACATATAATCTTCATAGTGAAGTGTTCCAAATATTACTTTAATGTCTAATGAGTTCCTAATGGATTTCTATCTATTTTTAGATGGTTTTCAAATCTGTATAGTTTGCATGAACAAACTGCCTCTTTTTCTAGCTCAGTTCTGCAGGAGACCCAACTGAGGATGCTTTTCTTCCAGAATCTGAATGTTTTCATCTTGCTAGACTGAATTTTCTTTCTTTGCATTCTCCTCTTACTTGTCTAGTCCAGGCAATATTTACCCCAGCCATAGACTGCAGACAGCAGCTCCCCATGTTCCATTTGCAGATCACATGCCAGAACATATAATTTTGGGGTGACAATATGCTGCAGTAACCCCATATCTGCTATATGATCCTCTTCTGCAATATTTTCTTGCACCTGGATTGAGAAAGGTATGAACAATGTGAGGGATTGCCCATATCAGTTTGAGAACTATTTGCATCTCTATTGTCTTGTGTGTTTACTGAATCTTGCTATTATTCAGTGCTTACTACATTGGCTGTGTATGGCACTCTGCCGAGAATGTGAACCCACAGCAGGCGAGGGGTGCTGTGGCAATAAATGACATCACCTCCTGAGTATCATAGCTTTGTATGACTGCTAACTCTCGAAGGCCCAGGTGACTGAATACAAGCTAGAGACAATGTATCCAGGCAGCTTGTGTTCCTAAAGCAAGGTCTAAATTTTCAAAATCTCCTCACCTTTGCTTGTTCCTCAACTGAGTGACCAAGCTCCTTGCAGCACATCCAGAGCATCCCTTTTAAAATCCATCTGACAGTGGTTAATTTCTCTTATGTTTGAAGCTAACAACATACTGGTTTTCTGATTTGAGCTTTTGTGTGTTTGTCACCTTTACTTCTAAAATAAATAGGCTTTCGCAAAAGGAAATCTGGCTTAGGAAGGCTTGAATATTGTCCTTTGTTAGCCACTGTCTCAGATAAGATAGCACATTCTTCAAAATAAATTTCCTTCTACATGTGGAAAATGTTATGGATATATTCCATGTATAGAAAATCGCTAAGAATTTGAGTCTATTACTATAGGTATTGATGGTTACAGATATTAGGTAACTCTGAGGTTGAGTGTTATGGATGCTGATTCCAGTCTGGCTTAGGTTCTAGCTCAGAGTGACATAGGATTGATAGTCTTATACTAGCTCTTGTGGGATATCTGTCTGTATCATGAAATCACCGCACAACTGAGCACAACTGGTAGGAGTTAGGTATTTGGCTTACATAGCATTTGCCTGTGAGATGGCTCGCTCTGGCTAGTGCTGATTACATTCTCACTGCAAGAGGTGCCAAAACTATACAATCAATCACCAATTGATCATATAAAAAATTAAAACAAAATCAGGTATTTTCCATTCTGCCTTTATCAGTTCTCTCAGGTGATGAAAATATTACAGAAAATGAGATTCTGTAATACAATAATTCCTGAACCTAACATATCAAAAAGTAGATCCTAATGTGATAGGCACTTTGTACAACCCTTAATCACTGCATTTATCTGCTATCTTTATCCATCCTCTGGCAATATTTTGTCCAATACCTATCTGTGCATCACTCCCTTTGCACTGATGAGATAACCTCTCTTTGTTTCTGATGCAATCTCTTAATTCATTACTAATGAGATAAACTGTAGCGTGGAAAAGAAAATGATGGCAAATAGTATGGTTGAGGATGGAGCCTGAAGTATTGTACTGTTTGCTCTTGAAATCTGCTTCCCCCATAAACCCTTCTCTCTTTTAGAAGAAGGGGCTTTATCATTGGGATCTGGTAAAGATTAAAATAAAAATCATGGTGCTAGATTCTAATCTTACTTACATTGATGTGAACTGGCAGCACCTCCACTGAAACTAATGGAGTTACAACTGTGTGAAACTTCTGAGAGAGCAGAATAAGGCCCATTAATTTACATGTGTTTTTTCTTTGACTCCCATTTTAATAGCTTAAACAAACTGTTCACTCAATATAGCAAATGAGGAATGTTTGCTGGAACTGGAAATATTTCTAAATATCTTCAAATCATTCTATTAGTACCTTTAAAAGAGCTCTGCTACTTGTCTCTTTCTGAAATTGTAAAGAGCTGTCGCAGAGCATTTGAGTGAGAATAACTACATTGAAATGCAGGTGAGTAGTTATTTGGAACTGCCCATACATCAAGAAGTAGACAAGAGGATCATTGGAGTCTCTGTTATGCCAGATAATTTTTTTTATTTAAAGGTTTTAAGTTGTTTGGACAATCAAACAAACAACTGGGCTGTGCATGGACAGCTGTTAATTTTCCCTCCAATCTTTGAGGAGATAGGAATCCTTCCATTCAGTCTAAATTTTGACAAAACCCAGAAATCATTTGTGAGACTTGACAAAAGAGACTTTCTCCTTAGCTCTATTGAAACTGCATTTGAGTAATTCTTGAAACACTCATGTTCTGGGATTTATAAACCACAATATACTATACCAAGCTTACTGGCCCTCTGAGCCACATACTATAATCTTCAGCAGTTTGAGAGCCGCAAGACATGCACAATCTTTACACATGTATTTTTAAAAATATTTTCATCCTACTTACTGTATTATGGCTAGAGCTAGATGCCTTGTAGGTCTTCATCCTGGTTGTATGTCTTTGGAAATCCAGTTGATATGTTGTCATCAAGGACATCAAGGTATAAAGGAGATTGGTCAGATGTCATAGAATATTAGGGTTGGAAGGGACCTCAAGAGATCATCTAGTCCAACCCCCTGCTCAGAGCAGGACTAATCCCCAACTGACCCCCTCAAGGTTTGAACTCACAACCCTGGGTTTAGCAGGCTAATACTAAAACCACTGAGCTATCCCATTGATTTGTAAGCACTTCATGATGTTTTGACTTTATGAACTTCATCACAGAGTACAGTGATTTACTGCAGCATTTTGTGCTGAAAATTGTCATCTTAACACTTGTTTTCTTGAGTTGAGGATACTTCGTTCCTGGTGCTTGCTTCCAGAACTCAATTGCAGACTGTGATTTATGCATTGTCTTTAGAGCTTGGTCCTCCTGGCATTCCAACAGTTCAATTTCTACTGTAGATGTTTCTGTAATCATAGTTTAGGGAATGGGACAGCCATCATTGATCACATCAACCATAAATGGGATTACAAGAAAGGTGAAGCAGAATTTCACCTTCTGCAAGTCTTCAAACCCTGGGCCAAAAGTCACCAAACAGTCTTTGTAATTTACTTCTGTATTCCTCGAGTTTGTGATCTTTTACTTGGTTGCAACATCAGCACTGATCTGGGAGATATGCCTTTCCATAAAGTGGCACAAAATTGGAATTTGCTTTATTAGTCATTGAAGTTTTGTGTTATTTGGATCTAAAATTACAACTACTTCTGAAATATTCTTAACAAATTGTCCATCACAATATGGATGTTTAGCATGAGCAATATTCCATGACATAACAAAACTAGCTTTGGTCCTTGTGTCAGTTTATTAACTGAATGCCAAAAGTAGTGTCTGTTGACTGTTTAGGTGTAATTTTAATGTGGTTAGCTGTTTTTTTTTTTTAAATTCTGATTCAGGAGGGTATTTAGATGAAAAGTTATTGTGATTATTTAGTAGTGACGTTTCACATTGTTTGCTTTGTAGTGAGTGAGTGATGTATTGCAAATAACGCAGAAGGGTTTGCCACCTTTAACAGTGAATGCAAAACCTTCCTCCCATTATGGCTTAAAACTTCAGTTTTCTTCTTCATACTTGCAGTTCTTACAATTTGGAGATGTCATTATCATCCATGAAATTAAGATAGGGTTAACACTTCAGTCTAAAACTATTCAAATGTGACTTATGAACAGTAAACACAGCCTGTATTCTGCAGAATGCAGGGAGATTCCAAGCACCCAGGGTCCACAAAGCACAATGTCTGAATACAGAATGATGCAATTTCCTGATATAATGCGCATGTGTGAGCTTCTCTTTCTGTTGGTTTCACACACACTATCTGATTCACCAGGGCTTAAATTCTCTTGAAATATTTCCCAGAGCTACCTCGTGTCATGAGTTCAGTCACAGAGACCCCTTTGAAGCTGTCACCTGACATTATGGAATTACCTTTGATCCCATTTTCTACTGCCAGCTTGGGACTCCAGAAACCTGCCTTATTGAGCCAGATGCGCTAGCCTGCTGCAACACAGACCCAGGTCTGAACCACACCCCTAAAGCTGCAGAATATAACCAAAAACTGCTTAGCAAGTCACCTATCTCCAGCACCCAGACACAAAGTTCCCAATGGGATCCATACTCCAAATAAATCTGTTTTACTCTGTATAAAGCTTATACAGGGTAAATTCATAAATTGTCCACCCTCTATAACACTGATAGAGAGAGAGATGCACAGTTGTTTGCTCCCCCAGGTATTAATCACTTACTTTGGATTAATTAATAAACAAAAGTGATTTTATTAAGTATAAGAAGTAGGATTTAAGTGGTTTTAAGTAATAACAGACAGAACAAAGTAAGTTACCAAGTAAGATAAAACAAAACAAGCAAGTCTAATACATTTAAAAAACTGAATACTGGTAAATCTCATCCTCAGAGATATTCCAATAAGCTTCTTTCACAGACTAGACTCCTTCTTAGTCTGGGCCCAATCCTTTCCCCTGATACAGCTCTTGTTAATTCCAGCTCAGGTGGTAACTAGGGGATTTCTCATGACTGCAGCTACCTTTGTTCTGTCCCACCCTCTTTTATATCTTTGGCATAAAGTGGGAATCCTTTTTCTCTCTCTGGGTTCCCACCCTTCCTTCTAAATGATAATCACCAGGTTTAAGATGGATTTCAGTATCATGTGACATGTTCACATGTCCTGTGAGACTTCAATTACTCACTGGCTGGTGCCCACATATACAGGAAGGCTTACAAGTAAACAGAGCCATTACAACCACTTGTCCTAGTTAATGGGAGCCATCAAGATTCCAAGCCACCATTAATGGCCCGCAGTTTGCATAATTACAACTGGACTTCAGAGTAATACTTCATATTTCTAGCTTCAGATACAAGAAAGATACATTCATACAAATAGGATGAACACACTTTGTAGATTATAAGCTTTGTAATGATACCTTACAAGAGACCTTTTACACTCATAAGCATATTTCTATAAACATATGGAGTGTAATGCCATCCCCCCCGCCATTCTCCACCTACTAGACTCAGGAGCGGGGAAAGCTTGGGGCTTCTGCCCTGTAGGAGGGGGATCTCAAAGGGTGTGACATTATCTGACTAAAATATAACCGTATAGATCATTGTTGTGACCACTGTTGTATAATTGCAACAAATCTTATGCAAAGTATGTTATGTAGGGTGTCAATGCAAAAGTTATGGTTTGCTGAATGTGATTATCCTATTTGTATGCATTCATCATTTTTGTATCTGAAATTATGAATATTGGCTGTATACCTATATTTCAAATGTGTTTGCTCCTGGGTAACACCCATAAGGTATTTACGTATAGTCTAGCCAGCACCTTGTGAAGAGAATATTTAAGTTGAAGGCTCATCAATGAACAGAATCAGACATAGAAGAAGCTTATCCACACCTGATGGGCTTTCCGGAGAATGTTTAGCAAATGACTAGAGGATAGCTAATGTGATGCCAATTTTTAAAAAGGGCTCCAGAGGTGAGCCTGGCAATTACAGGCCAGTAAGCCTGACTTCAGTACGAGGCAAACTGGTTGAAGCTATAGTAAAGAACAAAATTGTCAGACACATAGATGAACATAAAATGTTGGGGAAAAGTCAATATGGTTTTTGTAAAGAGAAATCATGCCTCACCAATCTACTTGAATTCTTTGAGGGGGTAAACAAGCATGCAGACAAGGGGGATCCAGTGGATATAGTGTACTTAGATTTTCAGAAAGCCTTTGACAAGGTCCCTCACCAAAGACTCTTAAGGAAAGTAAGCTGCCATGGGCTAAGGGGGAAGGTTCTCTCATGGATTTGTAACTGGGTTAATAGATAGGAAACAAAGGGTAGGAATAAATGATCAGTTTTCAGAATGGAAAGAGGAAAGAGTCCCACCAAGGGACTGCACTGGGACCAGTCCTATTCAACATATTCATAAATGATCTGGAAAAGTGTAAACAGTGAGGTGACAAAATTTGCAGGTGATACAAAAGCTACTCAAGATAGTTAAGTCCCAAGGAGACTGCAAAGAGCTACAAAAGAATCTCATTAAACTGGGTGACTGGGCAACAAAATGGCAGCTGAAATTCAATGTTGATAAATGCAAAGTAATGGACACTGGAAAACATAATTCCAATTTTACATATAAAACGATGGGGTCTAGATTAGCTTTTATCACCCAAGAAAGAGATCTTGGAGTCATTGTGATTAGTTCTCTGAAAACATCCACTCAATGTGCAGCGGCAGTAAAAAAAAGTGAACAGAATCATTAAGAAAGGGATAGATAATAAGACAGAAAATATTATATTGCCTCTATATAAATCCATGGTATGCCCACATCTTGAATACTGTGTGCAGATGTGGTCTCTCCTTCTCAAAAAAGATGTATTGACTTTGGAAAAGGTTCAGAAAAGAGAAACAAAAATGATTAGGAGTATGGAACAGCTGCCATATGAGGAGAGAGTAATAAGACTGGGAATTTTCAGCTTGGAAAAAGAAACTAAGGAGGGATATGATAGAAGTCTATAAAATCATGACTGGTGTGGAAAAAGTAAATAAGGAAATGTTATTTACTCCTTCTCATATCACAAGAGCTAGGGGTCACCAAATGAAATTAATAGGCAGCAGATTTAGAATAAACAAAAGGAAATATTTTTTCGCACAGTGCAAGTCAACCTTTGGAACTTCTTGTCAGAGGATGTTGTGAGGGCCAAGACTATAACAGGGTTCAAAAAAGAACTAGATAAGTTCATGGAGGATAGGTCCATGAATGGCTGTGAGCAGGGATGTGCAGGGATAGTGTCCCTAGCCTCTGTTTACCAGAAGCTGAGAATGGGCGACAGGGGATGGATGACTCGATGATTACCTGTTCTGTACATTCCCTCTGGGGTACCTAGCATTGGCCACTGTTGGAAGACAGGGTACTGGGTTAGATGGATGTTTGGTCTGACCCAGTATGCCTGTTCTTATAGTCTTTAATATGTGTAGTGGCCCCTACTATGACGCATTGAAGCATGAAAGGGGATGTGACCAGATCATGTGGTACTGAACTCCATCTTGTGTACCTGTACTTTTCCGTAAACTGTGCTGAGGGCTCTGCTTGGAACAATGAGTTTACCTCCATGTGAGAGAAGCTATAAAAAGGCCCTGGAAACATCTCCATTTTGCCTCTTTCCTACTTTGTTCTCTGGACTATGGACTTATACTAATGGGCGCATTCTAATCAAGGGACTGAGAACCTTCCAATCATTCGGAAGCAACCAGAGACTTGATTTAAGCCAGCAGTTTATGCCATCACTACTTCAAGCCTGATTCAAGTGCTTTGCAATTATTGTATGTATTTGATTATTTTAACCATTTTTAACTCTCAGATCTTTCTTTTCTCTTATAAATAAACATTTAGATATTAGTATTGGCAGCAGCATGATTATTGGGTAAGATCTGAGTTATATATTGACCTAAGTATGTGGGTGGTTCTTTTGGGATCAGAAGAACCCTTTGTTTGATGAAACTGGTTTTAAATAACCACTCATCATTAAGTCTAGTATCTATGTGTTGAACCCAGGACTGGAATGCCTAAGAAGGCTGCATTTCTGACTTCCAGTGTGGCGAGACAGAAGTTTACTTTTGTTGCTGGCTTGGTATAGCTTATGGACGAATAACCACAAGTTTCGGGGTGTGTCTGTTCTATTTCTTAGCAGTTTGTCCTGAATTTGGTATTCTCAGTTGTGACCCACAGAGGCATGGTGACAAGGGGCTTTAGCCCTGGTGGGGGGCACTGGGGCTCAGAGCTTCTGCACCTACTGAGCCAGGGCTTCTGAGACCCGCCTCCCCACAGGGCAGAAACCCCGAGGTCCCACCCCCCAAGTCTGGTAGGTAGAGAATTGGGAGGGAATGGAGGCCTCCAGGAAATAGTTCAAGAGAATTTAAGCCCTGAGTGGGATTACTAATTCTAGCCGCAAAGTGTGTTGGACCATAATTTCTCCGCAAGCTGCAATTTAATTGTAAAAGAGCCACATGTGGCTTGCTTGTAGAATGGGGAACGGATGCATTATGGCTATTATCCACCTTTGTGAAAAACCCTGTTTTTAGCATATGGAATAATGGAGCAGAGTGGTGCCAATTGTACGTCTAATCCATGAGTCCTCCCACTGGTATAAGGCAGAATCTCTCAGGGAGATTTGGGTTGAACGTGCTGTCACATATACTTCCCTGATCTGTTAAAAGGAATCTCTGTTTTCTCTGAGCACATGGGGACTGCCCCCAACAGCTTACACACCAAGGAGAGGGTGCTTTCCTGCAGCTCTTCCAAGCACCAAATCTGGCCCTATTGTTGTTGCGTAAGCCACATTGCAGCTATCGAAAGCAGCTCCTTAGCCTTTTGTTAACACCACAGGGCAGGATGTGGCCCCAAATGAAGGAGAAATCTGTTCACAGTTGTCATGTGTGCATATTTCACAATGGTCAGAGGGGTAGCCATGTTAGTCTGGATCTGTAAAAGCAGAAGAGAGTCCTGTGGCACCTTATAGACTAACAGACGTATAGGAGCATGAGCTTTCGTGGGTGAATACGTCCAACGAAGTGGGTTTTCACACACGAAAGCTCATGCTCCTCTACGTCTGTTAGTTTATAAGGAGCCACAGGACTTTTTTCTGATTTCACAATGGATCATTCAGTGCCCTCCATTGTTTGTAATAAATGGTTAGGAAATGGTTTGGTAGTGTTACAGTCTAGAGTGACATTAGACTTATAGACTGCAATACTGTGCATTGCCAATTTCCAAGCGTTAGGGAGTATTCCATCTTGTAATGGTATATTGGAAAGGAAAAAAATATAGAAGGAAAATAGATAGTAAGTGTAGCCAGCATCAACAAATGAGTTTCCAACTCTTCAGGACCTAAGCATCTACTTCATTTCATCCTAACCAAATGATCCAAAATGTCATTCCTCAAATTCTGAGAAATATAACGAAATATGTGAGAATGAGATCATTTAGCTAATGTACATGACCAGCAGAGCTGGCGTAATATGAGAAAAGGCCAGACCATATGGAGAAAAATGTGGGCCAAGGCCCGAGAACCTGGGTAAGAAAATGTTTTCATTAAGCACAATAATTATAGCCCTGCTGTCTATTAGTTATTGCTCCACGAAAAACCCAGGTTAGTATCTAATGTCTGATACAGTGGCTCCACCTCAGCTGGCGTAAATCTGATGATTAACCCCAGCTGTGGATCTGGTGATTATTCTGTGAAATTTTTTCATTTACCTAGAACTCTACAAAATGAAATGTCTATAGTAAATGTTTGAAAGTTAAACATTTATTCTTTTCTCATTTCATACCAATGTTCTTGGTGAGTTTAGTGCTTGTTGAAAGCAAAATAATAATAGCACTGGCTAAAGCAACGTATAATGCTGGCAGATGCTGTGCAATCTTTGTAACTCTGTCACAGTGTTTCAGTCCTGACCTGTATTGACCCCGCTAGTTAGATGCACACACTGCCAAATCAAAAGGTGAATTTGAGGTGTTGACAAATGGCTAGAGACAATAATGACGCCATCATATAAGTGCTTACTGGGTGACTTTGGCAAAGGAGAAAGTTGATAGTCTTTTCAGTCTCCAGCTAAGTCCATGCACACTTAAGGCCTAAGCAGGACATAATTAAGCAGATGTCTCTGGGGTGGGAGGTCTAAACAATAACAAGAACTGTTACAATAGTTGCCAAATCTTAGGATTTATACTTATTCATCTGAACATTCATCTATTATACTTACTGTAAAGAATGCAGACATATTCAGTCATTTTAAGTTGACAAGACGGGTCTACATTTTAAGTATGATCTAACCAGGTTAATCTAAATTGTTACAGAAAGCTATTACCCACATTACATTTTGCTAATAAAGTATATTAACTCAGACAGAGAAATACAACAAGGAACAGAACATACATTGTAAATGAGATTATATATTGACAATAAAAATTGATTAGGTATGGAAGCAAGTACAACTTCTTACAATCAGCAGAAAAAACACTGAGACTATTGATCACAAGGCATTGGAAAAATGATGTTTCAAATCCAGATCCTGTTTTCATAGCTTTAATAGTGAATTCAGAGTGAAAACAATCCAACAGCTGTAAGATATGGAATATAATTTTGTCATTATGTTACAAAATATATGGGCTGTTAGCCACAGAGCTGACCAGTGTGAGACTGTGTGAGGAATACTCCCTCCATACATGATTGTATGATAGTGCAAGTCTATCATATTAATTACAGGAAGTCATGTTTACTTTTGTAAATGTGGACTATGTACTCTGTAGAAATGAACTAGAAATACCTAGACTTCACTTCCAGCCCCAGTTGCTTTGGAGAGGCAAGAGGGTTAATAAGCATTTTTGGCTGCTACTAATGCAAATTTAATACCATATCTGATTTAATATGGCCAAAGGAATTTCAGAGCCCTCCATCCCCTGACACCATCAAGGAGGGTGGATGAAGAAATGGCTACAGTTCAGTCAAATGTAGCCAGAATTAAAGATCAGAAAGAATAGAAATGAACTTGTATAGGCCTATAACTTTTGAACAATGTTCTTTTGGGATCATACTGTATCTGGTACAAATTATAGGGTAATGTATTGAAACAAATCTAATTTTAGTTCTCTTTGGTTGCAGTTCAGAAATACTTTAGATATATTAGGGTACCTTCCATGAAAACGGTAGACGTTTTAAAATTCGAGCTATTTCATTGTCCTTTCTTTTGAAACACCTTTGGCACCTGGCTATTATATTGTAATTTATGGAGATTTTTCTTACTACCTTAAATTGATACTTACTAAATATGAGGATGAGAGGAAGCAGAAGCACTGCAATGCTGGGCCTCATTATGAGGCAGGTGCTCCAGGACTGTGAGTTGATTGCACCAAGTCGGGGCTCCTAGCCCCAGGACTGGCACTAGGGGTTTTAGCGCCCTAGGCGCATGGCAATTTTGTCACCCCACGTGCTGGTCCTGCAGCTCCGGTGTAGCTGCTGCAGTCGTCGCTGCAGATGGTCGGCTATTCTGTGGCTCTGGTGGAGCTGCCGCAGTTGTGCCTGTGGGAGGTCTATTGGAGCCACGCGAGCAGCCGACAGTCCCCAGCCACGACTGCGGCAGCTCCACCGGAGCCGACTGCCGCCCCCTCCAGCAAAACGACACCCACCAATAATCCTGGCATCCTAGGCGATTGCCTAGGCTGCCTAAATGAAAGCGCCGGCCCTGCCTAGCCCAGAAACTTCCTTCACTGCCCCACCACCCTTTCAAAGGAGATTGGAGAGGGTGATTGATCTTCTTTACAGCTTATCCCATCCTACGGTTTTGCAGATCTTCACAATAAGGCCAGCTAGCTGTGAGCTTTTTTAGAGAAGCTGGTTAACCCTTTCTTGACTTCCCCAGGGATGAAGTGTACTCGTTTAACTCCCTCATAGGAAAGGCACTGTGCAGAAATGACAAGTCCACCTAGGCATGGTCCTTCACTGGCTGCCAGTGCACTTGGAAGGAAATTCTATTCTGTATAGGTTTTTATTAGGGCTGTCAATTAATCGCAGTTAACTCACGTGATTAACTCAAAAAAAATTGTGATTAAAAAAATTAATCGTGATTAATCGCAGTTTAAATCTCACTGTTAAACAATAGAATACAAACTGAAATTTATTAAATATTTTTGGATTTTTTTTACATTTTCAAATATATTGATTTCTATTCCAACACAGAATGCGAAGTGTACACTGCTCCCTTTATATTATTATTTTTATTACAAATACTTGCAGTTGAAAAATAATTGAAACAAAACAGTATTTTTCAATTCACCTCATACCAGTTCTGTAGTGCAATCTCTTTATCATGAAAGTGCAATTTACAAATGTAGATTTTTTTTGTTACAAAACTGCACTTTTGTAGCTGGCATTGCATGGTATTTACATGCCAGATATGCTAAACATTTGTATGTCTCTTCATGCTTCAGCCACCATTTCAGAGAACATGCTTCCATGCTGATAAAAGCAGCAAAAAATCCTGTGGCACCTTATAGACTAACAGATGTTTGGGACCATGAGCTTTTGTGGGTGAATACCCACTTCGCTGGATGCATGTAGTGGAAATTTCCTGGGGCAGGTATATATATATATGCAAGCAAGCTATAGATAACGAGGTTAGTTCAATCAGGGAGGATGAGGCCCTATTCTAGCAGTTGAGGTGTGAAAACCAAGGGAGGAGAAACTGGTTTTGTAGTTGGCAAGCCATTCACAGTCTTTGTTTAATCCTGAGCTGATGGTGTCAAATTTGCAGATGAACTGAAGCTCAGCAGTTTCTCTTTGAAGTCTGGTCCTGAAGTTTTTTAGCTGCAGGATGCTCACCTTAAGATCTGCTATAGTGTGGCCAGGGAGGTTGAAGTGTTCTACAGGTTTTTGTATATTTGCATTCCTAATATCTGATTTATGTCCATTCATCCTTTTCGGTAGAGACTGTCCAGTTTGGCTGATGTACATAGCAGAGGGGCATTGCTGGCATATGATGGAGTATATTACATTGGTGGACGTGCAGGTGAAAGAACCAGTGATGGTGTGGCTGATTTGGTTAGGTCCTGTGATGATGTCGCTGGTGTAGATGTGTGAGCAGAGTTGGCATCGAGTTCTGTTGCATGGATTGGTTCCTGAGCTAGAGTTACTAAAGAGTTAGTTCATCTGCAAATTTGACACCATCAGCTCAGGATTAAACAAAGACTGTGAATGGCTTGCCAACTACAAAACCAGTTTCTCCTCCCTTGGTTTTCACACCTCAACTGCTAGAACAGGGCCTCATCCTCCCTGATTGAACTAGCCTCGTTATCTCTAGCTTGCTTGCATATATATAGCTGCCCCTGGAAATTTCCACTACATGCATCCGACGAAGTGGGTATTCACCCACAAAAGCTCATGCTCCAAAACGTCTGTTAGTCTATAAGGTGCCACAGGATTCTTTGCTGCTTTTACAGATCCAGACTAACATGGCTATTCCTCTGATACTTGATTCCATGCTGATGATACTCATTAAAAAAAAAAAGTGTTAGTCAAATTTGTGACTGAACTCCTTGGGGGACAACTGTATGTCTCCAGCTCTATTTTACCCACATTCTGCCATATATTTCATGTTATAGCAGTCTCAGATGATGACTCAGCACATGTTCTTTTTAAGAACACTTTCACTGCAGATTTGACAAAATGCAAAGAAGGTACCAATGTGAGATTTCTAAACATAGCTACAGCACTTGACTCAGGGTCTAGGAATCTGCACTGCCTTTCGAAATCTGAGAGGGATGTGGTGTGGAGCACGCTTTCAGAAGTCTTAAAAGAGCAACACTCTGATTCAGAAACTACAGAACCTGAACCTCCAAAAAATTAAAGTCAACCTTCTGCTGGTGGCATCTGACTCAGATAATGAAAATGAACATGTGTCAGTCCGTACTGCTTTGGATTGTTGTCGAGGAGAACTTATCAGCATGTATGTACGTCCTCTGGAATGGTGGTTGAAGTATGAAGGGACATATGAATCTTTAGCACATCTGACATGTAAATATCTTATGATGCCGTCTACAACAGTGCCATGAGAAAACCTGTTCTCACTTTCAGGTGACATTGTCAACAAGAAGCGGGCAGCATTATCTCCTGCAAAGGTAAACAAACTTGTTTGTCTGAGTGATTGGCTGAACAAGAAATCAGGACTGAGTGGACTTGTAGGCTCTAAATTTTACACTGTTTTTTTGTATGTAATCCTACATTTGTAAGTTCAACTTTCACGATAAAGAGATTGCCCTACAACACTTGGATTAGGTGAATTTCTTTTGTTTTTTACAATGCAAATATTTGTAATAAAAATAAATATAAAGTGAGCATTGTACAGTTTGTATTCTGTTATAATTGAAATCATATATTTGAAAATGTAGAAGACATCCACAAATATTTAAATAAATGGTATTCTATTATTGTTTAACAGTGCGATTAATCGCGTGATTAATCGTGATTTTTTTAATTGTACGATTAATCATGATTAATTTTTTAATTGCTTGACAGCCCTAGTTTTTATACTATGCTCATCACCATCGTATCTGAGCAGCTTCCACTAGTGCCGTATGTAACATTACTGCACATCTGTGTAGAACTCTAGGACCAAATACAAAAGCATTGTGCAGTGAGTCATATTCATCCTCCATTAAAAGCAGTTTGAACAGTGTATGGTTGGTAATGGGATAGCCCACAATATGGTAGCAGACCGAGTCAACAACCCACTTCATAGTCTCTGTAACAATCATTTTTTCATGAAGGAAGCGTTTGCAGCTGAAGTATAGGGCTGGGGGTTCTGAGGTCAGTTTTGGGCGTAATTTAGGCTGCTATCTTTAAATTTGGGAAAAGTGTTCTGGTTAAAATCTGAACAATTCCTACTTCCACCCTCACTTATATATGTCACTTTGCTGTGGGCCATCCTTCAATGAACATACCGTGGAGGAATGATCACTTTTAGATTTAAGAATCTCGATGGTTTGTCAGTAGATGAAGCCTTAAAAGATGAAGGACCTTACTAAGCTATAAAGATGGGAGCGATTATTATTTTGTATTCCAAAGTCAAAGAAACTTCAATGTAAATGAATATACATCGATCATAGATATGGCTCTAAAACAAAGAACTAGAGAACATTTTGTTTTAACAGCGACGTTCCGACATTGTATTACATTAGTACCCCGAAGACAAATCTGATTTTGGCTGGTTTGTAAGTATTTATTAAACTGTTGATAAAGTGATATTCACATTTGTACATTTCTTTTATTAATTACTGTCATTTGGACAAAGTCATAGAAGATGCATTAAATTTACAAATATCTGTTCAATAAACTTTGTAATAATTAACATGAATTTATCTGCCATGATGAGATTCATGTTCAACAGTAATTTGGAGAGTCCATGTGTGGTGGGTGGAACCACACTTCAGGGATGCTAGCCCACAGCTCCCCCCCTCCCCATCCCATGGTTGGATCCCTGAGACCCCCTTCCCGCCCCTCAACCAGAGGCTCCCCAGGCCAGCTGGAGCCCTGATCCTGCCCACAATTTTGCCCGGAGGAGCCCTGGGCCAGTTGGAGCCGTCACAGCTGCACCTCTGCTTCGCAGACCCCAAGCCGCCCTGCGAGAAAATTCAAAAGCTCTTCTCCTTTCTGGAAGAAGAACCTGAGCTTATGATATGCCCCATGCAGGTTCCAAGGAGGCTGAGGAGGTAGTATGTGTTACTCAGGCTATGTCTACACTACGCAACTTTTAGCAACATGGTTGTGCCACTACTGCCATGCCGCTAAAAGGTGCACAGTGTAGCCACTGTTTGTTGGCAGAAGTGCTCTCTCCTACCGACAAAAAAAAAAATCCATCCCCAATGAGCAGTGTTAGCTTTGTCAGCAGGAGAGCGCTTCTGCCAACAAAGCGCTGTTCACAGTGTCGACAAAACTGTCGTTGGCAAAACTTCTGTCTTTCAGGAGGGTGTTTTTTTTTAACACCTCTGAACAACAAAAGTTTTGTTTTTCACTTGCCAGTGTAGACAAAGCCTCAGCTTTCTGGGTTCATCAGTAATCTCTCTGGAGTCTAGGGAGATTATTAATGAATCCTGGAAGCTGAGTAACACATAGCGCCTCCTCAGCCAGCTTGAAACTCGCATGGGGCATAATAAAAAGCAAAAATTTTCCCCGCCAAACCCGCAGCTGGGGTCTGGCAGCAGCAGCTGAGCCAAGGGAGGCTATTATACCGGCTGCCCCTGGAAGAGTCCAGAAATCAGATCTTTTTGGATGCAAGCATCTTTCCGAGCAGGAGATAGCTGCTTTCAGTATTTACAGAGGTTCATAATCGGCTTTTCTTCATTTAAGGACCTGACTAATTAAAACATAACACTTTTTTCTTGGCCATCTCAAAGTTTTTATATGATCAGTGCAAAAGATTTTGGCATCCCTGACTTGAACTTCTATGATGTCTAGATTAAAACTGAAAGATTCAACCACAACCAAAAACCAAACTGAAACTGGGATGGGTTTTGGGTTCTATGGGGTGGAAGCCAACAAAAACAATACAAGGCCCCTTTCTATTAAAGATGCTCTCTAGTCACCATATCTGCTAAATGCTTCAGGTAAATGACAGCTAAGGAGCTAAAAATATTCACACAGTAAAACAGTGAAGGAGTAGAGCAGGTTGAATTTGATTTATCAAATTTTATTTGATCTAAAATAAAAATAAATTCTGGATGTATGTGCAAGGGAGTTCCCTTTATATCCACCGCACCTGACAAGATGATAATTATAGATGGTTTCCTACAGGCTGGGGACCTCCATGGACAATCACACAACAGAAAGCACTTGGACCCGCTGGGAAGCCAGAATGCACATAAATCTTCTGGAACTGAGAGCAGCATAAGAGGCTTGTAAAACATTCCTACCCTTCACAGAATTCCAACAGAACCTGCTAATATTGGACAACATAATTACTATTTTCTATATAAATGAGCAGGGCTGTGCACATTCTGTCGCTTTATGTATAGAAGTGGTCAGCTTATGGAACTGGGGCGTATGCCGAACCACATCATTCTATTGGCAGTGTGCCTCCCAGGCACTCAAGAATTCACAGGCAGACAGCCTCAGCAGGCATTTTGCTACCAATCATGAGTGGAAGTTCTGGAAGTTATGCAATTTGGTAGTAAAGAGCATCTTCATTCAGTGGGGAGCTAGCATCTGGGACATGTTTGCCTGTCAGGCATCCAGGAAGTGCAACATATATTGCTCCCGGGGAGCTAAAGGTCAGTGCTCCATAGGTCATTGCTCTCCTTGTACCTTGGACAGAACACTTCGGTTATGCCTTCTCTTCCATCCTGCTACTACCTCAGGTTTTATGGAAGATTCAACTAGATGGGGCACTAATTATCTTCATTGCCCCCAGATGGCCAGGACAATTCTGGTTTCTGAGCCTCCTGCAAATGTCATCCTGTTCATCTATCAGCATTTGGACCCTTCTGGATCTCTTTTCTCAGAAAAATGGCATGGTCAGGCATCCCAACTGTGATGTTCTTCATCTCACAGCTTGGTTTTTGGATGGGTGTTGAGCCAAGTATGTTCCTGCTCTGAAGCTGTGCAAATCATTCTTAATAACAGCAGAAAAGATTCCACAAGAAAATATTACCTAGCCAAGTGGAAAAGTTTCTCTGTCTGGGCCCAGCAAAACTATATATCTCTAGAGACAGTGGATATTCCTGCTTAGTCTCAAGATGATGGGCCTTTCTCTTAGCTCACGGTGGGTTCACCTGGTGGCAGTTAGTGTGTGTCACCCAACAATGGACACTTACTCGATCTTTACCCACCTAGTAGTAGCCACATTCTTGAAGGCTCTGATCCCGGGATAATTTCTGCCAGTAAAGAAACCAGCCCTTCACTGTAATCTTCAGTGTTTTCAGCACTAACCGAAGCCACCTTTTGAACAGCCAGCTACATGTTCCAGGTCTGACCTTTCAGTGAAGGTTGCCTTCCTTACTGCCATCACCTCAGCCAGAAAGATAGATGAACTTGGGGTCCTACTGGCAGATCCAGAATACACAATATTCCATAAGGATAAGGTCTCATTATGACTACACTGAAAATTCATTCCTAAGATAATTTTGGAATTTCACTTAAACAAGTTGATTTACTTACCTGTGTTTTTTTCCAAAGCCCCATGCCTCCAGCAATGAGAGGAGACTTCACAGTCTCAGTATGTCATGAGCATTTGCATTCTATCTGCAGAGAATGAAACAGATCAGGAAGTCAGCTAGACTGTCCATTACTGTAGCACAATGAGTACAAGGACAAGTTGTATCTTCTCAGAGGATCTTGAAGTCGATCTCCAGCTGTACCCTATGTTATCAGTTGACACAGCTTCCTGAGTCAAATGGGGTAAGGGCTCACTCTACAAGGGTACAAGCAGCCTTACTAGTATCACTTCAAGAGAGATGCTTGCTTGATATTTTCAGGGTAGCTACATGGAGTTCCATCCACAAGTTTGTGAGACACTAAGCCTCGGTCCAGGACTCCACTGCTGATGCATCCTTTGGAGGCAGCGGTTCCATAAGCACCTATACTGTCTTCATCCTTGCACCCTCCTCATCTCTGAGTACTGCTTGCCATTCACCCACAGTGAATACACTGAAGGACCAGCAAGTGAAGAAGAAAGGGAAGTTAGATACCTTACTGGAACTGAAGTTCAAGGTGTGTGTTCCCGATCTGTATTCCACTACCCATCCTCCTTCCCCTCTGCTTTGGATCATGACTAGATTCATGATAGACAATGAACTGGTTCATAGCCCCAGAGGGACACAGGCATGGACCAGTGAACACTGCTTGCAAGAATTCTTTGGTCTCAGGTGCATGGAGCAACTACACATACACAGTGAAATACACAGGGACCACACATCTCAAAGAACTCCAGTTACAGCAAGCTAGGTAAATTCCCTTTTTCTTTCATTCCGTTTTATTTATTAATTTATTTTTGCATACATGGAAAAAAATCTGAACATTTTCTAACAAAAGAAAAATGAACTTCCCTTTCCTTTTTTGGGGTGGGGTGGGATGGGGTGAGGGGAAACAGGTCATTAAATGGGTGGAATGTAACCAGATCTACTAAGAAGGGAGAGGAATTGCAGATTTTTTTAAAAAAATAACAAATGTCAGTTAGACACCTAACTCTAGTTTGTAACATTTGAACATTTATCTTATTGTCTGGAAGAAAGGGAATAACCAGAAATGACTGGATGCTATGAAAAAGGGAATGCTACTGACTATAATGAAGATCTTCCTTGAGAGTAAGATGTATTAGGTTGTGAAATTCTCTCCAAGAGCATGGGTGGAAGATCCATTAATGGAAACATTCAAAACTAGACCTGACAAAACACCAGTAGATGTACTGTGGAAAACAAAACTGCATTGATATTAGTTTCTCTTACCCAAGTATCGGCCCACAGCCAAACCCTGAGAAAGTCCCCTGGTGAGGGAGTTATGAGTACATTTCATCCCTGGGGAAGTCAAGAAAGGGTTAACTAGCTTCTCCACAAAAGCCCACAGCTAGCAGGCTCTATTGTGAAGATCTGCAAAGCAGTAGAGTGAGATTAGCTGTAAAGCAGATCAATCACCCTCTCCAATCTCTGAAAGGGTGGTAGGACAGTGAAGGATGTTTCTGGCCTAAAAGCCCTGACATGATGCAATCAACTCTCAGTCCAGGCGCACCCACCTCACAGGGTATGGCTACATTTGGAATTTCAAAGCGCTGCCCCGGCAGCGCTGTGGGAGCGCTGCCGTGGCAGCGCTTTGAAGTGTGAGTGTAGTCAGAGCGGCAGCGCTGGGAGAGAGCTCTCCCAGCGCTGCATGTAAACCACATCCCTTACAGGTGTAGCGTGCAGCGCTGGGAGCCGCGCTCCCAGCGCTGCTGCCCTGATTACACTGACGCTTTACAGCACTGTATCTTGCAGCGCTCAGGGGGGTGTTTTTTCACACCCTAGTTGCAGCGCTGTAAAGTGTGAGTGTAGCCAAGGGCATAATGAGGCCCAGCATTGCAGTGCTTCTGCTTCCTCTCATCCTCATACACTATAATCAAGCGGATTGGAGATCAGCACTTTTAACTAAGGGTATGGCTACACTTGCAGCTGTCCAGTGCTGGGAGTTAAATATATCTTCGTACAGCTGAGTAGGGAAAGTGCTGCAATCTGTCCACACTGACAGCTGCCAGCGCACTGTCGTGGCCACATTTGCAGCATTTGCAGCGGCGTAGTGAGTGGTGCATTATGGGCAGCTATCTCGCAGAGCACCTCTTCCCATTCTGGCCCCGTGGGTTGTGGGAAGGGGGCAGAGGGTACAGGGCATTCTGGTTCCTGTTCCAACGCCCCGTGATGCATTGCTTCACGTCCCAGCAATCCCTGTGTTTCCGTCCACATTTGGCGCCATCTTTAAATGGTTTCTGTGCAGCGCGATCTGTGTTCCATTTTGATCTGCAGAAAATGGAGCCCGAACTGCTGAGGAGTATGCTGCTGAGTCTCGCCAGCACATCACGTTTGGCAGTTGAACTATTCCTTAAGATCCAAAATGACAGCGAGGAGTCCGACAATGATAGTGAATCATGTAATGCGTACGACACGAAATTGCTTGTGGCATTCACGGACATGCTCAGCACCGTGGAACGCCGCTTTTGGGCTCGGGAAACAAGCACTGAGTGGTGGGATCACATCGTCATGCAAGTCTGGGATGACAAGCAGTGGCTGCAGAACATTCAGATGAGAAAAGCCACTTTCATGGGACTGTGTGAGGAGCTCGCCCCCACCCTGCGGCGCAAGGACACGAGATTGAGAGCTGCCCTGCCAGTGGAGAAGCGGGTGGCTATTGCAATCTGGAAGCTGGCAACTCCAGACAGCTACCGATCGGTTGCGAACCAGTTTGGAGTAGGAAAGTCGACCATTGGAATCGTGTCGATGCAAGTTTGCAGGGCCATTAATTGCATCCTGCGAAGAAGAACCGTGACTCTGGGGAACATGCAGGACATTGTGGATGGCTTTGCACAAATAGGTTTCCCTAACTGTGGAGGGGTGATAGATGGGACGCATATTCCTATTCTGGCATCCCCCCACTAGCATCCGAGTACGTTAATCGGAAGGGGTATTTCTCTATGGTTCTTTGGGCGCTTGTGGATCATCGTGAGTGTTTCATTAACATTAACGCAGGCTGGCCCAGAAAGGTGCGTGATGCACTTATCTTTCGGAACACTGGCCTGTTCAGGAAGCTGCAAGCTGGGACTTTTTTCCCAGAGTGGAAGATCACAGTAGGGGACGTTGAAATGCCCATTGTGATCCTTGGAGACCCCGCTTACCCCTTAATGCCATGGCTCATGAAACTGTACACAAGGAGCCTTGACAGCAGCAAGGAATGGTTCAACTGTAGGCTGAGCCAGTGCCGAATGATTGTGAAGTGTGCTTTTGGCCGTTTAAAGGGTTGCTGGTGATCTCTATATGGGAAGCTGGACTTCGGCAAAAACGGCATCCCCACAGTTATAGCCACGTGCTGTACCCTCCATAATATTTGTGAAGGGAAAGGTAAAAGATTCAGTCAGGCATGGACCTCCGAGGTTCAATGCCTGGAGGCTGAATTTGCACAACCAGAGAGCAGGGCTACTAGAGGGGCCCAGCACACAGCTGCAAGGATTAGGGATGCCCTATGCGGGAGGAATTTGAGGCTGAAAACCAACAGTAATGTTTGGTGCCCTGCATAGGAGTGAAGTGCAGTGGTTACAATGTTAGTAGGAATCTGTGTTTGCTTTCCTGGGCTAAGGTATCTTTTACTTTATGCAATAATAAAGAATGTTTTCAAAGCAAAAAAATACATTTATTGAAAAGAAAATTAATTTATTGAAAGAAACTTCTTGGGAATCAGAAAGGGCAAGGGGGTGGGGTGGGGAATGGTACAATCACAGATTTGCATATGTCTTGTCTGGAATGTTGTGCAATGAGTGCTGCACTTCAGGATGGCTATATTGCATGGTGATGGGGGTTAGTGCTGAGGGTAAGGGCTGGTTGGTGAACATACAGGTGCTGGAGGCAGGTGGTGGTAGTAAGAACCCGGATGTTGGGGAAGGGGGGTTGGAGCTGACATGGGGACACAAGGGAAAGAGCTTTGGGGCAAGGGCTGCGGGGGGGAGGCAGGAGCTATAGTGCTCCGCCTGCATGGCTACAAGTGCCTGGACAGAGTCCGCTTGGCGCTCCAGGATGCTTATCAGCCGCTCCATGCTTTGCTTCCAGTGTGCTGCATTTTCCTTGCTTTCCCTCTCCCTCCACTCCTGCGCTTTTTGATTCTCTGTGACAGATTGATGCATCACTTCGTGCAGCATGTCGTCTTTGCTTTTTCGTGATCTCTTACGGAGTTTTTACAGTCTCTTAGCCAGTGATAACATGGACAGCCGAGATCTCAAGGTTGTATCTGTAATGGCAAAATGCAACACTTAACAGAAGCAGCATTGTTTATACCATACAGAGTAATGATTCCCTTGCACTTAAGGAAGGAACACACAGTCTACACAATAGCATAATTTTCCTATCCCAAAGAGAGCACACGGGAGCCCCGAAATGGTGAGTAAGGGGGACTGATTGTTTCAGGGCTATACTGTCCTCTGGGTTTCTATGCCTTGGGGAGAGCCAACAGCTGCAGGGGTCACCTACACTCAACACTATCCTAACATTTTCCACAGGAGTTTATCCTGGAAGATATCCCGCTGCTGAGGGTTACCTGGGAAGCAAGGGAGGGTCTTCTACTGCAATGCAGCTTCCGCTCTGGCTCCTATGCAGCTTGCCTGTGTGCAGCAATGGTCCCCCCCCACCACTTGCGGCACAGTGGTGCGGACACGTTAGCTTGAAAGGGACAAGGACCATAGTGGCTCTCCCAATAAACCTGCATTGCCCACGTTCTGGATGAGACTTTTGAAGAAATTACCTAGGCCGATTACTGCTATGTGATAGACCACATCAATGCGCTATTCCGCACTTAGGCATGCATGCTTGCAGCCCTAACCTTCCTCTCCCGAAAAATTTCCATCCTGAAAATAAAAGCCACTTACAGGGGACCTGCTCCTCTGTTTGTCCTCCACCAAGTACCGGCTGCTGCGATTGGCTACCTTCCTCCTGGTTTGAGAAGAGCTCCTGGCTGCATGCCTCCAGGGACTCCGGGGTGTCTCCCCCCACCCCAGTACCCTCACTCTTGCTTTTCTCCTCCTCCTCCCCCCGAAGTGTCCATGGTAGTCCTCGGAGTGGAGGTGGGGTCACTCCCATGTATCGTGTCCAGCTCTTTGTAGAAATGGCAGGTCGTACATGGGGGCAGCACCGGAGCGGCAGTTTCCCTCGCGGGCTTTGCAGTAGCCACTCCGCAGCTCCTTCACTTTAACCCTGCACTGCAGTGCGTCCTGGTCATGGCCCCTTTCCATCATGGCCCTTGATATCTGCACAAAGGTATCATAATTTCTATGGCTGGAGCACAGCTGGGACTGCACAGCTTCCTCCCCACAAACACGGATGAGGTCCAGCAACTCACCATTGCTCCACGCTGGGACTCGTTTGGCACGTGGAGGCATGTTCACCTGGAAAGATTCACTGATTGCACTCCACACTTGGCTGAGCAAACAGAAAGGGAATTTTTAAAATTCCCGGGGAATTTAAAGGGCGGGTCTGACAGTTGGTCACCTGAGACCAGGGCAGTAGAGTTCAAACTGATGAGCAGAGTGGCTAGAACAGGCATTCTGGGATACTACTGAATACTTCTGGAGGCCAATCACAGTGCTTTGGGTGGACACAGTGCCGGTGCAACGCTGCACCAGCAGCGCTATACTCTTTATTTGTCTTATGGGGGTGGAGTACAAGCAGCGCTGCAGTCGCAGAAATACAGCACTGTATGTGCTTTGCCAGTGTGGACGGGGAGTGAATTACAGTGCTATAAAGCCACCACCAGTGCTGTAACTCTCAAGTGTAGCCAAGGCCTAAGAGTTAAAGCACTGCAGTATTTTCAGTAGTCGTGAAATCCTGCAGTACTCAGAAATGAGGAGAGCTGGAAAGGAAAGTCAAGATGGCAGTCTGATCAGATGAGGTGGTAGAAATGAGTCTGAACTTTTCTTCAAATAATGAGCAATGCTGAGCCAATAAATGTCCCCAAATTGTTTCCAAAACTGAAGCAGGGTAACGATCTGTTGCAAATCTAGAGAAAATTTACAGAATTTTACCATTTTATCGCCAGTGACAGTCTATAAAATGAACCAGTATTACTATAATAGGTCAGTATAACACCTTATGGTTGAAAGAATAAAAGCCATTCTGTTCCATCCTTTTTTGACAATAACAGCTGTTTCTGTTATAAATGATTCAACATGAATTATTTTGTGGTCTTATTTGATAACTGTAAAAATAATATTTCTCCCTCGGCAACTCAGCTGCATTGAATTTTATAGATGGAATGCTCTGCTATAAAAGAGACATTAAATATGTGCATTTTAAAATTCAGAGGATTGTTTTCTGGGAAGAAATTAATTTTTACATCTATATCATAGGTTGTACAGTGAGATGGGACATTACTGGGATTTGCAAAGATGCCTATTAGATTCAGGTGCACAATTCCCATTGAATTTCAGATGGTCATCCCATCCCACATCCATCACAACTCCACTTGTATGAATGTGTTTTGATTTGTTTTCCACCAAATGGGCAGATAAACAGTCACTGGGATTGTCCCACTATGCAATACAGTAAATTGATAGGAAACTTTCTCTTTACTTCAAAGGCCCATAGCAACTAAATGCTAGCTGGTAATTCTAAATTTCATAAACAGGGACACTAATTTCCCAAGGTAGTATCTTTATAACATATACACACTAGTTTTTGTATGTGTTATGTAACACAACAAAAAGAACTTCTGAATTTTTAATTTAAAGAGCCTGGAATTATCTACAAGATTTTTTTCAACTATTTCCAGTCTATATCATCCATATGTTGTTTGAAGTGTTGTTGTCGCCATGTTGGTCCCAGGACATTAGCGAGACAAAATGAGTCTTTTATTGGACCAACTTCTGTTAGTGAAAGAGACAAGCTTTTGAGTTTACACAAAGCTTGTTAGGTCTGGGAAAGCTACTCAGTACGTCACAGGTAATACAAGGTGGAACAGATTGTTAAGCATAAGGAGTTAATGCGTGTTGCAAGAGACCTTTCAATGTGAAGTGAGCAATTAACACCTTTGAATGAAGGACAAAGGAAGATTAGTGGATTACTGATTGTTGTAAAAACAACCAGGAGTTCGGTGGCACTTTAAAGACTAACAGATTTATTTGGGCATAAACTTTCCTGGGTAAAAACCCTCACTTCTTCAGATGCATGGAGTGAAAGTTACAGATGCAGGCATTATATAATGACACATGAAAAGAAGAGAGTTACCTCACAAGTGAAGAACCAGTCCTGACAGGGCCAATTCAATCAGGGTGTATGTAGTCCACTCCCAATAATAGATGAGGAGGTGTCAATTCCAGGAGAGGCAAAGCTGCTTTTGTAGTGAGCCAGCCACTCCCAGTCCCTATTCAAGCCCAAATTAATGGTGTTAAATTTGCAAATGAATTTTAGTTCTGCTGTTTCTCTTTGAAGACTGTTTCTAAAGTTTTTTTGTTCAAGAATAGTTACTTCTAAATCTGTTACAGAATGTCCAGGGAGGTTGAAGTGTTCACCTACTGGCTTTTGTATGTTACCATTCCTGATGTCCGATTTGTGTCCATTTATTCTTTTACGTAGGGACTGTCTGGTTTGGCCAATATACATGGCAGAAGGGCTTTGCTGGCACATGATGGCATATATAACATTAGTAGATGTGCAGGTGAATGAGCCCTTGGTGGTGTGGCTGATGTGGTTGGGTTCTCTGATGGTGTCACTAAAGTAGATATGGGGACAGAGTAGGCAACGAGGTTTGCTACAAGGATTTGTTCCTGGGTTGGTGTTTCTGTGGTGTGGTGTGTAGTTGCTGGTGAATATTTGCTTTAAGTTGAGTATTTGCTTCCGTAGTTGCTTCTGATTGTTGTAATAAACCATAAAGCTAGTGTCTTATTGAGTCCATGATTTTTAGTGTCTAGCAAAATTATGAATTTAAGCTCCCAGGCTCATCTTTTGAAGGTGTTATGCAGGTTTCCTTTGAGGATCAGGACTAAGAGGTCAGATATTATGTGATTATTTTGTGAAAAGTATTTGTCCATAGGTGTTTTTGTTTTTTATTAATTTTTCTTTGTGAGTTTATTTGAGAGCATAGTGATTATCTGGCATCATCCACATAGTTGTTGTTGGGGCATTTAGTGCCCTGAATGAGGTATACCACATGTTGTGATAGGAATGTGTAGGTTCTCGAAAGGTGTGTTGGTGGGGGTCTTGGTCATCATAGCAGTGGAGATATGTCATAGAATCATAGAATATCAGGACTGGAAGGGATCTCAGAAGGTCATCTAATCCAACCCCTTGCTCAAAGCAGGACAAATTCCCAACTAAATCATCCCAGCCAAGGCTTCATCAAGCCTGGCCTTAAAAACCTCTGAGGAAGGAGATTCCACTACCTCCCTAGCTAACCCATTCCATTGCTTCACCACCCTTCTAGTGAAAAAGTTTTTTCTAATATCCAACCTAAACCTCCTCCCACTACAACTTGAGACTCTTACTCCTTGTTCTGTCATCTGGTACCACTGAGAACAATCTAGAGCCATCCTATTTGAAACCCCCTTTCAGGTAGCTGAAAGCAGCTATCAAATCCCCCCTCATTCTTCTCTTCTGCAGACTAAACAATCCCAGTTCCCTCAGCCTCTCCTCATAAATCATGTGCTCCAGCCCCCTGTCTGCAGATTTTGTACCTGTGTTATGGCAGGGTCTGGTGCCACTTTTAATTGGTGTGTCTTGGTCTGTGGGGAGCTTGCTTCTGATGATGAGCTTGACCAAGTTGGAGGGTTGTTTGAAGTCCAGAAGAGGAGATTCAAAGAGTTCTTTCATGATGTGGTTCCCATCAAATATGGGTTGTAAATTGCTTAACGATACCTTGCATGGGTTCCAGTGTGGGGTGTTTAGGGATGGTTGTAATGAGCCATAAAACTAGTGTTTCAGAGACAATTTGTAATCTACTAGCCCTCCTTTGTCCTATGACTGCAGAGGTGTTAACTGCCCATTTCACTTTAACTAGTCTCCTTCAGCATATGTTAACCCCATATGTGTAACAAAAGTGAGACAGTGACACTCTGATTACTTTTTTCAGGGCTGAAGAAGAGCTCTGTGCAGCCTGAAAGCTTGTCTCTTCCACTAGCAGAAACTGAAAGAACGAGGAAGTGGGTTTTAGCCCACAAAAGCTTATGCCCAAATAAATGTGTAAGTCTCTAAGGTGCCACAAGTACTCCTTGTTCTTTTTTGCTGATACAGACTAACATGGCTACCACTCTGAAACCTAGCATAAGTTGGTCCATTAAAAAATATTACCTCATCCACCTCATCTCTCTCATGTCCTGGGACCAACACGGCTACAACAACACTTCAGATAACATGTGATAAAGCATGCAATGCTCATGGCTGTGGTGCATGAAGGACAGGTTTCACTATAAATCATCCATATATAGTGTAGCGTATGCAAACTAATTTAGACAAATGCAGGAAATAATCTGTCATAAATAAGAAAATTGTTAATATTATGCTGCAAAAATATTTCTTGGGTCAAAGATATTTTATACTGAGGATAAAATCTCTGTCACAATCAAATAAACTTTAAAAATACACAGTATTGTAGTCATGATTAATAATCAGAAAATAAATTTTATATTATGGCTAAGAACCAGAATTTTAACACATCCATCTTTAGAAGATTCTGTGTTCTCTTCATTTAAGAAGAATGGCCATTCAAAATGATTTTGGCCTCAGTCAATTAAAAACAAATATTTCACTGCAATCTAGACTGCATCATTTAGCCAGATAAAACACACTTGAGAGAGTGCTGGTATGAAATAATTCATCTTTTAAAGAAACAAATCTTCAGTTAGTATTCTGGGCCTAATCTTGCCCTTATTAAAATCAGTGGCAAACCTCCCATTGACTTCAATGTGAGGAACATCAATATCTTTATAAAGTTCTGGCAATTTTGGAAAATAGGATCTCCAGGCTTCTCTAGGTCTAGGAGACACTTTTTTTATTGCTACAGCTCATATTCAGTTTACAGCAATAATTCAAAGTCTACATAATCCTGTGTGTAACTCTTCTGTCAGGTGGTATTGGCAGCAACAAGGGCTGGGTTCAAAGTATAGAGGTTCCTCTTAATAATACAAAACAGAACCTCGTTGAGTCCCCACCTAGTGATCTGGGAAACCTAAGCACTGCATTAGGTGCCTCTAAGATGCAATGCATTCCCTTCTGCACACACTGAGTCTGTGTATAACAAAAGAGAACATTTATTAAAAGGGAAAAGGGAACTCAGCATTAATTTGAGAAAATGTCACAACTAGAACTCAGAAGCATGTGACCATAAGCAAACATCTACCCCAAAGTACATTGGGCAGTGTCCTTTGCCTCAGTTTCCCATCTTGCTGTGTGAAAGTCTGACAAATGAGGGTCCTTTCCCTCCACTGCACTTCACTCACAGGTGGTTGTCCTTGGTCAGTGAAGACCCAGAGTTCAGAGGTGCATTCATGTGGGTTCACCTCACACCCTGAAGTGGGGTGGGGAGGGTGGCTTTCAGCAGCGTCCCTGCTGCATGCCTCTGCAACTGGCTCACTGCTGCTGCTAGCTCTGCCAACATTTGTGGCAGCTGCTGCTCACCACTGCTGCCACTGTTTTCTCTGTCACCACTTGCCAGTCACTGCCACTTTCACGATGCCATGTTCTGAGGCTCCACACCTTCACCCAGCTCTTAGCATTTTCACTGAGTAGCAGGAAGCTCAGTGTTAGTGCAACCTCCACATTGATCTTTCTCTGCAGCACTCTCCCCCTATTAGATTGAACGCTTAGCCCCACTTATCAGTGATTCAGCTCTAGCAGTTACAGAACAGAAAAAGGAACTCTCAGTTGAGTCTAATCAGCTCTGTCTACAAACACTGGAGAGAAAAAGTCAAATAGTGTCCAGGATGCTAAGCAAAATCCACACTACCCAGTAGAAACATCTATCTCCATACCCTATCTCTTTCACTAGCATTTGGCATCCCTACCACTGCTTAGCAAATGAGGTTCCGTTTAGGGTGACCCCTTCAATCAGGGCATGCTAAGTACAGTACTGATGACCTTTACTCATACAATAAGGATGATAACATTTCATTCCCCCTGCATTCCATAGTAAAGTGAGTTGTAAGCCAAAATCAGCCGAAACTGTTCACTTTGGCAAAGCAGATCCATCCACCGAGTACCTAGGCAGAATACGTATGTCTATGCAAATTCTTTTTCCCCTAGTTCACCACTAGATGTGACCCTGTTTACATTCAGACCCTGCTTACATCTGCAAAGAACTAGGTGTCATTGCAGTGCCAACTATGAAACCTAGTAACAGCAGATTTCCAGCTTTAAATGGTTCTCCAAAGTATTCAACTGCTATTTTGAAATCTGGCCCTCCAGACAGTGGTTCAGAGCCAGAAAATGGATGTTGAGGAAGTTGACAGATTACCGTCTTTGTTGTCTACTGAGTGTGGCTTATAGACAGTTTCCCTTGGGGGAGGAAACATTTGATTTTTTAGCTTTGGAGCAATACTCACTAAGGCTGCAGAGGCTCCAAGAAGAAAGTAGGGGCACACTAACAAATTATCAACTCTACAAGTAAACCAAAACCGAAACCCAAGTGTTTATACTGATTACTCAGTGCTCATCAAAGAACTCAGCAAGGATGCACTTTTCCATGGATGGGTATATGCAATTCAATCCTGAGTGGTGGAAGTGCCTTAATGTGGGGAGACCACAGGCACTCGAACCATGGCCCCAACCTCCCACCACTCCCGCTGAAGCTCCCCCACCCTTCTACTGCCCCTTCTCCCCAAACCCCTGTCCTCACACAGCCCCTTCCCCTCAAGACCTTGCCTCCGGCTCTCTCTTCTCTGCCTCTTACCCCCATTGCTCACCCTTAAGGCTGGTAGAAAAGTGGGGGGCCATGGCCCCCACCACTATATTCCTGTGCCTCTGAATTTAATATGAAGGAATAACTTTTGTAGCTATGTGCATTGTCCTTTGTGGAAAGGGACTAAGAGAAACAATTTTAGCTTCTGGGTCAAGTTGGCCTCCCAGTCAAGTAAATGGAAGTTTTAACTCTGGGAATAGGATACATATTTCACAATCTCTCTTTTCCATAATTGTAGTGATAAGTTATTTCTTTAATATGAATGACACAAACCCCACTGTAATTTTAGGTTAAATTGGGGGCGTTCCTGAAATTTGTCTCTGTTAGATGGTACAACTTGTGCAAAGTTCTTCAGTGTGAGTATTACTGTATGGAAAAAGACTATTTGTAAGTCTAGCTTCTTATCCAATGCAGAGAGTTTAAAAATGAGCTCTGGCAGTGTGACTTGAAGACTTAAATGGCCAGACATGAGTCTATACATGTTGTTTAATCCCTGAGTTTATAGCATTAGTTTTAGCTGGTAATAAAAAAGTTGCCTAATATCCTCCTTGACTGATCAAGTCCTTGTGGTAAAGTACACAGACAAGAGGTTATTCCTAAGGATTGTTCAGAATTGCCATAAATCAACTATAGTAAAATTGGTTGGGAAGTGACCTGAGCCTTTTTATCACCACTCTTAATTCTGATTGCATTTAAGTCAGAAGCTCTGTATGCCTTGACTACAGTTAATAAAGTTGCCAATTTTTGTGATCATTGGCAGAGAATATTTTTATTTTTAATGTTGGTGGACAGCCTAATGGACCAAAATGGAAGAAGAATTTGAATGTCCTGATTTTAATAAATAAGATGTACAATCACATGAAACAGTTCCTTTAAATCTTCAACTGAAGCAAACATAGATGCAAATGCCATGTGATTTGATTGCCAGTTAACCTTTGAAACTAAGGTGTTTTTTTTTTTACTTTGATACTAACAATGCTTTAAAAAAAATGTAAACTGAAATCTGATTGCAAATTGAAATAGCTTTTCTCCAGTGTTGCAATTTGGGTTTTGTCAAATAATATTTAATGAATATTGAGGTAATTTTCTTGTTAATAGCCTGGTCTTTTCTAGTTAATATCTACGATCATGATATACTGTTGGGTGCATATAATATATGGGAAGTTGGCAGGGTGAGCATTTCTAGCCATCCCTGTCAAAATATAATAGCTAGCTGGCCAGCTCATTAGTCTGCTTTTGATAAGAACTGTTATTCCAGGATTTCCTATCATTTAGAATTCATCCAGGCACACCCTTACTTACATGGGCAATCCTTACTTAGGTAGCCCTATGGAAGTTACATTGACTGACTGCTTGACAGAATAAGGATTACTTATATGTAGTAAGTGTTGCAAGGTCAGGCTCTCAATCTTCTAAACAAATCTGGGGCCCTGTCATGCATGCATTAAAGTCATAGGCAAAAGTCATTGACTTCATTGTGTCCACAATCAGGCCTTGGATTTGGATAATCTTTTATCCCATGGGTGAAATTAAGGTGTTACAAAAATGAAAGAGATGGAAGCATCTCTTAAATTAGAACAAGGGAGCAGGCTAAATATCTTTGATCCCCCTTTTCCATTTATGAGCAGATGTATAAAGTTTTCTGTGTGTAGGATCTTGCAATAGATACACTGTAGGTATAAAGATTCAAAAATGGTTTCTCAATAAACTCTGTTTAGCCTGTCCTGGAACACAAGTGAAAAAGGGTATTCAGTGGAAATACTCAGTCCTCCCTATTCCCATCCTAGAACCCTTTTATCCTTTAGTAATATTGCTATGCAACCAAAAATTGGTAGGTGTTTAGGAAAACATAAAGAAGCCTCCTTGAGCTAAAAGTAAAAATTTAAAGAAAACCAGTGTGGGCCAAGAAGCTCAGAAAGAAATCTAGCCACTCATATGTGTATCAGACTCTTCTCTCCGATCCCTATGATATATAAAACTCCCTACTGCATGCATCTCTGAATAATAGCAAGGCCTGATTATATTTTAAATATAGCGGTAAAGCAGAATTAATTACCACCATGCTGACCATGGAGGGGAAGAAGTCTAGGTACTTTAGCCATTTGGATGGCATTTTAGTATATTAGTAATCTTAAAATCCTAATAAGGAGAAACTATGACATCAATAACATTGCAAGGGACAAAAAAAGCCCATCCGTTTCTATTGATAAAGAGCACTTCTGTAAATAATACAGTGAAGATACTTGTACTGGCATTTGATTGGAATGCATAGAAATGTAGTGTTAAAAATTTTTCTCCCAGAAAATCCCAATGGAAAATATTAACCTTTAAACTCTTTTGGCCATTTTGAAAGACTGTTCATAATTTAATTTAGAGGTTTTAGGTTTCATAATGCCAGTTATTGTGTGAAGATGTCTGAACTGTGAACAGTATGCTTAACCACTTCCTGAGTAATCTTAATATGGAATGATCTCCTGTGCACCAAAAGCAAAGAGGCTTTGGAGAATTTGTTTATTTCTGAATTGTTCAAGAAGAGATTTTAATTTTTGACAAATGTTTGCACTCTGTAATTGTTAGACAAACACGTCATGCAAACAGGTTTCAGCATATTGGTTATTTCTGAATTGTCTCCACTGCATGTATTCATTCTTTGTTATTACCACTCTGTGACTGATCACCATAGTAACATGATAGTTTCTATTCCCTACTCAGTATTTTCTAAACTTTTGGAAGCTGAGTTCCCTTCAGGAAAATGAAATGAATTGTGCCGCCTCCTGCTGCCCCACTATATGCTTTCAGATATCTTCCCATCCTAATTTCCTGTGCCCCCCCCCCCCGGCTAGTCCTTTAAGCAGTGAAGTGGCTGACATTATTAACATTTGAAGTATCATCACTGACATCTGAATAAGGATACATTGGCATGAATGGGATAGCTCAGGGCTCAGAGGTATTGTTTCAGACTGTCTGCGGTCAGGCAGACAATACTTTATAGACTCATAGACTTTATGGTCAGAAGGGACCATTATGATAATCTAGTCTGACCTCCTGCACAATGCAAGCCACAGAATCTCACCCACCCACTCCTGTAACAAACCCCTAAACTATGTCTGAGTTATTGAAGTCCTCAAATTGTGGTTTGAAGACCTCAAGCTGCAGAGAATCCTCCAGCAAGTGACCCATTCCCCATGCTGCAGAGGAAGGCGAAAAACCTCCAGGGCCCCTGCCAATCTGCTCTGGAGGAAAATTCCTTCCCGACTCCAAATATGGCGATCAGCTACACCCTGAGCATGTGGGCAAGACTCACCAGCCAGCACCCAGGAAAGAATTCTCTGTAGTAACTCAGATCCCACCCCATCTAACATCCCATCACAGAATACTGGGCATATTTACCTGCTGATAATCAAAGATAGATTGCCAAATTAATTGCCATCCCCTGCATAAACTTATCAAGCTTAGTCTTCAAGCCAGATATGTCTTTTTCCCCCACTACTCCCCTTGGAAGGCTGTTCCAGAACTTCACTCCTCTAATGGTTAGAAACCTTCATCTAATTTCAAGTCTAAACTTCTTAGTGCCAAGTTTATATCCATTTGTTCTTGTGCCCACATTGGTACTAAGCTTAAATAATGCCTCTCCCTGTCTAATATTTATCCCTCTGACATATTTGTAAAGAGGAATCATATCCCCTCTCAACCTTCTTTTGGTTAGGCTAAACAAGGCAAGCTCTTTGAGTCTCCTTTCATAAGACAGGTTTTCCATTCCTAGAATCATCCTAGTAGCCCTTCTCCATACCTGTTCCAGTTTGAATTCATCCCTCTCAAACATAGGAGACCAGAACTGCACACAATATTCCAGATGAGGTCTCACCAGTGCTTTGTACAATGGTACTAACACCTCCTTATCTTTGCTGGAAATACCTCGCCTGATGCATCCTAAAACCACATTAGCTTTTTTAACGGCCATATCATATTGGCGGCTCATAGTCATCCTGTGATCAACCAATACTCCAAGGTCCTTCTCCTCCTCTGTTACTTCCAACTGATGTGTCCCCAATTTATAAACAAAATTCATGTTATTAATCCCTAAATGCATGACCTTGCATTTTTCATTATTAAATTTCATCCTATTACTATTACTCCAGTTTGCAAGGTCATCCAGATCTTCTTGTATGATATCCTGGTCCTTCTCTGTGTTAGCAATACCTCCCAGTTTTGTGTCATCTGCAAACTTTATTAGCACATTCCCACTTTTTGTGCCAATGTTAGCAATAAAAAGATTAGATAAGATTGGTCCCAAAGCCGATCCCTGAGGAACTCCACTAGTAACCTCTTTCCAGCCTGACAGTTCACCTTTCAGTACGACCCATTGTCATCTCCCCTTTAACTAGTTCCTTATCCATCTTTCCATTTTCATATTGATCCCCATCTTTTCCACTTTAACTAATAATTCCTCATGTGGAACCGTATCAAATGCCTTACTGAAATTGAGGTAAATTAGATTCACTGCATTTCCTTTGTCTAAAAAATCTGTTATCTTCTCAAAGGAGATCAGGTTGGTTTGGCACGATCTACCTTTTGTAAAACCATGTTGTATTTTGTCCCAATTACCATTGACCTCAATGTCCTTAACTACTTTCTCCTTCAAAAATTTTTCCAAGACCTTACACTCACAATCCATGTTTTGAAGGGATTCCCGTGACCTCAACCATAAGAGCTCATAGGTGCTGGAGCTAGGGGTGCTTTGGATGCGGGAGGTGCTATTGCACCCCCTGGCTTGGAGAGGTTTCCAGTATATACAGGGTTTACAGTTTGGTTCAATGGCTCTCAGCAGCCCGACTATACAAATTGTTCCAGCGCCCCTGCAAGAGCTAGAGACTGGCTTCTTAAAAAATGAAAACGGATACTCTGCAGAACAATTGAGGTCTGTCAGTGCCAACTGCCTCTCCCCAGGTTAGTCCTTTGCATGTGCCTACCCCACATTTAGAGAAACAGCGTCTTCTTAGTGGTTTGAGCATTGGCCTGCTAAACCCAGGGTTGTGAATTCAATCCTTGAGGGGCCCACGTAGGGATCTGGGGCAAGAAAATCAGTACTTGGTCCTGCTAGTGAAGGCAGGGGGCTGGACTTGAACTTTCAGGGTTCCTGCCAGTTCTATGAGGTAGATATATCTCCATCTGCTAGGTTGGGCTGGGGATATTCCATTGCCAGTGGCAGGAAGCTCTCATCTGCGGGCAGGAGGAGGAATAGCTCAGCTCAGTGGTTTGAGCATCAGCCTGCTGAAACCTAGGGTTGTGAGCTCAATCCTTGAGGGGGCCATTTAGGGAAGGCAAAAATCTGTCTGAGGATGGGTTCTTCCTTGAGCAGGGGGTTGGACTAGATGACCTCTTGAGGTCCCTTCCAACCATAATATTCCATGACTCTTGCAGTGTAACTAATAAAGAGGGGGAGATGTTACCGGGTAACAATGCCTTTGATTCCCAGGGGGAAAGCATCAGAGTAGTTTGAGGCATAAGAAGGACAAGAGGCTACCAGGATTAGAACATTTTTAGCAATTTTGAATCTTTTCTTCTTTGGGCCAGTCTAGTCAGGCCTTGTCTGAGACCTCACTGATAGGAAATTTAGGTTATTGTATGAGTCATATAGTTGGGGGTTGGATTTAAAGTCATTGTTTGTCAGCACAGGATAATTATGCACAACATGGACATCTGAAGTTGCACTGTGTTGGTAGCAACTGTGGGACATTTTAAGAGTAGACACAGCCTAAAACCTAGAGCTGGTATCTCTTGGTCAGGGTTGAAAAGCACTGGTAGAGAATGAGGAAACATTAGTAAGAAGCCCCTGCTCATGCAACAGTAATCCTTCCATGTGAGAAAATGAAGGATTTCAATGTCTGGAACAGTTAGTCAGGTACCTCTCACAAGCACAAAATCAACAGGCCTGGATGTGGCTTTGTCTGACATATATTTAACCTAAATAAAGCAGTGTGAGAGCTGGATATTTGACAACAATGGGTTTGTGAGCCAATGACTAGGGACATTTTGGGTTATGTCTACACTGCAGTTGGGATCGAGATTTCCAGCCCAGGTAGACAGGCTTGCAGCTGTGGGATTTGAGCTAGTGTGCTAAAAATAGCAGTGTGGACGTTTGGGCTCAGGCTGGATCTCAGTCTCTGAAGCCTACAGAATTGTGTGGGTTTGAGAGCCTGAGCTTCCACCCAAGCCAGAATGTCCACACTGCCATTTTTAGTACACTAGCTCAAGCCTGGCTTGTGTGAGTCTGACACCCAGGCTGGGAGGCAATCGCCTAGCTGCATTGTAGACATAACCCTAGGGTTTTTTTGCTTAGATAAAAAGGTAGACCCTAACTGATTGCTGTGCTTCTGTTTCCCTCTTTCCAGGCCTTCATCTCTCAGTTTCTTTCCTAGAATGCTCCAGTTGGTGACCATGTGTGGTTCTGTGCTGAATGGTACTCAGCAGATCTGCTCTCTGGCTGTTTTGAGACATATATTTGCCTATGATAGTGACAAAAGTATATTTTTACGACTGTTCGCTCTTGCAATCATATGAAGATGATGGAAGTTTGACAGGTGTCACTGTCTATAGATGCCCTTAGTGGGCATGCACAGTTGTCCGTCAGGACGTAAGATGGATTGCTGATCCTTTAATGGTGACAGTGCACAAGAATAAAAGTACCTAGCTGAACTCTAAAGGCCTAGGTTTTGGTTTGAGGACTGGCACTTAGAAAACACTTATTTTTTACTTATATAAACTCAGCACATTAGATAGAGAAATAAGAGTCAATAAGCATTGACTCTCACAATGCCTTTTCAGGGTTGATTTTTGGAGTAGAATCTTATTTTAAGTCAAACTTCCCTCTAGGCTGCCAATCTCCACTTTTTGGAACTGTCAGTTTTAGAAGTAGCCATTTTATTAAGGAAATAGAAGAGCTGCTGTTCCTGGAGATGCTGACTCTGGGTATGTCTACACTTAAACCACTACAGTGGGCACAGCTGCAGCACTACAGCTGCACCACTTTAGCAGTTGAAGTGTAGACCTACCTACCTACTAAGGTTGTCCCTTTGGCATAGGTAATTCACCTCCCTGAGAGACAGTAGCTAGGTCAATGGAAGAATTTTTCTGTCAACCTATAGCACTGTCTACACAGGCAATTAGGCTGGCTTAATTATGCTGCTGGTGGATTTTTCACAGCGACAGCAATGTAAGTTCCCAATGTAGACGAGCGCTCAGGTAGCCTTGCAGGAGCTATAGTAAGTGTCATGGTTTTTACTTTTACTTTTTAATGGACTCGGTGGCGGTCCATACTGGGATCCACACTGGGATCTCAAGGGTTAATAGAGCCCTAGGGAGGCTGCGCCGGAGGCAGCCAATCACAGGCCTCTTAGGAGCAGCCAATCAAGACCGGACTGGCCCATATAAGAATAGCTGCAGGACAGAGAAGCTTCAGTCAATCTCTAGAGCTTGAGGAGGGAGGAGGACTGGCTGCCTTGCAGGTGAAGGGCAGCAAGCACCCTGGACATAGCAGTGCTGCAGCCTGAGGCTAGGGCAAAGAGGGTGCTGGGGCCATGGGGAAGTGGCCCAGGGACCTGTACAGAGGAGTCCGAGGGGACACAGTAAGTGGGGACACAGTAAGGGGAGCTGGGCCTTCTGACTCTGGGCCCCATCTTCAGGGTCCCTGAGCTGGGGCCCAGAGTTAGAAGGCCCAGCTCCCCTTCTCCCCCCTGACATGGCACTGAGGAAGTGGCTGGACTGAGGGACTGCGATACTGTCCCCTGGAAGGGGGCAACACAGAGTGCAGCACAGCTGGAGGGTGTGTCATAAAGAGGATGCTGCGGTCCTGGCAATGACATGGGTCCCTGGAGCAGAAGTGATGGTGGCAAGACACCACCAGAGGAGAGCGCACTGGCATAGAGAGTAATCCCCAGGACAGCCAGCAGAGGGCGCCACAGTGGTGAGTCAAACCCTATCCCAGGCCCCTTTATAAGTTTGATACTTCTGAAGAAATCAGAACTCAAGATGATGTGTTCAGACTTCTGTTCAGCAGTGCTTAATATGAATTTTATAGAGTGTAGTTTTTTTGATAATGCAGCAGCACGAATATGCATATAACTGAAGACATTCAGTCCCCAGTTGGTATGGAGTTAAAGTTGTCTAGTCTCTTTGTAATATTAGCAACGAGAAATACAGTTAAATGTGGAGCTAATGTTAACATACCTTCTTGTCTCTGTAATGTGCTTTCTCTCATGGCCTTGCAAGCTTGAGGGTACATGTAAGCTACAGAGATCGTACTGGCATAGTTACACTGGCATAGCTAAGCCAGCAGAACCCTTTAGTGTAGATGCAGCCTACACCTATGGAAGCATTCTTCCGTTGACATAGCTGCGTCTACACCGGAGGGTAGGTCGGCATAGCTATTTTCTTCAGGAGTGCAAGTTTTTCACACCCCTGACAGACATAGCTGTATTGACCTAACTTTTCAGTGTAGATCATGCCTGAGTTGTGGAACCCTATGTGCCTTACTAAGGTCTATCTATTCACTCAGGCTCTGACTCTCCAAGTATTTAGGCACCTAACGCCTAGTGATCTGGGTCTCAGGCTTTTGCATGAGATGAGAGTGTTGCCAGCTGTCGCAGTTTTGTTGCAAGTCTCACAATATTTGCCATTTTTTTAAAGCCACAGCTGCAGGAGTCATGTGAAAACAGGCAATCTTAACCTTCATTTTTAAAGCCTATAGTTGGGGTGAAAAGCTTGAAAACATAACCAGAGTGCATCATAAAGCTTCAGGAAATAAAAGTGAAATAAAAGGAACCCTATAGGTGTAATATATGATTTTAAATCTAATTTTACGATTTTATGGAACCTGCTTCATGGTTTTGAATGCTTGGGTGGGCGGTACCAGTGGTGTCCTGAGGCAATGTGTGGTATTGAGGCACAATGTTCTTTTTTGTGCTTTTTATCACTTTAGTTTTGGTTTGTGTGGTCTTCAGTTGACTATATACATGCATTTAGAAGGTGTTGACAGAGGAAGTTTAAAATTGAAAAATAAGATGTGCTCCAAATCCGAACGTTATTATGAAGATGATTTTTCTGCAATGTAAGGTTGAAATATTCAGTAACTATGGCAATCAAAGTGCCATTTGTGGTTGAGAGTATGATAGTATATTTAGTACATTAACAATTTTCTTTGGTTTGCACTGTAATTTTAGGACACTGAGAGGTTAGAAAGGAAAGATGCACGATGAGAAAAATATTAATTTGGCCAATTTAGTTACCAAGAGGACAAATGTGTTAATTTGTTGGCTCCCAACAAATCTTCTTTTGAATCTGGGCATTCTTTGCAGGTCAGGCACTTTTTCATCAGTTCCTTTGAGAGACCCTCCTTCTTGGTGATGGAAAAACATAAGTTGGAATGTTTTTTCACTCCTGAAGAAGAATCTGTTGTAATAGACAAGGTGTCAGGAATAAATAGCTTTGGCTAGAGTGGAAATACATCACTTGTAAAGAATTCCAACTAGAAGTGTTGATAAATATGTTGCTATTTTGCCTTCTTTCTAACACCTGTCTAGAGATTAAACAGAATGTAGCTTGTGCTTTGTCACTTACACTTGGAGGCCAAATTTATCTCTGGTGTAACTTCCATCTATTTAAATACAACAGTAGATAAACACTAAATACCAGGCTATAGACAGTCTTATTCTTAAAATGGTTACAAGATGACAGCATGCCAATTTGAAGATCAGGCCATGTCTTCACCAGGTGTTTTATTTTCAAAGTAACAATTGGGATATAACTAAAAGCCATGATTATGCCCTCTTTCATGTCTCTCCACTGTTTTAGCACTTAATTGAATTATAGTGCACCTCACTCTTCATCTCTAGGTAGTTATAAGAAGAATGTCACTTCCAATTGCCAGATGTTCTTGTCATCAGCATGAATCTGTAGAAAATTTAAAGGGAACGCTGTCTTACACGATTTCTATATTTCCCTGCACAGTGGAAATGAAAGCAAGTGATGAGTGTTTTATTGGTCAGAACATATGAAGACTGTCAGTACTTGACCTGCCTGTTAAATTGAAATTTGCAACATGTTATGGATTTGGTGAGGGAGTTTCTCCTCTGTTTTCATGAACTCTACATTAATAAGACTAAATTCTGCTCTTAGTTGATCTTAATGCATAATCCTGTTGTCTTCAATTAAAGGTTGATTTCAGTGAAGTTGTGCTGGAATTATTGTGATCTGAATTTAATCTTGTGTGTGACTGAACTTTAATACATAGTCAAGGAGAAGTATATTAATAGAATAGCATGAATAAACATTCATATCTTTAATGTCAATATACATATGGTGTGTGATGTTATCCTCTCACATGTGTGACTGCTATTAATATTTATGAAGAGTTACTTTTTTGTTCTGGACTGAATTCTGCAACGGCAATAGGAGTCTTTTCATTAACTATAGTAAGCTTTGGATCAGATCCTATGTGTGAATTTCTCATGGACTTCAAGTGGAGTGTCATGCAGGGAAGAGCTGTAGTATGAGACCCTCTAAAAAAATATTGTCCATTAGGTATTGAAAACCAGTAACATTTTTCAGAGATATTCACAGTGGACACAGGTATTGCTTTGTTTTGTGGAATTAATTTTGGATGAAATCTTGGGGTTTGTCTATTTTCTGATCAACATTGCCTAAAGGGCCAGGTTTGGATTACTACAAGCTCTGGCACTCGATATCCACTTTTTCTTTGCTCATGACTGTGGTTCTCCTACAGATGGAAGCATTCTGCTGTTATGGAAAATAAGAACGGCTCTACCTGGTCAGACCAAAGGTCCATCTAGCCCACTATCCTGTCTTCTGACAGTGGCTAGTGCCAGGAGCCCTGAAGGGAATAAACAGAACAGGTAATCATCAAGTGATCCATCCCCTGTCACTCATTCCCAGCTTCTGGCAAACAGAAGCTAGGGACACTATTCGTGCCCATCCTGGTTAATAGCTTTAAATCTTTAAATCTGAACTTTAAATCTGCTTGATTTAACTTTAAATCTGCTGGCAACTTATTGAAAACTGAAGTCAATGTAGCTATGCCTATTTATACCAGTTGAGGATCTGGTCCCAGGTATTTTTCTAAATATCTTTACTAAGATAATCTTCAACTCATTTTATTTGTAATATAAAATTGAATTGGAAAACAGTTTTGGAAATAATTAATTTTTAAAGCATTTAAAAGGGGTTACTTCATTTTTATTACAAATGTTGATTTTGTAGATTTAGCTGCTAAGAAGCCAGCTTGTCTAATGAAGTAGCTCCACCTAGACAGAGGCTGTACATTACCCAGAAATTTGGCTAAAAGCCATAGTTGTCACAAGTCTTATTACATTTTAGTTGAAATATAAAGGGAGCAGAAACTGTATTTAATAACATATCCTCCCCCTCATATATATATATATATGCATGCACAGGGTTTGATTTGGTAAGGTCTGGATTTTAAGCGTTGTTGAAGAATATTGGTATTGAAATTATTTTCAACCCAAAGGAATTATATATGGAATTACATTATATCCAATTTTTAAATGCTTATACAGTAGACTCAGGAAAACAACTTCTATATAAAGCAACAAAGAGTCCTGTGGCACCTTATAGACTAACAGAAGTATTGGAGCATAAGCTTTCGTGGGTGAATACCCACTTTGTCAGACGCAGGGTATTCACCCACAAAAGCTTATGCTCCAATACTTCTGTTAGTCTATAAGGTGCCAAAGGACTCTTAGTCTGGATCTGTAAAAAGTGACAAACATGGCTACCCCTCTGATACTTAACTTCTATATAGAATATTTTATGAGTAGACAGGATCTGTCCACAATTAAAAATTATATATGGTACATGTGACATTAAAAATATCCGTGAATTCTTTACTCCGCCCCATGTAATAATGGAATGTAATGAAAATGTCTAAAATTGAACAAGTCATTTAACAAGGAGCAATAACTTCCTTAATAGATAATAAAATTCTATCCAACTGACATTTATTAGGTGTCATATTTCAGTAGCTGAAGTGTTCAGTATATTTGAGTTAATTGTTTTACATTTTCATTTAATCTTTCCTCTAAAATTAAGAACAAGCTTGAAAAAGGTTTAGCAATACAGTTTTGTTATAGCTAGCATATAAAGAAGAAAAAGAAGTTTTCATGTTCAGTCCAATAAAGATTAAGATTAGATTAAGTCAAATAATTTTATTTCCTTTCTGGGAGGAAATTCTTTTTGACGGATCAAAATTGGTTTCATATTGAATACTCTAAAAAAAATTATTCACAAAAGAAATTTCAGTGAGGTGTGGGAAACAAGCTTGAAGGACTATTGTTAGAACACTTTCAAGGAGGACCTGCAATTTGTCTGATCAGGTCCCGAGCCACTTTTCTGCTTTCACAATCTTGGGACCTTCCTGGCACTCATCTAGTCTCCTTTGCCTAACAGTTGCCAACAGCTGCAAGGGGCCATTCCAACAGCCAGGAATTGCCAGGATTTAAACAGCCCCTGGCCACGCTCCCTCTCCTTGCAGATGCCCTTGTATTAGGTGCCGGGAGGAGAGTGCTGGAGGAGCCAGCATATATGTGTATGCCTAGGTAATATGAATTCCTCCTTTGTAGACATACACATTGGGATTATAGCATCTAGCAATGTTGCTCTTGTATTAAAGTAAATGTGACTTCCTGTATGCTAAAAGCCTACAGAAAGAGATCGTTTTCAGATTGCCTGCCCAATCAATGCAGGGGAAGATGGGGGTTTATGTGAGTGCATGCATAGGTGCACTCTTCAAAGGGTCATGGTTTTCAGCCTGTTTCTGTATGTTGAACAACAGCAGTCAGTGTAGATGATCCAGATCTTGTTGTATTGGTTAAACAAGACTAGCTTGCGCACAGATTTATTTGATAGGGTGGGCTTTGTTTTCTTTTAAATGTGCATAATTAGTTTTTACATAGAACATAAACATTTCAAAAATATTTACACATAGCAAGTTACAAGTGTCAGTAATTTTGGGTCAACACTTCAGAAAGGAATTAATCACTTCTGTTTAATAGAACAAAAAGATCAGCAATAAAGATCAGATTTTATTTGAACCGCCTAGTAATTCTGCATTTGTATGATAACACCCTGCTCTCCTTACATAACTCAAAGCTCCATATTTTACTCTTTTGAACAGCTGTTCCACTCCTATGAATCATCTATCATCTACAGTTCAATCTCTGCATACTGTACTAACACGATATGTGAGCAAATAGCGGCATAAATGGATGCTCAGATATATGGGGATGGTGGCTGTATGAAAAGCAGCATGGGATGGAATGTATGTAAGAGAGATTTTATTTCATATAAAAAGACAGCAATTTTCCAGTTGCTATCAGGATTTTTTCTAGGGCTATATAGGGAACAAGCATGTGCCTTCCTGTTCACAGAATGTATTACTATTTATAACTATATATTGCCATCAGGGTGCATGCCATATTACTAACATGGGAGAGATCATTCATTGTGCCCCGTGGTAATAAGAGTTTAGAGTACTCATTACTTGCTGAATCAGGCCCTATATTAGCTCATAGAATAGAAACCTACATGGAACATGAAAGACTGTCAGGCAGCTTTCTTAGCATCCACATCCCTGCTTAAGAGACTCCTTTACAACAGATCATTCAGTTCTTCCAGATTCTGCTGAATTCCTACCATTATCTAACTCAAGTACTACCTTTCCATATCCAGTTGTTCTTGCCAGATCCATAGCTGGATTCATCTCCAGCAATCCTGCCATGCCCTTCCAGTATCTGAGATTAACAATGTTTGCCATTTTCAGACTCACGGCAATCTATATCTCCTTGTCCTGGGGGAAAATGTTTTACAGTTAAATAATCTACTGGTATACACATAGTTGGCGATAATATTACTCCTTTTCAAATATTAAGTATAACATTATTCCAGAAGTTTTTTATATTCAAACATTCCCAAAAACTCATGATTATAGTTTCCTACAGTATATGCTTTTGAACATCTTCAGCACCAATTTGTGCAGATGTAAGAGAGTATGGTATAGTTGATCACATAGTTTAATATACATTTATAGGCTGCCATTGCCATTTTTCATAGTAGTTTAACTGTTATCCTACCATCTAATTTATATTCATCTGTCTTATTATTAGTATTGATGGTTTCTGTGCATAGCTGAGTTCTTTAACAAGTTCCTTAAAAACAGAGTATTTTTTTAAAGTATCAAAAGGTTTTTAACATGTGGAATAATTCATAGATTTAAAGAGTCCAAGGCTAGATAGGACCATTATGATCATCTAGTCTGCCTCCTGTGTAACACAGGCCATAGAACTTCTCTAGAATAATTCTTAGAGCAGCTCTATTAGAAAAACATCCTGTCTTGATTTTTGATTTGATCTTGATTGTCAGTGATGGAGAATCCACCATAACCCTTAGTAAGTTGCTCCAGTTACTGACAGTTAAAAATGTATGCCTCATATCCATTCTGAATTTGTCTAGCTTCAACTTCCAACCATCAGATCTTGATATACCATTCTCTGCAAGATTGAAGAGCCCATTATTAAATATTTTCCCCCAGATAGGTACTTAAGGACTGTAATCAAGTCAACCCTTAAGCTTTTCTTTGTTAAGTTGAATAGATAGACTCAAGAAGCTCAATCACTATCAGGCATGTTTTCTAATCCTTTAATCTTTTCGTGGCTCTTCTCTGAACTCTCTCCAATTTATCAACATTCTTCTTGAATCATGAGTGCCAGAATGGGACACAGTATTCCAGAAGTGGTCTATTCCTCTCTATTCCTACTTGAGATTCCCCTTTTTATGCATCCTAGGATTGCATCAGCGCTTTTGGCCACAGCGTCATACTGGGAGCTCATGTTCAGCTGAGTATCATCCATGACCCCCAGATCTTTTTCAAAGTCACTGCTTCCCTTGATAGAACCCCTATCCCATAAGTATGGCCTACATTCTTTGTTCCTAGATGTATACATTTATATTTAGACATATTGAAACACACATCGTTTGCTTGTGTGCAGGTTACCATGTGATCTAGATTGCTCTGTTTCCTTGATCTGGCCATTTCATTCTTTACCATTCCCCATATATATCACTGGTCTGGACTTTATTTTGTTTGCGTATGATAAATGTGATCATGTTATGCTCACACACTAAAATGAAATGATGTATTAAGGAGTGATCAGTCCTTGAATGAGAACAGGTCTAATCCTTTCTCTAATGGTACCTTGATGGTGGATGAGCTCACCTAGCTAAAATCAGCATACTACTCTTTTTATAATCAATTATATTAAGGCTTCTTAATTAATTAGCAATAAATCCACCTTTTTACCATAATCACATCATTTCTAATTTCTCATTGTCTGTTTAACATTAAGCATCATTGTAATTAACATCTACATAAGTGCCATATCAATAATCAGTACAGATACCATTTTCCAAAGCATTAATATTTTATCTTAAACACTTGTAAAAATCAGTTGGGACCAAAACATGTTTACAGCATGACCTTTGGTCATGTCCTAACATATCTCTAACTGCCTGTGAGCTGTCTCACTTTACTTCATTCATATTATACCAGGCCTCGCTGGGCTATTGTCAAGCCTATTTTTAGGAAATAGATTTTTGGGTCCACTTAAATTTCAACACATTTCTACATAACATAAGCAATCATCATATCTATAGGTGACAACTGGCAGCAGGAGCCCTCCGGCATAGGTTGCTCAAATTGAAGTGTCCCATGATTATGCAGCTTTTTTCCTACACATTATAAGCAGGAGTGTAAGGAAATGGTCATCCTGTTCCCTAGTGTGATTTGTTGGTCTGTACGAGACACCAATTAATTCTGTCTTGTGCTTTTTCTGTTAGAACATTGATCCATAAGCATTTGGGATCATTTGCTTAATAGTGCCTCAAAACCATTTTTGACATGAAATGCCACTCCTGTTCCAATTTTGCCCATTTGATCCTTCCTAAATAGGTTATAACCATTGATTTTAACATTCAGTCATGGGAATCATCACACCAGGTTTCAGTAATACTAAGAGATCAAATTTATGCTCATAAATGAGCAATGCTGATTCTTGTTTGTTATCCAGGTTCCTAACACTGGTGTTTAGGCAGTTAAAGACATTTTTTTGATTTACTTTTAAGTTGTTATAATCTAAATTAAAGTTTGCAAAGAGAAATTGACATCCTTAATACTATTCATACATCAAAAACTTGGTTGTGATGCAGTTACACTTGCCACACACACACAACACATTTGAAACAAACCACAAAAGCAAGGAAAGGAAAGGTTCAGCCATCTTACAGGAGCTGTCATCTGCTTCCCCACCCACAAATAGGATTTGAAGATAACCTTGAAAATATGAACAAAGTATGACCAATGCAGTGTTGCTTTCTTGGGTCTACAGACAGCCTGAAACAGTAGCTCAGAGATGTGAACTGCCATATCCATTCAAATGGGGTCAGTAACTCTGAACCCAAAGAAGCCAACTTATATGTCAATATGAACCATATCACGACTGCTTATTTGAGCAGAACCATTCAAACCAGGCATGGCTGTGGTGGAGATGGGGACCTATTAGGGAGCCAGTGATTCTCAGCCACTTGGCCAGAGTGTAAAATTAAAGCTGCAGAGGGACAACTTCAGTCAGTAAGTATATGCAGCTGGCATAAAATCTCATCTGCCACAATAGAGCCTCATTCTGCCATGTTCCTTACCCTCCCCTCCCAGACATACTCTCTGCCCTACCTTCCTCATCCTCAGTATGCCCTGCCATACCCTGAACAACCCTGAATTCCCCCTATGCTGGGTGGCAGAGTTCCAGTGGAAGAGGCAACAAAGCCACCTGTGCTAGCTTTGCACCAGCAGAGATTTCAGCTGTGTGGGGATATTCTCCAATGCAAATCTCCAGCTATCTCTGAAATTTATTTTGCGTTGTGAAATTGGAAAACTGGAGAATCCAACCTGGTGAAAAGCTGCCTTTTGTGAATTCAGAGGATTTTTATCTTTGTCCCACTCACCATGTTTTGCAGGATGACTAGATTGGCATGATTAATACAATACTAGTGCTCAACTTTGTGAGGTGAGCAAAACTGGAAGAAATGAGAACATCCACTCAAAAGGCCTGTGACCAGCTTCCCGCTGGTCACTCTGGGAATTAGCTCAGTCCTTGGTGGGGTGCCTGCTTCTGGTGGTGTCCCGTCCATCCTTTGCTCCTTTGTTGTTGTCTGGACTCGCATTGTTTCCTACTCAGCGGCATCCTCTTCAGGACACTGCCCTCTGGTAGTGCCCACTGCTCCAGTCTCACCCCTTTCCAGGGGCCTGGTGTTATGAGCAGTCCTTCTCTGTGCCCCAGCCACCGTAGTCAACCACACCCCCAAAGTTTAACCCCTAGAGTCAGGGGTCTGGTGCAGTCCACTATCACCACATCCACTAGCTGGGTGTTTGTGCAAGAGGGAAGGGGAGACCCAGGCCAACCCAGAGACCCTTTGGTGGCAGCCTTCCTGCCTCCCTTCTCTCCCCTTGTGTGCTTCTCTCCCTGGGCCACTCCCCCTTTGGCCCCTTTGCACCGGCTAGGCCCCTCCCTCCCTCAGGACCTGCAGCCTGGCAGGTAGCAGGCTGGAGTACCCTTCTGCTCCCCCGAGCCTGCCCAGCACTGCGCTGTCCCAGCTGCTGGTCTCCTCACTCCGGAGACATACCTTCCCCTCTGAAGGTCTGGGAGAGACTGCCTGCTCCTTGCTTAGGCAGCCTTTATATAGGACCTAGTCTAGCCCTCATTGGCTGACTCTAATCTTGGCACTGATTGGCCCCCAGTAAGCTCTTTTCTAATTGGCTGCCAGCCTGAACAGCTGCTCTGGCCTACTCTAGCCCCTCCCACCACAGGGCCGCTCTGTGAAATCTTGACTGACAAAACTGTAAACTAATTGTGTCATTTTGTCACTGAGATTAAGTTACCTCTCACAGGACATATAGTAAATCATCTGTACCTATATTATACCATTTTTATTATAAGTTTTCTAGGGCTGAGAAAGTTAGGTATAATAATAGAGCTCTTTCCTTCTCTTTTTCTAGTGAATTATTCACAAATACATTAAAGCTGTATTATGTAGACATTTTTATAGTATTTAATAGTGAATTATATCTCTATCACTGAATTCTGCAGGATAATTAAAAACAACAATAGAAAAGAGATTTCTCTATTAAATTCTATGGATTTTTAGAGTAATTTCTGTAGAAATGATTTAAAATTTCTATAGAATCTAATTGTCTTCATCTTTACTTAAATTCTACACAAAGTTTTAATAAAGAATGCTAATCTAGACATAATTTTCAGTGTATGACATGCTCTGTCATTCAGGAGCATGGAACCAATAGGGCTTCTATAGGTATTTTAAAAAAGATGCTTTTTACATTTTAAAAAGGCATGAGTGTGTGTGTATGTGTGGCACTGAGATACTGTAGTGATGGTGGCCATATCAATACATAACTAATATCTGCTATCTGTATACATATCTGTATAAATGTGGGGTGACTGAATTACTCATGAGTGGTGAAACCAGGAGTTAATTATGCAGGTTACGTAAAGGTTTTGTTAGTATTCACTTGAGATAACTATATTCTGTATATGCCACACTTTACAGAAAACCCACTTTGGGAATCCTTTAAGAGTTTAAAACCCCCAAAACTATGCTCATATTTGTCAGTTGTCTTAAGTATCAAGCTTCAAACTGAATCACACTCAGGAGGTGGTTAAAAAACACTAAAAAATGCCTTAAATGCCACTTCTGTAGTTAAAAATGTCATGAATTCAAAGTCTGTTCTATCATGACCTTCCAGAATTAGTAGCAAGTGTTGTAATTTCTATCATCCAGTGAAATAAAGTTCCTATTTCTAACCCTACAGGGCCCAAGATAAGAGATTTCACAATCATGATTGATAGATATAAATGTCACTGATGCAGGACTGATTTTTTGCCTATCCTGGATCTCAGGCCAAGGTAATTTTAGGAGCAATTTTCTCAAGTGAGGAGGGAAGGAGAGAAAATTTCTGTGGCAGGCTGATTTAAAAGAAATGTCATCTAATCAACATAGTTTAATCAAGAAGGATCCAACATGATATATTTTGACAGAAGTCTATTATTCAGAGAAACTCACATTTTCTTGGAGAATTACAGTCATTTTCAGAACTGCATTTGCATTGAGCCTAACAAGAGCTCATTAGAGGAAAAACATTTTACCAAAGGACTCTCTTCAGCACGGAGTACTGTACATTGTGTCTGGGCTCAGGCATCTGGAGGACTGTTATTTATTAGTTTAATTTTTGTGACCTCGCCAATCTTTTTAATCTTTAATGACACCTATGTAAGCACCATGACAACACCATAGCTAATTAGATCACAAAGGGAATAGAATCATGATCTTCTTGTTTAGAAACACTTGCGGTTTACCCCCTAGGTTAAAGCAGTGGTTCTCAACCAGGGGTACACATATGCCGGGGGTACACAGAGGTCTTCCAGAGGGCCTCATCTAGATATTTGCCTAGTTTTACAACAGGCAAAATAAAAAAGCACTAGTGAAGTCAGTACAAACTAAAATTTAATAAATGACTTATTTATACTGTTTTATGTACTCTACACTGACATGTAAGTACAATATTTATTTTATAATTATATGGTAAAAATGAGAAAGTAAGCAATTTTTCAGTAATGGTGTGCTGTGATACTTTTGTATTTTTATGTCTGATTTTGTAAGCAAATAGTTTGTGATGTGAAACTTGAGGGGTACACAAGACCAATCAGACACCTGAAAGGGGTACAGTTGTCTGGAAAGGTGGAGATGCACTGGGTTAAAGGACAGTATCTTCTGTCCATAAAAAATGTCTTCCTCACCAAAGTGAGATGTAATAACTCTTTATATTATCGGTTTGCTGTTTGAAAGAAATCAAATATCCTTGAGAATGCCAATTAATGACAAATTCTACAGAACCAAAATAAATGAAATAATACAACTCTTGTTTTAATTATTCTTGTTGTAACCAGTACTTCTAAAATTCCTTCTGTTTAACACCCCTTTACAACAACAATAATAATAATAATAATTTGTTTTACAGAAATGCACAAAACCCCCAAACAGAAATAGGACCCAATTGTGTTGAATACTGTACAAATACAGAGGAATCAGTATGTCTGGGTGCTTTATATGACCCACAACATCATAATCTTTTTGTGCCTAGGAGAAAGAGTTCCTGACCTGTAGGGCTTACTGTCTAAAAATAGTGTGGTATCAAATAATTGTGTTTGGTAGTATTTTTAAATTGTATTGTATATTTTGGTTAATATATTTCCATAGTTTGCTTTATGTACATGATTTACGGTATTTGCCTTATACATTTTGTGTACTTTTTAAAGTTTTTTTTTCTTTTTGTGTGTCAGATTTAATAAGATATTAAATATAGTGTCTGTTTTTAGATGGTTTATTAAAGATTAAGGGCCTAAACCTCTGGTATTCTGGGTACCCTCATTTCCCACAGGGCCAATGAGAGTTCTGCAGAGGACAGGCATTCAGAGAGGGTCATATTGTGTTTTATGCTTCCTATGCTGGTAATCCTGTAAACTGTTCTTCATGAACAAACCCAATATTGAGCCATATTCTGCCATCCTTATTCGTGTGAAGCAGTACTATTGGACCTGATCATGAAACTTTTTGAATGTGATGGATGCCTGTGCATCTGTGGAGCCACATTGCTTCAGCAGAGCTGACTTCAGGTGCGGGGGTTCACCCATGCAGTTAGCCATAGGTGCAGAGCCCTTCTACACAAGTAGTTCAGTTAATTTCAGTGAGACTACTTGTGGGCTGAAATGCTACTCAACAAGAGTAAGGATATCAGATTCTGTCTCTTTGTATATTCTCTTGACTAGATTTTGCAATCTTTACTCACGTTGAGTAGCATCTGACCCTACAAGAGTGCCCACTGAAATGAGTGGGACCGTTTATGGAGTAAGGTACTACTCTGAGTAATAGCAAGCTGCATTCCATTTTTATTCTTATTTGTAATTTTTCTTTGTTTATCTGTTTTTTCTTAACAAGTTCTTATCAATTTATTTAAGTATGTTCTTCTTTCCTTTGTTTGTGTTATATATTTGTTTCTGATTTTTCCCTTTCATATTTTTTAAGACTTCCTTGATCACTATTAATCCTCCGTTTAGACATTTGTGTTTTCTTTTGAGTGTGTTGTGGTTTATGGTTTTAAAGTGCTGCTTCTTGATCCTTCTCTCAGTTTTCATTATGATTACCTACTTCACAGCGTGATTTTGATGTCTTTGTTTAGATATCTTCTCCATCTTCTGATATTAGGCAGATTTTTCATATTTGTTTTTTGTCTCTTATTTTTTCACTTCTTAACATTTTACAAGTGCTACGCCAAAGTAGATATCTGGTTTATTTAGGCTCAGAAGTGCTGTGTAGTCAAACACCCTATCTCTGTATCTCAGGGAGGAGCCCAAGTTTAGGGTTTCAGGTCACCAAATTTAATCCATTCTTAGGTTCTGCTGGTTTACCATCCCACACTGTATTCTACAAATCACTTATTGTTGATGCTGTGAGAAACTTCTTGGTTTTGACCTGCAGAAGGTTAGAGGAGCTGTTCTTAGTTTCGCTTCCTGCTGGCTCCAACCCACTGAGTTTCACTTTGATTTTCAACCTGAAAAGTTCAAGTGGAAGTCACCTAAAATAATCAGCTATTGCTTGGGTTGGCATCAAACCATAAATTAGTCCAGGTTGGATTCAAACTTGGCTCAAAGTGACTGAAACTCAACCTGTGGTTGCTTGAAACTTGGCTCAGGTTCTCCAAAAGTGCACAGTCTGGACAAACTAGCCTGAGATTTGGATTTGTTACAAACTCAAATGTGGGATTTTGTGGTGAAATGTTCACAGCTTTTCTTTCTTTCTTTCTTTCTTTCTTTCTTTCTTTCTTTCTTTCTTTCTTTCTTTCTTTCTTTCTTTCTTTCTTTCTTTCTTTCTTTCTTTCTTTCTTTCTTTCTTTCTTTCTTTCTTTCGTTGCATTAGCAATAACAAGAGCTAGTGAGCTTGATTTATCACTATGCTACTTGACCAGTTAGGGCCCGTTTTTCACCAGGCAGCATCCACTTGTGTGGACATAATCTTTATTGCATCAATACCTAAAAGCACAGGTGATGCAGTAGTTTCTATCCCTTGAACATTCAGGTGTTAGAGTCGATCTATCACGCACAAGTGCACATGCATATTTGCTGGCATGCGCATTTTCACATGTACAAGTAAAACTGAGTTTTATTCCTCAGTCCTTGATTTTCAGATGTGCTGAGCATGCATGTCTCCGACTGGAGTCAGTGGGAACAATGAGTACTCAACATCTCGAAAACCACTGTGTTTAACTTCAGATCTGATCCTGCTGAGATGTAGAATTAGTTAATTCTGAAGCCTCAATACAAGAAAAGAAGGCAAATCCCATTTTGAATCGTTTCTTTGTTTTTCTAACTTCCATCACTCTTTCCAGTCACTCATTCCAATGGAATTCACCAAATTACTAAAACACAGTTTGAAATGTAACAAGGGACACAACTACAATCATCGCCATTTATTCAAAAATAACTCATGTTTTTATATGAACTTTAATGCATACCCTTGGGCAGTATTTATTCCATATAATATCTCTTTGGACCATGAACACCTTCTTTAGCCATGCCCTAACAAATATAATGCACAAGAACAATATTTTACCAACTAAAATTTTGGTTTTATAATCTTCTCATTCATCTACAGAAATTCCTTGTTTTGCGGTATGCTTTTATGTCATGCATGTGCATTACTGGTCTCTACAATTCTTAAAAAGAGATCTGTTTTGTGAGGTGTATGCTCCTTGGCTCTGCAAAGTAGTATAATATCGTGCAATAATATAAATGCAACTTCTCTAAGGACCACACTAAGGGAATCTATTTAGGTCCCTGTGTATGAGCATCTGAGGGTATGTCTACAGTATAATTAAACACGTGCAGCTGTCCCATGTCAGCTGACTTGGGCTTGTGGGGTTAGGGTTAAAGGGCTATTCAACTGTGGTATCAATGTTTGGGCTTGATACCAGAGCCTGAGTCAGCTGTCACAGGACAGCTGAGGGTGTTTTAATTGCAGTATAGACATACACTTATAAATGTAATATTGTCTGTCTTGCTCAGAGTTGTCCAGTTAATCGTAGAGGTCAAACAGGCACTCACAGAACTCACACTTTGGAGCCTGAGGTACGTGTAGAGAATCCTAGCCCTTCTGAGCAGTCAGTACGTTTTTTAGGGAATAAAAATATTAAACAAACTCCTCTCTGGTTTCTTATGAGTTTTGTTGGCACCACCAGCAGATTCAAAGAGCAGTACAGCTCTGCTTTCCTGATAGAAAAGAGGATGGGCGAGAAAGGAGAAGACTGAGAGATTACAGATCACATCTTCTCTCCTCCTCATTTTTGTCAGTTCTTCTCCCACATCTCTCATTTGTTTCTCTCCATTCACTAGCACTTCTTCCATCCACTCCTGAACATTCCTATCTACTCATCTTCTCATTCCTCTTCTATCGTGCTAGCCATTGTCATAAACAGATAGTTAAGGGTTAATGTCTCTCTTACCTGTAAAGGGTTAACAAACAGGGACCCCAAACACCTGACCAGAGGACCAATCAGAAGACAAGATACTTTCAAATCTCATGGGAGAGAAGCCTTTGTTTGTGGGTTTTGGGTTTGGCTTTATTCTTTCTGGGTCCTGGACGGGACTAGAGCTGCAACCAGGTTTCTGCCAATCTCCCTGCTACAGTCTCTTATCTATTCAGAATTGTGAGTAAGAAAAAAGGCGGTTATAGTCTTTTAATTTGTTTTCTTATTTGCATATGTGTACTTGCTGGAAGTAGCTTAAATTGTGTTTCTGCTGGAGAAAGTTTCTTTCTATTGTTTATAGTTGAAAGACCCTGTAACTTTTTACCATCTAAAGTGCAGAGATAAACCTTTTATTTTTTCTTTCTTTTTTTATTAAAAGTTTTGCTTTTAAGACCTGTTTAATTTTTTTCTCCTAGTTAAGGTTCAAGGGAATTGGTGGGGAGAAGGGAAGGATAAATTTTCTTTGTGTTATATTCACGCAGCTTGTATTGCCTCTGGGTGAGGGAGAAGGTAACACTCCTCTCGGTGTGGTGATTCAAAAAGTTGAATCAGGTGATCTCCTAGTGTTCCCAGGGCGGGAAGGAGCTGGGAGGAAGAAGGGAGGGAATGGCTTATTTCCCTTTGTTGTGAGACTCAAGGAATCTGGGTCTTGGGGTCCCTTGGGAAGGTTTTGGGGGGACCAGAGGGTATCAGGCCCTAAAAATTCCTGATTGGTGGCAGCCTATCAGATCTAAGCTGGTAATTAAGCTCAGGGGAATTCATGCTAGTACCCATATTTTGGACACTAAGGTCCAGAACTGGGAATTATACTTGACAGCCATGCAAGGGGTGATGTTCACTTCCAGAAGCTCCTTCAAGCAGCCTCCATGCTCTGATTGAAACCCCTGGACTGAAAAACCAAACTGGCAAGTGCCTCCCCAGTTTAGCCCTCTGAGTCAGGTTGAAATGGAAGCCTCAACAAAGGCATGTAGATGAGCAGTTAGCAGTGTGTTCTCCATCCTTTCTCCTTTTCTCTACCTTCACTTTCCCCTTTAATGTGGTCATCATATTACCCTCTCTCTTGCACATATATGCATGTCTGTGTATACATAGTGTTTTACATAGAACATGCTGAAAGAACCTGTCTGTAGCAGAGCTGGTAGTTGTGAATCCTCTTCACTGTTTGTGCTGGCCCTTGAGAATGGATGTTACATATGTTGGAACCAAAAGGGCTGAGGCATGCTTGAGGATCATCACTGGTACATACAGAACCTTGTGTGAAGTACCTGGAACAAAAGATCTTCCATTCTGTCTGAGGCCATGTCTACATCTAAAATTTGGCAGCGCTGGTTGTTACAGCTGTATTAGTACAGCTGTATAGGGCCAGCGCTGCAGAGTGGCCACACTTACAGCAACCAGCGCTGCAAGTGGTGTTAGATGTGGCCACACTGCAGCGCTGTTGGGCGGCTTCAAGGGGGGTTCCGGGAACGCGAGAGCAAACCGGGAAAGGAGACCAGCTTCGCCGCGGTTTGCTCTCGCGTTCCCGGAGCCACCCTGCAAACCGCAGGGAAGGAGACTTGCTTGCTCGGGGTTCCGGGAACGAGAGAGCAAGCCGGGGAAGGAGACCAGCTTCGCCGCGGTTTGCTCTCGCGTTCCCGGAGCCACCCTGCAAACCGCAGGGAAGGAGAACCGCTTGCTCGGCGGTTCAGGGAACGAGAGAGCAAACCGGGAAAGGAGACCAGCTTCGCCGCGGTTTGCTCTCGCATTCCCGGAGCCACCCTGCAAACCGCAGGGAAGGAGAACCGCTTGCTCGGCGGTTCGGGGAACGAGAGAGCAAACCGGGAAAGGAGACCAGCTTCACCGCGGTTTGCTCTCGCGTTCCCGGAGCCACCCTGCAAACCGCAGGGAAGGAGACCTGCTTGCTCGGGGTTCCGGGAACGAGAGAGCAAGCCGGGGAAGGAGACCAGCTTCGCCGCGGTTTGCTCTCGCGTTCCCGGAGCCACCCTGCAAACCGCAGGGAAGGAGAACCGCTTGCTCGGCGGTTCGGGGAACGAGAGAGCAAACCGGGAAAGGAGACCAGCTTCGCCGCGGTTTGCTCTCGCGTTCCCGGAGCCACCCTGCAAACCGCAGGGAAGGAGACCTGCTTGCTCGGGGTTCCGGGAACGAGAGAGCAAACCGGGAAAGTGAGACCAGCTTCATTACCAGAGGCTTCCTCCTTCCACGGAGGTCAAGAAAAGCGCTGGTAAGTGTCTACATTGGATTACCAGCGCTGGATCACCAGCGCTGGATCCTCTACACCCGAGACAAAACGGGAGTACGGCCAGCACTGCAAACAGGGAGTTGCAGCGCTGGTGATGCCCTGCAGATGTGTACACCTTCAAAGTTGCAGCGCTGTAACTCCCTCACCAGCGCTGCAACTTTCTGATGTAGACAAGCCCACAGACAGCGTAATGTGAGTGGTTAGGATCGGGAGAGAATAATTTACAACCTTATAGAAGGAAGAAGGGCTCAAGAAAAGGAGAGCAGAAAAAGAGAAGATGCTAGCATGGGGAAGGCCTGTGCTCTTGGCTCATTTTTCAAAAGGGTAAAAAAGCACATAAGGAAGTTTTTAATTTACCAGGTGTGAAAGAGAATGAACTATACTGTGAAAATAGAAAGGATTAAAGAAATGCTGTCTGTACCTTTAAGCAAAACTGTTGGAATGCTGCAGTCCAGGTGTCAGGAATACAGACATTAACATAGAACAATTGCACCATTTAAGGGCAATTGGTGAAGTATTAGCCTTAGATTGATAAGAGTTAGTAAGGAAGTAGGATATGCATGCTGTGCCCCAGGTGAATTTTACTGTTTTGTTTTCTTTGTCCCTTTGTCTAATTCCTGCTCTTTTATCTGTATAAATAAGGCTGTTTGGGTCTTGCATGGCCACTCACATTATCTAGGTGTTATTGGCCGAGCGCTGTGCTAATAAAACAGAGTGGTCTGACAAATTGTGAGTCCTGATTCTAACTTTGACACAGGAAAACTTTCATTTTAACTGAAAGTGACCAGCAATGAGCACTTGGTACCTTGGGGCATTCTTGTGAAGCACAAAATGCCTCTGAGGTAACAAGTGCCCTCAGTTTCCATTGACTTTAGTGGAACTTGAGGATGCTCATCACCTTCTGAAGGCTCTCAGCACTTCACAGAATTCGGCACTATACCTATTCTGTGATAGTCTTCCATTTGTAATACTCATCTCTAATCAATACACAGTGCAACAGCAACCTGCAAAGAAAATCCCAAGACAGATATTCTCCTTTAAGGTACTGGCTGCCACAGCTCAACCAGATCTGTAAAACCTGACAGAACAAAACCAAAGCAACCTTGTCAGAGAACAAGAAGCTCTGTGCCTTTAAATATCTATTTTAAAAAAGTATAAAGGAACTCATGTGATTTTGATCCAACCCTTTGAGGACCCTTAACAAGTCTGATTGTGAGAATAGTAATAAATGGCCAACTTCTACAAGGCATTTTGGGTAGAATTTTTGAGCTTAAAAAGGAAACGTTGAGAATCTAAAAAAGAAAATTGTCATTGAATCTAAGGATAATATGGCCAGAGAGTGATCAGAAAGGATTCTGATGAATGCTGGAGCCTGAAGGAAGCTAAGAAGTCAAGGGAAAAGCAGTGGCCTTTCTGACCTAACTTGGAAGCCTGCTGTGTCTTTTGTTCAGGTAATGTTTAACAGTCTGCATGTACATTGTCTTGTTCTATGGTCTATCAAATATTGCCTAGAAATAGGCAAATAAAATAAATGGAATTGCTTTACAAATGTGTGTACACACAGAATATAATATAGGTTAGACTGGTAGTGCTGCCTACTACTAAGGTTGCCTAAAGGCCTGACGCTTCCCATTATAAGACCCTGTTTTCAGTTACTTTTATTATTGCCACACTTTAACCATTTTGACTGAAATGTTAAATGCCAGGTGTCTACCTCAGGCTGAATTTTTTTTCCTTTGGAAAAAATTATTCAGCTGTTTCTGAGAATGAGGCTATGGAAAAAACATTGTTTTGCTGACTTTTAAAAAGTTGTGGTGACCTTTTCTTGGAAAGTTCTAGTGTCCCCCATGCTTTGGATCAGGGACTTGAAATTTATCAGGGAACAAGGGGCATTTTTCCCTCAGCCTTTTGCTATCCCCATGAAAATCTGCCCCAACTTGGCCAAATGTCTTTGAAAAATTGCAATTCTGACATGCTCAGGGAGACAGACTTCTTAGATTTTAACAACTGAAATCTTCCTAGATCCCATCCTCACTGAGCACACTTCAGCCTCTCACAGCTCCTGTGTGCCATCCCCATAGAGCAATGGAGCATTGGGACTCAGTGTAATGTCTTCTTTCAGCTGGTCTGATGGGGTGTAAGGCATCACTGGAACTAAGAGCAGGGATCCTGTCTCTTGTGTGTTCTGAATGAGGCACACCCACCCTCCCCCGCTGGCACCCAGGCAACATAGAGGAGGAAATCTTCTGATCTGAATGCAGGGGGAGCCAAAAGCCAGTCAGGGGGTGGGAAGGAAATAGATTGGGACAAAGTGTCTGGTGAGGCTGGAGGGTGTTGGGGGAGAAACTGGGAATGGCAGGTGGGAGGCTTAGACGGGAACTGCTGTTTGTGTGTAGAGGGCAAGGAGATTATGACTGGGAGGTGGATGGGAAGAACACGGAAACTGGGAGCCATTAAGGGAAATGGTGTGCTGGGGGATTAGGAGCCAGTTGGCTGCAGAGGTGATGAGGTGGCAGTGAGCATGGACAAAGAGCTGGGGGGAAAGGGGACGATTTGGACAAGGAAACTGTGATCTAGGCTGGGCAGACATCTGACAAAGAGCTGGTGTGTGTGGGGAGAGCTGGGACTCGTTGGGCAAAGAGACAGGAACAACAGGCCGGGAAAGGGTGAGACAGAGAACCAGGAGGATGGTGAAGAAGAGACTGAGATTGGACGAGGAGGTTAGGAGGGAGGCTAGTACTGGGAACCAGTATGGGGAGAGGGGAGTGACAGATCAGATATCAGAGGGGCTGGGAAAGAGCAACTGGGAGTAGCTGAGCAAGGAGACTGGGGACAAAGAGTTGGGGCAGGGGGTGGGGAACTGGGACTGGCTGTGCAAGGAGACTGAGACCAGGATGAGAAGGCTTGAGGAGTGGAGACTGAGACTGGGAGAAAGAGCTATGGATGGGAAAGAGACTCCCTCCCCCACCACATAGGAGGGGACAGGGTACAAGAGGCCAAGCTTGGGGGAAACAGGCAGAAGAGTCTGTACCTATTAGAGCACATTCATTCCCAACTCCTTGTAATGGAACCCAAGATGCCTGAGTCTGACTATTGCTCTGCTGTCAGAAAATATCATTGAAACAAAATGTTCATCTTTTGTCCCCTCTAGTCCTGGTCCTCACAGAGAATGAGTTAGTCCATTAGCTCAAGTGACAGAGGTCTGTGTGGTGGACCTAAAGGTTCCAACCCTGATGCTGTACCATGTGGGTGATGATAATATGATGGTGTCATAGTATAATTCCCAGATCTGAACCTTAGCGTCCAAAATATGGGTACTAGCATGAATTCCCCTAAGCTTACCAGCTTAGATTCTGTAGCGCTGCCACCAGTCAGGAATTTCGGGGCCTGATGCCCCCTGGTTCCCCCAAACCCTTCCCTGGGGACCCCCAAGACCCAGTTTCCTTGAGTCTCAAAACAAAGGGGAATAAACCATTTCCCTTCCTCCTCCTTTCTTTCTCCCAGCTCTTTCCCACCCTGAGTACACTAGGAGACCACCATGATTCAATTCCTTGAATCACCCCTTCCCCCTCCCTTCTTCCCCAGAGAGAGATACAGAGATAAACGCAGAGAGCAGGTTTTTCTTCCCTCCTCCCTTTCCTTTCTCCCACCAATTCCCTGGTGAGTGCAGACTCCCTTCCCTGGAGTCTTACAAAAGATAACCAAAAAAATCAATTAGATTCTAAAAAAAAGAGGAAAACTTTAATAAAGAAGGAAAAACATAAAAATTGTCTCTGTAATCAAGATGGTAAATATACAGGGTTTTTATAGCTTATAGACAATAGAAAGAAGCTTTCTCCAGCAGAAACACAATTTAAGCTACTTCCAGCAAGTACACATCTGCAAATAAGAAAAACAAGTTAAAAACTATAACCGCCTTTTTACTTACTAACTATTCTGAATAGATAAGAGACTGTAGCAGGGAGATTGGCAGAAACCTGGTTGCGCCTCTAGTCCCGTCCAGGACCCAGAGAGAACAACCCACAAACCCAAAAACCCACAAACAAAGATTCCCTCCACCTAGATTTGAAAGTATCTTGTTTCCTGATTGGTCCTCTGGTCAGGTGTTTTTTTGGTTCCCTGTTTGTTAACGCTTTAAAGGTAAAAGAGATATTAACCCTTAACTGTCTGTTTATGACAGATGGCACATGATTAAGGATGCACATCTGTCACGGAGGTCATGAAAGTCACAGAATTTGTGATTTCCTATGACCTCTGTTACTTCTGCAGCAGCTGGTGCTGGCTCAGGGGCTGCCCCGGCAGCAGTAGTTTGCGTGTGTGGGAGGGGCTCAGGGCTGGTGGTTGAGGCAGGGGCTCCCCGGATCCCACTGGCATGTCCCTGCAGCTCCTAGGCAGACAGTCAGGGGGCTCTGTACACTGCCTGTACCCGCAGGTGCCACCCCCCGCAGCTCCCATTGGCTGCAGTTCCCAGCCAATGGGAGCTGTGGAGCCGGCGCTTGTGGCGGGAACAGTGTGTGGAGCCCCGCTGGGTGCTCCTCCCCCTAGGCACTGCAGGGACATGCGGAGATGGGTAGGGAGTCTGCCAGCCCTGCCAACCTCTCCCCAGAGGGGGTCCTGGGCAGCACGCCCTAGCCCAGACCCCTCTCAGCACCAGCAGGGGTCCTGGGCAGCACAGAGCAGCCCAGCCCCCCCAAGCCCAGCACCAGTGGTGGTCCTGGGCCATGCATCACCCACCTCCCCATCCCTCCTAGCACCAGCAGGGGTCCTCGGCCGTGCACAGCCCACCTCCCCTCCAGAACCAGCAGGGTTCCCAGGCCACCCTCCCAGAGCACTCATAGCTCCCCACCCAAGTTTTAGTTGTGGGTATATAGTAAAAGTCATGGACAGGTGACGGGCCATGAATTTTTGTTTGCTGCCTGTGACCTGTCTATGAGTTTTGCTAAAAATACCCATGACTAAAATGTAGCCTTACACGAGATGAAATATCCATTTTCCTATTCACTTCACTTGCAGCTGTGGGTGCTCAACACGTCTGCAAATCAGGGTGCAGGGTGGGTACCCAGAAAATGAGGAACACACTGTTGGTGACTGCCTGTGAAAAGTTTAAGTGACTTGCCCAGCCTCACATAAGAGCTCCATGGCACAGGAAGGCATAGAATACAGTTCTAAAGAACAGCATTCAACTGCCTTCACCTTTAGACCACCCTTTCTCTTCCTGCAGTCCCCTGCCTCATTCACTGCACACTGTTCAAGTTCTACAATAAGTGAGGCCTGGTCCTACAAACAGCCTCCTTCACTACAGAATCCCGACTCAATCCCAGAGCAGTGCACTGAATGAGGCAGTGGGTCCTGTGGAAAAAATAGTATGTGATCACTTTAATTATGGCATTTCCTAACTTTTGAATGCTTGAATTTACGACCTTAATACTGTTCTTTTAGCATAGCTTTGCATATATAAATAAAATGAGAGTAAGCGAGAGAGCAGCTGGCAATTGTGAGTTCTGAGGCTACTATTCCATTGACGTTTTCTGCAAGAGTGAAGCTCGGGTGAATTATGTTATCACCAGAACTCCAGGATGGAATTTGGAACAGACCCTCAAGTGATATAACGAGGTGTAGCCTCACTGACATCAAAGGAACCTTGACAATTTACTCCAGCTGAGGATTTGGCCCTATATTGTTATATTGCATGGATCTGTCTTATGAATTCTATGTAGGCTTCTCCCTCCTCCTCCCTTTTCTATTTCTACTATGTAGCATCCTTAAAGGGCTTCCCTTGCTGCTTCTCCCTCTTGTATCTTACAGAGGGTTCTTGACCTCTTCTCAGTTCCCATGTGGTACATCTTTTTAATTTCTACTGATGCCACCTTTCCCTACTGCTCCGGGGAAGGCCTTACCACTTCGTTATACCTGGACTTTGCAATGTCTTATAAAATAAAAATGCACACGGAAGTAGAAAATCAGAACTGTTCTTGTTGGGTTAACATATACTGTTTTAAGGGAGAAAATTATCCCAAAGCACTAAATATAAGAAAGGCGTCTGAGCCATTAAATTCAGATGTTCCCCTAAGTCTAAGAGGTTTGGATTCACACTTCTGCTTTGTGCCTATCTCTGCTAAATAGTTAAAGGTTACTGATGTACCATGCCTGAAGTTAGCTAATATGAACTTTCTTCCTTAACTGCTTATATGGGTAAAACTCTCTTGTGGGAAGACAAATGGAAAGGGAAAAAGAAAAGGTTGCTTGTGTGCCAAGTTGAATGAAGTGCCCTAGGATTCTGCTAAAAAGAGGTGCAGGATGGAATTGCTATCACCAGATCCTGCTGAATTTCCCTTATCTTCATCATAAGATTCTTTTAATGTCGCTGTATCTGCATGTCACCCTTGAGCCTTGAATATCTACTGAGGCACTATGAAGTGGTGGAAGCAGCTACAAGCACGACTGAGAAATCTGTTTGGAATATCACCACGTTCAATCATCACTGGATTTGCAGTCTGTTTCAATACAAACTAGTATACGGAGGCACATGGCTTTAGGAATTACACCTATGAAATGGAATAGTCTTTCAGCTAATTGTAGATAATGTTAAAATGTGATAAGTAGAAGCTGGAGCACTCATAAAACTTGCAAGTAGGAGAAGAGGAACTGTTTTTCAGTTAGAGGAAGGAAGTTGAGTCCTGTATGGAGTCAGGACTCCTAGGTTTTGTTTGTAGCTCTAAATTACTACCTGACTTAGCCCATGTGTTAAATGTCAGTTTACTCATCTGCAGAGTGGTTATAATAATACCTACTTCAGAGGTTCTATAACTAATTAATTTTTGAGCTGTACTTAATGTTTGTGAAGAGTGTGAGCTTCTTAGAAGAACAATGCTTTATAAACACATCATTAATTAAGGAAGGACTAATTTATAACAGTGATGTTTTTGAAATCTGTTTTAACTTGCATTTGTTTCTAAGTGCACTGTTTGAAAGAATAACAATACTCTCTACAGCTCCGACAGCAATGTGTTTCTTATCACTTAAGAAGATTTTGAAATGGACAAAATCAAAAATATGTTTATAAATCACATTTGATTCTCTACAACATTATAATCTCCAGTGATATTTGAAAAAAAATTAAAGGTGATTTACAAAGTGTGTGTGTGTGAGTTTGCACCCTTTTTAATTTTATATGTTCTGTCAAAGAAAGCTAAAGCATGTTGTAGGATGGAGGTTTGTTATTTTTCTTTTTTTATTCTTTTCTTAACCTTAGAAATATCAGGAATATCAAGTGTGATCTACATAAGTGTTGCTGGAGTACTTGGTGATCGTCTCTTGGCTATCTCAACTGTCTTCTGCAAAGATAATATGCCTTTCACACTATCTGAATAAAAATCCTGTTCTGTAATTAGATTTCACCTACTTTACAACTGTGGTGTCGTGATCCTGCAAGTTCTCCAGTAGCCTGTATAGTCTTTGAAGCGAGACAAAATCTGATTTTCTAATGGAACACACACACACACACACACACACACACACACACACACACACACACACACACACAAAATGCATTTTTTTCCATCTATAACACAGACTCGAAAAGGGTACAAACGCTTTTTACTTTCTAGATCACCATTCAGGTTGAAAATATACTGAGGCTAAATCTAGTGATGGGGCAATACTGGAGATATTTATGGTTTTGTAAAATCTCATTGATCTTCTTTTGCAAACCCAGAGCTTCAGACCTGAGCTTCAGTTGCACTAAAGGCACAATGTTTGGGAAGTGTCCTGTATGTGGTTCTGGTTTTGGCCCATCTACGTTTCAGACAAGTAGACAAAACTAGACTGATGGTCATTTTGCAAACTATGGTTGATTTAGTTGTTATACAAAAACAAGTTCCCTTCTATCTCAAATCTTAACCACCACCCTCTCTCTTCTTTGTGTGGTTGGATAAATTTTATTAATTGTGACTGTTCTCTAACTGGGATATTCACAGTGTTAGGGTAGGTTTGGCTGTGTTCCCCATACATAGAAAGAAAGTGAGAGTTTATTCTTGGACTACAGCAAGTGACAGTGATGAGTGGAACAGGAAAAGAATCATGCCTCTGAGAGTGATAAATCCTGTCTATACTAATAGTAGATTACTTTCCGCAGTACACTGGTTCAGCTGCGCTGTCTGGCAAGTAGGGTCAGGCAGAGGCATAGCTCTGCACGTTCATAGCCTTGCCCACTTCCTGGCCACCTAAGCAGGAGTAGCTACCCCTGCAGAGACTGATCTCTCTGCCACACTGTTATTTTTTATATGAGGCTGCACTCTACATCCCATTGCTTCTCTTTGTAAGTATGTAAAATGAGAGACAAACTTGTGCTCGGTGAGAAGTCATCAGCACAGTTTTCTCATGAGATAATCTTGTAACTAAGCTTCTGTATGTTCAACTGGAAGTAAATCTAATTTTACAAATGTCTTTGTTTTAAAACTTATACTTTAAATGAAAATAAATCATCTTTTAGAAGATGCGCCCCCTTAGGTTAATAAAACATACCATCTTTTAAAATTAAACTAAATACATTTTGATTTTTTTTTTAATGTAGCACTTTATTTTTTGTATTCAAGTATATTACAAATGGTTCAAGAAGCTTTAATTTTCTACTTTATTGAGAAAAAAACCCCAGCAGGAAAGGGAGATCAAAAGATATGTGACTGCTGAAAACTAAATGCTTTAGTGATTTAACTTCGACATAGGGTTGTACTCACGAGTCAGTTCACTCTTTTCAGGTTGTAATGTGGGTGGGCTATTAACAATAAAGTCCCTATGTTGCAGGCTTTTGTTGACAATAATTGTGTCACTCCCTGATAATACCAGTCTATGAAATAATTACTAAAATTTTGCAACCAGAAATCAAAATGTAGGTTGTAATGGTGAAATATTGTGACTTATCTCTTCTAATTTTCAAAACTCTTGCACTAAAGGCAAGCATAATTTTTCTTCAGCATATAAAGGAAGAGTGTGTTCAAATGAATGTATCAAAATATATACATACTTAGTAATATTGCAGCTAAAGTGTTCTTTGTTGCTTTACAAACTAAAACAGAGTAAATTGGACTGGAACATCAAATCAAGTCATCAACAAATAATACATTTCATAGAACCAGGGATGGAAACACAGGCAAGAACAATGAGAACTCTCTGAAAGGACATACTCAAATTCTGTTTTGTTCCTCTCAAACATCTCACCTTCCACCTCCCTTTCGAAACTCAATCTCTTGTTAGGTCACCCTCACCTGTTCTGTTAAAGCCTTATCTTCCTTTGTCAGTTTTCTCACTTCCTCTTGCATTCTCTGTTTTCATTCTCACTGCGGGTTTCAATGTGCCTGCTAATGAACCTCATGACCATCTTTTTACTGACACTTTTTTAGTCTGTCATCCAATTGGTCATCTCTCCAAAAAACACTTGCATGATATCATTGGCAACACTTCATCTCTCCTTTCCTATTTAGTTTCGGATCATGTCTTCACTTCTTCTGGGCTATGTTTGAACACCCTCTCCACCCTCACACCGCTAACAAAATTACCATATTTTATCACTCTGAAGCACTTTGATCCCACTAGACTTCAGCCTTTCTTGCTTATTCTTCCCTCTAATCTTCAGCTTCCCCTAGTCTGAACCTGAATTCTTTCCATATCTTAAATTCTCCTGGTATACTGACCCATTATAAATAACGAAACTTAGCATTTCAAAAAAACAGTGGCTTGTGTCTCAGATCCACTTACCTTCACCATGCACAACCATCACCCAGTGCATGGACAAGAATGATTCTGGATTTCTTATTGACACCAATCTCTCACATAGCAGAATCTATGAGTAATGCTTTCTACTATCTCCAGTTGGTTAGAAGGTTATTCTATCCTGGTGGACAGTGGCTTAGACTCAGTTACATATGCCTTCATCACCTCCTATTTGTACCAAAGCAATGCCTGAGGAGGTAGCCATCAGCGTGTAGAGAATTCCACCTAGTACAATAGCAGTGCATCTATTCAGCAACATGAGATACTCCAGGCACTTCAAACCTGTCCTCCATGTTCTGCACTGGTTTCCTAAAGAGTATCTAATGAACTTCAAGATCTTGGTCTTTATCTTCAAGGTGCTCAAATGGCCTATGCTCAACAATTCTAAAATGCTGACTAAAGCTCTGGGATTAAGACTGTGGTGACAACTCCTGTCATCGGGCAAAATGGAATTTTCTGCATTAAGGATAAATTCTGTCTGCACAGGAATCAGAGCTTTCTTGGGGACTGGTTTGAAACTGTGGAACAAACTCCCTCAGGAAGTAAAAACCATCCCAAACTCTTCACCTTCCATTCCAGCAATAAGGTGCACTTCTGCAATATTCCCCTGTCTAACATAAATACAGAGCAGAGTGTCCATTACAACAAACAAACAAAATTACCAAAACCTCTACTGGACACACAATTCTGCCCCTGGGCAGAGGATGAGAGAGAATAAAGCACAGAGTCAGATGTTAGTCATGTTGCTTAATGCACAGCTGGAAGCAGCTCAGATATTTCTGTACCAAAAGAGTATAAAACCCTATATAGAATAGAATAGCTTTGTGTCTGTTACAAGAGCTGGAAACTTCATCTGATATGCTGTTGAAGTGCTCTCACTGTGGCTTAAGAGTTTTAATTTTTACTCCATCCTCATTACCCAAGATTCCTCAGGCCTCATTCCCTGTATGTACCACTAATTCTTCATTCCCTGAGGTCTCATTCCCTTCCTTTAAACAAAAACTGTTGCGCCTCTGTCAGCCTGACTGACTCAAAAGCACACCCCAAATATTCTCAGTGCATTAAACTTCTGAACAAGATGGTGACCCTGTTTCACATAATCTAAACATTGAAGAAGTAAAATAGAAATGGAAGAATTTTGAAATGGGAAATTGATTGTTTGGTGACTTGTCAAAGCCCGCACAAAATAAATGCAATGTTTGATGAAGTACTTTCTTTTTTATGTAAAAGTGGAAAAATTAAGGGTCATAGATTTAAAAACCTCCTGGGAAAGACTTGATCTTGTTCTTCATGAGTTCACTCCACTCATAGGAAATTCTGACAGATGTTTCGGATGGAAATTGTAAGGTTGTTTGCAGTTATTCCCTAAGGCCTTATTTAATCTTTACTAATGTTAGGTAAAGAATTAAGAATCATTCAACTGTTGCTGGCTATAATCTTAGTGTAATTAAATCAGTGTGCTAAATGGAGTCAAAATCTTCTTTTATCAATAGCTTTAGGCACTCCACGGTGCTTGTTCTTTCAAGTATTACTTAGATGCTATCATTTAATTGATCCTAGAACACCTATCCTTTTGTGCATTACTCTATCTTCTCTAATAATAGACATTTTTGAACAAGACGCCATTGAACAAATCTGAATGTTTTAGATGTCAGAACTTTCTATAGCTATAAGAAATCTTATGCACTGATACTGCAGCTGTAATTTGTTGCAATATGGAATTAGTGTTTTACTGAAAAAAAAAGATTTTTTTTCCTGTAACTAAGGCCATGTCTACATCTAAAATTTTGCAGCGCTGGTTGTTACAGCTGTATTAGTACAGCTGTATAGGGCCAGCACTGCAGAGTGGCCACACTTACAGCAACCAGCGCTGCAAGTGGTGTTAGATGTGGCCACACTGCAGTGCTGTTGGGCGGCTTCAAGGGGGGTTCCGGGAACGCAAGAGCAAACCGGGAAAGGAGACCAGCTTCGCCGCGGTTTGCTCTCGCGTTCCCGGAGCCACCCTGCAAACCGCAGGGAAGGAGACCTGCTTGCTCGGGGTTCCGGGAACGAGAGAGCAAACCGGGAAAGGAGACCAGCTTGATTACCAGAGGCTTCCTCCTTCCACGGAGGTCAAGAAAAGCGCTGGTAAGTGTCTACATTGGATTACCAGCGCTGGATCACCAGCGCTGGATCCTCTACACCCGAGACAAAACGGGAGTACGGCCAGCGCTGCAAACAGGGAGTTGCAGCGCTGGTGGTGCCCTGCAGATGTGTACACCTTCAAAGTTGCAGCGCTGTAACTCCCTCACCAGCGCTGCAACTTTCTGATGTAGACAAGCCCTTAGTTAGCATATTTTTCATTTACAGTTAAAATTCAATGAACTTTTCATTGCTGGTTCAATACATAATGTCTTTGAAGATGAAATGAGGAGCATTCTTTTGTCCACGCTGCATTTGTTTCCAGATGTATAGATGTACAAAACTGTAAAAATGATAAAAATATTAAAGAAAATGGTGGGTGGTTATAGTATATGTGAGAATGTTACATTAATCTTGCAAAGTGGATAATTCTGTTTTATGAAGCACGTAACAACTGTAATCAACACATTTATGCATGAGGGGAAACCCTTAACGATTGACGTTCATTCTTTGTTTACAAATGTTTATACCTGGGGCATAGACTAATTATCCAGCGGCTGGTTTGAGGTTGGGAAAGAATTTGAATGTGGAATGAATGAGACAACCCTGTTGGCAACTTCTAACTTCATTATTTCAGAAGATCATAGAAGTCAGAAATGAAAAGACCTGCTTGGTGATCCGTTCCCTTGCAAATGCTGGATTGTTCTCATCAGTTCATTTATAGAGCTTTATCTAGTCTAGTTTTCAATGTCTTATGTAATGTGTTTTCACCACTATTCCACGAGGAAGTTTGTCCTATGTTTCTCTAGGTACTTTCTTGTGCAACCCTCAATGTTTCCTTCCCCCTCTTTGGAGTGTAAACCCTCAAATAATTGTACACAGCAATAACTTGGTCATCATTTGTTCACGTTACATTTGTTGAATGAAATTCTGACCATCTTGAAGTCTCTGAGAAAATTCCTATTGGTTTCAGTGGGATCAAGGTTCATCCAATTTATAATAATTCTTCATATGTCCAGCCCAATCCCTTAAGCATTTTGGTGATCTTCACAGACTTGCCTTCAATTTGTAGAGAGTCTACTTCATGGCAACTAAAAATTTGAGGATGTTGGGGAGAAGGTTTTGGGCACTTAAGACATTAGACTCAGACTCAAGTGATCTGGGTTCAGTTCCATGGTCTGCTACAAGCTTTCTATGTATATTTGGGTAGGTAACTTATTATCACAAGTCCTGAGTTCCCCTTCTATAAATGAGGCTAATACTAATGTTACCTTCTTTTCTTGTCTGTTCTGTAAGGTCTTCAGGGCAAAGACTGTTTTGTCATGTTTATATACAGTGTATGTTACACTGGGCCCTAGATCGTGACTGAGGCCTCTGTGTTCTATTTTAACCCAAAATAATAATTCTGTGAAGCTTGTATTGGCATCCTATTTTTGTAGCTGATTTTAAAAGCCAGTTTTATCACTGAGACCAATTGCAGTATAAGTCTCCTCAAATTGAAGTCCCACTAGTCAGTAGAAAAAGAATTGGTGGCCAAAACAAAGGAAAGAAAAATAGGAAACTCTCAATCTGTATCTTTTAAAAATGCCAGGCAATAAATTTTTGTAAAAAAGGTCTGAGCATATAAAATTCACCTTCACCTCACAAATATCCAATCCATTTGCTCATTGAACTCCCACATACCACTTTCCTCAAAATCCTTATGGAATGAAGCAAAAAGTATAAAAACCTGCTGGCCAAATTTTTTCCACCTTGTGTGGCTGAATTTATTTCTGTGGGTGCAGTGAGTGATCAGCCCTTATGAAAACAAGACAGTTTGGTTTAGGAGCCTGATTTTAGCATCCCAAATTTTCAAATATAGGAGCCTATTTTGAAAAGAGAGTGTATAAAGATATTCAGTAAGGAGTTGGGAGAGAAAATGAAAAAAAAATATTATGAATTCCAATAATTATATCATAATGAAAGTCTTCTAACGATTCACATACTGACAAGTCAGCCCAGATGACCACTAGAACCAGGCATTGTCTGCTTCTCACCAATATCAGTTATTCCCTGGTTGTATTTGTAAACTGGGAATTAACAGTTGTTCATACTTTGAATCAAGCCTCCTCTGGAAATAAAGTCTTCATATATGTTACTTAATCACATATAAAACAGACTAATGGCAATTTTATATTCTAATTCATAAACAAAAAATGGAGGGAAACATTCTTGTTCAGTTAGCATATCCTTAGCTTGGGTGGGCAGATGGGGTCCAAACTTGTTAAAACTGAAACATTATACCTGTGGGGGTACTGGATAGCAACTGAAGTGTAGCAAAGTGTGAAAGAACTATTTGATGAATGTCAGGGACATGAGCTAATGTAGTATAATAGCTATTTCCAGAGTGAACATTTACCCCTGTGCAATGGGATAATACAAAGCCAATGCTCCACTTCAGTCTGTTTTATGAGCCTTCTTTTAGGGTTTAAATGGGGCTGAGCTGGGGTATTGGCTTTGTGCTGGTGTAACACTGACAGACTGCAGTTGTTGTGAGTAGGATCATACCTGGGACCTCTGGAGCTAAATGCATGAGACTTTGCTGCATGAGCTAAAAGCCATATGGCTCTTAGCTAAGGCTGTAGAGCAGACTCATTAATCTCTCTCTCTCTAAGTGGTCTTGGTGCCACTAGATGGGACAGAACACCATACCCAGAAGGCATGTGGTTTTCACTGGTTCTAATATGGATGAATTTGATCTGAATTTGACCAGAAATATACACATGGATGGGCTTCAGAGCAAAAACTGGCCTACGGTAATTTGTAAATTTCATACATTTTTCATTCAAATTAAACTGCTGAACTATACAATGTTAAGGCCAGTGTTTTATAAATTGGCAGCAAATTTCTGTTTCAGTTACATTGGAATAATTCCTTTAAAGTCAATGGAGTTAGAGCAGAAACTGATCCTATACCACCACTTGTGAAGGTAGTCTTCTTTGCTCTCCCTTACAGACCCAAAACTTCAGTTCTCCCTTCTCAAGCTCTGATCTCATCAACACTAAACAATCAGGCCATATTGAATGGGAAAGCAACCTCATTCAAAATGAAGGAGATGGGCATGCTGTCTAGAGTGCATTATATTAAGGCTGATGTCTTATGAACCCTGAGCCAGATTCCCGTTTCAGTTACATTGGTGTACATCTGGAGAGGAGGAGGAGTCATACATTGGGGCTGGTGGGCCACCAAGCTTTCTCCAGAGACCACTTGTCACTTTAACGATGAGGAATAAGAGAAACGAGAGATGTTTGTCACATAACACAGTCCAAGCACCTCATCTTCAATTGTTGAGGCTATCAGATTTCTCTTTCTTCTAAGAAGACTCTCCTTCACATTTGTAGTGAGGGGTGATGAAAGTTGGGGCTGCCTTCTCTCCTTTCTGTAGAAGGAGATGGAGGAGGGGAAATAGAATTTTCTTAAATCTCAAATAAGAATTAGATTTGGTTGAAGTGATGAGTGAAAGTGGAAGGAGGCTAACCCAGCAGCAGTTTCTGGAGCTTCACCATCAAACAAAGGAGACAATCTAATCTGGAGTTAACCATTTTTGAGTGGGGTAATTTCACAAATAAGAGATGACCTGTTAAGCATTTTGGGTCATGGTTATGCTCTTTACTTGAGCTGTACGGGAACTGGAATTTCTGTCCTGTGGAAAACATTGAATTTCTGAAGTACAAAAATTGTTCCCAATTAGAATGAAAAATTGTACATGAACATTTTTCCATGTGAGGGACATTAAAAAAAATTGGAACCAAACTGGAATTTTTCAAAAATGTATAGTCCAAGCTTCCCATCAGCTGGGTAGCTGATGAGCCTGAGAGCATCAGAACCTGAGAAGGCTTATTTCTCATGATCTCTGCCAGCCAGGTGAGGTGGCAAGAAACCAGGCCTGACTGGTTTTGGTTGAAAGTTTCAGTGGATGTCAGCCTGATGTCACATGAGCCTATAAGCATGGGAGAAATGGATGGCAAAATCCAATGGACTGTCTCCCCAGATTATAACACGTTTAAGATAGGTGGAAATGTAGACCTGATTTAACACCCTTCTCTTACGTGCTCGCTCCCATTTCCTAAATATAAAATTTGTGCCTATTTCCATCTCTTTTAAATCAAAGCTACCTGAAAATTATTTAGATGCTTACAACATGAAACTCTCAATCATCATTCTCTTCCATTTCTTTGATTTAAAATAAACTTGGTTACAAAAATATAGAGTGCCCTCTGGTTCAATGACCTGGCAGTTTTAGTTTTTCCATTGAGTGAATTTTTATATCTTTGTAGGAAGCAGAGGTTTAGTGAAATGCTGACCCAAATTAAATTGCACTTATGCAGTTATATACTTAACCTCAAATGCGCTTATGAGTTTTTATTATAGTGCAAGAGAGCTAATTCTCAGTTTGTTGAATAGTCAGGTACAGTTACTGACTTTGGAAAATGTTACTTGCTGGAGATTACAAGGATAAATTAAATAGGAAAACATTATACTCTTAACAGCCTGATGTTACATTCCTTCTGCACCCTAACCTCTTGTTTGCACAAAAAAACCTGGATTAGGCACTGTGGTAATTTGGAAGTATTTCTGCACAGTTTATGAATTTGGTGTGAGATTATGAACTCTACATATCTGTGTCAGGCCGAAAACTCTTCACTATTGCCTCTTTGCTTCCATGTTGGTCTGAAGTCCCAACATTTAGAGATACAGAGCTGACAATAGAGGGTAGTTGACTGTAAGTACCTAACCACTGGAAACCTATTCACTCTAGACAAAAGACTGGTCCCTGCCCAGAAGAACTGGTTTAGAATGGGGGAGATTGTGTTGGCAATAAAGTCACTTAGCAGAAAGTTGTGTTCAGATGGGGATGTGGGGCAGGGGTGCCACCTGGCAGAGGGGGCTATAAGGTTTTTAAAGGGCAGAAACTGTTCTGCTCTGAGGCCATTTTGTCTCTAACTCAACAGGAGAAAGCACAATCACGCAAGCTGTGGAAAGATGCAAACAAATTGGAAAGAGCCCAGAGAAGAGCAATAGAAATGATAAAAGTTTTAGAGAACATTACCTATGAGGAAAGGTTAAAAAAGTGGGCATATTTGTCTTGAGAAAAGAAGACTTGAGGGGAGGTGGGACCTGATAAGTCTTCAAATATGTTAAGGGCTGTTATAAAAAAGACAGTGATCACTACTACTCCTAGAGCCGCTAAGTTGCTGGACAGCAGTCTTCTGGTCTCAGAAAGGAATGCCAGATGGAAGATCTGTGCTCTGTTTGTGTGTCTAGGGACCTCCAAGATTGAAGCAGTGGCAGGGTTCCATTCAAGATTCAGGAGCTTAAAACACCTGTGGTATGCAAGGTACAGTGGTTTGGATTTCCCTGACAGAACTCCTATGGGTGGCCAAAAGGGGGCACCAAGCTGGATCTATGACAGGCACCAAATGTTCAAACTCAATAAAAAAAAATGTTGAAATTTAAATCTTTGGGACTGGATTCTCATTTATGCTGTGGCCATTTTACACCTCTCTGGCAGTGTAAAGCGACCTTATAATGAGGGCAAATTGTATTTACAAGAGTTGTAGAAAGTGCCCTTAATGCAAATGAGAATTGAGCCTTTCTTCTAAAATAGTAAGTACGACCCCATGAGTCTTGAATAGAAAATATATCATTTTTGCCCGTCAAACCTTTCACCGTACTTTCCTTTAGAAGGAAAGTTGGCAATACTGATATACTTTTCTAATTAATACCACAGTAAGAAGTTCAATTGTTGCATCTTTGTCCTTATAATTACAGATTGATTTATTTATGAGAGCTCAGAATGATTGACTGGGTCGAAATTAGCTTCCTTTTCTTTAATGGTTCTAAGAAATGTCATCTACCTTAAAATATTTTGCATGTAAAAGATTACATTCCCTTTGTCTTGTGTCTCCTGTGAAGCTCACCTTCATGAGCACTGTGCCCTCGAGAGACCATGGATATGTGCCCCTGAGAAGAAAACAATTGACTCATTTGGTTTTGTGGCAGCCATGGCTATGGCTGAAGAGACCCACTCGAGAGACACAATCTCTGCCACATCAGTCACATTTAAAGGTGGTGTTTCAAACTTCTGGGCTCTGTCTTCTGCAAGCTCTTTTCTCCTCTGCTAAGCTGGACTACTTCCTCTCATAACTTGGGACACATTTGTTAAACTCTTGTTTCCAAAGACTGTGGTCCCGAGTATGATCTTCCCAGTTATCCTCATCCACGTCCATTTCTTTGAGGTCTTGCTTGCAGCATCAATTTCTAAACAATTACCATTTTAATTAAAATATTAAGTTTCTAACACCAGTGAATGGTGAAGATAATCCTTCAAATGTTAAAGTGAATGAAAATTGGTGCAGTGTGTTTTTTCCTAAATCTGCAGATAGACAAGCCCCAGTGCCTCTGTTGCTGCTCAGAGTTGTCCCCAAGTATCAGAAAAATGAAATGAGCAAGAAACTGGTCATTTTCAATGTAGCTATTCAGAGCTCTACTTAGGAACTGAAAACTAGCTGGAACAAGCATTGGAATTGTTTTCTGGGGAGAAGAATAAGAGAGAATAGGGAAGGGTGCAGTAGAGAAAATTTCTCTCCTTCCACTCCTCCTAGCTGAGGGAAGACCTCCTCTACTTGCTACTTCCAGGAAGCTCTAGTAGAGCAATGGAGGGCTCCTGCTTCTGTAGCAGCCAGTAAGACAGAAAATTGCTTCTACCTTCCAGCAGCCTGATGGGGTGGGTTTAAAATTGATCAGACTTCTATTAGCCAGATGCTGAAATGAAAATGAGAGTCCCTCCAGCAGCAGGCAGGGAGAGCATTGTGGAAGAAATCTTTTCCCTCCTTCTCTCACTCACACCCACAAACTATTCACAGATGGGAAGAGGTTCCCAGGTGGTTGGGTTTCTGACCAAGGCCTGGTTTTTGGACTACACTAGTTGGGCCCCTCTACCCTTGTCTTTCATATTTATCTCAAAAAGTAGGTTTAGTCATCTGGCCAGTATGTTTTCCTTTAAACTTTAAAAACCCGGACTGTGCACAACTGCGATGATATATTCATACTAAATAATGTAAAATGGGGATTACAGGTGAGAAACAAGTTATAAACATGAGCTGAAAGTTTAAATTGCTAGTTCAAAGCTTCAGATTGTGGATCCAGTTAATAATTTCCATGTGCACTCTGCTGAAAACAACCAGCTTGAGACTGCATGGACAGTTTCAGTAATTCTGCTGTCATAATTACAAAATAAACACAAGGGAGCAGATGAGAGAGTAAGAGAATGAAGTTGTCAGCTGGAAGGCTTAGAAGAATGATGTTCTATGACCTTAGGCACCATTCAGCACAACTGAACCTTCTCTATACTTGGCAATATATTCACGATAAATGTAATGAATGTTTCTCTCTGAATTTTGAGACTATATAGAATTGGTCTACTCCATGAAAATAAGACATTCAGTAATCTCTTTGCTTATGGGTGGTCTTCATTATGCTGTGGTTAGGCTACAATACAGTTTAGAAACAGTTGTGTATCTTGCTTGATATCAAGATTTACTTTGAGGCGGCCAGAGTGGAAACATATATCCTTTGTCTTCATTGTTCTCTGGAATAGAGACCCACCATTATTCTCCTTTTCATACAGTGTTTTTGAGCATTATGTGCACACAACTATCAATGTACTAGTTTTTGTGGTGCTTTTTATTACCTGAAGTCTTCTGCATTAGGCTATGTGATGTTAAATGTACAGTGATTAATTATTATTTTACCAGTAGCCATTACAAAGCATAGCACACTTCCCCAGAGAGAGTTTCCCTTTCAGAGACTTTAAGCCCAGAGGTTACCATTGTGATCATCTAGTCTCACCTCCTGCATATCACAGGCTATAGAATCTCACCTACCCACTCCTGCAATAGCCCTCTGGCTGAGTTACTGAAGTCTTCAAATCATGATGTAAAGTCTTCAAGTTTCAGTATGACCCATTGTAGTCTCCTCTTTAATCAGTTGTTTACCCAACTTTTGATTCACATATTAATTTCCATCTTCTCCAATGTAACTAATAATTTCCCAGGTGGAACTGTATCAAATACTTTACTGAAATTCAGGTAGATTTCTTTTGTCTGGAAAATTGGTTGTCTTCTCAAAAAAAGAGGTCAGGTTGGTTTGGCACAATCTACCTTTTGTAAAACCAGGTTGTGTTTTATCCCAGTGACTGTTTACCTTTATGTCCTTAATTACTCTCTCTTTCAAAATTTGTTCCAAGTCCTTGCACACAACTGAGGGCAACAAATGGGCTTGAAGTTTCCCAGATCACTTTTGTTTCCTCTCTTAAATATAAGCAGTATATTTGCAATTCTCCTGTCACCGGGTCTGACCCCTGAGTTTATAAATTCACTAAGATTTGACTTGCAATTTCATGTGCCAATTCTTTTAATATTCTTGGATGGAGATTAACTGCAGCCCTGATTTGGTCCCATTAAGATTTTGAGTTTGGCTTCCACCTTGGATGTGTTAATTTCTACTTCCATATCCTCATTCCCATTAGCCACCCTGCCGCTCCCTACAAGTTCCTCATTACTCTTATTAAAAACTGAGACAAAAAGTATTTTGTTTAGGTGTTGGGACAGACCTAGATTAGTTTTAATCTTCATGCCATCTTCAGTGTTTAGCAGTCCCACTTTCTCTTTCCTTGTTTTCTTTTCTTTTTATTTAAATGTCTAAAGAACCTTTTACTATTGGTTTTAATTTCCTTTGCAAAGTTCAACTCTGCTTAACTTTTGGCAGTTCTCACTTTTCCTGTATGCTTTCTGACCTCCAAGAGGTAGCTTTCCTTGCTGATCCATCCCTTCTTCCATTCCTTCTAGACTGTCTGCTTTCTATTAATATCCTGTTGAGATGCTGATTCATCCAGTTTGGTCTGCAACCCTTCCCTATGAATTTTTCCTCTTGCTTGGGATGCAGGCTTCAGATAGTTTCTGCAACTTTAACTTAAAGTAATTCCAAGACTCCTTCAAAATCAAATCCTTGAGTTCTTCAGGCACGTCCACTTCTGGAACCAATTCTCTTAAGTTTTAAAGTCTTTTCAAATAAAGGACCCCAGTTGCAAACCTAATTTTTGTTTATTTTTCCATTTACTTTAAACTGAATTAATTCATGATCACTCAAGCTAAGATTGTCTTCTACAACCAGTCCTTCTATGAGGTCCTTGCTACTTACCAATACTAAATCTAAAATGACATCTTCTCTTGTTGGTTCAGTGACTATTTGATGAAGAAATGTTAGCTACTGCATCCAGGAATATTTGGGTCGCACCATTATTAGAAGCACTTGTCCTCCAGTCTACACATGGGAAATTAAAGTCTCCCATAACCATACAATTCCCAGCAATATTTATTTCATTGTAAATATTAAAGAAATCTATATCCATGTCCTAATTGGATCCTGGTGGGTCTGCAGTAGATCCCACGTGCAATCCCAGTAGATCCTTTGTTACTTTTCTTTCCCAAAGTGCTTGTGAACCAAACAGATTCCATTTTATATATTCCATCACTTCTAATTTTCTTTACACTCTATCTCGTCATTAATATACGATGCTACTCCACTACGTTTACCTTTATACCCGAAGAACATATAATACACTTCAATACCTGTATTCCAGTCACTGCTGCTATTCCACCATGTTTCCATTACCCGTATAATATCAGGTTTCACTTCCTGTATCAATAGTTGTAGTTCCTCTTTTTTGTTACCCAGGTTTCTTGTACGGGTGTATAGACATCTTAGTTGTCTCTGTTGGCTTCACTCAGAATGCTTGCCTGATTAGGTACAGTTATTTGATTGCCAGTACCGCCCACTTTACTATTACTGTCAGCATTCTTGGTGCTATCTTTCCTCTTGTTGTCCAGTCTCCTACGCTCTGTTGTTCCTTTGTCCATTGCTGTATTGTCTTTTACTTGATTTTCCTCCTGCTCTATGAGAGACTCAGCATGGAGATTACATGAGCACCTCCCAACTTTCTTCCTTGAATTCCTAGTTAAAGGTCTTTTAATCCACTGTGCCAACTTCCACCCCATAAGTTTATTTTCCTACTTTCATAGTGCCAAGCAGGAGAAAGTAATTAGTAAGTAGAAAAAAGGAGCTTTCAGCATTCAATCTGCTTTTAGCAATTGTAAAATACTTGAAATGTCACACCCAAAGCAGAACTTATGGACAAGCCAATAAGTGTCCATTTTACTTTGACAGTTTTCATGTACTTCTAATCATTGTTATTTGCTTGATCTAGGGTAAATGAAGTCACAGGCACTATGCTTCAATACAAAATACCTATTGCTGCACTCTGCTGAAAACCAAGGGGGTTAGGTTTTTAGAACTGTGATCTCTCTCAAGGTGAAGTAGTACAGGAAGCTGAAAGAGTTGCCATAGTATAACAGTTGTAGAAACAGTTTTTTAAAATCCGATTGACCCTTTAAAAATGTAGCTTAGCTAGATGGGACCTATATTAAAGGGGAAAAACACTTTTGCCCCTTTTCAACCTGAGCATCTAACCAAATTTTGGAGTGCTGTGGGTGTTCCAGGTGGAAGTAGAGTTTGATGGAGATTGGAATTTTCTTTGTTGCAATCTTGTTTGTTTATAAGGAATGTACAAAGTCCTGCTTCTCTGAACACAGGAGGAACCAAGACCAAAAAGGTGTCCGGATGCCTAAGCTCCAGAGCAATGCATGAACCAGAAGAAGATGGACATTCCTCTATCTAAGTCATCTTTGGGGCCTGATCTGGTAAGCATGCTCAGTGCTCACGTACTGGATCAGGCCACTATAGGAGAGCTTATGCAAAACAGCCAGGCGAGCAAAGGGAAGGAGTAGCAGGAGGATCTCCCTCATAAGTTTTAGCTCAGTGACTAGGGTACTCACATGGGATGTGGGAGACCCCCAGTTCAAGTTCTCCCTCTGTTGGAGGGTGAGAAGGGATTTGAACAAGGAACATCCACCTATTGGCAACATGCTCTAACCTGGGGCAATGTCAAAGCTGTTCCACTGTAAACAAAAAACAAACACCCCCCCTACACAAAACAAACAAAAACAAACAAGCAAAAAGCTTATTGGCACAGGAGATTGGATTCTGGGCCTCCCACATGAGTGATCTAACTACCAGGCTACAGAGTCATTCTCATGCTTGTGTGCTCTTTCTCTCTGGCCCAATTACTGTTTTCTGTTAAATGTTAATGTTGCCTACTATATGACTTCTTAAAATGTCAGATGATACATGTGAATTACCTCCAATGATCTGTTTGTAATTATGAATACATAGCTACTGAAACACTCCCTTGAGGCTTGAGAGAGACCCAGTGTTTGGAGTTACTGTAATTGTTGTTACAGCCATTGGCAAAAATTTCAGTTTTAGGCAAGGAGACTACAAATTTATTTTTCCTTTTGGACCAGATCTTCATGTTGAGGCAGATCGTACACACCAATGTCTAAATGTCTTTGAAATGCCTTAGAGAAATATTCAGTATTAAATGGAATGAATTTATAACAAATGCTAAGGTTCATGAGAGTTTGACAATTTCTAATCTCCAAAATTGTCCAGAAAAAGAAGATGGAAATATCTGGGACATGTTAAGAATGAAACCTGAGTCTACCATGGCAGGTGTGCCACTGGGCAGCTGGAGGAACCTGCAAAAAGGGCAAACCACGTAACAGTGTTCAGAGGGCAAAAATTTACAGGAAGAAACAACATAGAGGAAAAGCAAAGAACAGCTTAAGATAGACAGTGATGGTGGAGCCTTGTTCATGCCCTAAATATTGTCTGATGGTATGGGTCCAGATCCGTAGCTAGTGTAAGTTGTTGTAGCTCCATGTGTACATCAGTGTTGCTCTACTGAAGTCAATAGCACTTCACAGATTTATGCTTGTTGTCACATCAGTTTACTTCTGATGAGGTTCCAAGCCATGGCTTGTAACTTTCAGGTTCTTTGATTTCTGAGATATGCTAAGTCTCTCCTTTGCTGGCATACATCTGATTTCTGAATTCCATTTTTAAGATTCAGAAAAAATATCTGAACTTAATCAAGAACTGCAAATTTGGTGTGGAAATCTTGTGAGATTTCAGATTCTTCCTGCTTCTGCTTGGATTGGAAAAACCATGACAGCTGTCTTTTTACTGCAGTATTTTGTCAGTTGCACCTTCTGGCTCCAATGAAACCAGAAAATGGAGAGGCTGGCAAAAGTGAAACATAATAATTAAAAATTATATGTGAACTTTTTCAACCCTCACAAACTATTCTTGTTTCTCGTTGTGGTTGGTATGAGTTTTTGGTGAAGGTACAAGTTGGTTCTTTATCCAGTTTATTCAAACCATGTTGTCCATCTGTATTTCTGTGTGCAAAAATTATTTGGCTCATCTAGTGTAATTTTAACATCACAGTTCTACAGAAGAGGGTATTCGCAAGACATTCCAACTCTCCTATTGATGTCAACCAACAGCCATTTAGGCCAGCCAGATAGCTGTTTAAAGATGTAAGCAGAACAAAAAGGAACAAGAAAAAAAAAAAAAAAAGAACATCAAGGGCCATGAGCCTTCCAGTGAAAAGGAGAAGATTCCCCAATGAAGAAAAAAATCTGAAGTTGTTTTTCAGCATAAAAATTATTATACTGTGATTGCTGAGCCCACTTTCACAGCCACTCACTCTGCTTGAGTTAATGTGGCCTTGGGCTAAAATACCTCTTTCAACCACTATACTGATTGCTTGGCCAGTTCAAGCAGATATCCTGGTTCATTCAGTGGATCCATGGTAAGAAAAGAAGTTAATTTAAAGTATTTCTCCTCTTCCTAGACTGCTGCACAACTGTGGCTTTAGCAATGAGAGAGATTAAGAGGAATCAGGCACTTCTTGAGTCCATCTAGTTGGTCAGCTTTGTCTTCACTCTGTAGCTACAGGGAAACACAGGGCAGGATTACTTTAGATATACTTTTTTGTTTTCTAATTTTACCAGAAAAGAAAATACCTAGTGGGCCAGAGTCTCAGACGATGTATATTGGCCTAGCTCATCAGAATAGCTCCAATTTACATCATCAGAGGATCTGGTGCATTGATCTTCAGTCTGATATTGCTTTGACTAACAGTTAGAATGATGTGACTTCACAGAGTTTGGAAAGTTCGCTCTCTGAGTGTGGAATAAAGAAGCTAATTATTTAGAGAAGAAAAGAATGGCCATATCGGGTCACAACAATGGTCCATCTAGCCCAGTATCCTGTCTCTTGACAGTGGCCAATGCCAGGTGCTTCAGAGGGAACGAACAGAACAGGACAATTACCGAGTGATTCTGTCTTCCACTCCCAGCTTCTGGAAATCAGAGACTAGTGACACTCTGAGGATGTGGTTGCATCCCTGACCATCTTGGCTAATAGCCATTGATGGACCTATCCTCCCTGAACTTATCTAGGTTTGTTTTTTTTTTAACTCCATTGTAGTTTTGGTCTCCACAACATCCCTTGGTAATGGGTTCCACAGGTTGAATGTGCATTGTGTGAAGAAATACTTCCTTTTGTTTGTTTGCCATTTAATTTCATTGGGTAACCCATGGGTCCTGTGTTATGTCAAGGGGTAGATAACACTTCTTTCACATCAATTACTATTTTATAGTCCTCTATCATAGTCCATCTTAGTTGTCTCTTTTTCAAGCTGAAAAGTCCCAGTTTTTTTAATCTGTCCCCATACCTTTTCCAATTCTAATATATCTTTTTTGAGATGGAGTGACCAGAACTGCACACAGTACTCTAGGTGTGGATGTATCATAGGTTTATACAATGGCATTATGATATTTTCTGTCTTATTATCTATCCCTTTCCTAATGGTTCCTAACAGTCTGTTAGGTTTTTTTTGACTGCCGTTGCACGTTGAGCAGATTTTTTCAGAGAATTATCCACAGTGGATTTGTTTGATTGCTTCTAGCACCTTATTTTCTTTCACTCAGGCCTGATCTACACTACGTGTTTATACCGATTTTAGCAGCGTTAAATTGATTTAACGCTGCACCCATCCAGACAACGAGGCCCTTTATATCGATATAAAAGGCTCTTTAAACCGGTTTCTGTACTCCTCCCCAACAAGAGGAGTAGCGCTGAAATCGGTATTACCATATTGGATTAGGGTTAGTGTGGCCGCAAATCAACAGTATTGGCCTCCGGGCGGTATCCCACAGTACACCACTGTGACCGTTCTGAAAAGCAATCTGAACTCGTATGCACTGGCCAGATAGACAGGAAAAGCCCCGCGAACTTTTGAATTGCATTTCCTGTTGGGCCAGCGTGGAGCTCTGATCAGCACGGGTGGCAATGCAGTCCCAAATCCAAAAAGAGCTCCAGCATGGATCGTACGCGAGATACTGGATCTGATCGCTGTATGGGGAGACAAATCTGTTCTATCAGAGCTCCGTTACAGAAGATGAAATGCAAAGCATTTGAAAAAAAACTTCAGGCTATGATGCAGAGTCCACAGCACAGTGCTGTGTGTTGTCAGAGGTGTTGTCAGATGTGTGTGTGCTCAGCTCTCTCCTTGTTGGTATCACTCAGCTGCGTGCATGTGTTCCCTCTTGTGCTGTCCCAGCTCTGCAGATAGCTGACACAGCAGACCCAAAGAGAACCCCCAATGACCACAGAGTCTAGTAAGGTACGAAGGCATGTCGGCCAGGTTTATTGCTGTATGGACACAATTGCAGTTCCTCTGAGATTGTTACTCTACAGGGCATACTACGAGAAAGTGTCCCCGGTCAATGGACTCGGCTCAGTTAGTGGCGGGACTTTCCACTGCCCCCTAGGCCGGACAAAGACGTCGCCACAGGGATACATTTTTATACACAGGTACAAACAGTTACATATCACTCCTGACGTATTGAGGTGCAGCCCCTCTATGTAGTAAGATGCCGCCTCTCACCTTGTACACGTTGGTTCGATCAAAACAACTCTATCCATCATATTACCCTTTTGCCCCTGTCATTGGGATGGGTCAGTCTGTTCCTTGTTATCTGTGTGGAATGTGCAAGCATGTGAATGTTCTGATCTCTAGTGTTCAGTACCTTTTAGGTACGTATCTTCTTGCAGCATCAGCCCTTTCCTTGCCAGCTTCTGTGAGCAGGGCCTGCTTCTGGCTTAGAGCTTCACTTTGCTTTATGTTAGCAAAGTCTTGGCCATTATTTTAGTTCAGGCCTCAGGCCTCATACTGGGCCTCTATCAGGGCCTTCACTTACTACACTGTGTGACAAGTGTAATGGAAAGCCAAAGAATCAAATGGACGCTCATGGAGGAAGGGAGGCGGGACTGAGGACTCCAGCTATCCCACAGTCCCCGCAGTCTCCGAAAAGTATTTGCATTCTTGGCTGAGCTCCCAATGCCTGTAGGATCAAACATGTTGTCCGCGGTGGTTCAGGGTATATCTCGTCAATTTACTCCCCCTCGCCCCCCCGTGAAAGAAAAGGGAAAAAAATCATTTGTTGACTTTTTTCAATGTCACCGTATGTCTACTGCATGCTGCTGGTAGACACGTTGCTGGGGCAATGAACAGCAGCATCCTCTCCCCTGCCTTCCCCAGTGGCAGATGGTACAGTGCAGTAGGACTGGTAACCGTCCTCGTCATCATCCTGGGAGTGCTCCTGGCTGGCCTCAGATGAGGTCGGCCGGGGGCGCCTGGGTAAAAATAGGAATGACTCCTGGTTATTCCTGGCAGATGGTGCAGAATGTCTTGTAACTGTCCTCATCATAGCAACTAGGGGCTGAACTCCATCAGCCCCCCCCTTCATGTCTAAAGAAAAGATTCTGTACTGCCTGGACTATCATAGCAGCGGGATGCTGCAGTCCTCTCCCCTCCACCATTTAATGTCCTGCCTGGACTATCATAGCAGCTGGAGGCTGCCTCCCCCTCATTTTATCTCACTAAGAAGTCAGTGTTGCTTATTCCTGTATTCTTTATTACTTCATCACACAAAAGGGGGACCCTGCAATGATAGCTCAGAAGGGTTTGGGAAGGAGGGAAGCAACGGATGGAGTTGTTGCACGGACACCCCCTAGAATGGCATGCAGCTCATCATTTCTGTGGGATCTGACATGGAGCAGCTGTGCTCTCTGGTTCTCTGATACACTCGTTCTCTAGTACACTTGCCCCATATTCTAGGCAAGACTGACTATTTTTAGATACAACATAAAGGAGGAAATGACCCGGGAGATCATTATCATTTTTGTCTTTGCGCCCCCAGCCGACCTCAGCGAAGGTCAGCCAGGAGCACCCATGACAGCAGCAGACGGTACAGAACGACTGATAACCGTCTCTGCTACCTTGCAAAGGCAAATGAATGCTGCTGTGTTGCGCTGCAGTACTGCCTCTGTCAGCGGCATCCAGTACACATACGGTGACAGTGACAAAAGGCAAAACGGGCTCCATGGTTGCCATGCTATGGCGTCTGCCAGGGAAATCCAGGGAAAAAGAGCGCAAAATGATTGTCTGCCATTGCTTTCACGGAGGAAGGAATGAGAGACATTTACCCAGAATCACCTGCGACACTGTTTTTGCACCATCATGCATTGGGATCTCAACCCAGAATTCCAATGGGCGGGGGAGACTGGGAATTATGGGATAGCTACGGGATAGCTACCCACAGTGCAACACTCCAGAAATCGACTCTAGCCTCAGTACATGGACGCACACCACCGAATTATTGTGCTTTGTGTGGCCGCGTGCATTCGACTTTATACAATCTGTTTTACAAAACCAGTTTATGTAAAATCAGAATAATCCTGTAGTGTAGACGTACTCTCACTCACATGACTATTGCCATATATCTCCAGAGCATACTTTGCCTACAGTCCCCTAATATGGATGCAAATGCAAGGAATATTGTCTTTGGTTTAAAGGTCTATTCAAGGGTGTTGCTTGAGTCCCAATTCTTTTTTATTATGCTATGGCTGATAGTAATAAAGTTACAGAGACAAGGTGGGGGAGATAACATCTTTGATTGGACCAACTTCTGTTGGTGAGAGAGTCAACCTGTTGAGCTTACACATTTCTCTTCTTCTGGTCCAATAAAAGATATTACTTCAGCCACCTTGTCTCTCTAATACCCTGGGACCATCATGGCTACAACACTGCATACAATAATAAAGTTACGATGCTATACAGTTCTACCGTGCTTGCTGATCTATTAACTTTCATTTTAAAAAATATATTGCAGGAAATAGTGACTTTATTATTTTGACCCAGACAAATTTGCCAGGAGTCCTGGAAAATGTTAACATGCAGTTACTAAAATGATGTAGGACACATTGGATAATGAAAATGTCTCTCCATGAATGTCAGGAAAGACGTTTCAAGATAATAGAGGCAAAAGTTAAAGTTCATAGTTTGTCATGTAGCTAAAGATCCTTCAGCTACTCTACTGTAAAGAACTATAATGAAAACACATTGCAAACATTGAAAAACAGGCATAAACAATACCTATGTAGGTGACAAATTCAGTAAAGCTGACGCAAGGAGGTATGAATGATCTATCTTTCAATTTCTCTGCTAACTTGAACTCCTTGCACTTCAGGAGGAGTTTATTTTTTGGGAGGGTGGTTGTAGTGAGGTTGCTTTCCATGGTTTCCACCTAGGATAGCTTGACTATGTGCTGGATGAGTTCTACCGCAGTTATGGTGGTGGAATATACTGAATCAGCACAATCTCCAGCTAGTTTGAGTATTCTAGGATGTATTTCATTAGGCCATTATGACTTGAAGACAACTAGCTTGTCTAAATAACTTTTAACTTATTTTTTGCATCCTTCTTTCTTCAGTGGTCTTTCTACTAGCATGGGCTACCAGTAGAGTTAAAACCACTGTAAGTCCTAAGTGGCTACAGTCCTATGTGTTAAGAATATAATATGAATTATATTCCTCTTGTCTCTAATGATTAACTTATTTGCTTTACAGGTTGCCTTAAATGAAGCAGACCATTTGCTAGGTGTGCTCTATACATTTTAATTTAAAATCTAAATGTAATTCTTGTCCAGCTCCTGCCTTATTTTGGATGTACTGTATTATAGGTGATGCAGACTGTAGCTTGTATTGTATTGTAAATAGTAATGAAGTGAAAGAATGCCATTCCTTTGTCCGTGTGTGTTCTGCATATCAATTGCTATAGTTTCTACACTAGCCTGAGGATACAGGCAGGTGCAGCTACAATAATAAACAATAACCAGCTGTGTCTGTTAGCATTTAACATAACTGTGAACATGATAGTAATAGATGCAAATAGGTGTGGTGAAATGCTATTCTATAGCTATTTTAAATGGCCCTACGTGGGCTTAACAACTTTCTTTCTTTAATTACAGTAGATCTCTGCTGATGAGGTGAGGAAGTACAAGGTAACACCCAGGACTACCTCTGTACTTCTGAGCACTGATCTTGTAGATGTTTTCGGCAGTATAAAATCCTGAAATAGACAGATAAATCAAGAATGGAGATCTTTTCCACTGGTGCCCAGTAGCTGAATTTAAAATTATATTTTTTCCCAGCAAATGATCATATGTATTTTAATGTAATATCCCACCTCTGTATCTTTTTCCCTTGAAAGGCTAATGCTGATGGAACTACAAACTACAGCTTGTCTGTTGGATAAAAATGAGAGATTATTTATAATGCCATTTTCCACATATTTCACTATCAAGAATGAGAAATTGGTCTCCAGGGTAGCTGATGCATGAGACAATCAAGCCAAGTGCCATCTAAGTACCAGTTCTCTAGTGAGTTGAAGTTGCCAAATATGCCAACTTTTAATGAACTTTATCAAGCAATTGTGTAATGTGGACATTAAATCTGAAACTCCTCATTTCAGTTCTGGCCACAAAGTGACCTTTCAGTGGAGTGTATGATGTGAAAGGACAATGCTTTATTGAAAAAAATCTTCCATTCCTATTTGTAAGTATTGATATAGCAATTTGGGCTTGTTCCTAGAGAAATTCATTATTCAGCAATACATTATAGGAAAAAACTGTGCAATATCTTTAGACACAGTCTTACTTTAGGGCCAAATTCTATCTTTAGATAAAAGTGGGATTGTATGATGGGGGTGCTTGTGATGGTAGGGTTAACAGCCCTTGGGTTCCATTCTGGTTTATGCCTTAGGTTCCTAGAGCTCATGGTTCAGGGCATCATCCAGTCAGCAAAAGGGTCAAGAAGGGATTCCCGTCCCAAATGTACTCTGTGTTTTGTGGGGGGCGGGGGGTTAGTCTCCTTCCTCTGAAGCATCAGAGATGGCCATGGCTAGAGATGGGACACGGGGCATCATGGCTCGGAGATGACATTGAGCATTCCCTTTTTCATGTGCTTAGCTGACTGGGTTTTGTTCACATGCTCAGGGTCTGAGAGATTGCCATATGTGGGCTTGTGAAGGTATTGTCCCCCAGTTTAGATTGGCAGTGACTCCAGGTTTTTTTGCCTTCCTCAGCAACATGGAGCATGGATCACTTGCCAAGATTATCTGGATATATTTACCTTAATCAGTTCTCTGCTCTTGTGGGGGCCTTGGGAACTGGTATACTTCAGTTTCTCCTACATTCTGTATGTGGCACGTAATAGTCTAATCGCCTATGGGCTGTAATACTTTGGTTTCATTGTGATTGTTGGGTTTAGCATGAGGGTGCTGGGTGGAGCCGCTGGCCTGTGATATAGAGGAGGTCAGACTAGATGATCTAGTGGTCTCTTCTGGCTTTGAATTCTGACTGTTAGTTAGTGGAATTATACACTAATATTGGGGGAAATGAAAGCAGACTTTGGCCTGTTGATGTCAATCAAATTTGCATTTTGATTTCTGAAGGTAGATTATGACCTAGAGTATGCCCCCATTGATTTCAGTGGGCTTTTGACCAGATCCTAAAAAGACCTTTTGAATGAAAAGTGTCACTATATATTCAACCATGACTGTTTAAAGAAGAATGCCATGGCCACTTTAAGGGTTTGTTCAAATTTTCAAAGTTATTAGCAAATAGTTCAACTGAATCTCTTAGCCAAACTCTGACCTCATTATGTAGTGTAAATACAGGATAACTTCACTTCAGTCAATGATGTTACTCTGGATTTACACCAGTGTGAGAGCAGAATCCAACCTAATGGGACTACTCATTTGAGTAAAATAAGCATGAATTGCCTCTTTTAACAAGATAATCTAGACAAAAATCTGCTTTAAAGACCTCAAGAACTTTTTATAAGGATGTGTTACAGAAGTGCATCTGAAACCATTTAAAAACCCCAAACTGTTAAAATTAAAACATTTGGTGCAGAAATATTTCTTTCTACTTTAGGAGCTTGGGTTTCAAATTCAAATTAAGATTTTTTTAATTCTGAACTTGTAACTAGATATGCACAGACTTGCTTTTCAGTTAATGTGGGGTTGCAGGAACATTTTCTTTGGTTTTCATATTGTTCTTGGTTTTCGTATGTTCCCTATATGTTCCAGTTCAGAAAAATCAAACCAGCTATTTAGGCTCCCAAATATGGAACTAAGAGTCTGACTTTCAGTATCCACTCCTTAAAATCATGGCCCATAGGCACAGCCTGACAACAGGAGGCAAAGCAGGAGGGAGAAGTTTTGTATTCAGCATAGGAAATGACATAAACTATTTGGCTAGCACAGCAGAGATATTTTGGATTAAAATGAAAGGTACAAAGTGTAAAAGAAAGATCACAGGAAAATATTACAGAGGAACAGGCTTTATGATAAGACAGATCCGGAAACCTGTATTTAGATAAGGGATGCTTTTCAAAAGGATGGAACTTCATCATGTTAATCCTCATTAGAAATGGATTTTTAAACCTATGCAACTGGTTTATATAACAAGTGTGAGATTCTTAAGGAACAGCAGGCATTCTGGAACATACAAGTTGTGCAGATTCGATGTTACACATCATTCACCAAGTAAGGCTGCTGTCTTATTCTAATTCCACAACACCTCCCCCGCCCCTAGTCTTAAACAGAAATCCAGGTAGAAAAGTGAAACACTAATAGGTAATAAGCCCAGAAGGGACCGCTTTGATCTTCTAGTCTGACCTCTGATATAACACAGGCCATAGGACTTATCTGAATTAATTGGTGCTAGAAATAGGACAATCTTTATATTGTCTAATGTGAGAAAGGACTGTTGTACAAATAGAGACTGTGCTGGATGAACGTATGCCTCAAGAAATTGTGAGCCAGATTTTTAAAGGTACTTAGGTGCCTGAAGATGCAGATAGCAACTAGTAGGATTTTTGAAGTCTCTAAGCACCTAACTCCCATTGGTAAGTTAGGAGCCAAGGCTTCTATAAAATCCCATGAAGCATTTGCCTGCATCTTTAGGCACCTAAATACCTCTTAAGAATCTGGCCTTGTGTGCCCATGTAACCCACTGCTCAGTGTGTGTTGGGTGTCTCCTTCTGTGCCCAGTTCACAGAGGATGTAATGTGCCACAGCCCCCACTATGGCATCTGCCTCTTTTGCTCAAACTCATGCTTTTAACTCTGGAGGTCACTGGTTCAGTCCCACATGGGACAGCTGTCACAGACATGGGGGATAATCTGGGATTCAAATGGCTGTTGGCCAAGACACGTGGGATGAGCTTCCTCTTTCCAAAGGATGTAGGTAACTGTCAGTGTCCTCTGGTCTGATCCACAGAGAACGTGAGTCTGTTACAGCTCTCAGATCTGTATACAAACTAGGATGTGAACTGCATCTCAGGCTGGCTTCTCGAGTGAGGAATATAACAACTAAACAAAGAATGACTGCCAGTCCTGTATTTTAAGTATGGTCCCTTTTTTGGTGTCCAATGGCCTGTGACCCATATAAGCTAAGGAGCCACAAGAAGCATTATGTCATATAAAAAAGTGCTAAAGTAATAATTACGCAAGGAAAAATCTGTCCTCTGTCAAGTACCACACAGCAAGATACAAATGTACAATATGCTTTTGTAACAATGTGGAATTATGTCTAAGTGTAAGAAAGCTTTCATTTTTTCAAACGTTTGTCCATAATTTCCTTTCAATATATGAGAATCAGCTTTTCAGGCTCCATAGATAGCAGCATCTGAGTTTGTGTGTGATCCTGGTTACAAATCTTAAATTGACCTCTTGACCAAGAATACAAATTAATGGTGTCTGGTAGTTTGGTCTCCCATCCCTGCTGTGGTTAGGACCTCGGGGAATGAGGGAGAAATATTCTGAGCCTACCCTTCTGTGCCAATGGGGTGATGAGTATCAGAGGGGTAGCCGTGTTAGTCTGGATCTGTAAAAGCAGCAAAGAATCCTGTGGCACCTTATAGACTAACAGAGGTTTTGGAACATGAGCTTTCGTAGGTGAATACCTACTTCATCAGATGCATGTAGTGGAAATATCCAGGGGCAGGTATATATATACAAGCAAGCTAGAGATAATGAAGTTACTTCAATCAGGGAGGATGAGGCCCTGTTCTAGCAGTTGAGGTGGGAAAACCAGGGGAGGAGAAACTGGTTTTGTAATTGGCAAGCCATTCACAGTCTTTGTTTAATCCTGAGCTGATGGTGCCAAATTTGCAGATGAACTGAAGCTCAGCAGTTTCTCTTTGAAGTCTGGTCCTGAAGTTTTTTTGCTGCAGGATGGCCACCTTAAGGTCTGCTATAGTGCGGCTAGGGAGGTTGAAGTGTTCTCCTACAGGTTTCTGTATCTTGCCATTCCTAATATCTGATTTGTGTCCATTTATCCTTTTCCATAGAGACTGTCCAGTTTGGCCAATGTACATAGCAGAGGGGCATTGCTGGCATATGATGGCGTAAATTACATTGGTGGACGTGCAGGTGAATGAACCGGTGATGGTGTGGCTGATCTGGTTAAGTCCTGTGATGGTGTCGCTGGTGTAGATATGTGGGCAGAGTTGGCATCGAGGTTTGTTGCCTGGATTGGTTCCTGAGCTAGAGTTACTATGGTGCGGTGTGCAGTTACTGGTGAGAATATGTTTCAGGTTGGCAGGTTGTCTGTGGGCGAGGACTGGCCTGCCTCCCAAGGCCTGTGAAAGTGTGGGATCATTGTCCAGGATGTTTGTAGATCCCTGATGATGCGTTGAAGGGGTCTTAGCTGTGGACTGTATGTGATGGCCAATGGAGTCCTGTTGGTTTCTTTCTTGGGTTTGTCTTGCAATAGGAGGCTTCTGGGTACACCTCTGGCTCTGTTGATCTGTTTCCTTATTTTCTTGTGCGGGTATTGTAGTTTTGAGAATGCTTGGTGGAGATTTTGTAGGCACTGATCTTTGTCTGAGGGGTTAGAGCAGATGCGGTTGTACCTCAGTGCTTGGCTGTAGACAATGGATCATGTGATGTGCCCGGGATGGAAGCTGGAGGCATGAAGGTAGGCATAGCGGTTGGTAGGTTTTCGGGATAGGGTGGTGTTGATGTGACCATCACTTATTTGCACCGTGGTGTCTAGGAAGTGGACCTCCTTTGTAGATTGGTCCAGGCTGAGGCTGATGGTGAGGTGGAAGCTGTTGAAATCATGGTGGAATTTTTCCAGAGACTCCTTCCCATGGGTCCAGATGATGAAGATGTCATCAATGTAGCGTAGGTAGAGAAGGGGCGTGAGTGGACGAGAGCTGAGGAAGCATTGTTCCGGGTCGGCCATAAAAATATTGGCATATTGTGGGGCCATGCGGGTGCCCATAGTGGTGTCACTGATCTGGAGAATATATATTGTCATCAAATTTGAAATAGTTGTGTGTGAGGATAAAGGCACACTGCTCAGCAACCAGTTGTGCTGTGGCATCATGAGGGATAGTGTTCCTGACAGCTTGTATTCCATCTGTATGTGGGATGTTTGTGTAGAGAGCCTCTACATCCATGGTGACTAGGATGGTGTTTTCTGGAAGGTCACCAATGCATTGTAGATTCCTCAGGAAATCAGTGGTGTCACGGAGATAGCTAGGAGTGCTGGTGGCAAAGGGTCTGAGTAGTGAGTCCACATATCCAGACAGTCCTTCAGTGAAAGTGCCAATGCCCGAGATGTTGAGGCGTCCAGGATTCCCGGGTTTGTGGATCTTGGGTAGTAGGTAAAATAACCCTGGTCAGGGCTCTAAGGATATGTTGATTTGTTCCAGTGTTAGTGTAGGGAGTGTCCTGAGAAGATGGTGCAGTTTCTTAGTGTATTCCTCAGTGGGATCTGAAGGAAGAGGTCTATAGAATTTGGTATTGGAGAGTTGTCTGGCAGCCTCCTTTTTGTAGTCAGACCTGTTCATGATGACAACAGCACCTCCTTTATCAGCCTCTTTGATGATAATGTCAGGGTGGTTTCTGAGGCTGTGGATGGCATTGCGTTCTGCACGACTTAGGTTATGAGGCAAGCGATGTTGTTTTTCCACAATTTCTGCCTGTGCACGTCGGCAGAAGCATTCAATGTAGAGGTCCAGACTGTCATTTCGACCCTCAGGAGGAGTCCATGTGGAGTTCTTCTTCTTGTGCTGTTGGTGGGAGGGTAACTGTGTATCAGTGCGCTGTTCAGTGTTGTCCTGAAAGTATTCTTTGAGTCGGAGACGGCGAAAGTAAACTTCCAGATTGCCGCAGAACTGTATAATGTTGGTGGGGGTGGCAGGGCAGAAAGAGAGTCCTCGAGATAGGACAGACTTTTCTTCTGGGTTGACTGTGTAGTTGGATAGATTGACGATATTGCTGGGTGGGTTGGGGGTACCACAGTTGTGGCCCCATGAGGCAGGTAGGAGCTTAGACAGCTTACAGTCCTTTTTCCTTTGTAGAGAGGTGAAGTGAGTAATGTAGATCTCCTGTCTTATTTTTGTGAAGTCCATTTGTATGGAAGTTTGGTTATTAATGAGAGTCTCCAGGTTGGAGAGCTCTTTTTTGGTATTTTCCTGTTTGCTGTATAGGATGCTGATCAGGTGGTTCCTCAGTTTCTTTGATAGAGTATGGCATAATCTCTCACTGTGGTCTGTGTAGTATGTAGATAGCAGTGGATTTTTTACCTTTAGTCCATTTGGTATGATGTCCGTCCGTTTGCATTTGGAAAGGAAGATGATATCTGTCTGTATTTGTGCAAGTTTCTTCATGAGGTTGATGGATTTCCACTCCATACGGCTAAATGCAGTGCCTTGCATGGTATCAAGTATCAGAGGGGTAGCCATGTTAGTCTGGATCCGTTAACTGGCTGCTGAGCTCTGTGCCTTTATCTTCACACACAACTATTTCAAATTTGATGACATATCTCCAGATCAGTGGCACCGCTATGGGCACCCGCATGGCCCCACAATATGCCAATATTTTTATGGCCGACCTGGAACAACGCTTCCTCAGCTCTCGTCCTCTCACGCCCCTTCTCTACCTACGCTACATTGATGACATCTTCATCATCTGGACCCATGGGAAGGAGTCTCTGGAAAAATTCCACCATGATTTCAACAGCTTCCACCTCACCATCAACCTCAGCCTGGACCAATCTACAAAGGAGGTCCACTTCCTAGACACCACGGTGCAAATAAGTGATGGTCATATCAACACCACCCTATCCCGAAAACCTATCAACCGCTATGCCTACCTTCATGCCTCCAGCTTCCATCCCGGGCACATCACACGATCCATTGTCTACAGCCAAGCACTGAGGTACAACCGCATCTGCTCTAACCCCTCAGACAGAGATCAGTGCCTACAAAATCTCCACCAAGCATTCTCAAAACTACAATACCCGCACAAGGAAATAAGGAAACAGATCAACAGAGCCAGAGGTGTACCCAGAAGCCTCCTATTGCAAGACAAACCCAAGAAAGAAACCAACAGGACTCCACTGGCCATCACATACAGTCCACAGCTAAAACCTCTCCAACGCATCATCAGGGATCTACAACCCATCCTGGACAATGATCCCACACTTTCACAGGCCTTGGGAGGCAGGCCAGTCCTCGCCCACAGACAACCTGCCAACCTGAAACATATTCTCACCAGTAACTGCACACCGCACCATAGTAACTCTAGCTCAGGAACCAATCCAGGCAACAAACCTCGATGCCAACTCTGCCCACATATCTACACCAGCGACACCATCACAGGACTTAACCAGATCAGCCACACCATCACCGGTTCATTCACCTGCACGTCCACCAATGTAATTTACGCCATCATATGCCAGCAATGCCCCTCTGCTATGTACATCGGCCAAACTGGACAGTCTCTATAGAAAAGGATAAATGGACACAAATCAGCTATTAGGAATGGCAAGATACAGAAACCTGTAGGAGAACACTTCAACCTCCCTAGCCACACTATAGCAGACCTTAAGGTGGCCATCCTGCAGCAAAAAAACTTGAGGACCAGACTTCAAAGAGAAACTGCTGAGCTTCAGTTCATCTGCAAATTTGACACCATCAGCTCAGGATTAAACAAAGACTGTGAAAGGCTTGCCAACTACAAAACCAGTTTCTCCTCCCCTGGTTTTCACACCTCAACTGCTAGAACAGGGCCTCATCCTCCCTGATTGAAATAACCTCATTATCTCTAGCTTGCTTGCATATATATACCTGCCCCTGGATATTTCCACTATATGCATCTGACGAAGTAGGTATTCACCTACGAAAGCTTATGCTCCAAAACGTCTGTTAGTCTATAAGGTGCCACAGGATTCTTTGCTGTTTTTAATGGGGTGATGGGAACATGGCATGAGATTTGGGGATTTCTTGGTGCAGTAGTTTGCTAGGGGACTGAAAACCTGTTTTAATCTGAAAACAGTCTGTGCTTAGTTAGACTTTCGGTTTAGGCCTTGTATGTTTAGAAATTAGCATCATATGGATATTAAAATAGGGAGGAGGCTAGTAACAAAATCCAGGCTGCTGTCACTTGAGTCACTGCTAGGATTTACTCTCCTCACATATTATGTTGTTTAAAGTCACTTCAATAAATGACTTTTGCTACTATATCTTACCTGCCTCCTACCCCAGCCCACTTCTTTGTCTAATTTACCTGTTATCTCTTGTTTTTTAGGTTGTAAGTTTTTTGGGGGCAGATAATATCATTTCTATATATCTGTACAGTGCTTAGCATGACAGGACTGTGGCATGGTTGGTCTGTAAATGTTACTGTAATATAAACATTGAATAATAATAATACATGTATGGCCTTTTGACCATTCTGTAAATAAGGATGATGAAAGTCTCAAATAATTTAGTGGCAAAAATATGTGAAAATAATGCAGTTAATTACAACAGTAAACTGGCTCTCAATAGGAATAGCACTCAAGAAAAATATATTGTTCACTAAACAAAATTCATGTCCTAATGCATATTATGTCACTTATAACTACAATAGTTATATGTTGAAGGAATGCACCTCTGGCCAGAATATATTTTCTATTAAAAGTCTGCATTTACCACGTTTGTACTATCTAAATAGGTACAGTGTCAGCATAGACTGCTTTCAGAGGGGTAGCCGTGTTAGTCTATATCAGCAAAAACAATGAGGTGTCCTTGTGGCACCTTAGAGACTAACAAATTAATTTGGGCATAAGCTTTTGTGGGCTATAACCCACTTCATCAGTGGAGTGAAAAAAAGTAGGTAGGTATAAATATAAATATACAGCACATGAAAAGATGGCAGTTGCCTTACTAAGTGGGGGGTCAGTGCTAATGAGGTCAATTTAATCATGGTGAATGTGGCCCATTCCCAACAGTTGACAAGAAGGTGTGAGTATCAACAGAGGGAAAATTATTTTTTGTAGTGACCCAACCATTCCCAATCTTTATTCCTGCCTAATTTGATGGTGTCACATTTGCAAATTAATTCCAATTCTGTAGTTTCACAGTGGTAGATGTTCAGATGAATGAGTCCCTGATGGCGTGGCTGCTGTGGTTAGGTTCCATGATGGTGTCCCTTGAATGGATATCCGGACAGAGTTGGCAATAGGGTTTGTTGCTGGGATTGGTTCCTGGGTTAGTGTTTCTGTTGTGTAGTGTGTAGTTGCTGGTGAGTATTTGCTTCAGGTTGGGGAGCCGTTTGTGAGCGAGGACTGACCTGTGAGGGTGAGAGATTGTCTTTCAGAGTAAGTTGTAGAACCTTGATGCCCTGAAAAGGTTTTAGTTGGGCTCTGTAGGTGATGGCTAGTGGCATTCTGTTACTTTCTTCATTGGGCCTGTCCTGTAGTAGGTGACTTCTGGGTACCCTTCTCCCTCTGTCAATCCATTTCTTCACTTCAGCAGGTGGGTATTGTAGTTTTAAGAATGCTTGATAGAGATCCTGTAGGTGTTTGTCTCTGTCTGAGGGATTGGAGCAAATGCGGTTGTATCTTAGGGCTTGGCTGTAGACTAGGGGTCGGCAACCTTTCAGAAGTGGTGTGCCGAGTCTTCATTTATTAACTCTGATTTAAAGTTTCACGTGCCAGTAACACATTTAAAATTTTTTAGAAAATCTCTTTCTCTGAGTCAATCGTATATAACTAAACTATTGTTGTATGTAAAGTAAATAAGGATTTTTAAATGTTTAAGAAGCTTCATTTAAAATTAAATTAAAATCCAGAGCCCCTAGACCAGTGGCCAGGACCTGGGCAATGTGAGTGCCACTGAAAATCAGCTCATGTGCCTCTTTTGGCACGCGTGCCATAGGTTGCCTACCCCTGCTGTGTGGATCATGTGATGTGGTCTAGATGAAAGCTGGAGGCATGTAGGTAAATGTAGCTGTCAGTAGGTTTCTGTTATAGGGTGGTATTTATGTGGCCATCGCTTATTTGCACTGCAGTGTCCAGGAAGTGGATCTCTTGTGCAGATTGGTCCAGGCTAAGATTGATGGTGGGGTGGAAATTGTTGAAATCCTGGTGGAATTCCTCAAGGGCCTCCTTCTCATGGTTCCAAATGATGAAGAAGGCAGATAGAGTTTGAAAATGAAACCTGAGGAAATAGCTGAGGTGTAAAATTATTATTTTGTATCTGCCATTGCAACTGCAAAAGGTGGGGAAACAAGCCAAGAATGGAGATGGTGTTTCTATGGGTATCAAACGAAAAATTAAAGACTGTGTTATCAACTTTGGCAATGATTATTAAAGAGTTAGGGATGTTATAGCTGACAAGGCAACAAGCCAAACAATATACGTCCAAGACTGATAAAAGATGTTGGTTAGAAATTGGAGAAGCTTTAGCAGATATTTTCACAAGTTTGTTTGGTTCAGACAAGATCCCCAAGGACTGGAACATGGTTAGCATAACCCCATTCTGAAAAAAATGGCCCTGGGACTCAAATTATACATCAATCTATTTAACCTAATTTGGGAGGAAAGTGTTACAAGTATTTCAGGAGATCAAATGGAGATAAACTTGGAAAGCCCACAGCTTGATTGAGACCAGCCAGATGTTCTCAGGAAGTGAAGATCATGCTTTAGCTGGTTGGAATTCTTTGGGGATATTATTACTGCAGAGGTGCAGAGTTGTTTGCAGGAGTGGCAGACAAAAAATATGAGGCTTGCATGGTTGTTATTCAGCATAGATATTCAGATCATATAAACACTTCTTAAACTGATATTGGTGAATGTATAAAGTGTCAGCCTCTGCCTTAAAGTAGAGCTCATCTGGTGCACAGAGCTTCGTGTGCCTCTGAAATTCTTTTGATTTTGAGAGATTTCCAAGTTATTATCTTACTAATCTTGTCAGGCTCTGAGAGTCAGAGACTTTGTTTGAGTTTTGGATTCTCAGCATCTTGCAGGATTGGGCCTGCTGGCAGAGCTAAAGCACATGCCAACATGGCCATTGGGGGGGAGGGGCAGCTGTGAAAATGTTGCCCCCTCCCCCAACTGCACACCTCAGGCAGGTGCAGAATTTGCCCACCTCTCCACTCCCCACACAGCCTTTTTGGCCTGACTGGAGCTACCCCCCCCATATAGAAATCAAACTACGCCTATGCATGCAAGTGCTCTCAACACCCTCTCACACCTTTCTCCTCTCATCTGACTGCCATCAAAGTATCTTCATCTTTTCTGTCGCCTGTCTTGTCAGAATGACTTTCAGTTGATGGGTGAAACCAGCCCCCTCTATGAGATGTCAGAGAGGCACCAAGAATGCTCTGCTCTTCCCTTGATATCTTTTCCCTAGGCTCCACCTGCCCAAAATGGCAGGTGGGGAGCACCAAAATAGCACTAACCCAGAGAAGATGGACAACAATGCATCTGTCTAGTGGGAATTTTCTTTCTCAGGATAGGGAGTAGCCTCTGTGACTGTGGAACCCGGGTACACCTCATTGTCCATGCAGAATCCACACCATTGGAGTAGAAAATGTGACTTCTAATGATTCTCATTTTTTGATTGATTTACTAAATTGTTCCCCAGATTTTTGATTTAGCACCAGACCCATTTTTGGCTCTGGATGTACTGAAACAGCTAAGCTTATTAGATGTAGATGTTAGTCCAAATGGAATTGAAACCAGATTTTTGAGGAAGGGAATCTAAAGTAACAAATTATTGACACATTTCATTACTTCCAGTGCAGACTAAAATATTGAACAAATAAGTAGAGTAAATTCACAGCTTAGATGGTTCTTGGAACCAAGGGGAGGCCTTGAATTCCTGACAATAAAACATTAGATCTAATCTCTCAGCTAACATGGATTTGCTTAAAATTGCAGATGTAATTTTTGGATTAGATTTTAAATCAGGTCTTTTTGATGAGTGAAGTTTTGGATGATTTACTTTGTTATATGAATTAGCCTATGTTATGGTCTGGGGAGCGGGTGCGGGGTGGTGGTGGCGTGAAATCCAGACAAACTTGGCTTTAGTTATTCAGTTTTAATGGTTTAATTGTTATTTATAAAAGAAAATGGTACTGTGTCTATATCAAGTCTTCTCCAGAACTGAGACTAATTCCTTGGGTATCCCCAAGGATTCGTATCTATATTGAATCATATTAACTACAGTTCTTACACAGGCCCTTTCTCCTCTTCTCTCCCTAACACACCGGCCTCACTCCCTTAGGATAGATTGGCTTGGTATGCAACCAGTTAACATGGCCTTCTGGGACTTACACACACCATATTGCCTTATAAATACCTTCATGATTGGGAGCCTATATTTGCACTTTATATTGTATCAAGTTTAGTGAGGAATCTAGTGTGTGTTGTCTTGACAATACTAAACATTGAAACTTTGTTTATGGGCTGAATACTTTGGTTTCAGGGCATAAAGGGGCATTGCTTCAGGAGGCCATAGAGAGATTGTACGCTCCCTGCACAGATCAAATTCCATGAATGTGGGCTTCCTGGCTGGCAGTGCAGGGAGGTGGGTCTTTGAAAAGAGGGCTGGGACAATAGCTTGAGGGAGGTATCACAAGCAAGTCTGACGTTACCTAGCTTAGAGTTGGGCAAAAAAAAATTGAGAAATAATTTATTCACTGAAAAATGCCAGTTTGGATGACCTGAAACTCTTCATGAATTTCACAAAAATAGTTTCTGCCATTCAGAAAATGGCCAGAGGAAGAGGTGGCAGGGCCCTTGTTTAGCCCACTGGTTAGGGCACTCAACTGAGTTGTGTGACACCCACATTTGAATCCCTGCTCTGGAACAGGCTCAAAACAGACTCTTTCAATTCACTGAAAATTCCAAAGAACTCCAAATTTGGTTTGACTCAAACTAGTTTTTTTTTCCATTTTCTAAACCTAAAAATCAGTTCTTTGCCCCACTCTAACATAGCCCCTCAGTCTTTCCTACTCCAACCATTTGGCTAGAATAGATTTGAAGGATGATCCTTCCCCATTTCTCATATATCTCCCAGTAACCAGCCATACTCTGTTATTATAAACCATAACCTGTTATTGAATGAATGTAGGGAAAATATTCATTCTCATAATCTTTTACTTTGTATCTATTAAAAATACACACAATGCAATATTAATGTCAATCTGATATGGACAAATGATCACATCCCATAATTTTGCACCCATATAATCTGATGATTTTTCCTTGTGATTTTTCACCATGTTCTTGTGTTCAGAAAACACTAGGAAAGCCTTGCTGTGCTTAATTCAACACTCTATGTTTACATAATGACAACCAAAACTATGCTGTTAGCTAGTACCCTAATCTTGCAAAGATATTGAGTTCAGAATCCATTGGTTCCAATTCACACACTTACGTATGTGAATGGGATTTAAGCACTAGCACTAGTTGGAAACATATTTTATATTTTACAAACATTTTGAAGGAAAAGAAAATATTTTGTTTGAACTGAAATTTTTGGTGGATTTTTTTTTTTGGCAAGGTGAAGGGGTTGTTTGTTTAAAAAAGAGGAAAATCCCCAAAATGGAAAATTTGTCATAAGAGTGTTATAAACTGTGACATTTTTGAATTTTGATTGTTGAAAACCAAAACACTTCTTTGTGGAAAATTTCAGTTGAGTCAAAAAGACATTTTTTTACTCAATTTTTTTTTTCAGTGAAAATTTTTCAATCAGCTCTAGTAAGTAGTTTCCTGAATAGGGACCTTTATAAACAAAATTAATGATGTCTGATGAAATTATTTTATATAAAAGGCAATTTAAAGAACAGGAATGTGATAGCATGGCCTTGCTCCAAAACAGCATCTTTCTGGATAAAGCTAACCAAAATAGATGAAACTTCAATGAAAACAAATGAAACTTCAATGAAAACAAATAAAACTTGAGACAGCTAATTTTAGCTAATGCTGAAATAAAGGATGAAACCCCTGCCCCCTAAAATACTGGTTAGAATGTTATGTCTAGTTAGGAAATACCTTTGGGACATTGCAGTCATTTTTATCACCCTTTTACAGATATTGGTTACCACAAATGTAGCATTTACTAGAATTGAGAAGTCACATGTTTTCAAGATAAGCAAAAGTAATTATTGTCTATTTAGTCCCCCTCTTTGATTACTTTTGTGGTATTTGACTAGCCTGCAACCAAGGAATGACTGAAATTCATGAGGCTGTGGTGTTGCTTTGTAAGCTTAAAAATGAGCTGTCCTGCAGTTAATAGGGAGAGTAAGAAAATGTAGATTGTTCTAACGTTGTTGTATTTAAAAGCAATAAGTATTTGAAATATCAAAACAAAACTGTACATTAGACAGTGGTTACTCATCTAAAAGGGTGAAGGAGTTAAACAAGAGCTTCAGATAGAACTGATTTGTTCACCCATTTCAGAGGTGCCATGTGTCTATTGTTACATATATTTTACACACCTAGAGACATATTTGGACAAGGAGCCCATGAAAATGTTTTGTATATAGGAGATCATGTCTCTAATATGGTATCATGATTGTAGCCCACCCACAATAATGGCATATTGAAGTAGCTGGTTGCCACCAGCAATGATTCAGTTAACCTTTGATTAAACGCTGGAATTTAAACTATGTAAAGGCCTGAAATCTGACACAGTCCTTTGACACCATGCTGTCTGTCATTGAAGATAATCCTGCATTAGGTACTGAATTCTGAAAAGAAAATTAGACTACTTCTGTTTTCAACCTTAACCTTTCCATATTGTAAACTGATCCTGGCTGTGTTTGGAGATTTCCTACTTCATCTTCTAACTCTGTGTGTGTGTGTGTGTGCGCGCGCGCGCGCGCACAAACCAGACAACTCAACCAGCAGTAAAAGAAGCAACTGCCAAGTTTGTATCAGTCACTGGGTCAGGAAACTTGCCCACAAAGGCCTTGTTGCTCGATCAACCTTTTCTCCCTGCACTAAATGGTCAGGCCATCAGCCAAACAGTCTCACTGGGTTTTTTACAAAAAAATCTTTTCTATTATAGGACAGCTTCAATGCTCCGAGGCTCACCTCACTTTAAGCTCCCCTTCTCCCACCCTGATGACCCATATCACAGTCACCGTCATGCTGCTGCATGGGACTCTTTGCGCCATCATTGGCAATCATTACCAGTTAAATAAGTCGCTTATTAGCTGGTAGCTGACAAATCCTGCCCCTTATTTCCCGTCCCTTCTTATCGAAGAGAGAGTTAGTAAGAAACTCCACAAGGTGAATCTCATGGAGTTGCCTGGCCCTTCCATGTCCTATCTTGGAATTTTGCCCTGTCGATTATATTAGATGCTGCTCTGTTTGCTATGGGGAGTAATGAGGCACTCCATCAGTTTGCTGTTTTGCACCTGGGCATATACAGGAAAATTATTTAATTTAAGGAGCACAAGTCAACAGCAAATTTCTTTTGGCAAAAAGATTGTGGCTTTCTTGGGAACTAAGATTAAATAATTTGGATCATTCAATGGTTCAGTGAGCTGTGAAATTGCACTGCTGTGTGATGAGTTGTTTGTGAATTTCAGTTTGGAGCCTCTGGTCCAACTGAGCTGTGCGCTACTCAGGATGAGAGGAGAAAGATGGTTTACGCTGTCTTTGTAGCTTCCTGATCTTGGGGCTGGTTGGTCCCTGCTGCAATAAGTTGCATCTACTCACCTTTGGCACCAAAGGCTGTAATGGAGCTGATAATGTTCTGGCCCTCAACTTCTCAAAATTTAGGCTATGGTTACACTGCACTTTCATCAGTAAAACTTTTGTCAGTCAGTCCCACCCCCTGGGACCAATAAAATTTTTACCAATGAAAAGCACTGCTGTGGCTAGTGCTGTGTTGGTGGGAGATATTCTTCTGCTGACAAAGCTACCACCCTTTATTGGAGCTGAGTTTATTTTGTTGGCAACAGAGCTCTCTCCTGACAAGAAGAGGCTACATTGTGTACCTTACAGCAGGACTGCAAGGTACATAGTGTAGACATACCTATCTATCAGAACTAGAAGGAACTCTGAAAGGTCATCAAGTCCAGCCCCCTGACTTCACTAGCAGGACCAAGTACTGGTTTTGCCCCAGATCTCTAAGTGGCCTCCTCAAGGATTGAACTCACAACCCTTGGTTGGGGGGGGGAAGGGGTTTGTTTGTTTTTTCCTTCTCTTTTCTTTCTCGCTCTCTCTCTTTCCATGTGAAGGAATTTTCAGGTCCCATGTAAAGCTAGATTCAGAAAGTTTGCAAAATTATTGGGTGAAATTTACCCTGCTATAGGGCTGTGTGTTGGGTGCAATATTAATGGCTTTCAAAGTTAGTAGGTTGCTATTTTTAAGATTGTGTGGAGGGATAGCTCAGCGGTTTGAGCATCAGCCTGCTAAAGCCAGAGTTGTAAGTTTAAGCCTTAAGGGAGCCATTTAGGGAATTGTCTGGGGATTGGTCGTGCTTTAAGCAGCAGGTTGGACTAAATGACCTCCTGAGGTCCCTTGAGACCCTAATAAATTATTTAAACAATTCACCTCCCTCCCACCACCAAATCAGCAAAGCTTGAGTTTAGTGTATACAAATATAAACAAGCAAAGACAGTGGTGTTTAAAATGCTTCCCTCGGGAATATAGCCTTTTTTAAGGGAGGAGGGTGAAATGTTTAACTCTTGTCTTTGGGGTTCATTTCATAGTACTGTAAAGTGCATGAATTTTGGCAGATTGTTCTTTGAATTATGCAACATCTGGTGCATAATTGTTTTTGATAACTTGCTGGAGAAAAACACTTTGGAATAAATGGCGTAACATAATATTTCCTGGTGGGATACTAAGTTTAACCCATCTGTGACACTAATCTCATAATTCACTGGCTGAGTACTAAAGATCACTTTTACAAATTAGATTTATTTGATAATCCATTCAGTGTTCTGACATATTTGGTATGTTCCAGCTAATATTCCTTCCCATCTGATCTGACAATGCCCGCAAGAGAAGCAGAAGGCTGCAGTCATGAATATTATTTTTTTCTGTAGTCTGTGCATGATGAGGGAATCGACAGACATTAAAATCGTCTCTGTAATTAAAGGTGGGGCATGTTGGCATGATAAACCTCTTCACTTTTGCGTTCAGAGACACTAAAAAGAAATGAATTTAATGTCTTCCCCAGGTTCAGGTTTGAAACATGGAATTCGATGCTTTGGTTATTTATTATTAGCTTGTATTTTGGTAGTGCTTACTGGCCCTAGCCAAGATCAGAATGCCTATTGTGCTAGGTACTGAACCAACACACAGGAAGAGACACTCCATGCCCCAAAGAACTGTGTCCAAATAGACAGAGTAGTCAAAGAATGGGAGGAAGTATGTATTATTATCCCTATTTTGACAGACAGAGAACTCCGGCACAGAGCGCTTAGGTGACTTGTCGCAGGTCGCACAAGAAGTCTCTGGTACAGTCTTAATAAGAAGACGATCTTTCCTCTAAAAGTACTGACAGTTCTAAAAGCAACATTCCCGCTGGGATATGTGGTACATGTTTGTCATTTTCTTTACAAACAAGCAATTTAAACTGGGACCTTAGCTGCAGTATATATTATTCCGTACCAGGTTTTCACTACTGTATGGATGAAATTGAATAAAGCTGGATGTGCAGCCTAGACACCCCAGAGGCAGTGATGAGTAACATGTGCCCATAGTGCTCACCTGCTGGGTTATAGAACATGAGGATAAGTGATGTGTTTCTGCTTTTGTCTTCCTTGCTGTTCATTTTTATTTGTTCAGAGCTTCTAAGTTCATGGGTTTTAAAACTGAAAATGGAAAAAAAAATACCATGAATGACTGGATTTCTTCAGCTCTCTAAATATTGATTCACCACTAGTTCCTTCAAGAAAATAATTGTATGTAGAGTCCCAGTAGAGTCTAAAGGTTATCTATGGTCTTGTGGCCTCTGAATCCTGACTGCTATGCAACTGTGGTTGGTACGGTGGAAAGTGAGAGGTCAAAGAAACTAGATAGCTTGAGTATAGCAACAGGATTAGCAGTTTTGGATGTTCTGCTGTTATTAATTTGAACCAGGGCCTTATCTGATAACAAACGTTTCTCAGATGCCACAAAGAGGGAAAAATGTGTTTGCATTTTGAAAAGAAATTGTATTTTTATATTTCTAATTGATTTATAAATGTTTTTAAGAGTAAATATAGAGTTCAGAATAGATGGATCCTTTCTCGCTTTGACAGTTAGGGATGTATTCTTAGGGTGTTAAATGTGCTCCACAATTCAAAATTAGTATTTCAGTCTGACCTTTGGGCACTGAATGATTCAGGGACCCTGTAGAAGAAACAATTTGGGATTGTTTCATTAAAGACTGTATCATAATGCATTATGCATCGGGGAACTGAACAACAGGGGCAAGGGCAAGCTGCATTCTTGCATTTTTTGAATGCTTGACTTTGTAACCTGGCCATTCCTTTAATGTTGTCATTTTTTTAAAATCTAATTTAATAGCACTCACAAAATATAGCATGCCTCCACCATCTTGCATTTCTCCTTCTGCACCCTCCTTAAGCTTCCTCATGTGTGTTGCATTTGCTTACTCCAGGTCTGTTCAATGTTTATTAGACATAACCTGACCTTTTAAAGATGTTGGCTTCCTGCTTTCATGCATGCACATGACATCGCATATCTCAAATTCTGAAAACCAAAATACGGAATGAGGAGATTGCCAGTATCTGCAAAATATTGATTTGAGTGCCTGTCTTCACCCAAGCACCTGTACTTTCTGGTATACACATCTGTATTCCTCTTTTGGAAAGTCCATACGCTTACAACCATTGTATTTTTAATACATTTGAAGTAAGATGAAGTCGATGGGAGCTTAGTTATTTACTTATTTAAAACTGAAAGCACTTATTTAAGTACCTAACTATAGACACCTTTGGGCAACATGTTTGAAAATCCTGGCTTTATCAGTCCCTGTAGGTTTTTTTTAGATCAGCATTCCTTCATTCCAGCTCAGCTTCTTTGGGGTTCAATCTAAACCTTGTAAAACCTCAATATTGAACTACTGGTGGCAGCGAATGTCAAAAACATCAAGGATAAGGAATGTAATATATTTCAGAGTGGATTGTGGCTCCTGGATAACTTAAACTTCTTGCTTCATCATAAGATGAATTTATATATATATATATATACAATATACACACACACACACACACACTCACACACCATTATTTAACAAGGCTTATTCATTGTGCATTTCAGTTTATTTGAAATGGAATAAATGTCTGTTTCCAAGCATCTCAGCTTTTAGAGCGATATCTTGTAGGCCAGTTGAGCTGAACAGTGGTGTAAGTGCAAAAGTGGTTTAAAATTCATTTTTGTGTTCATTGAGGCCAGATGCTTTGTTGGTGTAAATGGTCATCCCTTTCCCCTTAGCATTCAGAAAACTGGCAGCTGCTTTCTATTTTACATATGTACCTGTATTTTCAGGGCTGGTGCAACCATTTAGGCAACCTAGGCGGTGGCCTAGGCCACTGGGATTTGGGGGGCGCCATTTTCTTCAGCAGCAACTGTGGCAGCCGGAACTTTGGCTGCCGCGGTTGCTGCCTGCATTTAGGCAGAGGGAGCTGGGGCAGGGGATCGCGGGGAGGGCTGCCTGCAGCAAGTGTGTGTGGGAGGTCAGCACGCAGAGGAACTCCCTGCCTCAGCTCACCCCTGCCCCACCTCCTTCCTGAGCACTCCGTGGTTGCTGAGCACTCCGTGGTTCTCCCGCCTCCCAGGTTTGCAGTGCCTAAGCTGATTGGTGCCGCAAGCCTGAAGGCGGGAGAAGTGAAGCAGCCACGGGGTGCTCGTGCTCCTGCTCGTGCACGGAGCAGGGGTGAGCTGGGGCGGGGGAGGTGTTTCAGGGTGGAGGGTGGGGGGTGGGGAGCTGCCGCAAGGGGGGCACCTCAGGGTGGAGGGGGTAGCTGCTGCAGGGGCGGGCACCTCAGGGCGGGGAGGAAGCTCTCATGGGGGGGGGCGCCTCAGGGTGGGGGCACGGGGGGGCACAAGGTGGAAGTTTCACCTAGGGTGTGAAACATCCTTGCACCAGCCCTGTACATTTTGATAAAGCAACAAACACAGTCCTCCTGCATGGTGTTCTTCAGCTAACAGAGTTATAACTATTAAAAAATAAATAAAATACAGTTGTGTCACCTTAGATCTCTGATTTCCAACACCTGGCAGACTAAGGGCCAGAGTCTAAGCACAATTAAGGCTGCTTTGAGCTGCTCCAGGGGCACAAAGCTCTAAAACCAGCTTAGCTGGCAAGTGGACCATTTCCTCCTGTGCAGCAGAATCCTCTGCTGGCAAAGGGCCACTCAGGTGGCTTCTAAACCATATTATTCCCAGACCCTTGTGCATGGAGCTTTCCCAGGAGCAAGGGGGCATAGCCAGGATGCATCTATGCACTTATCGTCCCTAAGTGTTGTAATAGCTTCTGGAGAACATGAGCAGCTAGTACCAAGTAAGTACCCATGAAGCTGATTTGCTTTTTGTGGAGGGTGGCTGGGCCCCAATTGACCCCAGGATTGAGGAGAAGAAAGATGACTTTAAAACCACATTGAGCCACTCACACTGGAACTTCTCAAAGTGCAGCTTTGATGTAAAACAGACCCTGGGACTGTGTTTGTCTCAGGAGTGAATTTTTATGTCAGAATAATCCCCCAGAAGTCAAAATGAAGGGTACAGAAGGGACAATAAGCAACGTGTGGTACTTTGGTGCTTTTCCTGCCATGAGAGCTGCAGGCACGAAGGGAGACCAGCGTATTGCAGTCAAGAACCACTATATGAATTTTGCTTTGTCTACACTGGACTTTTGTTGGTAAAACTTTTGTCATTCAGGGGTGTGAAAAAAACACATATCCCCCAATGACAAAAGTTTTGCCATTGAAAAACACTGGTGTGAACAGTGCTCTGTCAGCAGGAGAACGCTGAAAAAAGCCAATAAAGCTACCACCTCTCGTTGGGGAGTGGAATTTTTTTGTTGGCAGGAGAGCTCTCTCCTCATGACAAAGAGTGGCTACACTGCATGCTTTTTAGAGGCACAGCGGTAGCAGCACAGCTGTCACTAAAAGGTGCGAAGTGTAGACATAGCCCTAGAAGGGAGAATTTTGCTCAAAGACTTCACAGTACTAATCGTGTTGGGTGAGGCTCTCAGAAGAGGAATCAAATAATAATCATGGGTGGGTGGAAGGTGAACTCTAAAGTGGAAAACTATAAATGATAATAAAGTAAAGAATTTTACTTCAAAAATGTAAAAGCAAAATATATGCCAGGGAGTTCTGCTCCATTACCCAAAAGAAAATAAACCTGCAGTTCAGTGCTGCATCTGAATGGGAACAGATCTGAGATTTGTAGTTTCCTTGAGAGCAGATACTGATTCTAAATATAAGCATGAGGGGGCTGTGCAGGGGCGGAGATCCATGTCTTTTAGTGGAAGAATAAATATTATCTGAAGCTGATTTAGCTGACTGAAGGATTCTTGTCTCGTTAAGAGAATACTGTTTCTCACAGACAATGTCACCAATGGTTCCACAAGGAAGGGGCCACTTCTCTGGGCTTTGTTTTATATTTTGCAAGATGTTGGCATCTATTTTGCACTAGAAGTATTAAATAAGAAGAATAAATGAAAAATGCTATCGTGTTGCATTCATACATTGGCTAACTAACTGATAATGATTACAGACATAAAACAACTGTAATATAACCATTCAAAGGGAAATTATTCAGGCTAAATAGAGGCAGATCCTCCAAAACTACGCCTCTCCAGACATGCTTATGGGTGTGTGAATTTATTTAATAATATTAGACCAGATCTGCAGTCCATATGTAATCAAGCTGCTTGAATGCAGCTACAGGTTCTGGCCCATCATATGTAACACTATGTTTATTCTATCATGTTATAACACTTGTATAAAAATAACAATAATAAAATTGTCTCCTTTCTTTTTGTTCTGTTCCTTTTCCCTTCCTTTTCTTAATTTTCATTGTCTTGAAATGCCTTTTCATCCCTCTTTCTTTAATACTATTTTCTCTGATTTTTCTAGTGTGAAATTTTCAGATTATTTTTTTAATACAAGACCATTTCATTTAATCTCTTCAAAGACATGTTGATTTTCATCTGCCTACAAGTTATTTGCTCTGCTTCCTTCATCTCTCTCTTCATTGTCTTTCCCCTTCTTCTCTTTCAGTTCCTGTGCTCTCACCTCAGTCTTTCCTACACATTCTTTTTCAGTTTCACTGTCCTTTTCTTTCTTTGCCCATGCCCTCTGATTCTTCATCTCATCCTTCAGAACCCCCGACTACATATTCTATCAGCTTCTCCCTTTCTTCCCCCACCCACTTCCTCTCCTCTCCCTGGAAGAGGTCCACAGAGAGGGTATCAACCTGCCTCCCACCTCCCAATCTAACTGAAGGATATCCTTGTAGAAACTCAATTTTTTACCCATAGAGCATAGAGGGATAGCTGGCAATGGCACCTTCCCTCCAGCTCACTTGCCTGGGAAGCAGGGTGCTTTGGTAGCACTTTTATTGCTTTTGTGAGGCAGCCCAATGTCCTCAGGCCTTGTGGAGCTTAACTTCTGCTGAACGCTGTGAGTAGCTTAGAAGTGAAACAGACCTACTCTTAGTGCGATGGCACTTCCATGTCATAAGTGGCACAGACTGGGCTCCAGACAAGAGAGAGAACAGGAGCATATTTTTGTACCTCCCAGTTCCCCCTGCCTAGAAATAGAGGCTAAGGTTGCCAACTTCCTAATTACACAAAACCAAACCCCCTTGCCCCACCCCAATACCTGGTCCTTCACCTTTAGCCTGGGTCCAGCACTTCACCCAGTTCAGTCTTTGTTCCTCAGGTATTTCCAGGAGTCTCTTTGGGTGCGGAGTCAGTGAAGAGCCACGATGATGTCACTCCCCTGCTTTGAATAGCCTTTGCATATGGCGGGAACCCTTTGTTTCAAAGCTTGTTTCCCACGCCCAGTCAGTGGAAAAACACTGGTATCCCAAGATGGAGTCCAGCACCAGGTGACCTGAGCACATGTCCCTGTAGTGTCACAGCAACCATGAGTTGGAGGCTGTCTGCAGAGTCTCCCAGGTGGGAGATAAGCTTCTCCTAAAGCCTATTGTTTTCTCTTAATGGCTCATTAACATGAATGGCCCCTTTCCAGCCAGCCATCTAGACTGAGAGCCTTTCGCCTAGGGAGCATTCCCCAAGTGTAAACACATTTGTAATACAAGTATATAGTTAATGTTCCTAACTTCAGATACAAAAATGATACATTCATACAAATAGGACAATCATATTTAGTAAATCATAACCCTTCCAATGACACCTCAGATGACTTATCTTGCATAAAATTTATCTTGCAAAAAATGTCATAATCATAACAATATCTCTGTGAAGAATATGGGGTGCAGTGTCACAAGCGCTATTCTCCACAAACCAGATGCACTTCAGTCAGTGGGAGAATGTTTTGTAGCATGCAAAACTGAAACTTTTAGTTACACAACATTTTTCATAAAGAATTCTGCTGTTTCATTCCCAACTTCTGTAATTTCATGGTATATTATTAAATAGCATTTTTCATATCCAAACACCATGCATTTTCTCAAGTGATTGATGCTGAAGTCATCTTAGCTTGAAGATAGACATATACCTACTCAAAAAAAAATTGCAGTCCTTATTGAAATTGTCCATTGACAATTGAGTTAAAAATGCTACTTCCTCCAAAAATAAAACAACTAAAAACTCCTCCATGATATTTGAGTTGTTCTTCATTTGGTTTCATATACAGAGCAGGATTTGTCATGTCTCCCTCCCAGTTTGCTCCAGTCTTGTCGTAGGAGGCCCGCTGTCTGTGACTAATGGTTAGCTCAGTCTCTGTGACCATTCAGTCCTATGCTCCACCAACAAAGAGGTGGATTAAGAGGGTGTGCTTTCTGACATTCTGTTAGAAACTAGATGGAAACTGCCAACTCATTTTATATAGGCTATTGATTAATATAGACCTGATCAATAGTCATCTGCGCTAGAATCATACTGGTGTCCTCATCGTAAAAGGCTCCATATCTCACATGCATCTGACAAGGGTGGGTATTCACCAACGAAAGCTCATGCTCCAATATGTCTGTTAGTCTATAAAGTGCCACAGAACTTGCTGCTTTTACAGATCCAGACTAACATGGCTATCCCTCTGATATCTCATTAATAATTTCTTGAGCCAGCCACTCCCTCCCAGTATCTCCCCAATACTTTGATCTATTTTATGCTTGCTTTTAAAAAGTAGATGTTCTCCACTATCTTTTTTTTATGTTGAATCTCTTTTTTAGCAAATGATTGAGTTCTCCATATTTTCATCAATTAAGGATTTATATTTCTGAATTGTTGAATGCTGGATAATATCAGAAGAAGAGTTGATGTAACAACAATCCGGTGATGTGCTAGACAGAATTAGAAATCATTTCAGATTCTATCTGGTGTGAAATACACCTCTCCTAATTTATCTGCCCTCTGTGTATTTGTCACAGTAAAAAGTAAAAACGCTTAAAAGATATTTATCAAGCATTCTTAAAACTACAATACCTTTCTGGAGAAATGAGGAAGCAGATTGACAGAGCAAGACGGGTACTCAGAAGTCACTTACTACAGGACAGGCCCAACAAGGAACATAACAGAACACCACTGGCGATCGCATGTAGCCCCCAGCTAAAACCTCTCCAGCACATCATCAACGATCTACAACCTATCTTGCAAAATGATTCCTCACTCTCACAGATCTTGAGAGGCAGGCCAGTCCTTGCTTATAGACAACCTCCCAACCTGAAGCAAATACTCACCAGCAACTACACACCACACTACAGAAACACTAACCCAGGAACCAATCCCTGTAACAAACCTCGTTGCCTACTCTGTTCCCATATCTACTCTAGCAACACCATCAGAGGATCCAACCACATCAGCCACACCATCAAGGGCTCGTTCACCTGCACGTTTATTAATGTTATATATGCCATCATGTGCCAGCGAAGCCCCCTGCCATGTACATTGGCCAAACCGGACAGTCTCTATGTAAAAGAATAAATGGACACAAATCGGACATCAGGAATGGTAACATACAAAAGCCAGTAGGAGAACATTTCAATCTTCCTGGACATTCTGTAACAGATTTAAACGTAGTGTGGAAGTACAGAAAGAACGGACAGGGATTTGTAGGGGAACTTAATGCATGACTGTCTCTGTTAGCCAGAGTTAGGCTAACTGTAACCCTAATAACGCGAGATTTGTAGAAGCGAGGATTGTGTGAGGCGAGCAGAAAAGAACTGTGTGAGAAGTTGTTTTGACCTTGTGTAGATAATGTGTAGATAGACTGGCATCTCTCAGAAGTGAGAAAAACAAGATATCGGGATGACCTATATATAAACAAAATGCAGCTGTTGCTTATTATTGTCTGTAACAAAAGTATAAATGCTTGTTGTAATTGTTTACCTATTGAGAGACCTGTCTAGGAAGGGGAGACCCTATGTCCTAGTGCACTCTCTCCCTGTTGTAGCTGCTAAACAGAATAAAGTATCTGACTTTGCTGCACCCAAACAAAAAACAAGAACTGAGTTTTTCTCCGACAGTAGCCGTACTTGGACAGTATCTGACTCTGCTGCACCCAAACAAAAAGCGAGAACTGAGTTTTTCTCCGACAATTTGGGGGCTGGTCCGGGATGGCAATGCCTACTGAGACACAGGCAGCTGCTATGGATCATTCGCCTTCGAACCCCATGGCGCCACAAGAGAGGTATGAGGCTTTTTGAAATCTCTATTGTGGTGTTAGAGGAGGACTGTCCGTGGGGCCTTCTGTCCCTGTTGGGCTTACGCCATCTGAACTTATTGACTGTGCAGCAAGATCAGATGCAGAGTGGTATTGGGAAACGGTTTTGCCACCTCCAACAAGGTTAGGTTGAAGCAGTACTGGGTAAATGCTTGGCTGGCCAACAAGGTAATGCATAGGGAACTGCATTAGGTAATGCATAAGGAAATGCATTAGGTATGCACCGGTGCTGAGGGTTTTTTTTACCGCCTCAAGAGGGTTTGTTATACTGCTTCATGGTATTGGGTCCAGACGTAAGTAACATCATGGTATATGGAAATAAAAGGCCTTGGTGTGTGTGTGTGTGTGTGTGTGTGTGTGTGTGTGTGTGTGTGTGTGTGTGTGTACACCAGTATGAGGACTGTTACTGGAAGATGCCCAGAGTACTCTGTGAAGCAAAAGCTCGTGACCAGGACTACTCTAATGCAAGCCCGGTAACTAGAGGATCTTTAGAAGATCCGACTCACAGGGGGCTGACTCAGCCTGGCTTCATCCAGCGAGGAAGCTACCTGGGTCTAGGAGCATGTGAACCCATCTTCCCTCCCCCTTTCATTTCCATGTGGGCTACTGACAGTCTGATCATCTCACTGGATGCAATCAGAGTAAGCGGCGCCGTCTCCCTGAGACTAGCTGATGCTCTTTGCTGAAGGGAGATGTAGGAGGGTCATGGCCATCCTCGTTAGTCTCTCCTGTGTGAGTACCCTGTAGGGAGAGAGCCTTAGTTTATGTGCTGCTAGTGCGGACAGGGCATCCTCCCTGTGTGTGTGTGTGGAAAATGAGTGAGGGACAGTCTAAACATTCCACCTCATCCCCTAAGGGTACCCTAGCATATTTCATTTACGTACATTATGGTCTTAAAACCTGCAGATATTTAGAGAATTGGAATCTTTACATGAGTGAAAATCCATCTAAACAATGCCCACTAGAAGGTACCTTCAATCTAGATAAGATCATACATCTCAGAGGAGCTTTTAATCACCAAAAAGCCTCTGACTTAGTGTGAGCAATTTGTCTATTGAGGAAAGGAAAGGGTTAATTTGAAATTCAGCTTGGCCCAGAGGTAGGGAAAGTTGCTCTGTGTTCAAGATCAAGAATCAATGCAGACCATGCTAAGTCCAGAGAAAAATTGCTTTTGGCCCCAGCTGGCTGTGAAAAAATATAGACAGAGGCAAACCAAAGGCAATACAAGTTATAGAACTGAGATTACATTTGCAAAGCTTAACTGTCCAGTGAGATCCAACAGTATGCCTTTGTGATCCTGGAGCCAATGTGGCTTGGTGACACTGAAGAAGCCACAGGCAGCCGACCTGGACTGGAATCTCTGAAAGAGATGCCACAGGAGATTCCAGGGTGTAAAAGAACAGCCCTCCCAAGAGCAGAAGCATGTTGGAAATTCTGGACAAGCTGAATAGAGGATAATCTCCCATCCACCTATTCTCCTTCTCTGAACGTTATACACAGACGTGGCCAGTCTGGACATGTGTGAGTATGAAAGTGGCTTAGGATTTGGGGCATTAATGTTTTTCCTGAGTGATGTGGGAGCATTCTCAACACTCTCCATTGTTCTATTATTTTATTAATGAAGCTTTAAAATTCAGTTATATGGTGCGTTTTCTTTATCTTCCCCCAACAATCCAGCAGTATCAGCCTGATCACCTGACACGAGGGATAGATTGGTAACAGAAATTTGTCACAGTTTAGTGAGCAACTGAAAAGGGGGGAGCCCTGCAGAATTTACACCATCTATTTGTTTCACCCTTGTTATTTAATGTTTGCTTTGCTTGGTACTGTTGGTGTTATATGTTGAGGACTGCATGATTAAAGGTGTGCCCACTCTCAGCTGCAGTAAGTCTGAGAACTGGAGCGGGGTTTAGCATTCCTCTTTTCACCCCGGTTGACCGGGAAGGGTAGCAGGTGGATCTACCCCCCCATCGTAGCAGGCTTGGGCAATAGAGAAGTTGGAGAAAAGGGAAGAGATGTGTACTTGATAACTAGAATTGAGCAATTTAGAGCACAGATCATGAACCAGGCAGCAACTCAAACCTACGCCCAGGGCAAGTTGCAGGCCTTGAGACAGGACTTCCAGGTAGAAAAGGAAGCACTGGCTAAGCAAGTATCCGTCCTTCAGGGACTTGTCAAAATGTAACCATTTGTGCTCAGCATACACCATAACAGCAATGTGTTTGCTACAAGAGGAAATTGAATAGTTAAACGCCAATGGGCCGTGTGTTTTTGCCCAGGTGGCAAGCCTCACGAGGGAGAACTCGGGTAGTCTTGTGAGTAAGAATGTTTAAGGGAAGAGACCAGGAAGGGGGGGCTAGTTGAGAAGCCCACCCTCCTAGCTAAACTGGTAGTGGAACAAAGTTGGTGCCCATGGAAGGGACGGTTCAGCGAGAAAAGCAGGATTGGGCCCAGGGGGACAGGCAACAGACAGAGAGATTGAAAAACAGGTTGGAAAATTTTGAGGGTGTAGTGGAAGGAAGGAGTAAGTAAGTGTAAGCATGGGGATCTCAAATACCCAGGACAATACTTGAAATGGTGATTTGAGTGGAAAAAGTGGCTGTTGGGAGACAAGCAAGTGATTTAAGGAAGAGTGAGAAGTTAACTCTGTAGTTGCTGGAGGGAACAGCAGTTGAACTTTGTAAAAATGCTAAAAAGGAAAGTTCTTGGTGTCTTTGAAATGTTTGTAAATAAATTCGGCAAAGAAATTTAGATTGCAATTATTTGGCTATGAAAAATTTAGTCGAATTAGCTAAAGAAATGTATACAGTGCTATGTAATTAAAACTCTATTAGGCTCTAAGGGGCCACTATAAGTAATGATGTTTTCTTTCAGTGTTTGAAAGCAGGAGTTAGAAGTTAAAAGCCATCAAAATTCTGGTAAAGTTAATTATGTCCCTTTTAAGGTAAGAATCTTTAAGCTGTGGATAGCTTTGGATCCAGAAGCAAGCCAGAAAGCATCTGTATTAAAGCAAATTATCTAACTGATAAGGTAGAAGCCACTGAAACCTGGGCTGCCTATGAAACAAATACAAGAAAATATGGGATAATTCCTCTGTTTTGCCTGAAATCAACAAGGGTATTTGTATATTTTAAGCGATGATTGACTGCCCAGAAAGGTAGACCTCTGTTTTTTGTCTTTCAGATAATCAGAGAAAACTGATGCCAGCTGAACAGCATTTAACATACCATGCATTTACTGACACAATAGGAATTATGTTTTGTGTTCTATGTTCTGTCTTGTGGTGTTTGTCTCTTGGCCAGAATTGTTGTTTAATATTTTCATAGGATCGTCTAGTTTAAAATCAAACAAAAGGGTTAAATTAAAATGCAGATACTTTTTTTATTCAACTTGGAATACAAAGTGATTGGATAAATCAGGAAAATGTGATATACTAAAGTCTAATACATTTCCTTAAGTAAGAAAAGAAACTTGACTGGCCAAATCTTTTAATTGAAAATTGTTATTAAAATTTGCATGCCAACAGTCTTTGGAAGCAAGGACATGAAAAGTTAACCCACTCCCCATATTGTACCTGAGATTCTTCTGGCTACCATAGATTTCTAACCAGAGGGCTGGGGATGGTGGGAAGCTATTGGACACCAGAGGTTGTATTGAGTGAACTCCTCAAAGTGAGTGTGCTTGTCCTGGCTTGTTGCTCCTAAGCTCTGTAATAAGTTATTTTAGTGGAAGGGTATATGTGGCATACATTGAATAATAAGACTAATGTACTGTATAATGGCAATGTTTATGTGTTCATTGTTGGGAAAAAGGTGTATGAGTGAAGAGTGGAAGTTTCATTTGTAGGTTAAAAGAAGCCAAGAAGGGAAGAAGGAAAAAGAACAGAATGAATTAACTGGAAAAAATACCTAGCAAGCTCAGGCTAAAGATAAGACACTGGCCGCATTCAAGGACACTGCTCACAGCTAAGACTTGGCTGACAACCAAGAAAAAGGGGGGGTTGAATGTGCCAAAGCAGCTATGAGATTTGCAAAATACTGCCAGGCATTAATGAAAAATGTTAGGTTTCTTTTCTCACAGGTAAAGTAGCGCTACCCAATAACCCTAGCAGCCCTGCCACTCCTTGGAACCAGGAGACTGGATATATGTAAAGGTCCACCAACAAAAGACTGCTTTGCCTCCATGCCGAAAAGGCCTTTATTAAGTCCTGCTGACTACCAACACCGCTGTGAAGTGCCAAAGACTGACTGCCTGGACCCATGATTCTCACTGCAAAACAGACCCCTCCACCTCGGGAGGATTCTCGTACTGATGATTAGCCTATTCCTCCTTCTAGCTCTGCTGTGCCTTCTGGACAGCAGGGAAAAAGGACAAAGTGAAGTGCTAGTAACCTCTCCCTTGTCCACTGACAGATCTACTGTGCTTCTGGATTTTTCTAGAAGAATCAAAACCATTACAGGGTGATGTGCTGGTAACCTCTCCCCAGTAGGATGCTGAACCATGACTGTTTCAGGAAAGAAGGAACACTCACTCCATTGAAATTGCCAAAGTCCAGGAATTCCTGACTAGAAAGAACATTAAGAACTGATCCTGGTGAAGAAACAAAGAATTATACACTGGCAGGAAGAAATTTGTGGGACCCATGCTTGGGAATGTGGTATTGATTGGATTTTGGGGTTTATTTCACAGGCTGCGCCCTGTGTTCTGGATAAATCCTTCAGTATGTATTGCTCTCCCTAATTGGATTTTAAATGACAAGTACCAAAGGCACCTTGTTGCAACTACCCCACCATCTCCTCCATTACACTATTACTCTTGTAATACACCCAAATACAGACAATGCTATATACCAATGGCCAAAGCCTTCACACTTTAGTGATATATTTAAAGATTGTTTGGGAAAAAAATGTTTAAAGTTCAGGATATCCCATATAAGCAAACAATTGAGTGGAGAATAAATGGATCAGTGGAAATAGAAGTATATGATATCACTACAAATGAACCCCAAGAATCTGTAATTGAAATTGATGGGTTCCATAGTGAAGTAGATATGATGGCTATTCCTGGAATTTGTACTGTGTTACATGAAAGAGGCCCTTATTGTTATTTGGTCACCCAATTAGTGATTAATTAAACAAATACCCAAAGAGTTTGTTCTGCCACTGGAAATTTTACCTGTATTGAAACCATTCCAGTGACTAATAGTGTAACCTGTACCTTATTACAATACGCCCCCTTCTATGCTATTAATGTTAATGCCTCTTGAAAGTACCTGAGAGTAGTTAAAGAACAGATGTGATATAGTACTACACCAAAGAGAGATGTATTAGGATATCAATGGACTGTGATTAATACAACACTAGGAACTGTCAAATTTACATTGCCCTTATCCAGTTTCCAGATCACCTCTACATACCCAAATTGCTCACAAGGGGCTGCCATTAGATTAGCGCAACAGAGGACCTGGGTTATTTCCTCTGGAAGAAGAGGGACTTGACCGGATCCCTATGGAATGGGGCCAATAGTGCAGCAGCCATTTGGAATATTCTTAAAAGCCAAGAACATGATGAGAAATTGGGCCAACTAGAAAAGGCCACTAGCCTTATTTTTGGAGCTCAGCTAACCCAAGTAAGGGCTGGAGTTGGTGAGTTACATGTCATTTCCACCCTTAGTTCTATGAAAGAACTAGAAGTTACTGACAGAGATGGTATTGAATATCACTGAGGCTGGGAAGGCATTGCAGTGGGATCTAGTATGTTTAGAAATTCAGGATTTCCTGAATGACCAGCTGATGGCCATTCAGAATGATCTTGAGCACCAGGCTTGGCCCACTGCCCTTACAGACACATCAGGAGTACCATCTGATCTGTGGTCATGGAGACATACCGGAGACGTTCTGGGTGGAAGTGTGGACATTCACAGTGCTCCTTCCAAGCATATGGACTGGTTAGGGGGATGTGGGCTCCCACATACAGAATCCTGATGGGTCCATGGGGAGGATGCATGTGGGACTGGATCATTCACCGAGACATCTGGGAAATTAGACCACCTGGTATACCTAACTGATTTATAGTCAGTGCCCCTAGAATAACACCTGACATTTTGGATAGGAATAGGGAGTCAATGGACATTTTGGCTGTTAGAACCCCTACAGCTTCAGTGTATCTATAAACTGAAGCCAGGGGAAGTTGTCACTGTTCATGATAACATTTGCTGGGAGGGTAGAGGACAAGGAACTATCCTGACAGGACACCTACTTTTTAAAGCTATTGATAGCTGTGTGTATGTTAAAACCACTACAGTGCAAGATATACATTTTAATCTCATTACCACTGCAGGCAATCATATTGTTTACTGGCCTGAAGATAGAATTTTGCAAGTAGCCTTAGGTTCCAGATACCCTTTAATTGGACTAGTTTAGTACCTGAATGGTTTCAAGATTTGCTTTCATTGTTACCAGAGGTTCAAAGAATCTCTGAAGTAAAAGGGCAAATTCATGTTTCAAAATATATATCAAGTTGAAAAGTATGCCTTTCATACAGCTTATAGAGTGTCTATTTTATGTATTAAGTATAAAACTATACAACAACCCCATCATATTATTGCTATGGAAATGTTATTGCTTATATTGCTATTAGTTAGTTTAGGATTATGATGTTGTTGTCGTTGTAGTAAAGGATGTACTAAAAGTAATACCTTTCATGTCCATGCTAATTATGCATTGTCATTACATCCAATCAAAACCCCTAAGGTTGAAACATCTGATGTAGAAGCTGAAATCCATGGCTTAACGCAAATAGTGGTTTGAAAATATTTGTTGTACGAGAAGTACAAAAGGGGGGAGTGTGGAAGAACAGAAAGAACAGACAGGGATTTGTAGGGGAACTTAATGCATGACAGTCTCTGTTAGCCAGAGTTAGGCCAGCTGTAACCGTAATAACGCGAGATTTGAAGAAGCAAGGATTGTGTGAGGTGAGCAGAAAAGAACTGTGTGAGAAGCTGTTTTGACTTGTGTAGATAATGTGTAGATAGACTGGTGTCTCTCAGAAGTGAGAAAAACAAGATAACAGGATGACCTATGTATAAACAAAATGCAGCTGTTGCTTATTATTGTCTGTAACAAAAGTATAAATGCTTGTTGTAATTGTTTACCTATTGAGAGACCTGTCTAGGAAGGGGAGACCCTATGTCCTAGTGCACTCTCTCCCTGTTGTAGCTGCTAAACAGAATAAAGTATTTGACTTTGCTGCACCCAAACAAAAAACAAGAACTGAGTTTTTCTCCGACAGTAGCCGTACTTGGCCAAAAAACTTCAGAAACAGACTTCAAAGAGAAACAGCAGGACTAAAATTCATTTGCAAATTTAACAACATTAATTTGGGCTTGAATAGAGACTGAGAGTGGCTGGCTCACTACAAAAGCAGCTTTGCCTCTCCTGGAATTGACAACTCCTCATCTATTATTGGGACTGGACTACATCCACCCTGATTGAATTGGCCCTGTCAACACTGGTTCTCCATTTGTGAGGTAACTCCCTTCTCTTCATGTGTCAGTATAATAATGCCTGCATTTGTAATTTTCACTCTATGCATCTGAAGAAGTGAGGTTTTTTACCCACGAAATCTTATGCCCAAATAAATCAGTTAGTCTTTAAGGTGCCACTGGACTTCTTGTTGTTTTTGTAGCTACAGACTAACACGGCTACCCCCAATACTAAAAAAGATAAAATCGAGACTAGAAGTGATGTTGCTATTATCACTGATAAGTTTTTAAAAAGCAGTCTTCTTACTCATTTTCAGGGCAGTTGTTCTTTTGATATAAATCAAAGCCAAATAAAAGCCTTTTCCATTCATTGTGCCTCTTCAGTTGCATACTGCAGCATTTTTAGTTTGAAGGGTAAAATGTGGTCTTATGGATTTATTACACTCTGGGTTTTATATTGCTTTAGAAAGCTAGGTTGATCTGAATGTGTACAATGAACAAGTCTAATTAAGATGAAGTTCCTGAGAAAATGAGTATAAATGGACTACAAAGAGAAGTTGAAACTGGTCCCTCAATTGTTGAGAGGCATACAAATGGAACAAGAGGAATTTCAAGGGGAGAGAACAACAATCAGTTGAAATTTGCCGCTGCCAGACACCATGAACCAATGGGTGATTAAAGAACAAACAATCAGAAGGGCAAGAAAAACAACCAGTGCACTTTAATTTGTATATTAGCCAGTGGAATGTGAGAGATTAAAATAAATTTGAAAGCAAGTTGTATTTGTCAGACTAAGAATGTGGAATATAACCTGATTATTTTAACCAAGAAAAATGAGTAAAATAAAACCCAGATACATATTTTAAAGGTAAGAAGATATTCATTTGTCCACAAAATACTAGTGAGGGTTCCTGCATAAGAAGTCTGAACATTTGAACATTATTGAGAAAGAGAGATGTCACTATGTTAGACGACATATCATTCTGCCACAAAAATGCATGCTCAAAACAAAGCAAAGGACAGAGTCAGCAAATATTTTAAATTGTTTTATTATAAAGGACAGGAACTCATGTCCCCATTTTTTTCAAACCCAGATAAATAAACAGTATATATCATGCTTTTGGTTTTTTTTTTAATGTTTTGTCTTTTGCAACAGTATCTACAAAATGGCATTCCTAACTCAGAGACCTGGAAAAAAAGAAAAATTGTGAGAACACAGAGGAAGGCAGACCACAGTTTTTGCATCCAAACGACGACTGTACACATTGCGAAGATTGCTGGAAACAGGCAAAGCAGCACTAGGAAGAACTGCTGAGCAAAAAATTGTTGGGTAATTTAACCCACAGAACACAAAAAATTAACTCCTTGGGCAGGATTGTTTAAAAAAAAAAAAATCACACAGATGCATAAAAACAAAGCCCTCCCTACTTGGAAAACTTTGAGCTATCAAAATTATAAAAGAATCCTGTGGTGCTCCTTGTTCTTTCATGTTGCCTTAAAAAAATCTATAAAAAACAAAACAAAACCCCACAACCACTAGATTGTTATTTTGTCTGATTTCAACAACAGCTTTTTTTTAAAATAAAACAAAAACAAACAACCCCAGCCACATACGTTTAATGGGTCTGATCTTGTTCCCATTTCAATCAATGGACATTTTACATTTGATTTCAATTGGAGTAGGATCAGCCTCTTAATTTTTCTCAAAGCAGGAATTGAAAGTAGAAACTAATTTCCAAAATTGATTTCCCCATCAGATTATGTCAACAGAGGTTTTTAAATGGAAAGTATAAGCTTTAAGGTGGGATGCAACCTAACTTCTTTGCTACAAACTTTCTTTTTTCTTATAGGCGTCTTAAATAGTCCAATATTTGGAATGTGCAGCTCACCCTGCACCCAAGCCACATTTTTAGTATGACAGAAATTACTTAATATCACACATTTTTATGGAAAGTAACGTGTAGCACCTTTCTAGAGTTAGTTTAATATTATATCCTGTTGTAGTTTTGCATTCATGTGCATTGAATAGGTCAAAGCAGCATGTACAAATTAAATGGCCATTATTCTTACTGTAGAGATATAAACATGCTATTTACAATTCATAATTATAATTATTCCTTTATTTTCTATAATGTTGTGATGAATACTTTTTATAGTAATAGCTGAAGCAGAGTGCAAAGCTGGCTTGCTTCAGTTATTCACAAAATAGGTGAAATAATATAGTGAAGAAATGAAGATCTAATAACAATTTAAAATAATTAATGCTAACGTGTGCACATGCAAAGATATTTTAAAATGAATCCATCCAGGTAAACTACATGTTTATGCCATTTTTATACACCCTAACACTCTGCTTTCCTGTGTACTTTGTAAGGAAATCGTATATGCAAAATAACATATTTCTTCATGAAATATTTCACATTCTTTAAACTTTCCTCCAATTTTTCAATGTGACATTCAGACTGTCCTTAATGCAGGCAAAAGCTGCAGGGGAAAAAAAACATGGTTACTTTTGTTATCACACTATAAATCCTAGCTCAAGGATTATGCCAATTATCTGGATTACCTACACTTACTTTGCCCTAACAGTGCTGAGCAATTGACAATTTTCTGCATATTATCCTTATCATTCTTCATGCACTGTGACTCAGTATGTTTATCAGGAACATGTTTTACATTTGAAAAGGGCTGAATGAAAAATAACTCTAGCATACAATATCTGATTCTGGGTTTAAGAGAATTCCATCCGTCTAACTTCAGTTCACTTAAGAAAGACAATGATTGGAGTGGTCATATTGGATAGTTTCAGATGTACATTAATAAAAGCTTGTCTGTAATACTTTTGCATAGATGTGATGCCATTTCTCTGCTGAAAACTATTCTTCTCAATAGATTATGGTAGATTTGCTTCTGTTCTTCAATATTATCCAGTATATTTTTGCATCTTTTACACACAGGAAAAGACATCTGCCGACAGACACTAGATTCAGTCATGATAACAGGAACACAAAGTTCACTTGTTCTCCTCCACTGGAAAAATCGTTATAGCCACTTCTCATAAGCCAAGCCATCCCAATGTCATCAGCATATGGGCTGATTTGTGTAGAGTTTTTGCAGGCTATGAAGGAATAGTGGAGTAACTTTGTGTAGCTCCTACTTGTTGCTTTCATTAAGCCCCCAGCCTTTTAATTCTGAAGGTTACACAAGAAGTTCTTCAGATAAGAGTGATATTGTGTTTTGTTTTTGTGTCCACTGCTGAGTGCATTTAAAAGTCTAAGGGCCGAATCATCATAGTTGTTGAACGTAAGGAATAGCTGGGACCTTTGAAGTAGTGCCACTTTATCCCATTTAGTTTTCCATGATTTTGTCCAGCAGTATAGAACATTCCATTCAGATTGGAAGGACCGCAGGCATCAAACCACCAGCCTGAAACAATTAAAAACAAGGAATTAAACTGCCAGTTAACAAAGCATTTCCATTTTCTTTTAACAGCTTTAACTGATTGCCAATTTGTGGCTCCTGTAAATGTCGTTAGTAGGGCAAAGGTTTTGTTTTATTGCTGTGTTGGGTTATTTTGTGTTCAAGAGAATGCACATTGAGTTGTGCACTGAGTATGCATAGTATGACAGATGGCATAATATGGCTGATGTGATGGAACAAAATAACTATGGATAAAATAAAATGGATTACATGTTAATACAGTACTTTAATTTCCACCTCTCACAACTGATGTAAGTACAGTAGTCAAATTAATACTTCATAATGTATAATTTCACCTCTTGTGATTTTTTTCTCAAATTTATTCATTTGAAAGTATTCAGCAAAACCTGTCATTAATTTGTTAAATCTAAGGTATGTATGTTAACCTGTCTTGCTTAATTTTAATTGATCAAATGAGTCATATGATTAGTTTCTGTTCTCTGATTGGATAAGTGTAATTCTTATCAGGTAGATAGTATGAATGCTTGAATAAATAGAAAGTAAAATTTTACTTTCAAAATGTGGAATGAAAGATTTACAACTAAATGCTCGAAACAAAGAGGAGCAAGGATTAGTGGATCTTTTTTTCCATTTAAATATCGCAAAAATACAACTTCTTGTTCATCAGTTTGTCAAAACAAGCAGATTGCTGGGTCTGGAAAAACCCAATATAGTATAATCAGCCCAATTTAGGCAATATATTGTTACCATAAGAAATTCAATACTAGAGCCTGCATATATTCTATCAGTTGGACTATGTTGTTATTATTTATTTATAGTATGGTAATATGCAGAAGCCCATTGTTCTGAGTGCTGTAGAAACACAGAGTAAGAGACAGTCTCTCTCCCAAAGAACTTACAGTCTAATTTAAAAGAAGATGCAACAGGTAGTGGTTACAAATAATTGAATGGACAAGCAAGGGATTAGAAGGCTAACACTGGTTGGAAATCCATGGTTAGAAATCCATGGTCACTGATACTAGTGCTGAAGTTGTTTTTTTGTGTGAATTAAAGTATTGCCAACCTGAGGTTGTTCAAAAATCATGTGTCAGACATTCCAAAATAATGAGATTGGCTTAAAAATCATGAGAGTTTAAAAAATATAGGCTTTTTATTTTTCTTCTGTTTTTTTAACCTTAAGGCTTCTTATTTTCCAGCTTTTCACCACAACCATAGCACTAAAAACTTACTACAACTTAAAAAAAATTAAACTGATATTCTCCTAAGTAGAGTGGCTAGGCCTTAAGAAAAACATCAAATATCACAAGAAATGGCAATACTGAAAATCCTGGCTCCACTGAAGACAGTGAAAGTTTTGGCATTGAATTAGCCAGGGTCAGGATTTTACCTACTGGCCATTTACCTAGGCATTATATAAAGATGCTCAGCTAAAATTGAGGGAGGAGAAGGAATGAATCCTCTTCAGGCTGCAGAGTGAGGAGGCCCCCTCTCCATGACTGTCAAAGCCTTGGCAGCTGGATTCCCTGTTTGTGGAATGGGTCTTGCATAGTTAGAACAAGGGTCAGCAGCATCCCTGGGGTATGAATCCTCAATGCAAGTGCCTTTCATCCACATGGGGGTGGGGAGAGGCAGCATTTGTTCCAAGTCAAATTAGCTTATAAAGTTCCGCTGCTAGCTTGATAAAAATAAAACCAGGATCTTTTCCTTTTTCAATTGGGTAATCACCTTGTCCCCTTTCTATGGAAAAGTCATTGACTCCTCAGAAACATCTGTGAACCAGTTGCAAGCAGCACCAACAGAATTCTACCAGGATCAGATAACGATCGAGGAGTGCACATATTTAGTTCAGTGATGTGAGGTTTCTTTGACTCCATGGAACAATTCCATGTCGTGCAAACAAAGATGGAGCTTTTTAATGTTTAGTGTTCATTATTCCCAGTCCAATGGGAGTCCCACTCCTGAGCTGGAATTCAAAAACCGAGATTTTTTTGCAGTGAATACTTCCTCCTGTGTCAGCAGATTTTGCTGTTAGAGTTATATCTGATTATAATAATCCATTGTTTTGGGGAATTTAAACCACTGGATACAACATGACAGTGAGTAGTATACACATCCAGTGTTTATTCTACCCTTTGCAGTCAGAGCTATGTTATTTATGTTTTTAGTCTTTTAAAGTAATTTCTTAGATTTTGGATATTACTCAGTGGGGTGTTTTTTTTTCCACAAGTAACACTTCATAATCAAATCTTGGAGGGAGGATTTATGCCAGATAAATTCTGGCCAACTTTTATTTTGATACATTTGACCTCTTTTTGATTACAAAGTTATACCTACGGGGCTAATAACCAAAGACGGAGAAAGCTGGACAACTGATATACTGTAACTACAGCATGGTCTTGTAGAAACTTAAGACAAAGTTGAACAGAGAAAACCTAACACTCATGTTTAAAACTTGGAACATAGATTCAGCTGGATTCCATTTATAGTATCAAAATACAGACATGGCAAGCTGCATTAGTTACCATTTCATTTTACAGGGACAAGAGCAGCAGGAAGGTAGGACTTGATCTGGGGTTTTGCATTCAGTGGTGTCCTACAAATGCCGCCCAAAGAAAATAAAATTCTGAAATGGTACTAATAAAAAAAGTACTGGGAGGTGTTATAGGGGGAAGTTGTGAAACATTCCATCAACGTTTTCTTTTCTTAAGACTAATTCCCCCTTTAATATTTTTAGTAGTACTCTTTATCACACCACATGCTTCCAAGTATGATTATATGTGGGCTTTTTTTAGAGAGGTTTCTCATTAGTACATTAATGTGTTTTTATTTTCCCTCTTTTCGTTTTTTCAATTTCTCCCCATTCCTGTTCACAATTTTTGAGAAGCATCTTCCCATATCCCTCTACAAGCCCCCACAAGTGTTCCCAAAGCCTCTAACATCAGAGTTCTCTACTTTGAATTCAGCAGAGGCGATGCTGGGCCACCAACCAGATTTTCAGCATGGTTGTGTGTTAGGGTAGAGGGTGGATTGGCGAGAGTGGCTTTTTTTGACGAGTTGTGAGGGAAGAAGGGAAGGAAGAGGGAAGTGCAGGCTTCCCAGATAGCTGCAAAAGAAGACATAGGAATTGCCATGCTGGATCAGACCAATGGTCCAGCTCATCTAATAGCCTGTCTATACCAATACAAAACGTTTCAGAGGAAGAAACCCTGCAGGTATGGGACAGACAGACCCAGGTCAATTCTCCTCTTAACCCCCAATAGTTAGAGGTTGGCTTATGCCTGAAGCTTGAAAGATCTTATTTATTTTTAATATACTACAACAACGCTGGATATTCTTGTTATCCATTTAAATATCGAATCTTTCTTTGAATTCCAGGAAACACTTGGCCTCATGGGTATCATGTGGCAATGAGTTTCACAGACTACTTGTGTAGCAATATGATTTCCTTTTATCACTTCTAAATTGGCTACCTTTCAATTTCATTGACTGTCTCCTTGTTTTTGTGTTATGAGGTGGGTGAACAGTAGTGCCTAATCTACCTTCTTTATACTATTCATTATTCATCTTAGTGATCTCCTGCCATAGGTCAACAGTCCCAATAATTTCTGGCTCTCGCCTTTTCCGTGCTCCTATTCATTTTCATCATCCATCTGTGAACTGTCCCTCTCCTACTATATTCTTTTTGAGATAGAGGGTTCCATATTCCTGGTGAGGGCATAGTATTGGTTTATATTACGGCACTATGATATGTCCGTGTTATTCAGTATCTCATAGATTCTAACATTTTGTTTGATTTTTTTTTATGGCTGCTGCACACTGAGCTGAGATTTTCACTGTAGTGTCTACAGTGATGCCTAGGTTCGTAAGGTCAGCCATTGGAGTGAGTCATGAAGAGGAGAAGTAGGCAAAAAAGGTAGGAAAAGCAAGTCTTGAGAGCACTAGAAGGCAAGAGGCTCTGAGAAGGTTAAGGTAGGTTGTGTTCAAAATTATAAACAGTTTGTACACGTTTCTGTAAGTATCAAGACTTGTAGTTGCTTATGTCAACTGAAAAGAGCTTCCTAATTTTTTTAGTTTAAACCATCTCTAATAATTTCATTTGTATGGGAAATGTCCAGCAATCTTATGTCATACTGTATATGTCTAAACAAAATATGATTGAGAAAACATATTACTACATTGTTTTAAAACCATCTAAAGACAAAAACATTGATCCCCCCTGTTGTGATGCTCTTTTGCAACATGTTTTGTTTTTTAAATGATGCTGTTACTTCTAGTGAAAAGCTGGGAAATTTGAAACCAACAAATTTTCATTAAAAGAAATTAAATCTATTTTGAATACTTCAGATACATTCACCCTCGTATTGGAGATTTCTACTGTTCTACTGCCTTACCCGTGTTCTGAGGGTGTGTAAGAGATCATCACTAAACATTCTTGTAAAAACAGCCTAAAAATGTAACAGCTACCCATCTGAACACTGAGATGACTCTCTTATTGGTCACATTTCTCTGAAATCACACTCACGCATTTTGTGTGTTTAAAATCTGCAGTCATGAAAGCAAACAAAATACAAAAAACCCCAACGAGGTGGTGGTGGTGGCATTTGCATGTAGCTGCTGAGGAAATGGCCTTCCTAATTACCTGGTTTGTATATACAAATGGAGGCTTTCCATGCACAGATGGGTAAATGTGTAAGAGTGTTGAGGCTTATTTGAAACTATGGCCCAAACCTCTTGTCCATTAGCTACTGCCCATCAGTTTACCAGATATACTGTAATTCTGTAGTATGTTGGGTGTTTATCATGTCATTAAGTTCCAGAATGCGGGCTGCTCTTGGCTGCTTTATTCTTCACAGACTCTGTGAATGGCTTTCTGCATTGCGGGCACTTAGTGACAAGACACTTTTTATCCCTCTTCTGCTTCCTGAACCCTGTGAATGCAAGCTCACATCCATCAAACACAACATGCAGTGTTCAAGTCTGATCTGTCAGACTCAAAATGTGGCTTATTTGGGGAGAGTATGTGAGTGGCCTTGTTGGATGAACGGTTCCTTTGAAAACCCAATGTCTCTTTCTGATCCCTTGTATGTTGTGTTTGTGCCTATAGAATTTGAGCTCAGCAGCAGAGCACCTACAGGAGAGTGAAACCCTAATACCAGGATAGGCAACCTATGGCACGTGTGCCAAAGGTGGCACGTGAGCTGATTTTCAATTGCACTCACACTGCCCTGGTCCTGGCCACCATTCTGGGGGTCTCTGCATTTTAATTTAATTTTAAATGAAGCTTCTTAAACATTTTAAAAACCTTATTTTCTTTACCTACAACAATAGTTTAATTATATATTATAGATTTATAGAAAGAGAGCTTCTAAAGACGTTAAAATGTATTACCAGTACGTGAAACCTTGAATTAGAGTGAATAAATGAAGACTCGGCACACCACTTTTGAAAGGTTGCCAACCTCTGGCCTAACCTAAAATATTGAACCGTATTTTGCTTACCATTTGAAAGACAGACAGTAAACTTACTCTTATACCAGATTTGGACCTTTCTGTTATACTGGACCATAGAGGAGCAGGACAGTTTTTATGATTTCAGTAAAGCACGGTATCAACAAGACTATAATGTAGGCTATGGATAAAAGTGGAGAAAGTGTGAACATCTCTGTGACTGTAGAGAAGAAATATTTTGGTCAGAAATAAAATCAAAGGGCACATGCTTCCCGAGAGCTTTTCACATGATCTGGATTGCAAGATCCTTTTGCACAATGTCACTAGGTCACAAGGTAAAATTAACAAGGAGCATGTTCAGGGGCAGTTATGCTCTGACTTTTCTGTTAAATGTATTAGAAGATTATTTAAGTCAGTCACCATTTGGTTGTTCTTCAAACACTTTATATGCTATTGTCCATCCTTTTGTTAATAATATTTTTCATATTTCCCCTTTTTAAAGAAAAATGTCATCATATGCCAATCATTTTATATCTGAATGATAAATATATTGATAATTACTATATACAATGCTTCATGAGGATCCACTTCATATAGATCTATGTGAGAAACACAGATGAATTAAAGAAATTCACCCAGAAATTTTAAACACAGATATTTGGATACAAGGTTCAAAAGCAAGGTTGCAAGGGTTTTATGGTCATTCTTCTCTAAACTGGTAGACATTGCCATTTTGAATGTTGTCATTCCAAAAAAGGGGATAGAGAAGACCTGCAGCCTTATTTGACTACATAGCTCATGTAGAGTTGTCACAATAAAACCAGGAGCTTTATTGTAAGCTTTGGTGGGACCTCATTTGCAGATCTCTTCCTGGAAATTCACAAATAAGACGGTTACTCACCTTTGTAACTGTTGTTCTTCGAGATGTGTTGCTCATATCCATTCCAGGTAGGTGTACGCGCTGCGCGTGCACGTCTGCCGGAAACTTTTTACCCTAGCAACTCCAGTGGGCCAGCAGGTCGCCCCCTAGAGTGGCGCCAGTATGGCACCAGATATATACCCCTGCCAGCCCACCCGCTCCTCAGTTCCTTCTTGCCGGCTACTCCGACAGTGGGGAAGGAGGGCGGGTGTGGAATGGATATGAGCAACACATCTCGAAGAACAACAGTTACAAAGGTGAGTAACCGTCTTTTCTTCTTCGAGTGATTGCTCGTATCCATTCCAGGTAGGTGATTCCCAAGCCTTACCTAGGCGGTGGGGTCGGAGTGAGAGGTCGCGGCCTGGAGTGCTGCAGAGCCAAAGGCCGCATCATCTCTGGACTGCTGAACCAGGGCGTAATGGGAAGTGAATGTGTGGACCGATGACCAGGTCGCCGCCCTACAAATCTCTTGGATCGGTACGCGGGCCAGGAAAGCCAGCGATGATGCTTGTGTTCTGGTGGAGTGAGCAGTCACACGGCCCGCTGGAACGTGGGCCAGGTCGTAGCAGGTTCTGATGCAGGAGGTAACCCAGGAAGATAGCCTCTGGGAGGAAATCGGCAGTCCCTTAACCCGGTCCGCTACCGCCACAAATAACTGGGAGGACTTGCGGAAGGGTTTGGTCCTGTCCACATAAAATGCTAGCGCCCGACGTACATCTAGCGAGTGGAGCTGTTGCTCTCTGCAGGGCGAATGGGGCTTTGGGAAAAAGACTGGGAGGAAAATCTCCTGATTAACATGGAAAGCTGAGACCACCTTGGGAAGAAAGGCAGAGTGAGGCCTCAGCTGTACCTTGTCTTTATGGAAGATGGTATACGGCGGGTCCACTGTGAGGGCCCTCAGCTCGGACACTCGTCTAGCTGAGGTAATGGCCACTAGGAAGGCGGTCTTCCACGAGAGGTAGAGCAGGGAGCAAATAGCTAATGGCTCGAATGGAGGGCCCATGAGCCGAGTTAGGACCAGGTTGAGGTCCCATGAAGGGGCTGGAGGGCGGATTTGTGGATAGAGCCGCTCCAGTCCCTTCAGGAATCTCGCCACCATAGGGTGGGAGAAGATAGAACAACCGTCCATTCCCGGGTGAAATGCGGAGATGGCCGCTAGGTGGACCCAGAGGGACGACACGCTAGACCCTGGATCTTGAGGGCCCAGATGTAGTCTAAAATAGTGGTGACGGGAGTCTCCATAGGGCGAAGAGCTTTCTCTGAACACCAGCAGGAGAAACGCTTCCACTTAGCTGAGTAAGTCGCACTGGTGGAAGGCTTTCTACTGCCCATGAGAATCTCCCGAACCGGGGTAGAACAGCGCAGCTCGGAGCCTGTCAACCACGCAGGAGCCACGCCGTAAGGTGTAGAGACGGAAGATCCGGGTGACATAGCCTGCCGTGGTCCTGGGTGATCAGGTCCCAATGTAGGGGCAGGGTAACTGAGTTGGCTACTGAGAGGTCCAGCAACATGGGGTACCAATGCTGTCTGCCCCATGCTGGAGCTATGAGAATCACCCGGGCTCTGTCTCTGTGCACCTTGAGGAGAACCCTGTGTATCAGCAGAACGGGAGGGAATGCGTAACACAGGTGGGCTGTCCATGGGATCAGGAATGCATCTGCTAGAGACCCTGGTTACCGACCCTGGAAGGAGCAGAATGCTCGACACTTCCTGTTCTCCCTGGACGCGAAGAGGTCCATCCGGGGACGACTCCACCTCTGGAAGAGTGAGAGGGCGACATCCGGATGGAGGGACCACTCGTGCGAACAGAAGGATCTGCTTAGCCGATCCGCCAGAGTGTTCCGCACTCCCAGGAGATAGGAGGCGGAAAGGTGAACCGAATGGGCTATGCAAAACTCCCAGAGGCACATTGCCTCGAGACACAGGGGAGAGGATCTGGTGCCGCCCTGCTTGTTGATGTAAAACATGGTTGTCGTGTTGTCGGTGAACACCGCGACACAACGACCTTGAAGGAGATGGACAAACGCTTGACAAGCAAGGCGGACCGCTCTCAACTCTCGTATGTTGATATGGAGGTTGATCTCTTGAGGTGTCCACAAGCCCTGAGTTCTCTGGGTGCCACAGTGTGCTCCCCAGCCCAGATCTGAGGCGTCTGTGGTCAGGGATGCCGAGGGTTGGGGCGGATGGAACGGGAGCCCCGCACAGACCATGGACCGGTCCAGCCACCAGCGAAGAGAGTCCAGTACCCTCTGAGGAACGGTGACGACTGTGTCCAACGAATGTCTGGCCAGCCGATACTGCGCAATGAGCCATGACTGAAGAGGCCTCATGCGGAGACGGGCATATGCCGTTACGAACGTACAGGCCGTCATGTGGCCTAGAAGGGCCAGACATGTTCGCAGAGAGGTCAGCGGGGCTGCCTGCAAACGTAGAATGATGGCCGACAGCGACTGGAACCTGGGGAAGGGTAGCAAGGCCCTGGCCAGGGTAGAGTCCAGAACGGCCCCGATGAACTCTATCCGCTGCGTAGGGAGCAGAGTAGACTTGTCCACATTGATGACGAGGCCCAAGGCAGCAAAGAGGGTGCTGATCCTGTCGACATGGGCGCGGACCTGCAGCTCCGATGTGCCTCGGATCAGCCAGTCGTCCAGGTAGGGGAAGACATGAATGCGGCAACGTCGAAGGTGTGCAACGACGACTGCCATGCATTTCGTAAACACCCTCGGGGCCGTAGAGAGGCCAAACGGAAGGACTGCAAACTGATAATGTTGGCAGCCAACCACAAAGCGGAGAAAACGTCTGTGTTGGGGGGGGGCAATGGAGATGTGAAAGTAAGCGTCCTGCATATCAAGGGCGGCGTACCAGTCTCCGGGATCCAGGGATGGGATGATGGTTCCAAGGGATACCATGCGGAACTTCAACTTCACGATATACTTGTTGAGTTCCCGCAGGTCGAGGATGGGCCTGAGGCCGCCCTTGGATTTGGGGATTAGAAAGTAGCGGGAATAAAATCCCTTGCCCTTCTCGTTGTCCGGAACCGCCTCTACGGCTCCCTTGACAAGGAGCGCGTGTACCTCCTGACGGAGGAATTGCTCGTGAGAGGTGTCCCTGAAGAGGGACGGGGAAGGAGGGGGGGGCGAAGAAAACTGCAGGCGATAACCGGCCTGCACCGTACGCAAGACCCAACGGTCCGATGTTATTCGGGTCCACGCCGGGAGAAAAAAAGAAAGGCGGTTGGAAAACTGCGGGGAGGGATCCGGAGGGGAAACTGGTACTGCGCCCTCGGGCGCACCTTCAAAAGGAAGGCTTAGGCCCTGGAGGGGCCTTGGCGGAGCCTTGGTTCTGCCCCGCTTGGCCATCGGACTGCCTGCGGCGGTTGTTCCTGTCGTGGCGCCTAGAGAGGTCCTGCCTTGGGCGAAACTGGGGGTACGGCCGCCGCTGCCGCTGCTGGTTTTGCTGCTGGAATGGCCTGCGCTGCGTCGCAGGCGTGTGCATGCCGAGCGACCGTATTATGACCCTGTTGTCTTTGAGGTCTTTTAGTCTTGAGTCTGTTTTATCAGAAAACAGGCCCTGGCCTTCAAAGGGAGGTCCTGGACTGTATGTTGGAGCTCCGGCGGAAGGCCAGAGACCTGCAGCCAGGAAATTCGGCGCATCGTGAGCCCCGAGGCCAGGGTCTGAGCGGCCGAGTCAGCAGCATCAAGGGAGGCCTGTAGCGATGTTCTTGCTACTTTTTTGCACTCGTCCAGGATGGTGGAAAATTCCTGGCGGGCGTCCTGAGGCAAGAGCTCCGCGAACTTCCCCGCCGCTACCCACGAGTTGAAGGAGTAGCGGCTGAGGAGGGCTGGTTTGAGACCCGGAGCTGTAGCGGCCCCGCCGAATAGACCTTGCGGCCCAGGAGGTCCATCCTTCTCGCCTCCTTCGACTTGGGCGCTGGGGCCTCTTGCCTGTGGCACTCCCTGTCGTTCACCGACTGGACCACTAACGAGCAGGGTGTCGGGTGAACATATAAGTATTCATAGCCCTTCGAGTGGGCCATGTACTTTCATTCCACCCCTCGAGCGGTCGGAGGGATGGAGGCCGGTGACTGCCAGATGTTATTGGCGTTGGCCTGGATTGTCTTTATAAAGGGTAGGGCCACTCTGGTGGGCGCATCGGCGGAAAGGATGCTCACCACCGGGTCCTCAATTTCAGACACCTCCTCCGCTTGCAAGTCCAGGTTCTGTGCCACCCGGCGGAGGAGGTCTTGGTGCGCCCTAAGATCCAGCGGGGGAGGACTGGAGGACGAGGTACCCGCCACTGCCTCATCCGGAGACGAGGACGAGGAAACCCCCGGCAACAAAGTGTCCACCGGGGGGTCTGTGTGGGGCTGCACCTCCGTCCCTGGAGGGAGCTCTGAGTCCAGGTGACTGGACCTGCCATCCGCTTCCGGAGAGTGAGGGGGTCTCGATACCGTTGCCTCTGGTGGTCTGCATTCCCCCGTAGGTCAGGGGGTAATGTGTTGCAGGCCCTGGGCCTGGGAATACGCCCAAGGGGTCCAAAACCCCCACTGCTGAGGCCCTCGCTCTTGTGGGGGAGGGTCCTGGAACAGGGCCGAGTGCGTGCCCTGGCCCATGGCATAGGCGCAGTCAGTCTGGGAAGAGACCGACGGCTCCCAAGACGGCCACGGAGGCGCTGAGCCTGATTGGTATACGACTCTGTGGGCCGAGACCGATGCTCCCCTCGTTGCCGAGGCTCGGTGCCGCGACGCACATCGGTGCCGGGATCGGGATCGGGAACGGCGTGATGACCGGCACCGGGATCCGGATCGGGAGCGATGTCGGTGCCGGGAGCGGGACCGCGACTCTCGATGAGCGCGGTACCGGGACGGCAGCGGAGACCGGGACCTGCCACCGGCGCGGTGCCGCGAGGTCGACCGGGATCGGGACCTACCACCGGTTCGGTGCCGGGAGGTCGACCGAGGCGCCGAACGCCGAGGTGAATGGCTCCTGGAGTCTCGGTGCCGGCGGTGAGACGAGCCCGACCGGGACCGTGCAGATGGCGATCGGTGCCGCGAGTACGACCGGTACCGCCTGGGAGAGTGGTGCCGGGACTCAAAGCGGCGCCCCGAGCGCGAGCGTTCATGCCTCCGGGGTGATCGGTGCCGGGGCTCAGGAGACAGCACTCGAAGCATCGGTTTACCCTTGGAGGTTACCCGTCCAGGGGGTGCCGGCTGAGGCTGCGATGGCTCCGTCATCGCGATCAGGTCCCGAGCTGAGGCAAAGGTCTCCGGTGTAGATGGTACCTGGAGCTCGACCCCTGATCTTAAGGGGGAGCTAGGAGGGGCTGGACTCGACGGACCTTCCGGGCCCGGAGTCGACAGCAGTCCTGCAGGCGGTGCCGCGGCTAGGGTAGGTGCCGGGCGGTCCACTCGGGCCTGCCTGGATGGTGTTGCAGACGTCGAGGGACGAGAGTCTGCTCCCGGTGCTGGAGATGGTCGGTGCCGGGGAGTCTTACCGGTGCCGGTGCGGTCCGGTGCTGGAGTAGAACTGACTGACTGCGCCGACGGTGCCGGAGACAGAGCCGCTTCCATAAGGAGAGCGCGGAGTCTTTGGTCTCTCTCCTTCTTCGTGCGAGGCTTAAAAGCCTTGCAAATGCGGCACTTTTCGCTGATATGCGATTCCCCCAGGCACTTAAGGCACGCGTCGTGGGGATCGCTCGTAGGCATCGGCTTCTTGCATGCCGAGCACTGCTTGAAGCCCGGTGAGCCAGGCATGGGCCCGGTGCCGGGGAGGGCAACGGCCCACCCGCAAGCGATGTTAGACAACTATATTACAAGATTTCAACTAACTACTAACGAACAGTCTATCTACTAACTAACTATGAATTATTTACAACGAAAGACGATGAACAAATACAGGAGAGCTAGGGACGTGGAGGTCAGCAAGCCGCACTCTACAGTTCCAGCAACCGACATGGTGGTAAGAAGGAACTGAGGAGTGGGTGGGCCGGCAGGGGTATATATCTGGTGCCATACTGGCGCCACTCTAGGGGTTGACCTGCCAGCCCACTGGAGTTGCTAGGGTAAAAAGTTTCCAGCAGATGTGCACACCTACCTGGAATGGATATGAGCAATCACTTGAAGAAGAACTGATCATTTTCAGAAAGAGGCAGTGGAGAGCTAGGGCATTGGATAGAATCATAGAATATCAGGGTTGGATGGGACCTCAGCAGGTTGTCTAGTCTAACCCCCTGACAGATTTTTGTCCCAGATCCCTAAATGGCCCCCTCAAGGATTGAGCACACAACTCTGGGAGTAGTAGACCACTGCTCAAACCACTGAGCTATCCCTGTCAGTGAGAGAGCTCCCTCTTACAAAGCAGTCCATGGAATGAAAAGGTTGGGGGAATCACTGAGTTGTAGAGTCCATTTTTTGTGATGGTGGTTGGAGAATGTTATGTATCCTCTGAAAGTCAGCAGGCCGGACCAAGGAAGCTACACTGAATTGCACCAGCGGAGGATCTGGCCTATTACCTCCAGCAACTTCTAATGCTCTTCTTGAGTTGGCTCAAACTTTATGCAAAATTGTGACCTCTGTATTTTCCTTGAAAACTACCAATCCTCTACTACCTAGCCTTGAAGGTTTCTGTTTCCTGTTAGCACCAGGCCAATGTATTGTTATTTGTTAAGTGCTGTGCTTCTTCTAGAATAATGCTAAAAACTATGTTTGGTCTTTATCCTTCCTTCAGCTGATTGTCCTGAGAAATTGTATTAGACTTTGGAAAGCTCTCTTCCCCCACTGTTGGTATAATGTGAACACGGGAGAAGTGATTACAATTATCACAACAATGGTATGCTTTGCAACAAAAGCCTCTATAATATTAGGTTACCTTGTTGTAGTAACATGTTATGTAGTAAAGAAGTTGTGTTACAACGCTTTGAGGATAAGAAAGAATGACCTGTAGTAGAAACATCAACTTACATGCTATGGCAATAAGTGCTTTATAAATGTGTTAGAAACAAATAATATTGCTTTAGATGTGTAACCTTCAATAAGTGTGAAATACTTGCATTTTTTATACCTTCCAAAAAAAGCTCAGGGAGATTTTCAAACAGAAGTTAGGCATCCATGGGGTAGAACCACAAAGGGGACTTAGACTGAGTATTGGGGACCCCTAACTTTAGGTACCCTGCCACCAACAGCCCTGGGTTAGGTGCACAGGCTTTCTGTAAAATGCATGGGAAGAGTGAGGAGCCTACAAATTGGATTCACAAAAGCCAGCATGCTGAGTGGAGAGCTGCCTAAGCTAGCCAGTAGAAAATGCTGAGGAGAGGGATGTGGTCTAAGTTTGGGTGCCTGTCTCCATTCAGAACCATAAACTCACTACTGGAGTTAGGTGACAAAGCCAGCTCAGTCCTTTCTCACACATATAAAAGACATTGAGAGTGCCACCCTCAGAATGCCACACAGCTCAGTTGCTAGGGCTTTCACTTGAGAGGTGGGAGACCCTAGGGTCAAGTCCTTGCTCCAGGTAGAATGGGGATTTGAACTGACAGTTCCCAATTCCTGAGTGAGTGCACTAACCACTGGGCTATAGAGCATAAGGGGGCAATAGCACCTCTTCCAGTTGTTTTGTGTGCGGGGACCTGACCCACCATATGTGCTCTAATGTGGCTTCTGAATATATGTACCTGCAGGAATGACAGGCAGACATTTAGGCGCCTAGGGACTTTATCAGTGGAAATTTAGGAGCCTAAGAGATTTAGGTGCCTACAGGGTTAGAGGGCATCTGACTGAGGGTATGAGGATCTAAATTTTGGACTTAGGCTCTCAAATAAATCTTTCTATGGAACTGGCCCCACCTGTCTATTTAAATTAATGGGAATTGGGTAGCTAACTCCAATTTTATGCCTCTGAACACTACTCCCCAAGATCAACCTGAAGTAGGATCCATAAACATAGCACAGCCCCTAAGAGCAGGTGACATCTGAATTAATTCTTCTGATGAGGCTGCTGCACAGTATTTTTTGGGATAACACTTTTGATGTGGACCAGATGGAAAGTGGCAGCTAATGAGATCACTGAGAGAGCCACATGGGTGTTCTTTAAATTTTTATTTTCAGCCCTGACTATAACCATCTCACAAACTTTGTCTGCAGTATATTTCAGTCTTTATTCCTGACACAAATATATTGGGTTCATCTCACAGGGGTTACAGGATCCCCAAAGCTCTCAAGATAGTCAGAAACCTAACTGTAGATTTCATATAATTCATAATTAAAATGTTGTCTGTGTGGCTGCCAAAAACAACAGAGGGCTTGACAATATTCAATCCCTAGTTTTTGACAGAGTTTTTTTAACAAACTGTCATCACATTCACTTTTCTTACTCTGCCCTTTTGTTGTGACATAAAATTGGAATCAATCTATTGAACGTTCCTGTTTTGAAAGATTTAATTGGTATTTCTCAAGGAGTGAGAAAATCAGCGTCATTGGGAAAATGTAGTAGAAAGTGTAAGGAGAAATTTAACAGGGTGAAAAATTTAGAGATTAAGAGAAAAAAGAATTTGTGATTTTGAGGTCTTGACTATTTTATAAAACAATAAATTACTCAAACAATCTTGTAAAACTGATTAAATTATCCCTGAAGACTAATTGCATTTCTTTGCTTTTTTCCTATTTGAACTTTACTCTGGCAGTTCACCTCTTTCCCACTCCCTCCTTTCATTTGCCTTTCCAGTATTTTTAGCCCTGGACTTCACAACAGAGGTAGGTCAATGTAAGGCAGCATACATCAACCTAACTCTGTAAGTGTCCCCACTAAAATGTAGCTGTAACCAATCTAACTACTACTGCTGCCTTTCAGAAGCCATTCCACGATGCACCACACTGACAGTTAAGTTGCTCTTGGTGAGGACGCACACCGCTGACATAAGGAGCGTAATGTGGACATTCAAAAGTATCTTTAATTTAGTTACTGCGGTGGCTGTATGCCAGCGTAACTTAGGTCAACTTAATTTTATAGTGTAGACATACCCTTAGATGACAGAGAGATTTTTCAGTTAATTTATAGACCTGATGCAGTGGAATATACCTGTGTCTTTCAGAGCCCTGTGGGATGAGAGCTCTACCAGCAGACTAAGGCTATGTCTGCACTACAGACCTTACAGTGGCACAACTGTACTGCTGCAGCTGCCCTGCTGTAGGGCCTCCCGTCTAGTTGCTCTATGCTGAGGGGAGAGAGCTCTTTTGTTGGCATAATTAAACCACCCCCAATGAGCGGCGGCACCTATGTTGGCGGGAGAGCATCTCCTGCCAACATAGCACTGTCCACACTGGTGCTTTTGTCAGTGAAATGTATGACTGCCGTGTGTGTTTTTTGACACCCCTGACTAACTAAAGTTTTACAGACACAAGTGCCAGGGTAGACATAGCCTACGCTTAGCAGGGAAGACTGACCTGCCACACAAGCCAAAATAACTAGCTCCCCAGAGGCAGCAGCTTGGGAAAGAAGAGCATTCCTCCTGCTTCAGTCTGCATTGCCCCAAATTCTGTATACCAGTATAAATATTCCTGTATGGGAAGGGAAATAAACTACAGCAGTTTGTCACCTTTATACCACTATGATTATGTCCCTACTAGGGGTTGTATCAGTAGCACTATTTAAGTTAAAAGATCACACCGCTAAACTGAAACAGTTATACCAGTGCAAAACTTGGGGGTAAACCAGGCCTTAATATCTTGATAGGCTTTTCCTCCAGCATTTTCTTTTCTTCTGTTTCCCTCCATCTCCTCTCTTCCCTGAATTGTTCTGTCTCTCATCTTCTCATCTCTAAAAAGCCCTCTCTCCCTCCCATTTCTGATCTCCCTCCTTCCCCACACCCTTAACCTCTTCCTTCTCCTCCTCTTCCTTCCACAAACTCTCACCTCCTTCACCCTTTCTCTCATTTTCCTTCCCCTTTTCCCCTCTATTGTTTGCCACCACTTGTTGCAGCTTGTTTCAAATTATACTATAAACTTTTGGATGCCAGAGTGAAGCTCTGTGTTTCGACAGCACCTGCCAGGGAACTAGGGGTACAACCACAATGCCCATAATAACAACCTCACAAGGAGTTTCACACAGCAGTGCACATCATCTTTCTCTCTCCCCAAAGTTGCTTCATCATGGTCAGTTTAGAAATACACATCGGATTAAAATTTACAGAATGCCTTCGTGGGACTGTGCTTACCTCCGGTTAGCATGAGAGCACATTTGCACATGCAGTTGTCATTATCAGCATCTTTAGTACTGAAATCAGCGCCATGTAAGATCAGGCTGCTCTGCTTTCCTGCTGTTCCCATGTGTCCTTTTAGATACAGCCTGAAATAGTCAAAGCAAACAGTCATATCACTAAAGGTAACAATAACACTGGGATTGGCTTCTGCTGTGATGTACACATTGAAGGTTACAGAAACCTCACAAATGTCTTGGGTTTTGGCTCAATACATTTGTTGTTTCAGAGGTAAGATGAAGAAATCCAGAGTATTTCAACATACCTTCACTAGGGCATAAGTTCTGTCACTGACCAAAACTCATTACAAATTATCTAAACTGGAAAAAGGAGGAGAGGGTGAAGAGAGAGACAGAGAGGAAAGGGGGAAAGGGATAGAAAGATGAGTGAAGGGAGAGAGCAAGGCGAAAAGAAGGTATGGATTCACGTGGTGGCATTGTTCTTACAGGGCCCAATTTTATCCCTCTCTCTTACTCATGCTGACTAGTACCTTAAGCTGCAAATTTCCCCAGTAATTTCAATGAGACTAATTGCAAAGTGAGGTACAATTCACTGTGACTCAGTGAACTGTAAGAACTGTGATTGTTTGAAGAATAAGGTACTACTCAGTATACCTAGAGTTGGGTGTATATTTTAGCATGACACAATTTTGCTACACAGTTAGCTTTATATTAATGTTAATGGATGTGGTGCTGCTAATCCCCAAGCACTGCACTGAAAACTTTACCCCTTCATGGATTGAAATAGTTCCAAATTTTTTAGAAGGGACAGATGATCCAATGGTTAATGAACTAGCCAGACACCTGGGCTCAATTCCTTGCTCTGCCACAGAAAAATGATAAAAGACAAAAATGCTGTATCATCCATGGGTGAACATTTTCACAGAGGGCTCTCATAAGATCTGATCTTTCAATACTAGCTCTAAACAGCTTCAAAAAGTGAGCCTGGGAATTTAAATTCATTATTCTGCTAGACAGCAAAAACTATGGGCTTAACCAGGACATTGGTTTTATGGCTCATTACAATAATTTGTAGTATACCACACTGCCTGGTATGCTTAATTGCTCACATCAAGCATAACAATCTAAACCCCAATTGCCCACTTCCTTTCTAGTGATCACTTCCAACAAACTTTACCCCTTTTACTCAACAATTTGTCCCAACTTGTATTTAGCTCAGGGCTTGTCTACATCAGAAAGTTGCAGCGCTGGTGAGGGAGTTACAGCGCTGCAACTTTGAAGGTGTACACATCTGCAGGGCACCACCAGCGCTGCAACTCCCTGTTTGCAGCGCTGGCCGTACTCCCGTTTTGTCTCGGGTGTAGAGGATCCAGCGCTGGTGATCCAGCGCTGGTAATCCAATGTAGACAGTTACCAGCGCTTTTCTTGACCTCCGTGGAAGGAGGAAGCCTCTGGTAATCAAGCTGGTTTCCTTTCCCGGTTTGCTCTCTCGGTCCCGGAGCCACCCAGCAAACCGCAGGGAAGGAGACCTGCTTGCTCGGGGTTCCGGGACCGAGAGAGCAAACCGGGAACGCCGCGGTTTGCTCTCTCGGTCCCGGAGCCACCCAGCAAACCGCAGGGAAGGAGACCTGCTTGCTCGGGGTTCCGGGACCGAGAGAGCAAACCGGGAAAGGAAACCAGCTTCGCCGCGGTTTGCTCTCTCGGTCCCGGAACCCCGGAACCCCGAGCAAGCAGGTCTCCTTCCCTGCGGTTTGCTGGGTGGCTCCGGGACCGAGAGAGCAAACCGTGGCGTTCCCGGTTTGCTCTCTCGGTCCCGGAACCCCGAGCAAGCAGGTCTCCTTCCCTGCGGTTTGCTGGCTGGCTCCGGGACCGAGAGAGCAAACCGCGGCGTTCCCGGTTTGCTCTCTCGGTCCCGGAACCCCGAGCAAGCAGGTCTCCTTCCCTGCGGTTTGCTGGCTGGCTCCGGGACCGAGAGAGCAAACCGCGGCGTTCCCGGTTTGCTCTCTCGGTCCCGGAACCCCGAGCAAGCAGGTCTACTTCCCTGCGGTTTGCTGGGTGGCTCCGGGACCGAGAGAGCAAACCGCGGGGAAGCTGGTTTCCTTTCCCGGTTTGCTCTCTCGTCCCGGAACCCCCCTTGAAGCCGCCCAACAGCGCTGCAGTGTGGCCACATCTAACACCACTTGCAGCGCTGGTTGCTGTAAGTGTGGCCACTCTGCAGCGCTGGCCCTATACAGCTGTACTAATACAGCTGTAACAACCAGCGCTGCAAAATTTTAGATGTAGACATGGCCTCAGACTCTTTGCTTCCTTCCCCAGGCCTGAAGGCGAGCTATGTGTAGCTTGAAAGTTTGTACCTTCCACCAATAGAAGTTGGTCCAATAAAAGATATTACCTCACTCACTTTAGTACCATACCCTCTCGTACTCTGGTACCAACACTGAAAAAAATTGAGGCAAGACTAAAACGTCCTACAAAATTTAAAGTATACCTAATGCCAAAGAAACAGAAATGTCAAAGCCTTGTGCTGTTGTTCAATCACAGTATCAATTAGCTGATTTTTCTTTAGTATATTACTTCACCAAGGGATATCTGAGCTTTGGGCCAATTTAGTCTAAGCGCTGGCTTTGCTCACATTCATTTCTTTGTTTCATATCAACAACTAAAAGCCTGGAATTAGTGCTGTCTACATTCACTAGGCTAGATGCTGACGACTTATTTTGCTAGTTGTGCTTAATTATTTGCAGAGCAAAATAAATTTCCCTGAGGTTGTGTTGGTAGAAAAATTACTCCAGTGCATGATATCTATGAGCTTGCTTTTAACTGCCACCCAGAATCAGTGCAGGAGCAGCACCAAGCTCACAGACGGCTTATGTCAGTTACAAAAAACCAGTGAATGCTGTTCTCCTCAGTCAGGAAAGACAGTGCTGGTCAGATCATTTTATTAACAAACCACACCATAAACCCGCTTAGTCCCAATAAAATCATACATATACTACAACAGAACGACAAATCACTGAGCAATAGGAGCTGTCTGTGGTTTGCTTTTCCTTGGAGGAGCAGGGTATTAGGGTTATTTACAAGCTTATGCTCCTATGCTGATATTTTATAAACATCCTACTCAGCAAGATTTAGACCTCAGCACTGTGAGCTGACTTTTCCATGGCTCCGTTTGTTTAGTAGCTAGAGGAGGGTAAAGCTTAACTATAAAACTGAAGTGAGCAGATGTGACAGGTGTCTCATATTCAGTACTACAGATTCAGTAGATTCAGTACTACTTTCCAGGATTGTGCGACACCTCAACACAACTTCCCTTAGTGTGAGGAAGTCTTGTGTGTGTCCCTTATGGATCATCTTTCTGGCAACACAAGGTCTGCCTTCTAGGTCTTGGCAGACCTTGCTCTCTCTGTACAGTGAAAGGCACACATCAACCCCCAAAGTCCTCCAAGTGTCCCTCTGGGGTACTCAGACCTGTTCCATGGAACACTCTCAGACCTCGTAGATCCGCTATCCCCAAAGGAATAGTACACGCACCAGCTTGTAAGAGTTAGCTCAGGATCATTGTTTTACTCAGCATACAGCACTTAGATGTAGTTACAGTGCAAACAAGAATAAGTTTATTATCAAAGAACAGAGATTCCAGTGAAAAAGAGCGAGACCATTGGAAACAAATGGTTAAAACAAAATTATAACACACTTTCTAGAGACTAAACTTAATTAACAAGGCCTTCCCCTACCTCCTATATGATAGATAGGGCCCTGCCAAATTCATGGCCATGAAAAATGTATCACGGACCATGAAATCTGGTCTCTACTGTGCAATCTGGTCTTTTTTGTGTTTTTACCCAATACTATACAGATTGCATAGGGGAGACCAGCATTTCTCAAATTGAGGGTCCTGATCCAAAAGGAAGTTGCAGTGGTGTCACAAGGTTATTTTAGGTGAGTCATGGTATTGCCACTCTTACTTCTGCACTGCCTTCAGAACTGAGTGACCAGAAAGCAGCGGCTGTTGGCCAGGCACACAGCTCTGAATGTAGTGCCCTGCCAGCAGCTGCACAGAGGTAAGGTGGCAATACCATACCATGTCACCCTTACTTTTGCGCTGATGCCTTCAGAGCTGGGTGAATGGAGAGTAGCAGCTGCTGACTGAGGGCCCAGCTCTGCAGGAAGCAGTGCAGAAGTAAAGGTGGCAATACCATACCATACCATCCTTACTTCTGTGTTGCTGCTGGCAGTGGCTCTGGCTTCAGAGACAGGCTCCCAGCCAGCAGCCACCACTCTCCAGCTGCCCAGCCAGCAACAGCGCAGAAGTAAGGGTAGCAGTACTGCCACCTCTCCCTACAATAACCTTGTGACCCTCCCCTCCCCAACTCCTTTTTGATTCAGGATCCCTGCAATTACAACACCAAGAAATTTCAGATTTAAATAGCTGAAATAATGAAATTTACAATTTTAAAAATCCTATGACCATCAAATTGACCAAAATGGACTAAGAATTTGGTAGATCCCTAATTATACTCTACCCCCCAAGTTCTTTTCCCAGTGTTTTCAGCCACTTTGGTTGTGATCCCTTCTCATAAGATCAAGTCTCTTGACCACTTGTCTTCAGAGACTGAAGGAGTAAATGGGGGTTCATCTGCATCCCTTAGAAATAGTCCCCTAATACTGTTTTAGTTTGCAAAAAGGATATCCCCCCGAACACATATAACCTCAGTAGCTTCTTTTTTCTTGTGTGCTTTCATATTGTTTTCACATCCCACTATTAGGGGATGTGACTCAGTATGTAAATGAGCCTCCATTGTAAAGCTTACAATACTTAATTTGCATGTAGCCAGAGATATAAATGTTGGTACCTTTTCGCTGGTGGAACCTTACATGCTTTAAGAACATAGTTTTTGTATAGATACAGAACTCCTTAAATATCACCTGTACATATATCTTACAATGATTAAGAGGACCAGTATGACACAAACTTTCGTTAAAGACCTTACATGATATTCTTTGGTGAATGAAAATACAAATACCAAACCTAAGGAATCTCTGTAGCTCTTATGTCCTCTACTAGTTGGCACCAAGTGGTCCATGGTTCACAACATAATGATTTAGCTGGGAATTGGTCTTGCTTTGAGCAGTAGGTTGGACTAGATCACCTCCTGAAGTCCTTTCCAACCCTGATATTCTATGATTCTATGAACACATGAGCCAAAGGAGTAAAATACTATTTAGAATGAACGGGGCTATCAGAATATTCCCCTAAATGGTTAGTTCCCCTATCTCTGGGTTACATTTGGAATATTTTAAAGTAAGTATTAATTTCCAAATCATAAAGACACCGATCAGCCAGCTCCATGAATAATATATTTCCTACAGACTACATTTAAAAATAGCTAGTTAAATATTAGGGGGGATTAGCATTTATTGACAGTACATCACTGAAGTAATGCAGTATCGAATAACACTGATAACATTACAAGGTGACATTTTCAAAAGCCCCCAAGTGATTCAGGTGTACAAGTCCCATTGACTTCTGCTGAAAAATAATGGAGGTGCTTCACACCTCAACTGCTGGAACAGGGCCCCATCCTCCCTGATTGAACTACCTCATTATCTGTAGCTTGCCTGCATATATATACCTGCCCCTGGAAATTTCCACTACATGCATCTGACGAAGTGGGTATTCACCCACGAAAGCTCATGCTCCAAAACATCTGTTAGTCTATAAGGTGCCACAGGACTCTTTGCTGCTTTTGAAAGTGCTTTGGAAAACCCCACTTCTACAGTTGTTTCCATCTGCAAAAGAACTGTAAACCCCACAAATGACACAGTGTAACTTTGGAATAAGACACCTAACCACACTGCATTTCAATGTCCTCAGCTGTAAAACAGGGGTGTTGAAATGTATACCCACCTTAATAAAGGGTTTCAGAGTCCTTGGACGAAAGTGCTAAGGGCTAGATTGAACCTTTAAGCTCCATTCTAAATTAACAGGCATGACCTAACTTTTCTGTCCCAGGTCAGAATGAACTCAGTGTTAAACTTCCTTCTCTCTTGCTATTGGGCAGGGGAGGAATTAAAAGGGTGCCCTCACAGCTGTCCAGCCACAGTGTGGATGCCAGACCTAGGACTACTCCCGCCTCCTGCCCACTTGCTCACGTAGGGAGTTTCTAGAGAATAAAGACTGCATCGCACACTGGAGCCAGACCCAAGATGTGGGCAGGGTTAGAGTGGGTGAAGCCGTACTTCATGCTTAGGTAAGAGAGGAACACCTTTAGCCTAATGTGAGTGTCCAATCTTATTAAAATAACAACAAATAAACTATTAGGTATGGCAAACCAGCAGGAACAGAAAACATGAGCATGTAATATAATAAACCTCTAGGTTAACTGTTTCTATGTAGCTTTCATATTAAATTCTAAGACCATCATGAAAAAGACAGCTGGCTACTAGCATTCATTTAGAGAATCCAAGCATTTAATATCAGTCTTCATTCTTATAACTCATATACAATAACTTTCCTATATTATGTGCTGTAAACAGGGTCAGGGCATTGAAAAATTCTGCAACTGTTACCTTTTATCTGGAATTACTTAGAAATTGCAGCATTTTTTCCACATGATTTTGTGCATTGGCAGCTTAGGGTCAATATAAACAGAACTGCTAGCGAGAGGCAATCTCCTAAGCATGTTTTGCTTTTCATCATTCCTACTGTGTGACACAACTTGATTATCTTCAAGTACTTGAAACCAAAACAAAGAATATGGTGTGGAAAGCACAGATCTGAAAAGTGTTACTCAAACATCTGCAGAGTAGTTTGAAAAGCCATTTAAAATTTACACCACAGACTTTGCCTTTTGAAGTGATTAGATTGCCTGGAATTCTTCTCCCAAAAATACACAAGTTAGCTGCAGCCACAGTGTGTTTGGTAAGCTTAACGTGCCTCAGGCACAGGAGATAAGCACATACCATGCTGTGGTGATTCTCTGTACTGGGCTAACAGCATCCTGTGGCTCTGAGCACCTCTTGCCTTGAGGTGGTGAGCACTGAAGTTGGCACTCCTGTTCGTAGGCTGAAATACTGGCTGCACGGGTGACCCACCTTCATCTCTTTTCTGTGTTAGAAGGTGGACTCTGGCCACAAACTTACCTAAATTGCTCTGGGCAAAACACTCCTTCTCAGGCTTTGTGAGGGATGCAGAAATTGTCCTAGTGTAAAGTATCAGGAGGTAGCCATGTTAGTCTGTATTAGGGTGACCAGATGTCCCGATTTTACAGGGACAGTCCAGATTTTTGGGTCTTTTTCTTATACAGGTTCCTATTACTCCTTACCCCCATCCTAATTTTTTACATTTGCTGTTTGGTCATCCTAGTCTGTATCCACAAAAACAACAAGGAGTCCGGTGGCACCTTAAAGACTAACAGATTTATTTGGGCATAAGCTTTCATGGGTAAAAAACCTCACTTCTTGCATCTGAAGAAGTGAGGTTTTTTAACTCATGAAAGTTTATGCCCAAATAAATCTGTTAGTCTTTAAAGTGCCACCGGACTCCTTGTTGTCCTAGTGTAAGTAAACCTAAAACAAATCCCACAATTTTATTTCAGAAACAGATGTGGAAGCTAGCAGGAAGGAATTTACTGAGGAAGGGGCATTAATTCTGGAAGGGCAACTACAATAGCCATGCACATTACAGAAAGGAGAAAGCTATTAGAGTGAAGCAGAAAAGAAACTGGAAGATCAGGTGAAAGTTGTCAAAAGCCATGTCTATCAACACTGTTCTCTCAAAATCTTGAGGTTTTCTAATTTGTTTACCATCTTTGAATTATTAAAATATCTTACTACCTCTCCTGCTGTTCTTGCTATGGTCACTAAACTGAAGATACCATCCAGCTGAAAGACAGAAGAGAGTCACTGCTGATTGCCAGTTTGAGAAAACCAGTAATATTACTTAATAATACCAAGTGACACTGAAATCTGCCCATTCCCAATATTGCTCCAACTTCAAGCAATATTTTTCATAGTAGTTCAGAAGAACTTTTATTTAGCTTTATTTTATTCGAGCTCTACAAAGAGTAAGCAATCTTAGGTCTATAAACATTAAAATATCTGTAAAAGCAGCAAAGAATCCTGTGGCACCTTATAGACTAACAGACGTTTTGGAGCATGAGCTTTCGTGGCTGAATACCCACTTCCTCAGATGCATGTAATGGAAATATCCAGGGGCAGGTATATATATGTGTGCTAGCAAGCAAGCTAGAGATAACGAGGTCAGTTCAATCAGGGAGGATGAGGCCCTGTTCTGGCAGTTGAGGTGTGAAAACCAAGAGAGGAGAAACTGGTTCTGTAATTGGCAAGCCATTCACAGTCTTTGTTCAATCCTGAGCTGATGGTGTCAAATTTGCAGATGAACTGAAGCTCAGCAGTTTCTCTTTGAAGTCTGGTCCTGAAGTTTTTTTGCTGCAGGATGGCCACCTTAAGGTCTGCTATAGTGTGGCCAGGGAGGTTGAAGTGCTCTCCTACAGGTTTTTGTATATTGCCATTCCTAATGTCTGATTTGTGTCCATTTATCCTTTTCCGTAGAGACTGTCCAGTTTGGCCGATGTACATAGCAGAGGGGCATTGCTGGCATTTCCATTACATGCATCTGAGGAAGTGGGTATTCACCCACGAAAGCTCATGCTCCAAAACGTCTGTTAGTCTATAAGGTGCCACAGGATTCTTTGCTGCTTTTACAGATCCAGACTAGCACGGCTACCCTCTGATACTTGACACCATGCAAGGCACTGCATTTAGCCGTATGGAATGGAAATCCATCAACCTCATGAAGAAACTTGCACAAATACAGACAGACATCATCTTCCTTTCCAAATGCAAACGGATGGACATCATACCAAATGGACTAAAGGTAAAAAATCCACTGCTATCTACATACTACACGGACCACAGTGAGAGATTCCATCATATGCCAGCAATGCCCCTCTGCTATGTACATCGGCCAAACTGGACAGTCTCTACGGAAAAGGATAAATGGACACAAATCAGACATTAGGAATGGCAATATACAAAAACCTGTAGGAGAGCACTTCAACCTCCCTGGCCACACTATAGCAGACCTTAAGGTGGCCATCCTGCAGCAAAAAAACTTCAGGACCAGACTTCAAAGAGAAACTGCTGAGCTTCAGTTCATCTGCAAATTTGACACCATCAGCTCAGGATTGAACAAAGACTGTGAATGGCTTGCCAATTACAGAACCAGTTTCTCCTTTCTTGGTTTTCACACCTCAACTGCCAGAACAGGGCCTCATCCTCCCTGATTGAACTGACCTCGTTATCTCTAGCTTGCTTGCTAGCACACATATATATACCTGCCCCTGGATATTTCCATTACATGCATCTGAGGAAGTGGGTATTCACCCACGAAAGCTCATGCTCCAAAACGTCTGTTAGTCTATAAGGTGCCACAGGATTCTTTGCTGCTTTTACAGATCCAGACTAACACGGCTACCCTCTGATATTAAAATATCTGAACAATAAAATCTCAAGTACTGACAGGTTGAACAGATTTTTATTCTTGCTGCAATACATGGAACTAATTTTTCTTTCTCACAGTTATTTAAAGAAAATGCAAAATGACCACCATGCTGCTCTCTGCTACTTGGTTCAGTTTGACATAATTCTTTGACATTAGCACAGCCCCCTACACGTACCCTTGTGCCTTTTAATACAAGCAAAATTTGCCAGCCATCAGTAAATATAAACAGCAATCTATATCCTTTAGTATACTGAGTTACGAAATGAATATGCCATCTGTAAAGGTAAAATGATAATATAATGCCTGCAGATGGAAGGCAATGCATGACTGCAATGTGCAACAGTGAAATTATATTAATGATTGAGAAGGAATTTTGTTTTGTTTGTTTTTTTTAGGGCATGTTGTACATTGGACATCCAGGAAAAGGATGTGAATGGCCTGTTATGGATACAGAAGTAGCTATGTCACTGCTTATACAAAAATGATGTTTATTCTGGCCAGAGAAGAAGCATGTATATACAGCTTCTACTAACTGTAGTACAGACTACAGTGCACATGTTCCAGAACTGTTCTCTACAATACACAGTATTGCTAGGTTCAGAGTTGATCACAGTGCTAGAAGAGAAGCTGATGTTCCATGGTTAATTAGAACAGCCCGTACCTAAAGAACTGTAACAATCACATTTGTTTGGAGACCAGAATTGTATGCTCACAGTCTAGCCTCTCAGCCACCACAAAGGCTGGAAGACTTGAGCTAATGCGTAGTGCTGGGCCAAGAACAAATTCTGGTGAAACAGTTTTTGACAGCAAATTGGCTAAACAAAATTGTCAACGAAAAGTATCTACTTTTTTGTGGAAAATTTCAATTTTTTGTTCGAAGTCCAAAAGATTTTGGTTTTCAGGTGAAAGTTTTTTTAGTTTTGGTTGAAAATCTGAAATTTTCCACAGAAAGAAAATCCTATATTTTTCTGACCAGCTCTACTAATCAGTGCTGACTATATCCAAAGACTTCCTGTTCTGCAGGAACTACAGCTTTTTCAAAAATGCATTACTGTGTACTGTGGGCTGAACTAGTTTCCAAAGGAAGAGGTCCGTCCAAATTGCAGCCTTCAGGAAACTGTAGATGTGCAATACCCTAAACAGAGACATAAACTAAAGACATAAACTATAGACATAAACTAAGATGATGCTAATTGTTTTGATAGTACTAGAGCAGGATGAACATGTTAAAAAAAAAACCTGACCTGACCATTTGCCCAGAACTCAAACAAAGCCAAGTTTGAAGAAATTTGGTTAATTTAAAGTAACAATATTTCCCCCCGCCCCTCTACACTTCTTGGTTTTGGCTGGAGCAAGAAGGAAAAATGCCAAATATATTCTCATGGGATTTCAACACAAAAACACAGGGAACCTCAAAAGAAAACCTACTCTTGAAAAGTTTCCAAGGTTTGGATAAGTAGCCAGACATTCTGATGCTTATCTTTACTGAACTGCTGAACTTTCTGAGGTTTGCTTATTATTCTTATTAATAGCTGAAGTCCACTCATTAAGGGTCCCTTCCTATACCCATTGAAATCAATGGAAAAACTTTCATTGGTTTCAATGGGCATGGGATTGGGCTCTTATTTCACTTGTATGTGGCCTAATCCCGCTTCATCTGACTTCAGTACATCGGTATTAGGCAGAGAGAGAAATAACTGTTTGAAAAAGATTCACAAATCTAGTTTGCTAACACATATAGATACATTGTAACTATGGTAGAGTTAATGTGATGTCCATAGGTTTTCATTCAGTAGCAGCCAATTGTCTCCTATTGTCAAGGTTTGCCAAACATTATCACAGTTATCTACTTTAGGTACAGTGAAACCACTGGAAATTTCAAATATCACCATGTGGTAAATGTTAGCAAATGCAAACTTTTACAATGGTGACAACTGCTGAGATACTTACCACAAAAGTCTGTGTATCAACTAGCTCTCTAGTTACTGTGCAGTAACAATATGCATGAAAAAATAATATTACTGTAGTTACAGTTACAATAAAAGTACTTATCGCACTAGCACAGGCGTATAATTGTGTCAATAATATGTGTTTCTTAATAGACATTGTGTATTGGTATTACATATTTGTTTCTGTATAATTAGTATATGTTATTTCATTGTAACGTGCTACATGAAATTTCCTGAAATGTTTGTGATTAGAAGGAAATTTACTTGTATCATCAGATACAGTAGGACTTCAATCATTTACACTTTGGTGTGTGTGAAAACTATGGCATGTGGGATAACAAAGTGATGGACTCTTTCCACTTCTCAGAAAAGATTTAATAGCAGACTCTTGTAGTGATGTATCATAAATTATTAGTTCTAACAAAACATACTACAGAACATTAGTTCTATTGTATAAAGCATTATCATAAATAATTAGACCTAAATTCATATGAGCAATTTACTCAGTGCCAATAATAACATAGTTTTCTATATACTTAGAACAGGGCATGACTGTGGTAATACTATGGTATCTGATGGGAAATGCTGACTTTTTAATTGTGACCATGGTACACGGTAAACCCTACAATTTAAATTTCTGTGGAAGAACTATGTGGTCATGTAATTAAAGATGTCATGATAGTGTATAAAACATAAGAAGAACAGCAATACTGAGTCAGACCAATGGCTCATCTAGTCTAGTATCCTGTCTTCCAGTTGTGCCCAGTGCCAAATGTTTGAGAGAGAGAGAACAGGGCAGGGTACTTTATGGAGTGATCCATCCCTTGTGACCCAGTCATCACTTCCCCAAGTCTGAGATTTAGAGACATGTAGAGCATGGAGTTTGGTGCCTGACCTTCTTGGCTAGTAGCCATTGATGGACCTATCCTCCATGACCTTATCTAATTTTTTTTTAATACAGTTATACTTTTGGACTTCAGAATATTCCTTGGCAATGAGTTCCACAAGTTTACACTGTGTTGTATGAAGAGGCCTTTCCTTTTGTGTGTATTAAACCTGCTGCCCATTAACTTCATTGGGTGACCTCCCCCACTCCCCGGTTCATGCATGTGTTATGTGAAGGGGTAAATAACACTTTCTTATTCAGTTTCTCCACACTATTTATGACTTTATAGACCTCTGTCATACCCACACTCAGTCATCTCTTTTCCAAGCTGAATAGTCCCAGTCATTTTAATCTCTCCTCATATGGATCCCTGATCATTTTTTGATGACCTTCTCCTTAATTTTTCCAATTCTAGTATATCGTTTTAGAGGTGGGGCAACCAGAACTACATGCAGTGTTCAAAGAGTGGGCATAAACATGGATTTGTAGAGTGGCATTATCATATTTTCTGTCTTCTTATCTATCAATTTCCTAATGGTTCCTATTATTCTATTAGTGCTTTTGTCTGCTGCTACATGTTGAGCGGATGTTTTCAGAGAACTATCCATGATAATTTCAAGGTCTCTTTCTTGATTGGTAACAGCTTATTTAGTTCCCATTTGTAAGTATAGCTGAGATTTCCAATGTGCATTACTTTGTACTTATCAACATTGAATTTTAGCTGCCATTTTGTTGTCCAGTCACCAGTTTAGTGAGATCCCTTTGTAACTCTTTGAAGTCAGTTTGGAATTTTGAATAATTTTGAATTGTCTGCAAATCTCAACAATTTATATTTCATCACCTTTTCCAGATAATTTATGAGTGTGTTGAACAGCACAGGTCCCAGTACAGTTCTTGGGGGGACCCTGCTATTTACCTTTGCATTGTGAAACTGGCCATTGAGTCCCACTCTTTGTTTCCTATCTTTTAATCAGTTACTGATTCATCAGAACCCCTTCCTTCTTAGCTCATGACTACTTATTTGCTTGAGACCCTTTGGTGAGAGGTCTTGTCAAAGGCTTCTGAATGCCCAAGTACACTACGTCAACTGGCTCACCCTTATCAACTTATTTATTGACCAACACCCCCCCCCAACACCTCCCAAAGAATTCTGATATATTGTCAAGACATGATTTCCCTTTTACAAAAGCCCCCAAAATATCATGTTTCATCTACAAGTTTGATAATTCTATCTTTACTAGGTTTCAAACAGTTTTGCCTGGTACTGAAGTTAGGCTTACTGGCCTGTAATTGCAAGGATTGCCTCTGGAGCCTTTTGAAAAACCCAGCATCACATTAGCTATTTGTCATTTATGTGGTGTAGAGGCTGATTTGAATGATAGATTACATAGCACAGTTAGTAGTTCTGGAATTTCATATTTGAATCCTTCAGAACTCTTGGGTGAATATCATCTGGTCCTGGCAACTTATTATTGCTCAATTTATCAGCTTGTCCAAAACCTCAAGGTTTTGGTACACATGATGGGGGCAAATTAAGTTTGCAGAGGCAACCTTAATTCTGGCATTTCCTAATTTTTGATGTGCTTGACTTTGTAACCTTAAGAAAGTTCTTTTAATGCAGGTTTTTTGGTGTATAATTCTGAGAGTTTTAAAGAAGTAAACTAGGGGAAAAAAGCCACTCAATCACATGGCATCATATTGACACCCAGATGGTCATCCCCTTTAGAACCACTGCGCAGACTTCTATCACTTGAACTAATGGAGTAACTAATAGCAATAGTAGATTGTATCCTCTATACGGACCAGGATTAGATGTGACAGACACATACACTTTGTCAGTGGATTTCACAGATATTTGCTGACAGCAGAGGAATGTGCTATGGTGTGCACAGAATCTTTGGCCCTTTCCCTCTGAGCTTGATGCCTTGTGCTCTGCTACCTCCAACCCATCTCTGTCCCAGTCCTTTCCCACACCTGGATCCTGCCCCAGTCCCATCTCTTTCATACGCTGTCCTAGTCTCTACTCCTCAGGTGGCTCATCCCAGTCTCTTGACCAGCCGTCCTAGTTTCTCCCTTTAAGATCATTGTTTGAGTCCCAGTTTTTCTCCTTCTAGTCTCTTCCTCTTCCTCAGCCACAGTCTCCTTGCCTAACCTGTCCCAGTTTACCCTTCCCAGCTCCTTGTCTGATGTTTCTCCCTTTCCTACCACTGGCTCCTAGTTCTAGTCTCCCACCCTTGGGTCTTGAACCAGCTTCAGTTTCCCTCCACACATCTTCCCACATTCTTTCCCCAGTTTCCCGCTCCTTGATCCAGTCTGCTTGTCCATCCAGTCCCATTGTCCCCCCACATCCCAGCACCTTTTCAGGTCTGCTTCTCTTTTCACCCACACCAGTCCCCTCACTGGCTTCTAGTCACAGTCTCCTTAATCATCCAGTCCCACTCTTCTCCTCCCTTCAGCTCCTCATCCAGTGTGCATGTTCCCCCCAAAGGACTCCTAGTCATTCCCCACCCCTTCCAATTCCCTTTCTGCCTCCTACTTACAGTCTCCCTTATTACACCCAGTCCCAGCCTCCCAACCAGTCAGTCTCCCAGTCTCAGTCTCATCAGAGTCGTTGACCCAATCTACTTCTTTCTGTCCTCCTACTGGGTTTACCTTTTGTCCCCTCTGCATACAGATCAGAGTGCTCCTCGTCCTAGGTGCCAGCAGGGGGTCAGAGAGAGCACAAAGAGAGGCTTTCTGTTCTCAATTCCAGTGTGTTGCCCCACTCAGGCCTGGAAGAGCTGAGAGCAGCCATTGCAGGGAAAGTCCTTCTGAGCTCCTGTAGTCCTGGGCTGGAGATTGGTGAGTTGCTCTGTGGGGATGGCCTATGCGCATTGTGGTCAGCACTAGGAGCTGTGATGGGCTCAAGCATGCTCAGCGGAGATGGAATTGGGAGATTTTTAGCTGCTAAAATCAAAGAAATCTCTACAATGGTTTATTGTTTGATTAAATTTGGGTAGATTTGCCATGGGATGAAAAAAGGCATATCCCTGACACAAAGGTAATTCCTCCCTTCCCCGGGTCACATTTCAAATCCTTGCTGCAGACCATGGGGGAACTACAATGGTTAAAAAAAAGTCATCTGAGTTTTTGATTATGGACAAGACAATGTATTTTTCCTAGCCAGCTTCTGGAAACAGCTAAAGTATAATTGCCCCAAATAATTCAACCTGCAGCAGATGCCCAGCATGGAAAATTTAGCCTGAATGACTAAAATTTGGCAAAATTATAAGCAACTGAAAACAGGGTCTTATAAAGGGAAGTGTCAGGCACAGGGCTGGCTCCAGACACCAGCAAAGGAAGCAGGTGCTTGGAGCAGTCAATAGAAAGGGGCAGCAGTCTGTCCGTTGTTGGGGCGGCATGTCTGGGTCTGCGGTGGCAATTCAGCGGCGGGTCCTTTTGTCCTTTGCTTCCTCTTTGGCGGCTGCTCAATCTTTTTTTTTTTTCTTTGCCGCCATCACCGCTTGGGGTGGCAAAAAGGCTGGAGCCAATCTTAGTCAGGCAACTTAATAATAGACCAGGGGTCGGCAACCTCTGGCATGCAGCTCGTCAGGGTAAGCACCCTGGTGGCCCGGACCAGTTTGTTTACCTGTCGTGTCTGTAGGTTCAGCCGATCGCAGCTCCCACTGGCTGCGGTTCGCTGCTCCAGGCCAATGGGGGCTGTGGGAAGTGGTGCGGGCTGAAGTATGTGCTGGCCGTGGCTTCCCGCCAACCCCATTGTCCTGGAATGGTGAACCGCAGCCAGTGGGAGACATGATCAACCGAACCTGCGGATGTGGCAGGTAAACAAACTGGCCCGGCTGGCCAGGGTGCTTACCCTGGTGAGCTGCATGCCAGAGGTTGCCGACCCCTGTAATAGATGGTACTACAAGCCCTGTCTCTAATATAGCTGCAAAGAATCCTGTGACACCTTATAGACTAACAGACGTTTTGGAGCATGAGCTTTCGTGGGTGAATACTCACTTCCTCAGATGCATGTAGTGGAAATTCCCAGGGGCAGGTATATATATGCTAGCAAGCAAGCTAGAGATAACGAGGTCAGTTCAATCAGGGAGGATGAGGCCCTGTTCTAGCAGTTGAGGTGTGAAAACCAAGAGAGGAAAAACTGGTTCTGTAGTTGGCAAGCCATTCACAGTCTTTGTCAATCCTGAGCTGATGGTGTCAAATTTGCAGATGAACTGAAGCTCAGCAGTTTCTCTTTGAAGTCTGGTCTTGAAGTTTTTTTGCTGCAGGATGGCCATCTTAAGGTCTGCTATAGTGTGGCCAGGGAGGTTGAAGTGCTCTCCTACAGGTTTTTTGTATATGCCATTCCTAATGTCTGATTTGTGTCCATTTATCCTTTTCCGTAGAGACTGTCCAGTTTGGCCGATGTACATAGCAGAGGGGCATTGCTGGCATATGATGGCGTATATTACATTGGTGGATGTGCAGGTGAATGAACCAGTGATGGTGTGGCTGATCTGGTTAGGTCCTGTGATGGTGTCGCTGGTGTAGATATGTGGGCAGAGTTGACATCGAGGTTTGTTGCATGGATTGGTTCCTGAGCTAGAGTTATTATGGTGCGGCGTGCAGTTACTGGTGAGAATATGTTTCAGGTTGGCAGGTTGTCTGTGGGCAAGGACTGGCCTGCCACCCAAGGCCTGTGAAAGTGTGAGATCATTGTCCAGGATGGGTTGTAGATCCTTGATGATGCATTGGAAGAGGTTTTAGCTGGGGGCTGTATGTGATGGCCAGTGGGGTCCTGTTGGTTTCTTTCTTGGGTTCGTCTTGCAGTAGGAGGCTTCTGGGTACACGTCTGGCTGTCCTCGTGCGGGTATTGTAGTTTTGAGAATGCTTGGTGGAGATTTTTTAGGTGTGGTCTCTGTCTGAGGGGTTAGAGCAGATGCGGTTGTACCTCAGTGCTTGGCTGTAGACAATGGATTGTGTGATGTGTCCGGGATGCAAGCTGGAGGCATGAAGGTAGGCATAGCGGTCGGTAGGTTTTCGATATAGGGTGATGTTAATGTGACCATCACTTATTTGCACCGTGGTGTCAAGAAAGTGGACCTCCCGTGTAGATTGGTCCACGCTGAGGTGATGGTGGGGTGGAAGCTGTTGAAATCGTGGTGGAATTTTTCCAGAGTCTCCTTCCCATGGGTCCAGATGATGAAGATGTCATCAATGTAGCGTAGGTAGAGAAGGGGTGTGAGTGGACGAGAGCTGAGGAAGCGTTGTTCCAGGTCAGCCATAAAGTTATTGGCATATTGTGGGGCCATGCGGGTGCCCATAGCAGTGCCACTGATCTGGAGATATATATTGTCATCAAATTTGAAATAGTTGTTTGTAAGTATAAAGGCACAGAGCTCAGCAGCCAGTTGTGCTGTGGCATCATTAGGGATAGTGTTCCTGACAGCTTGTATTCCATCTGTGTGTGGGATGTGTGTGTTGAGATCCTCTAATATAGCTGGTTGCAAAAACAGGGGAAGTGTAAAAGAAAAGTCACCCTACCTTTTTTTGCCCAATTTTTTAAATTGAAAAGTGCTAACCTGTTCTATAGTTGGTTGAAAAATACAGGGTGGGGTGTGTGTGTGTGAGTGAGAGAGAGAGAGAGAGAATTTTACTCTTTTTTTTCTGTTTTTTCCCTTTAATTTTAGTGGAAATTGAAAAATGAAAATTTTCATGACAAGCTTGAAATTTGAAAAATGTTTATCTGCTTTATTTCTAAGCAATGTAGCTACAGTAAAGTTAAGTCATGCACATTGCAACAATAATATAAATACAGTTTAATTAATGTATCATGCTTTCAAGTAAATATGTATGTGCGCGCTTGTAAAAACCTAACTACATTATGACTATTATGAAACTTTGTGTGTTTGAGTTAGAATCTGAATTGGAACCTAACACTATATGCTGCACAATGGGCCTGATTCAAAGTTTATTAAAAGCAGTGGAAAGACTGCCACTGACTTAACAATGAGTGTCCAATGTGTGCCAATAACTGAATGGGTCCAACAGCTAAATCTCTTCTCTTAACTCAGATAAAATATTCAATAGATAGTGTCAGTGTTTTTTCTCACCTGTTTAGTGGAATATTAACTCCTATTACTTGAACGATTCAATAAAACCTTGAACCAGTGCAGCAGAAACCTGCACACTGGCTGCAAATAAATCATTATCCTTAGGCTTTGACCTACCTTGTGGGGATTTTTACACTATGGAAACTGAAACGAAGTTTTAATTGATTCTGGCCCCCTTAATATTGGACCACTTCTGTGAAGTTACATGATCGCGATAACATCTTAGCTCATAAATCAGACTGCAGGATGTCTAATCCTCAGACAAGCCTGCCTGCTGAAAATGGAGTTGAGGAGTATAGAGGGGTTTAGAGATATTAGTTTATTTTGAGAGCCAGTTGTGAGAAGCAGGTGTGAGAGGCTGGACAGAGATAACAATGCAAAAGATCAGGCGGCGACATGGAATAATACTGTAGATTAGATTGCTTTTTAAGATTCCTAAGGCTCTGGATAAAACATGTGGCAATTCCCAATCCTGCAATATACTGATAATCTCCTGAAAGGTGTTGCGCACCTCAATTCCATTGAGCTTGATTCTTTGTTGGCTTTCATATTGTGTAGTCATTTATACCTGTTCAACATAGGTGTAAAGTGCTGTCGTTCTGATCGGGGAGAGATGTTTACCATTTCACACCGGTGTAAATGATTATATGGCTGCAAGGCAGTGAAAGAATCAGGCCCACTGACTTCAGTGGGAGTTGAGGAGGCACACCAGATCACAGGATCAACCCTTAAATGTGGATGAAATGTTTTTTTTCCTACATGTAATGGTGAGTGTCATCTGTAATCGTTGTTAGAAAATATTTAAATATCACGTAGGACACATAATCCAGATTAAAATAACCCATTTCCCAAATTTCCATTGACTCAATAGCTAATTGAAGCTATGTCTAAGGCAGCACTAAAAGATTTGTGTTTCTTGCCTATAAAAAACATGAATGTAAAGAATGAACTATTATTGAGCAACTTGAAAACGACATAAAATTAAATTTTCATTAATCTCTTTTGGACTGTTTATACTTCAGAATTCTTCTGCTTTAATAGTGTAATTGTGTTTTACAATTATGTTCCTTTGGGCTATTTGCAGATTCTTTTTTTGAAATTTATCCAGTGTTAATGACCTAATGGCCTTCTCAAATCATGCTACAGCATTGCTATAATGTGGCTGGATTGGAATGAGATTGTGGCTGCCAACGACTAAGATTTAAAGAAATAGTTTAATGAATAACACATTAAAATAAATATTTTCGGTTCTCCATGAGATTTCAAGATTTATGGTGGGATCTGTGTCAGGAGATATGTGCTTCCCACTGGGTACATCTCAAAGGAAAACATTTTTTCAGACTATTGTTTCCAAAATTATATCTTCATTTTGGATTTTCTTTTAAAACCCAAATCTAGCCTCACACTCTGGATGAGAAAGCCACTTCAGAGTTGTAAATTTATAGTAGCTTGGCTAGTGGGCTAGGCTTTCTTTACTGTGTGCTCAGACTAATGACAAAAATAAGCTTTTAATAAAGGGATGTTAAAGAACCACTTCATTGAGCTGGTGTGAAATGAAGAAGCTGCTGAAATGTAAGGTTGTGTTCAGATCAACACAACTGTGTCATAATCTCTCATTCTGACCAGAGCTACTGCTTTGGGTGTTATTATTTTGATGTGAAGTTAGCCTGGAAAGAGAGAGAGAGAAAGAGAGAGAGAGCGATTTACCTCCTCTCTACCTCTTGTATGACAAAGATGTCTATGGCCCTGATTCAGCAAAATATGTAAGGTACATGCTTAAAATTAACCAAGTGCCTAAGTGTACTTGTTTTCAGCATCAAATATGGATGATGTTTGTCTTGCTTATATGAGTAGGCCTTACTCAGGTGAGCCATTCAGTTGGCATCAAAGTGACTACTTGTGTGACTAAGGTTACAGGATAATTGCCCTATGACACAGTGAGGACAGGAAACGATAGAGTGAAAAGCCTTAATTAAACACCTTAGCATTTTCCCTCCTGCTAATGAATTTGAGGGACTAAGAGGACGTTTTGAATTCTCTGTGTGCTGAAACATATGCACAAGAGAAAGTAAAAGGGGAAGAAGCATGGTTTGAGCCAATCATTAGCAGCTCAATCCTGTGAGATGCTGAGTACCTCCTCTGGCATCTCCTTCTGTTGTTCTACTTTAATTCAAATGCCAACTATCTAGAATAAGGTAACAATTATTTTAAAATTGACAGAAATATGCAGGGCATTTCTGTGACATGTTTATAGTCATCTGAAAAATAAATACTGACTTCAGTGTTTTCTTGGGTTTCTAAATGAAAAATTTAGTTTAAAAATGCCAAAATGAGTTATGTGACACTAGACCTCTGTAGAAAAATACAAACAGACTGTTAAACATATTTCAACTCCCTCAGCGTCATTTGTGGCTGATAAACAGTCACATAGGAGTGAAAGGTTCACTGACTGTCACCCATTTATGGTCCAAGCTCTTGCTGGTGCCACCTGGCCAGGCCAACAGGTTCAGCTTGAGCTTTTCATTGTTATTTCCCCCCTAAAAAACTCAGGTCATGACCTTGTAGAAGCTGTTACTCAGAATTCCAACTTATTTCACCAGTTTAAATAGAATTGTGATAGGCACAATGAGGTTTTATTTTAGTGCTACCACAATATCAATGTTAAATAATGATAACTAGTAAAGAAATTGTCTCATTTTGTACAAGCACGTGGCTGCAGTATTATGAGCCTTGCCTGTGATGTAACAATCACAAGCACACCAGTTTATGCTATCAGACTAAACAATTATTTCTGTTAAAGGAGAATGGATGATTTATGGTACAAGACATTTCTTCCTTCATTTGTTGGTAGCCCTTTAAATATTCAATGCCTCCTTATTCTATAAAAACAATGAGGAGTCTGGTGGCACCTTAAGACGAACAGTTTTATTTGGGCATAAACTTTCATAAATAAAAAAATACTTCTTCTATGTTCTGAAGAAGTGGTTCTTTACCCACAAAAGCTTATGCCAAATAAATCTGTTAGTCTTTAAGGTGCAACCAGACTCCTCGTTGTTTTTATGGATACAGATTAACACGACTACCCTCTGATCCATTTCCATGATTAGTTCTGCAGAGGGTGCTCAGGCTGGAAGAGCTAATTCCCAAGACAACCAGCTGGAGGTGCCGTGCCAGTAAGTCTTGAATCTCTACAAGCTCTTTTTAAATATTGGTGATACATTAGCTATCTTCCAGTCATTGGGTACAGAAGCTGATTTAAAGGACAGGTTAAAAACCATAGTTAATAGCTCTGCAATTTCTTTGAAATTTGAAACTTGTAGAACTCTTGGGTGAATGCCATCTGTCCTGGTGACTTGTTACTATTATGTTTATCAATTGATTCCAAAACCTCCTCTAGTGACACTTCAATCTCTGACAATTCCTCCAATTTGTCATCTACAAAGGATTGCTCAGGTTTGGGAATCTCCCTAACATCCTCAGCCTTGAAGACTAAAGTAAAGAATTCATTTAGTTTCTCTGCAATGACTTTATCATCTTAAGTGCTCCTTTGGTACCTTGATCGTATAGGGGCCCCACTGGCTGTTTAGCAGACTTCCTGCTTCTGATGTACTTAAAAACATTTTGTTATTACCTTTCGAGTTTTTGGCTAGCCATTCTTCAAACTCCTTTTGGCTTTTCTTATTACATTTTTACACTTAATTTGGAAGTGTTTATGCTCCTTTCTATTACCAGACTAAGAATTGACTTCCACTTTCTTAAAAGGTGCCTTTTTATCTCTCACTGCTTATTTTACATGGTTGTTAAGCCACAGTGGCTCTTTTTCAGTTCTTTTACTGTGTTTTTTAAATTTGGGGTATACATTTAAGTTGGGCTCTATTATGGTATCTTTAAAAAGCATCCACACAGCTTGCAGGGATTTCACTCTAGTCATTGTACCTTTTAATTTCTGTTTAACTCCTCATTTTTGCATAGTTCCCTTTTCTGAAATTAAATGCCACAGTGCTGGGCTGTTGCGGTGTTCTTCCCACCACAGGAATGTTAAATGTTATTATATTATGGTCACTATTTCCAAGCGGTCCTGTTATAGTTACCTCTTGGACCAGATCCTCTAATCAACCACACTGCGCTGTGAAGAAGAAACAATGAATAATATTTGTAGTATCGTTATGTCAGAGGGTGAAACTGCCAAACTCAACTGTGTTCCCCTTTGTAACTAATAGCTCATTTATCATGAGTTCTTTCCAATGATTACAGTTCTAAACAGAGCTGGGATAAATCTGTTCCCAAATACTGAACCTGCTAGCTTAGTGACCATGAAGAAATGAGCTCACAGAAAATGGTCACATCACAATGCAGGCTTGATCTGGAAAAATGCTGAATTGGCTTCAATGGGAGCTGCAGGTGCTCTGATAATCAGGCTATATATGCAGAGGCCAATAGAGCTGATGATAGTATAAAGGGAATGGTTCATGGTGGTGGGCTCAGGGGTTTGATGATAGAGCCTTTAACTATTGAAGTACTAGATTAAAGAGAGGAGAGATTACTCAGTGGCTTAGCAATTGGCCTGCTAAACCCAGGGGTGTGAGCTCAATCTCACACTATGGGATTTGGGGCAAAAACTAGTACTTGGTCCTGCATGTGCCTTCTTTGCTGGAAGTTAGGCTGCTGCAAGATGGGACATCAAAGTAAGGAGGGAGGGTACTTAGAAAAGGATGAAAAATGGGGAAGATTTCAGACAATCTGCCAAAAAGGTCTGGAATTTGTATATGGGGGTTTCATCATTGATGTTAACTAAACTCTATAGGACTCCCTCAATGCTAAGTGGTTCAGTTTGTTTTCAGTGAAATTTGCTCAACAAGGGAAAAAGCAAAGGATGTTGTTTTACTAACTAGAGACTAGAGCCAAGCCACAATCTCTGTATCTGAATTTCAACCTTCTCCCTTCAAAATTTGAAGATGTTGGTATTCTTGGTTTTTAACTCATTTTAATTATTACAGAACTGGATCTTAGTTTGGTTCTCCCCCCCACCCCACCGATGTGCATGTGTGATCCTCTCTAGGGTTTTTCTTTGGTCCATTTGAAATTTGCATTAAGGCAGATCCCACCTATCAGAGTTCATAGATATTTGTCTCTTGGAGTTCGAGCTAGGTCCATTTCTAGTTCTACATTTCAGTTTTGAATCAATCCCCCATAGTTAATGGAAGCCCCTTTGAGATTTATTCCTTCACTATGCTCACTATCTTGTCATGCTAAATGATCATTGCCATTATGGAAAGTTATGTGATTGGTCATAAGAGAACTAGACTGATAGTCTGGAATTCTGGGTTCTAATCTCATCTCTACCACTGACTTTTACTGTATCCTGGACATATTACATAATCTTTTTTATTCAATTTCATTATATTACCAATAATATCCCATAGGAGTGTTGTGGGCATTATTAATGTTTTGTAAAGAGTTTCCAGCATTTAAAGCATATATGATTATTCCACAAAAGTTAAACTCATTATTTTATTCTCATACAAACTCTCTTTTTGGGACACAGTATACGTTATTATAACAAAATTATTAATTTCTCAAATAGATAAATGAACATTATACCTAAAAGGAATGCACGTTATAAGCAAAGACCATTAAGTGTAATATCTCCAACATTGTATGCAGTTACTAGAATTTATTATTATACTTCTGAATAAACTATACAAACCTACTGACACCAAATCAATTTGCTTTTGCTAAACAAATGTTTAAAAATGCTACAATGGGAATTCTCAACTGATGACCGAGAAACCTTTTGGGACAGTTTAAAATGCACTATTTTGCTTTGTTTTTTTTTGTTTAATATCCCTTAAATAGCTGAGTAATTTGATTTGTGAACATGTGTTTAAAGTTACTGATTACATGGAAATGTTAAAAGTCCAGTAAATTTATGGGTACCGGCTTTATTTCTTCCCTTAAATGATTAGAAACTTGAAATGGTAAATTTACTTTATTGTAGGTAATCCCTATGGACAAATGATACAATTCCATTTTTACGCATACATTTCCCTTTTCAGAAACGAATAGAATTCAGGAGCTTGGAAGACACATAGACTCATAGACTTTTAAAGCCAGAAGGGACCATTATGATCATCAAGTCAGACCTCCTGTACATTGCAGGCCACAGAACCTCACCCACCTACTTCTGTAATAGACCCCTAACCATTGGTAAAGACATGCCACTGAGGTCTCATAGATAAAGCTCTGCTGTAAAAATTTTGGAATGCAGGCTTCCATGCAGATTGTGGATTAACTATCCAACAGCCCCAAGGGGAAGTTTCCAAAAATTACAAAAAAAGAGCAATACCAATTATAAATTGAACCTATTCCCAAGCCCTAGGCCAACTGCATACCAAAAAGAAGAAGAGGCCCTAAGGCTAATTTATTCTGCAGTTACAGGAATGCGAATGTTTAGGTAAGAACAGAACCAGTTAATTCTAATACAAGAATCCATCAGTCCAGAGGAGGAGGCTACTGAAAATTAGTCAGTAGCAAGGAAAAAAATGGGAAGGACAGAGAAATTAAGGGTCAAAGGCACCTTAAAGGACCTAATTACCAAAGGCAGATGTCTTTATATCCAGCTTGTAGTGGTGTGCTGCTTGAAAAATCTTGTCATAAAATGCTGTGGGACATTTCACTCCAGCCCAGTTGCTTTGAACCATCCTGGTATTGCACAGGAGCTGCACGCCCAGTTGTATATGTTTTGCATCACTGGAGCAAAGCAAAGCAGCCAAAGAGTACAGTGGATTTGGTCCTGTCATAGATCTGGTAGAGTCTACCCTGATACCTGAAGAGAGGGCTCTGCCAGAGACATCTCTGATCATGACTTTGATGTACCTCAAGATTGTAACTTTAGATGCTATGTGGAATTGTTATGGCCTGAAGAATGGACAAAAACAGAACTTATTTTTCAAAATAGATTTTGTTTGATCTAAAGTTGCATTTTAGGGCCCATCTTACATCTAGAGAATAATTTGTATTTATTGGAGCATGCAAGTTTAGAACTCAAAGATGGAAGGGAGATGTGGAAAGTCGAGACACCCCTGCCACCCTCTTTGGAGTGGAATTTCTGGGCTGTGTGGAGTGCTGCTTTATTGGGTGAAAAATGGTTCCTTTGACAGGGCATGAAGCCTAGTAAATTAATTTTGATGGGAGAATTTAAGATTGACTAACTTTATTGAAGTAAACAGTGCAAATGCTTGATAACATAAGAAGAAATTATTAATCTATTATGGGCTAAAGTACTTTCTCCAGAGTGTTAAATGAGTTCATGTAAACCAACAAATTCTTTGATACAATCCAAAACTACAATTCTTGAACTTCTTTTTTTTTTTTAAGGAAAATTTGGTTATAAGGCAGAAAAAGTGATCTTCTATGTCTCTTTGTTGGGTAAAGCTAATGTATATCAGCTAATTAAATTAGTACAAAGGAGTTTCTCAGCCCACTTATGAGTCCATGTAGCACAACCTGTGTTGAAAGATCTGTTACTGTACTGCACACATGCAGAAACAGGATTCTGTGGCATGAATGCCCACACATTTCATGCCTGGATAAGGTCCATTTCTGCTCTGACAATAACAACTTTCCCTACTCAAACAAGGCAGACAATGAGTCTGTTATACTCATTTTTACCGCACTGCCAATTATAATATCTCTGATTTCGTATGCAGGATGACAGGGGCAGGTGTTTTACTCTGTGATGGGCCTCCTAGTGAGCCCATAGTGCTGAGATGTGCACTTTCCCCTGGATTACTGAGCTCACCCGCCTCTCAAAGAAAGCACAAGTGATCCACACCTTGTTGCCTGCAACATCTGTAAGATGGGCACACGCCAGGGAGAAGCAGCCCTCTCAATCTGAAACAACCTCCTCCCCATTCCTTCACCTCCTTCCGTCTTTCTGCCTTATCTTCCTTTGCTATTCCCTTCTCTTCTGTTATTCAGGCAGACCTTCACTGTTCCCAATTAATAAATATTCATGTTCTATCATTTCTAGACTTAGAAAAGGAAAGCTATTGTCTAATCATTGGACATGCTCCTACTGTCACAGTCATGGACATTATATGGTGAACTACACATAAGCGTTAGAAAGTAAGAGATGGAAGAGAGAAGTTGTTGACATATTGTGTAAATTGGGATTTGAGTGCATTAAGTTAACAAAATGTTATATTTCAAATTCTACTTACACTTGGACATAGCTCATGCATTTCCAGTGAGGGCTTGTCATTGAAACGATGTAGCATATTGTCATGGTTCCCAAAAGACCTCTGGTTAATGGGCATCAGGTTGAATTACTACACTTTTAGCATTTAGATTTTATAGAATTTGATTTGATAGTCTTAAATAAATAAAGTTAAGCAAGACAAACATATCTGCATTCTTTTAATAGAAGTTAAATATTTGTTTTATAATATCTATCTTGTAATATTGTTTGGTCAAAATGTGCTTCCAGCAGATGAATTTTCAAAGTATGGAAATGGTGCAAATCACATTGTTGACAGGATTTTGCCCTGATATTTCCCTAGAATGGATTGGAAAATGTACCACATAAAGTAAAACCGCAAATATTGTGTTATTCTTGGGTTGTGATATAGGTCTCCCACTTGGTAGGAATCATGTTCTGGGTTGGGTACAGAACTGGGAGTCAGGAGATTTGCATTCAGTTCCTAGCGCTGCCACAGACATCCCGTGTGCCCTTACTTAATCCCTCTGTGGCTCAGTTCCCTGTCTGCAAATGGGAATAATAATAAATCCTTCCTTCCATGCTTTGTCTGTCTTGTTTGTTTTTCAGATTCTAAGCTCGTCACGGCAGGCACTGCCTCTTGTTACATGAATGTAAAGGACTCAGCAAAATAAGGCTCTGACTGTGGTTGGAGCCATTAGGGGCTACTGTAATAAAAGCAGTAATAGTGGAAAGGCTGGATGGAGACCCAGCAACACTGTCGAGTTGGGTGTCATTCCTCTGTTACATCAAATCCATGGAGTGGCAAAAAAGCAATGACATTGACTGCAGCAAGTGTGTTGCCTCCAAATCTCAATCATAGCAAAGTAACGTATCCACTCCTCAAAATACAGTTTCACAATGGTGATGAGCACAGCAATGCCCTTTTGACCACTGTTTCATAAGACCATGTGGCAACAGTTTAAGGAAAATGTTTGTGAAATCATATACCTTTGAATAATAATAATAATAATAGTACTTCCCACTTGCCAATCAATAGTATTTTCATCTGTAAAAGTCAAAGCCCTTTACAAAAGTATTATCTCCATTTTGCAAGGAGAAAAATGGGATTTTTTTGTAACAGAATAATTCAAAAATTAGTTAAAACAATATTAATTTAAAAATCAATAGATTTCAAGCTAAAAATCAGAGTTGAACATTACATCAAACCTCTAGCCTATATCTACCTTAGTGGCCTAAGAGAACAGATGGATTTTAAACTGTACCCTGAAAATAAACATACTCAATTTCTTTTGGCCCAAGCAGATTACAAAATTCAGTTCACTGTACTGAGAATTCCCAGCCACCAGCTCCCAGACAGTCTAAGCATTGTTAGCTCAAACACAACTGTTGATCTGAACTGCCACAGCATAACATGAGGAGAAAGACAGTTGCTCAGGTAGTTAGGACTTGAATCACAGAGGATTTTATAAACCAGAAGACCATGCCAATCCTCTCTTTGAATCATTGCAATGGCTCCCCTTCTTCACTGCATCAAGTTTAAACTTCTTCTTCTTGCCTCTAAGGGCCTATATAACTCCATCCCTCTCTATCTATCTGATGCAATAACTTATTGAATTGTCCCTGCCCCTCTGCCTATGATGTTATCCTACATACCCCTTTTGCCTATTTCCCCACAAAAATCTCCATTACCTTTTCTCAGACCCGCCCCTTTGCAAGAAATGCCACTCTACTCTGGTTCACCAAACCATCACCATCACCTTATTTGCATTATTCATTCATGAAAACTCAGGATTCTACCTCTCCAGCCCCAATGCTAAGATACAGGCCTTGTCTAAATGGCACTGACTTCAGTGGAGGTAGGGATGAATTTGGTTCTGAATATCCATGTTGTCTGAAATCTAAGAAGATTTTACCACAAGAAACGTCTCAGTATGAGTCATGAAAGATACTAGCTTGAATAATTATCTCTGAGATGTAGTTTTGATGCTCTTTAAAGGTAATTCTGGTTTTAATTGTATAAAAAATAAATGAAAAGTAGTACCATAGGAACTGCAGATGAAGTGAATGGTTCAATATGAAGGAAGTACCTAATAATTCAACGTTGATTAGCATGTCTTCGTCTTCTTCCTTGTGTCAATCCCAACAAATTGGATTCATTCTGAGTCCTCTCCCTCCAATGTGCTCTGCCTGGAACAGCAAGCTGAGGGGGCGGCCTGTGAGGTCTGCCGGTCCCATGATTTCAGCGGTAATTTGGCCGCAGGTACACTGAAGGTGCGGGACCAGCAGACCTCCCGCAGAAACGCCGCCAAAGGGCTGCCTGACTGCCATGCTTGGGGCGGCGTAAAACATAGAGCCGCCCCGACTGTAATCTTCCTCAGTGCACCTCCCCTCCACTCACAGTTTACCCAAGACTCAACTGCTAAAATCATCTTGGCCTTCTGCCACTCCAATCTTATGATTCCACGAGGGGAAAGGGAGCTAATGACTTTCATTGGCTTTCTCTTTCCTCCTTTATCAAATTCAAGTTCTTTCCTGAGACATTGTGCAACTTCATCCCTACTTATCCCTTTCTCCTCATCCTCTTACATCGCTTCTCACTCCTTATTTTCTTCAGAGGAATGCTGCATAGCTGTTGACGTTACTAGCACTGGCCTGTAAAGCCCAGGTCATGTGCCAGAGCTTGCTAAAATGCTATTTTGATGAAATTTTTATTTTGGTTAACGTTTTCAGATTTTTTTTTTGTCAAACTGATTTTGTGGGGGGGCAAGGTGTAAAATTCCAATTTTTGGTCTTTGAAAACTACCATATTCCTTTGTCACCATATGCACGTCTTCCTTTATGACATCCCACCCTTCTTCTTGGGTTGGCCTCTGTGTCCTTTTCTCCAGTCTTGATCTGCTGGATTTTTTGCACCCACGTAGTTGTCTTGACTGCACTTTACATGATCAACTACTTCCTTCATATTTTCGGTTTATAGGTGGTTACATTGAACATGTCTCTAACATGCACATTCCTCACGTGGTTTTTCTTGCTTCTGCCAGTCATCCATCTCAACATTTGCATTTCAGTGGAGCTGATCATTTTGCTTATATTTCTTTGTTGCCAATACTCAAGCCATACATTAAAACTAAATAGGCCACTGTTTTATAGACATTCCCTTTTAAAATTAGTGGTATCTTCCGTCACATACTACACCATTTATTTCTCTCCATTTGACTGAGGCATTATTATACTCTTTTCTATCTTCCATTTTCCCAGATTCTGGAACCAGATATTTGAAACTTTGCATTTCAGTATTGTCTACCCATCTAGTTTCAAGATTAATTCTTGAGTGTTCACATTACTGAAATTAGATACCATCTACTCTGTTTCTTTTGCTTATTTTGAGCTCATATCTCTCCAACACATTTCTCCATTTATCAAGCTCTGCTTCTAGACTATCTTTCTCATTGTGTAGAATGATATCTTCTGCAAATAGCATGCACCAAGGTGCCCCCTTCTGTATGTTTCCTGGAGGGTACACAGGACAAGGAGAAACAAAAGTCTCTGTGCTGATCCCTGATGCACTCCCATTTTTACCAGTAGTTCTTCTGGTTCACCACTAGAGGATCTGATTATGACATTATATCTACATACGTGGCTTGAGAAGTGGCACAAGTTCTGGTCCATTTTCTCTTCGTGCACTCACAAGTAAATTCTCTTGGAAGTCGATCAAAGGCCTTTTTCAAATAAACAAACACTATCTGAATATTTCTCTTTTACTCTCTACGGAATGGTCCCACTATTGTGGGGAACTTTCCTGGCTCAGCACTACCCAGTGAAGTGGGCTGGCGAAAGAATCTGATCCTCGCTCCCACTTCCTTTACCCAGAGGCCTCCCTGCCTTGAGGACTCCCCTTCCACTCTCCTGTCTCACAGAGTCCTCGTAACCCCAACAAGGCTGGGCCCAGGATTCCTGAGGGGCTCAACCCCAACCCTGCTGTGGTCACCCAGGACAGGGGTTAGGGTATCCTCACTCCGGGGTACTCTCTTTGCACTGCGCACCTCCCTGACTCACTGATCACATCATACAATTTAAAGCAAATACAAGTTATTTAATTAACAATTATTTTAAAAAAAGAATAAGGAAGAATGGAAAGGTTAAAGGAAAACACATCACTCTGCTCTGTGGCAGAGAACATCACAAACAGTGTCTCTGGAATGTCAGGGCAGTTCACAGTCTGTTCCTTGTAGGTCCCAGGCCTCCTCCTCAGGCCTGGCTGTGCTGCAGGGATGCTGCGGGTTGGACACTTGCTCTGGCAGTGGCCACCACACTCTCAGGCTCTGGGTGGCAGGACCATTCTGCCCAGTGTCACCCCCGCCCTGTCAGGGTTACGATCCCCCTCCAAGTCTGGCCTGCAGGGCCTCTTGGCTGAGGCGTCTCCCTGTGCTGGGCCCACTGCCCAGGGTCCCCCTCACTTTCCCCAGCTGCTCACCATACCAGCTCTGGACTGTTCCAGCCCCAGCTCCACACTGCCTCAGCCACGGCCTGCTACTGCTGCTCTGTCTTCAGCTCCCTGGGCTGCTTCTCTGGCCTCCCTGGCTCCAGTTGCTACAGCTCTGCTCCCAGGGCAAGTCTGCTCTGCAGGCTGCTTCTGTGACTCTCTCTCAGCTCTCACCTGCTTCCTAGGCTGCTTGTCTGGCCCCTCTGGCTCTGGTTGCTGCAGCTCTCCTCCCAGGGCAGGTCTGCTCTCTCTGGGCTGTTATTTGGCTTTTGGGGTTACAGCTCTGCTCCCATCAGCTCAGCTTGGGCCCCCTGCTCTCTCCTTAGCTCGGCCCCACTCCATCTGAGTCAGACAATTCCAGCTCACACGGAGGACAGGACTCCCCTGGCCTCCTGACTCCTTGATTAGCCTGCCTGCCCTGTCAATCAGGCTGATCTGGAGCATTGGTCTCTCCACATTGTTCCTGGAGACTGTCAGTTTCAGGCTCCTGATTTCCCATCGACCCCTCCCTTTTTAGTGCTGGGAGCTAGCAACCAAACACTCCCACTGGATGTTAGTAAGGGGGCAACAGTCCCCTTACATTCCCCCTTGCTAAAATTCTGCCACAACCACAATATTTACACTAGTACATTTGGGCCCCATAGTAACAACATATACCCACATCATTTTATATACATTTTATATATATACTCATTAACAATTATCAAAAGAGCATTTAACATATTTAACATTTTACATCTACTTCTTTATACTATACATAACAATATTCATTAAAACACTACATAGAACCAATAACATAATTATCTTTAACAGGCAGTACACGCTTATTAGCCATCTGGAACCTTCTTAAGACTGCCGGTTCATTACTCATATTTTCTATTTTCCTGTCCTTGAGTGGTACTAGATCAATTTGAGGGATCTGTCCATTCTCATTAGGGTTTGGGTTTACCCCATTGGTTTCAGTCTCCTCAGCAAATGCTGCATTATGCCTTCTATGAGCCCTGGTCAGAATAATAGTCCAACGCTTTAGCTGGTCCCTACGTACTACTCTCTCAGGACCTCCTTGTTCAGGCTCATTAGCGTACACTGGCAGTTTGGGATTGTTGTGGGTGACCACAGTGTGGGAATTTGGCTTCCATTTGTCCTGTTTTTTATTACATCTCCGGCGTCTACCACTACGAACTGGTACACAGTCACCAGATCGGATGAGAGCCCCACTGGACTTGCGATCATAAGTCCTTTTCCTACTTTGGGCTGTGTCTTTAGTTGTACTGAGAGCAATTTTCAGGTTATCTTCAGCCTGTCATGGTGACCTTTGACCTGGTCATCATAAATGGTCATCTCATCCTTAGAAAAGACTTCTTGATGCATCTCTGGCAACACCCTTATGTTAGCCACATGTGCAGGAATCAGCCCTTGGCGTGCCGCTTGAAATGGAACTGGCAGTCTCCCACCACATCTTTCCTGAAGAGAGGTAACTCATCCTCCCTTCTCCCTCGTCACCTGCAGTTCATTTCCTAGTACACTGCGGTGTTCGTCAAGGATCTCCCCGTTCCAAGGAGGAATAATGGTCTTCTGTTTTCTGCCCACTTTAACATTTCCAATATTCCTTGTTGGGCCCAGGGAAGAACTCTGCCTCTCTGCTCGAGCCAGTACTCTACTCAGCACAGCATTCTTCGTAGAGTGCTTGTGACAGTTCATCCTCCTGGTTTCTTCTCCTGGTAAGAGTAGCTCTTTGAGCTCACTAATGATGTTCATTCCTAGAATCCCTGGGACTCCTTCGCCCATATGGCTCCCTTTTGAGGCTTTGTCTTTCAGAATGAAGATGCATTTTCCTGTCAGTGTTTGGCCCATATACTCTATGTCTGCTTCAAGGCACCCCGCCACTGGGATTGCCAGTCCATTAACAGCTGTTAGACATACAAACTGTGTGCTATGCATGGTCAGGTCTTGTCCTTCAAATATTTTTGAAAATGCGACTCAGTAATGGTGGTGACTTCTGAGCCAGTATCTAACAAACATCTGGTCTTCACCCCTTTAGCAGTTAGACAGTCTCCAAATGCTCGCTTACAGAAGTTGCTAGATATGCTGGCACTGCCCACGTTCTTCTCACTGTATGCGGAGGGATTTTCCACTAAGGACAGGCCTAGGAATCCTTCTGCCATTGCTTGGCCTTCTACTCTAGATGGACCACTTGCTCCTGGTGCCCCATTGGTTTCAAGTGCCTGGGACTCTGTTCTTCTTCTCACTGAACGTTCTCAGCTAGTATGTCCTGGTCTTTCACAAGTGTAACAAATGTATCTTCCCAGCTCATCCTTCAGTGGGGCTCTTCGGGATCACAGTGCCCTTGGATACTTTGGCATGCTAATGGGATTTTTTTCTTTCATCAACTTGGTCATCACTTTCAGCATCTCCCCCTGTTGGACTACCAGTTTTTGGACAGCTTCACTTAAGCTTTCCAATGTTAGCTCTCTTTGGGGCAGGGCCTTTTCCCCAGCAGCTGCATTCACTAGGCCCTCACTTCGTGTACGGGGGTTAGGCTTGGCTGTCTCTGCAGCTGGAACTTTCTCTTCTTCTGACCACATAATGGCAGCCTGCATGAGTTGATGGAACTTCTTACTGGGCTCTTCTTTAAACCTCCTTTTCATTTCACGTTGGAGGGAGTCATCATGGAGCCCCAGCACCAGCTGCTCTTTCAGAACTGTATCTGGGTCTGGAACCCGCTGAGGGTCTCACCACTCCACTTTACCTCATTCGCTTCCTGGAGGTCATATGCGTATGCCTGGACACTTTCACCAGGCTCCTGCTTTCTCTCAAAGAACTCCTTTAGTCAGGTTCCAATAGGTACCTTGTCTCCATACACTTCTAGAAGGAGTTCAAATACCTTTTCCACATCTTTCTTGTCTGCCACTGCCATGAACTTTACTGTGGCCTTGGCCTGGCACCTGAGGTGCTCCTCTGTGAAGTCCACATGATCTTCTTCAGGTACTCTTAGCACACGCAGAGCAGCCTTCACAGACTTGACCCACTCCTTTACTGTAATGTATCCTGGTCTAGTTGGGAAGCCAACCAAACTCCATGACCTTCTGCTTCCGTGGGACATAAATAGTAGGGGGTTTCTTAGCTTCTGCTGTCTGTTGGTCTATTACTACTGCCTTGGCCAGCGATAAGGCTTCCTCTCTGTTCAGTTCTAGCTTGTTGTAATGCCTCCGCTTGGTCTGATAATTTGCGCTGAAGTTCAGCAAACTGGGTTCGTAGTTCTTCAATTCCAGCCATGGTAGAGTGCTCAACCAGGCCTGGACAGTGCTACTAGAACTCAACCATTAAACCAATGGGGTGGACCCTGTGGATAGGATCCTGTTCGTGATGCCAATTATGTGAGCGGAGGAATGGTCTCGCTATTGTGGGGAACTTTCCTGGCTTCTGCACTACCCCGGTGAAGTGGGCTTGCGAAAGGATCTGAGTCCTGGCTCCCACTTCTTTTACGCAGAGGCCTCCCTGCCCTTGAGGACTCCCCTCCTGTATAAATATCTCCTGTGTGTGTGTTCCATTCTATGCATCCGAAGAAGTGAGCCATAGCTCACAAAGCTCATGCTGAAATAAATTTGCTAGTCTCTAAGGTGCCACAAGAACTCCTGTTCTAGTGCCAACAAAGAGTATCTACTGTTGATCTTCCTGGCATGGAGCCATTGTGATTGATGCTAATATCTACTTCACTTGTCAGTCTCTATCAGTGACTCTCTTTCCACGGTTTCATTGTATGACTCATCAACTTTATACCATGTGCAACCTTTTCCATTATGTATAGGCACCAAGATACTTTTCCTCCACTCATTTGGTATCTTTTCCCATCTCATGATGAATTGAACAGGGGTATCAGCAGATAGATGCCTTCTATTCCCAACCTTTTTTTATGCCTCAGTAGGATTCCATATGGGCCTAGGGCCTTATTTCTTTTTTTTTTTACAACATTTACTGTTTCATCTGGTATGATAGGCTTCTACTACAACAAAGTTCACAATTTTGAAGTCACATTGCTCTCTTTGGTTTTCTTCACTGAAAAGTTGTTCAGAATACCTGTTCCATTGATCCTTTATGTGTTTTCCATCAGTCAACACCATATCAGTTTCATCTTTGATTAAACTCACTTCATCTATATAATGGGTGGGCAAACTTTTTGGCCTGAGGGCCACATCTGGGAATAGAAATTGCATGGAAGGCTATGAATGCTCACAAATTGGAGTTGGGGTGCAGGAGGGGGTGAAGGCTCGTGCTGGGGGTGCGGGCTCTGGGTGAGGCTTGGGATGAGGAGTTTGGGGTGTACGAGGGTGCTCTGTGCTGGGACCGAGGGGTTTGGAGGGGTGGGAGGGGGATCAGATCTGGGCAGGGGCACAGGAGGGGTACAGGTTCTGGCTGGGGGTGTGGGCTCTGGGTTGGGCTGAGGATGAGAAGTTTGGAGTGCATGGCTTGGATTCAAGGGGATGGAGAGTGGAAGGGGGATCAGGACGGGGCAGGATGTTGGAGCACGGGGAGAGGCTCGGGGTGCAGGCTCAGAGTTGCACTTATATCAAGCAGCTCCTGGAAGTAGTGGCATGCCCCTTCTCCAGCTGCTACACAGAGGCGCAGCCAGACAGCTCTGCTGCTGCCCTATCTGCAGGCACCGCCCCTGCAGCTCCCATTGGAGTGCAGGAGGGGGCCACTGGAGCACCTAGGAGCTGGAGCGGGGCCAGACCACAGCTTCCAGGAGCCGTGTGGGGTAGTGTCGACCCTGTGTCCCAGCTGGAGCGCAAGAGTGAGGCCATGCTGCAGCTTCCAGGAGCTGTGTGGGCAGCCCATGAATACCCTGCACCTGGCTGGATCACTGGAATGGGGCCATGCGGCTGTATTTCGGGAGCCGCATGATGTGGCTTCTGACCCGCACTCTGACCGGAGTGCTGGAGTGGGGCCTTGCCATGTGGTGCAGCCCCCAATCCCTGTGCCCTGGCTAGATCACAGGAGTGGGGCCATGAGGCTGCTTCCGAGAGCTACGTGGTGCAGCCCAACCCTGTGCCCTGGCTAAAGTGCTGGAGCGGGACCAAGCCACGGTGGTATGGCCTTGACCCGTGCCCTGGCTGGAGCAGGGCCAAGCTGAGTGGTGCCGCCCCCCGACCCAGTGCCTGGCTGAGCGCCAGAGCGGAGTAAGCTCAAGACCGCGCTCCCCAGCAGGAGCTCGCAGGCTGGCTTAAAACAGATCCAGCCCATGGGCCATAGTTTGCCACCCCTGCTCTATGTCTTTGGTATTTCTCTCCCCATGCTTTCACCAGTCTATACATTCTTTTTTCCCTTTCCTTTGTTCCAAGTCTTGTATAAAGTTCCTCAAAGACCTTCACTTTTGTTTTTTGCAACTATATTCCTGGCAATTTCTTATACTCATTGTATTCCTCTAGGTCTTGTTTGCTCCTACTCCTTTGCCAGAGTTCAAGCGTTTTTCTCTTATCTTTTATCACCTCTTGTACTTCATTCCACCACCAAGTTTCTTTTTGATTAAGTGATTGCCACATGTAAGTTATTATTATAATATGTTTACAGCTAGATACCTATATTCTGATCTCTTTCTTTTTCTCTTTACAGTCATCATCTGGGATATATACATTAGTTTTATTTTGCCTGTCCAGAAACTCTCTTGGAGCTTGTATCGTTTGAAGAGAAACAAATATATTTTTAACATACATATGCTGAGCATTATCCTTTTTTCTATCCTATATTCTTTTAGACTAATAAAAAGTAGTAGAGAGAATACAAATAGCTGAGAGAAAAAACAGAGCCCTTCTGAAAACACCAAATGGGAGCAATTCAGACTGACTCAAACTTTGCCTAAAGTTGAAGCTGGATTTTAGAAAAACACATGAAAATTATTTTCCATGTTTTCTCGGACTCAATTCATCACTTTGGTATTTGTATCTTATATAGCTTACTACATTCATTGCTGGACCTGGAACCTTATTATTTTTTGCCCTCCTCTGCCTGTAAAGGTATACTGCAACATTTAACAAAAGATGTTCTAACCGCTTGAGTTTTTCCATACTTTCATTATCCTTTTTCTATTTTAGGTTTCCTTGATCTAATGCCCAGACCAACTTGGAAGCTAATTTATTTCTGGTTATTATTTCAGGCTGCCTGGGTGTATTTGAAAGTAAGCAAGTTAGAATGTAACTGGCCTATGTTTGCTTACATTTACAGCATTGAATAAGCAGAGAGAGTAACATGGTTGTCACCAGGAATCCCTAATGGTCACAAACAGAACAGCTAATTTGCTAGACAAAATGACTGCAGATTAATAGTTACTGAAGTTATGGAAAGGTAGACTGCTCCTTGTTTGATGTATTGAGAGAAAACATGACAAATGTCTAACAACTGTGAAGGAAAGGAATTGTGTGAGAAGCTGAGAACTGTGCTTTTTAACTTTAAATAGGCCTATTTAACTCAGTAAAGGGCAGCTTTCTCAGATTTAAGGGACAAAACCATTCAGCAATGGGTGGCCAGCTATTTATGATTCAATAATGAAGCTTTCACTTGGCTTGGATTCTGAGGGCTGCTTTTATAACTATCAAAGACAGTTGATGCTGGCAAGAAAACTAAGAGAGTTTCTATGTTTTAGGAAGCTTTGCAATTGAGGTCCTATAATATCTCAAAGAGACCTCAAATAGGCACTCAAGCAAATTTGTCAAATATGAATAGCCACTGAGATTTGCATATCACTGGCACTCATTATGTCAATAGCTGTCAGTTCCTACAAGTAACTTTTGTTAAGTATTCAGATACATGTGAGGAAAAATGGATGAGCTGGTTTTGAAGCTTCATGAACCCCTGTGGAAGGATATGATCCTATTTCCTCTCCGTGCTTTCTCTCCTCTTTTGGGGAACTGTATGTTCCATGGGAGTGGGGGATAGAAACTATCCCTGTGTTTCCCTGAGCACAGGGACTTCAATGTATTGGCCCTTAAACAGGCCACGAATAGAGACTAGTAGAAGTTGTGCACCTTCCTGTCTCCTCATGCACCTGTATGATGGCCACAGACAAACCACTCCTAAATTGGGATTTTGGGTAAGCTAGGACCCAGTTCTGCAGCCCTTACCCAAGTCAAACTCCCACTGATTTCAATGAGAGTTTAGCTTGAGCAAGAACTGCAAAATTGAGCCCTGGCTGCCTAGTTCTTTACTTTTTGAGTGAAAAGGTGCGGCCCACTCTCTCTTTCTGATATCACTGCTGCACTTCTGAAATACGGCCCTTTTGTTTTTCATGTGTAGCAAGAGGATTTTTCATGGATCAAATTTAACAATTGTCACGTTGGTGCAACCTGGGTCAGGTTGCCAAAAGATCTCCTTTTTTTCCCTAATGAAAGAAGGGGTACTTTCCTAAAATTTTCCATGTTACTTTAACCCTGGAGACCTAGAATCATTTTGGATGGTTTTCCTAATCTATTCTGCAGTCCACCAACTGCATATCAAACTTCATATATTAAAAAACCCTCCAATTTCTCTTTCTCTCGAAATGTACAGAATGGGTGTATATATATATACACCTACTGTGTGTGTCCTCTATTTCCAGATTAAAATAAACAGTTTGTTAAACAGTTTGTTCATGAAGGTGGGAAGTAGTTTGCTAGACTTAGGCAGTTTTGTGCATACCACTGTCAGGAACTCAGGTGCCTAGGTGACTTTCCCTAGATGCCTGAGTTTCTGCCGGTCATTTAGACACCTCCAGGCTTAGGCGGCTGCCAAGTAGGGGTTTTCAGAATCTCAGTGGCACCAAATGTTGTACTTAGGTGCCTAAAGTGGAAGTTAAATTCCTAAGTCCCTTTGTGGATCTAGCCTTTTATGCTGGTGGGCCACTTCATCAGCTGGGAAGGGAAATGAATACCATGCCCAGTCCTTTAAAGACCCTTTCCTCAGGGCACACTTCATTGTTTAAAACAAAGGATTTAAACAATTGTAAATAAATAAAACAACTCAACTGAAACCTGCAGATCTCAATCCCCAGAGGCTTTTTGCTGCCTCAACCACCCAGGGGTAATGAGGACACGCTTTCTCTGCTACATCCTGGATCCATCTTCCTCCTCTTTATATACCTAACTCCGCTGTGTGATAGGCTGTGTGATAGGCTTTCCAGGCTGCTGTTTTACCTTGTCACAGGCAGAGTCTGGCCCTTTATAACATTCTCTGTGTGGTTCTGTCATCACACAGGATAAGTGAATCCAGAGTTTTCAAGAGCTCTTGCTCTGTCAGTAGCTCTCTGCAAAATCTCACCCAACACAGATGTAAATGAACATTTTCAATCTGCCTCTAAGTTCCTAGAAAGACACATTGCATCCCTTCAGTTCATACAAAATGGAGCCACACAGACATCTTTCTTGCTTGTTGATTTGATCATGTTACTCCTCTCTTCGAATCCCTCTGCTGGCTCCCCAGTTGCTATCTCAACAAATCTACGCATCTTGACTGTACTTCCAAAGCTCTATAGCTCAGATCCTCAAAGATATTTAGGCTTCTGACTCGCTTTGATTTCAAATTTCAAATCTTTGAGGATCTCAGCCTATGTAACTATGCCCTTTCCTGCTCATCCTCACTTGGCAAGGATTCATCCCTACCTTTCCCCCTGTTTTGAGAGCATGTCACACAATTTATAGAATCCAAGGCCAGAAGGGAACATCGTGATCATCTAGTCCCGGGACTGGCAATCTTTGGTACACACCTGACCAGGGTAAGCACCCTGGCAGGCCGGGCCGGTTTCTTTTCCTGCTGTGTCCACAAGTTTGGCCGATTGCGGCTCCTACTGGCCGTAGTTCACCATCCCAGGCCAATAGGAGAGAGACGCAGGAAGTGGCAGCCAGCACATCCCTTGGCCTGCGCCGTTTCCTGCAGCCCCCATTGGCCTGGAGGAAGTGAACCGCAGCCAGTGGGAGCCATGATCGGCCTGAACCTGGGGACACAGCAGGTAAACAAACCGGCCCGGGCCCCGCCAGGGTGCTTACCCTGGTGAGCCACATGCCAAAGGGTGCCGATCTCCTGTATAACACCTGATCTCCTGTATAACACCTGCTATAGAATTTTCCCACAATAATTCCTAGAGCAGATCTTTTAGAACAATATCCAGTCATGATTGAAAAACTGTCAGTGACGGAGAATCCAACTTGGCAAATTGTTCCAATGGTTTAGTACTCCCCGTTAAAAATGTACGCCGCCTTTCCAGTCTGAATTTGTCTAGCTTCAACTTCCAGCCGTTGGATCATGTTAACCTTTCTCTGCTAGACTGAAGAGCTCATTATTAAATATTTGCTCCCATGTAGATACTTAACCCTCCCTTTGTTAAGCTAAATAGATTGGGCTCTTTGAGGCTATCACTATTAGGCATGTTTCAGAGTAGCAGCCGTGTTAGTTTGTATCAGCAAAAAGAACAGGAGTACTTGTGACACCTTAGAGACTAACATTTATTTGAGCATAAACTTTTGTGGACTACAGTCCACTTCATCAGATGCATAGAATGGAACACACAGCAAGAAGATATTTATACATTCAGAGAACATGAAAAGGTGGAAGTACCCATACCAACTGTAAGAGGCTAATTAATTAAGAGCAGCTGTTATCAGCAGGGGAGAAAAACCGTTGAAGTGATAATCAAGATGGCCCATTTCAGACAGTTGACACGAAGATGTGAGGATAGTTTAACATGAGGAAATAGATTCAATTAGTGTAATGACCAAGCCATTCCCAGTATAAGGCATGTTTTCTAATCCTTTAATCAGTCTTATGGTTCTTCTATGAACCCTCTTCAATCCTTCTTGAATTGTGGACACCTTACTGGAACCAAGTATTCTAGCTGCAGTCACACCAGTGCCAAATATAGAAGTAGAATAATCTCTCTACTCCTACTTGAGTTTCCGCTGTTTATACATCCCAGGATTACAGCATCACATTGGGAGCTCATTGCATACTAGGAGCTCACCTCCATTGTCTTCTTCCACATGGCCCCTTATGTTTGGTGTAACCTGCCTGATTTCATTTGCAAGACCTTTGCCCAGCCTGTATATAAACCTCTCTTAAAGACTCACTTCTGCTGTGCTCCATACAATGAATCCAGACAATTTTTATAAAAATTACCAATCCCTATTTATTGAGTCTCTCTTTACTTGTCTGTCTATATCTTAAGAGGGATTGTTGCTCAGAGTGGGAGGACTGTCTCTTTTGAATGTCTGGAAAGTTCTTAGTACATCATGGGTATTACCATAAACCATAATAATAATAGTAACAAGGAGGGTGTTTCATTTCACAAATGGGAGAATTCATTGAAAGGTGCAATGTACTCGGAGCTGAATAGCACAGACATTTTCAGGATAAAAAGGAATGTCTGGGATCACCCTTCCTTTTGAGGCAATAGTTGTACCACAAGTACTTTCCCTTTTTAATTACTTGTCCAACTCTTTTTTAAACTGTTTTTTACTAGTTACTCCCATTGCTGCTCTTTTAAAATGTATTCAAACTGTTATATGAGTCTAAAGAAATTTCACTTGAATTCTTTTGGTGCCCATCCCTCCTCCTAAATTCATATCTTCCAGTTCTTTTATTTGACAATAGTTCACACAGTCTTGAAGCCTCTATCATTCATATTCCATTAGAGACCATACATTATTTATTATACCTGAATGAGGTCCATTAACCACTCTTTCCGATAAAATAATAGAGCAAATTATCTAGATCATGAATAACAGTCTTGATTCCCTGTAGCTGTCCTTTGAGATTTCAGTGGCATCCTTTTCAGCTCACAGGGACTAATTTTGTATAAGAGAATTGTAAATAAAACTTCTGATCCTTGATACAATATCAATTGACATATTCAAAGGGGCAGAATTCTATCAGGAGAAAGTGCAAAGTAGATGCAACTTCTCCATCACTGGAAGTTCAAAGAGAATTGTGGTGTCTCAGCGATTCTGAAGATTAGGCTACTTTCATGTAGGCAATTGACTATGGATTGAGGAGTCTAACTTTAGGTACCCAAATGTGAACCCTTTGGACAACAATTTAAGAACATTATGCACGATTTCTCTCAGATCTTTCACTTGCTAGGTGTTTTGTCTTGTATAATTCAAGATGTATTTCAAACTCATTTTCCTTCTTCTTGGCTTTACTTTCTGTCCAAAGAAAGTAGTCGTTTTTATTACTAAATTGTTTTAAGCCAAATAAGTCATATATGTTACTATTCTCTCTAAGTGATTCTGAATTTTAGCGTGTTTCTTTTTTACCGACCTCTCCATCTCAGTGCTATTAGAAGAACAGATAGAAAAGTGGAGGACTTGCAACTATGTTTAAAAAACTCATATCCTTTTCAAGGTATAATAACTAGTAGTATTACTACATTAATATGTTCAATATTCTTATCAAGGCCCAGCCAGTGGTTTATAGAACTACTTTTCTCATCTGCATTGCATTCCTTTGCAATATAATCTAGCTTCTGTCTATCCTCTTCACTTTCAGCTGCACCTTGGGTTGAAAGTTTGAGAAATTTTAGCAAAATTTATACTCTCCCCTGTGCAACTCCATAGTCTTCAATGTTATTTTCTGAGGTAGAGCTTTATCAGTTCTTTGAAGGCTCTGTATCTTTTTTTGCCTAATCAAGCAGTAAAATCCTCAATGTTAAGATAGATAGTGGTTCCTGGATTCATATAATTAAAAAAAATAGACGTGAGGATAGTGTAAACTGTCTATGACTCTGTCTATACTACCCTGCAGTTCAGACTACAGGGCATGACTAGCGGTGCACATCAAAGCGCTGCGTTGTAACTCCCCCATGTGGACACTGTGGGAACAAATTAAAAGGTTTCTAGTTTGCATTAATGTAGTTGTGTGTGTAGAGAACTTCATTAATGCAGACTAGAAACCTTGTAGTTCATGTGCACATGGGGGACAGCAGACCACATTGGTGTGCACTGTGATTCACATGCCCATAGTCTGAACTTTGGGGCAGTGTAACTAACCTATATGGAGACCATGGTAGGAGTGGGGTTCTTCAAATACTGGGGTTTAGGAGAGGAGTTTATATTAAAGAGGAAGGGGACTGTGCTATACAGCATGACAAATCACCTGTTGCTGAGCACAGGCGCTCCCAAGGTACCCAGTATCTCACTGAATGTACTAAGAAACAGTATGCTAACTCTTCCATTGGTCGTTAAGGGTTGAGATACCATAACCCTTACGTACCAACATTCCCAGAAAAATAAAGATCTTGGCTTGGTCTGCAGACATTTTAGGCTTAGAAAAGATGTAAGGGATGAAATCATTGGGACCAGCATGATCTAGATTAAGTTGTGTGGGCACAGTTGATTTTGGATATGCTAAAAAATGTGGTGAGTTTTAAATGGGTCTGTTGGATGGTGAAATCAGGGTCTCATCCTAGTTTGGTTCCTCCCTCTTAGGTATACTGAAGAGAAATTGAATCTTGAAGTCTTAGAAATAAATCACAAGAATAGACAGGGACCTGGGAGCTATAGTCCTGTTTAGACAGCCTGTGGAAAAGTTCACACTATTAATATGAGGTGGAGAATAAGCCTTACAAACTAAGGGCCACACAAACTGGAACCTGAAAGGCCTGTTCACAGGGGTTGGCAATGAATGGTTGCCAATTTATTTAGATGTTCAAGTAACAAAATCTCAATGCCCTCCCCTTCCAGGGACCTCCAGAGTCCAGAAACCCCTAACTTTACCTTTGCAGACTTCTGAGGTAGAGGCAAGGGCCTAACACCTACCAACAATAGACCTTCTCCCCAGAGTCCTCAAGGGGATGTTGCTGGTTGTTCTCTTTAGCAAGATTTTTCAGGGTGGGGTGGGCTACCAGATAAGGGCCACTGCTCACCAAGCGCTTACAAATTTCGAAGTGTCCTGACCCTTGTGCCATACAGTTTGTTGTCACACATGATAATTTCTCGCTCAACTTCCATCTCTGGAAAATTGCATTTCTAGTTTATATCTGTATGCTTAATTTAAAAGTTAGATGCAAATTAATACTACATTATCATTTCATTTATTTCATTTGCAAACAATGACAAGATCTAGCACCCAACAGCAACAACAGAACATCAGTAAGTGCTTACCTGTAATTCTGCTTTTCATTTCCTATATGAAATCTGTCATACTGTGAATATGCCCGATTTCCTTCCCAGTCCATTAACTCAATTCTTAGAGAATACTGCCTCTGACTGGTTATTGCAAAGATAAACTCATTCCCCAGCCAATGTTCACCAGATGGGCTACCAAAACCCTAGAAAAAAGTTGGTAAAATAACTGAATTTAATTATTTCTTAATGTTTGTGTAATATGTGAACTGTAATAAAATTATCATTACATTTTTCTTATATACGCTAGGAGCAAGTTAATTAACCTTCCCATGCCTGTTTTCCCATCTGTATAATGGATCAATTAATGCATACTTGCAAGGATATTGTGTGATTTAAAGTTAGTTGATGTCTGCAGGTGCAAAATCACTTTAAAGAACAAAGTAGTATGTTATTTCCTTTGTCTGTTACTGAAATATTAGACAACTATAATATGCTCCACATTGGCCTACACCTTGGGATCATTCAGACACTGAAGATAGCAGATATTTTGCAGCCCGTTTATTAAGTGGTGCTGTGGGACTACATGCACCTAAATTTGGCATTGTCTTCCAATTAACTTGAGGTTGGAATTCATGCAGTTGCTTTCAAACTAAAAGCCTTCAGTGGTTTGGGATCTAGATTGTCTCTTTTGCCATAACATATTGCCTCAACTGAGAATCACAGAGGAGCTCAAGCTGGAGCCTTCTCATATAAATGAAGGACAAGTGCTGGGCAATATGTTCTCCGAGCTGGTCCTTGGTTTTGGTACTCACCCATATCACCCTTGGCCTACCAGAGTCCAGATTTGTTAACTTCTGAACCTATATCACAGGTCATCTTTTCTCAGACTACTGAGGGGAGGGGAAGGAGTGGGAGGGGGTTAAGATGTGGATTCAGGTGAGTATATTCATCAGCAGTTCTTTTGTATTACTTTGTGTTTCAACCTAAAGGTTGATACTCTGACCACAGCATGTGAGGCTACACATTTATTTCATAAATATGAAGAAATAACTAATAAATAAGAGGTGGTTGCTAGTGCTATTCACCTTCCACATATTCAGATTCTTATTTCTTTCTAACTAAACTGAATATCTATACAAAATATAGACTAAAATGAAGAGTATAGCTAATTTTCCCAATGACTTGTGGTTTAAGTATTATGTGTGGTATTTCTGTGCCACGTTACTTGTTTTTTTGATATTTGACACCACTCCATGACTTCCAGTGCTATTTAAGTTAGGCAACAGTTTGTAATTAATTGTGTACATTTGAGCTCTCTTAGTTTCACCATTTTACCCTTAAAACAGTAAAAGCAAGGTACAGTGACACAGTTCTCATTCAGCCAGTGATGAACAAACCTGAGAAGGTTTTGTATTCAGGCTCAGTTCAGATAATCACATGCTTGTCTCATGTTTATCTGAACCTCTTGAGTTGGGAAAACGTAAATGGAACTCTAATGGCTTTCTCACAATTATATGCCAGGAAGGGCTTATGAATGATCCTTGCTAAAATTCCTCCACCAAATAGAATGGAGGACTGGATGATTTTCTTGCCTCTGATAAAGTTCACCCCCTACTGCTAAATTGTCCCTGCCAGAGATTCCTACCCTGGACTCATAAACACACTGCTTTGTTCCTGGAATGGACCAGACAGCATCAAATCTCAGGTATTTTCATAGACCATTTTTCAAAGGAAGTTATTCTCCCTTTAGCTCCTAGGTCGTCAACAGATCTTCCTTCCCCCCAGTTTCAAAGGATGAATTGAACAATATGCTCCGCTATCAACAGCCTCAGTATACTTTTCCAGAAAGTGTATTTATTGCACAATAAGGAAACATGAATAGATTTCCCTGATACTGCGGATTTATAATTGACTAACGGAGAACAATTTTGTGAGATTTTTTTTTTGCAATACTGGCAGCAAATCCTTGTGTGCTGAGTGATATTTTAATCACTCCTGCTTCCGATCCTAGAAAGAAATACTGCAAGAACCCCCTCTTTCTCTATAATGCTACAGTCTGGTTCCAATCCTAGCTGCTGTCTAGGGCTGAAATCCTGGCTCTACTGAAGTCAGTGGCAAAACTCCCATGGACTCCAATGGAGTGCGAAGATGTTCCAAAACCAAACTCCTAAAGAAAAATAAACCTATCTGAATAGTTCAGAAGCTTAAAAGGATTGAGATGGGGTCTAAAAGATATGTCAATGTTCTGGGAATGCAGGGAAGGATTTCTGATTATTCCCAAACTGGATCACCTATCACTAATTACAGCATCTTATACAATGCTTTCAGCAACACTCACTTTCTTTTAAAATCTACCAATACCCATTTGCTATTTGAGCAGAAAGATGAGCCAACTGGTATTATAGACTAATTGAGACTGGCCCAGGAGTATCAGGAAGAAATTTGCTCAGGTTGAACATTGGGATACTGAACTCTTGCATCAGTGGAGATCAAGTGAATCATGGGGATGAAGTGCTTAGTCTTTAAGAAAAAAAGTCCAGTAGTCTACAGTCAGTCTTACAGATGGAATAAGTAGAATGACATAGCGATCTTAAAGGAGACTGTTATCTCTCTCTCTCCTCAACCACCCCATATATCATCTCTCACAAAGTCCTCCCCGTTAATAATTCCAAAATCTGTCTCTTTCCCACATTCCTCCTGCTAACTACTAAGTGCCAGTCATTGCTTGCCTTGATTACTGTAACCTTCTAATTACTACTGCCCAACTTTCTGGCCTCTCTCCTCTCAGTACTCAAGCCTGTCCATAGTGCTATGCTGCAGAGATCTTCCTTAACTACTGCTTTGACTACACTATTGGCATGTATATTTTACAAAATAAAATACAAGCTTCTTCCCCTTATTTGCATAATTGCATCCCCACCCACTTCTGTCATATTCTCCTTTATGCTGCTCTTAGTTCTCTCTCTTTACTTCTCTTTCCTACCCTCCTTCTCACACTCTTGGTTTTTTCCCTTCTAGCCCCTACACCTGGGAATTATCCCAGTTCTAGGAATTTAGGAGTTGCCATACGGAATCAGAGTAGTGGTTCATCTTCATTAGTGTCTTGTCTCAACTGTGGCCAGCACCACCTGCCTCAGAGGGAGGTGCAGTAAACTCTGCAGTGCACAGTTATGGAGCAGCCTTCCCACAAGCGATGTTTCTTTCTAACCCCACTAGTTAGTGATTGATTTATGCCTTGCAACATTAGGGTTTATCCAAAACATTTATATTTTTGTTTCTTTGTTATCCTTGCTATTGTTCACTGAGCACATACTTTATCCTCCTCTGAGCTCTCTTTGGAACAGACCACTTCAGGAAATCCCTTTTTCCTTTTGCTCATAATTAATAACTATAAGACACGATTTGTTCTGAACTGTCACTCTATTTTGAAACTTATGTTTGTGTGTCTTGTCTTATCTTATTTAGGTTGTAACCTTTTCAGGACCTGGAACATGTCCCATTTTTTAATATTCTGGGTCTGCATAAACACAAGGCACCATAAAGTTGTTTTGTAATAACAATACAGAAGAACCTCAGAGTTATGAACACCAGAGTTACAAACTGACCGGTCAGCCACACACCTCATTTGGATCTGGAAGTACCCAATCAGGCATCAGCAGAGACTCACACAAAAATACAGTACAGTACTGTGTAAAACCTAAACTACTAAGAGAATAAAGGGAAGTTTAAAAAAAAAGATTTGACAAGGTAAGGAACCTGTTTCTTATGCTTGTCTCATTTAAATTAAGATGGCTAAATGAAGCATTTTCTTTCTGTTCTGCATAGTAAAGTTTCAAAGCTGTATTAAGTCAATGTACTTTGGAAAGAACAGTCAGAATGTTTTGTTCAGAGTTACAAACACTTCGGAGTTAAGAACAACCTCCATTCCCAAGGTGTTTGAACTCTGAGGTTCTACTGTAATTCTTCACATTCCCAGTATGAAAGGATTTACACTTCCTTCTCTCCTCTCATGTTAGACATCAGATTGGAATGAAAATCTATTACTCAGTGGTTTGCTCGCCTGACCAGAGGAAATTAAGTTGCAATAGAAGTTAATGGAAGGGCAAAAGAAGAAAAAAGAGAAGAAAGAGGTGATTGTATTAGTTTTCAGAATCTGAATCCTATTTGAAAGACATATAGTAATCTATTACTGAAAGTCAGATTAGAAATCTCAGTATCATTTAAATTATCAGTTGTGTTACTGAGCCTGACCTGCCTAATATTTTTGATCTATTAGAGAAGGTCTTCTTCAGGGGCAGCTCCAGGCACCAGCACACCAAGCACGTGCTTGGGGCGGCAAGCCGCAGGGGGCGCTCTGCCGGTCGCCGCGAGGGCGACAGGCAGGTTGCCTTTGACGGCATGCCTGTGGAGTGTCTGCTGGTCCTGCGGCTTTGGTGGACCTCCCGCAGGCTGCCGCTGAATTCGCGGGACCGGAGACCTCCCGCAGGCAAGCCGCCAAAGGCAGCCTGCCTGCTATGCTTGGGGAGGCAAAATGCCTAGAGCCACCCCTGGTCTTCTTGAAGCCATGCTGAATAAGATATGTTCACTTCATACAAGACATTTCTCTTGGTAATTTAAATCTATTAAGTTCATAAATCCTAAATAATTAAACCATCATAATAAATACTGGGTGTGATGGATGGGGTTTTCTTGGGAATTAAATTGTCTGCTGTTTTGCATTTCTTTTGTACAGCAAAGCATTATGCAGCTAGGGAAGCAAATAGAAGACAAAGATTTCCTTTGGAAGCATGACATGCATATTGATCAAGATGTGGGTTTAGGAGTCTTGCATGGCACATTTGAAAACCTTGGGCTTTGGTGCTTGGAGCAAATGTGATATTGCCAAGTCCAAGCATTTAAAAACCACGAGTCAGGCCTCCAAAACTGTGAGATTGACCTAAAAATCACAAGACTTTAACTAAATAGTAAATGTCAGATTCTTTTTATTTGCCTACTAAGTTTTGAGTTTTCAGAGTGCACTCAGGTCATGTTTTCAAATTATTCTGTGCAATCATGAGAAATTATTACTTTTTTTTTTAGATGAAAGCTGTCTCACCTAATGAAATAACTCCAGGGAATGTGGAAACACTCCAAAAATCATGTGAGTTGGCAACACTGCAAGTTGCTGTGAAATATATAGTAACAATAGTATTTGACTTGCTCTTTATCATTTTATGTGCTGATAACCCATCTAATTGATCAAAGTGTAAACATTTCTTATCTATACAAATTAACACAGAGATCTTTAAGTCACAGATACAGGTTAGAAATGACCTTATTCAGCAATGCCCACTGTCACCTGTCCCACACTGTTGTTTATTTCAGCATCAGTGAATCTGTATTTCTAGTGCTGAAATGTCACATATGGAAGCTTTACATGTGAGAAAAGATAGTATTTTAGGAAAAGTTACTCCAAGTTCAGTGAAAGAAAAGGGCTCATGAGTGAGTGCCAAGTTAATGAATATTCTCCCTATTGAGGGGTAAGCAGGTGATACTTCTTGAGACATTTTTGGTTTTCATTAGATAGCTCTTATACATGTGTTAGTAACATGAGTTTGTTTGTCTCTATAGCGTAGAAATGACATGATCCAATACTCCCTGTAATTATTTCCACACCATTGCATACATTTGAGTAAAAAAAAGTTTGTGACGCCTGTCCTATATCAGAGCAAATACTATTGATTCTGATATACTGCACAACTGCTTTGTAAAAAGCAATAATAATAATTAATAATTAATAATTCACTGCAGCACTGATCCATACAACATTTTTACTAGGAATCAGAGACAATATTATAATATTTTATAATATTTACACCAGTTATGAAATACCACCCAAGGTCTGTCTTGCTTCACCTCTGACTGCACTGTGATTAATAGATTCAAAATAACAAAAGCAGTCAGCAGTACAAAGAAATTGAATTCAAGACTACTTTTAGAAGTGACCTTCAGAATTCACAAAGTTGACGTTTATTCAAAAATAATAAGTATGGTGCAAAAGAGTTTTATTAGCTTTGGCAAAATCTGTAGGGGTATTCTACTTGAATCATGTTACTCCAAGTTCATTAAACAATTATCTCTCTTGCTTTATTTATTTTGCCTGATAATGTTCATAGGAAGCTTTGACTTTTTATAGACAAAACAAAAATTGAAACCAGACACAGTCAGTATATCCTGTGGGTTCATCTCCTGTCAGACAACTCACTGAAGAAAACATCTAATAATTCAGTGTTTTACAGCAGGGATGTCTTCCCAGAAGCCATAAAGAATAATCAGCTCCGTGTGCCTTAGCTGAGAATACAGAATGGACTTTGAATGTTTGTGAAAATTTATTTTAGGATAAGGTCAGTAGACTTTTCCAATTCCAACACACTGGGTTATACACAATGTTCTTCTTATTGAAAATTATGTTCTGGTTTGTAGTTGTATCTTTAATGTCCTTCACCACACCAAATATCAGATATTTTGATAAAACAGTTTGTTAAAGTAATACGGTGATTTTTTTTGGATGTTCAGAGTTAAAAAGTGTAATTTACCTTCTAGAATGACTAAAATGAGGCTGGAAAGTCAGTTTCAGCTCCAAATGCAGAACTGAATACCGCGATGTAAGCACGGGGGTTTGAACAGTGGGGGCCCACACTTGGTCACGTGGTGCAGCGTTTGCTAGGAAGCAACAACTTTTTATTTTAAATGGATTAATCAAAACTTACATTCCCCACTTCCCATACAAAGCCTAGGCAAACAGAATTTATGCTGGGGTCATAAGGACAGAATCCAGATTTGAAGTACAGATCTTCAACAACTGCTGCTTCTGCCTATGCGATGGAATATTAGCTGCTGACCCTCCGAGATCCCTTTGTGACATCTATAGATCCTTTCCCAGGCCTGCATTAAATGCTACCTTCCATACTGCTTAACTGGAATGGACACAGAGCTTACTTCCATTGTAAGGTGCTGAGGTCCCTACAGAAGGCTACTCGGTTCATACCCCTTCCTAGATACTACTGGATTTCTGTAGAAGGAAGAGCTCTGTATGGACTCTTGGTAAGTGTGTGGGTAGAGTGGAAAAAAAGGCAAACTGGGCTTTCTGCTTTGTTGTCAGAAAACAGTTTAGTTGTAAAATAACATTATGATCTGTTGTTTAGCCTGTTTCTTTAACTAACCAAAAAGTAATCCAATAATATCTGCAGTGCTCCAGTGAGGAGCGGGAGCTACATTAAGGTGATGTATGAATCATTATGTCATTAAACAAAATTTATTAGAAGCATAACATGTACGGAATACTTAATAGTTTGCTTTATCCAACAGCTAACAGCTTTTTTGTATAAATGAACTTTTCCTGTTCTTTCTGATTTGAAAAGACCACCACATGGGTGTTGTTAACATACGTTAATAGTGTCATATTGAAATATTGTAGGCAGAGTAGACACATGAATATATAGCCACATATCAACACAATTCCTGAAACAGATGTTATGCAGTAAAATTTGTGCAGGGAGGACAGTGCTAGATAGGATTTTAAAGCATAATTAAAGCATGACTGAGTTCAAACAAAAGAATATATGTAACTTTCCATTCAGTAGCAAAAATACACTATAAATTAAGGAAACAAATGTATTGCTTCCAGAGTGGCAGAAATCTTCCTTGGCACTTGATTCAAAAGATATGAATCTGTGATATCTGCCAGCAAGGGGGATTTGGGCCTGAACCAAAGCCAAGTGAAGTCAAATAGGCTTTGAATCCATCCTTTAGCTCAAGCTATAAAAAGTCATGCTTTAATTCCAGAGGTCCCAGTTCATACTCTGGTGATAACTAAGATAACAGTCACCATACAAAGCATCATATAAATACATATCCCATAGCTCTCATCCACCTACTTTCATACCATACCTATTATCACTGGGCACTACAAATCCTACTGGATTCTCTCCTCAGGACAAGAAATGAGAACATGCTTTCTCTTTCTATTACACCCACTGAATATGACAAGTATCTGAATAATCACTTCAGTTAAAAAGACAAATGTTTATTTAGTAAAGTGGTGTGTCATACAATTCTTTATCAAGGAGGGGTTGATTTCCATAAAAGTCTATTTTCAGAGAATATCTGATCCCCATTCCAGAAACTAAAACTCATTTCCTAAACCCCACATTATTTAGTAAATACTTGAAAGAAGTGGATCACTTCTGTGTCTTATGCCGCATTTGCTGAACATAAATAAATTTTCCAGCACATAAATGATTTATACTGCCTCCAGCATGAGAAATTTGAGCACACACATTAATATACTATTTATAAAATTGCAGCATACTGTTTTTCTCCTCATTTATGCTTAGCTCACTGCCATCATCTTATTGATTTTAACATAGTTTGCAAAAACCCTGCCTCATTTTCTTCAAGTACAGAACTAAGACTGTTTTGCCTCACGTCTCATTCATCTCGGCAAGAACCTCCCCTTTTCCCAGTCTCTCCTCTCCCTTCCCCTAGACTCCAATCTCAACCCCAAACCCCTCACTTTGCAGGGAGGATGCAGGCTAAATCACTCACGTGCTGCTAGCCTTTCAATGTCCTTCCCAGAAATCTTCCACAAAGGACACTTAAGTTGTCTCATAAATTACTAGGAAAATAATCCCAGCGGTCTCAGCACATAGACCAATGGGCTAAGCCTCCAGACACACACAGCTGAGAGTGAAAACGGTGAGGACACAGCAAAGTGGCCCAGAATTGTGAATAACACAACTGTAAAATGCAGCATTTTTGACTATTGCTTGAGAATACTGCAGTGTATATTTATAAGGGACACAAGGGCAAGGAGGGCTGTTGGGCAGGGGAGATGTGCCCTCCTTGTGACTGTGGCACCAGTCGATATACCCAGATCTGGGGATTGTATTTGGGCACACGTGCATATAATTTTGTCAACAATTTGCTTCTTTTGGATGTACCTGCTACTTCCTCTAGCTCATTTTTTGGGGAAAGAGAGAAAATATAGTAACTCAAACCAAAACGAATAGAAAAATCCCTGATTTTCATAAAATGGTAAAGTTAACAGAGGGCTGTAAAGTTCAGTCTCCAGCTGTCCTCTAGGTATGTGTGTGTCTGTGTCCCCCACACAAAGTATATTAGGCTTGCTAAATTCAGACTCCTATCAGAACTAAGGGTCTGATCAGGCAAAGTGCTGAGTGCAACTCCCATTGATATCAACAGCATCAGCCTGTGATTCCATAATAACAGTTACTCCTAGTTTAGACAAAGCTTCCTGGACTCCCATATAGCCTAAGACATCAGTGTTCCACACTGGCTGTTCATTGGTTTCCAGATGGATCTTAAAGTGTTGGCTATGAGTAGCCTCTGACTAACCTACCTGAGGGACTGCCTCTCTCTTGGCCAAACTGGCACATTTGTGGTCAATACGGGCACTCACACTAGATCAGGGCCAGCTCTAGCCATTTCGCTGTCCCAAGCACGGCGGAACGCCCCGGGGGGCACTCTGCCGCTCGCCGGTCCCGCGGCTCCAGTGGACCTCCCGCAGGCGTGCCTGCGGATGCTCCACCGGAGCCGCGGGAACAGCGGACCCTCCGCAGGCAGGCCTGCGGGAGGTCCACCGGAGCCGCCTGCTGTCCTCCGGGCAACCAGCAGAGTGCCCCCCGTGACATGCCGCCCCAAGCACGCGCTTGGTGCGCTGGGGCCTGGAGCCGCCCCTGCAGTAGATCACCCTCATTATAAAAAAGAGAGGGCTGCTGGTGTGTCTTCTCCATGAGGGCTCAAGGACTCTGGAATTTGCTCTGCCCCGCGGGTCTGAAATAGGCAGAAGTGGGTGACCTTCCAGGCATGCTACAAAACACATTTGTTTGATAGGGCTCTGGGAGAGGGCTGAGGGTTCCCCAAGGGTCAGTCCTAGGACCAGTCCTATTCAATTTATTCATAAATGATCTGGAGAAAGGGGTAAACAGTGAGGTGGCAAAGTTTGCAGATGATACTAAACTACTCAAGATAGTTAAGACCAAAGCAGATTGTGAAGAACTTCAAAATGATCTCACAAAAGTAAGTGATTGGGCAACAAAATGGCAAATGAAATTTAATGTGGATAAATGTAAAGTAATGCACATTGGAAAAAATAACCCCAACTATACATAAAATATGATGGGGGCTAAGTTAGCTACAACGAGTCAGGAAAAAGGTCTTGGCGTCATCGTGGATCGTTCTTTGAAGATGTCCACGCAGTGCGCAGAGGTGATCAAAAAAGCAAACAGGATATTAGGAATCATTAAAAAGGACATAGAGAATAAGACTGAGAATATATTATTGCCCTTATATAAATCCATGGTATGCCCACATCTCGAATACTGTGTACAGATGTGGTCTCCTCACCTCAAAAAAGATATTCTAGCACTAGAAAAGGTTCAGAAAAGGGCAACTAAAATGATTAGGGGTTTGGAGAGGGTCCCATATGAGGAAAGATTAAAGATGCTAGGCCTCTTCAGCTTGGAAAAGAGGAGACTAAGGGGGGGATATGATAGAGGTATATAAAATCATGAGTGATTTGGAGAAAGTGGATGAGGAAAAGTTATTTACTTATTCCCATAATACAAGAACTAGGGATCACCAAATGAAATTAATAGGTAGCAGGTTTAAAACAAATAAAAGTAAGTTCTTCTTCACACAGTCAGCTTGTGGAGCTCCTTACCTGAGGAGATTGTGAAGGCTGGGACTATAACAATGTTTAAAAGGGAACTGGATAAATTCATGGTGGCTAAGTCTATAAATGGCTATAAGCCAGGAAGGGTAAAGAATGGTGTCCCTAACCTCTGTTCATCAAAGGATGGAGACGGATAGTAGGAGAGAGATCACTTGATCATTGCCTGTTAGCTTCACTCCCTCTGGGGCACCTGGCATTGGCCACTGTCAGTAGACAGATACTGGGCTAGATGGACCTTAGGTCTGACCCGGTACGGCCGTTCTTATGTTCTTAGGGTGTGATATTTGAACTGGAAGGAGGTGGAAAGAAGATTTTCGTAGATGGCAGGCCAGCCAAGTTCCTATTAAAATAAACATACTGGATCAGACCAATGGTTCATCTAGCCCAGCATCTTGCCTTCTGACAATGGCCAATTCCAGATGCTTCAGAAGCAATGAACACAACCAGGCAATTTTGAATGACCCATCCTCTGTTGTCCAGTCTCAACTTCTAGCAGTTGAAGGTTTAGGGCACCCACAGCATGTGGTTGTGTCACTGACCATTGTGGCTAATAGGACCTGTCCTCATCTAATTCTTTTTTTAACCCATTTTTTGGCCTTTGCAACATCCCATGGCAATGAGTTCCAGAGTTTGACACTGCATTGTGTGAAGACATACTTCCTTTTGTTTGTTTTAAATCTGCAGCCTATTAATTTCATTGGGTGACCCTGGTTCTTATGTTATGTGAAGGAGTAAATAACACTTCCCTATTCAGTTTTTCCACACCGTTTGTAACTGTATGACCTCTATCATATCCCCCCCACAGTTGTCTCTTTTCTAAGCTGAACAGTCCCAGTCTTTTTAATCTCTCCTCATATGGAAGCTGTTTCATACCCCTAATCATTTTTGTTGCCCTTTTCTGAACCTTTTCAAATTGCAATATATCTTTTCTGAGATGGGATGACCAGAACTGCATGCTTATGTGAGCTTCTTCCAAACACTTAGGGCAGTGGCGGTGAGGGTCACAATCAGGCATCGCCTTACAACAGAAGTGGCAGAGCCTGAAATCCAGAGTGTGGCACATCTCCAGTACCGGTACCCTGACTGCATGCCAGACCCACACAAACAACAAAGCAAATATTTGTACACTATTCAACTAGTTAACTAACTACTAAAACTACAGTATACAATGGGCACTACTTACAGGTTTGACTAAAGACTTTCAGAAGCAAGGAAAGGAAGGAACTCAGAGGGCTAGGGGGTGGCTTTGTCCATTATGCCTGCATGCTGTGCTTAAGGTACCAGTAGTGCTTATGTTTCCTTGAGTGGTACTGCTAAGGGAAAAACTCTCTGACAACCATGCATTGGAATACACATACACCTGAAGTGAAATGGACATGTGCAATCAACCAAAGAACCATCATGGATTTATATAGTGGTATCATGATATTTTCTGTTTTATTATCTATGCCTTTCCTAACATTCTATTTGCTTGTTTTGACTGCTGCTACACATTGAGTGGATGTTTTCAGAGAACTATTCACAATGACTCTAAGATCTTTTTTCTTGAGTGGTAACAGCTAATTTACACTTCATCACTTTGTATGTATAGCTGGGATTATTTTTTCCAATGTGCATTACTTTGCACTTATCAACATTGAATTTGGGGCGCCATTTTGTTGCCCAGTCACTCAATTCAGTGACATCCTTTTCTAACTCTTTGCTGCCGGTTTTGGGCTTAGCTAACTTGAATAATTTTGTATTGTCTACAATTTCATCACCCCACTGTTCGCCCCTTCTCCAGGTCATTTATGAACATGTTAAACAGCACAGATTCTAGTACAGATCCTGGGGGACACTGCTATTTACCTCTGAAAACTGAACATAAGAATGGCAGTACTGGGTCAGATCAAAGCTCCATCTAGCCCAGTATCCTGTCTTCTGACAGTGACTAATGCCAGGTGTCTCAGAGGGAATGAACAGAGCAGGTAATCACCAAGTCATCCATCCCCTTTTGCCCATTCCCTGCTTCTGGAAAACAACTGACCAATTATTCCTACTGTTTGTGTCCTATCTTTTAACCAGTTACTGATCCGTGAAAGGACCTTCTCTCTTAGTCCACAGCTGCTTAATTTTCTTATGAGCTTTTGGAGGGGACATTCTCAAAGGCTTTCTCCAAGTCCAATACACTATATTGACTAGGTCACCCTTGTCCATATGCTTGTGGACATCGTCAAAGAATTCTAATATATTGGTGAGACATGATTTTCCTTTACAAAAATTGTGTCGACTCTTCCCCAACGAATTGTGTTCATCTATGTGTCTGATAATTCTGTTCTTTACTATAGTTTCACCCAATTTGCTGTTACTGAAGTTAGGTTTTCCAACCTGTAATTGCCAGGATTGCCTCTGGAGCCTTTTTCAAAAATTGGCATTACATTAGCTATCCTCCAGTCATCTGGTATGGAGGCTGATTTAAGCAATAGGTTACATACCACAGTTAGTAGCTCTGCCATTTCATATATGAGTTCCTTCAGAACTCTTGGGTGAATAACATCTGGTCCTACTGTCATATTACTGTTTAATGTATCAATCTGTTCCAAAACCTCCTGTACTGGCAACTCAATCTGGGATGGTTCCTCCAATTTGTCACCTAAAAAGAATGGCTCAGGTTTAAGGATCTCCCCGTCATTCTCTGCAGTGAAGATTAATGCAAAGAATGCATTTAGAGTCTTCACAAGGTCCCTCACCAAAGGCTTTTAAGCAACATAAGCGGTCATGGGATAAGAGGGAAGGTCCTGTCATGGATTGGTAACTGGTTAAAAGATAGGAAACATAGGGTAGGAATAAATGGGCAGTTTTCAGACTGGAGAGAGGTAAATAGTGGTGTCTGTACCTGGGCCAATCCTATTCAACATATTCACAAATGATCTGGGAAAAAGTGGCAACATGAAGTTAATAGGCAGCAGGTTTAAAACAAACAAAAAGGAAGTATTTTTTTCACAGAATGCACAGTCAACCTGTGGAACTCCTTGCCAGAGGATGTTGTGAAGGCCAAGACTATAACAGGGTTCAAAAAAGAACTAGATAAATTCATGGAGGATAAGTCTATCATTGGTTATTGGCTGGGATGTTGTCCCTAGCCTCTCTTTGAGAGAAGCTGGGAATGGGTGATGGGATGGAACATTGATGATTACCTGATCTGTTCATTCCCTCTGGGGCTTCTGGGATTGGCCACTGTCAAAAGACAGGATATGGGGCTAGATGGAGCTTTGATCTGACCCAGTAGGGCGGTTCTTATGTTCACAATGGTCCTGTCTCCCTTGAGTGCTCTGTCAGTACCTTGATCATCCAGTGGCCCCGCTGACTGTTTTTTTAAATAATCCTGCTTCTCATGTACTTAATTTTTTGCTTTTAGTTTTTGTGTCTTGTGTTGCTCTTTTTTTTTCTTGGCCTGCCTTATTATACTTTTACACTTGATTCTTTATGCTCCTTTCTATTTTCTTCACTAGGATTTGACTTCCAATTTTTAAAGGGTGCCTTTTTGCCTTTGATTGCCTCTTTTACTCTGTGGTTTAGCCACTATAGCATTTTTTTTATCCTCTTACTGTTTTGTTGTTGTTGTTGTTTAAAAATTCGGGTATACATTTAGTTTGAGCCTCTATTATGGTGTTTCTAAATAGTCTCTATGCAGTTTTCAGGCATTTCAGCCTTGTGACTGTTCCTTTTAATTTCCATTTAATGATCTTCCTCATTTTAGTATAGTTCCCCTTTTTCAAGTTAAATACTATTTGGTAGGTTTCTTTGGCATTTCCCCCCTACAAGGATGTTAAATTTAATTACAGTGTGGTTGCTATTACCAAGAGGTTCAGCTCACCTCTTGGACCAGATCCTGTGCTCCACTTAGGACTAAACGAAGAATTGCCTCTCCTCTGGTGGGCTCCAGGACAAGTTGCTCCAAGAAGTCATTTAATGTGTCTAGAAATTTTCTCTCTGCATCCTTCCTGAGGTTACATTTACCCAGTCAATATGCCTGATTACTTAATGCTGCCAGGGTTATACTGTAATGTTAATTGAGTGTTAGGGCATACAGAGCTTAAAATATAATGGTTCAAGAGATTACTTTTCTAACTTTGCTGTAAATTCTTCACCCTTACCATTTTGTATTCTTTCCAGCTTTTTTGAAAATCCAGACTCCCGTCTTCTCGGTGTTGTATTACTGTCCAACCTCCTCCTGTGATCTCCATATTACAAAAGACCTAGATAATAATGAAAATGATGATACTGGTTTCAAATTTATATCCACTCAAAAAAAAAAGACACCTTTCCTTAATAGTCTTCAAACATTAGTACTTTTTCAATTTATCAAGTATTACCTAGTATAGCACAGTGTTACACAGGATAGGAAGAAATTATCATAAATACTTGCAGGAAAATGAGATACAGTGAAGCCAACATATAGAATAGATGATACATTATTTATAGGTGCTTTTATATCTTATTTAAATCCTGGTTGTAGCCACAATATACCGGGCAGTGTCTCAACACAGATAGTGACATAGTCATTGCCCCAAAGAGTTTGCAATCTAAGACGACAAGCAATTTACAAAAGGTGGAGAGACTAAGGATGGAGCCATGTGGGACTATCCCTGGAGAGTGTGTGACCAGTACTGAAATTGTAGGACAGCATCCTACCATGATTTCACAATAAAGCTCTCATTAAGTTCCCTATTTAATATAGACAGCAATGTGGCCCTTAGACTTTTGCTGACAAATTAACTTTTGAATATTATCTCTTACAAACTATATCCTTAAATATAACAAGACAATGCACATAATATTCACAATGGATATTTTGTGTTTTATGTATAAACAGTAGTGCTTATAAATGACACAACTTTTACAAAGAATGCATCCTGTTATGCATCCTTTCATTTTTCTTGGGATACTGCAAGGAAAGGTTAAAACTGTCATTATTATTATTTCTACTTTTCTGTTCCATCATTTTAACACTATTACTTGAAGCAATTTCCACATTATTTGCATGATCAGATACGTTTTCCCTATTGGCACTGTGATTGTTCCAGGTTTTCATTTCTGTGCTCTTTAATAAAGCTACATTTGCCTATGAAATAAGGTGTGCATTTACATAGAGAGTTGAAGAATTCTGATCAATATGGAAAAAGACACATAATATATGATTTTCCTGTAATAGAAAGCCTTATAAAACAAGTTTTCATGTTCTTTGAGTGGTGTAGCAAATTAAAAAGAGGGGTTGTATAGTGACAGATTGATTTACAGCACCTAATTATGCATTAGCCACCATTAAGTGGTCTGGCACTTTCCATGGTGGTGGATGTGAACACCCGCCACACTAACAGGAGTATCAAGTTGATTATCAATATTAGCTTCACATAGTTCTAGCCATCAACAGCCTTGAACTGGCTCCTGTCCCAGACAACGTCAAGGCATTCAGCCATTAAACACCTTTTAACACGTTTTGAGGTTTAATCCTGAACAAAAAAGAAGCGATATTTGAATAACTATTTTTATGCATCTGTAGGTGGTGGACTTCTTAAGATGAGAATAATTATTTTTCTGTAGATTCAGATGAAGGGGATTCCAAATGCACTAAGTATTTGCCTTTGCTTAGATGCATGGATGAAAGAACTACTAATTCATAACACACATTGGTTTATTACACTCATTTTGGATTTAGGGATTAAACAATTTTTTAGCGTTAAAACAGCCTTTTGGAGACAAACGCAGATTTTTTTTTTAAAAAGGTGATAATGTACTGCTGTCCTTAAACGTGTTAATGAAGAATAAGAACATAAGAACAGTCATACTGGGTCAGACCAATGGTCCATCTAGCCCAGTATTTTGTCTTCCGACAGTGGCCAATGCCAGGTGCTTCAGAGGGAATGAACAGAACAGGCAATCATCAAGTGATCCATCCCCTGTCGTCCATTCCCAGCTTGTGGCAACAAGGCTAGGGATATCATCCCTGCCCTGATGGACCTATCCTCCATGATTTTATCTAGTTCTTTTTTGAACCTTGTTATAGTCTTGGCCTTCACAACATTCTCTGGCAAAGAGTTCCATAGGCTGACTGTGTGTTGTGTGAAGAAGTACTTCCTTTTGTTTGTTTTCAACCTATTGCCTATTAATTTCATTTGGTGTTATGTCAAGGAGCAAATAATACTTCCTTATTTACTTTCTCTACACCAGTTTTGATTTTATGGTTCTCTGTCATATTCTTCCTTAGTTGTCTCTTTTCCATCCTGAAAACTACCAGTCTTATTAATCTGTTCCTTACCCTTAATCATTTTATTTCCCATTTCTGTACTTTTTCCAATTCCCATTTTTTTTTGAGATAGGGTGACCACAGCTGCACACAGTATTCAAGATGTGGGTGTACCATAGATTTATATAGAGGCAATATGATAATATTTATATAGAGGAAATATGATATTTCAGAAAATATCATATTGCTTCTATATAAATCTTATCTATCCTTATCTTGCCTCTATATAAAACTTATCTATCCTTTTCTTAATGATTCCTAAAATTCTGTTAGCTTTTTTGGACTGCTGCTGCACATTGAGTGGCTGTTTTCAGAGATGTTTTCAGCAATGACTCCAAGTTCTCTTTCTTGAGTGGTAACAGCTAATTTAGAACCCATCATTTTATATGTATAGTTGTGATTATGTTTTCCTATGTGCATTACTTTGAATTTCATCTGCCATTTTGTAGCTCAGTCACCCAGTTTTGTGAGATCCTTTTGTAACTCTTCCCAATCTGCTTTGGACTTAACTATCTTGAGTACCGGTAGTTTTGTATCATCTAACAATTTTTGTTTATCCCTTTTCGCAGATCATTTATGAATATGTTGAATAGGACTGGTCCCAGTACATACTCCTGTAGGAAACAACTATTTACCTCTCTCCATTCTGAAAACTGCCCATTTATTCCTACCCTTTGTTTCCTATATAATTACCACTTACTGACCCATGAGAGCCATCTATCAACCAAAACACTTAATGGCTCCAATACAGTGCCCACTAAAATCGGTGACGTCAATGGCCATTGGATCAGGAACTAAAATAGTATGGTATAAAGAATAACTAAGTATCTTCAGTAATTTAAAAGTAAACAGTTTAAATGTATAATATTATGCACAACTCAGAATAAAGGCTTAGAATACTGTTGCACTTCTAATTATTTCAACATCTTAAATATGTCTACACATTCAAGAGGAAAAATTAAAATAATTAAATAAATACAACTTGCAAAATGATGACTAACAAAGAGGTGGGAATGAGGATCTGAGCAGGACTGATAATCATCTGTAAATATCTGAAGGATGTAATCAGCAAAGAGGCAGAGAAATTGACAGTCACGTTGGGATGAAACTAAGCAAAGAAAATTACTAGAAAATTATAAAATGTACTAGCCCACTTAGTGCCTGATTCCACATCCCTTAAGATAATAGGAGTTTTCCCATTGTCTTCAGTGCATATTGTATCAGACCCTTGCTACCAGAGATAGACAGACACAAGAGCCAGCAGAATATATATATATATATATATATATATATATATATATATATATATATATATATATATATATATATATATATATATATATATATATATATATTTACTTTTCCTGCTGAAAAAGAAAACTAAAATGCAGCCTCTTTGAAAAACCAAATAGAATAGTTTCTGGGTGGACTTTCCTGACTGCATTGGATAGCTCTTTCAATCAGGTATACCAGAGAAATAAAACATGACTTCCACAATGTGACTTTGCCTACCTTACCTATCCCCCTGCTAATCTCAAACAAAACACACCAAGATCAGTAACCTAGTAAAACTTGCAGCTATTCAGATAGAATTTAAAAGTTTGCAATGAAGCTTCTTTGGACAGCTTGTGAACTTGAATAAAATTAACACAAGTGCAACTCACTATCAATTTGCCAGTGTGGACATGTGTCTAGGTTATTTTCAAGTCCTTTACAATTCCAGTTTAACAGTTTCCACACTCCTATTCAGGTCTCTCTAATCCTGCTTGATAACATCTAAGAAGATTTTCCATACTTCATTATAGACATCTCAGTTATCTTGCGTATTCACTTTTTATTTATCACTATACCAATAGTCTTCTTCTGGTGTTGGTTTATCCTTTCCCCCATGTCTCATCCTGAACAATATTTCTGGAATATAATGGGAACTATTTATCAGTGATTCATTACCAACCGATGATCATTTTTTGACAGTGCATTATTAATTAATAAAATATGATCCTTGAGTATCCCTGATCCTCTCCTTGATCTTCAGAGACATGTATTTCTGACAGAACTGCTTGCCAGGTGTCTGACTCAACTGTAGAGACCACATATTTGCTGAGGTGTAGAAGACAAATCATGCTTTGGGGGTATATGCTCAGATTTAGGGAGGATCCTCAGCCAGTAGAGAGAAAGGATGGTTGGGACTCACTTCAGGCAAGATACTCCATTTACTTCACCTTCCAGTATTTTTCTAAGGGTGAAGGTGGTCTAAGTGATTATATTAATACAGCTCTTTGCCAATGTAAAGATTCCATAACCATGCAGAATGCTCCCTCATGCCAAGAGCAATATCTACATCAACAAGCAAAAACAAACACAAATACATATATTTTGTACCTTTTTAGGCTCTGATACATTATTAATATAAATAGTGTAGACTCCACTTTTGTTAAAACCAGCGTGGTACAGATCTGCACAGTCTCTGAATGGCTTGTCCTCCTCTCTTTTTGTATTCTTTAGTAAAACTGCAAAACAGAAAATACGATAATGCAGGTTACAATAGCAACCTTAGGAATTACTATACCAAAGTGGCTTTATTTCTTGTTAGCTTTTCCATATCATTCTAGGCTAACACATAAGTATTATGCCTCTTATACCTACATAACACCTCAGTATTAGACATTACACCTAAATATTAGTCCTTACATGTCCAACACATTTTACAAACCACAAATACATAATAATTAACATGTCCCTTTGATGGAGGTAACAATTATTATTATCCCTATTTTAATTATAGGAGTACTGAGGTGAAGAGGCAAAGGCCCAGATCCTCAAATGTTTTTAGGCAGAACACCCATTGATTGCAATGAGAGTTAAGTGTCTAAATACCTTTCAGGATCTGAGGCAAAGAGACTTTCTCAAGGCCATGGAGCCAGGAATAGAACCTATGACCTCTTAATTCTCCAATCTCTGCCCATTCCTCAGACTGTATTGCTTCTTAAATAGCATAAATCACTGAAAACAATAGTGTAAAAACCAACAATTTCCCACCTGCAAATTTCTATTAAAGGCAACTTGTAAACTTGTTACCTTAAACCCAGAAATTAAAACTATTTATTATTTCATTTTGTGACATTCCAACAACAAAGCAAAAAAATTAATATTCCAGCTACAGCATAGCACTTAATTCTGCACATCACAGAGTACGAAGTATTGTGCATGAGTGTGAGATTAAGAGATGAGGAAAATATGGTGTGCTGGCAATCCCAATCCTACAGTAATAAGTGCACTGCTAAACTGGCCAGGAAGTAACTCCTCCCTAACAGAAGGGGTAAGACCTAAGAGGGGAACCTGTAGTTCTACAAACAACAGGGGCTTCTTGACCTAGTCCAGGAACACAAGCTTTAAGCACTTGAGTAATCCCATTGAAATCTATGAGACTATTCATATACGTAAAGTTAAGCATGTGCTTAAGTGCTTTGCAGGATCCAGACCAGAGTTCTCAGCACCTTGCAGTATTAAGCTCCACAGTGATGAGGACTATATAAATACATATGCAAATTGCATTGAAGTTCTCTGTAGACATGCCCATTGTCCATCTGCAATCCACCTCTTTTTCACTTGGGCACGGGAGAGTAAAGAGTGGGTGCAAAAGGGGCTAGCGACTTACACCCTCTCAATGAAGAAAATGGCACTGTGTACCTAGGACACAGTGATGTGCCTTCACTTCCACTAGAGTAACAACCTTGCACTGCTGTTGCATACCACACAAGGTTCAAAGCTGTATGTTAAATATATAATGACACTAACACTTTGCACCTATATACGCCGCCTTCCATTTGAGCATTTTAATGAACCTTACGGGTAATAATTCTATCATCACAAATTCCTATGAGATAGGTGGTAGCTATTATTAATCCCATTTCACAGATGAAGAAACAGAAGACTAGAGCGGTTAAGGGACTTGCCCAACATCACACACAGGAAGGCCTTGGGAGTGGTGGGAGTAGAACCCAAGATTTCTAATACCCAATCAGTTGCTTTAACCATTAACCATCCTTCTTCCCCACATAGAGAATGTATACTGCATTTCACAAAACTACTCTCATAGCCCAGCATTTTGTCTTGACTAAAACAGATTTAAGTTGCCGTTTTTTTAATTTAAAATTTGAATTTTACAACAAAAAGGTAGATTTATTTTTCTTTTGAGTCTATTTATGTATCATCTCTTTCCTCTCTTTTTCCACAGCATCCATAAAAGTAACTCCTGGCTCACATACATCTGTGAACTCTAGTTGGAAAAGAAACTTCTTGGAGACTTGGCCCTATTAGGAAAAGAAAAGTGATGTTAGTGACTCAGTAGGTGACACACTTCCCTTTGAGTCTGAATTAGGGCCTCAGCATAGTATTAAGTAACAATGCACTCTTGCAGGTGCCATTTTTCAGATGAGACATAAGACTGGGCACTGGCAATTTGTGTTCATTAAAGATTGAGTGGTATTTTTTGTAAGTAGAGGAGTATTAGCGTCAATGGCCAAATTCCAACTTGAGTAATTACTTGGGATCTGAGCCAAAGGCCACTGAAGTCAAAGGAAAGATTCCCATTGACTTCAGTGGACTTTAGATCAGGTCCATCTTGCCGACCCTGAGTTTTTCAAATTAGAGAAGTTAGCCTTCCTTGCTGAGTCAGAATCACTACTGCTTCCATCCTAAAAGTGACAACATTTCAATGTACATCTATATAATACACACACAGAGATTATCTTACTTGCCTCTCCTCCCACACACACAGTCTGCAAAATATTTTGAAGTCACTGGAATTACTGTAGATTTACACCAGTGTTACTGGGATCAGAAACTAGTTCAGTTATTTCTGAACTGAATGTTATGCAATTTTTTCCAGGAGGCAGCAGTGGCTCTTTAAGCTATTTTTAGCTAGACTGATATATAAATATCTTTTTTGAACTGGACAGCAGGAGATCATATATAGTTACATGGCCAACATGCTATCATATAAACCATCATATTATAACATAAGCAATCCTGATTTATTCATATATGTATGTATCTACAAGATTTGGGTTTAGAGTGAGCAGTAAAACTTAAACAGCAACGGCATTAATATCTTTGGATGTCATAACTAAGGGACCTGACATTTTTAAATAGGTATCTCAATAGCCAATAAGAAAATAATTGTTTTTACAGCAAATGAAATAAAATCAGTCAATTCAATAAAGCACTTGACATTTCAAACACCAAAGAGCCTCACAGGAATATTCAGATTGTATATTTCGTAAAATGCACATATAGTTTATTTGTCTGAAGTGGATAAAAAACAAAGAAACAAAGGCAATAGCTCTCCTTAGACAAGAGAGCTCTGAATCTTTGTGATTCTTTAGGCTTTCTTTGGGGTTTTAATCTCCGATGGGAGCAACTCAGATTTTCATCTCTGAAAAGAATTGCTTAGTGCATGGGCACGTAGGCACAGTAGCTGGGTTTTGAGAAGCAATGGCTGTGCACAACATTATTCCCTGTGTTCAGAGAGTGGAAGAAACTCAAAGGGTTGGTACCACTGTCAGTGGTAGCCTCTGGAAGGCTAACAGAGAAGTGGCAGTGCCTTGGCTATGCCCTCTACCTCCCCCATGTCTTCTCCCATCAGCAGAACTACCCATGCACAGAGAGAAGCGGATGCTGCACAGCAGCTGTTTTCCCTCTGGCGATCACAATAGCTCCTGGAGCTCCCAATGTGGCAGTGAGACTCTATACCATCCCCAGCCTAAGGTACTGCCTTGAAGGTACGAAGAAGGGATTGGCAACCTCTGGCATGCGGCTTGCCAGGGTAAGCCCTCGGCAAGCCGGGCTGGTTTGTTTACCTGCCGCGTCCACAGGTTTGGCCGATCGCGGCTCCCACTGGCCGCGGTTCACTGCTGCACGCCAATGGGGGTGGTAAGAAGCGACAGCCAGCACATCCCTTGGCCCGTGCTGCTTCCTGCAGCCCCATTAGCCTGGAGCAGCGAACCGCAGCCAGTGGGAGCCTCAATTGGCCGAACCCGCGGATGCGGCAGGTAAACAAACCAGCCCAACCTGCCAGGGCGCTTACCCTGGCAAGCCACGTGCCAAAGGTTGCCGATCCCTGCTCACAGTAACTCAGATTCCTCCCCATCTAGTGTCCCACCTCCGGCCATTGGAGAAATTTGCTAATAACAATCATGGATGGGCCACAGACATCATGTGTAGCTATTACCCTTTCTTTGACTACTTAAATATCTTAACTGATTTGAACAATGCCTAAAGTTAGTTCAGTTATTTTAAATACATGATCATATCAATATATTATGTAGCTGCGGTTGCTGACAAAAGTCTGCATCAAGCAAAATAAATTAATTTCGATATATTTGGTGCTATGAACAAAAAAATGTTAGATAACTATTTGCCCTTTTCTAATTTGATTCAAATTAACTGATCTCATCACTATGGTAAAAATAATTACCTTAAAATTAATATATTTAAGTGTTTCCTGACATTTCTAATTAGGCTTTGAGAAAATGAAATATGTGTGCCTGTTACTGCAGCAACCTACAATGGACATTCCTTAATTACACTCTGATGTTCAGTAGTGCTTACAGGCAAAGGCAGTTGATTATTTTGCCTAAATTCATGGAGTCACATTCATACCTCCCATGGTACTGAACATGTGAACGAACGCATTCATAAATTCTCCAAAGACTAAATGAGTTAATCCCACAGGTGCTAATCATGTCTTCATATGACAATGCCAATAAATGCCAGATGAAAGGAAGCTGTATGTTTTTTGTACAATGGTGATTTAAATGAACAGAAGTGTGGAGATTTCTGCAATGAATCTTTATATTTTCATACGCTTAATTATATCCTACATGCTTGTAATTAATGTACTTTTAATGTCTAACAATTATTCCATAGCAAAAGAAGATTCCTAATGATCTTCAAGAGAGTGGAAAGCCAAAAGCTGAAAACTTATTCACAATATGTTCATGAAATATTCATTGGCCAAATTCTTACTGCCATATGTATGCAATGGGGGCTGAAGTCATTTCAGATTAGAAATCTCCCTACCTAGTTACCGTGTTTCCAAAAATTTGAGGAGAGGGTTGTCTGTAGATCCACCTCTACCCATAATAGAAGCCAGAGGGTCTAGAAGCTGGGTCTGGGTCTAGAGAAAAGCTTCTCAGTCTATGAGCCGCACCTGCCTGGGAAGATGTGGGCGTGCACCAGGGGAGGTGCCGTTGCCTGTGTTTTGGGCAGGGGTATAGTGCTGCCAGAGGATATCCAGAGCAATGCTCAGCCTGGAGGTGGGCAGAGGCAGCCGGGAGGTTTGGATGGGGCCAGCCATTGGATTTGCACACCAGCAGAAGCAGCTTGCAGGGCCTCCCCTGCTCCACCCCCTGCTCTCCTCCCCAGTTCAGCCCTGCTCACTGTAGAACAGGGGTTCTCCTACTTCATCTTCCCCAAGCATCACAGGGCCTCCTGGGCCCTCCATCTACTCCCGATGTTCTCCTCTCCTTCCCCATCCCCTCACCTTGACCCAGCCCTGCCCAGGCCCTGGGGCTCCCCTCCATACCCCCAACCTGACCCTGTCCAGCTCTGCCCTCTCCCCAGGGATTCCCTCCATCTCCCCACCTCATCCCAGCCCTGCTCCATCCCAGGACTCCCCTCCACCCCATGCATCCCCAGATCTCAACCCTGCCTTGCAATGGTATTGGGGCTCTCATCTATCTCCATGGCTCCAAGGTTGTGACCACTGATGAGCTTCTGAACCATAGACAGATGCAATCTGTTATACTAATGGCCTACTCCTGTATATAATAACCTTCATTTGGGACCCAGCATGGTGATGAAGAACGTACCCTCAGTGACCAGTAGCATGGCACCAAAACACACTCTATCCTCAAAAAAACCCACCCTATTACTATCTGTTTTTGACAATACATTTCTTACTGCAAGATATGTGTCACCTGATCAGCAAAAGTGAAAAACCTGGGAAGCATATGGCAAAATGTACAGTATATTGAACTACAATACAAACCATGCTACAGCTGTCACACACTGAACACAAGCAGAGACACAAAACCGTGAGGTCATTCCAACTGAGCTGAACCCTCAAGATAAAAACATCTTTGGAATATGGAAACACAGAAAAAAGCAACTCACAATCCCATACAGCAAAAAGTATCAGTTAAAGCTCCACCTGTTCTGTCTTGTTTGACATTTATATTGCAAGCTCTTTTGAAGAGGGTCCTGATTTTTATTCTGTAATTTTGCAGAACCCAGCAGAGTCGGCGCCTGGCTCATGACTAGGGTTCCTAAGTGCTACACTAATTAATAAATAGTGAATAAAAATAGCTACACACCACAGAGGACATAGCCAGTGCTACCACTTTAAAGTTGTAAAACTATAATATACTACTTTTAAGTGAAGAAATAGTTAATCAGTTGCCTATATACTAAAATGATGGGCACTTCAGAAATGTGATAGATGGATAAAAGCGATAATAGCTAAGGCTCCATGTTTGCCACGAATGTCACAGAAGTAATGGATTCTGTGACTTTCCATGACCGGCTGCTGCTGGGGCAGTCTCGGGTCCCCCTATTCTCCAGCAGCAGGAGTTTTGGTGTGAGGAGACTCAGGGCTGGGGATAGGGGTGTGGGGTGGTGCTCACTGGGGGTAATCCTTGGAAGGGCATCAGGAACTCCCCTCCCTCAGCTCCTGGCTCCACTTGCTGCCTCAGCTCGCAAACACTGCCCCTGCAGCTCTCATTGGCCGTGGTTCCCAGCCAATGGGAGCAGCAGTACCAGGGTTTAGGGCAGAGTGGAGGAAGCACTTGAAGCTAGGAGCTGGAGATCACCACCTCCCAGGAGCGAGGTAGAGAACCAACACCAACACCCCCTGGGCCATGAGACCCATCCGAGCACCTGCGTTACCCTCCCCTAGCAACCATAGTGCCCCCAGAACTCACCCCCCGCCCCGTTTTAAGCAGGGGTGTATAGTAAAAGTCATGGACAGGTCACTGGCTGTGAATTTTTATTTACTGCCAGAGACCTGTCCATGACTTTTACTAAAAATACCTTTGACTAAAACATAGCCCCAGTAATAGTGCACTAAGCAGTGAAAATCAAAAGATAAGGTTAGAAAATATGCTTGAAGGGTTTTATATTTCTGAATGGGAACCTTTCAGATTTGATCATAATTTCCATAGCTGAATTTGCTTTCAAAAACTATGTTAAGACTATTACATTGACTATTACTATGACATGTTGAGATTTCTCCTACTTACGTAACCCATTGGTCAATGTGTATTACAAGTCCTCCCCTATGTTAATCCACAAAAGAGATGAGTTGTTATACCCCACAGCTACGGAACATTGGCTCTTTAGCTATAGCAGCTCATGCTTTCATCTCTGGAGGCTCCCCATTCAATTCACTATGTGCCAGTCAATATGCAGGGCCGGCTCCAGGCCCCAGCACACCAAGTGCGTGCTTGGGGCGGCATGCTGCAGGGGGCACTCTGCCGCTTGCCAGGAGAGCAGCAGGCGGCTCCGGTGGACCTCCTGCAGGCGTGCCTGTGGAGGGTTCGCTGGTCCCGCGGCTCTGGTGGAGCAGCCGCAGGCATTCCTGCGGGAGGTCCACCGGAGCAGCGGGACCACCAGACCCTCCGCAGCCACGTCTGCGGGAGATGCACCGGAGCCGTGGGACGGGCGAACGGCAGAGCGCCCACCGTGGCATGCCACCGTGCATGGGGCGGCGAAATGGCTAGAGCTGGCCATGTCAATATGGTAGCCATCACATAAGTCAGGGCTTGTCTGGGATTCAAATTGCTGTAGGACAAGCTTTTTGTTGAGCAGAGGAATTATGTACCCACTGGTGAGCATGTGTTATAGGGTCCCCTCTATGTAAGTCCATGGAGTTTACGAGCTCCTATATCTGGTGCCAAAGCTCTTTAGCTGGGGACTGAATTCACTCATATCTTCTGTGGATCTGAACAGAGGAGGTCCTGTATTGCACACACACCACAAGTGGGTTACTCTTAATTTATACAGTTTATACTGGGACTTTAATTTCTGTTCTGGGATGTCAAAGATAACAGTTAAAAAAATGTCATTGTTTATGGTTTTGGTTTATTACTGATAAAATATTACTTAGTTTTTTTTAATATATCTATATATTTTAGGGATTTATTATGCCACCCATCACCATAGTATCAGAGCATCTTCCACTTGTAATCAATAGCAATAGCAAAGACCCTAGCAGGCTACATGGAGTCTCTTGTGTTTGTTAGTGATTCAGGAGTAGGAGGCAGTGTCGGTGTTGTGTCATTCTTATGGTGGAAAGGCTTCATGTGGCAATGATTTTACTTATGTGGCATTCTACTGCCATATACCCACAAACAGATCTCCCACTAATATCACAGTAGAATACAATTCACAGTAATGAAATTAGGCTAGCAAAAGGTTAATTTAAGAGGTATATCAGGAAATTATAATGAAATCAGACTATGCAATTATTTTCCAAAGGAAGCTGATGAGAGCCCCATCACTTGAGGAGGTTAAAACTGGACTAGATAAAGTACTACAGCCCATGGCCCAAGCCCTGTGAATAGGTCTGTGAAGCAGGGCCAGAAAGGGTCACACAACTAGCAGGCTAATGGACCCAGGTTCAACCTTTAGAGACATATTAGTAGATAATGATTGTGGGTTTTGTGGGTTTACATATATATTGCTAGACGTTGACAATGTAACCAAATGGTTCCTGTCTATCCTCCAGCTGTTTAGTGGGTTAGCCCTAGAGGACATATTGAGTTCCCAAATTACAGCAGTTTCTACTACTTTTTGAAACCTAAAGCTCTGTCTCACTTGTGTGTGTATGTTTACCTGATTTGTAAATAACACTCATTTCTTTTTCCTAGTTAATACACTTTTATTGTAGGATTGGCTACAAGCCCTGCCTTTGGTGCAAGATCTAGGGTACACTTGACGTAAGGTAAGTGATTGGTCCTTTGGGACTCGGAGTAACCTGAATATTATTGTGAAGTTTGGTATAAGAGATGATTTATCACAAAGGCAAGCTTGCCTAGGTGGCAAGGTAGATCAAGGTACTCAAGGGGACTATCTGTGACTCCATGTTAAGGCTTTTATAGTGCTTGAGGAGTTCACACTTGATACTTGTCAAGTATCAGAGGGGTAGGCGTGTTAGTCTGGATCTGTAAAAGCAGCAAAGAGTCCTGTGGATGCATCTGATGAAGTGGGTATTCACCCACAAAAACTCAAGCTCCAAAACGTCTGTTAGTCTATAAGGTGCCACAGGACTCTTTGCTGCTTTTACTTGATACTTGGTTGGTCAAATCTAATTGTAGAACACACAACCAATTTGTTTGTGCTTCTTAACCCTGCCCTGAGGCTGGCACTCCGGGGTCATGAGCCATTCCAGATATCCTGACAAAGTCAATGGAAGTTTTGCCAGAGTAGATCCTGAGTTAAAACTGCAGGATTTGGCCTTGAAGTGAGACAGGTATTTAAAATCTGGGGGAAAGTAGAACACAGTGTGAATTTAGGGCCAAATTCTATAATACATAGTCAGATACAAGCCACTGCCAAATCACTGAGAGTTTTGAAAGAATAGGACTGCGAGATTTGGCCCTAAATTTAATCATTCAGAGCACACGAGGAGTTAAAGTATTATATGCTATAAAAAACCCATAGCCTGATTGTGATAGGTGCTGAACATGTGAGCCTGATTCTCAGCTGGTGGAAATTGGCCTAGTGCCATTAAAGTCAAAGAAGCTATGCTGATTTCCTCCAGCTAAGGATTCAATCCAATACTGGTTTCAGTAGGAGCTGAACATGTTCCTCACATCTCAGAATTTGAGACCCATATTCATTTAAGGCAAAGAAAGAAAGAAAGAAAGAAAGAAAGAAAGAAAGAAAGAAAGGCTTCACTGATTACTGTCCTGAAATGAACATTTATAAAAGAGTATTAGTAGCTGAAGAGAAAATCCTATTCATTACTCCAAACACACACCAGTCTGAAGTGAGAAAAACAAATAAAGCCATAAAAAGAACACACAGATGTCCAACCATCTATCAACTACACCATATATAAAAATAAGCCCCTTCTTTCTTCGCAGAAATTGACTTGGTCTTCTAAAACTATTTTAACACACTCAGCTTTCACCCTCTTTGGTTCATAATTATTTGCTACCTAATAAATTGTCAACAGTTATCAAGTTTGTTTTCCTATACGTTTAGCCTTGGTGACTGCTAAAAACAATAATACTTAAATTTACAGTGCATTTGAAAGCGATCACTTAGGAATATCACGAAGTGGTTCTCATTAAAGAGTTTAAATAGAATGCCTTATGGCCCATTTACAAAGATATAAAGACACTTGATTATCCAGCTGCAATATAATTCTGTAAGTTTCTGCCTGTAAGTTTCAAATTTGTGAATAACCAGCCATTCACTGAGAACTGAAAATTGAAGGATACTTTTACAAACTGCTACAAGAGAGATAAAGGTACAGGCTTTGTTTTATATCTTGTGTCCCTATTTCTTTAAGTCATTTAAACTTTTTCCACACAGACACCCTAATGTTCATTTAATTTTTCTGACTGAACCATGATATTTACACAAATGAATGTTTCATTAACAAGGCAATGAGTAACATTGTCAATGTTGTTGGTTGTGTCATGTACGTTAATATTCAATGTAATGTCTTCAGCATGAGTGAATAATACTGTTTTCACAAGACAGATCTGAGAGATTAGATATTGGTTGTTTTGTTCTCTGAGACTGGATGGGCAATTGATTTCAGAATTAGCAATTAACTGAAATGAGGAAAAGATAAAACTATTAAGCCATTTCTGCTCCAACACAAATAAATATTGACCACTAGCTGTCACCATATGCAAGTTAGCACAGGTACAACAGCTGAATCTTGGCTTGTCAAGTGAGTCACTGGCAGAAATACTAGATACTGTACATTTTAGCTGCTTTATTTCGTTACTGTTCCTTTACTAACTTGCAGTCTGAAGAGATCACAATACCTAACTACTCTGCTTTGTTATAATTGACTATAGTTCAATATTTTGGGAAGAAAGTTTGCCCATGCCTGAGAGGCTGTGAAGTTTTTATTTGTAGCTATTATTATTTATCATCATTTTCAGTTGGTTTTTTTTAATGTACAAAACTTATCAGAGCCCTCTAGGCAGCTCTTACAAATACTACAACAATAAATCAAAAAAGAAACAGCAGTCCTGTATTATCTGATACCAGATAACCAAGAAACACACACACACAGAAGTGATGATGGTGCCCATAGTGCTGTATATAGCTACATTGCACCTATGGAGTCCTGACTCAGACTGTCTGATCATGGAACGCACTTCATGTGGTCTGACCCCTACATCCCCATGGAACTCATCCAAGCCAGTGGGGCTGCACACAGGCAGAGGAGTCTACCTGAATGTGAATAGCTGTCATTGTGGAATCAAGGCCTACATTTTTGCACAGCTTTCAGACTAGGAATAATATGAGCTTTAGGAATTCTATGTGAAAAACTCATTAAAACTTATTCAGAAGGGGGATATTTTTATTTCTCTTTTTTTTTAACAGAAGACTACTTTTATTTTTGTAAACATCAGATTCCAAACACACATTTTCTTTTGGGGGAATGCATTTTTTAAAAACATTAATGCTTGAGATGTTGCTTCTTTGGCCCCTTTAACATTCATTGATTGTTTTTTTAGAAAAGTATAACCAGTTATCTATAGATTATGAACCTCTAAAAGAGTGGAATCTCTGTCATTGGAGGTTTTTAAGAACAGGTTAGACAATGGCCTCTTGAGGTCCCTTCCAGTCCCACACGTCTATGACTCTATGAAAGTAGAGCAGAGGGCAGCTTTTATGCTCTTTACACACACACTCGGCATCCAAAAGTAATTTGCTTCTAACTATGAAGATCAATGTCAGGTTTAAAGATAAAGGAGATAATGTGGCATGCAGAATGGCTTGGACACTGGAAATAAAGTCAGAAGACAAAGGTACTGTTCCTAGCTCAGGCACTGAGCCATTGTGTGACTTTGGCAAGTCACTTAATTTCTCTGTTCTTAATTTCCCCATCTGTACTTAAAAAAGAATAAGATGGGGAAAAGTAATTAAACTTACCACTTTTATAAAGTGTTTTGATATTTATTGATGAAGAGTGCCAAGTTTTATTAATCATTGCAAGGTGTTATTTATTATTAGTAATAACATTTAAGTCAATTTGTTTCCAGCACTGCTAATCTACCTCACAGCTACAATCAAAGTAATCTTATAGATGTCAGAGAAGCAGGAAAGAAATTTATTTTGTTTCTTCCAAAAAAGAATGTGTGGCTGGATTCATTCTGTGCTACAGGTCTGTCTAGTTGGCAAAGTTCCAGCTGTGCCACAAAACAAAACAAACACAAAACTTTTGGCTCAGTGGTGTTAAGGTTGGGCTAGGCAGTGGAGTCCACAGTTTAATGAGAGGAAACAAATAATGAGGGAAATGGTGCTAGCCAGAGAAGAAAGTAATTAAATCTATCATCATTTAAAAAGGATTTCAGAAGAACACAAATGTTCTTGTCTATGTCATTCAATCCATTTCCTTTTCCATTCTGACCATATAAACCACAAGAACTCTCAGTTAATTCTATTCCAGAGACACTGGCATCAATTTACTATAACAAATTTGCCTTTATAAACATAGCTTTGATATTAGGATTGAAAATAACCTCTTGGGTCACCTGAGTCCAACTAACTCTTCTGATTGTGATCTTTCTATACCACTGGCTCATGTTATCTATGTTCTTTTTGAAGTCCTATAGAAAACGGGGCCAACATCTCTGTTGGTGTAACTCTACTGATGTCAATGGAGTTATGCCAGCCAAAACCTTGGCCCTGTGTCTGTGGTAACCTTTAGGTCACTTCCTTGAAGTTTCAATTCATTTCCTACCATCTCAAACTTACACTAAAGTTACATCACAGCTACTGAAGGCAGAGAAAAAAGAATTACTATTTGCAGTTTAGGGTTTTGAATAAGTATATAATTTGTCTTTTTTTAACATGTATCCTGTTAAAACAAAGATTTGCCCCATCTTCATTTTCTTGCATAATTTGGTAAGATATGAAAACTACTCACAAGGAGACTTGTGATTCTCAGAAACCTAAATATCTCACCCACTCACTGAATGATTTACTTCATGAACTCAATAGGCACTTCTAGGGAGGTAAATTCCTAGCATATGTGTGTATTGTTTTGAGACTTAAGCTGAACTTCTTGTCAGCATTCAAGAGGAAGCTAAAGCCTCATTTCTCTCATTAGGAGGCCACAAAACCAGACATTAATGAACAAACTTACTTTCCTATTGCATTAGTCTTCTGAAACATACAGCATTAGACCAAACATTTTAACAAACTATGTTATTATGTAGTCTGACACACAAAAGAAAAAACAACAACAGGAAAAAATGAATAACCACATTGATAAAGAACCCTGCCAGTTTTTTTTTTGTATTTTTAAACTCTCTTTTAAGCGGGGGAGGGGAAATGGGTAGGCCACCTATCATATTATTTAAATTTGTTTATAATATGCAAAATACATGTAATATTATAGGCACAATATAATAATAGGCTATTATTTGCTAGGCAAGGATTTTCTGTTGCTTTCTGTTGGGACAAATTCTACGATCTACTAGCCAGTCAAAACTCTGTTTGAAATGAAAGGGGACTTTTGCCTGGGTGAGAATTGCAGTATTTAACCCTTATACATAATTTCCTGTTGGAGCCACATGACCTCTCAATTACTTCCTTGGTTTGGCATTGTATCTATTTGAGATAAGGAAATTATCTGTTGCATATTGTTACCATGGGGGAAATCCCTCCTAGAACCCTACACATCTCTGTGTTGTTAGAGACCATGCATCTAGGAATGGGGTTGCTGAATGAATCAAACTATCTATTTAGGACTGCATATGCATAAACATGGTCCAGTGCTAGCCAGACTTGTCCCCATTGGTAGACAGCAGCAGGAATGGGTGTCTGAACACTCTCATTTTTATAACAATCCACTTCCCATTTCCTCTCTGTTTTAGAGCCATTCCAAAATATTTGCAACACTAGTGGGTGGGGGGTGTGTGTGTGGGGGGGGCGCATTTTCACTCACCTTTCAACCTCCTTAAAACTTTAGGAGCTGATATTCCTCTCCCACAGAAAAGCCCACCGGAGAGGAAGAGTACTCTTAAAACTTGATCAGTGTGAAACAGTGCTACCACCACAATCCCCTCTCTGGGGAACTGATGACAATCTACGTGGGATGGGAGAGAAAAGATTCCAAAGCAGCCAAGCCTACCGCTTTCTTCCTCGTCCTCTGAGGACCAAATGAGCTGTCTGTCCCCTGCCAATCCAGTCAAACGTCCCCCACACTGAGACAGGGAGGTAGCATTTGTTGGAACATCTATGAGGAAAACTAGCCCGTCCATGCTTTACTAGGCCTCTTCCTCCCACTCAGCAGCCTTGCAGTCACTAGCTTCCCCTCTCCATATGGGCACTCCTTAGAAGCTGATCTCGCTGGCATTAATTCATATATGAATTTCATCAGAAATCCACCAGATCCTAAAACCATATCATATACAAACACTGCTCCAACTCCTCCCCGTCTCTGCATGTGGAATGGGCTTCTGCAGTCTTGGGGATGCATCTTTGTCACCAGAAGATTTTGGGGCCTTTGGCCCTACTTTCCTGTTTCTTTGCTCCTCTCTGCATTGTGGATGGGAGGGAAACCTCTGGCCCATGTCTATGGCTGGATTTAGAAATTATGTAATCCTTAAAAGTTCCCTTAAAATCCTATAATGCACACCAGTCTTTTAACAGGAAGGCTAGTTTTTGAAAAACTTGCTATTTTAGAAATGAGTTGGTGCCAAGATTCCCACTGCTACATTTAAAAAAAAAAGGTTTAAACAAACCATATGACAACTCTGTTAGCAATAAACATGGGCCAAACTCGAGATGTTTGGGACCCTGTGATATTATGTATATGTCTCCTATCCATAGGTTTTCTGATCTAGTGGAGAATATATTTTTACAGATCAGCATAAACTAAAGCCATAGAATTGATCACACTGGCAACATTGATTGAGTGGTTTTGGAATCCAAACTCAGAATTGTCTGGAAATTTTACAGGTGGCCCCTGTCTCAAACGTAGTCTGTAGCAAAACCAGAGATGTAAACACCCCAGATAGTTGGGGAGTTTGAAATTCAGTTCTAAATCCAAATTTTGCAATTTAGGTTCACCTCTACTTTTTGAAGTGATTAGTAGTGTGACTTTTACTCCCCTTCTCTCATTTGCCTTTATACACTGAGGACTTTCAGAAATTCTGCCCTGCCCCTTGGCCTAGCAATAATGGAAATACTGCTGTAGACCAACCATAAGAATTGTTATCACCATGTCATCTAACCTTGCTCATGTCATCTGACCTTGACAAAGGCCAAACAGGCAGGCAGTGTCACAGCTTATTCTCTTAGGGCCATACTTTCAAAGGTATTTTTGCATCTAGAGAAACAGAAAGGTACCTAGTGGGATTTTCAAAAGCTTCTGAAGAGGTTAGGCACTTTTGAAAATCTCATTAGGCACCTATTTGCATCTTTGGGCACCAATATGTCTTCGAAAATCAGGCCCTCAGGGCCTTGTTTAATCAACTAGGCATGCTGCCTCTGAATCTATTAAACTACCCACCCTGATGTGCAGAGTGGACAGCACTGGCCTTCCAGTTGGAATACATTCTCATTGATTCACATTTACAATGCTATTGTTGGAAGGAAAAAGACTGAAAACTATTCTTTTTAAATGAAAACTGAGATTGTCTTTTGCATTATTAGATCTGTCAAATTAAAGGGTTTCTGTGACTAAGACTTTTTGGGGCTACGAAGGCTGGCTCTTTTCAGAGGAAATTGTGATCTGCCTGTAATCATTTATGGAATAACATGTCCATTGGGTAATTTTCAACCCAGCCCCAAGGATCGATAGTTAAATCTTGTCCTAAAGTTTGAGGGTTTATATCCCTTGTCAATTCTCACCATACCTAATTTTAGTGTAGATATTCTTGTTATTCACATAACTGTCTAATCATTTTTAAATCCTACTGAGCTTTTTGTTTCAATAATATCAATGAGTTCCAAAAGTTAGTTATGTATTTTCTTTTATCAGTGAAAAAGTATTGCCTTTTAATTTTATTAGATACTCCCATGTTTGTGTTTTATAATAAGAGGTAAGAAGGGAGTGTCCAATTGCTCCTTTCTACCATTCATGATTTTATATACCTATATTATGTTAACGTATTCCTTTCACTTTTGACAAAATAGTCCTATATTTATATTCTCTCCTCAGATGGAAGTCTTTCCATGTCTCTAAAAATTTTCATTGCCCTACTTTGGACCATTTCCATTTCTTCAATATCCTTTATGAGATCAGATAACCAGAACTGAGCACAGTATAGAAGATGCGGGCATACCATTAATTTATAAATAATATTTTAATTTTTATTATCTGTTACTCAATAAAATCCTATCCTCATTTTACGTTTTGAATGCCAGTACACAGATAGCCGATATTTGTGTTTAACTAACTAAAGTTTACATATTTTCCCTGAGTGGTTATGGCTATATTACAGTAGTTCCAAATGTTCTTCCCAGCATGCTTACTGTGTACTCAAAACAGTCTTCAGTATGATTACTGGTGGAATCTCTCAGGCAGCAGGTGGGAGAGCTACAGGAGGAGGTGGCCAGGCTGAGGAACATCTATGTCCATGAGCAATTCCTGGACAGTATCCATGTGGAGACAGCTGATGGTGCTGTCCCAGTTGACAGGACTACTGACACTCCAGTGGAGGAGGAGATGCCTGAGGGTGTATCTGACACACCAGTGGAGGAGGAGGCTCAGGGTGGACACAGCCAGCTGGTTACTTCTAGCAGCAGGCAGTGCTCCACCACTGCTGCGAACCCTCCTGTTGTGGTAAAAGATAACTGTTATGCTCTTCTTGATACAGGAGAGAAGAAATCACCCCCAACAGTGAAGGGGGTGAAGCCTCGTACCCCTAAGGCTGGGAGGTCTGCTGCCACCACTGATAAGAAACGTAGGGTAGTGGTGGTTGGAGACTCTCTGCTGAGGGGGACGGAGACACCCATCTGTCGCCCTGACCGTTCATCCCGGGAGGTATGCTGCCTGCCAGGGGCCCGTATCCGAGATGTTACAGAGGCTTTGTCGAGAATTATCCGGCCTTCTGACTACTATCCCATGCTACTCATCCATGTGGGCACGAATGATACTGCGAGGTGTGATGCTGAGCAGATCAAGAGTGACTACAGGGCTCTGAGAGTACGGGTTAAGGAGTTTGGAGCGCAGGTGGTATTCTCTTCGATTCTTCCTGTTGAAGGTAGGGGTCCGGGCAGAAACAGATGCATCGTGGAGGTGAATGCCTGGCTGCGAAGATGGTGTCGCCAGGAGGGCTTTGGCTTCCTCGACCACGGGATGCTATTTGAGGAAGGACTGCTAGGAACAGATGGCGTTCACCTTTCGAAGCGGGGAAAGGCCTTATTTGCGCACAGACTGGCTAACCTAGTAAGGAGGGCTTTAAACTAGGTTCGACGGGGACAGGTGAGCAAAGCCCACAGGTAAGTGGGGAACAAGACCTGGGAGATGGGTTGGAAACAGGAGGGAGCACGGGCTATAATGGCAGAGAGGAAGGAGGGTCAGGGCGAAGCTGGGAGGCAAGATCAAACCAGTATCTTAGATGCCTTTATACAAATGCAAGAAGTATGGGTAATAAGCAGGAAGAACTGGAAGTGCTAATAAATAAATACAACTATGACATTATTGGCATTACTGAAACTTGGTGGGATAATACACACGACTGGAATGTTGGTGTGGATGGGTATAGTTTGCTCAGGAAGGATAGACAGGGGAAAAAGGGAGGAGGTGTTGCCTTATATATTAAAAATGTACACACTTGGACTGAGGTGGAGATGGACATAGGAGACGGAAGGGTGGAGAGTCCTCTGGGTTAGGCTAAAAGGGGTAAAAACACAGGTGATGTCGTGCTGGGAGTCTACTACAGGCCACCTAATCAGGCGGAAGAGGTGGATGAGGCTTTTTTCAAACAACTAACAAAATCATCCAAGCCCAAGATTTGGTGGTGATGGGGGACTTCAACTATCCAGATATATGTTGGGAAAATAACACCGCGGGGCACAGACTATCCAATAAGTTCCTGGACTGCATTGCAGACAACTTTTTATTTCAGAAAATTGAAAAAGCTACTAGGGGGGAAGTTGTTCTAGACTTGATTTTAACCAACAGGGAGGAACTTGTTGAGAATTTGAAAGTAGAAGGAAGCTTGGGTGAAAGTGATCATGAAATCATAGAATTTGCAATTCTAAGGAAGGGTAGAAAGGAGTACAGCAGAATAGAGACAATGGATTTCAGGAAGGCGGATTTTGGTAAGCTCAGAGAGCTGATAGGCAAGGTCCCATGGGAATTAAGACTGAGGGGAAAAACAACTGAGGAAAGTTGGCAGTTTTTCAAAGGGACGCTATTAAGGGCCCAGAAGCAAGTTATTCCGATGGTTAGGAAAGATAGAAAATGTGGCAAAAGACCACCTTGGCTTACCCTTGAGATCTTGCGTGACCTACAAAATAAAAGGCGTCATATAAAAAATGGAAACTAGGTCAGATCACGAAGGATGAATATAGGCAAATAACACAGGAATGCAGAGGCAAGATTAGAAAAGCAAAGGCACAAAATGAACTCAAACTAGCTATGGGAATAAAGGGAAACAAGAAGACTTTTTATCAATACATTAGAAGCAAGAGGAAGACTAAGGACAGGGTAGGCCCACTGCTCAGTGAGGAGGGGGTAACAGTAACGGGAGACTTGGAAATGGCAGAGATGCTTAATGACTTCTTTGTTTCGGTCTTCACTGAGAAGTCTGAAGGAATGTCTAGTATAGTGAATGCTTACGGGAAGAGGGTAGGTTTAGAAGAGAAAATAAGGAAAGAGCAAGTAAAAAAGCACTTAGAAAAGTTAGATGCCTGTAAGTCACCAGGGCCTGATGAAATGCATCCTAGAATACTCAAGGAGTTAATAGAGGAGGTATCTGAGCCTCTAGCTATTATCTTTGGGAAATCATGGGAGACGGGGGAGATTCCAGAAGACTGGAAGGGGGGCAAATATAGTGCCCATCTATAAAAAGGGAAATAAAAAACAACCCAGGAAACTACAGACCAGTTAGTTTAACTTCTGTGCCAGGGAAGATAATGGAGCAGGTAATCAAAGAAATCATCTGCAAACACTTGGAAGGTGGTAAGGTGATAGGGAATAGCCAGCATGGATTTGTAAAGAACAAATCGTGTCAAACTAATCTGATAACGTTCTTTGATAGGATAAGGGAGAAGCGGTGGATGTGATATACCTAGACTTTAGTAAGGCATTTGATACAGTTTCGCATGATATTCTTATAGATAAGCTAGGAAAGTACAATTAGATGGGGCTACTATAAGGTGGGTGCATAACTGGCTGGATAACCGTACTCAGAGAGTAGTTGTTAATGGCTCCCAATCCTGCTGGAAAGGTATAACAAGTGGGGTTCCGCAGGGGTCTGTGTTGGGACCGGTTCTGTTCAATATCTTCATCAACGATTTAGATGTTGGCATAGAAAGTACGCTTATTAAGTTTGCGGACGATACCAAACTGGGAGGGATTGCAACTGCTCTGGAGGACAGGGTCAAAATTCAAAATGATCTGGACAAATTGGAGAAATGGTCTGAGGTAAACAGGATGAAGTTCAATAAAGATAAATGCAAAGTGCTCCACTTAGGAAGGAACAATCAGTTTCACACATACAGATGGGAAGAGACTGTCTAGGAAGGAGTATGGCAGAAAGAGATCTAGGGGTCATAGTGGACCACAAGCTTAATATGAGTGAACAGTGTGATACTGTTGCAAAAAAAGCAAACATGATTCTGGGATGCATTAACAGGTGTGTTGTAAACAAGACACGAGAAGTCATTCTTCCGCTTTACTCTGCGCTGGTTAGGCCTCAACTGGAGTATTGTGTCCAGTTCTGGGCACCGCATTTCAAGAAAGATGTGGAGAAATTGGAGAGGGTCCAGAGAAGAGCAACAAGAATGATTAAAGGTCTTGAGAACATGACCTATGAAGGAAGGCTGAAGGAATTGGGTTTATTTAGTTTGGAAAAGAGAAGACTGAGAGGGGACCTGATATCAGTTTTCAGGTATCTAAAAGGGTGTCATCAGGAGGAGGGAGAAAACTTGTTCACCTTAGCCTCCAATGATAGAACAAGAAGCAATGGGCTTAAACTGCAGCAAGGGAGATTTAGGTTGGACATTAGGAAAAAGTTCCTAACTGTCAGGGTAGTTAAACCTGGAATAGATTGCCTAGGGAAGTTGTGGAATCTCCATCTCTGGAGATATTTAAGAGTAGGTTAGATAAATGTCTATTAGGTTGGTCTAGACAGTATTGGTCCTGCCATGAGGGCAGGGGACTGGACTCGATGACCTCTCGAGGTCCCTTCCAGTCCTAGAGTCTATGAGTCTATGAGTCTATGTATAATAATTATTTTCACAAATTGATGCTGGTAATAATTTTTTTAAAAATCAGTGTGTGTGTTAGTGTCCAAGATTTCTTTATAATGGTCTTGTGTTTTATGTTAACATTATTTTAACAAAAACTTGTCTGTGGCTTTTTTTAGTTCTGAGAAACAATTTATTTCCTAAAAATTGTAAGTCAGATAGATTTAAATGTATAGCAAAGTGAGGTATTTCTATGAAAGTGCTCTATCTCTATGTAAACTGATCTAGGTATTTACAATATTCCAATCAACATAGTATCCAAGCATGAATCTGAGTCAGTTACTAAATACAAAGAGATATGGGGAATGGGATGGAGGTGTCTAAACTTAGGCTACTTAAGTCTACATTTAGGCATGTAAATAGTTTGAGTTTCATCAGCAGTGAGCATGTAGTAGCTTTCATGAATTCACTGGGAGTTGCTTGTTACTGAGCACTTTTGAAAATTCACTTATTCGGGTACCTAAATTTGGCCTAAATTCTGATTTTTTGAAAAATCCTGGTTCAAAGTATTTATAAGAACCAACTGATGTCTGAAATCTCCATATTAAAGGGGGAAATATTTTGTTTGAATCTAATTCAAGATAGCTAGAAAATCTGTTTTCAGTCTTTACAACAGCTTGCAGTTCATCTCTGTATGAAAATAATCTCTCTCTCACATTGATATTAATTTCAAAATGCTCCTGAGTGCTGTTAAAACAGCCTGAGCAAAACTCTGCCAGATTTCCTTGCCAGAAGACCATAAAATATATTAGAGGATTTGAATTGCTTCACAATGCTGGACTATTGGTCTGAGAGCATACTGTTTAAAAAAGATTTTATTTAATTTAAGGTGCTGAGGAACTGTTTAGCATGGAATAAGTCAAAGCAACAGAGAAAGGGAAGATTTAGAATGGACATGAGAAAAAAGCATGCCATCAATAAGGTCAGAATGTGAAAAAATCTTCCAAGGGAAGAAGGTGGAATCCTAGTCACTGGAACTATTCAGATACAAGCTGCACAAGGGGAGTGGGAATGTTCTCTAGGGAAAAAACAAGATTGGATCATCTATTAGATCTTTTTGACACTTAGTTTTATCAGACTATAGTGATGCAGGTTCCAGGTTTTTTTTGTTTTTTTTTACCTGCACATCTCTATGCATCTACTTGCACTGGTAAAGTAATCAGTTATATAATCACAATTCACATATGCTCTGGGCTTTCTCTCTAGAATGTCATCCCTCAGCCTCACCTTGCCTGTCCAGCTATTGGCCCATCTTATTTCTCCCCTTCACGTCTAAACTCTCTGAATCTGCAATTTGCCGCCTTTGCCTTGTGTACCTCTCCTTTAACTTGCTCCTGGATTTTCTTCTCAAGGTTTTTGATGACCTCTTCCTAGTCAAATAACATATCCTTTATTTCAACCTCCGCTTTGACCTCCCTGACATCCACAATATCTCCTCAACAGTCCATATAGAACACATCTACAAAGATAATCTCCCTTACTCATTGTTCTGATCATGTCACCTTCCTCTCGAATTCTCTCTGGAATTTCTCTTTGAATCCATCTCCACCTCCTCAGCAACTCTTATCCTTGTGCTGCAAGACTGCTTAGACTATCTTCTCCTGAGCCCTTTTCACACTCTCCCGCCACCTCCTCACCTCATGATGTCACCCTTTGACAAACTGTTTGTCCATTTCTCCAACAATAACTCTATGCTTTCTTTCATGCTACTCTTGATGCATGGAATGCCTCTCCTGAGCTAGTCTGCAAGGCCACTATCCTCTGAGAATTAAAATCACTCCTGAAGAATTTTTTCTTGTGTTGACTAATAATTGCAAGCGTGAGACACAACTAGAGATTGCTCCTAAAGATCTAGACATCTAATAAGAATACATTTAAAAAGCTTTATTAAGATGTAACCAATTATAACCCTGATGACTGGCTATATAGTCCACCCATTGCCTCTGCCATTTTTGTCTGCCTGGATTTAGATTGTAATGTCTTCAAGACAGCACCTATTCCATCTTCCATGATTGTTCAGTACCTACCACACTGTGGGCACAACTGGAAACAAACAAGTAACAAAAAAATAGAAAAACAAAGAGAAATGTAATATTCGGAAAATATCTGAAAAACAACAAGTCATAAAGAGTTAGATCTTCCGTGGCTGTAATTTGGTATCACTAAGTCAGTGGAGCCAATTTACATCAACTGAAGATTTGGCACAAGTGTTCTATGTTATTAAACCAAAAAATCAAACATACTTGTTAGCATCAGGTTCAATCTCAGCAATATCTCAAGAACTATTCATGTTCAAATGTTCTCCTAAGCTACTTTGCCCTTGGTTAGTTCAGAATGTCAGATTCTCTTTTCTTTTTGGACCTATAAAAGTAAATTTGACCCTCTTCATGCCCCCCACTCCCTGCCCAATATGTCACTCTAGTAAGAAATTTCTGAGACTTTTAAAGATGTTACTCTCTTACCTCCTTCTTTGGAACAAAGGTTGACCAGATTGTGAACTGTGTCCATCAATTCCAGCTGTTGTTTCTGCAGGACACTGTTGTTATTAGTTGCCTTGTTTAACTGCTTCTCTAGCTCCTGGATTATGTAGCTTTGGCGTGAGACTAAGCCTTGAAGGTTCTCTTTTTCTTCCTTCAAAGTATCCAACTCTTCTTTATGCCTTTCTTCCATTTCTAATATTTTATGCTCAAGTAAACTTAAAAAAAACAAATAGCAGACATTAATTCATTTTAATATACATTGATACAGAAACTGGTGTCTATTTTATCATTTGGTTGTATGCAGAGTTCAGCGCATGGATTACTCATGCTTACAAAAGGCAATAAACTCACAGCCATAACTTCACTTTAAAAGGTTAGCCAAAGGGTTGGTATATTCTATCTAGCACCTAAACATAATTGACATCTAGGATCTTGCTTTCTAAACAGTATGTTAAACGTGATTGCATTCCTAATGTGTACACCCACCTTAGGGAACTGCATGCACAAGTGGTCGGTTATGTACCTAGCTGGCAATTTCTGCATGTAGTTATCCACTTTAGGCATATAGTTAAGTATCCAAATTAGGCATGCAGTTCCAACTATATTTTTTGCATGTGCAAAGAAGTTGGAGAGTCAGGAGAGGGAGAAAAGATGAACAGGGCATGGAAGTTGTTGGTGGAGTGGATGGTGCAATGTGATAAGAGATGGGATCAGGGAGGTAGGCTGGAGCAGAATTGTGTAGACCTGTGAGCACAAAAAGATAAAAACTTGGGAACAATGGGGAACCAGCCAAGGGTTATGGTGCCAATACTAAAAAAATCTAAACAATAGTCTATCCAATTCAGGAAAGCATTTTGAAAGAATATAAGAGAAACACAGAATAATTCCCAGACTACTTGCATCTATTTTTATCATAATCCTCCCATAAGCTTTGGCTTATTAGCAATGCATTACATTTTCAGAGCAGGAGGCTCCTAAATTGCAATCTAAGGCCTTGATCCTACAAAGACTTATGCAAGCCTTGTTAGGACCAGTGCCTAAAACTGTAACTTTGTTCCTTCATGTCACTGTCTTATGTTTTCCTCTCACTCATTACTCCTGTGAACTCTTCTAATTGCTTCACGTGAGACTTCATATGCTAAATATTGGGAGAAACAAAGAAATGTAGCCTGCAGTCGGTCTGATATGAAAGACACTCTGTCTCTCAGATTCTATTATTTATTAATAATTAAATGGAAAATTAAAGTTACAGCTGACAAATTTACACACCTTTGTAGTGAAGAAAATGATGCTGAAAATGTACTGAAAAAGAGATAGTTTAACTGAAGTTTGTCTAGGCGTGCTAACAAAATATAGACATCTTATATAACCTTGGAATAATCAATCTAGTGCAAATAACTTCCAGATCATTAGAATGTAATGCATTATAGGACAACTTTGGTTAAAAATAATCCAATAATCAATTCAGTAGTTCGTATAAACTTTTGTATAATTTTAATAAAATGTTGTTTGATGTGATAATCGTGATTCTCAACTTGTAGGGTCCTGGGAGATTTTAAGTGGCTAGTGAAGATGGGAAAGGAAAATTAGCACAGGTAAGCGGTACTCACTTCCATATCACAAATGAGATTCTTTTCCAAAAAGTTAAATCAGGAAGCTGGACTCTTAATGTGGGATCCCTATTTTGTCAAAATCCCTCATAAGTAACTTTCCTTGAACATCGAAAAAATGAAGATGATGACTCATATGGTATCTCAGAGGACTTCTGAATACTCATCATTTATATGTTCTCAGCCAGGAAAATCTTGAGTACAACTGTAGAAAAATAACTGACTTGCTTTCATCAAATTTTATGGCTAATTTTAGAATAAATATATGCAAACTCTTTCCCCCTCCTTGTACTCCTTCTTCTCCTGCCCCTTCCCCATGTTCGTTTTATAAAGATCAAAAGGAGTTATGGATGCAACAGGACAGCTAGGATATATGTACCCACCATCCTATAGTCTTGTCAGTGCCAACACTTTGGCATTATTGTTGGAGCTCAGCAAATCAAGGTTTTTATTAATATTAGATAAAGAAATGAAAACCTCTCATCTCCTGAACTTTTGATCAGTGACTTTACTGCATATGCCAAAGGAGGTGTTTCTCATATCATGAACCCACCATTGGTCTCAAACTTGCCAATAGGCCACTGCCTATCCAAGTTAGTCCTAGATTTTATTGATTTTCTCTTTCCCCGCAGCTTGATTTTTACTGCTGGGTAATAGATCAGTGGCAAAATGCCTATTTTATTTCAGGTCATTTAAACTAACGGAGAAATGTAATAAAATCCTTCTGGAGTTGTTTCTATTAAATATCATGGAGTCTTAATGTGAGCTGTTACAAATGATAACAGTGTAAAGACTAAACTCAGACCTGGATTTGCTGTACACACTAGAGTAATAAAAAGCTTAAAAACAAAACAAAACAAACCCCTAAGTAAAACCAATAGCAAATCTCTTTTTCCCAAATGTTATGAATTTTGGACTTAACAGGACACTCAAGGAAATATATCGTGCGAGCTTGCCCCATTCTTTTCTGTGAAAGCCAGGCAGAGCAACATAAGCAGAGTACCACTTTCTTGGCATCATCCTTGGCCCCAGCTGGAAGGGAGAAGATGACTGAGACTCAAAGCTCTTTAATCTCATTGACAAATATATAAAAAGATACAATATACTGGACGCTGGAGCTAGAAATATTCAAAATGAAAACAATGTGCACATTTTTAACCATGAAGGTAATACACTATTTTAATACATTGCCAAAGGATGTGGTTAATCCTCCATCACTAGAAGTTAATCAACACTGAATATAGGCCTAAAAGATGGATGTTCTAGCTCAGCTACAACTTATTCAGGAATCACTTGGTGATATTATATGTCTCATGTTATATATTAAGTCTGACTGGATGATCTTAAAGGTCTCTTCTAGCCAGAGCTCGTCAAAAATTTTAAGACTGAAGAGTTTTGTCAGAAAATGATGATGTAAGAAAACATTTGGCAGGACCTGTAAATTCCATCAAAATCTTCATGGACAATTATCAAAATGGTTCATTTCAATAAGGCCGAAATGTTTCATTTTGACTTTCTCATTTCAACTTTTACAGTATATTATGTTATACTTTGTAATAATGTAGCTAGTTTGAAAAGGAGAATCGTGCACCCTGTCTGGAACGCATGTCTGTTAGGGCCATGCTGTGCTGGACAGGGGAGTAGCTGGTAGCATTCTTGAGGTTGCTAGGTTGGAATTTTTCTGGGCTGCTGAAGGGTAAGGGAAGACTAGATGCTCTCTAAATTCCCTTCAGGCCACCCAAGCAGTATAGGACAGAATGTAGTTCTTACCATACAACATTTTACATCTGTGTCCATGTCTTAATGTTTTCATAGAAAAGAAAGGTTGACTACCACAACATGGATTGCTGCATTGTTTGTTTCTTATCATATGTTTCTTAACATAACAGTAAATGAATCCATGGTGATGACAGTTCACTGTGTCTTGTTTATAGTAACATTGCCCATGTCAGGCAAGGAAGAATAAGATGACAACGCATAGCGCTTCCCTGTTTGGAGTCTATGGAGAGAGGCAGCTTGCAGATGTTTTACTGCTTTAGCAATAACACATCTTTATATTTATGAGTATAGTGTCAACAACATGTGCTGCAAAGATGGGATGACAAAGTGGCTGATTACTTTATGCTTTGCTATGTAGATTAAAATAGTATTATATACTACAAAACTAAGTAATGTGTATGTAGTGACCTGTAGCTCTGCAGTGCTTTTCCCCCTAGATATAAAGACCTCAAAGATATGAAGGACAAGAATATGCTCTAATGACAGGTGAACTCCCTGTGACAAATTCACCAATGATGTAAACTCACTGAATTCAGTTCAGTTTTGTTAAGAACCAGTGAGAACCATCTCTCAAAACTTGAAATGAGCAAAACTCAAAACTTTAGTTAGTTTGGAGGCTTCTGAATTGACTAGTCTGAAAAGACAGAATTACCTAAATGGCATGAGAAAGGTTGCTGTCATGACCTTTCACTCCAGTGGGGCCAGAGTTTCACCATGATGTTTACAGCAAGGAAGTTCTAGAAATCGCTTGCAAAAATCCTTTTTGAGGGTTTTTCAGTCTGGTGTTGAGCCCAAACAATTTCAAAGAAATTCAGATAATTTTAAAGGTTTATTAGAACCAACCTCACTCCACAAACCTTCAAAAGTTCATTCACCATTAATAGGTTACTTTTATAGAAGCTCTGTGAACAAAGAGTTTACCAAGTTTTCAATCATCACTGTATTTTAAAGGGCTACTAACAAGAATGTTGTGGTTAAAATGAAACCAGTATCAATTATTTATTATTGGTTAAGTAAAGGCCTTGTGCTCTGCAAGACAAAAAGGGAAAATAGTCTTTGTACTAATGGACTTTACCATCCGAATGATTTATAATTGTCTATTGGAGTAATTATGCAGTACTACTTCTCGATAATGCTTTCAGTCAAAATGCCATAGCTGTGACTTGAATGACTCTGTGCTCTTTTTTTGTGAGTAGACAGAGACTATGACTTTCCTGTACATTTTTAAACCCTGTCTACTCATTAGAATGGAATAGTCTAGGGAAGTACAGCTAGTGCACAACACTGATAAAAATAAATCACTGTTGACTGTAAGGTTACCCTGTGAGCAAGTTGATTTTTTTTTACATATTGCAGTCTACAGCTTGGAGCTCAAATAATCTTTCTGGTATCAGAATAGTAGGGTAAAGAAAAGGATGTTATTGTTATAGTAGGTTACATATTGGGCCTGACCATGTTGACGGGACTCTTTAGAGTTGTTAATTACAATACAGAAGAAAGCCAATTTCAATTTGCCTTACATTTTAAGCATACTTCTGTATTTTGTCTAGTCTACTGGTATTAGTGTAGCCAGTAATCTATTTTCTACCATACAAATGATGTGTTAAATTTGTCAGGATGTAAGCCAGCAAGATAGCTCAGCATGACTGCACCGTGTATAACATTATTCATAAACCTTCCTGATAATGCTAGAGAGGTTAGCAGGCCAGTACAGAAGCCAATGTACTGTACTTCCAGTGAAGGCTAATGTCATTTTGAAAGGTGATGAAGTAGAATATGGAGACAGCACTCTTGAAACTCTCCTGGAAAGAAGGAAAGCTTGATTTAGGCAAACTGCATTGCAAGGTACACAGTTTTTTCATTAATCCAATCCAGACCATAGCACTTTAAAGGGGATTTTTACTTATATTTTGAGGTGCCTCCGTTTAGATGTGTTTGGGAACAGGGTATGGATCAAGTCAGGGAGATGGGAATCCTCTTGCAGCAAAAGTTATCTTAACCACTTACATTAAAAGTAATCTTTAAAAAGTCTGGACATTTTAACCATAGACAGTATGATTTACTTTGCCTTTGATCTATTCAACAGGTAAAGATAAGGATTATCATTGTACTAAGACAAGTCTGGCCAAATATATAATCAGAGAGAGAGAGGGAAAGAGAGAAATTGGATTTAAATCCTGTGTTCCTCCAGCTGTGAGAGGTTAGGAAGAAGTTTCCCCTGTGGGACAGATTATTCTATAGTGGTCCACTACAAGCTTTCTTGAAACTTCCTGTCTAGTATCAAGCACTGGACATTGCCAGTGAAGTAGATGGAGCACTGGCCTGGTCTGGTATTACATATATTCCCATATTTCTTTAAATCCAGTAAAATGCTGGGGCCTGATTCTCCACTTCATTTCATCTGTTGAAGTCAATGGAATTACAATAAGGTATAGGAAGTAAAGCTAGTAGAATGGGGTAGAAGAATCAAGGTCTTTACTGAAACCAAAATATGTGACTAAAACTCCACTCAGTGGTACCGTGTTTCTCATTACTTCTGGAACATAAGAGTAGAAGGAGTGTGCAAGAAAAGAATTCCTGGAGAAATGATCATAATCTTCCCTGTATATGGTATGACTGTTCTTGTGCTGAATCTGCTAACAGTTGCTCTGTCTGCTGAAACACACTTCACTTGTCTTACCTATTCCTGTGTAATGCCTAGACTGGCAAGTCTACCATGTTTAAACTAATTTCTCTGATTCTCCTTTTTCATTTCTCTGATTCTCCCCTTACGGTAGCATACTAAATGAGATAGCAGGCAATCAGTTATGGGCATCAGTGACCCTGCATCCCCCTCAAAAATGTTTAAAGTGAAGGCACTGAAAGCAAGGAACATTCTCAAAATGTAAATCATTATTTAAAAATGCCTTGTGGAAGAATAAGTTGCACTGATGTAAACAATCATTTATATTTACAGTTACTGGGAAACCACAATATTATGGGCTTGTCTATACAATGAGTCAGTGCGTGGAAGCCAGTGTGCTGTAGATTCACACCCTGGCTTGCTGTGTACTAAATCACCACGTAGACAAGCCTTCAGTTACTGCATTTCACAGGATCATCCAATATGTACTATAAGACTGAGGGACAAATTGCAGCAGGTGCTGCATATGTACATAGTAAGAGACTCACCCTATTTAAAAGAGCTTAGAATCTAAACACACAAGATAGATAAAGGAAGGAGAAGTTACTTTCAGTGACTGGAGTTCTTGGAGATATTTATTGCTATAGGTACTCCACTTCTAGGTTTGCCAATTTTGGTTGGATGTATTCCTGGAGTTTTCATCACAAGACATAATCTTTAATTAAAGATTAATCTTCAATTCCTGGAGACTCCAGGGCAATCCTGGAGGGTTGGCAATCCTATCCACTTCAGGCATGCATTCACTCCATGCACCTTTGATCAGACATTTTTGGTTTCAGTGCCAATTTGTTTTGCTAATATGCTCTTAACACTTTTGTACCATACCAAAGGTATATAGAGCAGCATGGATGAACTTTCCCCATTTCCTTATCTACTGTAAAATCCCATGACCCACTACTCCGAGGCAGAGGGGAAGGAGGACTAGTAGTGGATCACACACAGGGACAAACATCTTGAAAAATTCCAGTTACTGTACTAGGTAAGTAAACTCTCTGTAACATTACCCAGGGTATAATCTGGACTGTTGAACAGCTGTGTCCCCTCAGTTCTCCAACCTGGAGTGCTTTTACACTGCTTTGCTGTGAGAGCACCCACTCCTGATCTGCTCCACACACAACCTCTAGCATGTAAATTACTCCCAGCTGAGTTACATGAATGCTGTAGTCAGACACTCCTGAATTATATTGCAGAGTGACACCAAAAAATTCCAAGTCACAGACTTGTCACCAGAAATGTAAATCTTCCACTGCACGGCTCTTTTCTTTTGGACAATACAAGCTCATAGAAAGTCTGTCATTTCATTAATAAGAGATGATATGCACAGATCCTGATATCTCAAATGTGGGTTCCCAAACACTTGAATTCAAACACACTGGTTTAGATAAAATATTTAACAAGTTTATTAACTACAAAAAGATAGATTTTAAGTGATTACAGTTAATGAGGCACAAAAGTCAGAATTGGTGACAAAGAAAATAAAAGGTAAAACACAGCTAACATCTAACAACAAGCAAAGTGAATTCAAAGTGAAATGTCTTTCTCACCACTTGGTTCTGCAGTCTCGCTGGTTGGAATCCTTTCAGACAAGACTGTCTCTTTGCCTTTAATGTGCTGTGGCTGTTGTGAGCATAGAGAAAGGTAGGAGTGTTTTGGGGCCTCCCTTCCCATTTCTTATTATTCTCTTTTTCCTTTGAAGATCATTCTCAGCTGGGATTCAGGAGAGAGGGGAGATGGGAAACTGCATCTATTTTCTTTGCCAATATGTAAATTTCTTGGTCACATCTTTCTTCCTGCCAGAGAATGGCCACTTAACCAAGTGATAGTCCATTTGATTTTGTTGACGTCTGGCTGAGGTGTTGGCTAGCCTTTTGTCTCTAGGAAACTGGTCTGAAGCTGTTTCTCCAGACTTGGAACATGTCTTATACAGCAGAATTTTATAACTTTATATACAAAGTTACCACACATCTTTTACCAGGACAATAATGTTCAGCAGATTCTGAGTTTTCAAATTATACCTCACAAGGCATACTTTATACAAAAAGTGTCATAGGATTGCAAAAAGGGTGAACATAGGTGTCACACTCTCCTTTTTTGCCCCCTTTTTTATGCAAGGCCCCTATAGGTGCTCCACTTCAAGTGATTCATGAGCAGTACTCTCTGAAGGAGATAAGAGCTTTGAAGCCAGATCTAAGAGTGACAACAGAGCTGCAGTACTAAAAGTAGCATCTGCTAGAAGCATACACTAAAACAATAGTGTTTGGGAAGATGTGAAAGGAAGCCCAAATGGCACTTCTGCAAATTTCTGCAGTTGGTATGTCTTTTAGCAGTGCCATGAATGTAGACTGACATCCTGTAGAATGGGCTATTACTGTAGGAGGGTGCTGAACATTAACAGTCTAATCCCAAATCCCATTTTGATAATCTTTAGATGGAAAGTGTGGATCCTTTAGTTCTGCCCACAAAAGCAACAGTGTCGGAGACTTTCTAATTGGTTTGGTTCTGTCCAAATAGATGGCTAATGCCCTTCTAACATCTCAGGTATGGAGGGTGGCTTCCTCCTTGTTCTGATGTGGGTTAGGGAAGAAAACTGGAATTTAGATGACCTTATTGATATGAAATTCTGAGGATATTTTAGGTACAAACTTGGGATGTAGCTAAAGGAAATCTTTCTACTTGTAGAAACCCATGAAGGGGGGATCTGTCATTAATGAACCTGGTTCTCCAATTCATTGGGCAGAGGTGACAGCCACTAAAAAGGCCATCTTCATAGACAAGTGTAGATAGGAGCACTCGGCTAGCGGCTCAAAGGTTGGTGTCATCAAACAATTGTGGATCAAATTTAAATCCCACATTGGAGTGGGCTTTCTATGTGTGGGAAAAGGTTAATCAATCCTTTGATAAACCTCGAAGTCTTGGAGAGGGCAAATGCTGAAAACTTCTCCACAGGAGAATGGAAGACTATGATAGCCACTAAATGAACCCTAACGCAATTTAGAGGAAGTCTGGGCTTCTTCAGATTCAACAGTTAATCTAGATGATCTCAGAGGGAAGAATAGACAGGAAAGACTTGTTGTTGTATACACCAATGACAAAATCTCCCATTTTTGCAGATAAGCCTTTGTGGTGGAATTCTTTCTGCTGTTTAACAAAACCCATGGTACGTCTGTGGAACAGGAAACTTCTATCCCAGAGAACCATTAGGAAAACAAACCCTGAGCTGCAGAATGTTCAAGTCAGGCTAGAGAACCCTACCTGAGTCCTGAGTTAACAAGTAGGGAATAATTGGAAGTTGTAATGCTGGGCAAGAAGTGAGATGAACCAAGCCAAGTGTTGATTCAGAGCTGTTTGACAGTACCAAGCCTGAGGTTCCATGACAGCAATCCTGAACTCATGGGTGAGTAGCGCTTGCAACCAAAGAGATCTAGACATTTTGTCCTTATCATGATGTTGCTTTAGAATGATGTTGCCTGCCACACTTCTTGATTGCATCAGCAACCAAAAAGTTTGATTTTTTTATTTACACACCCTCCACTAGAGTTTTTAGCTGGAACATAAGAGCTTTTGGTTGTCTCTTTTACATGGTGGCTGAGGTTTACCAGATAGCTTTGGCAGGTTCAAGCACAGCTTTGTTCATACATATCGCCACTCTTCCTGAATCTTCTCTAAAAGGATATGAAGTGATTTGGTTATCCTTTTCATAAGCTTCTGAAATTGTATAAAAATCATCTGCATAAGAACTGAGGGAGGGGGCATCACAGTCTCATCTGGTAAGGATAAGGAGATATGAGTCTGTGGTGTTACTTCTTTATCAGCTCTCTCCTCTTGTCCTTTGAAAGACTCCTCTTGGTTTGAGACTGTTGATGAATAGGTGTAGCAGGAGACTGTTTCCTGTCTTGATCCCCATATGTAGTTGGGAGCTCTACAAAACTGTTGTCGATAAGCACCCTATGGGTCCCAGTATGGCCACTGAAAGGTCCATAAGGAAGGAGAGGGAGCAACCAGTGTTGCTCACACCAGGACAGATAATCAGGAACATGAGTCTGTCTGGGTCTAGAAGTCTCTCTCAGAAAAAATTTCTGAAGAGATGGCTCTAGGCTGATAACAAGGTGATCACTGTACTGAAATCTGAGAGTTGAAGCAATGTCCTCAGCATTGTCCCAGGAGGAAGGAGACAGAGCTGGTGTTGATTGTTCCTTTTTGACAGTACTGGTGAGATAGAAAGTACCAGAGAATGGTATGGTTTAATGACCTAGAAGGTTCTGGTACCAATAGATTTTTTCTAGATCTACTCTTGAACTCTGAACACATTTTGCACTTAGATGGGATTGTATATCTCCTAAACAATGGATACAATAAGAATGAGTGTCACTGACTAGACTAGGTTCCCAGGAAAGGAGGCAGCATTTGAATCCAAAGTTCCCAGGCATATTCCGGGGAAACAACTCCTGAGAGGAGGACCCGTCACACAAATGATGACATTGGGGGGGTGGGGCAGGGTTGTCTAACGAAATAAAAACCCCTTGAAAAAATAAAATGAAGAATATTAAAACTAAAACTAGAACTACAGTAGGCTAAAACCAAAACAAATAGTAGAAGTAAGCTATGCATGGAGAAATCTAGAAACAGGCACTATAATATACTCTTTTCAGGCCAAGGTGGTCAAGAAAGAACTGAAGGAGGTTTATTTGTGCTGATCTATGTTCCATTGCTAAGGGCCATGAGGGTATCAAGGTACATGTGCAGAGCAAATGGGCATGGCCACTGAAAATTCCTGATCAAAGGTGCACAGGTCATATAGGCACCTGAAGTGGAACACCCATTGGGACATTACTTGAAAAAGTTGTATTATATCCATTTTATTGATGAGAAACGGAGGCACAGAAAAATTAAGAGGGATTAATCATGTACTTAAATAGAAACTTGTGCATAAGTGATTGCAGGATCAGGACCTAAATGACTTGTCCAGTGTCACACAGGTGACAGAACTAGAAATTTAACCCAGCTCTCCTGAGTCCCAATCCAGCGCCTTATCTACATAGAGCCATAAGAATGATTAGAGGACTGGAAAACCTGCTGTATAGTGATAGACTCAAGGAACTCAATCTGTTTAGGATAACAAATAGAAGGTTAAAAGGTGACTTGATCAGAGTCTATAAGTACCTACCTAAGGAACAGAAATTTAATATGGGCTCCTCACTTTAGTAGACTGGAAGTTGAAGCTAGACAAATTCAGACTGGAAATAGGGCACACATTTTTAACAGTGGAAGTAATTAACTATTGGAACAATTTAGCCAGTGTTGCGGTGGACTCGCTGTCCCTGGCAATTTTTAAATCAAGATTGGATGTTTTTCTAAAAGATCTGCTGTAGTTCAAACAGGAATTAATTCAGGGCAGTTCTTTGGTCTCTGTTATACAGACTGGATGAGCACAGTGGCTTTTCTGGCTTTAGAATCTATGAACCACAACACCATCCTTCCTTTCAGCTAATAAAAGACTCGGTGATAGAACCCAGAAGTCCTCACTCCAGGTCCCTGCTTTAATCACTAGACCACATTCCTTCCTATTTTTCTGTTTGCCCCATACAGCAATGTTTCTAAAGGGAGACAATACAATTTAAATGTTGCTTTTCAACACATTCTTTATTTCCATATACAAACTCAGACTATTTCATCATGTCACAGACCATTTCATCATGAATGTCTGTGTAGCCACCCAAAGGTCAAGTCAAGTCAAGTTTATTTACTGCCACACATGCCTTGCACCCTGACACATTGTTAAGATACATAAATAAAGAAAGAACATTAAATACACAAGACATCACATAAATGACTCCGTCTCTTGCACATTCTAAATAAATACTTGGAACTAAGCAGATAATGGCAATACAATTATTTGTTCAGTCAGTCAAAAGTGAAATTAAAACATACATATTTCCAATTTTATAAACCTAGGAAATTCATTTAATCAGTCCTCAATTCAATTCAACTTCTTTTAATTGAAAAAATTATGTATAAATAATTATTAGATTAGATAAATTGCCAACATTGAAAACAAATACTATTGACAATGAATTATTTGAGCATTTCTGCAAAGGCATCAAAATTAGCAATCATTTCTTTATTGTAATGCACTCTTGGGCATTTTTTCCTTTCTCCACCATCATCAGTTTCCATTTCTTCTGTCCTCCAATAGTTTGTTGCTATTGCTCATTATGTGATCCATCTGATTTCATAGATTCATAGATTTTAAGGCTGGAAGGGACCATTGTGATAATCTAATCTGAACTCATGTATTACCCAGATCATAGGACTTCCCTGAATTAAGCCTGCTTCAAGTCCAATAGTTGTGGTTGAACTTCAGCATATCTACTAGACAAACATCCAGTCCTGATTTAAAGATTTTCAGTAACACAGAATTCACCACAATCCTTGGTAAATTGTCCCAATGGTTAATACTCCTGACTGTTAAAAATTTGCACTGTATTTCTAATCTGAATTTGTGTAGCTTCAGCTTTCAGCCATTGGATCTTGTTATACCTTGTGTTCTTATGTTCTTATGTTAAGTTCTTTGTCTGTTAGATTAAAGAGCCCTCATTTCTGTTCCCCTTGTAGGTACTTGCAGACTGTGATTAAGTCACCCCTTAAGATAAACTAAAGAAATTGAGATCCTGGAGTGTCTCAAAATATGGAATTTTTCCAATCCTTTAATCATTCTTGTGGCGCTACTCCAGTTTTCAGCCTCCTTCTTGAATTGTGGACATCAAAAATGGACACAGTATTTCAACAGTGGCTGCGCCAGTGTCAAATACAGAGATATAACAACCTCCACACTGCTAGTGTATATTCCTCTGTTTGTTTATACAAGGATTGCTTAGTTCTTTTGACCACAGCATCTCACTGGAAGCTCATGTTCAGCTGATTATATTCGAGGACTGCCAAGTCTTTTTCAGAGTCACTTTTTCCCAGAGAGAGTCTCCCATCCAGTAAATATGCCTGTATTCTTTGCTCCTAAATGTACAACCTGACATTTGGCAGCATCAAAACACATATTGTTTCATTATGCCCATCTTACCTATCTACCAGATCACTCTGTTTCAGTGACCTCCTTTAATACTTTATTAATTGAGTCCCATATTAGCTGTTCCATTATTTTGCCCAAGATCGATGTCAAGGTGATGGGCCTATAAGTTACCCTGGTCATCCTACTTACCCTTTTAAAGTATTGGCATAACATTAGATTTCTTCCAGTCCTCTGGAACTTCTGTGGTGTTCCCAGACTTATTGAAAATCAAAATTAATAGTCCAGAGAGCTCCATGGCCAACTTTTAAAAACTCTTGGATGCAAGTTATCTGCTGATTTAAAAATTTCTAATTTGAATAGCTACTATTTAAAACCATTCTTAGCTACTATTGAAATGGTAAGTATTTAATCATCATCATCATCATCATCATCATCTCTTTTTTTCCAAAAAGATAGCAGAACTATTTATTGAACACTTCTATTTTTTTATGCATTATTATGGACAATTCTACCATTTCCATCTAGTAATGGACCTTTTGTTCCTGACATCCTTTAAAAACTTCTTGCTATCAATTTAGATTTTAGCCTCTTTGGGGCAGGAATCTTTTATTTTATTTTTCTGTGAAATGTTACTCATGCCTCTGATGCCAAACACATAGTAAATTCTAACCCTGTTGTGACATCACTGCACAAACCTGAGTTCATTTTTGGCTACATGAATCCAGATGGCTGCTATGATGTGGAGTGCTTTTTGCGTGTAACCCCAACGTTATTTTATTCTTTCACCCCCAAATTTGGAGGACTAGCTACTGTCTCCTTATTGCTTTATAGCGCTAAAGAGAGGGCAACATTCTCCTCAGCTGCTGGAGTACAGTCAGATCTCCAACGTACATCCTTCAGTCATTCCATATGTAGTGTCCCATTGCTGTAAGTAGGAGTTCTGCATACAGAACAAGTACTAACTATATTAGAGTGCAACACTAAGGATTGAAGAGAAAAATTTATCCCATAACATGGTAGTTTTTCCACTTCAATATTCTAAATATACTTTGGAAGACTTCTCTTTTTCTTATGACTTTTCACCCAGATATGTATATTTACGTGTCTGAAAACTTAAGGGACTACCATACCTTAGAAGCATATAGTATTGGTTTTGCTGATTTGCTGATATTTCCTTATGCTTCCCATATCCATCAGTCTAGATTTTACTTAGACTTTCCATCTACATCTTTTTGTTTATTCAAGGCTCAGAACAACCATTTGCCCCAGCAGTTTAAAGTAGTAGAAATGGAGAGTATTTGTGGTAAACAGAGAAAGCACTTAAGGGGTTAACAATTTTCTCTCACCTGTTTTTCTCATGAATTTTCAGTATTTCATGTGTCTGCTGCAGAAGTTGTTTTTCTAGCTTGTAAGTCGATAATGAATTCTCCAGCAGCTGAATTTCAAGACGGGATGTTTGATTTAGTACCTTAAGGATAAATAAAAGCATTAAAACTTGCAGTGTTCTAGTATTACCATTCTGAAGACTTGAACACTGAGTTACATATTTATTCTACTTTATGTCAGCTTGCATGAGGATTAATTGAAAAAGTCAGTTAAGGTTTTAAAATATGTTTTATATATGGGGCCAGAGCCTGACCTGGTGTAAATTGAAATCAGTGGAGCTATGCTGGTAAACACAGGCTGAAGTTCTGGCCCCATATTTGTTGCAGAATAATAATATGCCATTAAAAGGAGGGAAACTGTATACAAAACCTCAGACTAAATGTATACAACACATGAATAGATTATAAGAGTACTTGGAAAGGATTTGAACACATGCCAAACTGTTGCATATGATATTTTATAACTAGAGCTTATATGACAGCATTCTTTCAAGATTTCTCTTTTGCAGTGTTGCATGCCCTCAGTATTTGCTTACATCAGGGGTGGGCAAACTACAACCCGCGGGCCACATCCAGCCTGTTAGACATCTTAATCCAGTCCTTGTGCTCCCACTGGAAAGTGTGGTTCGGGGCTTGCATCGCTACGGTACTGCAGCTGGGAAGAGGGGACAGGGGCTTGCCCTGCTCCACTCAGCTCCCAGAAGCAGTGGTATGTCCCCTCTCCAGCTTCTATGCATAGGGGCAGCCAGGGGGCTCCGCACTCTGCTCCAGCTTCAAGTGCCACCCCTGCAGCTCCCATTGGCTGGGAACTGTGTCCAGTAGGAGCTGTAGGGGTGGTGCTTGCTAATAGGGCAGCATGCAGAGTCGTCTGGCTGCGCCTCCGCATAGGAGCCGGAGAGGGGACATGCCACTGCTTTCAGGAGCTTCTTGAGGTAAACGCCGCCCGTAGCCTGCACCCCTGATTCTCTCCCACACCACAATCCCCTACCCCAACCCTGATTCCCTCTCCTGCCCTCCAAATCCCTTGGTCCTAGCCGGAGCACCCTCTTACACCCCAAATCCCTCATCCCTGGCCCCACCACCTCAGAGCCCACATTCCCCACTCCCCCCGCATCCCAACACCTTGCCTCATCCATGATCATGATCCCCCTCTCACCCTCCAAAACCCTCAGTCCCAGACTGGAGCATACTTCTACACCCCAAATCCCTCTTCCCTGCCCCCCCTTGAGCCCATACCCCCAGCTGGAGCCTTCACCTCTCTCCTCCCCACCCCACATCGCAATCCCCTTGTCCCATCCCTGATCCCCCTCCTGCGCTCCAAAACCCTCAGTCTCAGACCGGAGCACCCTCCTGCACCCCAAATCCTTCATCCCTAACCCCACCCCAAAGCCCTCAGCCCCAATCAGAGCCCTCACCCCCTCCTGCATCCCAACCCCAATTCTGTGAGCATTCATGGCCCACCATACAATTTCCATGCCCAGATGCGGTCCTTGGGCCAAAAAGTTTGCCCACCCCTGGCTTACGTCAACTCCATTGCATTGTTACGCAGATTGTGTAAAAGATACAAGCTCTGATCCTGCAAGTTGTTCCATGCAGTTGTCTTTGATTTCACTGGGGCTCTGTGCAGGGTCAAAGATCTGCCCTCATGGAACAATTTATAGATTCAGGCCCTAGTGGGTATAACTGAAATGGCAATGACATTTTTAAATGGAAAGTAACAGAATCTAGCAACTCAAGTATAATTTTACAGCTCAAAGATGAAATGAAAAGAAATATTTAGTCAGAATGACAGTAATAATTTCTTACATTGATGTGGCAACTTCCATCCCACAAGGTTCTAAAGCATGTTATCTAAAGCATGTTATCAAGGGAAGACCACTGCTGAAATGCAAGTACTGAAATGAATGTGGTGTTAATTCAAAAGTGCACAGTAACACTATAAAAAAGATTTTTAGATGGGTAATTGTCAATATCATCATGTGATTCTATGGCACTGTTTCCCCATAGAATCTACCTTATGTGAGAAAGCACAAAGCAGAAGAGTCAATCTAATAATGTCGCCATTTTTTTGAAAAATGTTGAGACCCATTCTTTGAGACGCCTTTTCTGCCTTAGTTGGGAGGAATGCTATGGAGAAGTGAAGGGTAGGACTTAATCAACAGCAAGGGAGAGTTAGGTTAGATATTATGAACAACTTCCTAACTATAAGGGTAGCTAAGCTGTGGAACAGCTTACAAGGGAGGTTGTGGAATCCCCCCTCATTGGAGGTTTTTAAGAACAGGTTGGGCAAACACCAGTCAGGGATGGGCTATGTTTACTTGGTCCTGCCTCAGAGCAGGGAGCTGGACTTATTGACCTCTCACGGTGTCTTCTGGCCCTATATTTCTAAGATTCTATTATTCTAAGTGTGTCAGAGCCAAGGCTCCACTATTCCCTGCCCTTCCCTACCCACTTAGGGGGGAGTAAAGGGGCACATAACACCCACTGCACCCTGTGCAGACCCATAGTCTGGGTAGCTCATGCAAAGGGCATAAAGAAGTGTTTCTACACCTCATTGTTCCCCTGCAGGGCATGTAGTCCAAAGTCAAAATCTATTGTCGCAGTTAGATACTAGAATGCTATGTGCAATGGTGCAAAGAACGGATTTGCTCCAACATTTTCATGAATCTCTACTCCATTACATAAAAGCTCAGGTCACTTGAGAAGGTGACTTTTATTAACCAATGTATTAAAAAAATAAGCAGCCGAGTAAGACTGTTTTGTCATCACCATGTGCATATCATCTCTAGCTAGGGTAAATTAAGTGTCCTCCCTTTGGTAATTGCTATTGTTCTTCTTTATATTGTAATGTGATTATGTAATAATTTGGGAATGATATTGTAAACTTGGGTCAGGACTTGAGTGCAAACAGTCTGATCCATCTCAAACAGTTTGCTACAACAAACCAAATAAATACAACACATGAATACATTTGTTTTAAATAAACAGTTTGAATGCATTGCAACTGTTAAAAGATACCACAGACTGCAAATAGCAAGGGGAAGTCCCTGGAGAAAGAAAAAATAATGTAATGTGAACTGTAAACTGATAGAAAAGTCAAAAGAAAATAATTAGTACCTACTGCCCTCTGATAAGCATTAGACCTCAGCTTGTATGGTGTTCTGGATAAATTGCTGGTTATAAGAACAGCACATTTGTCTGCTAGTTTGCACTGAAGTTATTAATACTCGGTACCATGGTGGGGGGCAGTAGGCAAGCCTCTGTAAGCTATGTCCTTTGAAATGGTCTTATATTCATGTCACATTGGAAAACTTTATAGAATAACAAATGGTAAACTGCATAGCACTTGACAAATGAATGAATGTTTGTTGCTCTCTCTTGGACCTATAAAAAACTCCACATGTACAATACTATTCAAATGTCTGGAAACATTTCAGAGAAAATAAATAACATTTCTCAATATAAAGTGGCAAGTAATAATGTAGATCAAAGGAGATATTTTAACCTTAAACTATTTATTTAGCTTGACACTTGTATCATTCACTGTTGGTAGCTGGGCTATTTATTTGAAGTCAAACGCTAGTAGTTTTTGGTTAGTCCAGCCTGATAAACACATAAAAAGCTAAATATACCAACCAATCCTCATTAAGTATAAAGAAAACTACATAATGAGAATCATTCATCATTGCTGTTGCTACCAATAAACAGAAAGTGTGTATGTTTCTTGGAGCACCGTGTTGAAATCTACTTTGTGATGATGTGGTAAAAGGAGGTGGTTGGGAATGTTGTCTGCAGTAAATTCTTGTAGAATATGGCCCTTGGGACAGACCTGGGTTTCAACATCTGTGAGTTTTCTCGTCTGCTCTGCCGTCTGACTTAGGAGACTGGTTCCTATCTCAAGCATGGTGGCTGTGTGGTTCTGAACTGCGCTCTGCTGTATCTGGGCCATCTCCGACTTGATGTTTTCCACAATGTAGTTCTCGAGCTGTGAAAGAGAAAAGGTAACAACAAGGGCATTTTAAGGAAAAGTACCAATTGTGCACACTTGTAATGACAGAGCAATGATTGGCTAGGAATCCTACTGTAAGAAGTTTCAGATCTCTCACCGAAGCCATCCCTTCCCATCATTCTGTGCATGACACTTCTTCTGAAGTCAATGGGAGCTAAAACCTATAACATAATAGGGCCATTTGTCATAGTGTTCATGGCCTCAAAGGATGACCAGACCATCTAGTCTGGCCTTCTCCATATCACAGACCCTAAACCACACGCAGTTATTGCTGTGTTGAGCCGATCTATCACCTCACTGGGGTGGTTCTTTAGGGTTCAATCCTGCCTTTACAGAAACAGGAGTTTGTTGCAATTTGCCTTGCAAACAATCACGCACTGAACTTGCAAAGCGACACAGAACCCGTTAATTCATATGCAAAAATCAGATGGTGTGAATAAGCTCCTATCTTTTTCTAATAGCCCAAATATTGCCCCAATGACTACCGATGCTACCAGAAGTTCTTCTTGCCATATAACATGTAACAATATTATCATTTACATAATGCCAAAAGTATGTGAAACTCTATACAGCATGGTCCCTGTCCCGAAAAGATCACAGTTTAAATAGATAATGTATGAAAACAGGATCAGGAGAGTAGGGCTCTATCAAAAGTAATTGAGCAGTGACATCCAGCATGTGTTTGGTTAGCTCCAGGATTTTTTAAATGTGCATGTGCATTTGTTTTGTTAGCACATCTTTGACGGAAAGATTAGGGCTTAGAGGGTTCAGGGCAGCAGAGTGTTTTAAGGGGGAACTTCAAAGAGCAGAGGATGGCAATAGGAGACATTGGAGTCGAGTGATCAGAGAAGCAGGGGGCCTTGTGGATTAATTCAATACACCTTCACTGTCACTGAAGTCCTCCCAAATAAAAACAAATTTATTTGAGAGTTGTTTGCATGTGAAATGAACACATGCTGATAATTAACACCACATTTGATTCAAGACACACAATTGCTGAAGTTAACAAGAGGTTAATATTAGTAAGAGATTCATAAAGCACATATGAATGTTACCAATAGGTGACCAATCTAATGATTTTACGAGCTGTTTCAAAACAACTGTTTGTTACTAACAGTAGCCGCAGAGAATTAACAGCTATTGCGGATGGGCATCTCTTGTGCAGCCTGTAACAGATTAATTTATTTTTTTTAGAATCCATTGTAATTGTATAGAGATGCTACAAAACCTAACCAGAGCTAAATGACAAAACATCAGGACTTTAAAGCACTGTAGGTTTCTTATCTATGCATGGAAGAAGGGGAATGGTTGTCTTCTCCTCTTAGAGCCACTTTACGTCTCTCAAGCAGTATAAAAGCACTGAAGTCTGGTCCACTGCCCAGGGCGGGGGAAAAAAAAAGCCACAATTGGCGGCACTTCATTCTGTGGTGGCAATTTGGCAGCAGGTCCTTCCCTCCGAGAAGGACGAAGGGACTCGCCGCCTAATTGCCACCGAAGACCAGACGTGTTGCCCCTTTCTGTTGGCCGCCTCAAGCACCTGCTTGCTGCCCTGGTGCCTGGAGCTGGCCCTGTCAATGCCTAGTTGAGAATTTTCCTATCATGAGGGAGCTCTCAATTCTTCCCCCTGATCTCATCAGAGGGGGGGAATGAGGCATGTGGAGGTCAGGGCAGTATGCAGTTCTAGTCTCCCAGTTCTCAGCTGGCCTACCATCCTTTAGGTGCCATGATTAACTGGAATAAGAGAAAGCATCCCATAAGTTGCTCTAAGTTATGCTGATGCTGGAGCAGCTGTGGTGGAGAGGCAGGGGCTGTAATTGGCTTCAAAATGGTCGATGCCCTAAACAGAACTCACTATAGGAGAGAAATCAAGCCCTGTATATGTAAAACAGTGTATATGTTGCTCAAATCTCCTGGAAGGGATGCTGCTGATTCCCATGCCCCAGGCCAGTCAGCAAAATGGTTTCATTGGTTTAAATCCCAGCTGAGGATCTCGAAGTCTCAGTGGGGAAAGCAGCTGACTCAAGTGACGCTCAGAAGCTTAAAAAGGAGCTGGGCCATGCTAATCAGAGAGAAAGATGGACATTGCTGACCAGAAATCAGAACAGAGATCTTTGAAGACATGAACCACTTCATTGTTATTGTCTGTTGTTGTTGCTTTGATAGTGTTTGTGTACAGTTTACAGCCTGTTGAACTGAATGAAGGGGATGTGGCCAGAGTTGTTCCTGGCTGTATAATCTGTTTGTACAAGGACCCTCTAAATAAATTGGAAACCCCAAAGACTGATTGTTTTGGTTTGGTTTGTTATTTTTAGTTGTCTGGATTATTCTTTCTAGTTGCTTAGACCCTGGCCCTGCCATAACACACAACAAAGACAGTGCCACACTGGAAAATGCAGACTTTGTTTCTGACTTACACAAGCATTGTACTAACATCTTGTTTAATGTCTTCTACACAGTATTAACATGAAAATGCAGTGTCCTGGATCCAGCTGCTATAGATAGATGCATCTCTATTTTAATCAATGGAGCCCTGACAATTGAATCCGCTGAGGTTTCTTTTATACCCATCAGTACTTTTTTCTATAACTGATCATATTTATGGTTAGCTGATGCCCAGATCTTAGTCACGACTATTTGACTTAGTAATTTGTTTTAAATCAAATTGGACCTGCTTCTGTAGCAATGAGCATGTTTCACTGTGAACGGTAAGCTGTGCAGCTAAGCAGTAAGAACCAGATGTCGTTGATTTAGAGACTGAGGAAGGGAGCAGGAGTCAAACATACAAAGTGTGATTAATAAGCAGGGCTGCTTTCATCTTATCTATACACATTCCTGTGGAGATGGATAACTGTTAAACACATTCTGATGAGCTACATCAGCTGAGCGCAGAAAAGATTTGCAACAAATTTGATTGTCCACATACATCTCCTACTGATCTTAGCATGTTTACAGAAAAAGATTGCTACCTCAAGGTTAAATATTTTATGAGTAAGAATGATTAAGATCTGATTTTTCAGCCTGGAAAAGTGCTGAACACTCAGCCTGACAGAGTTATAAAGTAGATGTCTCAGAATCCCAGACCACAAAAATGTTTGCCTGAGCTGCCAAGTTGCCCCTTTGATTTGGGTATTTATAGAGCGCTTGAGTGTAATAGTCAAAATATTTATAGTTTTACCACTGAATAATTTGATAAGTAATAAAACAAAAGTGATTAACAAAGGAGGCACAATTCATGTGTGTGTGTGTGTGTGTGTGTGTGTGTGTGTGTGTGTGTGTGTGTGTGTGTGTGTGTGTGTGTGTGTGTGTGTTTGCAATGGAAGGTTCCAGGTATCCATTACCAGAATGAGTTTGTTCTCGTCACCACTAGGACACTGTAGAGGCTAAAGATTTTGAGCTAGTCCAAAGGTGGTTTTAGTGGGCCATGATGATTTTACACAGTGCTTTATGTTAAGATATATTATGAAAGTACTTTTTATGCAGCACATGAGCCAGGGCCACTGTGTTTTTAGTCAGTCTCTTGCTCCTGTTTGGCTTTCTTTAACCAAGACATTTACTTCTTTCCAACCTGTCCCCTGACAGAATGGTTATAAATATTCCACATGAAAATGCCACTGGAATGAGACACATCTGAAACATTGGGCCCCTAAAGAGGATGTCCAAATTCCTTCCTTGCTTCCACTTCCTGACTGAAAGGGAGGATTCTCAGATGATGAGTTCTAAAGCAGGGAAGTTACTGTACAAGTTATAATGGGATACTACCACAACAGAAATTTCTTTCTGTGTTGACCTCCTCCATTAGGCCAAGTTGGGAGACCAGGCTCCTACAGCAGCTGGGAGAGCAGAGCTGGAACTAGGCATCTAAAATTGTTGTGAGAGTGACAGTCCAATGAATAGAGAAGATGGAAGAGCTGGAGTAGGTAAAAACCTTTGAAAGCCTGTGAAGAAACCACTAGCAGAAGAGGATGGAGAGAGGGTTGTTTAAATGAAGAATTCTTCGGTACATCACAGAATCTTTATTTGACAGTCACTTTAAACAAGAACATGATGAACAGAGTGTTCATTGGTTGCTCCCTGCATTCATTAAAGTGTGTATAGTTTATACACTATTGCTCACCCTATGCATTCAAAAAATCCAGAGTCAGGCCACACAAACACACACAAATCAGAAGTTCGGCTTAAAATTGCAGTTAAAAAAATAAATAAATGCAGTATTCTTTTTAATCTGTCTTCTTGTTTCTGAATTTTTATGGCTTTTTAGGGTCACGTTTTCAAGCTCTTCTCCACATTCTGAGGGTGAGAATTTTTTTTTAAATGGAAGCAGAGAGTATCATATATTCATCTAACTCCAGGAGACAGGACTTTGAGAAAAACATCAACTATGGCAATATAAGGCAAAATCATGAGAGCTGGCAGCACTGTTTATATTTCTGAATAAATAGACTGTTTGCACAAACTATATGAAGAACTAAACTTGAAATGGGGAACTTGGCCCTTATTAGAGTGAAAATTGGCTACAGCCAGGTAAATTATTGCATCAACAACATATTGAATGTATACAGCTGTTTTTCCTGTTCAGGAATTAGCCACAAAAAGACTTCATCTTTTAAAAAATGTTTGTAATTCAAGATGATTCAACAGTAGTTTTATGAACATATCTCAGCCCTTGGATTGTTATGAACTATTTGCTGAGATTAGGAAAGGAGAAACGTAGGATTACAATAATTTGGTCATAAAATTAATCAGCCTGCACTGAAAGTTTCATTAAATTAATTCCCTTCCCACTTTCTCTCATTTCTTTTAGCTTGCTGATTAACTAGAATCCTGGTCCCACTGAAATCATTGGCATAATTCCCATTGACTTCAAAAGGGCCGGGATTTCACCCATTATTTTTATTACAGAAAACCAGAATTAATTAGATTTATTCACAGTCAAAACTATGGGCCTGATCCAATGCCCATTGAATTTTTTTTGTTTTCTCAGGGAACTTTGGATTGGACCATGCATGTATTATTGACTAAGAGGAATAGCAGCTATCAGTTAGCAGCTGATTAAAGAATACTTACACGAAAGACAATCTGAATGGATTTACAGCAAGCGACACACAAAATCCCATTCAGAAAAGCAAACAAACTTCAACCATTTGAGGTTTAATACTTTTCAAGAACTACTTAATCACACATTTAACTTAACATCATTCTCCATATTCTCCATTAAGCTTCAAATATATAAATAACACATGCATGAAACCTCATTTTAGCAGGTCAAGATACTTTATGCGTTCTTTATTTCTCTAATATTTCCTTGTTTGCACACGACCGCTTTATACTTTTTATTTAAGTTGCCCTGTGTCTTAAAAAAATAAATGCAGGGTTGTTGTTTTTTTGCTATACCCTTCTTTCCTGGAATATATCTTTATATTCAGAATGGTTACTCCTTCTATTAATTTAGCTGCATCTGCTTTCAGTACTGCTCACTAAATTGTTCTAGGAATTTTCAGCAATGTGGGATTACTCAGTTGGAGGCATAATAAGGTTGTAACTTTCTCAGAAATAAAACTGTCCGGAAGTTCAGCATAATTGTTTAATAAACATTCCAGAGGATTTTGCATTAGGACTATCTAAATTTTACTGAATAATGTTTATTGAATACTCTTCATAGAAACCATCCAAATACTATTAGGAATATTAAAATGGAAACAGTAACTTCGGACATAAGTAAATGATCATAACTTCTGGCAGAAGACATAAATAAAATGAGAGATTTTTCTCTTGCTTTGATCAAGGGACTATTTATTGTAGTTTACTCATACTAATTATATTGTAAGGATTGCTGTGGCATCCAGATGATGTGATATTCACACACTGCCTGTGTATGAGAATGCAGATTAATATAACAAATTACTGCCACTAGCCAGGCACCACACAGAATTTCAGAAAGTATAATGAAGAACATGCATTAATGATAAGCTTACAATCACTACCCTGCTTATCTGTCACCTCAAAAGTGAGATGGGAGAACATGAAATGTAAAATTTAGAGACCTATAGAATGTAATGGGCTGAAGTATTTAAAGCTTTTTTAGAACTGTAAGGGTTGGGGAAGAAATTTAAAACTGAGAAATGGAACCTTGGTCATATGTATATCAGAAAGGCATGGATGACAGCTACCATGTGCCAAAGACAGGAAAATGCCCTAAGGTTTCTAATGCATTTCTTTGCAAAGCATCCCCTCAAGAGTCAGAGGCTTGGAGTTCAATGGCGATGAAGCTATCCGGTGTGGCAGATCCACATAGAAGAGACCAGTTTGATGCACAGAGCAGAACCCATCCTCCTATTGATTCCATCCCATTGCAGGTGCTCCATGGAGGGCATATAAAGAGAGTTAATGATCCTTCAAGCACCACTGACTCCTTCTGAGGTCTCTGCAGGGAAATCTGCGGGGTCAGCAAGTGATGATCACAGAGAACAATTAGTTCACAGTCCTTCCCTATGTGCCCCACTCCTAGATTCACTGGGGTGTCCATGGGAGGGGATGCAGATGAAGCAGGGAAAGATCCATGTGAGGAAGAAAGCATTTGATGATCAGGCCCCAGTGTAAAGTACAAAAAGGAGATGTACACTAACTATACGCCAAAGTATTTATCGCTCCTGGGACTAAATCATGAATGGACTAATATGCAAATAATCTCTCAGGAAGGACTATTGGGAAATATAGTGTGCATACTAGTACTGGAAAGGAATGGTTGATTATGAAACATTACCTAAGTGTTTGTGGTTTTGAGTTCCAGGATTACAGAAAAAGAACCACTCCAATCAATCAGTAATTCTAACGCCTGCTTTGGGAGAGGTTTAGCTATAGAAACTCTATTTAATTTGACTTCTATTGGCTGTAATATACCCAGAATTCAAAGCCTTTATTAAGGTAACAATAAAAGTAAGCCTTGTTGGATTGTGTGAGTGATTCTTTCATGATAGATTATTCTTAAGGTACTCAAGCCATATATTATTTTGCATTGCTATTAGCTCTAATACCTTAATAAATATGTGTAATACCGTTGAGAGAAACATAACTTCAAATTACCTCACTTTTGTGCATTTAAAAACATAAACCTAGACTACAATAATGTAGTTTTCCAAATGATATTCTATGAGAAAAAATGAACAACTATCATTTACCTACTCAAATAAATGGACTCACTACTTCAGCCAATGTATGCTTAAAATCACACTCAGACTATTGCATTAATGTAGAATTACAATTAGTTTGCCAAAAAGAGAGTGTTGCTTCACCGCATGTTTGATTTGTATCTCTAATGTGAGATTTAAATAAACACACTGAGTGCATTTGTCTGAATATTTTCATATGTACATGGGATCACATGTACAAATAATCACTTTGTGTTTATTTTAATAAGTAATCACTGAAATAAACACAGCTGCATTTGTAATATGTGATTTTCAAACACATATTGCTTTGTTATTTCTAAGCCAGATGATTTCCAATATATTAAAGGCACTTGTCCACATTGAGAACTAACTTAAATCCATAGTAAGTTTGAATTAAGTAAAACTTCTGTTATGAAAGAAAAAAATCATGCAAAACAATCCATTTTTTCATGTTCAGATAAATAGTTCTGTCTGGTCATTTTTTATTTATTTCAGTCCAAAGTTCAGAGTTTCAAAGTTCAGAACCAAAATTTCTATAATAAAATCATCTTTACACTAAGAACAAATCTGGTAAATTTGACACCAAAAGTATTTTGCCCCCAAAAATTGCCATGGAGAAGACAACAAGGAGCCTTTATTTACTCTCTTGTATGTAATACAGGAAGTGAACTCTCAATGAACTGAAAACACAACAAATTTTAAGCGGATAAAAGGATACTGTTTTACATAATACACAAGAAAAATGGGTAAAAAATTCTGCTGCAGAATGTTATTGATCAAGTGCATTGGGGTCAGATCATGATAACTTTACTCACACTGAAGAATACCTTACACCATAAGTCACCCCACTTAAGTCAATGTTCATGGGTAAAAGTACTACTCAAAGCAAGTAAAGTTATTGTAATATGACCCTTTGTGCTTTTTAGTTAATCATTAGACTTTAATGTCTTAACAGCACCTCTAGTAATGCTAGCCAGGATAAAGTTATGAGGAAAAATCAATACTCTTGTTTCAGGATATGAGCAGATCCCCAGCTTGGTTCACCCTATGGTATAATAATTGGACAATTTATGGGTTTGGATACGTTGAGTTTCACTTCCTCTCAAAGCATCTGGCATGTCCAAGGACAGGCCACTGAACTAGATGGAGTATTGGTCTGTACCAGTTTGATGTGTAAGTCTCTAAGGAATTTGGACATCTTTGGTAGGTGCCCAATTATTCAGGCTTTGTATTGGAGAGGGGAAATATACCAGAAAGCCTCTTTGCTTTTGGGCTAATACCTAGAAAACTGGGAGACTACTTGCCATTTCTAAAGTATGATTAACTGCAGTTATTACAAGCAGCATATGAAACACTAAAAGGGCCAGTTTCAATGACCTTTATTAGAATAATGCATCTCTTATTTATTTATCATTAAAGTGTAATAAAATCAATGAGCAGCATAATTGAGAATCATGTCAGACGTGATGGAATGGTTCCATAAGGGAGCCATTTATTAAAAGAAGAAATCAGAACAACATGTTCACATTTATCCTGCTATTAGTGAATTTATGGTTTAAAGAAATTTCCAGTTTAATATTAACCTTTACAAATTCTGCTAGAGGGCCAATTATACTTTTCTTCATCTAACGTTCCAAACCACTTAATTATATAAACACAGCTCATCTCTGATTATACAGTTGGCAGCAAGTCTGACCCATCACTAGTATATGATGAAGTGGGAGGCATTAAGTGTAGATGAGGCAACATGCCTAACATCTCACCCTGAATAAATAAGAACAGTTGTTTTATTTCACACAGTATTTATCCACTACAACAAAGAACCAATTCCCTTTGGCAAATATACTCAAAATATATGGCAAGAATAGTTTTTTGAAAGTGACTGATTCTGGAATGAATTCCACATAAATGAATATTGAATACCTTAGGGCCTGATCCTGCAAATGCTTGCTACTGAATATAGTGCTTACTACCAGGTTAGTCCAAATGAAATCGCCTCCTTGCTTCATTATATGAAGCCTGTGAAGTATGCAGTCCCAAGCTGCATATGTTGTTTCGGCCACCATACAGCATTATTAACTTACATCTAAACTTCCAATGAATCAGGGAGAATTTTAGCATAGTTTGGACGACCATATGTAACTTTTGGTTGAAGTAGTTTATGTTGTACTTGCTAACATAGCACCACTAGTTTTCGCTGTTGTTGTTTTTTATTCTGTTCAGGTTCTTATGCCATGCCAATCACCATGGCATCTAAGTGCCTTGTTGACATCCAGAGGGAGGTTTGCAAACACTTTCAGAGGCTACATTTACACTATGAGCTAGGGGTTTGAGTCCCCTGCTCACGTACATACACTTATGCTAGCTGCCATCGAGCCACCATGAGTATACATAGCAGCGTAGACATGGTGGTAATTTTCAAAGCAAAAGTAATGTCAGTTCACACCATTGACCACAGTACACGAACAAATTCAGTTCACTAATGCCACTGGGTTGCCAGAGATGGAGCTCTTATCCTTATTATGGAGCCAAGCAAGGCTGACATTGGTGTGTGACATCTCCACCGGTCCACAATGACTTGAAAATGTCAAAACTTTTGGGGGATGTGTCCTCTGTCAACCCAAATGTGTCAGGTAGGACAGGTGGGCTGGCATAGCAGGGGAATTTATGTTTGCCAAGCATAGTGTACTTTCCCTTCACATTGGAAATGGGGGAACAGAGTGTGATTTGGAGTCCTAATGTGTTTCATAGTCTGCTCCTGGAGCAATACACCATGTTTCTGCTTCCCTGTGGCAAAGCCCTAAACAAGCTGGGAAATACCAGAGGAGCCAAAGTATTTGTAGGCAACTGAGTTCTCCTCTGCTCAATAAGTGTGGGTTGGTTGGCAGGCTCCAGAGCCTAATGCCCAGAAAAAAAGTTTCTATTTAAAGTGCATGAGAGAAAGAGGCCTTTAATAAAGACTCCTGTTCACTCAAGACCCTTGTCCTTCCATCATGCTCACCAGGTTAATCTTATGGTAAGCAAGTATCTTTCTCATGCAAAACTTGTTTGAATTTCACCTAGCATACTTGTCTGGTAGCACTTAATATGGCAATGGGTAGAGGCTGCATAGACTGTAAAATTCTTGCCTCTGTTCAACCCCTGGAGGTAAAGAGGTTGTTTGCTGAACTACTTCAGATTATCAGCAATGAACATTTAGGCAAAGGATTATTTATTCTCACATGCAGTATTTATGTGCACAAATAATTCCATTAATTTACATATAACACACCTCAATTACACTGCTCTACAGCCAAAATGCTTCTGAAATAAATGTAGTCCAACTTTACTAATTCTGGGTCACTGAGAACGAAAATGATGCTTAAAATTGTTGATTGGCTCTAGTTTTCAAGATATGCTATTGGGTCAGTATATATGACCCTTGACTTGGGAATGGCGGAGGATAAGTGAGTTATAAAGGGAAGGGATCTCAATTTAAACCAGAAATGACTAAAATACATCTTTGACAGGATCTATGAATAAATCTATGATTGGGTTTCGACAGTATTTGCTTTTTAGGCAAAACAATGAATGATGCAATCTGAAGCTGGTATTGCCTCATGTTATTCCTAGAAGTCATGGATGATGCATTCATAACGAAGCTTACATCACTCTGCTGAACAAATTGCCCTATATCAGCTCTAGAAATCATACAGTGTCGTGCTCTCTTCTTTGTCAGTATTTGATTTTGCAAAGGGACACATTTCTGTTTAGCCAAAGTGAGCAGAGATGCCTCGTACTTGTGTGAACAGTGCAGATAACTTCTCCTATGTTTGTAGTGAAGTGACTTTTGCATCACAAGCACAGTATAACCACTATGGTTAAGAAAGCCTATCGCCTTTATTTTGGCTGCAAAATTGGAGATCAGGACAAGAGGTGGGCCCCACACATATGTTGCAACACTTGTGCAAGAAATCTTCGCCAGTGGTTGAACAGGAAAAGGAAATCAATGCCATTTGCAGTGCCAATGATTTGGAGAGAGCCAACAGATCATACCAGCAATTGTTACTTCTGCATGGTGCCTCCAGTTGGGAAAGGTGTGTCAAAGAAGAAAAAGTGGACTATGCATTATCCAAACATTCCATCAGCTATACGCCCAGTACCCCATGGAGAAGGATTGCCGGTTCCTGATGCACCAGAATCATTCTCACTTGAGTCAGACAAGGAAGAGGAAGAGGATGAAACTTCTGGTCCTGAACCATCAATGTCACAGGACCCACATTTTCTCCCATCCTCCTCCTCTGAACCACACCTTATAACACAAGGTGAACTGAATGACCTTGTCAGGGATTTGGAACTACCCAAGAGTAAGACAGAGCTGTTGGGCTCCAGACTACAGCAGTGGAATCTCCTGGCAGGCTATCAGGGCAAATGGAGCCCATCAATGCTTGCAGACTATTGCTGGACAGTGACAAGAGATGCTCCATTTAATGAATACAAGAGACAAGCCAAGAAGTGCCGAGTAGACACTGAATAGGACTAAACTATGTACCTAATAGTTTTTTGCCTTTTGTTTCATAATAAATTTTATTTATATAACCCTTTTGCTGATTTTTAGTGTTACATAAACAGGACAGGTGAAATATTATCATGTAAAGCAACCATAAACACATGAAAAGACCTAGGTTCACAATTTATGATTAAAACTCTACTATCTACACAATATACATAGACATAAAATGTAAAAACTTAAATATATTAGAAACAGTAGCCAATCAGTTCATTTAATTGTCATATCTGAGTTCAGCACATCAAAATACATAATAAATAGCACATTTTATCTCCGAAGCAGACGAATTCTCAAAAATTGTAGACCAGTGTTATAGTTTCTTAAAATTGGTGGACAGTAATTTTTGTTGATGTCCTGTAAAGCCTGCACATATTAATGGTTCTCAACTTTTAATACAACAATTTGAAGCACAAATGGTTTAATGACGAATATCCTAGATACATGTTAATGTTTACATCAGTTCTACGAGAAATATTTGAAAATGGTATCAAATTCAATACACCTCTGCTGGAATCACTTTATAAATTTAAGGCACAAATAAACTAAACACTTCCAGAAATAACTATGGCAGTAAACTAGTAATTTCAGCTTTCCATAGAAGATAAAAAAGTTAAATACTAGCGGAAATCACAGTACTTTTTCTTCTCATTCTCAAAAATTCTACATCCTTATATTACTCTCTAAGTGCCAGACCTGGCTTCATTTACTTTTAATGAAAACTCTATGTGTAACTCTTTTCACAGTGCTAAAACACACTCTACCATAGAAACAAGGTTTTTTTAATACCCATGTGGAGTCAATTTCCTAAGTCTGTGACAATTGATGAGTTAAGAGAATTTCATTGTAATTATACAACCAAATATAATTTTAAAACTATTAGAATGAGAAACATGCATAGAAATCTCAAAGTGCTGAAATCAATATTGTGAATTCAGCTTATTCTAGCCGCTGGAGTTGCTTGGTCAGACTTGCAGAAAAGAGGTGTAAATCTGTGTATAAAATAAGGAAGTGCACACTTGCATCAACGAGTACAGGCTGATGGATTAAAAAATCCCTGTACAATCAGGAGGTATCAACCTGAAGTTTGCTGAGCCAAACAATCAGAATATCAAGCACCCAATTATTGTACGGAAAAGGCTACAGAATTTAATGTGGATGAAACCAGTAGGATTCCATAGAACTGGCAGAGTTTAATAGAAAATGACAACCCTTCATAGGTTTAAAAAGCTCTCTTCTCAATTAAATTTCTATATGATGGTTCAAAAAGGCAAAGCAAGTTGTATTACGCTGAAAAGGGCTAATGGCCCTGTGTCTGGGATGTGCAGGCTCTCCATTAAGTTTGTGAGAGAGTGGAGGTGTTCACCTATGCCCAACTCTCAGCACAGATTTCCTTTTAACAAGAAGAAATCTGGTTTGGCAGTTTTCAGTCCTTCCTGCCTTTTAGTAAATACATGTCAGACAAGTCTATGAATTCACAGAAGTTCTGCAAACTCAAAATATAATTGGAAAGGCACACAAACCTCTTATGTACCTCAGGACTGTACCAGGGGAATCCTGTGAGCAGTGGCTGACGTGCAGGGGAAGAAAGGAGAGGTCACCTCCTCCTCGCCCTGGATTAGGAGAACAGCACTCTGTCCACAACTTCCCCTTTTTCTTGACTGTTGGGGATGAGAGCTTCCCCTCCTATTTCACTCCACTTTAACAATTGATCCAAGAACCTCAAAATTTTACCTGGAACTCAAGTTATTCTGTGGAATTCACCTTGTATCACCTGGGATCCCATGCTAGAGAGATGGAGCTTTTAGGCTCCAGTACCATATCTGGTCTCCCACTGCTAATGGTCTTTTCCTCTCCTCATTGATACTGATGTGCAGTTCCTGTTACTATTGTGAGCATCAATACAGAGATTCACAAAGATATAGATTTCTCTCTCTCTCTTTCACACACACACACACACACACACACACACACACACACACACACACACACACACACACACACACACACTCTCTCTCTCTCTCTCTCTCTCTCTCTCTCTCTCTCTCGTGGCATGTAACCGTAGAAAAACATCTGGTTTTATCAGAAAAAATAAGAAGATTGATTCCAGTCTCTCATTTACCAGATCTGCGCACAGCAAGAGAAGGTGGAAGATAATCATCCCTAAGTAAACTTGAATTGAGACATGACTCCATAAAACAGAGATAAATTCTAATTAAATGTACAGCAGATTGGCTTTTAAAATAGCAATCAGACCATTTCTCACCATAAGAAATAAGGAGTTTTGTTAGGTAACAGCTGTATAAATCTACTTGAGATTTATGATAGTCACTGGCTATGCTTTGTCGCAGTAAGAGGAGGTTGTGGGCATTCAGCTATGAGCTCTTTAGTGAATTCTGCTCCAAATATCATTCTAAATGTGAGCATCTTCCCATTGAACAAAGAAATAGGCTCACAGCTTTGCAGTCAGCAACCATCTTCCTTTTTTTCCTAAGTAAGTGGGGTGGCAAGACATCCTCACTAAGCAATGATTTAGATGCTAAATGTTTGTTTTTTTTTTAATCTTCACAGCATTTCTAATTCTCTCTCAGCGATAATGAGGATGCCTTTATTATTTGTATTCCAGTCAGTTCAGGGTCCCATTGTGCAACACAGTTTACAAATATAGAATAAAAGAGTCCCTATGACATTATTAATGTGACAACAACTTGACAGAACAAAAAGTTAAAGATGATAAAAGTCATTGATATTTCAATTCAACCCTTCACTTGGATCTTGTCTAAACATCTAGCTTTTATAACTTTCCTGGACCCTTTTCCTACAGTCTGTTTCAATTTTACTATACACCAAAACTAGATAGTGTGTAATAATAAAACTATTTTATACTGCCAAGTAAAACCTCATCCAGATGATCCATTTTGTAATCACTCAAAACCATTTACAATGTAATCGGAAATACATAAAACACTGTATCAAGATAATAGGACAGTTACATAAAAAGAAAACATTCAAAGCCCTTGGAGCTCACTGTTACACTTCGGAATCAGAGATGGCCTGAGTAGCAAAGTTCAGAATCACATCCAGATATTCCTACAGTTCTCAGTATTTGGAAGCAGGGCTGTGGCTCTGCCTCATTTCTATAACAATAGCCATGTCACGCTGAGCTTCTTTATGAGTAACAGCTGCTAGTTTTGATTTCATTGAATCTGTGAATGCAGTACATAAATGCAAATGTCATGGTCATCAGCTAAACCACACATATTCAACATCAGGGCTAGGAATTAGGACCAAAATTCTCATGGCTACAGCCATGTCAGCTAAAGAAGAATCTCCATTTCTAGTGCTCACTAGTATTGGGTTTAAAACCATTTGTGTCTTCTTTATTGGCCAAATAATAATAATAATAATTAAAAAAAACAGAGAAAGAGAGAGAGAGAATGTGATCATGAATCCTAATGAAAGCAGTAGTTTGCATACTCACTAATAACTTATGCATACTGCCCATTAGGTGGCAGTAATATGCACTCCCATTAGTTAGAACTTCAAAGTGTGCTAAGCCCTTCACTGCTGATACATGAAATCTCTTGAAGGAGCATTCTCTCAACCCTTTCTGTCCTCTCTAAGATAGCCCAGACAAGCTGTATATTAGTTTTTCTTCTGTTTTTGCAAACCACATATTGTTGATGGCCCTAAGCAGCAAAGCGGCTCAGAAAAGGCCCATAATCTGGAAAAGGAAACCATGGCTCGTTCATCATGATCCCTCTTGCTTCTAGATTCAGTGGAAGACCCTGAGTATGAGATCCACAGGGTTCTGAGAGACTAGAGGTGGTATTCCAGGAACAGGAAGTAGCTGCTGGACATAGCATGCTCCACTCTACAGGGAATATTTTTTTCCAGCAAAAATCTACATTGATGCCACTGCTGATGGAACTAGCATTAACTTGCTTCTATGCCTGCAGCACCTCTTGGAGGAGAACATGGTGTGCGGGTACCAGAGCCAAGGGAGCCATACTGTTAGAAGAGAGAATTGGAGAGCATGGCCCTAAATGGAGATAGGCCAGGGACATATGGTTCTGTGGTTCCCTTTCTGTGCTGGCTCAAAGTCCTTTGCATTAAGGGAAAGATGCAATTTCAATTCTGTGTGTTCTAAATTTGGGGAGCCTGCTTACATTAGTTATGGATGTATCTGTGGAAAGAAAGCAAGAGGCCCCTGTATCAGAGCAAGACATGAAAGATAATCAAGGAGTGAAATCTTAGCCCCGTGGAAGTCACTGGGAGTTTTGCCACTGACTTCAGTAAGGTCAGGACTTCTTTCTTCATGCTTTATGCTATTTGCATTTTAGTTTTCTGTTCTAAACCTGGCCCAAATAATTTCTCAAAGCTTATCAGAATGCCATTGTTTTAATGTACAGTGAGCCCTCTGCAATTCCAAACTTCCTCGTTACAGTATAATGTATTTGGTAATGAGTTTTGTCATCCTACTGTAAATCGATTACCATGTTATCCAGGATTATTTTCTTCTAAACTGGATGCTGTTAACATTAGTGCAAATGTATGCAGAGGGATTTTTAACCATTATTACATTTGGAATAAACCACCGGCTTCTAAACATGAAAAGGAAGCTAGACAGCAGGTATTTCTGTTCCAGCTGAAGTAAGTTATCATCCTTCCATGAATTCCCAGCTGTGAGGAAGGAAGAAAGGCAAATTTCTGCATGCAGTGCAAAATGGTTCATGACTTTCACCATCATGAAGATGAAGGTGGCAGGAATGTTTATTTTGTTCCCTGATCCAAATCTGCAGCAAATGATGCTACCAAGCAGAATCCTTTAATTTAGTCACAGACTGGTGGAGTTCAGGGAGTTTCTTTAACAGGGAAGACTATAGAGATGATTATATACAGATCAGCCTGAGCTGCAAAGTTCCAGACTGTATCTGAACTTCCCCAAAGTTCACTGGTGTTTGGATCCTGGGTCGTGGTTAAGGCCAGTCTCTAGAGACACTCAGCAGCTCTCTTGGCAGCCCTTTAACCCAGCTGGCTGCAGCAATTACCTTGCTTTTTTTTCTCTCAGCCAAAACAGGGTCTCTCCAACAGCGGCCACCACATCTACAGAGCAGCAAGGCAAGATTTTTTTTCTTTCTAACTATTATGCTGATAACATACTGTTAACTGAAGAAGCAACTCAGCAAGAAGAAAACATAAGGTCAGCCAATCAGATCTCCATTTCTAGGGAGAACTTTATCGCATGGTCACAGAAAGACAGATAACAAACCTCAAAAAAAATGTTCCCAAACTTGAAGCTCCTTATCTAGGCCTGCAGCCCTGGGATCAGAGGACAGGGCATTTTTCGCTTTCTGTTCTGTTGCTGTTATGAGCACTAGTGTGAGCCTATATGACCAGGGACTGAGCAGGGCCTCTGCACCATGTCACACATACATATTTGAGGAACTGCTCAGCCGGCATTTGTGAAAGCAGAAATTCAAGAGCTGTAGAAGGAAAAGGCCTCATAGATCCTGTCTAAATTCCCTCCAGATTGCAATTGTCCCTCCTTGGGAGAGGAGAGTGAGAAGAATCCAGCCACTCTTCCCGTAGCCCTTATAAGATTCCTGAATTTAAAAAAAAGCAGATGCATGGAATACAATTTTGAATAGCAGCAGTCCCAATTGGCCCTCATAAGGAAGAGCAAGAGAGACAGAGGAACTCATACAAGTTAGCAGCCCATACAAGTTAGCAGCTTACCAAAGTAAATACAATTAATTCATAATCATAGTGATATTGTTGTGAGACAGTAATGCATTGTTGGGGATCAGGATTTCTGGGTTCTATTCCTGGCTGTGGGAGGGGAGTGTAGTTTGGTGGTTAGAGCTGTGATTACACATGAACTAACCAAGCACATAGATTTGGCACATTCCATGTGAATGGCTATATGACTGAATGGAAGAGACTTGATTTTGTTGTATTAGACAGTTCAACTTCTATTTCAAGCCTTGTCAGAAATGATTTTGTGCAATAGTTCTGTCACTGTATTTGTAAAATGGAGTGTGGAAGCTCATACTGATACCTGGCCACCTCCTAAATTAGGGGCATTGGCCTTGCATAATAAGAAGGGCTATGGAGTGCCTGGAAATATAAGCAGCAGTTTGAAGAATAGGTGAGATTTGAACTCTTGGCTCCTAGCCCTGTCACTGAGCACATTTCTCATGCCTAAAAGTTAACTCGATGAAGAGTCTGGCTCTGTTTGTCTTGTGGAATATCCCACAAATTCTAGTACACTTGAGAGCTCTGATTTCCTTTTTCAAAACATAGGGCGAAAGCTGACTTTCTAATGATAGCCACTGAGTGGAGTGACACACTCAATCACACAATCTGAGTAACATGCTACATAAGTGGTGATAGAAGACTAGATATTTGTTACGTAGCCATATATTGTTTTGGCATGGTTTGTAAATATTCTCAACTATGAATTTAATGTCTCAATACTTTATTTTTTGGTTCAGATATGAAACTAGACCCTTTAAATATCGTCTCCCATCTTAATAACACGTAAGAAGCTTCTGACAAATCATTAGTGCAGTTAAAAAATGAAGCCACCAGTGGCAAATGTGAAGTATGGCTAAATTTTAGAATATATTTGATTTATGCTTTAAACAAAGCCAGAGACTTAGCTCACAACATACTGTAGATCAGCAAAACCAGCACAAAGAAGAATGTTCAAATCCTTTGCTGCAAAGACTCTTGCTAATCTCTGTCTTTTAACACACGGTTTGGAGAGCAAGAGTAGTAAAAAGGATTTTTAACATAAACTGTCTCTGAAATGTTAATAAGTTTGGCATTTCATGTTATTTCCCTTTTATTTAAAGTCTATTGAATTCCTGCATATGTTGTACAGCTTTTACCAGGAAAGGAGTAAGATGAATGTTAGAAAATACATGTACAGTATATAATTGGCTCCAGTGGAGTTGGCAATTTGGGAATATACTAAAGGGAATAATCCTGCATTGGCAGGGGATGAACTAGTGACCTAATCGGTCTAGTCCATGTCTAATTTCTAGGATACTATGAATAGCTGCTTTTTAATACATCAACAAAAGGAATACTTAAAAAGCTTGATTTAAGAAAGTACTGTTAATTGAAAAAGAATTCAAAAAAATTAGTTTTATATAAAATGTGACCAGAGAATGACACAAATTTTACCTTCTCTTGCTTGGACACCTTAGTTAATTTTAAATAATTACAAAGTTATTTTAAGAAAAACAGGGAAAAGAAAATAAGTCTTAAATATTATATTATAAATTATAACTTTCTAATGATTCTAGAACTGTATAGAAAATCATCAATATGTAAAATTCAAAGGAGAGGCCATTGTTTCTAATAGAAACAAGTTATTTCTATTTTTAAAATATTATCACAGAAGACCACAATTACTGCTGAAGACTTGCCTGCCACACTACTTCAATATGCCCAAACTGGGATCAAATAAGCTATGCAAACTGGTACCTTCAAATTTGTTTAAAATTGCATTTGTTCCCACCAAGTCAGTAAACACATCAATATTCTATTGTAACTAAGGGAAATTAAATCTGTTCATGAAAATAACTTAAAGAAGATTAAGTTTGTGCAGTTTTTCCAACTTAAATAAATAACCCAATATTTTCATTCCGAAAAACAAATATGATCACTAATGAACAGAACTGAACATTGTAGGAATTTAAATCCATATTTTGCCATCAGCTTAGAAATCATACTTTGGTTTGGAACATTTTTTTTAACCTACTGTCCTTAGTAGGTTAAAACTTCAAAGACTGGATATATATGAAAGAGGAGAAGGGAAATTTTCAGCATTTTCATTTTGTTTACTTTATATGCTTGGGCATTCTGTGTCTAGTCCAGGTCAGCTTTCTTTTTTCTTATTTCTCTGCATGAAGGGTCTAATCCTGGTCCCACTGAAGACAATGGCAAAATGCTACCAATTAAAATGGAGCAAGTAATTTTTTTTTCTTTACTGGTCATCTTCATTTTTTACAAGTCAGTTTTATACAACTTTTCTGGCTCTAAATATCCATAGAAAAAGAGTTATTAAAAAAAGACCAAGTAGAACTTCACTAATTTACATTTACTGGGAAAAACCCAGCATCTGCTAGTCAGCCTTGATGAGAAGTGGGGAGAGATAGCGTCTTACATGTGTATCAATTGATGGTGTGCATGTGGGGGGGAGGCGGTTGCATTATTAAGTGTGAACAATCCTACCTACTCCAGCTAGTGAACTATTATTTAAAGAGCAAGTAAAGGCAAAGGCCAGCAAAATTATAACTTCAGCCAGTAAAAAAATGTGGAGATGACCACAAGCCATAAATCTTAATCCAGATCCAAACTTCCGCAAAGGTCAGAGATGTTTGGATCTGGGGGGAGGATGGAGGTTCTACCATTGCTAAACAAAACAGAGGAATGTCAAGGGCACCATACCAAAGATCACCACACAAAGGACCCCTCCAGTATGAATCTTCCCTCATCTCTGTAGAAAGGGGACCCTAATACTAGTAAGGCATGGATCTCCTTGGCCAGCCAGGACCCATGGAGGGAAGGGCATTGAGTACGAGGAATCCAGGGTGGCGGAAGGGAAGGAATTGCACATTGCCCTCTCTCTGGCCCATTAAAATATTAATACTCCAAAGGTTATTAATTTTCTCGTGTACCTACCTTGGAAACCTGGAAAGCTAGTTAGTGAATCCCTCATAGCATGGTTCCATTGGTGTCATGGAGCCGCAGGGTTTGGGAGAGTCACCATATTTTGGTGTGGCTTCTCTTTGTGTTTTGGGGAGTGGACGTCATTTACAAATTAAAAAGTCCCCTCCTGTGTTTAAATCCATGAGATAATCTGGACTCAGATCTTGGGCCTGTTTCTGATCTCACTCTCACCACTATAATTCCAGAGTAACTCCATTAAGTGTAGTTACACAAGGATTTTGTGGATTTAAATGAGAGCAGAATTAGGTACGTAGATATGATCCTGCTAGGTGCTGAACATTCTGGTCCTGATCTAGCAAAACACTTAAGCACATGCTTAACTTTAAGCATATGAGTAGTCCCGTTGAAATCAATGGGACTATTTACATGTTTAAAGGTGAGCATGGGATTAAGTGATTTGCTGGATCAAGGCCAGAACATTCAGCACCTTGCAGGATTGAGTCCTGTCTCCTTATCCTATACAATCTCTTAACTTCATACTTGCACCTGATATATTTGATATTCTGTGGCTCTTTCCTCCATTTATCTTCAGTCTGGATAATTTTTCCACAGTTTCACTATTTATTTGGAAAGCTGAAAGTCAAAGTTTAGAGCTTTGCTTTGATGTAAAATGTCAGACCATAAACAACAAATGCAAATACTTCTTTGGTGACCACAAATCTGTCTGCTTCTTTTGAATCACAGCTAAAAATAATTAAATGTTGTGTTATTTGGCATAATACATCTTTTCTACCTTACATCCTGGAAATTCGCTGAAAACGATCGGTAACTTTCAACATCTGTCATGATTTCAAAATGTGTCAGAAATAGTTTAATCATCATATAACTTAATGCTAAATTACACTTGGGACCAAATTCTACTCTGTTCTGCTGAAGCTATGCAAAAAAGTGTAGAGTTTTGCCCATGCTGTCTGCTTTTCTAAACAGAAAAATGATGTGAATCATTATGATAAATCTGGTCATAATAATTCCTCTTAATTCACCTCCTTTACAAGGATATTCCTTTAAATTACTGTTTTTTAATGTTTAATGAATTTGTTCAACTATTTCCTTCCCCATCTTTTTATTGGACCTACTCAGTAGTAGTATGATCTGTACACTAGTACACACTGATGGACACAGGCAGCAGAAGTACTTCTGAGACAATTGTTGAAATCCTGTAGGGATAAAGTAGCTGGGCTAAAGCTGGAAAACTATTGCTGGATAGTGAGATATGCTGTAAAAATATGTTTTCAGATACATACATTTATTACAGTAGCAAGTAAATTGCATTGATTATAGAATACATGACCTTTTTGCCAAAGCACAGGCTTCTACTGCTTAACTTAAAGGAAAGTCTGCATTATCTATCATTAGAATTAATGAAATACTCCACTTTCGCAGAAAAGATATTCTAATCAGTACATCTTATCACAAACAAGAAGCAACTTGCTAAAAAAATGGTTACATCTTTTACACAGAATGCAAAAGGATAATTAGCAAGAAAAAGGATAAACTTTTAAGTGCAGATTTCCAAAAGACCTAAATTCCTAGTTAGGCACCAGAACAAGTGGATAGATTTTCAGAAGAGGACCCCAAGCATGTTTTTGGCAGGTCAACTTAGCAAAATTCAAACTTCAGTTTGCAATTTTGTGATCTCAAGTTCTCACATTCAACAGACGCACTCCAGTCATCTCTGACAATATTGCCTCATGGAGATATCTGGGATGAATAGGCAACAAATAGTCACAAACATATTTATTATTGCGGCTGGAATTTTCAAAGGAGCTAGGGAAGTTAGCCAGAGAGATTCAAATGGAGTTGGGCACCCAGGTCCTACAAGTTCCTTTGAAATAGCAGCCTATCAATGCAGATACTCTCACCCATATTCCGAACAGGGGAATCAGCATCAGAAATATCCACTTTCCAAGACATACAGCATTCTCTACTGAGTCATGCACTTATCAGTTGAAGAGATCCAGCATCTATTTTTACTAGAAAATAGTTTCTCTGTACAAAAGAGGCATTGAAAGGGTAGGCTAGATATGCCCAGTACGAACAGATTTCAGTTATCAGTTAACATTTTATGAAAAGGAGCTTCCAACCTTTTTTTTTTTCCAAATAGTGTTATTACTGGTGTGGGGTATTTTATAAAGTTCTGTTATCAACGTAAGACTACCCTGTGGAAACAAAACTGACATCAGTGTCTAGATTTCATATGTAAAAGATTTCACTATGATTCAAAAAATCCATTGAGTTTTTTTTTAAGACATTCAGTTGTCAATGTGTAGGAGGGCTTTTGTTTCCTGTGATTCAAGTACTGAATGTGGAGGAAAATAACTATGTGACTATCTCTACTTACAGAATAATCAATAAACTCATTATACATCTCTACCACCCATTAGCAAATACATGGAAACGGGGATTTTCTCCAGAACTGGAAGTAACTTTAAAAGTTTGCCCCCTGTATCAAATAAAGGGTCCAAAGTGCATCAAGGATACATCAGCTCAGCATTTGCCCATAATATGGATTAGGAATTTTCTAATTGGAATGAAAACTATCAAAACATTTTTCCTGGCACAATAATAATCTATTTGACCTGAAAAAAAGAGAGTTTCTAATTCAAAACCACCTCTAATAATGTTAATAGTGTAAAATGTTTCAGGCTGTATCAGAAATACATTTTGCAGCTTGCTGATGGCAGAAAGCCTAAAGCCCATAGGAATTTCCCCATTGAAGCACAAAACAAAGACATTTTCAGCAACTGTCTTTCTAACAGCTTTTCTGGATAATACACAGTTTTTCTTCTGCTTATTTTTTTCCTTGTATTTCTGTATAATTCATATATATCAGATGATCATCTGTCATTAAAGCAAATGTGGAACATGCATTTTCCTCAACATTCCTTTACTCTGCACTAAATGTAAAACAGGCCTGAACTTTTCTTTCCATCCCCTTCCCTTCCAAATAAAAATACTCTCAGGACCACTAGACACTAATGGCTTCTTTCAGCTATCAAAGCAGTACTGTAAAAATACTGACTGTTCTTTCATAACGAAAATGCATTTTTTAAACAACACTGCACAATATTTGGTAACTTAGCAAAAAGGTGACATGGTGCTGAAAGTTTAATCATGGCATAATTTTAAATCCCCAAATTGGATTACAAAGTTTAGGGCAAAACCATGAGTGAAGTGCTGAACTGTAATCAGCAGATCAGTACGTAATAGATTACTTTCTCCTTCGACATTAATATCTTTGACATAAGAGTCCTATGCACTGGACCTTGATCTGTTGTCCATCATACAGCTTTATGCTATCGTCCCTTATTATATTAAATATATTTTCATTACAAAGGGGAGATTCTAGATATGTTGGATTTCTGCATGCTGCCCCCACCCACAAAGGTGTAAAGTCCCTACAGGGTTTCAAAGGTAAAAGAAGAAATACAGCATAGGTACTTAGGCTCCAAAGTGTTCTGGGAGCTTTTGAAAAATTTATCCTAAGACCATAGCAGCCATGAGCAGATTGTCCTCCACAAAGACAGAGTTATTTTGTTGTTGCTGATTCTTCAGACCTCACAGAATTGCAGGTAAAACCATTTCCTAAGAATTAGACAGCAACCCACCTCCAGTGCCAAAAGAGGATGAATTCACAAGAAGGCCTGAGTTCTCATGATTTGTTCAGTGATTTCCATGGGCTGCAGACTTTGAGTAGGCATTGGACAAGCTGGAAGCCTTGTAATGATGTGTACAAGATTTGGGTTTGAGCAGTCTAGTTCAAGCTAGGATATATAGGAGATTTGAATTTTGAAAGAAGGCTATGCCAAACTGAGTGGGTGTGTGTGTACTGTTTTCCCCTGTTCTTGCTGCCAGGACTGTTACATTTAGAAGATATGCTGATTGAATTTAAAGCATGAATTTACTAGCATTTGGCTCAAGAGATCATTGGCCCCCTGCTATTTATAATGTCTCTGATGAAATTAACAATTCATGTTTTAGATTCCCTTATTTAAGGCAAGTGTTTCCTCTCTCTCTCGTTTCCCCCTTACATTCTGTCCTTGGTTATCTCTCCAGTTATCTCTCCAAATTTGTGTGTTTAAACAAAAATATTTCCCACTATCTCCCAACACATCATTCTCTCTCTTTATGTAGGGATCTCATTGTAACTTCTTAGAGAAAGCATAATTTGTTATCCTGAAAACTAATTTATTATAATGGTGTGAAAACAAGACAGAAATTGTATTTCATGAAAAAATGTACTGAGAATGAAAAGCTTCTGTTTAAGTGCATAATTATGGAATATGTTGCCTTTACTGTATCTCTGAATACCAAATTCTTTACTCACTCTTGTGACTTACTTATCATGCCTCCTAGGGGACATTTGGATTAGGTGTTTGCTCTTTGAATTAAATACCCAACAAAAGAATCTATTCTCCAATCAAGGCACGGGGATTTACGAGCAAATCCCATTAATGACAATGAGAGTTACATAGTTAGCATCCTTCAACCATATGCAGAATTCCCACTGATGTCAATGGGAGCACTATTCTTGTATGGACTGAGGCCAACCTATGGCCCTTCACTTCTAAAAAAAACAGAGCCCAGAGATTCTATTACAAGAGCAAAGGGAGGCTAAAGGCCTAATTCTGCTCCTATTAAAATCAATGGGAGTTTTATGATTGATTTAACAATTTATTTCCTTGACAATTAAGTTTTTATAATGGTGCAAGAACAAGAGAGAGATTGTATTTAAAGGTAGAAAAAGTGGGGCCTAAGAAGTGAGCCATTGATGGTGAAGAAACTTAACAAACAGGTAACTTTGCGTATGTCTACACTGCACACTAAGTCCGGGCTCTCGCTCAGGTTTGAGCCAAAGCCCCCTCTTCCATCCGCACACAACTTAGCTCGATTCAGGTGGCAAGCACTTAGGACCCAGATTCTGAGTGGCTCAGGACACTGCTGGGGATGGAGCAGTCAAAGCCTGACTCCCACTGAGACTTGCTTCCAAGCCCTGCCATGGATACAGGTCAAGCCACAGATGCGAGTCAGAAGATCTGCATAGTGCAGTCTGGATATGTTGGCACCTCTGAGTCCCCCAGATCCAGCAATTGTAAACCCAGGTTTACAATGCAGTGTGGATGCTCAGGCAAGAGCTTGGAAACACCGAGTCCACAAGCCAGGGTCCCACAGTCCTGGGCTTAGTGTGCAGCCTAGACATACCCTTAGGTGCTCACCCTAAAATTCTCCAACTGGTGATTTCATACTAATAATTTTTACTCTTAAATTTTGTAATATATTGTACATGTATAGTAAAATGTAAAAATATTTGTACATTTACTCACTCAAATATTCTCCCACCTTTGAAAGTTATGGAGTGCCACGAAAAAACTGGAAAATATTTGATGATTAAAATTTTAGTGGCATAAATCTGCATAGTTCAGCTGAAGTCAGTGGAACTATGTTGATTTGCAGTATCTAAGGATCTACCCCTTGAATTACAGCCAGTAGCAGCCTTCTGACTTAAACATGTGATTTCATTCTTTTCACTGAGTAGAGGGATGGGCAATGTACAGAGACCTTAGACAAACTTCCATGGACAACTTTAATGTTTAATAACACAATAAAATATTTGATTTATTTAAATGCCAGAGCATTTCTTCTGATGAAACTGTTGCCTCAGAATATAAACTTGTTTACTGTGCTGATGACAGAGCCCTTCTTCAGCAAGATGGCTGCTGCCACCACTCAGACTCAACAATGACAGCCTGGGAAGCTGGGAAGCTTTCAAAAACAGACAGACATTTAATAAGATTCTCGGTGACATCATTGCTTTGGGAAAAAGTAAGTGGGGCAAAGGAGAAGCTAAAGAAAAAACTCACTGTGGAAGTTTAGCATTGGCAACAATAAAAATATTTTCTTAAGAAATAAAAGAATAAAAAAATAAAAATAAAAATAAAATAATAATTAATAAAAAGCTAGAACTGAAGATATTCAGGCCTGATATTAAAGAAATCTGCTTGCAACCTAATAGGCTGGAGGAATTTTATTCTAGAAGAGTTTATGCTCATGAAATGCTGCCAAGAGCAACACAACTGCAATTGTGTTGTATCTGCGGTGGCCAGATTGTGACTCCTAACTCTCACATGCATATTGCCACTTGCTTCATTTGGAAAAGAAATCAGATGGATAACTGCTCACCAGTGTGATTAAGGGACTCATGGCCTGGCACTATGTAAACAGCTGCAAAAAATTACAGCTGTTTGGGGTGAAACATTCTAAAAACCTTTGCAAATAAGGTGAGTAGATAGCAAGGATGAAAAATTGGGACAGGGTTGAAGGGCAATAGATGCCTATATAGACAAAGCCCCCAGTACTGGGACGTCTGGTCACCCTATTTGCAAATGTTATGCAATTTGCTTTTGTAAGATTTCTGATGCCTCCCTAAGAACTGCTCAGGTCCAAGAATTTATTCAGGTATTACACACAAGCATGGTTCCCAGGCTTACTTTACTACTGCTGCTTCTAGCACTTCAACTGACGCTGTCTTCTACTCAGAATAAATTCCAATCCACAGATACCCATAAAATAGACCCATATATAATATCACCACTATATGCAGTTACAGATTTGACTATTGTTGCTATAGCGTATGAGGTTGTTCTCTTGTTACTGTTCAAATACATTAGGTAATTCAAAAATAAAAACTTCTTGACGTCCCCAGAGCGGGGCAGGAATGAGTGAGAAATCCCTATGTCCCTCCCTACTTCCCCGAGGACAGACATTGCTATTGTGGGAGGTGCTTGCAGTGCTGCTTAAAGGGGGTACTGATCTTGATCACAACTCTGTAACTATGCAGAGATCACTCGAAATCTGGCCCAGAGGGTTTAGCTGACAATGTTCAATAAGGAGAGGAGGTCTATACAGCTGCAATGTGTCTTGAAGCCTTTTCAGCATTCTCTCTTCGTTTTTGGATGTCTGTAGCTCATAACAAGTGCCAGATGTGCATCCAGTGCAATCAAAAATTCAAGTGGCTAAATATATCCTGATATCATGGCAATTCGATGGGATAGTCCCATGGTGAAGTCTTCTCTATTGAAATACATGAACAGCAGATCAGAAGAGAGCCTCCAGTGCCGTAAGTAGCATGTTTCCCCACACTCCTGTCTGTTCTTTCTGAAGTAGTCACATCATGAATCAAAAAAATCCATGTGTTTTAGTACAATAAATATACATGTGAGACTTTGATTTTACTTAATTTCCACTCACAAACGTGTGACTTGGTAAGTGGACAGCAGTAGTGTAATACCCATGAGGATTGTTTGTAAAGCAGTATTTCCATTCAAGCCATTCTTCTCTACATTTCTTCTACGAGCATGGGAGAAAGCACAAAGATGCTTGATTGTAAATGGAATGTGGACGATGAGGCTGACATCCTGGGCTGAACAGAAGCGGAACTGACCTTTTGATACTAGACGTGAGATGACAGGTGGGATGGGGATAGATTGTGAAGGTCCTTGATGGTGAAGACAAGTAACATGTTTCAGGGGACAGAGATGAGGGAACCAGAGGAGGGATACAAAGAGAGAGTTCTCAGGGGTCAAAGCAACAGGCTAGGAAAATGATCTTTATGATATGGATATGGGCAGAGCAAGACTGCATTTCTCAAGGCCAGAGAGAAGGATGTTGCAGTAATCAGAACTCAAAATGATGAGCACCTGGAGGAGAGCTGTTGCTAGGTGGGGATGGACAGCAAAGACTCTATCTTCAGTATGTGATGAAGAAAGAATCTGCAAGACTTGGACATAGCCTGGACGTGAGGACCTAGGACCTCCTGGATGTGAGGACATAGCCTGGACATGAGGACCAAATCGAAGACTCTCATGATTGGAGGAGATGCAAAACTGACATTCTGATTACTTGCCTTCATTAAAGATCTGATGGCACTTTTCACAAGCGTATGAATGTGTTAACTCTGCAATCCTTGCTAAATTTCATCTGAGTAATTATATTCTGCTTTCCTAAATCCCTCTATGTTTACACATAGATATGCTGTTAGTCATCTCCTGTGTTAACATGTTGTGTAATGTTATCCTGTGTTGTTAATTCTTGCTGCATGTGTCACCAGAGGTATCTGCATGGATGGAGGGAGAGGGGGAGTAGGGATCCTTGCATATAGTTTGTTAAAATTGTGATTTTTTGAGATGAAAAGGCATTATAGAAATGCAAATGTATATCTATACCTAGGGGGGAGGAGCAATATGGTCTAATGGTCACAGCACAGATCAGAATCTCCTGAGTTCTAAACCAGACTTTGCCACTGTCTCCCTGTGTGGTCTTAAGCTACTCGCTTAGCTTTATTATGCCTCCATTTCCCATCTGAAACAAAGAAGATTAACTGGTTAATGTTTGCATCAGCTATCTGAAAATGTAAGGCTGAGCGTGAGTGCTAAGTACTATTTGAAAGCTCTTATTAAATGCTGTTATTCAGAACTAGGCATTTCTCTGACGCAGCTAGTGGCAATGAAATGACTACCAAGTTCAGTAAAAGCAGCAAAGAATCCTGTGGCACCTTATAGACTAACAGATGTTTTGGAGCATGAGCTTTCGTGGGTGAATACCCATTTCGTCAGATGCATGTAGTGACAAAGGGAGTATTCACCCACGAAAGCTCATGCTCCAAAACGTCTGTTAGTCTATAAGGTGCCACAGGATTCTTTGCTGCTTTTACAGATCCAGACTAACACGGTTACCCCTCTGATACTTGATACCAAGTTCAGCAAACTTTTAAAAATTAATTTGTTTCTGAATAAGAACTTGGGGGACCAAAGCTCTCAAAACAAACCAAATCAGTTAAAAAAAACACAAAAAAACTTTTTCAATATATAGAGGAGCTACAGATGCTGAAGATTTCCTCCTAAAATATATCAAAAGGTATGTTTAGATTTAAAACAGTTGAGCTTTGAAAGACACTTAGGATATGTCTAGACAGCCAGCAGCAGCCCGTAGTAGCAAGTCAGAGAGTATGTCTACATTGCAGTTAAAAACCCACAGCTGGCCCATGCCAGTTGACTGGGGCTCGTGGGGCTCAGGGTAAGAGGCTGTTTAACTGTGGCATAGACATTCAGGCTTGGGCTGAAACCTGGGCTCTAGGATCTTGCAAGGCGGGAGAGTCCCAGATCTTGGACTGCACCCTGAATCCAAACCTCTACACCTCAATTAAACAGCCCCTTAGCCCGAGCCCCATGGGCCCAAGTCAGCTGGCATGGGCCAGCCAGGGGTGGTTAATTGCAATGTAGACATACCCACTGTAGACATACCAAGGGAGACGGGGTCAACAGGCTCAGGTTTGCAGGGCTCATGCTCTAGTGCTAAAAGCCCACTTCTGTCCACAGGCTTCAGAACTTGAGCTTCAGCTCAAGCCACAATGTCTGCACAGCCCTGTGAGCTTCCATCCATCCAGCTGGGCTCTGAGACTTGTTCTGCAAGCTGTATAGGCAAATTCTGAAAGCCCTGGAGACCGGTAACAACTTTTAAGCATTTTTTTTAACCTATGGATATTAATTTTATCTATGCTGTCTGGATCATTTAGTCTGCATAAAAAATATGAACCAGTGATTGACATAATCCCATTTATTTCCAAACTCTAAGGAGCACTCTATTCCCTGCTTAGGGCACTCACCTGGGATGTGGGAGACCCACAGATGAATCCTCATTCTGAAGCAAGGACTTACACCTAGCTCTCTTCCTGTCAGGTTAGCACCCTAACCATCAATGCAGGGCCGGCTCCAGGCACCAGCTAAACATAGAGGCTGCCGCCGAATTGCCGCTGCAGCCGAGGAAAAGCACCTGCCTCCCTAAGGGCACACAGACTGCCCCTGCCGCCCGCGGCGGCAATTCGGTGCACTGCTTGGGGCAGCAAAAACTGTAGAGCCGGCCCTGCATCAGTGTATAGGGTATTCTGGGGTGAGTGTTTCTCAGTCTCTCCTGTTCCACTTTGTATAAAATACTTGAGTCATTTGGCCAGAGAAAGAGTGCAAGAATGACTCTAGAGTCTTGTAGTTAGGGCACACACTTTGTAGAGGAGACACCAAGATTCCTAAGGGGTCTCACATCCTAGGTGAATGGCCTTATCACTGGGCTATTGGGTGTAAGGATAGTCGCAGCAGCACGATCTCCCCTAGTTTTTATAATGATGCCTAAATCCTCCTGTGAATCTAGCCTGAAAAATCAAAATATTACGTTTTAATAATTGTCAAAACAAAAATTTCCAAAATTTCCAAATATGTTTTTCTTCTTTTATTTCAGCTGAAACAAATTGTCAAAACTGACCCAGATTCATTAAAGGTTTCAATCAACCCAAATCTGCATTTTTTTGGTGAAAAGAAGTTTTGCCCCCAAACTTTCAACATTTGCCAAATCATTCAGACTATTGTAGAGTTTTGTATAGAATCATAGAATATCAGGGTTGGAAGGGACCTCAGGAGGTTATCTAGTCCAACCCCCTGCTCAAAGCAGGACCAATTCCCAACTAAATCATCCCAGCCAAGGCTTCATCAAGCCTGGCCTTAAAAACCTCTATGGAAGGAGATTCCACCACTTCCCTAGGTAACCCATTCCAGTGCTCCATCACCCTCTTAGTGAAATAGTGTTTCCTAATATCTAACCTAGACCTCCCCCACTGCAACTTGAGACCATTGCTTCTTTTTCTGTCATCTGCCACCACTGAGAACAGCCTAGCTCCATCCTCTTTGGAACCCTCCCTTCAGGTAGTTGAAGGCTGCTATCAAATTCACCCTCGTTCATCTCTTCTGCAGACTAAACAATCTCAGTTCCCTCAGCCTCTCCTCATAAGTCATGTGCTCCAGCCCCCTAATCATTTTTGTTGCCCTCTGCTGGCCTTTTTCCATTTTTTCCACATCCTTCTTGTAGTGTGGGGCCCAAAACTGGACACAATACTCTAGATGAGGCCTCACCAATGTCGAATAGAGAAGAATGATCACGTCCCTTGATCTGTCGGCATTGTCCCTACTTATACAGCCCAAAATGCTCTTAGCCTTCTTGGCAACAAGGGCACACTGTCAACTCATATCCAGCTTCTCATCCACTGTAACCCCTAGGTCCTTTTCTGCAGAACTGCTGCCTACCCATTTGGTCCTTAGCCTGTAGCAGTGCATGGGATTCTTCCATCCTAAGTGAAGGACTCTGCACTTGACCTTGTTGAACCTCACCAGGTTTCTTTTGGCTCAAACCTCTAATTTGTCTAGGTCCCTCTGTATCCTATCCCTACCCTCCAGCATATCTATCACTCCATTCAGTTTAGTGTCATCTGCAAACTTGCTGAGAGTGATGTCCATACCATCCTCATGATCATTAATGAAGATATTAAAAAAAATGGTCCTAGGACCAACCCACGGGGCACTCTGCTTGATACCGGCTGCCAACTAGACATGGAGCCATTGATCACTACCCGCTGAGCCCGATGAGCTAGCCAGCATTCTATCCATCTTATAGTCCATTCATCCAGCCCATACTTCTTTAACTTGCCGGCAAGAATACTGTGGGAGAATGTATCAAGAGCTTTGCTAAAGTCAAGGAATAACACATCCACTGCTTTCCCCTCATCCACAGACCCAGTTATCTCCTCATAGAAGGCAATTAGGTTAGTCAGGCATGACTTGCCCTTGGTGAATCCTTGCTGACTATTCCTGATCACTTTCCTCTCCTCTAAGTGCTTCAGAATTGATTCTTTGAGGACTTGCTCCATGATTTTTCCAGGGACTGAGGTGAGGCTGACTGGCCTGTAGTTCCCTGGATCCTCCTTCTTCCCTTTTTTAAAGATAGCATCCATTGTCAAACTATCTAAATAGATGTTTTGAAGTATATGTAATTTATTATTAATATTACTAAAGAACAATTCATATCAAAATCTAAAATAAGGTAAACAATTTTTTGGTACTTCTTTTGGTCAAGAATACTATATTTCACAAAGGACACATAAAACTTGCAAAAGTGGCTGTATCTTTGCCACTTTTATTACACTATAAATAAGTGTGCAGTTTCACTGTACTCTCCAAATATCACTAGAATAGGGAATAGGTTTTATATTCTCTAGGCAAGAGTAGTATTTCATGGAATGACATTTTAGCCCAATTAAATGCTGCATTTAACTTCAGAATCTACCTTTAATCTTTTAGTGACCATACTCCAATTTTCCCTAATAGAGATTTGTATGTTGCATGATGAATGAGTGCAAAAACGTTTTGAAATCCTCCTTAAAAATACTTGGCTTTATCCATTAAATATCCACTTACAATGCAGATCAGGTGTTCCTTGTCTAAATCTGTAACTGAAGTGTAGCTGCTTCACTTCTTGGTAATAATTTCACAACTGATTTTCACCTTCACCTCGTGTTCCATTTGTCATGGTACATCATCATTTGATGGGAAGCAATTTAACAAATATGCTATACAACAAAACCCAAATGCACATAATGTGAATAGTCAAAAAAAAATTCCACATTTCACATCAGTTTCCATGAAGAGCCTGTCAGTTAACTATTTGTTTTATGAGCTTTGCTTCCATTCCAGAGAAAGGTGATGGAAACATGGTAGAATAAATATAATTGATCTGGATCTGCATCCTCCATAGGATGGAGAGGAAGATAAATCAGCAAGTATATTTAATGGTGTTCATTAATATAGTTCACTTTTAGAGGAGAATTCTGGAGTAGATAACCAATAGTCTGAATCAGTATGGCAATGTTTCTGGTTCCTGTGATGTCATGGATAGTTGAAATATTGCTTCATAGATAGCACTGAAATCTAACATATGATTTCATTGGTATATTATAATTTAAACGGTCTAACAGTAAAACATTTAAAAGATAAACATTTATAAAGTAAAAACACTTGTTAAAAAGTATTTCTCATCACTTTCAGGCCAGAGGTGATTCAGAGGGAGAGGGAAGGCTGATTTCAATCTCTAAAATCTGCGGATTGAATTTATTCCTCACTGCAAACCATAACAGGCCAGATTTTGCCACCCTTGCACACAGAGGGCCTGATTCAGGAAAGCACTTACACATGAGTTTTGGAAGAATGATCTAGTGGATAGAACACTGAACTGGGACTTGAGACTTGGGTTTATTTCCCAGTTCAGACACATTCTTTCTGTGTAACCTTGGGCATCTAACCCTACCCTGTACCTCCATCCCCCAGCTTTCAAATTGGGATAGTACTTCCCTACCTCAGAGGGCTGAGCGACGATAAAAATCCATGAGTGATTACGAGGTCCTCAGATGCTATGGTGATCAGGGCCATGCAAGTATGCGGATAGGATAACTCAGCGCTTTTGATATCAGAAAATGAAAGGAAGTGAAAGAATGAATATCTGGAGGGGAGGAATTTTAGATCGTAAGTGTGCTCTGCATACATACAGACCAATCCTGCAACCCCGGACATCCTTCAAACACAGCAAACTTCACATTTCTACTGTAGAGGAGAAAGACTGGGCAGTACAATAGCGCAGGCTCCAGGGCTATTGCATGGAGCACAGCAGGGGCCATATTGACAATCTGTTAAAGTCATACCCAGTACATGCAACCAGACCTATATTAGTGCGTGCTGTGAGCTGTGCCTGCTTCTTCAATCCATTCCCTGCAAAAGCAGCTGGCCTTCTGCACGATTCCATTGCCACCTACTTCAGGTTTGTTACAGGGACCAGCTTAAGAATTACAATATCTCATTAAGATATGCTCCTACGCTATCAGCTAGATACTTACCTATCTTAGGTGCTTATGTGGCACCCATTACTGTAGGATCTGAGCATCTCACATTCTTTAATGTATTTATCTTCAAAACACTTTTTAATGTATTCATCTTCGCGAGGTAGCGACGTGCTACTATCCCCGTTTTACAGAAGGGTAACTGAGGGTACGTCTACACTGTGTTAAAAACCCCATGGCACTGAGCCTCAGAGGCCAGGTCAGCTGACTCAGGCTCGTGGGGCTATAAAATTGCAGTGTAGCTATTTGGGCTGGACCTCACTATATGGAAGATAGGCAAGGGACACAGAATAGTTAACAGAAATCTGACTGATTCAATAACTTTAGCTGTGGCTACGTATTCCTCCCCTAAGAACAGTGGTCAACTCTGTAGTAAATAAAATCAACTTGCAGCCAGAGATACAAACTAAGTTAACTGAGGCAGACAAAACGTATAGCAAGCCCTTTCTAACACTGACATGAGTTCATTATGCTTGGACGAGTTTCATTTCTTCTCCACACCAGTATATTTGAACTGCTGGAATGCTGAAACACCATGAAGTAATCACCCAAGTGGGTTCTTAAACTGAATGTAAAAGTCTGTGGAACAAGTTCGAATGGCAATTCTGGAACATGTTTTTTTGTAACAAAATGAACACTAACTATGATACTACAGTCCATTTGTGATCTTCCTAAAAACACCATTCTAGCACTATGGATGTGAAAGCCCTCTACACTAACATTCCACAGAAAGATGGATTACAATTCATCAGGAATAGAATCCCCGATAATGTCACAGCTAACCTGGTGGCAGAACTTTGTGACTTTGTCCTCACCCATAACTATTTCACATTTGGGGACAACATATACCTTCAAATCAGTGGCACTGCTATGTGTACCTGCATGGCCCCACAGTATGCCAACATTTTTATGGCTGACTTAGAACAACGCTTCTTCAGCTCTCGTCCCCTAACACCTCTGCTCTGCTTGCGCTACATTGATGCCATCTTCATCATCTGGACCCATGGAAAAGAAGCCCTTGAGGAATTCCATCATGATTTCAACAATTTCCACCCCACCATCAACCTCAGCCTGGACCAGTCCACACAAGAGATCCACTTCCTGGACACTACAGTGCTAATAAGTGATGGTCACATAAACATCACCCTATACCGGAAACCCACTGACCGCTATACTTACCGACATGCTTCCAGCGTTCATCCAGACCACACCACACAATCCATTGTCTATAGCCAAGCTCTATGATACAATAGCATTTGCTCCAACCCCTCAGACAGAGATAAACACCTACAAGATCTCTATCAAGTGTTCTTAGTTCTTACAACTACAACACCCACTTGCTGAAGTGAAGAAACAGATTGACAGAGCCAGAAGAATACCTAGAAGTCATCTACTACAGGACAGACCCAACAAAGAGAGTAGCAGAATGCCACTAGCCATCACCTTCAGCCCCCACCTAAAATCTCTCCAGCGCATCATCAAGGATCTAGAACCTATCCTGAAGGATGATCCATCACTCTCACAGATTTTGGGAGACAGTCCAGTTCTTGCTTATAGACAGTCCCCCAACCTGAAGCTAATACTCACCAGCAACCACAGACCACACAACAAAAACACTAACCCAGGAACATATCCTTTCAACAAAGCCCGCTGCCAATTCTGTCCACATATCTATTCAGGGGATACCATCATAGGACCTAATCACATCAGCCACACTATCAGAGGCTCGTTCACCTGCACATCTACCAATGTGATATATGCCATCATGTGCCAGCAATGTCCCTCTGCCATGTACATTGGCCAGATTGGACAGTCTTTACATGAAAGAATAAATGGACACAAATCAGACGTCAAGAATTATAACATTAAAAAACCAGTCGGAGAACACTTCAATCTCCTTGGTTATTCGATTACAGACCTAAAAGTTGCAATATTACACCAAAAAAACTTCAGAAATAGACTCCAAGGAGAGACTGCTGAATTGGAATTAATTTGCAAACTGGACACCATTAAATTAGGCTTGAATGAAGACTGGGAGTGGATGGGTCATTACACAAAGTAAAATGATTTCCCCATGTTTATTCTCCCCTGCCTCCTCCACTGTTCCTCACAACTTCTTGTCAACTGCTGCAAATGAACCATTTTGATTACCAGTACAAGACATTTTTTTTTCTCTCCTGCTGGTAATAGCTCACCTTAACTGATCAGTTTCGTTAGAGTGTGTATGGTAACACACATTGTTTCATGTTTTCTGTGTATATATCTATCTATCTATCTTCCTACTGTCTTTTCTACTGCATGCATCCAATGAAGTGGGCTGTAGCCCACGAAAGCTTATGCTCAAATAAATTTGTTAGTCTCTAAGGTGCCACAAGTACTCCTGTTCTGTTTGTGGATACAGACTAACACGGCTGCTACTCTGAAATTAATTATGAAAAGTCTTTCATTTTAATTGTGTCAATTTTTCAACGATCTGCCAATAGTAATTAGCACATATTTAAATTGACAAACTATAGAAATTAGTTTGGAGACAATAAGCTCCATAGCTAAGATTTGTAATTTGGGCATTTTTTAAAAGTTGTACAAACTTTAGAACATTTAGAATGTCAGCAGAGTCTGAATGAGCTCTCCCCTGACATCTAGTGATGACCTTGGGGAAAAGACTTCATGAATACACTGTTTCTATACATGGACCTACTCTGCCTCCTTGTGCAGCAGATGGAGCTGCTTTGCCCAGATGATCCATTTTGGCGGGTTTGGGGTTACAAATCACTCTAGTATTTGAATGCGAGGGTAATGAAATGTTTTTATCCTTACTGTAGGAGTAAAGGGCAGCAGAACTGTATTTAGCATGCCCTGATGGAGGGGGTAAGCAGGGAGTAGGGATATCAGACCCCAGTGAAGAGGAGAAGGGGTGGGAACAGATGTTCTGAACTGGTGGTGGGACTCTGCTAAAGAGTCCTAGACTCTATTTGACTGCTCAAACCACTGAGCTATCCCTCCCCCCATGGGCCACTCTCTTACCACTTCAAAAGTTATTTTTCCTCCCTTGGTATCCTGCTGTTGATTTACCTCATTAGAATGACCTCACACTTGGTAAAGCATTTATACCTGCTCCTGTATTTTTCACTTCATGCATCCGATGAAGTGGGTTCTAGCCCACAAAAGCTTATGCCCAAATAAATGTGTTAGTGTATAAGGTGCCACAAGGACTCCTCATTGTTTTTTCTCTTTTCAGAAGGTGATTCCTACAGCTGTTGTCACTGCTGAGCAGGTCTTGGGGATCAGCCTTAGACATTGTGTGGGAATAGTGAAAAGCAATACAGAAACTGCGCTGGCAGTGAGGTTCCCCACTACCTGCGAGAATCACAGAGAACTGTAGGTGGTGGAACCTCAGGATGTGATGTCACAGCAGATGTGGCAGCATAGAGACAGGGGACAGCGGCAGCAGAGAAAGAGTGGTGGTAGCAGTGGTGAGCTAGCTGCAGAGGCTGCAGCAGCAGAACCATTGCTCAATTCCCCTCTCAGGGGGTCAAACATGAAGTCTCTGAACATGAAGTCTCTGAACTCTGGGTGTTTGTTGCAGTGGAGGGAGAGGAGAGTGATGTGTTAGAGGGGCATTTGTTTGTCAGACTTTCCCATTGCAGATGGGAAACTGAGGCAAAGGACACTGCCCAATGTGTTGTGAAGTCAGGTTTGCTTTGGTCATACGATTTTGAAAGTGGCTGTGGTGTTTTCCCAAATAAATGCTTGGTTCCTTTTCCCTTTTCATAAAAGTTCTCTGTTGTTATACACAGACTCTGTGCTTGTGAGTTGGGATGTTTTGCCTGTGAAAGGAGCACCAGGGTGGTGGTAAGTTGTCCCAGAGTACTGGCTGGGGGCTCAAGCTGGTTCTGTTTTGTATTATTAAGAGGAACCCTGGGCACTGAACATGGACCTTGCTGCTGCTGCCTCCACCCAGTAGAAGGGCTATATAAAAACTATGATAATCTGAGACTATTTACAACTGTATTTTCCTTTTTTTTAAAAAAAAAAAACCAAGTATAAATGAGTTTCTTTTTGTTAAATAATAAAAGTTCTTCTGAATTGTAATCAATACAAAAACAAACCATCAAATCACGTTAGTACAATACCCTGGAATATTTGAACATACACCAGCCTTATTTCCCTTTCAGGTTCCATATGGGTGCGAGGAGGATAGAGCACCAACTAATTACCGTAACACTGGCCTGGTGTCAGCAAGTTGCTTGAGCACCAGAATATAAACGCCGTGGGCCCGGTCTTGTACATCTTACTCAGGCAAAATTCCTTGCTGCTGCCAATTGGCAGTTTTGTCTGAAAAAGAACTGGCAACACTAAGGTCTTTATGATGGTACAGCTTATCAGCCCTAAAAATCATTTTGTAAAAATCTAAAACTGGCTCTGAAAAGCCCACGCATGGTCCCTTTAAGGCACACAGACTCAGCAACAGATGCAGGAGACACTATACCTCTGAAAGCTCCCAAGCATGCAAGAGAAGTGCACACACTGCTACACATCTTAGGAGCATATAGCACATGCTTCTGTTCCTGGGTAACTACCCCAGGGGAGAAAAACGGGGTGGAGCCAAGTTCCTGACTAATCTACTCCCATTGCAGGGTAACTAGAATGCATGGGTACTCAGGGAGCATAAAGACTGCACTTGTGCTCTTGTGCAGGGAATCTTGTGTAGGGAAAAGGGAAACAAACATAACATAAGAATCATCCAATGAAATTAATAGGCAGCAGGTTTAAGACAAACAAAAGGAATTACTTCTTCACACAATACACAATCAACCTGTGGAACTAGTTGCTAGAGGATGTTGTGAAGGCCAAAATTATAACTGGGTTCAAAAAAGAACTAGATAAGTTCATAGAGGATAAGTCCATCAATAGCTAGTAGCCAGGATGGGCAAGGATGCTAAACCATACTCTGAAATGTCCCCAAGCTCTCTTTGCCAGAAGCTGATAATGGGCGACAGGGGATGGTTCACTTGATTATTACCTGTTCTGTTCATTCCCTCTGAAGCACCTGGCATTGGCCACTGCTGGAAGACAGGATACTGGGTTAGATGGACCATAGGTCTGACTCAGTAGAGCTATTCTTACATTCTTCATGCCCTTCCTATTGCTCACTTGTAGAACCTGCCACAACGTAGCCCCTCAGAATACAATTCTCCCACAGAAATGTAAAGAAAAAAGATCATAAATTCATCTGAATGATTTTTTTATTTACATGTGTACCTGTCCTATCTAGTCTCCCAAAATAAAGTGTCTGATCCTCCACTGCTTTACTTAGGGCAAAATTCCCATTGTTTTCAATAGTGATTGCTTAGCATTCCCTACATAGGCATCTTAAGGAGCAAATTCAGCTTCTCCATCAGTGGCAGATGGCCCCTTGTAGCTGAACTGATGCAGTTCTGTTGGGCAACGGGAAAAGGTCTGGGGTGGGGATATGCAATGCACAAGGGTGCACAGCCCCTAGAGGGTTAGGAACTCTGTTCCATGTAAAATCCCTGAGCAGAGGCATGCATGGGAAGTGGGAGGGAAAGAGTCTGGAAGTGGGGATCTACTATTATGCAAATCCTGTTTCCCCATCCTTTCCTCCATGTGCAGGGAACGGATTAGCCTTAATCTATCAGCTGTAGAGCTGCTCTGTGGCCTAGGAACTGAGATTTCCCACCTGCATTTATTTGTCCAGTGTCCAAACCAGTTACTAGGGCTGGGCAGTTAGTAGATGATCAGTCAGCATAGGTGCTGAAATTAGGGGTGCTGCCACACCCTGTGGCTTATACACAGGATTTATAGTCCGGTTCAATGGCTGTCAGCACCCCCACTATACAAATTGTTCCAGCACCCATCAGTCAGACTACCCCATTGATTTCAGTGGGAGTTTGCCTAGGTAAAGATTACATGGCTAGTCCATAAAAAAGGTAAATCAAATGGGAAAATCAGTATGGACACTTTGAATCACTTTGGTATTCATTTTAGTACATTCATTTGAGATAATGACCTGCCCTGAGGGTTTCGCTAAAGATGATAATTTTTATTGTAAATGCTAAATTCTGTCCACTCGGATTTGATCCTTCCCAGTCTCCATAGTAACGTGCCACAGAATAAAAGGTGGAATGACTGGTATGAATATGTTAATTATTTACTTTTTCAGTCTATTGATGCCATTTTGCATATTCTTCCATTCAACCCATTAAAAATGTCCAGTTGTTGCTATGCAATCACTGGACTGTGTGGAAAGGTAAACACTGAAGTCTTTATCCTTCTGGTAGCTGACAGCTTCTCTTTTTTGGGAATGAAAATGATTGTCTTCCCCCCCCGCCCCTTTTCTCCTTGACAAATAACAATGGAGGCTGCATTAGTCACAGGACGCATGGAACTCTGCCAGGAAAAGGAAGTAATGCTTCAGTAAAAACCCTAATAAAATGTCCACTAGGCTTTGAAACCAACACTTATCACCAGCCAAACCAGAATGTAATCGGCAAAATGAAAAAAAATAAAAAGGCAAAAAAAAGCATAGCCTCACTTTGCTTCACAACTTTCAAAGAGCCTACAAACCTTGTTAAAATGTAGCAGCAGTGGCAAGTCCATAGTCTTTGCCAAAGCCCTCCAGCAACAAAGTCTGACAGAGAACAGGCTCTCATTGAAACAGCCTTGCTGGTATGGTTAGCTTCTGTCAATATCTCCCTTAGTACAAATAGAAAAATTCTCTTTGATTTGTTTTCTTACTGAGATATCTTGTTGGATTTATTTCATCTGCAGTCCATAGGATCAGATCTTGCGGTCCTTTATTCAGACAAAATCCAGATGAAATCAATGGGGGTTTTGCCTAAGTGAGGAAAACAGAACTGGGACTTGCTGTGTATTAGTTGTCACAAAAATGTTTTACTTATACCAACTATTATTCTGCTTGGTTTATTATAATATAATTAAGGGACAGATTCTATCCTCCGTTAAACCCAAGCAAAATCACTGAGGTTGATTCTTCACTGCCTTACACCTTGTATAGTTACTTGTGCCTGTACAAAGTAAGTGTAAAATGTCACCATTATGATTTATGCCAATGTCTGGGTCTAATCCTTTTCCCAATGAAGCCAGTGTCAAGGGATGTGGATTCTCCATCACATGAAGTGTTTAAATCAGGATGAGGAGTGAGATGGTGGCTACACTGAAGTCAAGGGGCACCTGGATGTCTTTCTAAGAATATGTTCTAGCTCACTCATAAAATATGGGTTTGATGCAGGAATTCCTGGCCTGCATTGGGTAAATGGTCCGAATGATGATCACAATGCTCTCTTTGGGCCTTAAAAAAACAACAATGACTCTATGAGAAACACAGTGTTGCAGGATCAGGATTCAGGTGATCAAAAAAAAAATCCACCCCTGCTTTACAGAGCAATAGCGAATAATGCTATCTTGCAAAATTATGCTCCAGCTGGAACAATTCTTTTTTATGGCTGAATGAGAAAAAAAAATATTTTAGCTATCTATCATGGTGACAGAGTAGTAAACAGATTTTGCTTGGGCTGGCAAATCTTCATGATAATATGCAAGACTGACAATTATTTTTCATAGGCAAATACTGAGGTTCTGCCATGTGACTGAAGCCAGTGGAATACTTGGAGGGTATGGTCTCTAGAATTGGGCCCCTCATTTTGTAACAGAGCTATCTTATTTTCCCCTGGATCTTTTTATTTGTGCTGGCCCTTATTCATCATTTGTCTTGCTCTCTTTGTGGACCATGACTGCAGAATTTTAATGAGCTCCACGCAGAGCTCCTTTCTGAACTTGTTTTGCAGAGACTTGTCACACAGAGAAATTCCTTGTGTGCCACTGCTTTATTGTTTTTACGCAAGTTTAAGTCAGTCTTGATTTCACTCCATACATTTCTCTGTTTGATCCTACTGTACAGATACACCATCCACATCAGCCACTAAAAGAGCTCAGCATGGTATTTATTCATGCTAACCTGCCTCTCTATCTCCTCAGGGCTCCATCATGCAGTGCTTAGTCAGTCAAAACTCCCATGAAGCCAATGGAAACTTTTGCCTGCGTAAAGACTTCAGAACTGAGCTGTTATTGTGTCTGTCTGTGGAACACTTAGCAATTCCCAGACATTGCTGGGCAATGCAGGGTAGTTGAGTTTTTCCCTGTTTATGATTCCATAATAGTTGCCTAATACATGGCAGATCATGAGTGGCTTTTGTGTGGGTGTTTAAGAGCAGGGAAGGGTGTGAGGAGTTTTCTCTGCCTCTGTGCCCCATACAATAGCTGCTTATCTCTGCAATCCCTATCACCATTGGGGATACACATTGCCAGGTCAGCTGGGGCTTAGCAGAGGTTGGCATGACATGAGCACCTGATCTTGCACAGTGGGGAATTTGGAGAAGGATCATATCTCCTGGAGGTGCTACCTATTAAGATGTCCCTCTTGGTTTAAATTACAATGAGGTGTAAAATTAAACTGAAAAATAGCAATCATATGCTGATGAGGTCAGTCAAAATGATATTGTCGTCAGTGATTCCTCAAGGTTGAGGATGATCTTTCACTGGTTTTACTTTTCCTGGGTCCTTTGGTAACTGAGGAGTCCAATCCTTGAGCCACAGGCTTGTAGGCAGATATTGCAGGTGGTGTTGGAAGACATGGTTGGGCCGCGATTCCTGTGTAACAGTTGCCTTTTCTTTCTTTTCTGGCGTTTTTCTGCGACCAGGGCAAGGCGATTTTCCTCAAAAGTGGACGTTCCATCTCTGACAAGTCTTCACCAGTTATCTCTATTCTGGGCTGCAGTCTCCCAGTGTGTGGTGTTGATGCCGCATCTCTTGATGTTTATCTTGATGGTGTCTTTAAAGCATTTCTTTTGGCCTTATCATTTCCTTTCTCCTTTGGTGAGTTGTGCATATAGCAGTTGTTTTGGTAAGCATACATAAGACGTGCACACAGTGCCCGCTCCACCTCAGCTGGTCTGGATAATCAGGGCCTCAACACTGAAGATGTTGGCCTCTGTGAGGACACTGACATTAGTGTGACGATCCTCCCACTTTATGTTGAGGATCTTCTGAAGAAAGTGCTGGTACTGGCATTCCAGGTTTTTGAGGTATTTTCTATAGGTCACCCAAGTCTCGCAGTCATAGAGGAGAGTTGGGATTACCAGCACTTTATAAACAAAGTTTAGTATGTGTTCTGATGTTGTGATTGTTGAACACCCAGCGAGACAGTTTGCCAAAGGCAAGACAGGTACAGCTAATTCTGTACTGAATCTCGACATCTATGTCTGCCCTCTGTGAGAGATGGCTGCCAAGACAGGCAAAGTAGTCTACATTTTCCTGTTCTTCTTTGTCATTGTAGATCTTCCTTGCTGGGTCTGATGATTGACTGGGGACTGGCTAGTGGAGAACTTTTGTTTTGCTGATGTTCAGAGTTAGCCCTAGGCTTCTGTAAATGTAAGAGAAACAATTAAGGGCTGTTTGCAGATCCTCCTTTGAGTGTGCAACTACAGCACAATCATCTGCATACTGGAATTTGGTTATTGTTGCCGACATTACTTTAGTTCTGGCATGGAGACAAGAAAGGTTGAAGAGGTTGCCGTCAATCTGATACTGCATGCCAATGCCCTGAGGTCTTGGGTTAATGTTTTAATAGCTACTAAGAAAATAGAGAAAAGAGTGGGTGTCAGTACACAGTCTTGTTTTACACCAGTTCAGATGACAAAGGGCTCAGAGATAGAACCACTGCACAGGATCGAGGCAGTCATCTGGTCATGGAGGAGTCTTACAATGGTGATAAATTTGCTTGGGCAGACAAACTTTGACATGATTTTCCACAGAGTCTCACAGTTGACAGAGTTGAAGACTTTGGTCAAATCGATAAAGGCCATATACAGCTCCTGGTGTATATGATATACAGAGAGCATAAAAGTACAGGAGATCAGGAATCGTAAGAATCTCTTACTTAAAGGAACTGTAGGGATGTCCAAATTATGAGGACAACATCCAGAGATGAGCAAATCACTTCTTATCAAAGAAATAATTGACTTGAACCTTCACCCCCAGCTCAAACCAAGCCATTTTGGAGATTAGTGCAAGCATTCCTGCTATTATTTGCATTTTCTTGTTCCCCTCCCCTTCCTCTTGGGCTCTGAGATGGAAGTGCCAGATATCTCACCTGTTCTCATGAGATTTCCAGTCCAATATTTAAGAACAATGCAGCCACTTTCTCAACTTGCTGAAGTTTGGCCAATAAGTAATTGGCCTGATTTTCAGAGACCCAACAACACTATTTGAAGTCAGTGGGAGCCCCTTTGAAAATCAGTGGAAATCCATCAACCTCATGAAGAAACTTGCACAAATACAGAGAGATATCATCTTCCTTTCCAAATGCAAACGGATGGACATCATACCAAATGGACTAAAGGTAAAAAATCCACTGCTATCTACATACTAAACAGACCACAGTGAGAGATTATGCCATACTCTATCAAAGAAACTGAGGAACCACCTGATCAGCATCTTATACAGCAAACAGGAAAACATCAAAAAAGAGCTCTCCAACCTGGAGACTCTCATTAATAACCAAACTTCCATACAAACGGACTTCACTAAAATAAGACAGGAGATCTACATTACTCACTTCACCTTTCTGCAAAGGAAAAAGGACTGTAAGGTGTCTAAACTCCTACCTGCCTCATGGGGCTACAACCGTGGTACTCCCAACCCACCCAGCAATATCGTCAATCTATCCAACTACACACTCAGCCCAGAAGAAAAGTCTGCCCTATCTCCGGGACTCTCTTTCTGCCCTGCCACCCCCACCAACATGATACAGTTCTGCGGCGATCTGGAAGCCTACTTCCGCCATCTCCGACTCAAAGAATACCTTCAGGACAACACTGAACAGCGCACTGATACACAGGTACCCTTCCACCAACAGCACAAGAAGAAGAACTCCACATGGACTCCTCCTGAGGGTCGAAATGACAGTCTGGACCTCTACATTGAATACTTCCGCCGACATGCACAGGCAGAAATTGTGGAAAAACAACATCGCTTGCCTCATAACCTAAGTCGTGCAGAACGCAATGCCATCCACAGCCTCAGAAACCACCCAGACATTATCATCCAAGAGGCTGATAAAGGAGGTGCTGTTGTCATCAGGAACAGGTCTGACTACCAAAAGGAGGCTACCAGACAACTCTCCAACACCAAATTCTACAGGCCACTTCCCTCAGATCCCACTGAGGAATATACTAAGAAACTGCAACATCTACTCAGGACACTCCCTACACTAACACCAGAACAAATCAACATACTCTTAGAGCACCGACCAGGGTTATTCTATCTACTACCCAAGATCCACAAACCTGGAAATCCTGGACGCCCCATCATCTCGGGCATTGGCACTCTCACTGAAGGACTGTCTGGATATGTGGACTCTCTACTCAGACCCTATGCCACCAGCACTCCCAGCTATCTCTGTGACACCACTGATTTCCTGAGGAAACTACAATGCATTGGTGACCTTCCAGAAAACACCATCCTAGCCACCATGGATGTAGAGGCTCTCTACACGAACATCCCACACACAGATGGAATACAAGCTGTCAGGAACAGTATCCCTGATGATGCTACAGCACAACTGGCTGCTGAGCTCTGTGCCTTTATCCTCACACACAACTATTTCAAATTTAATGACAATATATATCTCCAGATCAGTGGCACAGCTATGGGCACCCACATGGCCCCACAATATGCCAATATTTTTATGGCCGACCTGGAACAACGCTTCCTCAGCTCTCGTCCACTCACGCCCCTTCTCTACCTACGCTACATTGATGACGTCTTTATCATCTGGACCCATGGGAAGGAGTCTCTGGAAAAATTCCACCACGATTTCAACAGCTTCCACCCCACCATCAACCTCAGCCTGGACCAATCTACACAGGAGGTCCACTTCCTAGACACCACGGTGCAAATAAGTGATGGTCACATTACCACCACTCTATACCGAAAACCTACTGACCGCTATGCCTACCTTCATGCCTCCAGCTTCCATCCTGGGCACATCACACGATCCATTGTTTACAGCCAAGCACTGAGGTACAACCGCATCTGCTCTAACCCCTCAGATAGAGACCAACACCTACAAAATCTCCACCAAGCATTCTCAAAACTACAATACCCACATGAAGAAATAAGGAAACAGATCAACAGAGCCAGATGTGTACCAAGAAGCCTCCTGCTGCAAGACAAACCCAAGAAAGAAACCAACAGGACTCCACTGGCCATCACATACAGTCCCCAGCTAAAACCTCTCCAACGCATCATCAGGGACCTACAACCCATCCTGGACAATGATCCCACACTTTCATAGGCCTTGGGTGGCAGGCCAGTCCTCGCCCACAGGCAACCTGCCAACCTGAAACATATTCTCACCAGTAACTGCACACCGCACTATAGGAACTCTAGCTCAGGAACCAATCCATGCAACAAACCTCGATGCCAACTCTGCCCACATATCTACACCAGCGACACCATCACAGGACCTAACCAGATCAGCCACACCATCACTGGTTCATTCACCTGCACGTCCATCAATGTAATATACGCCATCATATGCCAGCAATGCCCCTCTGCTATGTACATCGGCCAAACTGGACAGTCGCTACAGAAAAGGATAAACGGACACAAATCAGATATTAGGCATGGCAATATACAAAAACCTGTAGGAGAACACTTTAACCTCCCTGGCCACACTATAGCAGACTTTAAGGTGGCCATCCTGCAGCAAAAAAACTTCAGGACCAGACTTCAAAGAGAAACTGCTGAGCTTCAGTTCATCTGCAAATTTGACACCATCAGCTCAGGATTAAACAAAGACTGTGAATGGCTGCCAATTACAGAACCAGTTTCTCCTCCCTTGGTTTTCACACCTCAACTGCTAGAACAGGGCCTCATCCTTCCTGATTGAACTACCTCATTATCTCTAGCTTGCCTGCACATATATACCTGCCCCTGGAAATTTCCACTACATGCATCTGACAAAGTGGGTATTCACCCACGAAAGCTCATGCTCCAAAACGTCTGTTAGTCTATAAGGTGCCACAGGACTCTTGGCTGCTTTTGAAAATCAGATCACCTATTTAAGTGCCTAAATGTGGATGTAGGTGTCTAACTTTAGTCACCCAATTTTGAAAATTTCAGGCTAAGACGTTAAGAAACATCCAAACTTTGGAATGCTTCTCTGAACACAACATCCAACCCATCTGAAGTTTGCCCAGGCTTCTGGAAACATCTAGTTTACATTAGCCATGTTCAGATGCTTAACAATCACTGGTATAGTCAGTCTCGTACTAAGAATCTGCCACCTTATTTTGCAAAGTCAATTTCACTTTACAGGAAAGTTAACTATTTGAACTTCTAAGTAGCAGATTTGAGGGAGCTGAGTAATAGGGAAGATACTGGATCTGCTTCGGTTAACTTGTGTCCTGATCCAGCAAACACATATCACTTTAAGCATGTGACTAGTCCCATTGACTTTAAAGTTAAACATTTACATAAGGGCTTGTCTACATGAACATTTAGTTCATGGCAAGTTAGGCTGTGACTCTACCTTGCACTAGGCTGCCGTGGACTAACTGTGTGGACCTTGCTGTCATGCATTACCAGTTGGTTTATGCACTTTGATTTAGTCCTTTTGGAAATGGGACTAGTCAAAGCACATTAACAAACTGTTGATGCACATCAGCAGGGTCCACATGGACAGCTAGTCCACAGCAGCCTGGTGAGGGATAGACTCATACCTCATATTGCTGCAAACTAATGGTGTGTGTAGACAAGCCCTAAGTGTTTGGAAAATCACATACCAAATAACTTACCAAAAGTTTCAACCACATGATGGATATAGGGTAGAAGTTTCTAAATAGATTAGGAAATCTTGCATATTGTTGGCACAGTGAATAAGGATTAAAACTGCCATTGATCAGTGGAAGACCTGCGAGCAGATGGAGATTACTATTGTTCCCCCCATTCTGTATTTTCATTGGGCCATTTTAGTTTGGTCATGTATCTGTCTATAACCCCAATAAATGCTTCCATCCTTCATTTCCCTCTTCTGGCCACTGATTCCTTCATAAGACTCAACAAGTACTGTATACTGGAGTCATATAGGGTATTTATTCAAATAACAAAGGTTAAGATTTGCAGGGTTTAGGTGAGAATTACACAACTCATTGCAGAGAATTCCCAAACCAGGGCAGATTTGAATAAAGCAGTTTGCCAAACACAATAGAAAGAGCAGATAACATTCAGAGATTCTAACTTCAGAATTTAACTTCAGAAGCTCTCTACACCAACATTCTACGCAAAGATGGACTAGAAGCCATCAGGAATAGTATCCTCAATAATGTCACAGCAAACCGGATGGCTGAACTTTGTGACTGTCTTCACCCAAAACTATTTCAGATTTGGGGACAATTTATACCTTCAAGTTAGTGGGACTGCTGTGGGTACCTGCATGGCCCCACAGTATGCCAACATTTTTAAGGCTGACTTAGAACAACACTTCTTCAGCTCTCATCCCCTAACACCCCTACTCTACATTGATGGCATCTTCATCATCTGGACCCACGGAAAAGAAGCCCTTGAGGAATTCCACCATGATTTCAACAATTTCCACCCCACCATCAACCTCAGCCTGGACCAGTCCACACAAGAGATCCACTTCCTAGACACTACAGTGCTAATAAGTGATGGTCACATAAACACCACACTATACAGGAAACCTACTGACCTCTATAATTACCTATATGCCTCCAGCTTTCATCCAGACCACATCACATGATCCATTGTCTACAGCCAAACTCTAAGATACAACTGCATTTGCTCCAACCCCTCAGACAGAGACAAATACCTACAGGATCTCTATCAAGCATTCTTAAAACTACAATATCCACCTGCTGAAGTGAAGAGACAGATTGACAGAGCCAGAAGGGTACCCAGAAGTCACCTACTAGAAGACAGGCCCAACAAAGAAAGTAACAGAACGTCACTAGCCATCACCTACAGCCCCCAACTAAAACCTCTCTAGTGCATCATCAAGAATCTACAACCTATCCTGAAAGATGATCCATCACTCTCACAGACCTTGGGAGACAGGCCAGTCCTCGCTTACAAACAGCCCCCCAACCTGAAGCAAATACTCACCAGCAACTACACACTACACAACAAAAACACTAACCCAGGAACCAAACCTTACAACAAACCCCGGTGCCAACTCTGTCTGCATATCTATTCAAGGGACACCATCATAGGACCTAACCACATCAGCCATACCATCAGGGGCTCATGCACCTGCACATCTATCAATGTGATATATGCCCCTCTGCCATGTGCATTGGCCAAACCGCAAAGTCTCTACGCAAAAGAATAAATGGACACAAATCTGACATCAGGAATTATAACATTAAAACACTAGTAGGAGAACACTTCAATCTCCCCGGTCACTCATTAACAGACTTAAAAGTGGCAAGTCTTCAACAAAAAAACTTCAAAAACAGACTCCAATGAGAAACTGCAGAACTGGAAACAATTTGCAAACTGGACACCATCAAATTAGGCCTGAATAAAGACTGGGAGTGGATAAGTCATTACAAAAACTAATTTCCCTCTACTGTTACTGACACCTTCTTGTCAACTGTTTGAAATGGGCTACCCTTATTACCACTACAAAAGTGATATTTTCTCCCTTGGTATTCTACTGTTAATTAATTTGTCTCATTAGCAGTGACCCCGCACTTGGTAAGGCAACTCCCATATTTTCATGTACTGTGTATTTATACGTGCTACTGTGTTTTCCACTCCATGCATCTTATGAAGTGGGTTTTAGCCCCCAAAAGCTTATGCCCAAATAAATTTGTTAGTCTGTAAGGTGCCACAAGGTCTCCTTGTTGTTTTAAATTCAGAAGGACCATTCTAATCATTTAATCTGACTTCCTGTGCCACATAGGGCATAGAATTTCCCCAAAATAATTCCTAGAGCAGATCTTTTAGAAAAACTTCCATTCTTGATTTAAAAATTGTCCATGATGGAAAATCCCCCATGACTCCCGGTAAATTGTTCCAATGTTAATTACCTTCACTGTTAAAAATGTATGCCTTATTTCCAGTTTGAAAGTGTCTATTTCAACTTCCAATCATTAGATCATGTTATCTCTTACCTTGCTAGATTGAAGAGTCCATTATTAACTATTTGTTCCCCATGCAGATACTTATAAACTAATCAATTTACCCCAACAGCTAGACCATATGAACTATGACAAAAGGTAGAGAGCACATTTCAATCTATACACAGAAAATTACAAGTCAGGATGCCTGTTCAGGATTTGAAAGAGGTATTTCCTAAATACAGGGTTGGGGATTGTCTTAATTTAAGGGAAATACTTGAGACTCAGAATTGCTTGTTTTGTCCTTGATACACTTCTTCAAACTCTGATCGCTAGATGTGAGTAAGAGGGCAGAACATCAGTTGAGATACAGTATTATCCAGTATAAACATTGTTTTAGTTTTACTTGTTTTACTCTTTTCCAAATTTCAGCTATATTGAGTACATCTATAGCTTCATCTCTTCAACAAATACACTAAGACAAGTTATATAGCTAGATGACCAAAAGAAAAAAAAATAGAAATTCAAAAATGCTTAGATAAATCTGAAGTTGTTCAGCTCAGCTAATTACAGTTATTTATTAAGTACACAGCTGAGTTATTCTTTAGTTCAGATATTCAGGAACCAGATGGCTCCTATCAACACAGCTAAAAATAAAAGAAGACCTCCTCTGAAGCATCTGGTACTGGCAACTGTCAGAAACAGTGCCAAGCTACAACATTTGAATCCAGATCTGGATTCTGAGCGCTTCTGTCCCAAAACTTTGGGAATCAAAAGTAGCTTTTACTCTACTATAGAATTTGGGTTCAGATTCCAAACCCCAAGAAGTGTGTCGGTGTTGAGATCTAGAGTTTTGGTTTTGGGTCCCTCACCACGGAAGGTTTTTTAAATGCCAAAGGGAAGCTAAGAAAAAATCAGTTATGTTAGACTTTAATTTGTTATTTGAATCAATTAGATTTTGGATTTTATACTGTATCTCTGTATTCACAGCTCTCCATTAAAGGTATAAAGCGCATGTTTGACGATTTTATGAACCCGACATTGTTAATCCCTGCTGTTCTCTCTCTCCTCTTAGTTAGTGCCTGGTGCAGTTCTTGATATGGAATGGATGGACTCCCATTCATGTCACTGGGATTTGAATTAGGTTCTGGTTCCTTTTATTGAGAAAATATCCTTCAAAGTGTTATTTTCAGTGTTTCGGTGCACAGTGTTAACCTTCTATTTTGACTCTCAGTCAGGCACTCAAGTCTGGCCTTGACACCTTAGTATTCAGAATAGCATCAAGATTTAATACACTCCAATTAATTAGAAAATCTCCAATTGGATGAGTAGCTGAACTTTTTCAAAAAAAGGATTTTTGGTCATCAATGAGCGGTATGGGGAGACGGTAAAACACAGTTTATAGAATGAAAGTCTGGAATTATTTCAATGTACTACATTGGTCTAACTGTAATGTTTGTTCTCATATTGAGACACCACTTAAGAGAGACGAGTTCTGGCAGGTGCTGGACATAAGGTAACCTATGCACTGATGAGGAATTATAGAGGAGATACCACCTCTCTCATCACGGTTCTTCCCAAAGTCCATGGAGAGATCACTTAGCAGGCCTCTGCACTAGGAGAGCCAAGAGAGAGAATTCTGGGGCAGCCATGAGGGATCAGGTAAGGTGTGTATTTGCCTAGTCTCTGAACAGATTATCCATGCTCCTGGTAGGAATTACACCTCGACCCCTCTATAATGTGACCTGGTATAACATGGGTTCGCGTATAGCGTGGTAGCAGCAGGGCTCCGGCAGCACTTTAAAAGGTCCGGAGCTCCAGCTGCTGCGGAGAGCCCCAGGCCCTTTAAATCCTGCTGGAGCCCTGCTGCACTACCCCAGGGCTGCGGCAGCAGGACTCGCCGGCAATTTAATATTTAGCAAAATTTACTACACTGTAGCATCTGAAATACCAAAATATTTCCCCATACTCAGAATAAGAAAATAGTATGGTATCTGAGATATACTGTATAGGAAATACAGAATTTAAATGGTGCCCTCTGCAGTATTCCTCACCCCAATTGTTCAGAAATTGAGAGTCTATTCTCCAAAAATAATGAGATAAAAGATGAAAATTGATTCCTGTGGCACCTTATAGACTAACAGAAGTATTGGCGCATAAGTTTTTGTGGGTGAATACCTGATGTATTATAGACCTGTTAGTCTACAAGGTGTCACAGGACTCTGTCACTTTTTCCAGATCCAGACTAACATGGCTCTGATACTTGAAAATTGATTGTTATTTTTCAATTTGCCCTTTTGTATTTTAGAGTTTAGGGTACCCAAGGGTCACTTTTTCAAGCTTTTCTCTGCAACCATGAGGGCCAGATAACTTACTCCTAAAATTGTATATGAAAGAATCAGCTTTCATTGTCATTTGACACTAGGAGCTGAGGCTTTGAGAAAAATCATCAAAAAATGTGAGGCTTGCAATAAAATCATGAGAGTTGGGAATGCTGCTTCTGTATGTATTAAAGTTCACTTTTTGACCATGAGTTTGTACCATATGTAGTGAGGTTGTACTGTGGATACAATGATTTACCTATTAATTAGTTTTAGGAAGTTCAGGAATGTGATGGAGAGAATATACTGACTCCCAGTGTCATCCCAAATCTCCTGAACACTGTACACAAGGATTGATCATTTTAGTAAGAAAAACAAAACTAAACAAAAACAAACCACCACTTTCTGCTGTATTAAATCAATGCAGCCAACCAAGAACTAATTAGCTTCTGTAGTATAATAACAATACAACATTATGTTTCACAGATTATAAATCAGAACAAGAATTCAATGGCTGGTCAGCAAAAGAGGTTCAATTTGTACTAACCTTGTCCCAGAAAAAGAAACTGGAGAAACTGCTATAGTGTCTCATTTGTTCTCTGTTAATTTCAGGTACCTGGACAGGAGGTATCTTGCTGTAATATGCTATCCAGAACTAATTAATCAAAATAACTAGTAATTTAAAACATCTTAAACTTCTATCTAATTATGGCTACAGGGTGTGAATTGAATTTGAAACCAGAAGTTCTCCGGGAAGCTTTGGATTCAGGTGTTTTATAAGTAATAAATATTTGATTGTTCATAGTGAGCCTAAACAGAGCATATTGTGTATCTCCTGTGTCACTCATCTTCACATTGCATGCCAGATGGTGAATCTCAAAAAGCTTCAGCTTTCATCAGGGCTGCAAGACTTCCAGGGTTTGCTTCTTTGCTGCCTTTACCAGTGTACTCAGATACACTTGAGCAAAGTAGATGTAGAATGCTACCATTCTGACTGATTCTGGGTCCAATAGGATTTTTGTTAGTCACTGCAGTCGGTCAGAAACCAATCTGATATTTCACCTGAAAGCAGGCACATTCTGCAGCAGAGTCCATGAAAACCATGCTATGACCTTGTTTATACTCTGTGTCATGAGGAAGAGTGGCATCCATTGATTCCCTTACACTATTTTCTTAGAACCCTTGTTTTTTTCCTTTAAAGTCTCCTATCGAAGGGTCCCATTCAACCCTGCTTGGGAATAAACTGTGTACGGAAATTGGAAACCCTGCAAGTTTCAACTCGTGGGGTTTGCTTTGAATTCTTTCAGTCAGGAGGGTCTGATCAAGGCTGAAGCTTGATGGTCTTGTGGTTAAAAGCACTGAACTGAGAGTCAGGAGATTTAGATTCCATTTCCTGCTTTACCACTGACTTCCTGTGTGACCTTGGGCAAGGAACTTAAACTCTCAGTGCCTTGGTTTCCCCATAGGAAAAATAATACTGCCGTACCTCACTGCGGTGACATGAGGACAATTTCACTCCTATTTATGAGGAACTCAAATACTACATGGCAGTGGACCATGTAAGTAGATAGAAAGGTGGGGGGTTTTTGAACTCACAAAAATGGCACACCGAACACACAGGCTGCACCCAGTGCTTACAGTGGTCTGAAAAAGAACTTTCAATACCCCTACATCTGCTTGTCCATCAACCCCAAAGTCATCCAGTCCCCCCCAGTCCCCACATTCATTCTGCTTCCACATTTGTTCAGCCGCCCAAGCCTCCTATCAAATCTTCCCCCTTCAATTCTGCTCTCACATCAGTCCTGCAGCTGCTCCCAACAGCCTTACTTCTGGTCCTCCTGCAGCTCCTAGGGTTCCCCACCCCATCTTCAAGGCCTGGAGATGGGGCTGCAGTAGGGACCCCTTTTCATCCTTTCCAGGCTGGGTGTTGCAGGGAAGGAAAGGGGAGGATCAGAGGAGCTGTCCCACTGCTTGCAAGATGGGAGGAGCAAGCAAAGCTGCTGGGTTTTTTCTGCTCCTTCCTCTCCAGGGCCCGTCCTGTGAGAATGATGTCATCTCCTGAGGGCAGCGGAGAGTGCTACCTGCTTCCTGCAGCAGCCCCCTTTGGCTGCTTTCCCCCAGAAGCTGGGCAAGTAGGGAAACAGGGCAGTCAGAAAAGTTTTCCCCCAGACAGTAAAAAAAATATGCAACCCTCAGTGACCCAACTTGTACTTAGAAATTGTATTTCCTGGGTCTGCGACCTGTTGTGACCCTGCACACTTAAAAGCACTGTCTGTACCATATTAGCACATTCTCATAGTAACTCAAAATAGGCCTTTCCTGTTAAGCAGAACGAAAAGATAGGGAACAGCACTGTGACCACTCATAAAGGAAGAGGGTTGATTACAATATTTGTATTAAGCAAGAAGTGGGCATTTTGGATTAATCTTATTGGCTGTACACTGTCATATGCTACATTGGCCAGCTAAACACAAGTTGCTTATATTTAATAAGCCACTTATTACTGAGGCACTTGTACAATAAAATTAAAATACATGAAAATTGTATTTGTGGCTGTCTGTTGATAGTTAAAATAATATTGGCATTTATTTAATGACTTTCACCCAAGGAAATCAAGTATTTTAAACATTATCAGGGGTGGGGTGGGGGAGGAGAAAGCAGATCTTTAGGGCAATTTTGCATCTTTCTACTTTAAAGAAGGCTGCTCTAACTTGCACTTGAGAACCAGTCTGACACAGAATCCGACTGCTGCTGCTTGGCTGGACACTGTGACAAGTTCTGGCGTGAGGTCTGCTTCAACCTGAATTTCCTGAATGCCCCAAACTTCCACTGTAATGTAACATGTTGATTTTGAAGGGAAATTTGGGCCCAGTCGAAATCTCTCCATCCTTGGTTTCGAGTTAGGGCTTTTGGCCTAACACAAAGAATTCAGGATTGAGTCCCAGACTTTGTTCCATCGAGGACTGCTGTATTTCAGATTTAGGGCTGAGTCCTGAAACTACCTGTATACTTTTCTCATTAACAATACCACTGAATTCCATGGGACTATTTACATGGAACAAAATTAATCATGTGTTTGCAGGCTCAGGCCTTTAGTAAGTATCTAGCTGCTTGTTACAACTGATTACATATGAGTATGAATCACTTTTAGTCACTTCTTTTAAAGTTCTAATTTGTATTTTAGGTAGCTAACACTATGCTTCATATGTTTGCATGCAAGGCAGGAAACAGCAAACAAAATATGTAATTCACAATCTGTAAACACTGTAACAAAGCTTTGCTCAGTTCAGCTAACTGGTATTACCTTGTGCCTCACACTGATTTTAGCCAGCTATCTAGTGGCATCATTCATGATAGCAGATAGATGACTCCATTCCCCATGATTTTGTGCCCAAGCAATTGCCTCACTCATCTCTCCCTCCTTTGAGTTCAAAGATCAACATTTTTTCTCCCATGTTCCCCAAGAACTATTATTCCCAATGTGACAATTGTGTTTATTTCCATGTCCAATTCTGGTGCTCTTAGCTAAAAGCATATTTGGTGTGACTTCCAGTAAGTTTCTAGGTGCCCGTTTGTTTCCAAATAGATGTAGGCCTACACACATGTGCACACACATTCCCCGTTTGTGCACACACTTGATTGGATAAATATCTATCTAACCCCATCTTCAAAGCAGTGATTTACTTGTGCACATCTGGTAGTGCTTGTGCCAAGCAGGAGTGCATCTGCATGAATACAAAGGCAACTACTGCAAATAGAGACTACCATAAGAATTCCCACTGACCATGTCTAAAGCATGTTTGGGGAAGTCATTGCTCATTGTATGCTGGGTCTGCATTCCAAATAATAGGACAGTTATATTACACAGAGATAATATAGGACACTAGCCATGAGACTGGTTTAAATATACAATAACTTCTGGGAAATACAAAAACAAAGTGTCAGAAAAAAAAGCCTTCTATTTCATGTGCTTTTACCCATTTGGCTAATTGTATTACAAATACCTCTAACCAAGTGTTACCATTATATATTGTTAGCAGAAGGAAGCATTATGTTAGTTAAGGACAACTGAAGGCATTGCCATTGATTCTTTTAATTAAAAAGGCACTTACATGTTGTATGTTGCAATTTCACAGCTCTGCAATGAAACAATGCATCTGCTTTTTTTAAAAAAGCACAAAGAATAAAGAGTATGAGACTAGTAGTCACAGAATGAAAGAAATTGGTGAAGTGCAGTGAAAGGAGGCTTTTGCAATCACAGTTGCATTGC